>NC_141670.1:102313796-103546921 GCF_028749965.1 Puma concolor | reverse complement strand
AACCCAGTGTGGAGGTTCCTCAGAAAATTAAAAATAGACCTACCCTATGACCCAGCAGTAGCACTGCTAGTGATTAACCCAAGGGATACAGGAGTACTGATGCATAGGGGCACTTGTACCCCAATGTTTATAGCAGCACTCTCAACAATAGCCAAATTGTGGAAAGAGCCTAAATGTCCATCAACTGATGAATGGATAAAGAAATTGTGGTTTATATACACAATGGAGTACTACAGAGCAATGAGAAAGAACGAAATATGGCCCTCTGTAGCAACATGGATGGAACTGGAGAGTGTGATGCTAAGTGAAATAAGCCATACAGAGAAAGACAGATACCATATGTTTTCACTCTTATGTGGATCCTGAGAAACTTAACAGAAACCCATGGGGGAGGGGAAGGAAAAAAAAAAAAAAAGAGGTTAGAGTGGGAGAGAGCCAAAGCATAAGAGACTCTTAAAAACTGAGAACAAACTGAGGGTTGATGGGGGGTGGGAGAGAGGGAAGGGTAGGTGATGGGCATTGAAGAGGGCATCTTTTGGGATGAGCACTGGGTGTTGTATGGAAACCAATTTGACAATAAATTTCATATATTGAAAAAAAAAAAGAAAACTTCGCCTAACTGAAAAAAAAAAAAAGGGAAGAATTAAAAAACAAATAAAAAAATTAAAAAAAATAAAAGTTGCAAGAATTTGTATGGTTTTTTTTTTCATTTTTATTTTTTACTGTTTATTTTTGAGAGAGAGACAGAGAGAGAGAGAGAGAGAGAGAGAGAATGTGAGCAGGGGAGGGGCAGACAGAGAGAGGGAGACACAGAATCCAAAGGAGGCTCCAGGCTCTGAGCTGTCAGCACAGAGCCCAATGATGGGCTCCAACTCACAAGCTGTGAGATCATGACCTGAGGTTAAAGTTCAACGCGCTTAACTGACCAAGCCACCCAGCTGCCCCTGGATGGTTTTTAAAGATGAAGTCGGCTCAGCAGACATTCTGGAATTTATAAAGGAGGAGTTTGGGACCAGAAATCTGGCTGAAAGGGACTAAGGAACTCCTCAAAAGGGTGAATTTGTTTGGCAAGCACACTGTACTTTGAGACTTTAGATGGATTGAGGTGATGAAAACTGAGAGAAGGCCTAAGAAAACTCAGTCTATGTTTTGTTTTGCTCTCAGGGAGCTATAACAATCTTTGGGTCCTCTTAGAAAGGGCATGTGGTGTGTGGGTCACCATAGATCTATTACTTCCTATGGTCCTCTAACAGATCAGCTTCACTCATTTATAATCTGCCTGGACCTTGAAGTCATTTGACTTTGCAAGTCCTGTACTAGATAATCTTTCAGACCCCCACATAGCTTTAAAATTATGAGATGTTATCTGTAGACTTCCCCTATTTGTGCCAGAAAGGAAGTTCCTAACACATAATATTGGCACATTGGCACATAACATTTTTAACTATAAATCCTCACACTGCAATGAGGAATTTTCAGGTAAAATTTGCTTCATGAATATTATAATTTCCTACAACAATATAACATAATAAATAGTATCTTCCTTTAGGAAAACTTCATGTATACGGGGCGCCTGGGTGGCTCAGTCAGTTAAGCGTCCAACTTCGGCTCAGGTCATGACCTTGTGGTCTGTGAGTTCAAGCCCCGTGACAGGTTCTGTGCTGACAGCTCGGAGCCCGGAGCCTGCTTCGGATTCTGTGTCTCCCTCTCTCTCTGCCCCTCCCCCGCTCATGCTCTGTCTCTGTCAAAAATAAATAAACATTAAAAAAAAAAAAAGAAAACTTCATATATAAAACTAGAGGTAGAAATTAATATGTAAGTGAATAAATGAGGCACCTTATAACAGTTTAGGGTTTCCAGACTTAGTAAAAAAATAAATAAATACAAAAAAAAAAACAAACCAGGATTCCCAGTTACATTTGAATTTCAGATAAACAACAAATAATATTTTAGTATAAGTACGTCCCATGCAATATTTGGAACAAATTGGATACACTTATACTAAAAAAATTATTTGTTGTTCATTGAAATTCAATTGTAACTTAGCACCTACATTTTATCTGACAATCTCTAATACTTTCCTATTGCTGCTGTAACAAATTACCACCAACTTAATGGCTGGAAGCAACATAAATTTATTATGTTACAGTTCTAGAAGTGAGAAATCTAAGATATATCCAAATGGCTACATTCCTTTTGGAGGTTCCAGGGGAGAATCCATTTCCTTGCCTTTTCCAGCTTCTGGAGGCTTCATATATTCCTGCTCATAACCTCCATCTTCAAATCCACTAGTTATAGCATCTTCTCTCCTCTCTGATCTCTGCTTCTGTTGTCACATTCTCATATTGTCTCATTCCCTCTCTCTGCCTCTACTGCCTCCTCCCTCTTATAAGCATCCTTGTGATTACATTGGGTCCACATGAATAAAGTCCCCGTCTCAAAATCCTTAATTTTGTCACATCTGCAAAATAACTTTTGCCATACAAGGTAACATATTTACAGGTTCTTGGGATAAGGATGAGGATACCTTTGAGGGGAGGGCATTATTTTGTTTACCATATATCTCACAACAGTTATTGGAGTTACAATGAGTTTAACCCATAATAACAAATTCTACTTTCATTATTTTATCTGATTATTTCTAATTCTACTTAAGATATGATCTTCTTTGTAGAAGTCTAATTGGCACAGAACTTTTCTGGACCATATTTATTTTTTAGACATTAAACCATGTAATTTCCTACAGAGTTTTATCAATGAGCATGAATTTTCTTTTTTACAGATGAGAACAGATCAAAGAGCTTTAGCCATTTGCTGAGACAGAGTGATATGCCTAATATTGTTGTGTCCAGGATTACCCACGTTACAACTATCTGGGTGCAGCATAAATCAAAATGTCCCATTTCTCCCCCCCCCATTTTGTTGTACTTATATGAAGATATAATTTTTTATTCCTCTAAAAATACAGAAAAAGCTTAAAATAATATAAGATCATATCTAGATATCTGAGGATAGCAAATGGTAAGAAAAGGAAGCTCTTTTAACTATTCCATAGAAATCAGAGATGAACTTGATAATATAAGTTTTTAAATTTATATTATCAAATTAAAAATATGGAAGGGAAATACATACTACATGTGACTTATAGTGTTCAGTCATTTTTGTCTTTGTTTGGACTGCTATAACCAAAATACCACACGCTGGGTGGCTCGTAAATAGTAGAAATTTATTTCCCACCATTCTGGAGGCTTAAAGACTGAAATCAGGGTCCTGGCACGGTTGGATGAGGGCTCTCTCTGAGTTGCAGACCTCTTATGGCATCCTTATGTGGTAGAGGAGGCCAGGGAGCTCTGTAGGATCTCTTTATAAGAGTATTAATTCTATTCGTGAGGACTCCACCGTCCCCTTCCAAAGACCCCCACCTCCTCAAACGATCTCCTTTGGGGATTAGGATTTCAACAGATGAATTTAGGGGGGGCACAAACATTCAGACCACAGCAGTTGTCAATGCATAAAATCTTCTCACATGTTAACTAGGTGGTTTCCAGTTTGAGTCTTGAAAAACAACAACAAATGTCTTGAGCCCCACATCCAGCTCTGTGCTGACAGCTCAGAGTCCGGACTCTGTTTCAGATTCTGTGTTTCCCTCTCTCTCTGCCCCTCCCCTGCTCACACTCTGTCTCACAAAAAATAAACGTTAAAAAAGATTTTTTTAAATAAAAAAATGAGGCTATGAAGTAAACGAATTTTGTGATGATATGTAGATGTGAGTGGAGATGGATTATATATCTTTGGACTAACTCCAATAAAAGGCAGATGCTGCAGTGTTAAAGTTACACTAATATGATAATGAAAGAATGGTGGAAATTCTACCAAAGTGGAGGAAAGCAAAGGCAAAGTAATCAAGCAGCAATCTCAGAACAGCAATCTGAGATGGTGAATCTGGGTGGTTTCAAGGGAAGCCCTTACCAAGTCAAAAAAGGAAGGAAACTAGTATTTGAATAGCTATCCTGTTCAAAACGCTGTGTTAGATTGTTTTATTTTTTTTTAACGTTTATTTATTTTTGAGACAGAGAGAGACAGAGCATGAACGGGGGAGGGGCAGAGAGAGAGGGAGACACAGAATCGGAAACAGGCTCCAGGCTCTGAGCCATCAGCACAGAGCCTGATGCGGGGCTCGAACTCACAGACCGCGAGATCATGACCTGAGCCGAAGTCGGACGCTTAACCGACTGAGCCACCCAGGGGCCCCTGTGTTAGATTGTTTTAACTTTACACAAAGTAATTATTATTTCCAAACTAAGATATGGAAGCTGAAGCTCACAGATTACTTAACTCATCCAAAGTCCATTTGAACTGAAGTTTACCTGAAGTCGAACTCCATTCTATTTGCACTACCAAGCTGCCCCCCCAGAAAAGGATAGACTACCTCAATTAACGGCCCATTTCATTTCTGACAGGAAGAGAAACTAGTAAATGCCCACTAAAAGACCGTAAGGATTTAAATGATGAATTTAGCCAGGAGTTCTGTTGTGAAATTGTGCTATGAAAGAACTTAAGTTGTTAAAAGAACTTGAATGGCCTACACTCTGTAAGCCCCTTGCCTGTTTTGAAAGTCAATCAACTGTCTGAGCATGTGGACATAATTTCTGTCCACTTTCCTCCTTCACAATTCTTGTCTCCAGGCCATGTTAAGCTCATCCTATCTCATTCTTGGCTCATGCTGCTCCTTCTGCTTCAAACACTTTTCCTTTCCTCCAGATGATATCATGGCTGCTCCTTCTCATCACTGAGGATTTACTAAACTCAAATGCCACCTCTACAAAACGACCACTTTCTGCAATTACCCCTATTACTATAGCATCACCATTCTCAGATAGCATTAGTATGTCAACTTGTTTTATTTTTTTGTTTAAGATTTATTGCTTGCCTCCTACAAAGAGAATATAAATTTGTCGAGGAACAGATTTCTGTCCACCCCAGTTCTGTAACACTTGAATTATTCTTGAGACACAGAAGGCCACACACACACACACACACACACACACACACACACACACACACACACGATGTAACTAATTAATTGAGTGCATGGATTGCAAGTGGTACAACTGGGACTACAATGTATCAGTGGTAGTAAAAAACGTAAGAGACAAAAGTAGCAGAATGGAGCCTGAAAAGGAGTTACAGTGCCCATTACCTCTGAATCGAATGTTAACAAAATAATATGCAAACACTTAAATAGCACTTACTCCATGCCAGGCACTTGTTCTAAGCATTTTACCTGTATTAACTCATTTTTATCCTTCATAATAAATAGGTTTAACACTCCTTTGTTGCAGATGAGTAAAGTGATGCACAAAGGCTAACTTGGCCAGGGTCACAGAACTAGTCAGAGGCAGAATCAGAATTTGAACCTAGGTAGTTTGGAGTTCCTGCTTTTAACTACGCTTCAAAACGCCGAATGGTTGGCGGCACGAGTATCCGGTTCCTCTATGAGCATAAAAATAAGTTTATCCGCTTAAAATACTGGGGAGATTGAAAAAATAAACACATTTGTTTCAGCTAGTGGTGGTTGTAACACTGTTAGTTACAAGTCGGCAATATTCCCAATTCTTGTCAACTTCTCAAGCCTACCAGACAGATTTCACCTTCAGCCTGCAATAACCCCACCTCACCGTCTCAAAGTTTCCTCCCCTCCCTCCTCTCCTCTTACGCCCGTTTATTCCAGCGTTTCTCCACTGAAAATGATACAAGCTCTGCCTCTGCAGCTTTCTACTGGCTAAATCTCAACTTCCTCATCTGTAAAATAACAATACCCATTCAGTCTATCCCGCTAAAACTGAGGAAAGGGTGAAATGTGAAAGCCCTCTACTGATATTAATTTCTATCCTTGACCGTTATTTTCTTGTCCTTTTCTTCCCTACACTTCATGATAAAAGAAATAGACTTTCCCGTTCAGAAACTCGCCTCCTTAAACTCACTTGCTTCTCCTAGCCAGCTCCGCGGGTGCCAACCTCATTTGAGCTTGCGCACTAGCGACGGCGGTAGCCTTGGCTTTCCCACCTTCAGCCGCCGAGCTTTGATGACGTAAATTTCCTGCGCGTCCTAGCGAGCCGAGACGCGTGAAGAGGACCAAGTTCACTTTTCCCTGCGGATTCCGGTGCTAGTGTGGCCTGTGCTCCTACAGCATGAAGGAGACGCCACTTTCAAACTGCGAGCGCCGTTTCCTACTCCGCGCCATCGAAGAGAAGAAGGTAAATGGCCCCGGGGAACTTCGCGGTGCGTGGATGCTCTGGTCGCCCGGCCGCTCCTAGCCTTCCGGCTTAGACGCGCAGAGCTGGCCTTCGCAGGCCCAGGGAGCCCCTGGAATGAACCGCCGGTGCGTTCCCCCAATCCCTAAGGCTCTCCCCGCCCCCTCCAGTTCAGTTGAAGGCTGGAGTTACCCCAGCGACTCTTAGTGCCGGGGCACGTAGTTTCCACTCTCCTATGGGGAGTGGTTAGTATCCCACGTTTCTCCCAAATGTTAGGCCGTGGCATAAAGTAGCTGCTCAGTAAATATTTGTTGAAATAATAAACGAATGAATGTTGTGCTTACAGCGGCTGGATGGCAGACAAACTTATGATTATAGGAACATCAAGATCACGTTTGGAACAGATTATGGATGCTGTATTGTGGAACTTGGGAAAACAAGGTAACAAAGGATTCAAATTATTTAAAAGCTCCAATAGGGAGAAGTTTAAAAGAACCTTATTGTTTGTTGTTTACAAAGCAGCTAAGAAGTGTGGACAGACTTCTTTGTTTCGTTGCCAAGATAAATATATTTTCTTTAATGCAAGAGTTTTTGGGTTTTATAGTTACATTTAAATTTTTAATCATATATTAAAAAAATTTTTTTTTAATGTTTTTCAATTTTGAGAGACAGAGAGACAGAATGTGAGCGGGGGAGGGGCAGAGAGGGGGAGAGAATCAGAAGCAGGCTCCAGGCTCTGAGCTGTCAGCACAAAGCCCTATACGGGGCTGGACTCAGGAACTGTGAGATCATGACCTGAGCTGAAGTCAGACACTTAACAACTGAGCCACCCAGGCACCCCAGTCATATTTTTTGTCACATGAGTGTCACATGGTTTTCTGATCTTTTCAAGTCATATATACAGCCAGCAGTAATTGCCCTGAGTTTGTAGTCCTACTTTTCTCATTTTCCTGACACGAGAATTAGGTTTTTAATACTCGTTTGGAAGCTGTGAGGATATTGGTCAGATGTTAGCCAGATAATGCCATATGAAAACTAAGAAATCTCAAGTTTTCATGCCATCTTGTTCAACAGATATTTGTTTTAGAAAAGAGAAGTAAAGATCATTGATCAAAAAAATAAAGTGTATATATATATATATATATAGTAATAAGATGTTTTTTCTTGTTATTTTGGGGGGTATGCCAATATGTTTATTTTCTGTATATACTCTATTATACTTTATACATAATTTCAACTTCTAATAACATACTGAGTATGTTATCACTCAGAGTAAGATTTAAACTTAATTGATATCTGTTTTAGGTTTTATTGTTAATTGGAAAGGAGATATATTTAGTTAACAGATTTGTACTTTATCTTTGCAGAGTTCTTGGACAGGTTTCCTGTGAACTTGTTTCTCCAAAACTCAATAGGGCAACAGAAGGTATTCTTTTTTTTAACCTTGAACTCTCTCAGATGGCTGCCCCAGCTTTTGAACCTGGCAGGTATTTAAATCTTCTTTTAAAGCTGCTTTAGCCAGATGAGAACCTAACAGCAAGCTATTGTTTTAATACCTGGTGTTATATTTCATGACTTTATCCCATTCCTGTTTTCATAGGCAGTCAGATCTCTTGGTGAAGTTGAATAGACTCTTGGAAAGATGTCTAAGAAATTCGAAGTGTATAGACACTGAATCTCTCTGTGTTGTTGCTGGTGAAAAGGTGGGGAATATGCCCAAAATTATTAATCTTAGTTGAGTATTGTTGCTTCATGGATTCCTATATCTATACTCTTATTGTCAGCTTCTGTTAATTTAGTTTTATACTGATTCACTTCACTTCAAATGTCCCTGAGTGCTACCCATAGAACTTCATATCGTCTCTCTGAAGGGACAATAAACATTGGTGAAAGCATCAACTTGGATGTGTGTAAAAAATGTCTTATTCAAAGAACTTGTGGTTTTTCATATATTCTGATTTATTTTCTTATGTTCTTTAAGTGACTTGATAGAAGCAGGTAATGTGTTCCTTTTTCATGAATGAAGAACTGAAGAACAGATTAAATCCTTTTGTATAGGTTTATTGACATAAAGGGTTACATAGGGGGGCAGTGGTAGGCGGACACTGGAAATAATACTCTCAATAAATTGTGCTGCATAATGATTTTAGAACTTTATTCTTGATTAGGGTATTTTGACTATCTTTTTGACTATCTTTGAATAGGATTCTTCCTACTTGGATGACTTGTAGTGTTATTAAAATATTAAATATTTTTTTTTTATTTTTTTTTAAAACTTTTTTTTTTCAAAGTTTATTTATTTTTGGGACAGAGAGAGACAGAGCATGAACAGGGGAGGGGCAGAGAGAGAGGGAGACACAGAATTGGAAACAGGCTCCAGGCTCTGAGCCATCAGCCCAGAGCCTGACGCGGGGCTCGAACTCACGGACCACGAGATCGTGACCTGGCTGAAGTCGGATGCTTAACCGACTGCGCCACCCAGGCGCCCCAAAATATTAAATATTTTTGACAACATTAAAATATTGTCAAGAAAACCTAAGAGTTTGAGGTTTTAAAGTTAGGAGACACAGTAAAAACATTTAGGCTTGGGGGTGGGGCAATCTTAGTTTTAATTGTATAGTGGTTCTATTTATTTAGAGTATATATTTTACTGTTGTCAGATGACTCAGAAAAGTGAACAATTGGTACGTCAGATGTTGGCTAGGCTTAACGTTTTTTAAGTATTTTTTTTATTGATAGGAGGAGTAACTGCATGTTTTAACAGCAAGAGAAAAATTTGCACACAATGTTACTTTTCCTTATATATAGCCACTGGTTGTGATCAGTTAGGATTTATTTTTGTTTTAAATTCACATTCAGGTTTGGCAGATACGTGTGGACCTACATTTATTAAATCACGATGGGAATATTATTGATGCTGCCAGCATTGCTGCAATTGTAGCCTTGTGTCACTTCCGAAGACCTGATGTCTCTGTCCAAGGAGATGAAGTAACACTGGTAAGCTTCCATGATTTGAGCTAGGCTTATTCCTGTCATTGAATGAATATCCTTGAGATGCAGGCAACTTATTAGTGAATTGTTACTATAGATGGTAATTAGGGATGTCCTAAAATTGATAAGGCCCAAATGATATATGGTCGAAATTGTCCTTGAAATCTCTTAAAGCTCTTGTATTAAAGTGTCAATAAAAGCACACCCTATCTTCGTTTCTAGAATAAAACCAGATGACTTTTTCTTGGGATTGAGCATTAGATGAAGTAGTTGGCTTAGGGACCATGTGTGTGAAAAAACCCATGATTCTCAGCACACGGAGATACTTGTGATTGTTACTCTGGCCAAAGTCCTTCAGAAACAACTGGAAGGCTTATTAAAACATATGCTAAGTTCTACCCTCAGAAAAGGGTAGGGGTAGGATCTACAAATTTGTACTTCTAACAAAGGTCCCAAGTGATACTAATGCTGCCAGTGTAAGGGCCACATTTTGAAAACTGTTAACTTTTGCTATTTCCGTTGCCTTTCTCTTTTTTGCTCGATATGTCAACTTCAGTTTCTATGAATTCATGCTGGAATGATAAAGGTACACTGTGGATGGTTTGAATCTTGAAGTTGTGAAAGTAAATATCACATGCCTAAATTTCTGAGCAGTCATTCATGTGCTGCTTTTACGCATTAGACTAGAGGAGACTCTTTAAAGATTTAGAAGTAGAGACAAAGGTTTCTTAACAATAGAGACATGTTCCCTGAGATAAGGGAATTGGTATAAGAAAGTAAAATAGAAAGATTAAAAAGTACTGTAGAGTTATTGCTGGTGGTAAAGTAGAATGGAACAGCCACATTGGAAAAGATTGGCAGTTTCTTTTTCAACGTTTATTTATTTTTGGGACAGAGAGAGACAGAGCATGAACAGGGGAGGGGCAGAGAGAGAGGGAGACACAGAATCGGAAACAGGCTCCAGGCTCTGAGCCATCAGCCCAGAGCCCGACGCGGGGCTCGAACTCACGGACCGCGAGATCGTGACCTGGCTGAAGTCGGACGCTTAACCGACTGCGCCACCCAGGCGCCCCAAGATTGGCAGTTTCTTAAAAACAAGTGTCAACCTATACAGCCCAGCAATTCCATACCTAGGAATCTACTCAGGAGGAATGATAATACGTTTTTAGTAAAAGACTTTCATGTGAATGTTCATGGTAGCATTATTCGTAATAGCCCCAAATCAGAAACAATCCAAATGTTTATGCACTGATAAGTCTAAAAACAAAATGCGGTGTCCATGCAGTATCCGTACAGTGGAATACGATTCAGTAAAAAGAACCAGACTGTTGATACGTACTACAAGATGGATGAAACATGCTAACTTCAGAGGAAACTGATGTAAAAGACAAAATTACTTGATTCCACCTAAATGGAAAGCTTGGGGCTGGGAGTAGGAGTGAGAAGTGACTGCAGACAGGCTCAAGGAGATTTGGGAGGTAATGGAGAGGTTAAAAAACTGGACTGTGGTGATGTTACATAACTGTAAGTTTACTACAAAGTGAATAGATATATACTTAAAATGAGTGGATTTTATGGTATTTATACCTCAATAAATGTTTTTTGTTTTGTTTTTGCGTAAAGTTTTAAGGAACGAGTGGCAAAGTCAAACATAATTTTAAAAGAGTTATTTAAGTACTGAGGATTAAAGGGATTTCATTTTTTATTTTAATATTTGATGTGCCAGATATTTTTTATATGTTTATCATTTAGTGACTAATTATTAAACTTCTGTTTCCAAACAGTATACACCTGAAGAGCGTGATCCTGTACCGCTGAGCATCCACCACATGCCCATTTGTGTCAGTTTTGCTTTCTTCCAGCAAGGGTAAGTCTCATTCTTATCGTGGACTGAAATTATAAATGCAGCTAGGACTTTTATGTTCTGTTCAAATGTGCTATGGACAAATGAACAAATACCTCCTCTAATATTAAAGCACCTTGTAGGTTTTTTTTTCTTCTTTGTAAGGGCATTAGTTGACAAAGAGCCTTTTCAATAGAATTGACAACACTTTTCATAGGATACTTAAAAGTTTACTGCAGGATGGTGGTGCTAGAGACGCAGGTGTTAGGAGAGTTGTGTGCTAGGCCGTAAGTAGGGAAAATGGGGTGAGAATTTCTGTGGATTAAGGGAAGACAGAGGACTTTGGAGCATGTTAGAGGAGCATATTAGATGGAGTGGTTATAGCAGCAAGTCATAGGGGGAATGGTTCACAAATGGGGAAAAAAAAATCTAGTTTTCTTCATTTCTCTAGTAGTTTCTTCACAACTCACTGCTAATTCTTCCTACAACAGAAAAACTGGAGTTGTAGGTCCATGTAATGGTACCTTTAAATGAAAGCTTGAGCCTTAAATCTCTTCAGAAACAAAGGGAGATATAAGTAAGGTATTTGAATAATTTTATGAATAAAACTAGAGAAAAGCTTTCAACTTTTACTCATTGTAGTGTAGAATTTCATTAGCGGGAAAATAGACTGTCCAGTAGAAATACAACATGAGCCGTATATCTAATTTTAAATTTTCCAGTAGCCACATTAAAAGTAAAAGGAAACAGGGTTGCCTGGGTAGCTTAGTCGGTTAAGTGTCCGACTTTGGCTCAGGTTGTGATCTTGCCGTTAGTGAGTTCGAGCCCTGCATCAGGCTCTGTGCTGACAACTCAGAGCTTGGAGCCTGCTTCAGATTTTGTGTCTCCCTCTCAGTTCTCCACCTGCCACCTGCCCCCCCACTTGCACTCAGTCTGTCTTTCTCTCAAAAATAAACATTAAAAAAAAAGAAGAAACAGGTAAAATTTTTATATATATTTTACTTATATCGAAAATATTAATATATAATATCTTAAAAATTATTCGTGAGATGTTTTACATTCTTTTAGCTCTACTAAGTCTTTGAAATCCAGTATTTTTCACTCATGTACATCTCAATTTGGACTAGCTGCATTTCAAAGGCTCAATAGCCACATGTCACTAGAGACCAACATTACACAGTGAGGAAATAGTATTTTTTTAACGTTTTTTTTTTTAAATTTTTTTTTATTTTTGGGACAGAGAGAGACAGAGCATGAACAGGGGAGGGGCAGAGAGAGAGGGAGACACAGAATCGGAAACAGGCTCCAGGCTCCGAGCCATCAGCCCGGAGCCTGACGCGGGGCTCGAACTCACGGACCGCGAGATCGTGACCTGGCTGAAGTCGGACGCTTAACCGACTGCGCCAGCCAGGCGCCCCAATAGTATTTTTTTAAAGAGACATTAGCAGAACCTGGAAAAACTTCAGAGTATAGGATACCAGGGAGCCTTTAAAATTAACCAAATTAATGTTATCTAAGTTTTTATTAATGAGCCACAAGTCATTTCATCAAAGTGATAGCATTAGGTTTAGAATATATATTGTTTAAATAAAACCAATATGAATTTAAGTGGTTTTACTCTAATAGTTACTGATACTCACTTACCATTCATTTTGTCCATTAAAAAGTAGAATTCTCATCTCATTTCATTAAAGTGACTCAAATCCACGGGCTCAGACCTTCACTGTGTTAAACTTTATTAATGCTATCTTTTAAAAATGTTCATTATCTTAAAATTGACAGGCATTCAGCCTCAGATTTGCTTAGGTCTATTTAACATTCATTTCAGTACATATTTATTGGTGGATCCCAATGAACGAGAAGAACGTGTAATGGATGGCTTGCTGGTGATTGCCATGAACAAGCATCGAGAGATTTGTACTATCCAATCCAGTGGTGGGATAATGCTGCTGAAGGATCAAGTTAGTGCTTTGATTAATGTTTTATTAATAGGTCTTGGGGCACCTGGGTGGCTCAGTCGGTTAAGCATCCGACTCTTGATTTCGGCTCAGGTCATGGTCTTGTGGTTCATGAGCCTGCTTGGATTCTCTCTTCCTCTCTTTGTCCCTCCCCCACTCTCCCATCTCTTTCTCTCTCTCAAAATAAATAGACTTAAAAATTAAAAAAAAAAAACAAAAAAACTTCTTTTTAGAAGCTTTTTCTTGTTTAACTAAAATTCATCAAGGATGTTTTCAATGTTTGATTCTAGGGTATGTTAGAATCTGGTTTCAATATTATCATTATGTTCCTTTGACTGGTGGCTGCAAGGGATCCTTCTTTCTTCCTTCCTGCTCCATTTATGGCCGTCCAGAGTCTAGCCCTTCTATGCAGAGGAACATTTTTTTCCTTCCAGTGAGGAAAGAGATTCATATCCCTATTCAAAAAACAAGTGTCCAAAAAGTAGAAATTAGGTAAAAAAGATAGTTTTACTCTCAGAAGTTGGGTACAATAAGCAGTAGTTCTCAAATACAGCTACATATCAGATTCACATGGAGGCTTTTAGAAGATAGATCAACATATAGCATATAGCACAGGTGGGGCAGAGGCTGCTTTAGTTGGAATTCCAGTTCTGCTTTATACTAACTGATCTTTTACAAATGATTTAATATCTTTGTGCCTTGGCTCCGTTATCTGTAAAATAGGGAATATCGACACCTTGTTAAAAAAGAATGTAGTAAGTACATATGGATATATTGCACTGTGTAACATTTCTTAAGTATGCTGTAAATGTTAGTTTCTATTACCGTTATTAAGACCATTACCAGATCCCTATTTCCAGAGATTCTAATCCATTAGGTCCCTGAGGTCTTGGAATCTCTGCTTTATAGAAGTTTCCCTGGGGACACTGTAGCCATAACTTGAACTAGTGCTTTGTGGATCACTCACTCACACAGCAAGGTAGTTAGTGCATCCCTGAGTATATAATATATGTCTGTGGCCTTTTCAGTGGTATCTTTTACACCGTCAGGGAAGTTTTTGGTCTGTTTTCTTAATATGATAATCCTTCAGATATTTTAAAACAATGCTCACATTTTGCATTAATTTGTGTCTACATTGTATTTTCATATTTGAAAAGGTCAGGCTTATAAAGGTAGAAAAAATGTTCTCATATGCATAGTTTTGTTAGAGAAAGCTATGTAGTTTGGTGTCTTTAAATAACAGAATTCACTTTTATAAATAGGTATTGAGATGTAGTAAAATAGCTGGTGTGAAAGTATTGGAAATTACAGAGCTAATACAGAAGGCTTTGGAGAATGACCAGAAAGTTAGGTAAGTTTAATTTTTTTAGAACTAAACGTTCTAATCTATTATTTTTAATAGATTTTTCCATTAATGACTTTTCTCGCACAAGGGTAACCATGTAATTTTCACACTCCATCGTCCATTATTTGTTAATCTAATTTGAATCTACTTAATATTTTTTGAAAGCTGATGGAACTGTTATATTGTATTCCAATTTAAACATAATCTGTATTGAGAAGCCACAGAATATTTTTCTATAAAAAAATGAACATTTTTTTCAGAAAAAAGAATCTAGTAGCCCAAATTAACAGAAGGAACACAAACTGGGGTTGGTTACCATCTCTGTTTCCTACTGTGTGGCATTAAGCAAGATCTATAACTTAAAACTTCAGTATTCTATAATATGGGAGGTAATACCTATTTGGTTAATACCTATTTGGTAGAACTGGTTTGAAGATTCGAGAACAATATACTTTTAAGCACTTAGCATTTGCCTGGCACATGGTTCAGTAAATGGTAATTATAGTAACTTTTTTATTTCTCTTGATAAGCATAATAAATTGGTGAGGTTAAGTTAGTCAAATAGCTTTTTTCTAATTTTTCTCCTCCATCAAAAGGATAAAATGGTTAACTTTTCCCTTCCTGTTTTCTCTTCCCTCTCTCATTCCCTTTTCACTTCTCTTCACCCCCAAATACAAAAAAAAAAAAAAAAAAAAACACCCACACAGGAAAGAAGGTGGCAAGTTTGGCTTTGCAGAGTCTATAGCAAGCCAAAGAATCACAGCATTTAAAATGGAAAAGGCCCCTATTGATACCTCTGATGTGGAAGAGAAAGCAGAAGAAATTATTGCGGAAGCTGAACCTCCTTCAGAAGTGTATCTTTATTGGGTGGTTTTTTTCAGGAACAGAATTCATATCACTTTTGGCGTCATTAGGTATATGGGAAGGTGTGCATACTGAAGTTTGTTTTCTGAAACACTGCTTTGTTAGAGAAAGCATTTAAGATACAAGACAGTGATTAGTTATATTAAGCCCTTGGTGTAACATCCACCTCTTTAGCTATCCTACAAAAACAAGAAATCTTCTATCTTAATGAGTTCACACCATTTTATTTTCCTTTGGAAAATGTTTCTCATTTATTTTGAGAGACAGAGGAAGCAGACGAGGAGCGAGAGAGAGAATCCCAAGCAGGCTCCACACTGTCAGCACAGACCCCTATATGGGGCTTGAACTCATAAACCAAGATTATGACCTCAGCCAAGATCATGACCTGAGCCGAAGAGTCGGACACTTAACTGAGTCACCCAGGTGCCCCTGGAAAATTGTTCTTTAATCTCAATGGCATGGTCAAGCATTTTATATACTATAAACATTGTTCTTGGAAATTATTTATTCATCCAATTGCCAAATTTATTACTACAACTGTTAAAAGCCAGTATGTCTTGGTGTTTCTCACCATTGTTTCCATAAAATCTTATCTGTGTTACATGTTTTTTTTCTTTATTGGTCAGCCATCCCGTAGCGTAGCTATTAGTAAAATTTTTACATACAAACTTGAGGAACACTTCAGTTTTGAAACCTTTATTCTCATCTTTTTTAACACTGCATCAAATAGCAGTAAAGTTTTCTTAACTTGTTACGTGTTTCTAAACCTGTGCTTTGGACTCCTGGAACTGCCCAAATTGGAGAGGGAATAGAAAACTCCTGGGGTGATCTTGAAGACTCTGAGAAGGAAGAGGATGATGAAGGTGGCAGTGATGAAGCTATCATTCTTGATAGTATAAAAATGGACACTAGAGAAGTCTCCAATATTGGAAGTCAAGGTAGGTAACACTTTATTTACGGCTTTTATGTAATACATGTGAATCTTCCTATTGTAGGGATCTTATTTTTGTATTAGCAGTTCTTTTTTTAAAGGGGCTAAATATTTTGTGATTTAAATTTCAGTTAAGCTGTTGATGCTAAACTACTATATTACTCCAGTTCTTTTCTAAAACAATGTGCTTATCTTTGTGGAGTAGCGGTATTCTGGTATGTAGTGGCATTTTTAATAATTTTTTTCTTTTGTATGTATATCTGAGCCAGTTTTAAAGGGAGGCTTTTCTTAAAGATTTCATTACTACATGCTGTTTTTCCTTTGTAGTTTCTAGACTCAAACATAAAAAGCCCATATCGTAACATCTGTTAGAGTAGTACTTTCCAAATAGAACTTCCTGTAATGTTAGGAATGTTCTATATGTACACTGTTCAATAAATATAATGGCCACTAGCCACATGCAGATACTGAGCATTTGAACTGTGGTTTGTGACACAAGAATTTTAAATTTTAATTTTAGTTAAAATTAAATAGCCGTATATGGCTATTGTATCAGAGCGGTATTAGAACATACAAAACTCTAGAATTACCTGGAATACTGTAGAACTGAAGAAAATTGTTTTTAACCTGTGGTTATTTTTACTGTTAGGAAAGCCAGTTTCTTGCTTGGCCCATAATAATCGCGAAATTTTTTTTTTCTTAATGTAGTAAAAACAAATCATACAAGTTTGGATGTAGGAAGTAGGCTGGCAGAGAACTAAAGGGTGCATTTACTAAATCTGGCTGAAAAAAATAGTGAAGGGGATACTGTTTACGTATATAATATGCATAGCTGCCTACTGTCAAGGAATGAAATTGCCTATCAACATTGCTAAGAGCCTGCCAGGGTTTTTATAAGGAAAAAAATCCCCATTGATTGGGACCCTTAGGTTTTTATTTACTGTATTTTTACACCAATATAAGCTGCTTGAATGCAGGGACTGTGAATGAATCGGTAGAATTTCATGTCATTGCATATAGATCAGCCACGCTTTTAAATGCTGCATAGAATTGTAGGTTTGACAATAACTAGGTTGGCCTAATCATCCCCTTATGGATAAATGTTACTACTTTCTGTTATAGTGCTCCAGTAGGCATCCTTGTATATGCCTCTTTATATATTTGTGAAATATTTTTCTAAGATTAATAAGGTTAGTGCTAAACATTCAGTTGCTGCTTTGAAGAATAGTATTTTCAACTGAATAATCAAAGTGGACTTAAGATAATTGGGAGGATAAAGCAGGTAAAGCCTTTCTGAAGCCTTTCTCCTTGTGGAACACAAGGAGAAACTAATTGAAAACTCAAAGACTTGGTATGCCAACTGGGAAAACGGTTAATTCACATTTTATATATATCGTTCATTAACTAAGGCTTAGGAGAAAAACTGGTCAAAGATAAAGAATACAAACGGCCAGTAACCGTATTTCATAGGCAACCCTAGTAGTAACAAAGGAAATAAATTCAAGGCACAAGGGGATGTTTTCTGACTACTGTATTAGGCAATATTAAAAATGTCACCATTGGCAAGTGTGAATAGGAAGATGCCTTCTTCATATACTTATTTCTTGGGGTATAAATTGGAACAGTATTTTTGCAGAATTTGGCAAAATATCTTTTAGAATGCCTTTTGACCCAATAATTCTGCTTCTAGGTATTTTCCTTCCAGTGTTGTTTCTAATAGAAAGTTATATAGATTTTTTTCTCCTATTATGACATGTATGAAATGTAATTATATTGAACACATATAATTGTCATGTAATTACAGAATTTTTAGGAAATAAAGTAATGTTATTTTTCAGAGCTCCAAGGAATTACTTAAGGAAAAGAACCAAGTAGTTCTGTAAGCCTCCACTCAGAGTAGTTTGGGATATTTGTACAGAAATAGAATGTTAGAACTGCTGACCTAAACCCATGTGGAAAATTTCTAAGAGATTATTTATATTGTTTCCTTAACATTTTCTTAAGATGCCCCCATAGTACTCTCAGACAGTGAAGAAGAAGAAATGATCATTTTAGAACCAGACAAGAATCCAAAGAAAATAAGGTAACAAGTTTCTGATTTATTTCAAGTGTATACACATACTCAAGACTTTTCTGGTTTTATTCTCATCTTATCCTACTATAAACAGACACCCCCTTTTTAATTTGAAATCCAGCTGTTCTTTCTGTGGTTTCTTCAAACTGAGATTTAAAAACATTAGGACCTAATTCTATAAAACTGGATTACTTTTAAAGTAATACTGCATTTTATTCTCATAGTTGGCAAGTGTTCTATATTCTACTGGAATAAGGCGCCTCCTATTTTGGAAAAAATAAGGCCTCCTATTTTGGTAATCCAAAATTAACGAGCAAAATATTATGAGTGTGGCAAACCACCCATGGTATCAGCTTGTAGTGCTAATACTGTTAGTAAACTGTTAATTTATTTTATTCACAGAACACAAACCATCAGTGCAAAACAAGAAAAAGCACCAAGTAAAAAGCCAGTGAAAAAGAGAAAAAAGAAGAGAGCTGCTAATTGAAGCTCACATAGTTGTATATTTGTGTATATAACTATTAAAAGAATATTTATTCAGTGCTAATAACTTTGGGTATTTTTCTCTTCACAAATCCATTATAAAATCTAGTCAATTCCATAATAGTTTTTTACATTATGCTTTAAAATAAACCTTTTGGACAACTTAACAGGTTTTAAATAACTGTCACTTCAGTAAAGTGTAAAAATTGATGAGGAATGAAAAAGCATTTTCATAGTGTGTACAAAGAGCTGAAAGATTCTCAGGATCATCACAACAGATAAATAAGCAGATTTATTCCAGATATGCTTGGATTATGCGCAAGTCACCAAATTGATCCAGTGGCTTAGGAAAATGGATGCTCAAACTTTTATCCGTTTTCCTACACAAGAGAAGCCTTCCCAGTCCCCTTCTATAGTATATGAAATTAATTTTTCTGAGTGATACTGTAGTCAAATCAAATTTGACTTACAAAACCAAATTTTCTAAATCCATTTATTCTTATTCTTATTGTGCTGACAGCTGGCATCATTAATACTTTAAACCACTTAAAATTAGCCAAATATCTCAGATAGTTACATGTACAAAAGATATACAAATTAAAACCATTTAAAAAGTAATAGATACCATAATTTGTACTTTGACCCTAACTTCTGTATTCAGAAATGATTGTAAAGATTAAAACCTTAGAAAAAACTGTACACCATATACTTGGAGTGATTTACATCTTAGAAAGCAAAGGCAGTCTTTCACTGTTACACATTTAGTGTCTCTGGTGGGTTGAGGAGAGAAACACCATGATACCTGGAAGTAGGGAAAAAAAAAACTGTAAATATTCATTGGGTAAAGGGGCTCATGGAATGATACATATACTAGGAACTCAAAAATGCTGTTTGTATGCTGATTGAGTTAATGGTTATACAATCATTGTCTGGTCCACAAAACATGCACACATACCCGTTCCTCTCCCCTCTTTTCCCTCAAATGCAGGACAGAAAGGGTAACTACAGCATACTCAGAACACCTGGCCTACTAAGAGAACAGTTTCTTAGGGAGGCTGTGTCTGTTTTGTGAATCCTTTGATAAAGTTAAAATGTCAGGCGTCCCAGAATCATGCAATAGCCTGGAAAAGCAAGCTTCTTTAGTATCATGTTAATTCTTACTTTGAACTTTTATACTTTTCCCTTATTGACTGTTGTGCGTGCTGTGGTGCTCTGAGGTAGGTCTGGTGAAGATCCATGAGGCAAGGCTTAAGACTTTCCAAGGTATATCCAGTCTTTTGAACTAAAGATTCAGGCTGCAGACAAGTGGGTAGAGAAGCACTGAGTTTTTTTTAGGAACAGACACCAAACACAATGAGTTAGTAGTTGGCATTAAGCTGGAGTTTTGTTAAATTTCAGGGCTAACACCTCCAGCTAAGAAATCTAGTTTTCTCAAGTCATTATTCCATCTTTTATGCTGACTTTGGTCAATTTTTACTACTTTCCCTGCCAGCAGCAGGTCCTATGGCCTGATCCTTTAAGCACACCTTTCAAATCCAAGTAATAACTAAGCTTTCTACCTAACAAACATACATTACTAAAACAGGTAAGACACTTTAAACAGTGCAGAGTTTTTGAAGTTTTTCCAGGTTAGTACCTCTAGCCCACCATCTCTTGTATAGGACAATTATCTGACTTAACTGACACAAATATTTAAGTTGCAAGGCAGAAGTGTGAAGACATCGAAATACATACCCAGCTTTGTCCTGTGACTGTGTAGAGTGCTAAATGAAAGGCTGCTGCAGCAATAACTGATGGCAAATACTTTAGGTATGGGTCAGCATCTATCAAACTTAATTCTCCCAAAAACTGCAATGAAAATGTAAATATACTTTATGATCACAAGAGCTCTAGAATTCAAACCTCAAATCCTTGCCTTCTGTCCTAATATTTTCCTGTTTTGAAGACTGGCTCTATGGCAACCATAGGAAAAAAAATTGTCACAGCCCTTATCCATTATCTTAGTGTTTTGCTCCATCTTCATTCATCCTGTATTTTTTCCTCTTTTAATAAATTTTTAAAACTCTTCTGGCTACCATTTCCCAAGACTCAATCCTCATTCCACTACTCCTAGTTACTTTCCCAATTCATGTTACCTTTCACCAATGGTAGGTTCTCTTTATACTATAGCATTAATTTGTCCCCTAAATACTAAATCCCTTGACCAAAGCTATGTAATTAAACTGTGTGACCTAAGAATCTTCATTCAACAAAATGAAAAGAACTTACCATTGCTAAACTTTCAACTTTGCAGTTGGCAGACTGCTGATGCAGAAAGTATTGGGTAAGAAACTGATTTACTGTTGGTGCAGCTAGGTCAAAAGCAAGCACTTTCAAAACTAGATGCTCCATTCTCAGGACTTGTTTCTTGGTATAGGTATCATCTGTAATGTACACAAACTCTGCTACTTCTGGGGGGTATATTTCTTCAAACTTTCTACAATGAAAGAAGTTTTAAGTAATCAGTCTTTCCAAAAGAGAAGCAAGCTGTTCATCTAATTCTGAAGTCCCTTTAGCAGAATACATGGAATGAGTCCCAAACCTACACTCCACCAGTTGCCTGTTTCCACTGATTTTGACCATTACCAGCAGAGACTAGATAGATGCTAACTGAAAGACCCAAATCAATACAGGACTCATGGGATATCTGTCCCAATGCAGTCAAATAAGAGGCCTAAGAGTTCCCAAGATGGTAACAATGCCAGAGTTCAAGTAAATGAAAATTTAGGAAATTCTTAGAAAAATAAACATTTTTAGTTTTTAAATTTAATTTCCATGTCTTAAGAAGATATGATTTTATGCCAGAAAGCACTTTTTGATGGAAGGAACCACACTTTTTTAAATTTGGTAATCTAGTCCAAGTGTATTAAAAAGTAGCCAGTCTCCATCTTTAAGGTACCCTGGAATCTAGATCTGGGAAAATTAATATCCTCAACTAGTTTCCACACTGTTTCATGCTGCTACCCCTAAAGTAGTTTCCAACTCTGCCTTGTGTATATTAAAATGTCAGTGTTAAAAATCACAACCTCTTCCTTACACAGAAAGGTACCAATCACTTAATCCAACAAACCAAGTTGGACTTACGAGGCTAACAGCATAGCAGCAGTGCCCACAAGCTGAAGTTTTCCTCTCAACACAGACATCGATGAAAGGAACCTATCAATGTAGTTCACAGCCAAATGCAGGGTCTCATTCTGTAGTTTATATTCTTCTCCTACTTCAACTAACCAGTCCACAAGGATAGCCCTCATACTGTTAGTGATGTCTGGCTGTTTCTTCATGTAACCCACTTTAGGCTTACATTTAACCTGTTGAGAAAGTTACTTAGTATAATGTTAAAATTACAATTAGATTATTCTACCATTAACAAAGATGCCACATACCAGAAACATCAGTATAACATTAGACTAATTCACCACCAGTTAAGGAACTTAAAAACATCCTCTCAGTTTCATTTTGCCACAATGAGTAAAACCGTATAAAAATTGGATTCAGAGAGCTGTTACCTCCATTTCCCTAAGGTATGTGTGAATGTCCTCATGGTAGTCTGGGACTTCATTGACACTCATTGGCTTTTCATCGTCTAATACAATTGATATGTCCATAGTATGTGGTGACTCTGGGAGAATACAGAAGTATGATTAAGTTCATTGTTTAATTTTCTAATTAATAGCCAAAACTGCCCTTGTAAGGAGTCCCATATGAAAGCATTTATTTCATCCAACTAAAAAGGGCTGTTCATGAAAAAGTACAAAGAATAGTTCACTGTGGTTTTAGTACCTCTCTCCACTTGGTTTTAATCAATAAGAAAAAATACTAATAGGCCACTAAAAGGAAAATGAGTTTGAAGATCAAGTACTATGTTAATATTCATATTGCATGAGAAATAAGAGCAGATGGCACAGTGATTCTGTTAGGACTGAGTTAAAATCCAAAAAAGTCTGGAGATATTACGTAGTATTTATCCTGAGAGTTTGCAGACCCCAAAGTCTGACATACTCAAAGTACAATCTAGGCAATAACTAAGCAGTGCTTCTATGAGTATATGAATGAGAAAATGAGGTTTGTTACAAGCAGTTCAAACAATTTAACACTACAATCAACAAGTAATTCATGTCTGTAACTTTAAATTATCTTTTAAGGCAAAGAATATCATTAATTATTCTTTTCACTTCAGGGTTCACTTTGAGGTTAAAATTTGTGGCAAATTTTAAATAAAAATACAAACATTACTTTATTTCCAAAGGCTTTTCCTGCAATTTCTAGACCACTTCTCACAGTAGAACTAGAGACTAAACTTAATGAGTTGCCCAGTGACTCAGCAGACCTATGGTAAAGAAGTTGCATAAACTGTTGGCAGAGCTGTCTTTATAGCAGCTACTTTTATTTTTATGTGGTTAAGTGCAAAGCCATGGTTCAATGCTTGACTTACAGTAGAATAATGTCCCTCTCTGGTATCAGACTGGATTTACAGAAACAAAATTTTAAAGCTGTAACAGACAGGTGCCTGGGTGGGTCAGTTAGTTAAGCATCCGACTTCAGTTCAGGTTATGATCTCGCCATTCGTTCAAGCCCTGCATCAGGCTCTGTGCTGACAGCTCAGAGCCTGAGGCTGCTTCGGAGTCTCCCCCTCTGCCCCTTCCCTGCTCATGCTGTCTCTTTCTCTCTCAAAAATAAATGTTACCTTAAAGCTATAAGAGATGTTAGATATCACAATATTGAAAGCTGCATCCTTTTCAAATACTGAGTGGTATGTACAAAGTGAGTCTTATGAATACAACTGAAATCTATTCTCTGGAAGCAAGCAAACATTTCCAGGGTCAGACTAAAGTGTTTCAGGTCTAATTAAATTGATGTGACTGGCAGTATACGGGAAGGGAGGAATACCCAATTAGGATTTATAGATCACTAGGTCAACATATTAGCTGTGAAATCTGAGATGAGTCACACACTTTCTAAATTTTGTTACATTAAACCAAGTTCATAAATGTGCTAAGGATCAAGTAAGAAAATGTCTTAAAGTAAAAAATAGCATTAATGCAGCCTATATTTTAGTTTTTTAAAGAAAGATTATTATTATTATTATTATTTATTGTTTTAGAGTGCGGGAGTGACCCGGGGAGAGGGGCAGAGAGAAAGGATCTCAAGCAGGCTCCGTGCTCAGCAGGGAGCCCAGTGTGGGACTTGATCCCACAACCCTGGGATCATGGCCTGAGCCGAAATCAAGGGTCAAAAGTTCAATCCAGTGAGCCAACCAGGCTCCCCCAGTGTATTTAATAATTACGATTACATTGATTTGATACAGATGTTCTTTAAAACTTACCAAAACTACCATCCATTGGATAATCAAGAGGTACCAGTGGTTTTCTTGGTCCAGATAAAGTAATGGCTGAATTAAAAGCCAGGACATTTTCATGTTCCGTTTTTTTAGGTTCAGCTGGCCTCTTTTGAGTCTCTTCTTCTGCTTCATCCACATGAATGGTAAATGCAGGCTGTTTACTGTTTGCTTTCCAGGGAGGAACAGTGACATGCTCATCATTTATAGGAAGATCCTTAAGAGGTGCAACCTAAAAAGAAATAAATATTTGGCTTTGAGCCTGTTGAATGGAGTTTTGGTTTCTTCCCCTTATGGGTCTCAGTGTCTGCTTTTTACTCCCAAATACTCAGGAAATTAAACTGGGGCAAAGTCCATGCGGTAAAGTTTGAGTGGCTGAAGAAAGGGATGTTCAAATTCGTTACAGGCATTCCTACATAAGTTATAAAAAGAGTCACACTAAGTGGAAGATACAAAACTAATCAAGGCCACAAGATGGGTGGAGGGGCAGGCTGAGAAATGACAAGTTTAGGAGAGCCGGCAAAGAGGTGTCGGTTCACTACTTTCGCCCAAGGGTGGAGCAACCGAGCAAATGCGGCAAAATGGCGGAATTTACTAAAAGCAAAGTATTTTTTATACCCTTTCTTAAAGTTGAGGTAATCTTAACCATTTGGAGAAGGGAAGGAGGTCCAGATACTAGGGCAGGGCCTGGGGTTTAAAGCGGCGAGAAAAGCGCGGACACACGTAGGACTTGATTAGGGTTTGGTTTGACCCCCATTATCTATAGAAAAACATCCCCAATAAACAGCAGACAGGCAACATAACAGCTGGCGAAGAGAGCAATGGGGGAGAAGCTATTAAGTGGCATCCCACACGCCAGAAAACTAGGGATCAAGGTGACTCAAGACCCAGGGCTCCCTTTAAAAAAGCTCGGAAGATGCTTTCTTGCCACGCTCCTCGGCCTGCTAAACCTCGTGCAAAACTCCCGCTCGGCCCACCCTCCTGAAGATACCGCTCATCTCTTTACCCGTCGTGTCTTGGGCCTCTGCTGCGGTGCTGGAACGCGCGGATTCCCAGCCTTGAGTACGGCCAGCCCGGCACGAGTGCGGGGCTGCTGGGTGGGCGCCACCTTCTCAGGGTTGATGTTCTCCTGGTCCTCTTGGAGCTCCGTATGCTGCAATGCTAGCAGCGCCGAGCCCGCCTCGCGGGACGCAGGCCCCGGCGCGGAGCTGCCCAACATCACTGCTCCCGGGGTCGCGGCGGAATCAGCCTGGGGCGCCTAGCGGCGTGTACTCCGTCCCGCCGACCCCAACAAGAAACGCTCCAGCCGTAGCAATCCGCCGCAGCCCGGGCCAGCCTGCCCGCTTGAGATCACGGAGTTCCAAGTAAGTTGAGAAAGGCGTAGGCAGGAACTGCCGGGCGTGGAGGGCTAAAGACGCCCCCGAGATGTCGCGAGCAGCCCGCCGGAGCGGCGGCTGTTCATGCAGTTCAAGTATCCCGCGACTATTGAAATGAGCCAATGGAAAGGGCCGACGCCCGTGACGTCACTCTGGGCGACACAGTCGCAGGCAAATGAAGGCGGCCGCGAAGGCCACGGAACAGAGGCGGAGAAACGCCGAACGGCGGCGGGAGGGAAAACGCCTGCGCGGAGCGAAGAGGCGGGTCCCGAGTTTCTGGTGACTTTAAACTGGGCCACTAAGTGATCCCTGGGCTCTGGGCTAGGGCTGCCTCTTGGATAAACTGAGTTAAACTTAAGCAGTTATTAGTGAGCCACCCCAGTCGTTAGCTGTGGAACCTTCAGTTAGCCTGCCTGGTTTCCCAAAGTCCAAAATCGGACCCAGCCACTTACTGGCCTGGTAGTCGTGGACCAGTTATTTAATGTCTCTGATCCTCAGTTTTCTTATCTATTAATTGGGAGTAATGTCTACATGTCATACGGCTCTCATGATTATATAATGAGCATAAATCATTTACCCGCTGCTAACGTAATAACTGACACTCAAGTGGTAGACTATAATATCTTACCATTTAGGTGTTTCTTCAGTCATGCTTTTTAATTTACCTAATGAAGATGCAATTAAGTAAGGTGCCACTTTGAACTGTTGATATCTATATAATAAATATATATATATGATACGCATCATATATACATACGATACATCATATATGATACATATATATGATACATCATATATATAACATATATATAATACATCATATATATAACATATATATAAAAAAATAGTAATGTTCTACAAGAAATTCAACTAGACAGTCACTGATTTTGATGAATATTTTGCCAAGCTGTGGCAGCCAACAAAAAGCACCAGTGAAATTCTAGTGACCTAGATATAATTATTTGTTCCATTTAGAAATGAAGGTTAAATATAATAAAAATATGACCTTATTAAAAGAAAACTCTCAGTGATATGTGACTTTAACAAATTTTCAAATTTAATATACAAGGCTTGCATATAATAAATATAATGGTATATGATTAAGAAGCATTACTGTTTTCTGACAAATTCATGAATGTGCCCTTCTTGAAAACATAAAGAATAGCTTATCTCCATTATAATCTTTATGCCATTTTAAAACAACCTTTAAATACAATATTTCCCTGAATATGACAAAATGTAAATTAAGATTAATGAATAAAACTTCTGTATTCTGTAACCTTAAAGTCATATTTCCCTCCATATATGATAAAAAGGTAATCAGTGGATCCTAGTACAGGAAAATCTAAGAAGCCATCACTATTTCTGCACTATTCACATATAGTACATTTGTACAGCTCTACTGGTTACAGGACATCAAATTAAGATCCCTTCAATCTGTGCAAGCTCTGCTCATTTCCCTGGCCACTATTTATAGCACTGGGGCAACTCAAGCATTTCACAAACTGAGCATGGGTCATAAAAACATTACCTAGCAAAAGTGAAATCAGTTGCAAATCAATCTCAACTCCTAGAAAAAATAATTGGTAAGTTACTTCCACTAGTTAACAATGTATACAGTAACCAGGACACAAGCCAGGCAACATAACTTGAAATGTGGTCCCAGTTTTACAAATAACAGCATGTCCTCTTTATCACTTAACCTCACAGAGAATTGGTTTTCTTATAGACCTGACAAAATAATATGTATTGTGAAGATCAGATGAAGTAATGTATGTAAATACATTTTGAAAACTTTAAAGCAATTTATACATGTGTGTAGCTTGTTATATATTTGAATAGATTTTTATTTTCCAAATATTTCTCAATTTAAAAGTTAAAACATCCACTTGCAAAAAATTCATTAACGTTCCTTATAATCATTCCACTTGTTTTAAAATAAAAATTCCTTTATTTTTAAAAAGCTCCATTTCTCAAAATAGAAGCACTACTAAAAGAAGTCACATCTTAAATATTTTTAGATGATATTAAAAAGCATTTGAAATAAAAGTGTGTACAGTTAGCATGTCCTGTATTTCTGTTTTAACATACTTTGTTTAAAAAGACAACTCTGGAACTTTACCTTGTTTATATATTTCATGCAGCCTCAAAGAAAGCAATCAATGCATTTTGATCATAACTGTCCAGAATCTCCAGTAAAAGAGGTACTTTGGTTTTTACATTGGTGCCTTTGAACTTGAACTTATCTATGAAAAGATCGGTGATCATGCCTATAAAGAAAAATGTTAATTTCCTATCATTGATTAGTACTAATTTCTAACACAGTACTTAATGAAAGTAAGTTATTACTTGAAATTCTCTAAGCACTCATAATTGTATTATTTAATATACAAGGCTAAAGGGATTGATACTATAAACAATATTTATTTGGGGGATTTTCTTTTTAAAGTTTATTTTGAGAGAGAGATAGCCATCAAGCAAGTAGAGGAGGGGCAGAGAGAGGGAGAGACAGAATCCCAAACATGCTCCATGCTGTCAGTGCAGAGCCTGAAGTGGGGCTCTAATTCATGAACTGTGAAATTGTGACCTGAGCCAAAATCAAGAGTCAGACGCTTAACCCCTGAGCGTCTTATTTGGGGTACTTTATTTGGGGTGCCCTTATTTGGGGGTACTTTAAGGCAAGTTTCAAAACATAAATCATTTGGCTAATAATCCTCTTAACAACTGGTTAAAAGCTACTGAATTCAGATAATTAACTCTTGGCCAGTTCTGAATTGCTTTTGGTATATATAACATCACAAGTGGTTTATTTTTCCCACCAAGCTGGCCATTTTGAGATAGTGTAGACAGATTCTGTTTTTAACAGCTGTATTTGAAATAAAACATTCCATCAATATATTGACCATTCTTGGGATTTATCCAAGACATGTTTCAGAATTTTTTATATTTTAGAAAGATAATAAAAGGAACATACCATATATGGCATAATATCCAAGGGGAATAAGTGGCAACATCTGATAACAAAACAGAATAGTGTTTCTGCAACAAAATATGTAGATAAATATTCACATTAAGTGGAATAAAAATGACTATAAATAACCCCATGCCAGTTTAAGTAAGGTTTGTCATTAAATTATTCAGATCGAGTCAAATTTGCTACCAAATGATTTATGAAACAAGCTTTAGTTTTCAAAGCTTTCTGGATTTTGGAACTGGTGGTAAGAGATGGTTTTCTGTACCACTCATCTTCATGTGTTTGCCATATTGTAAATATTAAGATATTAGATATTGTTATAGTTTGTGAGCAAGTCCCAGGGTAAAAAATAAATTCATTAGACAGGCTTAAGATCAGTGTGGATAGATGATACCAATTGACTCTAAAAGATTTGGCATAGCGCAAACAGCATGCAGTTTGGGGTGAGGAAGTTCTAATGCAGGCTTTGCCACTACAAATGTGACAACAAATTCTTTAGTCTCAGATTTCAATTTAAGAAAATGTAAAAAATGAAGATAACACCATCTATCTTGCAGAGTTGTTGTAAGGATTAAATATCCCACCTGATTAATAAAGATGTTATAAATCAATAGGTGTGCTATACACATAGGTCTTACATAAAGATTGCAAAATAAAAGAAGTTTTCCTTAAGCTGTTCCATTCTTCCTCTTTCTCTCCTTTCCTTCACATCTCCCTCTTGCTCTCACTGTTTTTCAAGACAATTTGTGAAATATCCAACATGTCACCACCAAAGCAAAAAGAGTTTTGAACTATAAATTTATAGCACAATGTATCATTTATTACATTTTGCCAAAAAAATACTAAATGCTGCATTTTATAGTATAGTTCATAGTATCAACAAAACCTGAAAATTATTTGTGTGAAATACAGCCTACATTTTAATGCTTCATAGGTTATATTCACTTCACACCGGGTTTCTTCATATACAGAAATTAATTTACTGCATTACACCTATTTCACTTTTTTACTTTCATTCTACCCAGTAAAAATATTAAATATGAAAACTAATTTGACAAAAAATTTATGCAATAAACTAGTTGTCACTGGTTCATGAATGCTGTAATCTTTGCTTATCTTTCTGCCCATTTTCTCTCACATGATCCTTCGTAAACAGTAGGAAAGGAATATGGCAAGGTTTTCTAGAATAGTTTACTAACCATAGAGTCTTTCCAGATGTGCAGGTTGCTTTTTGTATTCTTCCTGTAGGTGATCTGCCTCTTCTAGAATACAGCGATATTCTGGTATCAGAAAGTTTGTATTTCCTTCATGAACCTGCAATTCCTTATTTAAAATTAAAAACAGAAGCACTTTAATGTTCAAAATTCAATCCAGTGTAACTTTAAAGTCTTTACAATTTTAGAAATCCCATCACAATAAAACAATGATTGTGAATCCACGAAATACATACTTACTTTTAAAGCATCAATTAATTGCACTTTCTTAGCCAAAAGCAACTGGTATTCCAGTTTTGGGTGGATTAGCTTTAAAGTGTGTTTGACTGATACTTCATTTATCTCTAGAAGAAGTTGATCCAGACACAATTAGGTAAGTCACTTTGATCAGAAACATTGTTACTGTTAACAAAAATACCCCTCCAAAATAATTCATTTTTTTCTTTTTTTTTTTTTTTTTACCATACGATATGTTGAGGTTAATTTTCCTTTTTGTAGCTTCTTTAGAGAGCACATCTTTTAGGATTGATATAGTAGAAATGTTGTCAGATTTAAAAACTCCTTCTCCTTTCCTATAAAATTAATATATTTTTAAAAGAACAGCTTTAGAAGAAAATATAGTAATTAGGTCCAGTGAATACATATTTTGTGACTAGGAGCTGGTTTTTAAAATTCATTTGATTTTAGATCTCTTTATATACATATCACATTATTAATATAAAGCATATTTAAGTGTGTAAACTTTTATTATTAAATTCAAGTTCTGAACATAATTGTGAAACTAAACAAGATGTTAGATATATGCCTCTTAAACATGACAATTACCTGTAAGTTCTTCCTTAAAGCATCTTTCTTTACTTTCACTAATAAAATTTCCAACAACTAACCCCATATGTATATAAAATGCATTTATAATTGCTTATTTACATGATTTTCTTTGATGTAATCACACAAATCACAACATGACTACATTCTTCGTTCTCAAAAGAAAGCTGATATTAAACCTAAGAGTAATATCTTTCATTCTTCCATGCCCATCATTTATTGCCACTTATTATGCACAGAGGACTCTTCATCTTCTTTACAGAACCATTTCTTTGTTCTCTTACCTTTCTCAATCCATATATAGTTGACCCTTGAACAATGTGGGGGTTGAGGTGCTGAACCCCTGCACACTCAAAAATCCACACAGAACTTTTGGCTCCTCAAAAACTTAACTAGCTGACCAGAAGACTTACCAATAATATAAACAGTCCATCAACACATATTTTGTATGTTATATGTATTATATACTGTATTCTTAAAGTAAAATAAGAAAAAAGAAAATGTTACTAAGAAAATCATTAGAGAAAATACATTTACCATACTGTACTGTATTTATATATATATTAAAAAAAATCCATGTATAAGTGGTCCCATGCAGTTTAAACCTGTGTTGCTTGAGGGTCAACTGTAGTCTCACTGGCACTGGCCTCATCCCCATTTGTGGGACTTTCGAAGGAAGCATTTAGCAGTGTATTCCAACCTCATGGCTTTATACTGACACTCAATCCTGGGGCTTTTATTTGGAACTATTCAGAAAGAGAGGCTCTAGGATAGATGAAAAGATAGAAAACTGGATGGAATTGCTGGTAGCCACATGGCACTTATTTGAAAAGCCAAAAAAAAGACAAAAACAGAGCTGAGCAATGGAAAGAGACAGTTTTGATGATATCAGGTAAGCCAGGAATCCTGTTCTGCCTGAGGCAGATTACTACTAGACTTTTAAGTTATATGAGCTAATAAATTCTTTTTATTTGGTTAAGTCTTCTTGTATTTGGTTCCTTCTTATGATAATAAAATTTCCTAATTAATACATATACCACCTTTCATGTATTAAATGCTTTTTATTTGGTTTTCACACACACCAATAGTTTATATTTACTAGTTGTAGACAAATGCTAATTCTTTTTTCTAGAAAGGTGAATCCTACATACTATATTGATTTCAATTATGTTTTAAAAATGATATTTTCACTAGTATTTAATTTTAACTGATGATATTTAATTTTAAACACTTAACAGTACCTGGCACTGTAGAATGACTCACATGGTTTATCTTCTTTTAATCATCACAGCTCAACAAAGTGCTATTATTTCCGACCCCCCAAAAAGAAAACTGAAGCTCAGAGAGTTAAATAATCCAGGTAGGTCAAATAGTTGGTGAGTCACAGAGCCATGATTCAAACCTAAGTATGTTTGCCTCCAAAGCACATGCTTCTATACTTTCTCCACATAAATGTATTTTATTTAGGCACCCAAAAAACATTGAGCAAAGCCATGTGGTAGGTACTTGGAGGAAACATACAAAGATAATTAAGAAATTGACTCTGCCCATGAAGAGCTTAAAGTCTAATTTGAAGAAACAAGTTTACATAAAAATTATTATATACTTCAAACAAATAACAGTAAATACCTAAGACAGGTAAGAATAAAATACTATGGGAACAGAAAAGAGAATCTCAAGGAAGGCTTTTTTTTTATAAAAATTTTTTTAACGTTTATTTATTTTTTGAGACAGAGAGAGACAGAGCATGAACGGGCGAGGGGCAGAGAGAGAGGGAGACACAGAATCTGAAACAGGCTCCAGGCTCCGAGCGGTCAGCACAGAGCCCGACGTGGGGCTTGAACTCACAGACTGAGAGATCATGACCTGAGCCGAAGTCGGCTGCTTAACCGACTGAGCCACCCAGGCGCCCCTCAAGGAAGGCTTCAAAATACAGCAACTGAGTTGAGCCTTGAAGGATAAGTAGAGTTTTGAATGTTAAGGAAAGAATATTTAAGGACACAGAATGGGAAAATACAAAGGTATGCTATTATAATAATACAGAATATGCCAGGGGCATGTTGAATTGTCTGTTCTGATTAAAGTGTGAGGTTTACTGTGGTACTTCAGAACAGGAGTCATTATTACAGGTTTAGACACATGTAAGATCCCTTGGAAGGCAAAGTAAAACCTCAACAGAACTGATGCAAAAACAAAACAAAACAAAACCAGCTATACTGCTGGATACTTCTTGGTCCCAAAAGGCTGTATTCTGAGGTAAAATTATGTGTTCACTCCTATTTCCAGAATTTAGCATGGTAAAGTCTCAGCTAGGAAGCAAGAAGTAGAATACCTCAATAATCTGCTTAGGGAGAGAATCCTAGACAGAGAGACAGGTATAAGCTCAAAGAGCAGATGTAGAGAAATCAGCCTTACCCAAGAAATAGGTCATTTCACATTCAAGAGACAGGAACAAAAGAGAAGGAAAATGTAGCCTCTACTATATTCAGAAACAGAAATTATAGAAGCCTATTGGAAATGAATGAGCAGTGACAGTAAAGGGGCAGGAGTGCAACTGGGAGCTTGAGAAGAGTGTAGAATATGACCTCTACCCTTAATACGATAGCTTCAAAACCCTGTACTGTTCTAAACTCTCAAGTTCTGAGCCATATTCTATTTTTGCCTAAAGAAATTCAATGGAATTTTTACTGAAACTAGAATAAATGAATCAATTTGGGGAAGTACTGCCATGTTTATGTCTTCATATTGATGACTACTGAATATATTACTCCATTTAATCAAGTCTTTTATGTCAATAAAATTTTAAAGTTTTCTTCATGTAAGTTCTGCATATTTCTAATAACAGATATTTCTGCAGATCTTATATGGATATTTTGTTATTGTTATTGCTACTCTGATAGGGTCTTTTCAAATCATTCAAATAATTTATTTTCTAACTGGTTATTGTTGGAAATAGGATTTAGAAGCTCTATTTACATAAAAACATTCCTGAACCAGTAATAAGTTTTATTTACCTGTAGGTACTTTCAAGTTGTGTATCCAGGAAGGTGTTCTGAAAATAAAATGTCACACATTCTCCTGCTGGAGGTTTCTCAGGGACTTCAGGCAGGCAAAAAACCACCCAGGAGTGAACTTCAGCAAAACTGAACTGGCCTGTTAAAGTCAGTGTATTCATGGGTCTGTAATTTAATAGTGGAGGTACACATTTGTGTGTAGGAATACATGAGGTATTATATGTATACAACACATGAACAGAATTTTGTAATAGTAGTTAAACAAATATAAAAGTATCTATTAAATTTTCTTCAGATTAATATTAACCATAAGATAAATAAAATTTTCAATCTCATGGAAAAAAAGGAATGCTTACCTATATCTGTGCTTTAATATTCAATTAAGCCTCCAATCATAACTGTTTCCTGTATCAGCAAGTTACTTACTTTTCCAAGTCTCTATTTCTCATTTGTAAAATGGGGACATTACTTACTACCTGTCTTGCTTGTTGTAAGGCTTAAATGACAATGCATAAGCATCTAGTACAACATACAGCAGAGGGAAAATATTCAGTAACTGTTCATTTCTTTCCCTTCTCCTTCATTTAAGCTCATGGTCTCTCATCTCAGGAAAGAAAGCGAAAAACTACCAACAGGAAGATGCTTAAGTTGGACTGGAACTCAGAAATAACAGGGACTATCACAACCAATTGATTTGCCAATATTCCCTGAGGTGAAAGAGAAAGGAAATATAACCTTTGAGGTTAATATTATAATAAGATCCTGTTCACAGAGAACTCAAATGCTAAACAATATTTATTCACAACAGGTATTTGGGAGAGAGAACTGTTACTCTACTGAGATCAGAATGGTAATATATGAGAAAATAGGAAAATAGGAAAATCCAACTTAAATCAGCCTTTAAAAGAAGACAAATCTTATATTAAAAAATATGAATCCACAGTGTTTAAATATTTAATTTTTAAAATGTACAAATAGCTACCAGATTTATACTATAAAATGAAAAGCAAGTTTATCTGTATCATGTAATATGCTAAAAAATAAACTGCTCCCTCCTTTGTCCTACCTGTCATGATCAATAAAGTGAGTTCTTTGATGGAGTGAAAGGGGTTTGATAAGGTATTGGCGGACCTGACAGGTTTTGGGTTGAATCCTTGGAGTCACATATGCTTGAAGTGTGCCATACTGGCCTTCAATTGAACGAATCTGAGTAAACACAAAAGAAAAGAAAATAAGAATAACCTAGCAACATAACATAAATGTTATCTTTAAAATGTTCAACACAAGTAATCAAGTAATTAGACCTTAATCTCTTCTGTAATATTCTGAAGGAAATAATGACATTTTATTAAACAATTACTTTTTACCACTAGAGTAAAGGAAAATTTAAAAAGCTTTGGCAGGCAAAAGCAAACTTAATCTATCTATAAAAGTTATCCCCACCACATATTTTTAGATGATCTGTCTACACTTAGTAGTGCTGTGTCATTCCAAAAAAAGTACATTCTTACATACTAACCCGTCACATCTAAAACCACAAGTGTCTAATATAGTTCATAAGATTCACATCAAAAATGGTTAAAATTTAGACATTTTGTTGAGGTGGATAAGTGAGTTTTTTAAATAACTAAAACTTAAATGTAATACTTCATTTTCTCATAAATAAGGGTATTATAGCATATAGCTATTGACAGCTATAAGCTGTAACAGCTATATAAGCTGTTGACAGCTATTGACAGCTTATATTGACATATAAGAATCTACTGACAGAAAAAAAAGTTTCTAAGAACTTAATTCTTGATTTTCTATGAAAATACAGAAGTATACACCATCTAATGATAACATATTTAGATTAGGAAATTCTTTTGAGTTATTTTAAATATACCTGGTTGGACCTCCTGAGGATTCAAAACACTTAACAGAAAATAAAAATTCATTACACTGTGAAGAATTAATTTTTCAGGAGTTGGAAAGCTGTTCAGCTTCTCCCTCTTGCCCCCCATCTCCGTTTCTCTCACTTCAAATTCATAGATGGACTGTGGTACTTCTTGTATTACAATGGTAGTTCTCTAACCATAGCTATATTTTAACATAGCTCTAACCTGGCTATATTTTATTTTATTTTTAATGTTTATTTATCTTGAGAGAGAGGGAGAGCATGCATGCAAGTGAGAGGAGGCAGGGGAGAGAGAGGGGGAGAGAGAGGGAGAGAGAGAGAGAGAGAGAGAGAGAGAGAGAGAGAGAGAGAGAGAGACTCCCAAGCAGGCTCCACACTGTCAGCGCAGAGCCTGATGCGATGCTCGATCCCATGAACCATGAGATCATGACCTGAGCCAAAATCAAGAGTTGGATACTCAACTGACTGAGCCACCCAGGTGACCTGCTAGCTGATATTTTAACTCACACTTTTCCTAGCATGTGAGGGGGACAGAAATCAATGTTTTACCTAAATGGGAAAGAGAAATAAAAGTTTAAAGCAAGGTCTTTTGCAAATGTTACACTGCAAATATTGCTCTAAATGGAAAGAGAGGAAAAATAAAAAGATGAAAAATAAAAATACAGAAAAGAAATAAAAAATAGATCTGATACAGCTATATTTCAGGGTTTCTTTTTTAAAGGTAAGCTTACACTAGCACATAATTTTTTCCAGAATAAAAAGTCATAATGCTTTGATTATATAAAAATTCATTTTCATTATTAAAAATATAAGCAATACAGAAAAATTAGGATGAACATACAAGTCGCCTGAAATCCTACCACCCAGAAATGATCATGATTGCTATTTTGGTAGTCATACCTTCATATATTTCTCTATGCAGAAGTACAAAAACAAAATCATAATTTCACATGAAGAAATTCTATTTATATCATAGACATCTTTCTTTTATTTCTAATAGTCACATTTTCCCCTTATCTTTGTCTTTCCTAATGCCATCACCTCCCTCCCACTCCTATCCCACCCATGCTTTCTCCTGTGGCATACGCTATCATACCAGACAGGTATGTTTCTTTTCATACCTTTATTCATATATAAATAAAATGTATTTACATATATAGGGATTTTATCCACATCTTGTTTTTCATGGAATTCACTCCATGTTAACAGGAATAGATCAATGCCTTATTTATTGCAGCTGTGTTATATTCCATGGATGCATAAATAGCTAATTATTCAACCATTCAATTATTGAATGTTCACTTTGGTTCCACTCCTCTGCTTCTACAAGCAATACTGCAGTTAATTAAATACATATCTGTGTGTATAATACTGTGATTTTATTGCTGAAAATAGATTCCTCCAAATAGGACTATTGCCTGTTTTTCCAAAGCAGCTATAACAATTTTTATTTCCTTCAGCTATGATTTAGAGTGTCTTTTTCTCATCCCTGCCACATGGTGATGTTGCTTTTTAAAATTTTTTGCCAGTCTGTTAGATAAGCAGAAAATGTTTTTTGTTATTTTAATTTGAATTTCCCTAACAGTAAGTTAGAACATTTTCTTTTAATATTTGCTAGCTATTTTGACTCCCTCTTGTGTGAACTGAGGCACAGAACATATTCTCTGCCTATTTTCCTTACTGAATAGTTGTTTTTATAACAAGTTAGAGGTAGTAGTAGTCTTTGTGCTTTACTGATATTCACCCATTACTTAAAAGATAACTACATTTCCTTCTTTTGGAAAATAATTAGGTACCTAATACATCTATATTTATTTTTTATATATGGCATTAAGATAAGAATCCACTTAATTTTCTTCCAGATATATACCAGTTGTGTTGACACCAATTTTTAAATAGAAATAGTAATTTAACAGAATTTTTCCCTACATAAAAATGTCACGCATTAGGCGCACCTGGGTGGCTCAGTTGGTTAAACGTCCAACTCTTGATTTCAGCTCAGGTCATGGTCTCATGGTTGTGAGATCAAGGTCTGCATTGGGCTCTACAGTGGGTGTGAAGCCTGCTTAATGTTTTCTCTCTCCCTCTTCCTCTGCCCCTCCCCCACCTGCACTCTTTCTCTCAAAAAAAAAAAAAGTCATCCATTAAATTTCCGTAAATGTATGTTAAGCTCTAGTTCTATACAATTTTATTGCACTCCCTATTTATTTAGGCCTTTTAAATACCCTGCATTATTTTTATTACAGTAGTTTCATAGTATGTTTTACCATATAAGTTTCACCTTTTTCTTCTTTTTCAGTAGTTTTCTTGCATCTATCATTGCATCCAACTTAAAAAAAAGAACATAGCTTTTTAATCTATTTAGGCCTACTTCCCAATTTATTGGCACAGTCTTGTTCAGTGGATATGTAATTTAAAATGTTTAATTAGGTTACATAAAATATGTTTAAGTATAGTCCTTCAGAAATAAATTTATTCCAGTTTTCAATTTTTCTTTCAAAATACACAAAAGGGGACTTATGCAGACTAAAATAAATTGTTTAGGGAAAAAAAACCTACACTTAACTGGAACTTCCTACTAGATGTGAAAAAGTTATTGTATAACATCTCTCTTGAAAAACACAGACTGAATCTCTGAACATCAACAACACTTCTCCAAAACAACCATTCCTTAATTTTTTAGATCATAAATATATCAAAAATAATTTTTAAAAACTCACACAAATTAATTAACTAAATTAGATTTGTGTGCTACAATCAGTATTTAATTATGAAAGAGATTATATTACTAAATTGCTGAAGAAAATACTAAAAGATTTTTTTTAGAAAGATGGTAATGCATGACATTATTGGAACACAATCAGAAAAATCCAAAAGGTAGGAAAATATAGGACAAATGCTCAAATACTTCAATAACCAAATTACCTTGTCTGGACCATGACTGGATCAAACAAACTGTAAAAAAAAACTCAGTGAAATCTAAATACTAAATATTTGATGAAACTAAGAAATTATTAATTTTTCTTAGGTGTTATAATAGTATTGTGGTTATGTTTTAAAAAATAGTTCTTATCTTTTGGACATATGTACTGAAATATTTACAACTGAAATTTTTAAAAATCTTGTATTTGCTTCAGAATATTTTGGGATAGACAGTGATAGTATAAACAAGAATGTCATGAGTTGATGACTACTGAAGCTGAAGTCATTACTTTTCCGTACGTTTGAAACTTTCCAGAATAGAAAATTCGAAAAACAAATTCCACTAAGAAGAAATTCAGGATTGGTAATTTTAGAGAAGGTGATTGGTTGTGTGCCAATAGCAGGGATAATGGTTTGGGCTGAGTTAAAACCCAGCTGGTCATCCAACAGTCATTACTCATTTCAGGGAGAAAACAATACAAAGAAGTGATATGATACGTTGCAAGATATACCTAGGGGGAAAAACATTCAAACTTTCAATTAAAGGTAATGTCAAACATTTTTACCTTGAGTTCCAGCCTTGTGGTATTTGCCTGGCACCGATAAGTGGCGAGAAGAAAGTTGTCATTTGACTAGGAAAAATTCAAAGTTAAGGCAAAGGATAAACTCACATTTTTATGATAAAAATATCATCAATAATAATAATGGTTATCATTTATAAAGCACATATCATGTGGGTGACACTGTGCTAAGTGCTTTTTTCTTATTCCTGCAAACAACCCTGTGCGAACTTTTACTAAATAAGTTTTTACAGATGGAGAAACTGTAGCATTCAGGTTAGGAAATTTTCCCAAAAGCTCATAAGTAAAGAAATCAGAATCCAAATGAATACCTTTTAAGACACAAGCTCATGCTCTTTCCATCCTGAGTTTCTACAATAACATTTTTTTAATGTTTATTTTGAGGGAGAAAGCGAGGGGGGAGGGGAAGAGGAAGAGGAGAGAGAGAATCCCAAGCAGGCTCCACACTGTCAGTGCAGAGCCCAACACAGAGCTTGAACTCATAACCACGAGATCATGACTTGAGCCAAAATCAAGAGTAGGTCGCTCAAATGACTAAGTCACCCAGGTGCCACTACAATACTTTAAAATATTAATTTTTCTAAAAATTTAACTGACAGCACAAACTTCTAATGTTTATACTATTAAAAGACAAAACATGAATGTCTTTGATTATCACAAATAGTTATAGAGGACTAAGAAATATCATATCTCTGTATTTCCAGCAAATAGCACAGTGCCTGAGATGATACTGTAAGCATTCAATACATGTTTGTTGAATTAAATCAGACAGGTTACTTCCAATATGATAACTTCCGGAAACTGAATATTAAACTACTAAAAACAGAGAAATATATCTGGGTTATGAATTGCAAAACCAGACAAAGCAACATGAAATACTTAGTATGCAATTTTCATATACTACTATTTCCCTATTTTTAATAAGTAAATGAAGAAAAAGGATGCTAATATCAAGAAGAAAATCTGAACGTTTTAATTTAAAATCATTTAAATTTAGTAAACAGAATATCAATCAACCTGAAAATAAATATACTTTCGTGTGGTTAAAAACAAATGTTATATACCTAAGTATTTATGAATAAGATGATAAAGATTAAAATACATGAAATGTCTGGGATTAGGTTTGGGATAGGAGACAGAGGAGAGCATAAAACAAGACTGGCCGTATGTTGAAGTGAACAATGAGTATACTGAGGTTATTATACTATTCTCTCTACTTGTGTATATACTTGAAATCTCCATATTAAGGCTTTTTTTTTTTAAAGCCATTTCTAGAAAATGGGTTTTAAATTAGTATAAAATACTCATTTCAAAGAATCCTGTAATGATGTAAATAGGTTGATCTTTCACAGTAATTTAGGAATTAAGATTTTAAGATTAACTTGATTTTTTGAATGAAAATAAAAATGTAGGCTTTAATCTTTTATGTTTTATTCTCAAACAGGGATGACAAACCACACATATTGCATAATACAACTGTGATAAAATCTCTCTCTTTTTTTTTAAATGTTTATTCATTTTTGAGAGAGAGACACACACACAGCACAAGTGGGGGAGGGGCAGAGAGAGAAGGAGACACAGAATCCCAAGCAGGCTCCAGGCTCTGAGCTGCCAGCACAGAGCCCAACGCGGGGCTCGAACTCACAAGCTGTGAGATCATGACCTGAGCCGAAGTCAGACGCTCAACTGACTGAGCCACCCAGGCGCCCCTGATAAAATCTCTTATTCTCAAACAGGGATGACAAACCATACACACTACATAATACAACTATGAAAAATCTCTCTTAAAAGTAAAGCTTTACTATAAAATTATATTAAAAACTATTCCCTAATATAGCTATCAACTTTGTTCTTCATCTACTCTTTTTATTCTTCCCTTCAAAAAAAATTTTTTTTAATGTTTATTTATTTTTGAAGGAGAGAGAGAGAGACAGAGTGTGAGTGGGGGAGGGGCAGAGAGAGAGGGAGACAGAATCCGAAGCAGGCTCTGGGACTCGAGGCTCAAATTCACAAACCGCAAGATCATGACCTGAGTCACAGTCAGAGGCTCAACTGACTGAGCCACCCAGGCGCCCCTATTCCTCCCTTTTTTATATGTATAATGACTTGCCAACTCTAATCATCATCTCCTGCTCTAGCTTGCCTTCTCCAGAACAACCGTTCCAGACCTTATTTTCCCTAACTTCTCTCCAGGAGCCACACTTAGTTCTGGGACTGCTAGTGTGTGCTAGTACTGAACAGAAAGAAGTGATATATTAAGCATATCCAAAAGCTCTGATACAATCTCATCCAAGATACTTTACACATGGTAAGTACCCACCAAATGTCTGCTAAATAAAGGTTAAGCAAGATTCAACAAGCCCAGAAATGGTAAAAAAGAACAAGCAGAAGAAACAGACCATGTTCAAATGTAGGAATGTGTGAAACTATATAGCATTTTCAAGAAATTTTAAGAACTTCAGTTTGGCAGCAATAATGTGCATGGGAGGGAAGGTAGCAGCTGGTAAGAGATCAACTAGAGATGTAATCAAGAGCTGAATCATGGAAAGCTGTTATGCCACAATGAGGAATCTGACTTATATGCAGCAGGAAATAAGGAATCTTTAAAGGTTTTGAAAAAAAAATGACATGGTGATATTTACATTTTAGGAAGACCTCTCTGGTGGCGGTGTACAGCAGAGCCTGGAGGTGAGAGACAATACTGGAGATAGAAAAACTGATAGATGAGTAGTTCAAACAAACATGGTAAGGGCCTGAAAACTTAACAGAAGTGGAAATGAAGCAGAGTACAGATATAGGAGCCAAGGACATAGACTGGCAAAAAATAGTGACTAACTGGATTTAACAGATCAGAGAAAGGAAAGAATCTAGGACAACACCCCAGTTTTCTGCATTATCTGAAAATAGGGGAAATGAGCTGAAACAGATTTTGAGGGAAAGGTTATGAAAAACAGATTGAAGAAACATTAAACCTTAGTAGCATTTATTAGGCTTTATTCAAAATGGTATAATAGAAATGAAAAAGTGTCTGAAAAATTCTTGATACTTTTTACTCACCTCAGAATCACAGCTGCTAAAGCTGACAACAGCAGAATTTTTATCCACATCAAGTAAATCTATTGGAACATCACTCTACAGTCAATATTAAAAAAAAAATGGTTCAGATGGAAAGCTAAAAAATTTACAAAACATTATTTTCTCTTAGGGTTCTCTTTAGTTCTAGTTCATGTTCATCTTTAAATTTGAGCATATGAATTCTCTTAATTTACATTTGATAATGTACTTCTAGAAAATAAATGCAATAAAAAATAAATGTTATATCACAATGTTTATTTTTTTCTAATTTGGACTATTAGAGATCATAAACGATCATCTCTCACCACCCCCTTAAAAGTATAATCTTTCTACCTATTTTTGTCAATGCTAAAAATGTTACCATAGTCTAAAAATAATAATATGGCCATTCTGATTCTATCAGTTCATTTTTATCAATTTAGTTTTTACCTACATCACAAAAATGAGATAATTTTTGGTCTCCTCTAGAGAGGTAGTTCCTAGGGCACTGTTGTTGCACGCAGTTCTATCTAAATGGTGCTCCTAGAGTTGTGTAATGTAGCCCTTATGCTAGCATTACCTAAGACAGATTTCAGCCTTTAAATTTTAATTAATAATCTGATCTCTCCCCCACATCTTTTTAAACATTATCTTCTTTCTCCACTTTATTCTCTTCTCATCTTCTTATGGGTTTTCCATCTTCTGCTTGTTTTCCATTCATCCTACTACCATCCTTTCTCACTCCCTGAATATCTTACAATTTAAAGAAAAACTGATTAAATATATTATTGAATGGAGTTGTGTATTATTACCCCTATATTTCACCTTTTGGGAATATCTACTTTGTCTACGGACCTACCCAGAAACTGGTGGTTAATGAGCAAGCTGTACTGTAAGCTACCATTTTAGAATTGAGAGCTTAAAAAAAAGGTTCTAATAAGGGCATTAAATACTGCAGTTTTCTAAATCGCATCTCTTAAAATTCTCTTAAGATCACCAAAGAACAAAACCCTTACTGCTCTTTTTGATGCTCTTAAAACTTAAGTCCATCAATCTTTCGTTTAATACTTACAGGATAAATAAAAAGTAAAGATATAACTTAGATAATCTATGAGCAAACTGATTATCTAATAGAAGATTAGATAAACCTTTAAAATTACTATCTAAGCTAAATGCAATTTAAAAGAAAAACACTTAAAATTACTGTCTAAAATTAAGTGTTCAATAATAATTAGTGCATACGGCTGGTCTGCAAAATAGATCCAATCACAAAACAAAGAAATTAGACACTGGCTTACCTGTATTAAGACATTATCTATTGCTGTCTGCACCTCTAAGATGAGGCTGTAGCTGGCATCATCTTTATTTAATGTAAACTTGTCATTTACACTAAATGAAGGTACTGCTGATTTTGCTTTGCTTGATTGGGAAGACTGTTGGTATTTCTCTCTTTCCTGTAGTACCTTATACTGCAGATGTTCCAGCTCACTCCTAGAGAAAATATATACAACTGTCACCTATAAGTATAAACATTTGAAGTCCTTAGAATGATTACAAGAATTTGAGACATTTACTTGTGCAAAACGGATTTTTATTAGTTGAACTAGAACTATGACACTAATACAAAGTTTTGTTTCTATGACTAACCAAACAATTCCATATTATTTATCTCTAATCTAAAAATTAAAACTCAGTCCCATACCAGCAATATTAATAAAGAATTGTAACTATCAAGGCAAGCTGAAAATAATCAGTTCTAACACACAAATCTAGTTATAGTTAATCAGAAGAGAAACTAATTGTACTGGAGCAGAGAAATATGTTAGACTTAATTTGAAGAAACAAAATGTGTAAAACCAGTCAATATGTGCCTTTCAGTAAAAATTAGGTGAAACAGACAAAATAAGGAGGAGGCTGTGGAGTACTAACATTTTGGGGACCATAAGATGATCACGAGCCAGTGGTACAGCTGAGTTTCTTCTATCAAGTGTTTTAAAGGATTCTGCTGACCTTCAACTGTACAGACATTGCTTCATTGCTTAGAGTCACTTCAGTTAAAGGGAAACAACATATGCAAATGTAGCAACTAGTAACTGAGAAACAACATGAGGCTTAGCCAGCCCCAATTTAGGGGAAAAAATCTGGGTAAGAGCTTGGAAGGGATTTGTGCGATAAACAAAACAAAGGAAAAGATTCATTCGTACAAGAAATATTTACTTAGAGCCTCATATGTACCTATGTTGCAGGTGCTGAATGAACAAAACAGACATAAGCTTCTCATGAGCTTACATTCCACTGGAATCAGGAGGGACAGACTCGGTTATAAATGTAAGGTATACTGACGATGTGAGAGAATAGCCATTAATTCTACTTGGTTTCCTTATTGCATGAACGTTGGAGCTTGAAGTCCAGGTGGCTTTGCTAAACTGGCTTGTGGTAACCTGTGGTGTGGCTTTAGTGAACTAGTACTTGTGGCATTTTGCTGCCTTAAAAACTTAAGTAGCCCTCAACTACCACCAAAAATAAAAATAGATCAGCCCTCACTGCCCCCAAGAGGTTGGTAAGGGTTGAAGTAGGGAGAGCAGTCATTAGAAGTTTCAGCAACTCCCACTTCTTCACTGTATGAAGCAAATTTACTTGAGTCTGGGGTCTCTTTTCATAGGATTTGTCAAATTGAACAAGCCACAAAAGCAATCCCTGTGCCTAAGAGTCAACATTACTCATTTCCAGTAAGAAAGCTGATAAGCCAATGTTACAGATTCATAAGGGTCCACAGGAGCAGTAAACAGTACAATTAAGAAGGAATACAGTTGTCTGTGTTGGTCTCTTTCTAATGTCTGTGAAAAAACAAAACACTACAACTATCTATAAACAAATTAAAAATGTAATTTTTGATCTAGGAAAAAGTCAGTATAGAAAAAAGTAATAATATGTATATAAATAATATAAAAAGTATATTTATAACTTTAAAATACTAATTAGCACTTACTGCAAATTTTCTCAAACTGATAAATTTAATTTAAAAAGGTGATAAAATAATTAATTGTATAATTCCTTCCAATAAAATATAAGAACTACACACTTCATGAAATAAAAAAAAAAAGCAAACAAAAAAATCCAAAATTACCTTAAGTTAGAAATTTTATTTTGCATCTCCTGATTAATTTTTACTTCTTCTCCTGGTCCACTTTCCTTATGCATAGGCTCTGTTGTCAGACCTGTAACCCAGCCTGCAGAGATGAATTAAATTGTGCACCATTAAGTGCTGCTAGTATTAAAAGAAACCCCAATATACATGCCCCTTTGTCCACCAACATCAACCTCATTTAGTCCTAGGACTTATTCTCCTTCAAAAAACAAGACAAAACAACAAAATATATCAAGCTGGAAAATACTGAAGCCATAAAGAAACTACATAATAAACATTTGTGATACTATTTTTATTTCGTGTAAACTACTATAATACTATGATTAAAGAAATCTTTCACTTCTCAATTTATAGTTTTAGTTTTCAAGTATGGAATAAGTCAACACAATTCTAGCAAGTTCAAATATACCTGATGAATTAGAACTGTCCTTCAAAAATCATGTTTATGGAAAGTTAAACTCTCTCATTGGCTATTTTAAGAATGTAAAAGAATCACTAACTCAAAAGCAAGGGAATTTTTATAAGAAATATAGACAGTAACAAAACATAAACTAAAGTTCAGTGAATACTTCTTTTTAAACCAAAGAATAACATTTAATTTTCAAAGATTAAGTAGAGTATGCTAAGTACTCCATTATTCACATATTACCTCTTTTATAAACCAATACACCCACTCCTTCCCTCCTTAGTTTTTAACCAGTATAGGTTTTAATGCTGTAGGTTAAGACTGATTTACTAATAACACTTTTTTTAAAAAAGTTATCATCAAAAATAATTTATTAAGGGACGCCTGGGTGGCTCAGTCAGGTAAGTGTCTGACTCTTGATTTCAGCTCAGGTCATGATCTCAGGATTGTGAGATTGAGCCCTGTGTTGGGCCCTGGGCTGAGCATGGAGCTTGCTTGAGATTCTCTCTCCCTCTCTCTCTCTCTGCTCCTCCCCCACTCATGCTTGCTTGCTCTTATGCTCTCTCTCTCAAAATTAACATTAAATAATAACATTAAAAATAATTTATTAAATGTATATTTTTTCTTAATGATTCTTTCTTTACCTAGTACCATTTCCCTTACCTGAATACGTGGATACCACAATTTCATCATAGCCTTCTTTCCCTACACAACCACCCTGGATAGATGTGACACTTTCAGACAACATCTAAAATAAATTTAAGATCAAGTACTTCATTAATAGCTAAAAAGTTCACAGACATATTAAAATAAGACATAAAACCTATTTTCCTCCCTCCAGACATTCAACATACATTTATTGAATACTTATCATTGGAAACACTGAGATTGGAGAGGCAAAAATCCTGCACAAATGGCAGAAAATTCCAGTGCTTTTAAATTTGGGGGAAAGAAGACTGAAAATGACTCATATATGTGTGTGTAGCACTCAGCCACAGTAGCCACATAATGAGCAAAAATCATTTATTTATATAAAGAGTTTTTTTTAAAAAAATTACATAAGCAAAACTCCCAATATGTTTAGTCTATCATCTGAATTCTACATACCACCTCTCATGTGTTTTTTCCAAATAGTTTTTGGAAATGAACAAAGAATAAAGTTTTTTTAGATGAATAAAGGAGATGATAGCCTCTATGAAACCTTTAGGGAATTTTTATTCCCATATTATCTATGTAATACCTTTATCTATACATCAAAACATCTGTATTTGCTGATCTACAGTTAAAGCTGGGACTGAGGGGAAGCACTAGTAGTGAAATCAGACAAAGAAAACTTGATACTGGTTGTGGTTTTTGTTGTTGTTTTTTTTTTTAAACAGCCTCAATCCATCCTGCATAAGGCAGGATGGGAAACCCTGGACTAGAGAACACCACTTCATGAAAACGAAAGATTCATTTTACAGCAGACTGATTCTCCATGTAACTCCGTACCTTGGCATAAACAAGCTTAACTACATTAAAATCTGTGAACTAAAACTACTCATATTTAGTAATTCTTCTCATTTGGTAAAGTCTTGGGTGGTTAGAAGTGAAATTGCGACTTTTCTCTCTGCTCAAGGATATTTTGATATTGTTCTAACAACATGAGTTTATTCCTAAAACATTATTACTTTAAAACAACAGTCTTGTTTGTTACTCAAACATATAAATGTTACTCCTGTAATCCACTATGCATTGTAGAAACTAAGGCAAAATAATTAAAGTTCAGGTATACAATATTTAGAAACCAAATGAAGAAGCAATTTATTATTTATCTGGAAGGCCATAGTCTATTATTCAAACATAAGAGCAGTCTAGAGAAGATTTTGATAACATCAAAGCAGCAATATTCTAAGCCAAACACAATATTTTAATATATTTAATTTAATAAAACCCAAAACATCACAATCATCTCTATAATTATTTGATGAATATAAGTATATATAGTCTTTTTAAATGAACTGACCTGATCAAATCGTAGAACAGGCTCATTTGTATTGTCAAAACTATACACTTGTACCACTCCATCATCTCTCCCAACAAGTAAATCTTTAACCCCATCACCCACAATGTCAAAGCTGTCAACACACAAAATACCTTTAAAAAAGAGGAAAGAGGTGACAAGTTATTAATAAAACTAATATTAGGGCCAAGTACAGACAAAGTAAGGCTGAAAACATGTATATACTGAATCAGAATGGGAAAACAAATAACAGAAAACTTGAAGCATAATCAGGTATCCCCTTTTCTGCCCACATTCAGCCATTTCCAAGACTTTAAATATAATCTAAATGGAAATGGCTCATAAGTTTTTATCTCTAGCTCTGGCCTCTCCCCAGAGCTCCAGACTTCTACATCCAAGATCCTATACAGCATCTTCTTTGAGACGTCCATTTGCATCTCAAATGTCCTATGCCCCAAAGAAAATTCTTCATTCCCCTTTAGCGCACCCCATCAATGGTCCTTCCCCAAACTCTCCTCATTTCAGTAAGGTTATCACCCAGTTGTTCAGGCCAAAAATCTAGACTACATCTCTGATTCCTGTCTTTTTCTCACTGCCCAGACCAAATCCCTTAGCAAATCTTAACAGCTCTATCTCCAAAATATATACTGAAATTGAGTCCTTCCCATTTCCAACTACCATTAGCCTAGCTCAGGCCACTTATCTGTAGTCTAGACTAAAATAAATTATAACAACTATAACAATGACTTCCTAACTGATTGCCACACTTTCAATTTTGAGCTGCTTCCCCCAGATCCATTCTCCCTGGTATGTTTTTTGTTTTGCTTTGTTAGATTAGATCATATCATACTCCCACTTACAATTCTCCAAAGACTTCCCACTGCACATAGATAAAAATTCAATCCTTTTCCAAGGTCCACAAGGACCTACATGATTTGGCCCTATGCTAAGTCTCTGACTTGTCTTGTCATGCTAATGCATTTAGCCACACTGACCTTCCCTTTGCTCCTCAAATGAATCAAGTTTACTTATGCCTCAAGTCCTCAGCCCTGATTTTTTCCTCTTTCTGGAGCATAATTTTCCCCCCAATTTTTACATTACTAGCTCCTTTTCTTATGAATCAGATCTCGGCTCAAATTTCACCTTTTATAAGACACCTTCCATTACCACCCAGTCTAAATTTAGTTTTCTTCCTTCCACCTATCACTAATGCATCACTGTCTGATATTTTTTTCAGATGACTTAGATGAAGTTATCTATTTATTCATTTGTTTATTCTCTGTCTCCCCTAACAAGTATTTGTTGAAGGAATAAATGAATACATGAATAGAATTACTATACCTATAAATAGCCATCTTACTACTTTCTAAGTCAGATATAAATTTCCTCAGAAAGGTATAAATCCTTTAGAAAACCGGAATATTCCCTGACTCACTATACTTCTTCCTTGCTTAATATCAAATATTCCTAAATTCCAATTAATTTCCTACACCAAACAGTGAATAACGGATTTGATACTACGGATGGACATTAGCCCACAAAAGCCTACCTATCCTAAATTACCATTAACATTTCTTAATTAAAAAATGATGCCAAAGTATGACAGACCTGCTAAATAAACAAAGAGTAAATAAATCTGAGGTGGCTCTGTAAATTGTTAAGCTTACCAAATACTGTGAATAAATAAAACAGAATGAACTATATAAAATTTAGGATATTTAATAATGAATGACATTTCAGAATCTAAACTACATCAAAAACATACCTCCCAGCTTTTTCTCATTTCGAATTTCCCACTTGTGTATCGGTTTGGAGGTAGTGATCTGAATAAGCCCAAGTTTTCCATCTGATGTTCCAAACAAAAGGTCTTCTCCAGAGTCACCTAGTTTATAATTAAAGTTAACATGTTAGGGGCACCTGGGTGGCTCAGTCGATTAAGTGTCCGACTTCAGCTCAGGTCATGATCTCACGGTTGGTGGGTTCGAGCCCTGTGTCAGACTCTGTGCCGACAGCTCAGAGCCTGGAGCTTGCTTCAGATTTTGTGTCTCTCTCTCACTCTGTCCCTACCCCACTCATGCTCTGTTTCTGTCTCAAAAATAAATAAACATAAAAAAAAAATTTTTTTTAAGTCAACATGTTATACTTATCTCATGACTCATAAGATCACCTTAAAACTGAAAAAAATTTTCATATACATGGACTTTAATGTAAAAATATCATTTAAAAAATATAAAAAGATAGAAAACTTAATTTTGGAGGATGGTTATATAGTCACAGAATTTTATAAACTAAGAGATAAGACCCTTCCTCATCATCTAATTTTAAGATGAGAACACTGAAAATTAAAGTTCAACAATTCATTATTGTTAGTTACTGGCAAGTTATCAGACTACTGTCTCAATTCCAGTTCATTAACATATAGTTACATTATTAAAAACTTAACATACAGTTAAATGATTAACTATACTTAATATATAGTTAAATGATTAAAAACCTGAAATATCTAGACTTAAATAACATAACACACTTCCTTATTTTATTGTGATTACCGCCATTTCCGTTGTGTAGTGCTAAAACAGTAGGTGGGCCAGGAACTTCAGTTTCATACATCACATCAGATCCCTGAAGAAGAACAAGTATTTTAGAACTGAAACAGAACATAAATTTAGTATACATACTCCGTGATAACATCAGTATTCATATAAAGAAAAACTCTAGAATAAAACTGCTGAAAAAAGTTAGACTGTGATTATTAACTTGCATTTCTTTAGCAATTTTGTATATGTTAACTCATTTTAAAATATATAATATTTAAAGATCATGAAGAAATATTTAAAATACTCAACACTTAGAAAAGTTTTCAATTTAAATACTTTGTTTGCCCAAAAACTTGACACTGGTAAATTTTCCTATCAAATCTTTCCAGGAATAAGTTGTTTGTTCTGTTTTCTTTAACTCAGAGCACAAATATTTAAACAGACCCAAAGTTACTTCCTAAGAAAAAGACAAGCCCAGGGGCTCAATTTTGCTTCCTGAAAAATGTGAATGAAGTTTGCCACCCTAGTCCCAGAGTGGTATCAGACATGTGTCATCTAAGGCAGAAAATAGCCCCTACCTAACCCTCAACCTGATTCTCTTCGTCAACCTTAAGAGGTCGTCCAGGTTCTCAGGATGGTAACTGACACAAGAAGGTTATGCAGATTTTTTTTTCAACAGGACTTCTCACTCTTTAATGTGCCATTACACTTTTTGATACTCCAAGAAGGTAGGTGGTGAGTATCACCAGAACAGCAATATCCAACATCTAGGGTGTTATCTCTTAGGGTAGTACATTGAATGTATTGTTTCATTTAGTTGGATAATACCAGCAGGTGGGTTCTCAGTGTTTTCATTGTACAGAAGAAGAGACTGAAGTTGGGAGCAGTTAACTTGACATAGTCACATGGCCAATAAGTATTTGGGTATTTCCAAAACCTATTCCAGTGAGAGGCAGAATGACCTGTTATTTAGATAAGAAAATAAGTTACATCCATTTATTTGTCTTTTTTAAAATTTTGCCACTTCTAATGTTTTCATTTAGTACACAGTATTTTGTGAAGCTATTAAAGAATAGGGTACTTATAAGTATCTACACTTACATGGAAAAAATAACTATAATAAATCATTCAATGAAAAAAATGTGAAATTATAGTAAATATGTAATGACCTTTTTGTTAAATTAAATATATATAGAATATATAAAAGTCATGTGCTTTATCTTTTATTTATAATTACATTTGAAATTTCATATATATCAACTATATAAACACAAAAGAATCCACAAGAAAACTGTTTAAAAAAAGGCTTCTTCTGGGGCAATGGATAATGAGCAGTAAAGGGGAGGAAGGACATATGAAGGGCAGAACAAAGGCTTCAAGCTGTAACTTCCCACAAATCCTTACTGAATTCTTTATTTTTACAGCAAGTACATGGATCTCTTCTAGTTAAACAAAGCAGAATCCTAGAATCAGCTGGAACAATTTCTAACTGAATTCTAGCCAGCTCCTGTTTAAAAGCCTTATTCAAACAATTCATATTTGGGAGTACAGGCTATGGAAGAAATTAATTATTCATCTCTCTAGAATGAATCTTGAACATTACTTTATCTTCCCTTGGCAGGGGGGTGGGGGGGGCGGGGAGAACCTCATAGAACCATTGGATTTTTCCTTCTATAAAAGGACTAATACCAAGAAATGGCCATCTGACTATGAAATTCCAAAGAATGAGATAGCCTGTGATGGCACAGAATAAACAGCAAGATTTTTTATTCAACTGCACTATCATTAGCCCAAGTTTCTGATCCAAATAATCTACCTGTTCTATGTTATTTGCATTAAACTTTATTTTATGGATCCTGGTGTTTGTATGTATGTGTATTTTATTGAAAGTCACTTTTGAAGAGACATAGGTGTAACTATTATACTAATAACAATACCTTATGCATCATGGTTTTTAATAGAAATATAAGGACAATAAAATGATTTTTCCCTCTATCATTCATTTATTCATCCAACAAGTATTTACTGAGTGCTTATTTTGTTGCACATACTGTCATAAATATGGAATAAACTCAAATGATACATCCTTTGATCCCAACTATTCCTTCTTTGTTAAAGCCTAACATCCGCTCCCCAACCCAATTTCCTCCATTTATTTGATTTTGGCAGGGAGGGAAGGGTAATGAAGGAAGAAAGCCAAAAAAAAAGCTGCGAAGGGTTCTATAGCAAAGGCACTCCATTCAAACTGGACTAACTCAGAAATTATGTATGGGATTGGGAGGAAGCATCCTTTTTCCCATGTATGCCTAAAACTCACCAAAGATCTTAATACATTTGGCTCAAGTTAAAAAAAAAATAGCATACCAATTAAAAGGCATTTTTTCCAGATATAATTTTAAGTAAGACATTTAAAGCGGCAGTAATAAGTAATTTAACTTAAATACACATTGTTCAGTAATACTTATTTAACATAAATTATGAAAAACTATAAAAATGCAAATCACACAAACCTGTAAAACTCTGAGCACTCTGTCCTGGCAGGCCAATACTGGTGTAATACTAGGTAATCTTTCCACTGGAAGGCAGATGACGTCATTGATTTTGTCCCCGGAAAGGTAATAATGCTGGTCTTTGCAGTCACAATAATGGTTATAGATGTAACTTGCACTGAGAAAGAGGTCTGAGCCAGATATATGCCTGAGAACATTAAAAGTAATATAAAATATCCATATTTTTAAAAATAAGCATAGAAAACTCCTGAACTTTTATGAGATGAAAATAAGTTTATACAGTTTCTATCATTTTATCACAGACTTAAAGAATAGATATTTTTCCCCCTCATTTCCCCCACTTAATTTTAGCCTTTAGGTATAACATTGATTTTGAAAGCTGTGAAGACCTTAAGGTCTTAGGCATCTCAAAAATTAAGCTCAGAAAAAATGAAAACAAAGACAATGATAATTTAACTTCTATATCTGAAGACAATTTGAAAAAAGGAACTTTTTTTAAATGCGTACTATGTGACAAGCACTGTCCTAAATGATTTACATGTATTACATGGATTAGCTTAATCCTCATAATGTTATAAAGCAGGGACCATTATTATTCCTTTTGACAGAGAACAATAAAATGTTAGGTAACTTGCCTAATGGCACACAACCAGTAGTGGAGTAGACTGCACTAGGTAGCTTTTAGCTTTAGAGTTAGCTTTCCTACTACTTTTCTGAACTGTCTAGCAAAGGCTGTTGGAAATGAATCTACTTTAAATGGTAAACAGTGAGAAAAATGATTTCATTAGATTTTTATCTTGAAAAAAATGAAAAACATTCATTTTAAATTATATTTAACAAAATGTAGGCAATAATCACAACAACATTCTAATTCTATATCGAATCCAGTTTTCACTTGGGGAGCTGAAACTTGACAAAAATTATATACTAGTATATTACCTTTCACTTGTAGACTGCTATAACCATAAAGAAGGTGATAATAAAGAAGGTAATTTTATTTGAAGGTTTATTTGAAGGTGAAACTTCTAAAGTCTAGTTAAAAAGTTTTGGAATTAAAATTATTTCTTATCCTATAATTATCCTCATTGATTTTCTCTTCTTCAATTATCGCTTAAGTGGCCTCACTCTGTGGCTCTGCATATGATTTCAGTAGTCCTCAATATCATTTTTATCAACTAACAAAATTCTTTTTGAAGACTTAAAGTTTCATCTAGAAATCCATCTGTATTACATTTGCAATTATATTGCAGTTACACATTTTCCAAAGTACTGCTTACAATCACTATTGTTGACAAGAGCAGGGATAGATGGAAACGTTAAGCAGGGAAGGGATGCATGAGTGGTAACCAACTTGTAAGTTGTTATAAGTGCTTTCTTACTGAATCTTGCCAAGTTATAACCTTGCTTTCCTATGCACCCTTATAAATTTGGGGATTCAGACAATAAATTTTCAAAAATTAAGTAAAGATCTTCTCCATCCTGCCACTGCCACTCCAATAAAAACATTTAAGAAACTAGCAAAAGCGATTATTGTCTAGGAAATTCCTTATCTTTCTCAAACCTTTGCCCACTTATCCTTCTGATTGTGAGTTATGCTAATTATTAATGTATTACTTTGATTTTAGTATTTTACAATTATCATTGACCATGTCTATCTACAAAAGCATTTCAAAAGTATTCTATTCTTATTAAACCACTGAACTCACTCCCATGTACCATTGTTTAAATCTTACCTAATCTCACCAAACCAAAGTTTTGCGGCTTGGATGTCAGGACATGAGACATGCATTATACAGGACAGCTGTGCATTACACAGAATGCTGAACTGAGTTAGCAGTTTTCAAACCAATGTCTGGTTGCTTATAGAACTTGGCTGCATCATAGTCAAATGAAGAACTTTTTTCTTTTAACCCACTCCTAATAATTCCAATTCTGCAGGTATGAGTAAGACAAGAAATCTACTCTTTTAAGCTGCCAAGGGATTCTCCTCAGTAGTAGGTTTGAGGACAGTGTGTTGGATAAACTTTAAAGGCTTTTCAGCCCCCCATGATTAAAAAAAACTAAAATTTAAACTGCAAAATCTCACATATCCAAAAGCCCTTAAGGGAGTTATTTTTACTCAGGGTCTTAACTGATTTACCTAAAATTATATCCTATTGGTAGTTACCAACTTTGACGGCCAGCTTTTTAACAAAATGATGCTACCTCATAACCAAAATTACCAGAGACATCAAAGGAACAGAAACCTAAACATCTCTAGATTTCTTTTACTTTTTTCTTTTATACCTTAATCATGAATCAATTGAACCAATTAGTCAAAAATTAATGTATAAATACTATGAGAGTCTTTAAAAGAAAACATTTCAACAACCAATTGATTTTGTACTGATTCTAGGTTAATTAGTTTCTTACTAACAAAGTGCCTTTAGGCAATTTTACTTCCCAGGAAATCTATTAAGATACGAGACTCAATCTGATGTTTGTCACCTATCCAAAATATTGTAAATGGATATGTAAAGATAAAAAAAAAGGATGAACATACATAGCTTTAATGCTTTCAGTGAGGTTTGTTTCAAAAGAGAGGAACTGTTTTCCTCTCTTTGTGAAGCCTCTAATCTCAGATCCTGCAGCAACAAAAATTTTCTCCTGGGGTGTATTAAGAACCCCTCCTAGCTCCAATCTTGCAATCTTCTGCCCTGGTAAAGTCTTGAACACTGCCTGCAAAAATCATGGGGGAAAAAATTAAGTACACAAATTTATTGTAAGCATTTTCTTTTACCATAAAAAACGCTGTGATTTCAAACACACAAAGTATTATAGTTCCATTATATAGAAACATCTTTAGATACAAATGTATTTACTTCAGTGGGTCTTCAAAGTTTTTGGCTAAATATCTTCAAAATTTAGAATATTTATTGCCACACATATTTCAGCAACATCATTAAAATCTAAACTCCTGCAACTCAAAGTAGAGTTCATTAAGCAGTGCGATTAGTATGATTCACCTTATTAAAAATGCAGACTTTTCTACTGAATGAGAACCTGCATTTTAACAAGATTCCCCCCACTGGCTCCAATGGACATCTTTTTACACTTGAATTGTCTGTTTAAAAGTAATCTCTCCTGCTTTCTTCATAATTTTTATAAATTTTAGCAGTATAAGTAAAAGATTGTAGAATTTACTGAAAACCTGAATGTATAACTTGATATCTAATTGGAAATACCATTTGTATTATTAATTTCTTCCTGGTTATTTTCCATTTTATTATTGGCACCAATTTCTCTCCCTCCCCTCCAATGACTTTATACAGAGAATAAAGTATCTGGGAGAATGTACAAATAATAGAAACACTGCACCTTCTGACAGTTTTTACCCTATCCAGTTTTTTTATAAATTCTACATAATGTATAGTGAATATATAAGTGTTCACAGCTCAGACCCATTACTTGTAAACTATGATCTGTCAATATGATAATGCATTAATCACATCCTTGATTAGGTTACATTAAGAGGCAGAGGTGATGGGATAGTCACTTCCATGTTATATTATGTTACATAAGTTACATAAGACTCTACCTTAGCTGACTGGACAGATTTTCCTGCTGGCTTGAAGCAGGTCACCATGAGAGGGCCAGTGAGAAGACCATATGGCAAAGAACTGTGGGGGCCTCAAGATGTTGAGAGCAGGCCCTGGCTTATAGACAACAATAAAATGGGGACCTCAGTCCTACAACAGCAAGAATCTGAATCCCGTCAACAACCATGTAAGCTTGGAATAGGACCCCAGGTCCAAAAAGGAATAGATCCTGGCTAATATCTACGCTGTAGCCATGTAAGTAAGACACGAAACCATATTCCTGACCCACAGAAACTATGAGATAATAGTATTGATTCAAACACCCAAAAGTAATCCGTTACACACCATAGAAAATTAATGTATCACCCTAGGCTGTCAAAGGTGTTTTACAGCTTGCTAGAACATGACTGTTGTCTTGCCTGTAGCCTCATACTTCATGTAACTACTTTTCTCACAATGCATTTTTCATTGTTTTTAGGACAATTTTAACCTAAGAGTATTCAACAAGTAGTGTGTTTCTCTTTTAGAAAATCCTTTTTTCAAGGCACCTGGGTGACTCAGTCAGTTAGGTGACTGACTTTTGATCTCAGCTTGGGTCTTGATCTTGGGGTCATGAGTTTGGGCCCCACATTGGGCTCCATGCTGGGTGTGGAGCCTACAAAGGAAGGAAGGATGGAAGGATGGAAGGAAGGAAGGAAGGAAGGAAGGAAGGAAGGAAGGAAGGAAGAAAGAGAGAAAGAAAGAGAGAAAGAAAGAAAGAGAGAGGAAAATCCTTTTTTCTCCTAAAAAAAAAAAAAAAACCCATACATACCACTGCTTCTCCCTTCTTCATTCCAAAGCACATAACTACCCCATCGTGATCTCCAATAACCACCTACAACAGATTGAAGAGAATATGAAATTACTGTAATTATGTCCTATTAACTTATATGGGGTAAACAAGATCTCAAAATATAAATCATAATTTTGAAAGTAGAGATCAGAAAATCTAGGAAAGTGCCTACACAAAAAATAATACTCCAAGAAATTACAAGAAAGGGGCAACGAGAAGGTAGGGAGAATCATTATTGAAGTTATTGGTCATATATTCTGTTCCTACAATGTAAAGAGAGCAAGAGAACAGAAACAGAAATGTCAGGGAGGTAATTTTTTTCCTTAACTAGAGGATAAGAATATGTTAAGATTAACTTTCAAAACAGATTATCAGTAAAGTTGTGACTGACCTACTTGATATTTTTAAAACCTTCTTAATAGAAAACTTTCACCCTATGCAAAAGCAGACAGAATATTATAATGAATTCCCACATATCCATCATTCAGGTTCAACAACTATCAACATGTAACCAATGGATTATTTTGAAATAAATACAGAGGGAGATTTTAACACTTGTTTCTCAGGAATTGGTAAACAAGCAGACAAAAGAGGATATAGATTAGAAAAACAATTACCTCTGATCTAATATGTATGTACATATGTATGTGTACATTAATGTACATATGTGTAGGATATGTGTGTGTGAGTGTGTGCTCACACGTGCATAAATAAGCAATTCACTCATCCTAAGTACATTATAAATGTTCTTTTCAAGCACACAGGAACATTAGAAAATTGACAATGTATTAGGACACAAAACAAGTCTCAATTATCAAAAAGTTGATGTTGCACAGGCCACATTCTTGGGTCCCTGATTCTTAACTTTGGTGTGGGGATCACAAATCCCTTTGTGCATTTTATGAAAGCTATGGACTTTCTTTCTAGAACAATGAACATTCACAAATAATTATGCACACATTTTCAGGAGATTTATGGACCTTTGGTATTGGCAGATTCCTATTCAGATGAAAAAATACATAAGAACAGTTAAGGTTTTGAGTTTTTTTTTTTTTTTTAAACACTACACTACTCCAATAATTTGTGAAAACAATAATTACAGGGATTCCCAAAGTGTGATTCCTAGATTCCTGGGGTCAACAAGAACGTTTTAGGGAATCTGGAAAATGAAAACTATTTTTCTAAGTAAGTCTTTATTTTTCTTTTTTGCTATGTTGATATTTACAATGATGATGCAGAGCAATTGTGGATAAAGTTGCTGGTGTCTGGCAAGAATCAAAACAATGACAACAAACCTTACCAGTTGTCACTGTAATCTTCATCACCACTTGAGAGTAAAGAAAAAAATCAAACTTCATGTAAGAATGTTCTTGATGAAGCAATAAAAATTATTAATCTTCTTGAATTTTGGCCCTTGAATCATGTCTTTTTAATATTTAGTGTGAGAAAATAAAAAATATGCATAAAGCACTTTTGCTGCATACCAAAAAACACTTAATACCAGTTTTAGTCACAAGCTGAACTATTCAATTTTTTCAAGAAACACAATTTTAAGAATGAAAGAACAACTAGCAACTATTAGCAATGGTTAAGGGGTGCCTGGGGGGCTCAGTGGGTTAAGTGTCTGACTTTTCGTTTCAGCTCAGGTCATGATCCCACTCATGGTTTGTAAATCAAGCCCTGCAAGCACCCAGCTCTGCCACCCAGCTCTGTGCTAACAGCGCGGGAGTCTGCTAGGGATTCAATCACTCCTTCCCTCTCTGCCCCTCCCTGGCTTTCTCTCTCTCTCAAAATAAATAAACATTAAAAAAAGAAGACAATGGTTAATAACAAGCTGTTACTAACACTTGGTATTTGTAGACATTAAAAACAAAACAAAACAAAACAAAAAAACTAAAAGAAGTGAGCTTGTCATTTTAAAGGAAAACAATTGAAAGTATTTGCTCCCAATGATAAAATTTGGGTTTTCAAGTGAAAGTAAGTACTTCGGAAGACGAATCTGCCACTGTGAGCTGGACAGCTACTCCATACTTAACAACTTTTCTGATGAAATCAGTAGTGACATCAACAAATGTGATTTGCTTTATATTTTATAATAACATTTGGAACAATCAACATTTGAACATTCAACTTTTGGAAGATATGTATATCTCAATGAACCAATAATCTCAAATGACCATTACAGGATGCTATAAAACTATGCATGGGTAAAAGATCCATTCAAAGTACAAATGGTTTTTAATGTATCAAAGTATGAAAAGCTAATCAATATGGCTTCTTAATCCACATTGCAACTAATGTTTAAGTAACTACTATTTGTCAAGTATATGTGAAGAGCCATAATTACCTGGAAAAGCTATTTAAATAACTCCTAAGTTCAACTGTGTCTGTGTGAGCTGGATATTCTTTGTATGCTTCAACCAAGACAACAGATTGAATGTAGAAAACAGATATGAGAAGTTAGATGCCTTGCTTATGCCAGACTAAAGAATTTGCAAAAGTGTGACACAACACCACTATTCTCACTAAATCCTCTTTTTGTTTTTGAAAATGCAGTTATTTTTTATTAAAATGTTATCTTTGTAAACATGTAATGGGTGTATTGTTTAAAAAATAAAATAACAAATATTTTAGATATTTGTTTTAATCTTAATACAGTAATATTGATAGATATAACCTACATAAACAAAAGTTCTTTGGGATCCTCAATAATTTAAGAGTGTAAAAGGGCCTTAAGGCTAAAAATATTTGAAAAGTTCTGATCTAGTAGACCAAATACAATAAATGGCAATGAAAAATATGTTGATTTATATTAGTAAAATGTTACTACATCAGAATACTGTATTTATTTTGCAGCTATTAAAATATCCTACCAATAGGGGCGCCTGGGTGGCGCAGTCGGTTAAGGTCCGACTTCAGCCAGGTCACGATCTCACGGTCCGTGAGTTCGAGCCCCGCGTCAGGCTCTGGGCTGATGGCTCAGAGCCTGGAGCCTGTTTCCAATTCTGTGTCTCCCTCTCTCTCTGCCCCTCCCCCGTTCATGCTCTGTCTCTCTCTGTCCCAAAAATAAAAACGTTGAAAAAAAAAATTAAAAAAAAAAAAATATCCTACCAGTCTACTAAGAAATTATAATTGGTTTATAGAAATCATAGGATCAATATTGCTACAAAAATTATTGTCATTGTGGGGCGCCAGGGTGGCCCAGTTGGTTGAGTGTCCGACTTCAGCTCAGGTCATGATCTCACAGTTCACGGGTTCGAGCCCCACATCAGGCTCTGCACTGACAGCTCAGAGCCTGGAGCATGCTTCAGATTCTCTATCTTCCTCTCTCTCTGCCCCTCCTCCCCAAATAAATAAACATTAAAAATATATTTAAAAAATATAGTTATCATTAATTAAATAAAAAGTTCAACATCAAAATACTTAATTACTCTTAAAAATACAATGAAGTTTAAAAAGGACTTTCCCAGGGCGCCTGGGTGGCTCAGTCAGTTTACTGTCCCACTTCAGCTCAGGTCATGATCTCACAGTTCAGGAGTTTGAGCCCCGCATTGGGTTCTGTGCTAACAGCTGAGCGCCTGGAGCCTGCTTCAGGATTCTGTGTCTCCCTCTCTCTCTGCCCCTTCCCTGCTCACACTCTGTCTCTGTCTCTCTCTCTCAAAAATAAATATTTAGAAAAGTTTTTTTTAATAAAAAAATAAAAATAATTTTCTCTATATCCTAATGTGCTTTATGTTTCTTCTTCATATACACAATCTAGTACACACAATTACACACTGAGTAAATTATTAACAGGGGAATGGAATATATTTTTCAGTCAGTCAACACCATTTATCGAGCAGCTTGGAATATACTTTTCAATAAGTTTGCTCAAACTATTACAGATTGTACATAAAAATTAGAATATCCAAGAAAATTACTGACTGTGGATATCCCTTGGTATTCCAACCTCTGTTCAAATTAAAAGATATTTATTTCCATTTTAACATCAGCATTTTATTTTTTTTTTAATTTTTTTTTTCAATGTTTATTTATTTTTGGGACAGAGAAAGACAGAGCATGAACGGGGGAGGTGCAGAGAGAGAGGGAGACACAGAATCAGAAACAGGCTCCAGGCTCCGAGCCATCAGCCCAGAGCCCGACGCGGGGCTCAAACTTACGCACCGCGAGATCGTGACCTGGCTGAAGTCGGACGCTTAACCGACTGCGCCACCCAGGCGCCCCAACATCAGCATTTTAAAAAGAGTAACTTACTAATAATGAAAGGAATATAAACCTCTTCTCTGTCAGAGCAAAGAGATGGGGAGAAACCAGGATCTGTACAGTACCTTTTGTGTGGCTCTATGTCTTGAGGCAGGAAGTAACTTCATAGTCTTCTGAGAGGTCACTCCCACCTAAGGAAACACACCAGCCACCTAGTGAATGTTTTCTGATACACTAATTTGAAGTGATTACATAAGAGATTAAAAGAACCAGCAGATTCAATTCATTGTGTATTGCAATTAGTGATATGAAACAACTACTATCAGTGATGAACTTACTTTCTAATGAAATATATGCCACAAATGACAAAATAGAGGAACCACCCCAAAGTAGTAAAATTTATGCTATAAAGTTGTCAAGCCAAAAATAATGTGACACTAGTGGCAACATACTTTATGAACACATATTTCTAGAAGCCTTCATTAAAACCTTCATACAGTTATTCGTTTTCGTACAGTAATTAAAAATCTTTGGAAATAGATTACAATTATTAAAAATGCGACATAGAAGACTTCTGCGAAACACCGAACATGCTGAGGGTCATGTCATCCAATCTGATAGTGAGGACTATTTTTTTTTTTAATTTTTTTTTCAACGTTTTTATTTTTATTTTTGGGACAGAGAGAGACAGAGCATGAACAGGGGAGGGGCAGAGAGAGAGGGAGACACAGAATCGGAAACAGGCTCCAGGCTCTGAGCCATCAGCCCAGAGCCTGACGCGGGGCTCGAACTCACGGACCGCGAGATCGTGACCTGGCTGAAGTCGGACGCTTAACCGACTGCGCCACCCAGGCGCCCCACAGTGAGGACTATTTTACAAAAGGTATGGAAGATGCAAACAGCAGGGAACTGTCACTAGTGGCGCACAGTATGAGAGAAGACGTGGGGAGGATGGGGACCAATGGGACAGACATTGCAGTAAACAACAGATCATAAAAGGATTTACATATAGTGTAGAAGTACAACTTTCTTCTGTATTCTAAGGAGTAGTACTAAAGTTTAAAGTAATCTGTTTAGGGGGCGCCTGGGTGGCTTGGTCGGCTAAGCCTCCGACTTCGGCTCAGGTCATGATCTCGCGGTCCGTGGCTTCGAGCCCCGCGTCGGGCTCTGTGCTGACCACTCAGAGCCTGGAGCCTGTTTCAGATTCTGTGTCTCCCTCTCTCTCTCTGACCCTCCCCCATTCATGCTCTGTCTCTCTCTGTCTCAAAAATAAATAAAACATTAAAAAATTTTTTTTAAAAAATAGAGTAATCTGTTTAGATTTGCGTTTTTGAAACATCATTCTAACAAGTGATGTGAAGGATGGCTTGGAGGGAGGTGAAGCAGGAGGCTAGGAGCCCAAATAAGAGGCTATTTCAATTACTGGAGAAAGAGAAGATGAGGACCTGAATTGGGGGTAATGGAGATGGGGAAAAAATGGGACCAGTCAAGAGATGTTTAGGAGACAAAAGCAGTAGCAAAATGTGGTGACCAGTTCACTAAGGAAGATATTACGGTGAAAAGTACCTAGCATAGCTAACAGGGAAACTGAGGGGGCAAACTTTTGTATCATGAGCCAAAACGGGATCACTGAAAAAGGAGATGAAAAAGAGGGACAGAATGGCTAGAGCTGAAATACTGAGAGGCAGGATAGTGTAAGAGAGAGAACACCAGCTCCGGAGTCAGAGACTTTGTTTCAAGTTAAGAACTTCATCCTTTTTCGCTGTTAAGTAATTACTTTCTCTGAGTCCCTAGATCCCCATCTATAACATTATCTACTCAGAGAATTTTTATGAAGAGTAAATAGTAATGTAAGTTAAGCTCATGAAGAAATTACATGTGCAATAAAGAGTTGTCGTTGGCTTTTATGATTATGTGGCTGGTGACGTCCAGCTCAAAGCGAGAAGTGTCTGGCGCTCGGGAGAAGGGGCTGGGGAGAGATGGAGGGAGATTCCCGGAGTTACGGGCCAACAGGTAGCTGCAGCCTGGGAGGCGTACGGCCTTGAAGAGGAATCCGAGATCACGTCAGCTCTTTTTAGGTATTCAAGGTATACTCTAAGTGTATACATGTACATTCTATATATTCTAGGTATGCTGGCAGCCTCCAGGAACGCGGGAGCGGCTGCCGCTTCTTTTCCAAGTCCCCGCGGACCCTCAAGGGCGAGCAGTAGTTGCCCGTGACAGCGACAACGAGAGCGCAGCACCCAGCCCTGCACCTTCGCCGCCGCACCCCCTCTGGGCGACCCCGACAGACGTCAGTGGAAGGACAAAATCCTCTCAGGGAGTGGGGCTCCTCCCGCTTGGCGCCCGCTTTATTCCCTCAGGTTTACCTGTAAATAATCCGCTCGGTTTAAATTTAGATCCATGACGGTGGCACCGATGCTGGGGGCAGCGCCGGAACCGCACGGGAACAGAGGCTGCTGGACCTCAGGCCTCAAGGGTCCCGCTCGCGTCCCCTCGAAAGGCCAACCCCCGCTACGACGGCCTCAGTTGGGGATGCACAGGCGTGGCGTCAAGGCTGCGGCGTCCAGTGTGACGTCAATACGCTCACGCGAGGGGAGCCCACGGCCAAAAGAGAAAGCCCCGCCCCTCTCCCAAAGAACCGCCCACTGACTTAACCTGCTCCAATCACAGGCGGAGAGGAACGGAGGACTAGGCCCAGGACACTAGAGAAAGGTGGTTTCCAGGGAGACTGGAGACGCAGTCTTGGCTCCACCCCCACCGCGGTCTAGAGAAGCACCTCTTTAAGTCTTTCTCAGTGTAGACCCTTGATGTGAAACTTATGTTGACTCTGAACTATTTTACTGACACGGGAAAGAGTCCTTCAAAGAATTAGGTTCCACCGTTACAGGAGTTAGCTTACCACAATAGTTATCAAACTTATGGCCTTACAGCCCCTTCCCAAAACTCTTAACAAACTATTGAGGACCCCAAAGACCTTTTGTTTATATAAGATCTGCTGATATTTACTATATTAGAATTAGAACTGGAGGGGCGCCTGGGTGACCCAGTCGGTTAAGTGTCCGACTCTTGATTTCAGCTTAGGATATCTCAGGCTTTGTGAGTTCAAGCCCCGATTCAGGTTCCACAAGAGTGCAGAGCGTGCTTGGGTTCTCTCTCTCTCTCTCTCTCTCTCTCTCTCTCTCTCTCTGCCCCTTCCCTGCTCACAGGTTTGTGCTCGCTCTCTCAAGAATTAAAAAAAAAAAAATTAGAAATTAGAACTGGAATTTTAAAAGTGTACTTAAAAATAAACTTATTACAGGGGCGCCTGGGTGACTCAGTCGGTTGAGCATCCGACTTCAGCTCAGGTCACGATCTCACGGTTCATGAGTTCGAGCCCCGCGTTAGGCTCTGGGCTGAGGGCTCAGAGCCTGGAGCCTGCTTTCGGTTCTGTGTCTCCCTCTCTCTCTGCCCCTTCCCCATTCATGCTCTGTCTCTCTCTGTCTCAAAAATAAATAAACATTAAAAAAATTAAAAAAAATAAACTTACTACATAAAATTTTAATGAAAATATTTTGGGAGAAAAAAAGAGATAAAAAGTCTGCAAATTGGTGTTTGCAAATCTATTTACTGTCCACCTGAATAGACAAGCAAGTCCCAGATCTCCTACTGCATTCCATCTGTTGGTATATGTGGGTTGTTTTATTTAAGTATATGAAGAAAATCTGGCGCAAAATTAACAAGTGGTAGTTTTTTTCTTTTTTTTTTTATGCTCGTAACTTTTGGCCTTTTATTTTTTATTACATGAAATTTATTGTCAACAAATGGTAGTTTTTTACAAGCTAATTGCAATGTGGAATGTGTCTTCATTATATAACATCAAAGAAATCCTATATGTTGATATCACCATGGATTTAATCAGAAAAGTTGTGAAATATTGGAAAGCTATCTACCTCAGACATGGAAACAAATTTTGCAAACTTCTCATTTATGCTTAAAAGGTCAAATTTTAAGCATTGGCAACAAATGTCAGTTGTTTTCCTTAAAATGATAGGTTCCCTTCTTGAATTCACAAGAAAGTGTATACCAAATACTCTAGTCTGACTAATCATAATTTTTGTCAGTTGTGCTTTTTTAAAGAAAGTGTTCCAGCTACCATCTCCAATAATCACACAAATGCTTTTCCTTGAGACAATACCCCTCAGTATTCGGTAGAAATGCTTTATGCATACTTCCCATTTCATCACACATAATATCTGAAAGAAATGTATTCAAATTGAGACTTAAAATTAACAACTTTTACTGCTTCACAACGGACATATTTATGTAGTTTTGTTTCCTGCCAATATGTGGCATGAAGATTGCAGTAACTATTGAAGCCACTGCTTTGATTCATGTTTAAGCACCAACCGTACTTAACCACCATTGCTTTTGAACCATCAGTGCAAATGTCAACACAGTGCAAAAGGCAGATAACATCTTAGTGTAATGAAAAAGAGTTTCAAAATCACAGACCCCCTGAATAGGCCTCAGGGACCTGCAGACTACTAGTGGCCTATAATGACCCAAGGTCTGACTGAGAGCTAATATTCCCTGATCCTTTGATCATTTCTTCCTTAATGTACAGTGTTGTGACTAAAGAAATACTAAATATAGATGAGAAAGATACAGCCTCTTTCCTGATTTCTTTGGTTTACTAGGAGAGAGTTCACAAATGATTGTGAAACAAGAATTGAAACCCTGAGAAGGGGGTACTTCTTAGGAAGAATAATTATTTCCAGCAAGGGATGTAAGAAGGTTTTGTCTAGATACCAGAATGTTCTAGACAATTCTTTTTCTGAGGCTAAATAACTCCACATTAAAATAGACAGCAGGGCCTGGAGATGGATTAGCTATGTAGCAATTTGCGAAAAACACATACCAATTTAGACTCAACAAAAATACAGATACATTTCAGAAGTAAATTGAAAAATAAAGCCATAGGGGAGACAGGAGAACAGAGTTGTACAGAATTTTATAGAATTTAGGGAGTTGGAAGGTGCAATACTTAGGGGCCCCATAATAAATTACCACAAACTGAGTGACTTTATACAACAGAAATTTATTTTCTCACAGGTCTCACGGGCTAGAAATATAAGACCAAAGTGTGAGCAGGGAACCAAACCAATCTTCTAAGGCTTCTCACCTTGGCTTGTGATGCCCATCTTCTCCTCCTGGATTCACAAGGTCTTCCCTCTTTGCAAGTCTGTATCCTAATCTCTTCTGATAAGGAAACCAGTCAAATTGGATGGATCAAGACCCATCCTAATGATCTCATTTTACGGTAATTACCTCTTGAGAGGTCCTACTTCCAAATACAGTTACATTCTGAGGTACTTGGAGTTAGGACTTCAACATATGAATTTAAGTGGGACACAATTCAGCCTATATCAGAAGGGAACTTGTCTGATCTTAACAGGAATAAAAGAAATCAAAAAGAAAAAAACAGATATTAAGAATAAAGATGAAACATTTCAATATGTGACAAAATTTTTTAAATATAAACAAAAATTTGGGATACATATGCAAACTTACTATCTTTATAAACAGTTCATACAAGTTAATAAAGAAATAGTATTATTCCAATAAGTAAACAGGTAAAAATATTAACAGACATTTCACGAAGAAAGTAGCTACTGAACAAACTTATAGAAATCTATTACCTTCATTTGTAATTGATAATATTAAAGCAAGATACCCTTTTATTTTACCTTTCAAATTAGAAAAAGATGTAAGTGATAACACTGCATATTGTAGAGAGGGCATGTGCTCATCAACTGTGATGCTTAAAACTGGCAATAAAACCCTTTCAAAAGCAATGTAGAAATATGCATCTGAACCTATAAATGTGGGATATTTTTAACCCATAACCCCAATTTTGGATATTTAGTTTTACAGAAACAAAGCAAAGTAACAAGTCGTCATTGAGGAACCACTTAAAATGCAGATATACTATCCAATAAAGAAATGGTGCCTCGCCTCCACTTTATCAACTACTGTGCAGCCACTGAAAGTGGAAATAATGAAGGCTGGAAAGCAATGTGGGAAGTGCTCAGGATCATACTAAAAGCATGATATAAAGTAGTGTATATACTATGATTACAATTATAGGAAGGGACTTGTTATGAAATAAATCCAAAAAAAATTTTGTTAGTTATAAAGCATTATAAACTTTCCTCCTCTTGTTTTGTGTTTTCCATAAGATGTTTGCATTGTTTTTAATAAAAATTTTCAATTTGAAAATAAAATTGTTAAAAAATAAAATTAAAAATTAAGCAATCCTCAAAATCTGTGTTTAACTGCACAGTTTCCAAGGTAGGCATTCTACTGTCCCTGAGATTGCAAGGTCCTGATAAAGGATTATCCAAGACAGTGGGTACCAAATCTTCCCAGTCTGTTTTGTTTCCCTTCTTAAGTCCTGGCAATGCATGTTAACAACTTCAGGAAAATGGTACTGATATTTATTATTGCTACGTTTTTGCATTATAACAAAGAAATCAAAATCCTGAAAACCTGATGAATGGGCAGGAATTATCTTTTTAAAAATTACTCTCGTAAATTTGACAAGTATTCCAGGGCTGAGCAAAATCTTAGAAACCATTAATCCAATGTTTTCTCTTTCATATCCACAAACCACTTTCATAGTAATGTATAACCTTTCAAATCCCATAGGATTTTTAATAATTATCTCATTTTTTTTCATTGTGAAATTTTGTAATTAATTTGGGCATCTACAAGCCAAGGTGAGAAAAGAAAATGTTTGTGTAGAAATGTAGCTTTAAAGGTAAGGCATTTTATTTTAGATTGCTATATTATTTAAGGTAGCATTATAAAATTCATCTTCTTGCAATCTTTTTTATTTTTTTTATTTTTTTATTTTTTTTAATTTTTTTTTTAAATTTTTTTTTCAACGTTTATTTATTTTTGGGACAGAGAGAGACAGAGCATGAACGGGGGAGGGGCAGAGAGAGAGGGAGACACAGAATCAGAAACAGGCTCCAGGCTCTGAGCCATCAGCCCAGAGCCCACGCGGGGCTCGAACTCACGGACCGCGAGATCGTGACCTGGCTGAAGTTGGATGCTTAACCGACTGCGCCACCCAGGCGCCCCTTGCAATCTTTTTTAAAAGCTGTTTTAAGTTTATGTATTTTTTGGAGACAGAGAGTGGGAGAGGGGCAGAGAGAGAGAGAGAGAGAGAGAGAGAGAGAGAGAGAGAGAAACAGAGAATCCCAAGCAGGCTCTGCACTGTCAGCATGGAGCCTGATACAGGGCTCAAACTCACGAACCCATGAAATCACGACCTGAGCTGAAGCCAAGAGTCACATGCTTAGCCAAGTGAGCCACCTGGCTCTTCCTATAATCTTTATAATATTTGTAATCAAAATATATACTGGCAATGCTTATTTCCCATTTAATAAGTGATGCCCACTGTTTATTTACTTTAATTGTGTAAAAGAAAAGAGTTTATTTTGAAGATCAAATTTATTTTAAAACATTAAAATGAGGCTATGATATAGCATCAAAAATACACAAAAAGAGCTTTATGATACTTAGAATTCTTTCATTTTGCATCTAGAAAAGGCAAGTGATTTTTTTTAAGTACTGTGTTTTGTTTCTAAATGGCAAAATTTTCAAAGTACTAATTTTAAATACTTCTTATATAATTAGCAGGGTGGGGAGTTTTTCTTCACAAAAATGCAAAGCCAAGTTAGAGAAAACTGCCACTATAATTTATCTTTTTAAACATATTTTAAGGTACTAGAGACATCTTGGTGGATTACATTAAAAAAAAACCAAAATGATTATATCTTAAGTGTGATAAAAATCACCTTCAGACAAATTTACAGAAGTATCATGCACTTCAGTAACTTATAAACCTTATGCTGCAGTCTCAAAGCAACCCTTATGAGTATAAATTAAACAACTTATGACTAAGAATAAGAGCAATTTATTTTTTTTTAATTTTTTTTTTAACATTTATTTTTTTGGGACAGAGAGAGACAGAGCATGAACGGGGGAGGGGCAGAGAGAGAGGGAGACACAGAATCAGAAACAGGCTCCAGGCTCTGAGCCATCAGCCCAGAGCCCGACGCGGGGCTCGAACTCGCGGACCGCGAGATCGTGACCTGGCTGAAGTCGGACGCTTAACCGACTGCGCCATCCAGGCGCCCCAATAAGAGCAATTTAAATTGCATTGTAGTTAAAACCATAACACAACTAAAGGTGGTTGACTGAGTGATTGACTCATGAGTATATACGTTGGTCTCCACTAACATGTGGTACCAACTGGGAAACTCTCAAACTCGTATTTTAAAAAATTAATAACCTTTTAGATTGATTTTAAAAAAAGAAACATGGAAAGAAAGATCATTACCACCTTGGGTGATGATACCAATCCCCTGAAAGAACTCTGAGACACCCAAAAACTGAGAATCTGCTTGTGGCAAAGCCCTGTTTGATGGAACATGGTAGAAGACCAGATTTGTCCCAGGGCACACAATAAACAATTAATGTGACTTCAGTTCTTTTTAGACATCATTCATACGACACTTTACCTTCCCATTTCTAACAGCTTCTTTCATTTGGCTTAATGCATTTGAAATAAAAATATATTGGACACGATTGAGTAAGACAGTTGTCTTAAGTGGTAGTAAATTTGCTTTTAACAATCACAAAATACATGTCATTTTTAAGTTTTTAAAGTACACAGAACTCTGAAGACACCAGATACTATTTTGCTTATTTCCCTGTTTTATTTCAAGTCTATAAATCTAAGCTTCTCAATGTATTGTGAATTCCATTAAGTCAAGGGTCTTCAGCAAATTTAATACAGAAACACTTACAGTACCAAAATTTTTAAAGAGTAAGCCTAAGAAGCAATTTGAGAGTTGCTTCCTTTCCTTTATCTGTAACTGAGGAAAAAACTAATAATAGCAAAGAAGTTAAAAAACAGATATAGGACTTGGATAATTTTCTAATTAATCATAATCACCTAAATGTGTTTCGCTAAACAAAATTGTTTTTGGTTCTGTTAAAATGTTCCCTTCTCCAAGTTGCCCCACCTAATTCTTTGAGCATTGCTTCTAAGCCCAATGTTCCTGTTAAAACAGTAAGACAAGGTGTTGCTGGCCTAGAGCTATTATTAACCTCAAAGAAGTATTAATTTTGATAACAATCACCTAGAATAATCCTTACCTTGCCTCTATATTATCACAGTAATACCTATGTCTTAGGATGAGTTCACTGGGGACAAAGCCTAATAAGATTTGGATATGATATATTGAAGGAATGTTCTCAGCAGAAAGGGAGGAAGGGAGACAGGATAGGGAAAAGCTAAACACAGATTTGGTCTCAACTGGAGTCTGGCCAAGCCTAATCCCTTCTGCAGCTCTTGAGCATGAACTACACCAAAAAATGTGGCCCACCTTAAGACAAGGGCCCAGCCTTTTTATTTCCACCCCAGTTGGTCACTGGTATGGGGAAGGGGAGACATAACATCCAGGGCTTCCTTTCAGTTGAGGGCAATTCCCTGGGGAAGTGGATTGTTGGGAACTGCTATTCTGGGAACACTCACAGAATCTGGGAGATGCCTGCACTGGCCCATTAAAAAGGATCTGGGTAGGATATCAATAGTATCCACCACATCTTGGCATCACATCTTCTTTCTTGGCTACCACCTAGAAACTATGAAGAAGGAAAAAAATGAAATAACAGAAATGTACCAGTTTTACATAAGCATAGTAAATAAAGGAAAAACCACCTATGTTTGGAGCTTTGCAGTTGTGAAAGGCATAGACGACAAAAAAAAAAAAAAATGTATTTTCTTACAGGATATAGTTGCCATGAGCTTTATTTTCATTCAACACTCCAAGGATCCTAGGAAGAATGTCCTCAGCTAAATCTGACACTTTTCCATTCAACATTTTTTCAATCCCAATTAGGAAGATTACTAAATATGCTGTCCCATAGGTACAGGAAAGACCTTTTACTCTTGGAATCCTAGACAAAACTAGAAGACTGTAAGTATTTTCTATTATGGAAATTTCATATCTTTACTGGTTTAATATAAACTATAGTAACATATAACAAAGAAAAAAATCAATATTTTATTTAGCTCTGAGGTATTACATAAAATATATAAAGTTTGAAAAATGTTTAACACAAAATACCATTTGCAAAGCACAAAAGTTAATGAAATATTCTAAAATGGTAGCAAAAATGTATAAAGTTCTTTTCTTTTCTTTAAAATTTTTTTTTAATGTTTATTTATTTTTGCGACAGAGAGAAACACAGCATGAGCAGGGAAGGGGCAGAGAGAGAGGGAGACACAGAATGTGAAGCAGGCTCCAGGCTCTGAGCTGTCAGCACAGAGCCCGACGCAGGGCTCGAACTAACGAACTGTGAGATCATGACCTGAGCCGAAGTCAGACGCTTAACCGACTAAGCCACCCAGGCGCCCCTATAAAGTTCTTTTCTTACATTAACTGTTTTAAATCCCCAAAAGTAGAAATTAAGAAATAATCTTTAAAGAGCTACCACTTAATGGTCATTTTGTTTTCATGTCTAGAAAACAAAAAATGTGTGATATTAATGAGTTTTAGCGTATAATGTATTTACTTGTTTTTCAGAACCTATGAAACTACCCTTAAGCTATGACAATTCGTATTCCTGTATGACTTGACAAAAACAGAGTGAAGAGAATCCAGATAGGCATAACTCCATGAGACAAAACCTAGCTGGTAAAAAAAAAAATACTTTGTTTTATGGTCTGTGAAGAGATGAGGGAAATTACTGGCCTGTACCCCCATTCTTATTAAGGGGATGCATGAGGTGTTGTGGATATTACCAGTATTTAACTCACTTATAAAATAAAAATCAAATACAGATTCATCACCACCTATTTTGTATAGAAAGTGTAATTGAAATGCTTTGATAAGAAAAAGGATGTCAATCATTGTAAGCAATGATGGCAAGAGATGCCTTGAAGGGAAACGAAACGTACCTGGTGAGGCTTGGATATGTGTTTCCAGGTAGACAGCCATTGCTTTTTCCTGGTTCTTCCCATAGACATACCCTCTAAAACTCAGAATGAAGCTAATGGGCAAGATAGAAGTCAGTCATTGATATCTTATTTAGCATTAAAGCATCAGAGGCAGAAATTAGAAGGTTATAACAAAATAGCAACCCTGCATATCCTCTAACTTTAAAAAACTCACCATCCCACTAAATAAATTCACGTTATTGAAAAACAACAAATGAAAATTTAAGACAGAAAGCAAAGAGTATATACTTTAGAAAAATCTTTAATGTGTTGTTTGGAACAATTCTATGAAACTTAAATATGTAATTATATTTTCTATTAACCCATTTCATTGTTAAATTCTTCATTCGGGGCTCAAAGGTTCTAGGATTATGAGTGATGCCAAAAATTCTAAGAAAATCTTACCAAGTCATAGCCAGTTATAAAATTTCATGTTTCTATTTTTTTTAAAAAATGTCTTCAGCATTTGGACAACGGAAGGAATGCTACATAGTGATGACCTTTTAATTTTTATTTGTATTTTGTTGGCAGTTCAGTTCAGTTGGGTTCAACATTTATTGAGCACCTACTATGTACCAGGCACTGTACTAGATGCTGGAGACACAAAGATGAATAAGACATGGTCCCTGTCCCCAAGGAGCTTACGGTCTCTTGGAGGCAAACAGGTAGTGCAAAGACATAGAGTTTATTCTAAAGTGGACGAAAATGTCAGTAATGTAATAATACTGGGCCTTTAAATACAATGGCATGTCATTGTTTATAATGTCAAGGCAGATAATCAAGATGAAGACCATTTTCATGTGATAAAGCAGTAAAATCATTAAGACCTAACTTTTAAAGATTCACATGATAAAGGCAGTTAAAACTAAAAATTTACACCACAGTTTTTCAAGTATTTCATACTTAGAAATATTATTGCCCACATTTGTGCTATAGTCAAAGCCATTATTCCAGGTTACTGAATCATTCACATCTCAGCATGCTAGGATTCAGTTTCTCACTGAGTTTATGAATCAGAACGGCTAATTCCTCAGTTGCTTGGCTCTTGTCCTCTAAAAGTTCATAACGAAGGCTGGAGATATCTTGTTTGATTTCTTTTAATTCACCTATAGTATTTGTATTAAAAAAAAACATATCATGGGTAATTTGCTCTTTGGATTTAGAAAAGAACAAAGAATGAATTCATACAATATGAACACATTTGCTTCATAAAGTCCAAGGTACTTTTTTCAATTTTTTTTCCTTCAAGATATTTAAGAAATATTAATCTTTAAAAATATACTGATCTTTGACAAAAGCTATAAAAATAGTCCAGCTATGTTTTCAGTAGTAGAACTCAAAGTGTTGTTCCGGGGCTCAATCACCTCTTAACACAGGGTGATTTTTCTGTTAACTGATCTGCAACCGGGGTCTCTCCATCCTGTCTATAGAGGGTCCCTTTGGTTCCCTCAGACCCATAAGGGTTGAAACCTATGTGGATTATCCCCGTTTGCTAGGATGGAAGAGAACCCTAGCAAAATGCAACTTAATTAAAGCTTAGTCAATCTATTTAACAGGCAAATACTCATATGAAAAACTAAATTTTATGTCAAGTTTGAGGAGTTGGGAAGAACATAAAGTGATTATTAAGGAAGGCAGTGGTAATGAACTTGGAGCCAAGGAAGGGTTTGTAAGACACAGAGAACCAATGTATAAGGAAGTAACAAGCAACGGTGAAATTAAGTTTAGATGTGAAACCACTAGCAATGTGTACATACATAAGAAACTCCATAGGAGACTTTTGGCTATTAAAACACAACTATACCCATAATTAAGCTTGGCAGTATTTTGATCATATGTAGACTGCAATTAAAAACTGGATTCTCTTGCAAATGATTATCATGTAGATAAGCCATTGACGTCGAAAGGTGAACTTTGGGGCAGAAATTTATCTTGAATCTATAAGAAGTGATTCTTCAAATCATTGGTATTTCAACAGCTTTTTATAATAGAATCACATGTAAAACATACCTTTAATGCTATTCCCTGCTACCTTTATCATGGTTTAAAGTATAATTTCTATGTTCTTATATATATGAAAGTCAGAACCTCTTTATGTTAAGGAATTCTATTTTTTAGGACTACACATAAAACATTTTCAGATTCATTTTGTTTAGGCCAAAAAAAAAAAAAAGTGCTTCTTCCTTTCCCATTTGGCAATATGATCTAATTTGAAATCACAAGGCCAGTCTTTGATGAAATAAGTAGATTTTCACTCCATTAAGTATTACATTTGGACTATAAACCCAGTGGATCCCCTTTTGCATGCCTACTGCCATATCCTCCTTCCTTGTTTTTGACTTATGGGGAAACTATACTTTTATTTTATTTTATTTTATTGAGAGAGAGCGAGAGAGAGAGAAAGAACGAGAGAGAGCAGGGGAGGGACAGAAGAAGGGGATGAGAGAGAACCTTAAGCAGATCTCATTCCCAGCACAGAGCCCAAAGCAGGGCTCAATCTCACAACCATGGGACCATGACCAGAGCCAACATCAAGAGTTGGATGCTTAACCAGCTGAGCCACTCAGGTGCCCCAGAAGACTATACATTAAGTGTTACATGTAGTCTGCCAATACAGCAAACACAAATTACTCAGCCTCTTCAGACTTCAGTCCCTTCATTTATTAATGAAGCTGTTAAACTGTATGATAGTTTAATTCGAACTTTGTTCAAAACTCCAAATTCTCACTAACTCATTTTCCTCTTTGGTGCAAGGACTTGGAAGATGCTCCTTGGTTTTAATGCTTTCAGCCATCCAATTCCCCAGATCACTTTGTTTTTGTACCCCTTCCCCCAGGGAGGTTATTGTACAAATGATCAGATTTCCACTTTCTAGACTACAACCCCTTTCCAATCCTATCTTCCTGAGACAATTTCTAGGGCATCATGATTGGATTTTTGCTGATCCTCAATCACACATTCATAGACTTCTTTTCTACATACATGTATCATTGGACTGACTCAGATTTTCAAGGGATTCCTTGTGCTCATCAAGTAATGGCTTCAAAACCCATCACCAGTTTTATTTAGTTTAGCCCTTTCTCTCTTATCAGCACAGATAGAGATCATCTGGTGGCATCTCACTGGTGTTGTAAGCTACAGTTTCCATTTTTAAGGCAACTTATTTCTCCAAGTTTGATTTTTTTTTTTTTCCAACTCTGGGCCAGTGCTTTGACCCACTTAGCCTTTGGTGAAACATTTTTATAATCCAGACAGATGCCCTGCCTAGGATATATGTGGAAAAATAGGCACCATTAAGGAAGGAGCCAAGAAGAAAAGTGAAAGGCAAAAGAGAAACACTAGATGAGAGCAAGATTTGTGTATAACAAAGCAAAGATTTTCCTGAAGAAATGTGGATTCTATTTGAGCCAAGCAGTCAATTATTTTATTGGAAAATAAATATTATTTTATTGGAAAAAGGTTAACACTCATGTGCACTCACTGAAAACAGAACTGAAACTACTGACTACCTTATATAATAGGGATTTAAAAGCTTCCAGAAAGATGGCAGGTTTTACATTCTAAGAATCAGGGCATTCTGAGAAGAGATAAATGGTCTCTGAATGACATTTTAAATAACCATTCCTTTAAAAAGATAATTTTAGAAATTAACAGAAGATTCTCCTGTCAATCTTGGCACTATTACCTGAGATTGGATTTTTAAAGTATCCTTCAATAACAAGTTTCCCAAGTTCATCAAGTTAGTTGCAAAAGAATGTTTCTCAAGTTGGAGATGCTTACCTTCATTAACTTCATCATTTTCCTTGTCCACTTGTGCTTTCAGAACATATCGCTTTATAAGTCTTTTCATTATCTGCTGTTGATCAAAAAGAAATGATTATATCATCAATGATACATATAAGTAACCCAGATCCTATTCTCCAAAGAGTCGCACATTACCTGTAAAGCAAACACAACTTAGGAGAGAGAGATTTTATATAACTATTTACAGAAGATTCACCCAGATTCCACAACTTAATGGTTTTTCACCTTCTACTGAGACTTACTGCATAATCCACAAACATTCTCCCATATCCCTAGGAATGGAAGATGCTATATAAAAAAAAAGTTAAGTTGGAAGATTTCAATTCATGGTTTCTCTTTCAACTGATGATTTCTCTTTAAGATGTGCTGATACTATATTATCACCTATACTACCTTATTTTCTCACTGTCAAATATATGTTCGACAGAGAAAAATTGGAAAATACAGAAAAGAACAAAAGAAATAAACAAAAATCATCAATTGTTCTACTATCCAAAGATAATCATTGTTGTTATTTTGGTGTATGTCTCTTTAAATTCTGTATACATACTAATTACCACATGTATATTTTATATTTTCTAAATACCATATATTCTATTATATTGTGTGCTTTCCTCTCATAGCAATATATATTTTGAGTATATTTCAATCTAAATAAATTCTCTTACAGGATAATTGTTTACCCATAATAAGAAAATAAAATTGGAGCCCTACTTCATACCATGTACACAAAAATTAATTCCAGATGCACCTTAAATGTGAAAGACAAAGCTTTTAAATCCTTTAAAATAAAGCATAAGAAAATATATTTATAAATTCAGTGTGTAGATCTGGGTGTTTTTAAAACAAGATTTAAAAATTCCAAGTATAATAGAAGAGACTGATAAATTCAACTTTATTAAAATTAAAACTTCATTAAAAGTTCTGTTTATAGGGGCGCCTGGGTGGCGCAGTCGGTTAAGCGTCCGACTTCAGCCAGGTCACGATCTCGCGGTCCGTGAGTTCGAGCCCCGCGTCAGGCTCTGGGCTGATGGCTCGGAGCCTGGAGCCTGTTTCCGATTCTGTGTCTCCCTCTCTCTCTACCCCTCCCCCGTTCATGCTCTGTCTCTCTCTGTCCCAAAAATAAATAAACGTTGAAAAAAAAAAATTAAAAAAAAAAAAGTTCTGTTTATAAAGATACTATAAAAAAAGTAAAAAAGAAAGTCACAAGCTGAAAGAAAATATTGGCAATACCTATAACTGATAAAGAATTAAATTTGGATCTAAAATATGTGACTTTGAGTAAGAAAAACTCAAATAACCCAATAGAAAAAAGAGCAAAGACAAACAGACATTGCACAGAAATGGAAACAAGAATGGTCAGTAGGCCTATAAAACAATTTCAAATTCTTTTCTTGTGGAAATACAAATTACAATTAAAAGGAGACACAATTACACATCTGCACAGGGAAAAGATTAATACATCTCATAATGCCAAATGTTGGAAAGAATATGCATCAATGGGGACTTTTACACTTTACTGGCATGAGTATAGATAGACCATTTGGAAAAGCAATTTGGCATTATCTTTTAAAGCTGAATACTCACATACCCTTTCACCCAGAAAGTCCACTCTTTGATACAGAGCCTGGAAAAACTTTACACATGTGGACCAAGAGACATAAACAAAAATGTTTATAGCAATCTTGTCCAAAATAGCAAATAAAAGTCTGGAAACAGTCTAAACAAACATCAACAGAAGAATAGACAAATGGTGGTATGTTACACAATGTAATGTCATTGTGTTCACTAACGAAATTAAATAATGAAATTACCCATAGCCACACACAGCAGTATGGATGAATCTTAGAAGCATAAATGTTGAATGAAAAATTCAATTTGCAGACTTCACAAAGTATGAAACTATTCTTAAAAAGCTCAAGAACAAGTATATCTATATAATGCTTGGTAGGAATATTTGCATTATGTAGCAAGTCTATATTTGAAAAGAAAACAAAAGCAAGAGGCTGAGAAACCCAAACTTCAAGTTAGTGATTACCTCTTAGGTGGAGGCAAGGGGCGGGCCAGAGAGAAGCAACAAAGTAGAGGCCATGGATAGATAATGTTATCATTCTCAGGCAGGTGGTAGTTTCCATAGGTGTACATGTAATTTTAACTTATTATGTGTTATACACATTCTTGTGCATATATCAAATATCACATTAAAAAATAAAGAGGGAGAAGGCCTGAACTGAAATGAAAATATAGTAGGAATAGAAAATCTGTCTTAATTTTTAGGAAGTGGAAATTATGAACCTAAGTGACCCATTAGATGCCAAGCTCAAGAAAAGGATAAATCTAGGAATATTCACAATGTCTGTCTCAAAGAACAACAGATCAAGAGAGAGCCTATGTTATTGAAAAGGAAAAATCCATTTTACCAATCACAGTAAAATATAAAACCTATTGAAATCTGTGAATGTAGACTTTAGGGCAGACTCATAGCCACGTGGATCTTGGCCTGGATTTGCTCATTCCTTCACCAAACATTTATTGAGAGCCAACTCTGTGCCAGGTACTGTACTAAATGCTAGGCATGCAATAGTGAACACAACTCCTACTAATAAAGTTTCAATGGAACAATTCACTATGATGGGTGAACATATCAGGGACCTAATTTAGTTTAGGGGACAGCAGAGTTGATTCCTATAAAAAGAAAATACAAAGAAATGTGTATCAGTTAAAAGCAGCTTGAAAGGTGGTAATACAAATCAGCAGGAAAGAAAAGACTATTCAACAAATAGTATTGAGACAAGAACTATCCTTATGGGAAAATTAAAATTAGATCTCTACACCTCATACACTATAAACAAAAAAGTTTTTAAAGAGTCAAATAGACAAAAGATCTAAATGTGAAAAGCAAAATTTTGAAAAGAATAGGGAAATAGTTATTGAAAAAGCTAAAGGAAGGGCATCTGGGTGTCTCAGTTGGTTGAGTATCTGACTCTTGATTTCAGCTCAGAACATGATCTCATGGTTCGTGGGTTCAAGCCCCGTGTAGGGCTCTGCACTGACAGTGCGGTGCCTGCTTGGGATTCTCTCTATCCCTCTCTCTCTCTGCCCTTCCCCTCTTATGCTCTCTCTCTTGAAATAAGTAAATAAACTTAAAATAAAATGGAAAAAGCTAAAAGAAAGGATGAGCTATAAGGAAAAGATTAATAAATCTGACTATATTAAGACATTTAAAAACTTTTATGCAAGAAAATACCAATGAAATGCAACCTTATGTCAAATGGTATTTTTCCAGTTGTCCTGGAATTGTTGATAAATCCAAAACTGATGAGAAGGGATACTAAGTACTCCATGGTCTAAGACCAAGCTGTCACTAGCAATTGGGACCAGCCACCTCTCATTAAGACTTACTGAGAATTGCTAGACCAGTACTTACCACCAACTTCCTTCTCACCCCACATAAGTAAGAGGACAGAGACATGGGAGGGATCATGGACTTCTGGAGAGGTTATTCTTTTTCCTGGGTGGAAGGGAGGTGGTACACCTCCACTTCCCAGAAGCTAAGGAGAGGGGTGGAAAGCCAAGGCAATCACTCATAAAGATTAGAGTTGCCTAAACAAAAGGCCTGGTATCTTGCTTCCAATTAAATGTCTATTCTGGCAAACTTGCTGACCTGCTCCTGGCAATTAAGTCAGGGGGAAAAAAGAACTGAGATGAGAGAGAAACAGCCTTTGGGTCAACCTGTATTCTCATTATTTGGCAAAAGGATAAATTTCCACTATCTTGGGTGGAAGGCAAGAAGACATCTCAGTAGGAAAGGATTCAATAAATGGGGCTGGGATGATGCGCTATCCTTTTGGAAAAGGTGAAAATTAGATGTGAACCTTAAATCAGAGTCAGATCTCTGCTTCAGGAGCTGTGCAAAAGGAAAGTAGCTTACATGGCCTTTTCAAACCCTCTAAACATGCCCCCAACCCAGTTAGAGAGAGGCAGCACATGGGTGTCTGCCACAGTCAGGATGTTAAAACTTGGTCAACATTAGAGCAGTAGTGACCAACAAGAAAGAAACTTCACCACAGTGAGCTCAAATGAAAAGATGCCTGCCCTCTGGCTTCTTCTTCCCATTCCACATAGCAGAGGATTAGCACCTTGATGAGCTAGCAGGGGGAGATATGTACAAAGTAGACCACAGCCTTTCTCCACTAGAGACATGGAAACGTTTAGCTTATGCTAAGAAAAATAAGGAGAATAAGAGCTTTAGATTTGATTTGAAGATTTATACATCAAAATAAACTTAACTGTCTCTTTAATTACAAAAATGAGACTTTCTAATAACCAAGTCACTGGAATGTTCTGGAATCTTGACCAGATGTTGTAAAGGGATCCTCCATTCAATGGAAAAGAAGAGTTCAAAATAGGACAGTTAGTAGAAAATTATTGAAAACAAAGTCATTTTATATGGGTTAAGACTCCTTAATGAACCCATTACACAAAGTTAAAAGACAAACCAAAAAGTGAGAGAAGTTGTTGGCAAAACACATCAACAAAGAATCCGTAAGGAGAATATTACAGAATTTTGACAAGTCAGTAAGACAAATGGCAAAGTAGAATTAGGCAAAGGAATTCAAATTCACAAAAAAGGAAATCTGAATGACCAACAAACATAGGAAAAGATGTTCAATCTCACTAGTACTCAGAGAAGAGTAAATTAATAAATTCACACCTATGAGTTTAGCAAACACTTTTTCTCTTGAAAAAAATTCAAATCTAAAGAAAAGTTGAAAGTAAAATGAATTCACATATACCCTTCACCTAGATTCACCAATGTTAGAAATTTGCTACATTGCTTAATCTCACTCTCTGTATTATTATATTGCTAAAGCATTTGAAAATAATTCTGAGACATCGTGTCCCTTTATCCCTAAATACATCAATGAGTATTCCCAAAGAACAAGAATATTCTCTTATATAACCATGCTACAATGATCAAACTTCAAAAAAATTAACAAGGGAGAAAAAACCATTTAATACATAATCCAGACTTTGTTTCATTTTCCCAACTGAGGAACGACACTGTTTTTACATGTTACGTATCTTTAGTCTTCTTTAATCTGGTATAGTTCCTTGTCCTTTGTTTTTCATGATGCTAACATTTTTGAAGATGTACAGGGCAGCTATTTTTAGTAGGCAAAATTTTGAAAATCTGTTAATATCAAGTCCTTCTGAGAACAATGAGAAACTCTCATACCCTGTTGCTGGAAATATAAACTGATAGAACTATTCTCAGGTATGTAATCCATAAAAAACACAAATGCATAAAAGGAGACATTTACTAAGATGTTCGCTACAGCATTATTTATAATACTCAAAAATGGAAAATAAGCTAAATATTCGTACAATGGATTATACTGTAGCAGTGAGAATAGAAAACAAGATATACACATATTAACATAGATCATTCTCAAAAGCATAAAGTGGAAAAAAAGCAGAATATGTAGTATATTATTAATTTATGTATATTTCAAAAACACATAAAACCAGTCCATAAAGGTATGAGTGTACTCATGTAAGTAATAAATATATACAAGAAAACATGGCAAGAATTCGCATGAACTTCAATATAGTGAAGATCGCTGGGGAGGGATAAAGGCTATTGTAATAGAGTACGTAGGGGAATTTTGTTGTATCAAAAAATCCTTACAAAAAAGGTCCAAAAAGAATATTGTAAAATGTTAACATTTATTAAATCAAGATGGTAGTGGCACAGATGTCTAACAGGATATTTGTGGTACCATTCTGTGTTAGAAATAGTTCATAATTAAAATTCAAAATCTAATAAAATCAAAACTACTAAAGGGGATTCTGGTTGGCTCAACTGATTGAGCATCCTACTATTGATTTCATCTCAGGCCATGATCTCATGCTTGTGGATTGAGCACTGAGGCAGGCTCCATGCTGGACATGGAGTCTGCTTGGGATTCTCTCTCTCCCTCTTTCTCTGTCCCTCCCCTGTTCTATCAAAAAAACAAACAAACAAACAAACAAAAAACAACAAAAAAAACAAAAAAACACAAAAAACCCCCCAAGAAACAAAAAACCAAAAACAACCAAAAAAAAAAAAACAAAAAAACCAAACCCAACAACATACAACTATTAAAATATTCTTCTGAGTAGGTTTTTTGTTTGTGTTTTTTTTCTTTTAGAGAGAGAGGGGGCACAAGTGAGTGAGGGTGGAGAGAGAGTGGGAGAGAGAGAGAATCCCATAAGGGAAGACAGAAAGAAAGAGAGAGAGAGAGAGAGAGAGAGAGAGAGAGAGAGAGAGAAGTAGGACTCGTGCTCACCTGAAGTGGGGCTCAAGCTAAACCGGTGGGGGACTCAAACTCATGAGCTATGAGATCATGACCTGAGCCGAAGTCAGATGTTTAACTGCCTGAGCCACCCAGGCATCCCCTAAGTAGAGGTGCCTATCAAATTGATGTGCCTCACCAGCCTGGGCATTCATTCCATCTTCAGCAGCAACAGCCCTTAATTATAATAAATAAACAAATATTTTTCACTTCTACAAAGCTGTAAAAACTTTAGTTAATATAAATAGAGAATATTTCAGAGCTTATAAGGGTCTTGTTTAGAACCATTCAGGAATGTGTTATTTAGAAATCTTACCTCCACAAAAAATAAAATTGCTTAAAGGGAGACAGAATGGGTTCAGAATTTAAAAAAATCTCTTAATGTGAACACATGTCTTTAATAGCTGAGTGAACTTAAGGTACTTAACAACCTCTCTAAGCTCCCAGTTACTCATATAAAATATGGGAGGGGGTAATAACAACTTACAGGTTGAACAGATTAAACAATAAAATGCATCTAAAAGTAGAATTTCTGCTTAGAAAACGTTAGTTCTTGCTAGTATTATTTATAAAGATACAATTTGAAGACTAAAATATTGCTACCCACATTCTCTAGTATAATAACCTATAAAATATTTAACGTTATCCAAAACTATGCTTAGAAAAAGTCTATGACTTCAGCTCAGGCCATGATCTCATGATTCCTGAGTTCAGGTCCTGCACTGGGCTCTGTGCTGACAGCTTGGAGCCTAGAGCCTGCTTCAGATTCTTTGTCTGCCTCCCCCACTTGTGCACTCTCTCTCTCTCTCTCTCTCAAAAACAAACATTTAAAAAAAATAAAAGAAAAAATCTATGAAAATTTATATTTACTTCCAAAAAGGAAGAGGAAAGTACAATATTTTAAAAATTAAACTGAGTTCAGCTTCCCTAGAAACACCATGTACAAAGTTACTCAGATTACACTCCCCATTGAAGGGAAAATAGGTAGATATATTACTAGGGAAAATTGTGGTTATAGGCTTAAATTTTTCCCCTCCAAAATCTGGTGTGTTTAAAGCTTTCCATTTATCCCACAAAAAAATTCATTTTTTTAAAATTTGCATCTTAATATTAACAGCTTAAATATATTTATATCTACCACTGTACTAAGTTTGAGCTTCTCTATAAGGCAAGAAGACACCTGATGTTGGATTGAAATTAGTTTCTCCACACATGACACTACCTGGTAATAGTTCATCCTTTAGTTCATATTGGAAAGATAATTCATGAATTCCAAAATGATGTGTAGTTCAGACAAGGGACAAAGGTTAGCTATTTCCATTCTATTAGGTAGCTTGTCCAGTGAACCCAAGGCAGTATGGTGTAGCAGTTAAAAAAGTGGGTTGCAAGGGCAAATTGCCTGGATTTGAGTTGCTAACTACATTATTACAAGCTGTGGAACCTTGGTGACTTAGTCTGCATAATGGAAATGTTAGAACCTACATGGTAAAAGAGATAATACAGGTAAATTACATAGTAGGTGCTCAAATTAGTATAACTATTACGCTCTCATTATCATGTATATTTCTATAAAGCAAATCTTGATTAACCAATATTAATAATGCTTAATAATACCATAGGCAAGGATCATAAAACTCATATGTGGCAAGTAAAATTACCATTGTAAATATTACCTTTAAATTTTCAACTGATTCCTTAATCAAAGCCAGTACCCAAAACAAAATTGACCATTAACAAACTCATTATTTTTCCCTCTTGGTCAAGTTACTAACTAATGGAATAGAAGTCCACAGTCCACAAACCTCCAGAAATTATCCAAATTTCTTGGTATGATCCTGTGAATTACTCCTTAAGATAGACATTGTGACTTTTGTAGAGTAGATCACAGATTTTCTCTATCCAGGGTGTTGAAAGCCTAGATGGTAGTTACCTTAAAAATTATCTCTGGCAAACAAATCTGAGTTCATTTTTTTTTATATGAAATTTATTGTCAAATTGGTTTCCATACAACACCCAGTGCTCATCCCAAAAGGTGCCCTCCTCAATACCCATCACCCACCCTCTCCTCCCTCCCACCCCCCATCAACCCTCAGTTTGCTCTCAGTTCTCAACAGTCTCTTATGCTTTGGCTCTCTCCCACTCTAACCTCTTTTTTTTTCCTTCCCCTCCCCCATGGGTTCCTGTCAAGTTTCTCAGGATCCACATAAGAGTGAAACCATATGGTATCTGTCTTTCTCTGTATGGCTTATTTCACTTAGCATCACACTCTCCAGTTCCATCCACGTTGCTACAAAAGGCCATTTTTTAAACCTTCATTAAGACTGGGAGAAGGACTGAAATGTGGGTAGTTGGATATATGGGTATGTCCCTCACTCCCAAAAGGCATCAAACCTTTTCTTTTCAGTTGCTTATTTTTCACTAATTCAAATTCAACTAACACCTGTGAAGAACTCCTTCAGGTACTTTTACATTCATTTTCTCATTTAATCCCACAGAGAAGCCAAATTTGACTGTCCATGAGTATTCCATAATATGAATATTAGAAATCTATAAAGTATGACTGTAAGGTAAGACTAATATGAACAAATATAAAGAACTCAGAAGTAGAGAGTAGAATTTGAGAGAGGAAAGGGACTTTGGAAGTCATGTGTTTTTCATATTTTCATACCACTCATTGTGAGACATCCTGATCCATCACCATTGCACAGCCTCTGAATAAACATCTGTGATTCAGAGCCTGTTACTCTCTCCAGACAGCTGGTTTAATCTATTTTTAGACAGCTGTAGCAGTTAAAAAACAATTCTGTTGTATTGCATCAAATCTGCTTCATTATACCTTCTAACCACTAGTCAAAGTTCTGTTCTTTAGAAAAATAGAGACTAGAATTGCTTCTACTTGATGGGTTTTTAAATATTCCCCTTCTATGGGTTTCCCAAGGTTCTCATACCATTTTATTTACATTTCACCTATGCCACATTTCACAGGGTTGTGTGAATGTTCATCTATTTTTCTTTCCTTCCCACCTCAATCTTGAAATTTCACTCCAGGGGAGAGATCCTTGAAGGCATGGACTGTATCTTTGTATCCTTGTTACCAAGGACCATGCATAATAGTGGGAGTCTGTAATGTGCCATCAACCTCATTATGAATGAAGCTTAATGTGAATGTCTCATATTGCCTCCTTTAGAGAAAAATGCCATGTCCCTCCAGTAAAACCAAGCCACCTATGGTAGCCTTAGTGGTTTGGACTAGGGACCATCATGTGGGCCAAAGACAGTATAACACTACGTTGGCGAAAGGAGTTCCCAAGCTGAAGAAGGCAGTTAAAGCAGAGCTGCTACAAGAGACACCAGAGAGAATAGGACCCAAGAACCTACAACCTTGTGTCTGTGGAGTCTTAGAAAAAAATTCCCATTTCTTAAAGTCACTTTAGCATATCCATGTACCTTTAACTTGAACTTTTCATGAGCAGAATTCAATCACAGCTATCCCTCCAAGTCCTTATGTTCTCCAGAAAAAATCATCTCTAGTTTTGTAACATAACAAAAAAAATATTTACACACATAACAAAAATGACCTCAGCACACTATTAATAATTAATGTTAATATAAATAACACTATAATTAATCAAAGTATTTTTGAAACTCTTCCTCTGTTATACTTTGAGGCAAACTTGAGTCTCTCTACTTTTGAAGTAATTGTTTTAGAGAGGAAACACTCATTTGGATGTAAAACACATAAGGTGCAGCTGGCAACAGCCATGTGTTTTTTTGAAGATGGATATGACTATTTTTGAAAAAAAAGTAGTCATATGGCACTGAGTCTTATTAATAAGGTGAATAATTATCTGAGTTTAATAATGAAAATGAAGCAATTTTTGTATCTTATAAACTTATTATAAAAGTAATTCTTTAGTGATATTCCAAAAATGTTCTGAATTGTGGTGGCACCATTAGAATTAGAGTATCCCAAAAGGTCACCACTTTGAAGAAAATAATCCCCATTTAGCAGATTAAGATCTGGGATTTCTTTAAGTAAGTCATATATTATAATTACACTGCATGAAACAAGAATTCATTAAACTAAAACCAATTGTTATCACTCATGGAATCCATAGTAAAGAGATTTTATCTAAATATAATCAAGGCATTTATATGAAATTTGATTCATCTGTGAAGTTTGATAGCTGATTTAAACCTTTTTTCTCAGAGTTTGTTTTTATACTATCAATTTTGGAGCACCACAGAGTATCATGCTACAGACAGGGAATTCTTCTCCTTATAAAATATGAAATGTACAGCATTCTGGAGCCTCTAGGCAGCGTAGCAATGATCACCTCATATAGAAGCAGAACAGTTTTCAGACACAAGAAGATTGAATTTGACAATAAATTTGGGAATTTCCCCACTTCTTCTAAATCATTCAAAAGCAACAAGGAGAATAAGAAACAGAAACACAAACTCCTGTGATGCATCCATACTCTTCTTTAGAAATGTCATATGAAAAATCAAATGAGGGTGTGAGGAAGTGCCAAAGGCAGACATTCATGGCTGAGAACTTCCCTTGACCTTTTGACACAAAATCTAGAGAAGTTTGGAATAGAAGAGTGAAGGAGAAATTATAAAGGAAATCCATATTTGCTAGATGTATTTCGTGAGGTGGAGAGGGAAAGTCTGCCTTGCAACTGACTAGTCTTGTATTGCTATTTTCTGTTAGGGAAACATAAAGAAAAAATGAACTCACAAATACAATCCTGTGCCCATAGGAAAATTCTATTAGCTGCGAAGGAGGATCTGGAATTCTCTAACACCACTCCAACCTCCTGAAAGCTGCTGATTCAAGAACTTACTTCATTTAAAGCTGAGTACAGATTGGGAGTTAAGACGGCAGATACTAGGAGGACTCTATGCTAGCCTCATCCCTTGAACACAGCTAGATAATATATGTCCAATTATTCGAACACCTAGGAAATCAATCTGAGGACTGAGAGAACAAACTCACAACTAGAAGGAGAAAAGAGGCCACATCGTGGAAGGTGGGAGGTGCAGAGACATGATTGGGGTAGAAAAGAATTGCTGATGCTATGGAGGGGAGGGAACCTGGATCAGGGAGACAGGAGAGAAAGAGAGAAAAAGAATAGGACACAGGGCACTGCACAAGAAAAAATACTTCCCCAAAACCATTGGGGAAATGGGAACGGGGAAAATGAGAAGAGCTGATTATCGCAAGTTTTTACAAAGAGTGGAGCTCAAAGTCTGAAGTTTCAGAAATCTGCACCATAGCTGGGTGGAGCCTGGTGGGCATAGAGGGGCTCCTGTGCAGGAGAGAAGAGGACCGAGAGTGGACAGCATGGTCTGAGGACCCCTGCATCACACTGGGAGAGACAGTTCCCCTTCTTGGAATTCATTTGGGAGAGGTGGCACTGCCTCTCAGAGGACAAAAGAGCGGTCAGGCACCAGTGAGCTGCCCCGTTCACTAGCATACAAGCAAAGACTCCTACTGAGGACAGCTAACATGGACACCAGCTTTTTGCTGCACTTTACCATCAACTCCAAGCCCCTGTGCCTTCGTGTAACAGCCCTTTGGGGACAAACTGTCGCCAGCCCCAGCATAGCAAAACCCTCCTCGAGAGGATCAGTGGCATTTGGTCCCCAAAATTTGGAGTTTTGAAACCCAGCCAGTTGAGATAAAATACAGGAGTGGGAAGATGGCTCAGACATAGACAGGGTGAAGGCAGGGATCTGAGGGATGCCTGGTACACACAAGAGGAAATTGTTCACTCTTCTGTGAGGGTTTCCTGAGAAGTGGCAGGCACAAACTCCCCTCTCTGGTGTCAAGAGATCAGGTTGGTGCCATTTTTCTCCCCCACATCAGCCCAGACAGGCTACAGTGATCAGCACAGCACCCACAGTGGAGGTTTCAGCTGCTTACACCAATGTCCTCCCTCCTGCACTCTGTAGGTTCTTTTTTTTTTACTAGAGCAAGTGTCCCTGAGATTCAGAGCAGTAGGAAGCCCCTCCCCCAGAAGATGAGCACAAATCTCCCACGTGCACCAAGTCTACTGACCATACAGTGCTGCAATTTCAGCCCTAGGGCAAAGAGGATCTAGCCTCTTTTAACAAGAAGAGTAAAACACACCTAGTTAAGATGCACGACACAGTAGACAAGGTCCAAACAAGTCCCCACTACAGGCAAGGACAAACTCTACAGAGGACTGACCTGAGGGAAACAGCAGCCAAAACACAACAGCAGCATGCACACAGAATATATCAGAAATACTTCCTGAAGCACTAGGCCCTAGACAGTATATGACCTCTTCTTAATATAGCCATTACTTCAGGAGTAGGAAACATAACAGGCTTTCCTAACGCACAGAAGACAGAGACCTAGAAAAAATGCCAACACAGAGGAGTTCATCCCAAAAGAAAGAACAAGAAGAGATCACAGCCAGGGATCTATGCCTGTACCCGAATTTAAAACAACAATCATAAAGATACTAGGTTGGCTTGAGAAAAGCATAGAAGACACCAAGGAGTCCCTTACCACAGAAATCAAAGACTTAAAACTGATCAGGCTGAAATTAAAAATGCTAACTGAAATGCAAAACTGACTAGATATGATGACCACAAGGATGGAAGAATCAGAAGAACAAATAGGCTATACAGAAGATAAAATTATAGAAAATAATGACGCTGATAAGAAGAAGGAAAAAATATTAGGTTACAAATGTAGACTTAGGGAATTCATCAATTCCATAAAGTTTAGTAACATCCATATCATAGGAGTCCCAGAAAAAGAGAGGGAAAAAGGAGAAGGTTTATTTGTGCAAATCAAACCTGAAAACTTCCCTAATCTGGGGAAGCAAATGGACATCCAAATCCAGGAGGCACAGAGAACTCCCATCAAAATCAACAAAAGCAGGCCAATACCAAGACATATCATAGTAAAATGTGCCAAATAGATATAAGGAAAGAATCTTGAAAGCAGAGAGGGAAAAGAAATCCCTAGCCTAGAAGGGATGACAAATAAGGTTAGCAGAAGGTCTCTTCACAAAAACTTGGTAGGCCAGAAAGGAGTGGCATGATATATTCAATGTGCTGAATGGGGAAAATATACAGCCAAGAATACTTTATCCAGCAAGGTTGTCATTCAGAATAGGGAGATCAAGAGCTTCCCAGACAAACAATAACAAAAGAAGTTAGTGACCACTAAACCAGCCCTGCAAGAAATATTAAAGGGGGACTCTTTGAGTGGGAAAGAAAGGCCAAAAGCAACAAAGACTAGAAAGGAACAAGAAAATCTCCAGAAACACCAACTTTACAGGTAATACAGTGGCACTAAATTCATATCTATCAATAATCATTCTGAATGTAAATGGACTAAATGCTCCAATCAGGAGACACAAGTTATTAGAATAATTAAAAGAAAAAAACCCAAGACCCATCTACATGCCACCTACAAGAGACTTATTTCAGACCTAAAGATACCTGCAGATTGAAAGTGAGGGGATAGAGAAACATTTATCATGCTAATGGATGTCAAACAAAAGCTGGAATAGCCATACTTATTTCAGACAGGCTAGATTTTAGACCAAAGACTGTAACACAAGATGAAGAAGGGCCCTAGGTCTAAATAAAGGGGTCCATCCAACAAGAAGATCTAACAATTATAAATATTTATGCCCTCAACTTGAAAGCACCCAAATATATAAATAATCACAAACATAAAGAAACTCATTAATAACAATACAATAACAGCAGGGGACTTACACCCCACTTACAACAATGCACAGATCATCTTAAGTAGAAAATCAACAAGGAAACAATGGCTTTGAATGACACACTGGACTGGATGGACTTAGCAGATATATTCAGACATTTCATCCTAAAGCACAGAACACACATTCAAGTGTACATGGGACATTCTCCAGAAAAGATCACATACTGGGTCACAAATCAGCTGTCAACAAGTGCAAAAAGACCGAGATCCTACCATACATAATTTTCAGACACAACACTATGAAACGAAGTCAACCACAAGAAAAAATTGGGGAAGACCACAAATACCTGGAGGTTAAAGAACATCCTACTAAAGAATGAATGGGTTAATCAGGAAATTAAAGAAGAAATAAAGAAATACATGGAAGCAAATGAAAATGAAAACATGATAGTTCAAACCTTTGGGATGTAGCAAAGGCAGTCATAAGAGGGAAGTGCATAGCAGTACAGGGCTACATCAAGAAGCAAGAAAAGTCTCAAATACACAATGAAACCTTACATCTAAAGGAACAAGAAACAGCAAATAGAGCCTAAAGTCAGCAGAAGAAGGGAAATTATAAAAATGAGAGCAGAAAAAAATGATATAAAAACAACAACAACAACAACAACAACAACAACAACAAAAACCAGTAAAACAGGAGCTGGTTCTTTGAAAGCATTAACAAAATCAATAAACCCTTAGCCAGACCTATCAAAATGAAGAGAAAGGACCCAAATAAATAAAATCACGAATGAAAGCGGCGTGATCACAACCAATACCACAAAAATACAATTATAAAAGAATATTATGAACAATTATATGCCAATAAATTGGGCAATCTGGAAGAAATGGATAAATTCCTATAAACATATAAACTACCAAAACTGAAACAGGAAGAAATAGAAAATTTGAACAAATCCATAACCAATAAAGAAATTGAATCAGTAATCAAAAATCTTCCAAAAAACAAAATACCAGGACCAGATGGTTTCCCAGGGGAATTCTACCAAACATTTAAAGAGGAATTAATATATTTTCTTCTCGAACTGTTCCAAAAAGTAGAAATGGAAGGAAAACTTCCAAACTCATTCTACGAGGTCAGCATTACCATGATTTTAAAGCCAGACAAAGACCCCACTAAAAGGAGAACTACAGGCTAATATCCCTGATGAATATGAATGCAAAAATTCTCAACAAGATCCTAGCAAATTAAATCCAAGAGTACATTAAAAGAATTATTTACCATGATCCAGTGGGATTTATTCCTGGGCTGCAAGGGTGGTTCAATAATCGCAAATCAATCAACATGATACACCACATTAATAAAAGAAAGGATAAGAACCATATGATCTTAGTAGATGCAGAAAAAGCATTAATAAAAACCCCAATAAAGTAGGGATAGAGGGAACACACCTCAACATCATAAAGGCCACCTACCAAAGACCCATAGCTAATATCATCCTCAATGGGGAAAAACTGAGAGCTTTTCCTCTAAGGTCAGGAACAAGATAGGGATGTCCACTCTCACCATTATTATTTAACATAGTACTGGAAGTCCTAGCTTCAGCAATCAGAAAAAAAAAAAAAAGCAATACAAATAATCCAAATTGGCAAGGAAGAAAGGCAAACTTTCACTCTTCACAGATGTCATGATACTCTATGTAGGACTCCACCAAAAAATTGCTAGAACTGATACATGAAATCAGTAACATCACAGAATATAAAATCAATGTACAGAAATCTGTTGCATTTCTATACACCAAAAATGAAGCAGCAGAAAGAGAAATCAATGAATCTGTCCCATTCACAATTGCACCAAAACCCATACGATACCTACAAATAAATCTAACCAAAGAGGTAAAAGATCTGTACTCAGAAAAGTATAGAATACTTAGGAAAGAAACTGAAGATGATAAAAAGAAAAACATTCTAAGCTCACGGATTGAAAGAACAATGTTAAAATGTCTATACTACCCAAAGCAATCTACACACTTTATACAATTCCTATCAAAACACCACCAGCATTCTTCACAGTGCTAGAACAAACAATCCTAAAATTTGTATGGAACCACAAAAAAACCCAAAAGCTAAAGTAATCCTGGGAAAGAAAAGCAAAGCTGGTGGCATCACAATTCCAGACTTTGAGCTCTATTATAAACTTGTAGTCATCTAGACAGTATGGAACTGGCACAAAAACAGACACACAGACCAATGGAATAGAATAGAAAACCCAGAAATGGATTCATCAACTATATGGTCAACTAATCTTTAACAAAGCAGGAATGAATACCCAATGAGCCAATCATGTCTTTAAAATAAGAGCACCAAAGGCTGAGGAAAATATTGTGAGTCAAAAAAGGAAATGATATATAAGCTTGAAAGTCTTAAAAAGAGGAAGAAGAGAATTGTCACAGAAATGAAAGGTAAATTTGAAATAGCACATATGAAGACAAAGAACAATACAGTATGAGAGAAAAGGAGCCAAAGGAGAAATGGATAAAAAATTCAACTGGAATAGAGAAAAAGTGGTTGCTACAGAGGACAGGCAAAGAAGACTCAGCAGGCATCTAATTGGATTCTTTAAAGAAGAGACCCAAATAAAGGAACAGAACAAAATATTTCAAGATATGATATAAGGATATTATTCAGAAATAAAAAAAGACTGGAATGTATAGATTGAAGAGCCATACTTTGTGCAGGAAAAAATACACACAGATTTACCTTCAGAAAAACCAACAGCAAGTTATTGGACTTAGAAAATGAATGAAGAAAATGTGGGCATTCAAATCAAAATCTCAGGTCAATAGTATAAGAAAAACAATCTGGCCTCAAACTTTTCCACATCAGCATTTCATTCTAGGAGCAGTGGAGCAATGTTTACAAATACATTAAGAAAATAAAGTCATATCTAAGAATTTTATAGCAAGTCAATATAAATACATAGAAAATAGAAAACAGTTTAGAATATAAAATAACTCAGAACGTAGTTCCCATGAACTCTTTCTGAAGAAACTAAAGACAAACTTTAGTCCACAAAGGAAAATGATGGCAAAAAGATCCGTGGCATGTGCCAACTCTGTGGGACTAAAATGAAAACAAATGTAGGTTAAAATCCTGACCAGCACTTTGGCATAAGGATTACTCTGAAGTCGATTAAGAAGCAGAAAACACAGAAAGAGCTCACTCCCCCTCTCCTATCTGCCTAAAAGCAAGACATAAATTTCCCTTTGTGAAGGTCTTCTCTCTCCTTGTTCCAAACCAGAAGGAATTAAAACAACCATCATCACTGGAGACAGAAAGTTGGCACAGGGTCTGCACAGGAAAACCTTAATAAAGCAACCCTAATCTTCCATTGGTTTTCTTGTATACTTACCTTCCCACAATTTAGTACCCTTTAGAGCCCAAACCTGTTTCCTTTGTCTTGTTGCTTCTACCCAAATTTACCCTTTGTTAAGATGGTATGTAAGCTCCCAATTCTAACTACCCCCTTGTGTTACTCATCAGGGAGTTCTCCTGTGTGTATGCATTTTGCTTTTTATAAATACACATGTGTTTTTTTTTCCCTCATATTAATCTGTCTTTTGTCAGTTTAATTGACAAAACCTAATGGGTAAAGTTTTTTCCTCCATCACAGTTGTAATGATTTAACTAATAAATGTTAGGAGAAAGGGGGAAGTGATAAAAGATAAAATAAACACATTGATTCTCTCATATTTTAGAGCTGGAGGATCAAAAGATAAAACTTGAAACTTATAAATCGAGTAACAGAGACAAATATATGTAAAGACATAAAGATAAGCACCAAGACAAATAACATAATCATCTCAGCAGAGACTGACAATTCTCTTCCCTGTTTTTTTTTTTTTTTTTTAGCTTGGCAAATGGCCCCTAGGAATTAAGATATTTCCCAACCTCCCCTGCAGATAAACTGTGCAACTTTAAATAAGTTCCTTATAGGAAAGAGGCATATCTTTCTTTCCTATCACCTTCTAAATGTATTTTGGAATGCATAAATAATAGCCAGATTTCCAATAACTTTCTTGGACCATGAAGCATGTTAGACTGAAAGCCAGTCATGACACAATTAAATGCTATAAAAGCCTTGGTCCTGAACATTGGTAGGTAGCATACCAGTCCTGGGATGACCACCTCTTGACTTCTTGAATAGGTGAGAGGAATAAATTTCTATATATATACTTTACATAGTGGTTGGTATTTGGTGGTTTTGTGAGGTTTGCACCAAACTTAATATCCTAATCAATACAAACAACAGGAGGATGACTTTATAATGATACTGAATACACAAATGAAGATCTGAACAGTTGGAAAGGTATATCATGTTGTTGAAAAGGAAGCCAGACATTATATAGAACTCAATTTTACTTAATACAATCACAAAAAGAACAGAATATTTTACTGCCTACACAAGCTGACTCTAAAGTTCAAACAGAAATAGAAACAAGAAGAATAGCCAGGATATTATGTAAAGTAAGAGTCCTGAAGTAAGGACATATATATGTGTGTGTCTGTGTCTGTATATTTTATTTAACTTTTGTTATAAACTATAATAATTAAAACAATGTGGTTCTACAACATATGGAAATCCTAGAAACAAATCTAAGTAGATAAAGAAATTTAGTAAGTGATAAAGGTGACATTTCAAGTCAATAAAAAGATATTTATTCAACACATCCAACTATATAATCATCTGGAAAACGAATAAATTTGGATCTCCACCCCACACATTGCATCAAAATATATTCCATATGGATCATATATTTTCATCTGAAAAGTAAAACCATAAAAGTACTAAAGAAAATATGTGTAAAAAATTTCTCAAGTATTCTTACGTGGGGGAAGGTCTTCCTAAACACAAAATCTAAAGCGATAGAAAGTTTGTAGAGTTGATGATACAAAAATCATAAAGTTGGGTGAAAATATTGAAAATATATACAACAAACAGAAAAAAATTCTCAACTTGTACCACAGGCAAAGCACTAATTGTAAAAGAATTCTTAATTCTTCAAATATTTCATAAATGAATTCCTCTTTATAACAAAAAACCCATCAAGAAAAGTAAACGTGGAATACTAAATATAAAAAGATGGTCAAGTTCATTCATTACAAAGAATGCCAAGGAAGACTACACTGTGATACCATATTCACCCATCTATATGACAAAGATAAAAAACCTTTGGTAACACGCTGTTAGTGCATGAAGGAGGAAATGGGCTCTTTCACACATTTATCGTTAAGACTGTAAATTGGTACAAGTTCCATCAAAATCAGTTTGATAATAGCTAAACTATTAAAATGCCTATATACACTTTAACCAGACAATTCTATACGGTTGTGCATGTTTCAAATGTCATATATATGAGGTTACTTACTGCAGTGTTGCTTATAATAGCTAAATATTGGTAATATCCTCTATTTCTATCGATAGAAGACTGATATATTAAATGTAAATATAACCATATAAATGGAATATAATGTAGCCATTAAAAAGTAAGACTTTGACAATCAGTGTGCCAAGCAATTTGCAGGATTTGCTGCTTCCAAGACGAGTGTACAAAGAGCACTGTATCCATTAAGTGACATAACCATACATTATAAATTCCTGGATCTTCATTCTTGTGATCTTGTGATCTCTAGATTTCATCAGAAATCTACAGATTTGATAGTCAAAATGATCAACCAGATGGAAAAGAAAAGCTACAACCTCATCTAAGTTGGAAAATAGTGTTCAAATGTCACATCTAATGTCAAAATGCAAAAGATATTTTAAAGTAGCACTAATGGAACAGTATAGCCTAAGAATCCATTGGAAAAATGGATTACCTAGAGAAATGTATCAGGTTTCCATACTGTGAAAGCATAATCTTCCTAATATACCATATCTCCCACTGCTTCTCCAGCTCAAGGTATTTGAGGATGTTCTTTGGAAGGTGTGGCAACACTTTGCTTTTAATATCACAAAGGAACTCTTCCTCAACCAAAAAAATGAAGGATGTGGAACTCTGATTTCTAAAGTCCCCTCCTACTAACATACTATTTTTTCCCTGTTCTGTTCTATCCTCATAGTATATCCGAAGAATATTATTCTACTCACCACACACACACACACACACGGAATTACATAGGGATAAAAAGATATGTCTACTGAATGCTTACCTGATAACGTGTTGGCTGGTTGAGAATGCTGTTAAAACTGTGTGATTCAAAAACTCTTGAGTTAGACTGAGTGAAGAGGTTTAACTAGGAAAAAATACAATTAACCTAGTAAATTAGAATACATTCATTTGTAAGTCAAAAATATAATCTACTATATTCTCATTGATAACATTTCTGGAGTCAACATTTCCAAGGAAAACTTTGTGGAAGTGGAGTTTTATCAGTGATTTAATAGATTTTCAAAGGTAAAAATGAATGCAACAACATAACTCACATTTATCAAAATGTTTATAATGTGCACTGCAACAGAACTGCTTAACTGAAAACATTTTTAAAAGTTGGCTCATACTAAATGTAATTGTCCCTGAGGACTTGTGTGCTTAATCAAAATGTATTCACAGCATCTAGAAGGTAAGGATGCATAGAAGGAACTGTCTGCTCCTGAGCCTGTATTCCTCTCCTACACTTGGACAGGAACACACTACAAGTTCAAATGGTATCATTTGGTATTTTGTAACCCTGAAATATGAGCCAAAATAACATGTATTTCTAGGTATCTTGGCCTTATACTGAGCGAGATTCATAACTTTCAAGATAATTGGGCTTAAAGAAATTTTTTTTCTTGCTCCCTCTTTAGAGTTTAACTTTAGAGTGGGTAGAAAGAGACAGTAAGAGAAGCACACTGTTACTAGCTACTTTTTATGTATGTGAGCAGGGCCTGCCTCTTACTTTTGGGCAAGCTGCTACCAATACAGTATGATTCAAAGGCAGGACCACCTATGCGAAAATATGTATTCACCCCACCACCTGACTTCCATGATCATTACTCAGGATCCTATGTGTGGGATGCTAAGAGGAAGTGGCACAATCTTGCCAACAGAAAACCATAGCTAATAAAATTAATTCTTCTATTTGCCACTAGAGGTCAGTATCTGATTGTTGACTGAGGTTAGTTTTACAGGTTAGCGCGTAAGATTCTTGAGGCTCCTTCCTCTCTTCTAAAAAGAGAAAAACAGAGACATATAATTTCTCCAAATTTTTACCAAATTCAGTATGCAGAGAGTATTTATTAATATTTATAATACAAATAATATTAAAGAGATTTAAACATCTCCATGCACAATTTAAAAAATAAAATTAAAATGGCAGTTTTTAACTAGATATGGGGAGATTGGGAAGCCATGGCTCATGGCTTCTGAGAGATCAGTGCTCAACTTTTTTTCTATTTCCAGCCACCTCTCTGAAAAAAAGCTGTCCTTCCTGCCAATGGTGTAATACAGGCAGAAGAGGACACCATAAATAGAGCACTTCTGCTCCCCTCACATGCATTTGAGCAAGCTGCATTTCCTTTACAGAGGTATAGGTAGCCACAAGACAGACATCTGAATGTGCTCTTCTTCCCCTGACAGTATTTCTCCCCTTCATTATGATACTCTTAAGAATGGAGTCCGTGAAATCAGTTGCCTACAGAAAGAAAACTTTAAGGTGTGAGTGCAAGAGCTGTGAGTTCCCATGCTCTCCAGAGGCTTCTGGTTTTGAATAATAAAGCTTCAGTTAATAAATCCCCAGAGAAACAAAGCACCTTCAAAACAAAGTCAATTTCAGTAGTGGTGGGAGTTGCCCAGGATGGCAATTAGAGCCTGGCCCATTTAAGAGACTAGCCACCCTGTCTCTGAAGGAGCAGCCCATGGGGAGGAAATGGGCCAGTAACCAAGCCATAGCAGTAGGTGCTGGGTATAAGGCAGCCATGTGCAGTAGAAAGAGCAAGACATCTGATGCTGGAAAACTTGGATTTCACACCTACTCCACACAGGCCAGCTAGCTCCCCTGACCTTGTGTAAGTACGCTACTTTAATGGTTTCAGTTGTCTTATCTATAAAATGGGAATAATAATAATACCTACCTCACAGTGTTGCATGAGGTTCAAATGTACAGCAAAGCACTTTGTAAACTGTGAATGAGGAAGGGCACTGATATTTGTTGAGGCTGGAACTTTGTACATCTCATATCATCCTTACATTAATCCTACCAAGTTTTCTCTCTTTCAGATGAGACAACTAAGGCTCAGAGTGATGAAATGACTTATCCATGTTACTTGAAAATAAACCATAAGCACCAGAATACAAATCCTGGTCTGACATGGAGGCTCTATTATTTACATTGTACTTCTTCTCGCTGTGTACATATGAGGTACTATTTGAAATCATAGGATGACACAGCCAAATCAATGCCTTGGAACATAATAGCCTTAAGAGCCCATGTCCAAGTCAAATTTAAAAAGGTTTAAAAGGCCACCTTCCTAAGGAATAAGATGCCAGGGTACTACAAATCTTGGAAATACACAGTTTTTTAAAGAAAGAAATTAAATTGCAATAATCTAGTCTTTTTTCTCAACTTCAACTGACAAAACTTATCCACCTCTGCTCAGAAAGGTCTGTACTTTATGGAGTAACATTGCTATCTTGTGGGCTCCCAAGGTATGACAAGAACAGATCATTTTCACAACTTTAGGCAAAAATTAGTTACTAGTATAAGCAACTCCACACATTTATTCCTGTTATGTCTTGCTCCCTTGTTATCTGAGGTCTGCTCATCTCCTCCTGTGTCCTATACCAATTCTATCTCTGCAAATTAAATTCATGATAATGAAGTATTGTCATAAAACTCATCTTTGTTAAAATCAAAGTATGACTCAAACTAAAATCAAAGTATGACTTACCCAGGAAAACTTTGGGACAAACCATTCTTGATTATTTATAAAAATGGTATTTATGAAATATCAAATGGAATATTTGAGGATGCTCTTAGGCCTGTGTTGATTTTATGATATTAAAGAAAAAGGTTACTTAGCTCGATAAAGAGTTTCTACAAATAAGAAGAACATGGTGGTGGTAAACTATATATGCAGCCAAGAGGAAAATGTGAAGTTAAAATTCTTTAACTTCAAAATAACAATTGAGAAGGATGGAACACAAAAATACAAAGTGTTTTCTAACAATAACTTTCCTGTTTACTTTTAACAAGTTAAAAAAGTGTTTTTGTTTGTTTTTAATCTGGCACTTTGCATGAAATTCTGACCAGAAGTAACACATAGACTAAGTGACTTCTTGAAACATTGTGAAGATATTAAGTGTTAGTCTATGAAAGACTATGGAATGGATAGTAACTTTCAACATCTTCTAAGTTCATACATAAAAATTACCGAACAAACATCAAAAGACAAGGAGAAAGACAAAACATTCATTGCAATGTCTTGGTAAGTTTTTGATACGTACCCTGGACTTGGAGTTACCCATTCCCATTTCTACATCCTTCTGTAGCCGGCTCCTTCTGCATTTGGAGAAGTTAATGATCCTCATGACGAAATAAACAAATGACTTTGGACTAGGAACTAGACTGAAGGGTGGGGGTAATGTTTTTCCATCATCAAAATAAGATAACCAAAGTTTTGAACGAGCAAACTTCCATTCTACGTCACTGTCATCCTGTATCACAAAAATAGAAAAGAAACAATGTCTCATTTTAAAAACTAAATATTCTAGTAATTGATTCCAGTAGGATCATACAATGAACCTAAATTATGCTTTTGAAATAGGTAAGTCACTTATATACATTTATCTGCATATAACTTCTATTGGCCTATATAATATTCTTAGTATTGTTTTCATGATACTCATCTTTTTAATTTTTCTCTTCCATATGCCTGTAACACCTGAAATTTAACCAGAGTGTCCCACCCCCCAGCCAAAAACAAAGCAAAAATGCAAGAAAAATTCAGGGTCAAGGAAGGATGAAAACATTAACTCCTCCCTTCTTCCCCACCTCTGCCAATTCCTCATAATCAATGGTACTTCATCAGTCTTTACCCACCCTCCCTCCCTCCTCATCTAGACCCATCCAAGGCAGGCTATATATACACCATATTATACTTTAGAGCAAAGGGAAAAGAACAGCACTCAGACAAATTGCACTTTGGATGTCGTGTCTGCCATCTGTCCTCAAATGTCACATAAGGCCCTGGGTGGACTATTCTTGTCTTGTATCTCCTTTTATCCTCAGCAACAGCCCAGAGTGATGGAGAGAAAAATGAAGAGAAGGAAGTTCAAAGGTGGAAGAAGTTGGCTTGTTCATTTCACCCTGCCATTACCACACTCAAGCAGTTATTCAGAGTGCCACAGTTTTCATTTCTGGGGGACCTAACTTCTGCTTTGAGAATCTATGTGTTTTCTAAAACACACACAGAGACTCGGAGGTTTAACAAATAGCAAAATACTAAAGAGATACTGAATACGAACCGGAAGGACGTAGGAAAACATACATACAATGATGAAGGAAGGCACCAAAGCAAGAGCAATCCAAAACATGAAGTAAAATGACTTCTAGAATACTAAAAACTCTGGCTGGATACAGGACATCACTGATGTTTACCAGACATCTAGTAATTCCTCTACTAGGATCTTTCAGATGGTTGGCCAGCTAACCTAGGAAAGAATAATTTCCCTATAATCAGTACTTCTTCTAGCCATTAATTTCAAAACTTCTGAAATATACTCTAAGAGGAGGCAGCATGATGGAAATTCATGGGGACCCCTGCTGTGCTCCTAGAAGACACTAGAGCCTGTGAGACTATCTATCCAGGAGGGAAACACAGGGAAATGTCCAGGCTCCTTCTGCTTAGGTATAAGCCTCTTTATTGACATGAACTGGACATCCACCAAAGGGCACAAAAACAGATGGAGGATATTATTAGAGTGAGATGGCAAGAATAGATACCATGGATAGAAAGCAGGTTTACCTCAATTTCTTGATATGAGCTATTAATCATAGCAATTAACATGTTGAGTAAAACGACCACCATAGTTACATTGTATATTCCATACAGAACGTAGCCAATATTCTCTATGAATTTGTGATCGTATTTGAGCACAACAGAAGTGACTTCAGACAACCCAAATATTGACCAAAACAGTGTCTTGAAACTTTCTTCTACACTGTTGAAAGAATAAGGTACACAGTAAATAAATTAACAGTTTTCAGTATTAAAATCAAAAGAAAAACAAGTTAGGGTTTGAATACTGTAAAGATGTAAAATGCCATCATTAAACATCATCACAACAAACTCTGAGTATAATTATTTTATTATAGTATTTAACAGAAATTGTTCCTTCAGGGGTTTATGATTAGATGCTGCCAATGCCTACCTTTTCTGTAAATTATCTTCAAGTGAAAATTCCCTGAACTCAGCAGGGGAAAGGTAAAGTCATGCCACAATACCCATTCCTTTCTCCTAAAGGATGGAAATTTGGGGTTTGATTTTATAGGTCATTTAGACCTTTAAATCAGGTTTTCTGTAGTAGAACAAGGTCAGGATTAAGATGATATACTCACTTCAAAAAAAATATGTACAAACACATTCCCTGCACTGTAGTAGTAGGGAAGAATGAAAACAACCTAAATATCTATCAGTAGGGGAGTTGGCAAATAATTCCATCTATATAATGGATTCCTATGTAGCCACTGGGAAAATGAGATACATCTATCTTCATGTGTTTATATAAAATGGTATCTAAGAAGTACTGAAAAATAAGATACAGCAAGTATGAAATAGTCTACAATTTGACTAAAAAGGAGGAGTTTACAAATACTTATATTCTTGTTTATACATAAAATATCTCTGAAAGTATCCAAAAGAAACCATTGCCTCTGTGAACTAAGGAGATATGAGAGATTGGGGCCCAAGGGTAAAGAAGGGGACACGATTTTCACTGTAGATACCACTCTACGAATTTTTTTGCCACAAGAATATATTACCTAAAAGTTACATTTAACTGGAAATGAATAGGAGGGAACAGATTGCAAGATTCCTGTTCTTTTCATTTATATAATCTACTCCCTGATTCTTCCATAACAGCAAGTAACACTTAGGCCCTCACCTGACTCATCACCTACTTTTATACTTTAAATGAATTTTGCCAACCGAATTTGGCTGCTTTTGGCATATAACCAAGTTGTATTTACTGATACATGAACCACAAAAATAATCCTTAAACAATTACACATGTAGAATTCCATTACAAAGGAAGGTTCAAAAGTAAGTCCTTTTTCCAAAAAAAGATTTATGGAAACAGTGCTGGTTTTGATTTGTTGTAACAGATTCTAAACAACAATTCCATAGATTTATAGGTTTTAGCACTAGTTTATTTACTCATGCCATCATTCAACAAATATTGATGGAACACCTATCATGTTCTAGAAATTGTGCCACACCCTTATGAGGCTGAATAGAAAGATTCCTATTTCTATATAGTTGGTGTCTATTACAAAACAGTTCATTGTGTGATTTTATGGCATAGATGGTAGCAGGAGACTGAGAAAAACGATAACCTCTTTGTTCCCACCATTACTTTAACAGTGTCCCCAAATTCTGACTCCTTCCTCTTGCTCTTTTTGCAAGCCTTCTCTCCTCTAACTTCAAGAATATCGATTCCTGTGAATACGTATGTGTGGGAGGAGGCAGACAGTAAAACAGGAGAGGACACTGGCAGTGCCTGAGCTCTTACCTTGGGCAAGAGGCTTCAAATAAATGACCTTACATAATCCTCGCAATAACCCGGTTCAAACCTTATTGTGTTTATTTTAAAAATAAGGGAACTAACGCAGAGGAGTGCTGAGTAACTTAACCAAAGGCCACAGCTAGAAAATAGCAGAGATAATGCATCCATATCCAGGTCTGCCTGATTGCTAGCCTAGAATCCTTCCACTATATCAAGTTGCCATGTGTTCACACAAAACAGTGAAGACAATGTGTTGTAGAAATGAGTTCTTAAAGGCTCACAGGGGTGGCACTATGTGTAGGATATCTCCATCCCTCCCCTACTGGGTTCAAACAGAATTTTTTTTTCATTACAATAAAGTGAGTTTCCGTTCTCTTCTACCCCCAAGACTTGCTCTGTATTAACTATGTGAAAAAATCATTTCCAAACAATTTAGATGTCTGGAAGGGCTTGATGTTCTATTTTAGTCTACAGGGAACTTATTGAAGGTCTAGATTCTTTCTAGCTGTGGCATTACAGGATACAAAGGGAGACAGGGAGGGCTAATGATCTCCCTACCTTGAAGGACTACAGTACAAAGGGAGGACCCACATGCAGGGTTAGGGGATCTCACAACTGGATGTCTCTCTGCTGAGGGAACTTAAAGGGACAATGACTAAGGAAGTCTAATCAAGGAAGACTTCACAGGCAAGGTGAGTCTCCGATGTAGAAACAAGTGTGACCACAGGAAGGAAGTGGTACTAGTGTTATAGTGAGTTATACAACATTTAGCTGTAATTTCTTCTTACTCAACTCCTTTGTACTGATTAATGATACGTTAAAATAAAGGCCAGTGCTTTCTTTTTTGAATAGTAATGACTACAAATTACTGAAACTAAATTTAATGTCATACATAATGTAATAGATGTCCAGTATTAAAAATCTGCTGTCCAATTCTCTTAAAATAGTCAGCTTCATCTAGGATTTTTCCAAATTTTGATTCTGTTCTGTGGTCCCTTACTAAACTCAAAGAAATGAGCCTTTAGGGCAATGTAATCATGCATAAGCATTGCTTTTCAATGGATAGTTTTGCTCTTAAAAACATCTTTATTATGATTATTGAATTTGTGGTGTGTTTGATTCATCTGGATTTGTTAGAAATTTTCCTCATCAAAAAAAGGAAAACATCCTTTTTTCGAAGATGTTTTACTTACGTGGTAAAAGCAGCATTTACTTTAGCCCCAAGGTAGTAAGAATAAAGTATGAACATGCCAATCATAAAGGCAAGAAACACCATAATAAAGAGGACCATGAACTTGAATATATCCTTCACAGTCCTTCCAAGAGAGATCTGTAAAGGGCCAAAGCTCTCATTTGCAGGGAGGATATATGCGATCCGAGAGAAACTGAGCACAACAGCAATGGCGTAGAGGCCTTCAGATATGATCTGAGGGTCAGAAGGGAGCCATTTATCTCTGGCTAGAAAAAGAGAGAGAGAGAGATATCAGAAATGGGACTTTGTTTCATTGCAATCTACAAAATAAATACCTTAAATAGGATCTATTTTGTAGGAAGGTGGTTTTTATCTCAGTTGAAACTACTCTAGATTTAATTAACTGTCTGGGCATTATTTTTATGTTTAAACCAGAAGCATATGAATTCTACACCCACATGGAGTCTTTTAATCTAATAAACATGATTATGAAGATACTAAACCTGCTCCACATTGAGTAGAAACAGAGTCAAGTGCAAAAGATAAAGAAAGAGGTTAAAACCCTTCATTAGACACAGACTGTGTCCAGAATGACAAAACAACGGACTTGACTAATCTGTCTTCTCATATATGGACCAGCTATTTTGTCACCCTACAGGCTCAGTTGGCACAAAACTTATTTTCCATATTTCATGGAGAAATTAGTTCATCTAACAGTTTATGCAAATAAAATGTTGTATTACAACAAGTGAGAATATCACTGAATCACAGTGGTGCTGTCAGTGTGATATCTGAGCAATATTACTTGTTCCTGTAAAATGTAAGATGCTATTGAGGTGCAAAAATTTTGGATATAGATTCTAAATGAAGATCCCACCACTTTCAAGGTCGTTTAGTAGGTTCACAGCAGACTGTTGGATACTCATTTCCCTGGAAGTTCAATGAAATAATATGTCGCTAATTTTGTGCAGAGTTACTCCCAGAAGAATGGATACATTGTAGATATTTCCAACAACAAAAATTAATGTTTATTGAATGTTTAATGTGTACTAGACACTGTGCTTTCCAGTGACTCTACGGATTTGATGTTATCATTATCGTTTTTTTAGAGATCCAGAAACCAAGACTTAAGGCTAAATCTTTGATCAAAATCATACACATATTAAGGAGCGAATCCTGAATTCACTAATTTCCCTCCAGATTATAGTCATTAGATACACATGAATCAACCTAAATAAAGAGGTTATTGAAATAGTCAAGATATATATTACACAAGATACAATTTAAGCTAATTCTTTGATTATAAATGGTAATCATTTGCTCATTTGATCTGGTCTCCTTGCAATTAAAAAATCTTTGCTTGTTGACAACAAGACAATGTGTTTAAATTTCACAATGTGTGAAACATCCATCTTACATTTTGGAGCAGGCGCCCAGCCTTCTTCAGTTATGTTAACATGCCACTAGTACTTATCACAATATAAGCCTTAATAACACTTATAAAAAGTGATTCTTACAATCAGAACTCACTTAAACTCTGTGCCTGAGTTTCCTTATCATTAAAATAAGTGTTAGGCAATACATTTTTTTTTAATATTTACTTATTTTGGGGGAGAGCACAAGCAGGAGAGGGGCAGATAGAGGGCAACAGAGGATCTGAAGCAGGCTCTGTGCTGATAGGCTGATTGTGGCAAGCCTAATGTGGAGCTTGAACTCACAAACTGTGAGATCATGACCTGAGCTGAAGTCAGATGCTCAACTGACTGAGCGACCCAGGTGCTCCTAGGCAATACATTTCTAAGGTTCTTTTCAGATTTAAGATTGTGCAACTACATGGAAATTTGCTAATCACACCTTTCCAGCCCGGCCTCAATGGAGGGAAGGCTAACATTGCTTACCATCGGTTTGTGCTGGGCAAGGAAGGCATCAGTATCCTTGCACCCTGAATATCAGCTGGGACCTCCCTGCTCTTCGTGATACACAGAAGTTAGGCATGAATTCCCTTCCATATTGTGTTGAGGGGCAGGGTGTCCCCCCCAGTATTTCTGCCTGTTCCCCAGAACTTACATTCTCATGCCACTTTAGCTCCTACTTCCCGCCTCTGCCAAATTTTCTTCACTCCACCTGTACAGCAGTTTAGGGCCTTTTGTTATTTTATCTCCTCCAAACTCCAAACCATGCACTCAGGTACTCATCTTCCACCTCAAGCAGTTTATCAATCTATTTTTTCCCCTAATGAAGACAGTTTCATATCCTAAGAATATGTAAGAGTACTTATGTTGTTAGGCTTGAAGATAATTTTCTCTCACTTCGCAACACCTTCATTTTATAGGTTTGAAAACTGAGGCACAGAGAAGTAAGTTACCTTGAACAAAGTTATACACAGCAAGGGAGCTCCATAGCCTCTGTTCATACACATTTAACACACATCTCACATTAAACATACTCTTATTGACATTTCCTTCCAAAATGTGGTTCCAGTACCCTTCCTGATGCATAAGAGGACCCTTCAGTTAATAACTTACCATAAGTGAAATACTGTATCTCTGGTGGAAGTGTAACTTCACTGAGGTCACTCTCTTGGACATAACTGTCCACATACTGTTGTGCTTTTGTTGCCTGAAGGAAAGCTAGGAATCTGGCTGTGAAAGCAGCAATGAAGATGGAAAGCATCCCAAAGTCCAGCACATTCCACAACTGCAAAATATATTCTCTAGGTCCTTCCAGCCAGAGCTCCTTACACTCAGACCACATCATTCCTGTCACACACGGAAGGTACAGGTTACATTTTATAGCTTAGACTAGCTTAGAGAAGCTGTTATTTTGTCCACTATCAGTCCCCACCTATAAAAAGCTCCATATATCAAGTACCATATCAGGCACCCTGAGGCCCTGGGCAAAGTTAAGTGGAGGAAAAATGTTCAAGTAAATAAGAATTAGAATTCGGAGAAACATAATTCTACACATAGCATCAGAAATGGTGCGCGCGCACGCGCACACACACACACACACACACACAAGAATATTACTCGGCCATAAAAACGAATGAGATGTTGGATTTGTAACAACATAGACTTAGAAAGTGTACACTAAGTGAAGTGAGACAGAGAAAGAGAAATACCATATGATTTCACTTACATGTGGAATCTAAAAATCAAATGAACAGCAACAATGAAAAGGCTCTTGAATACAGAGAACAAAGTGGTGGCTGCCAGAGGGGAAGTAAGTGAAGGGATAGAAGAAATAAAGAGCATTAAGAGGCACAAATTTTTAGTTATAAGATAAATAAGCCATGGAGATGAAAAATACAGCACAGGGGATATACTGTAATAACATTGTATGGTGACTACGTTTATTGCGCTGAGCATAGAGTAATATGTAGACTTGTTAATTCACTATGTTGTACATATGAAACTAATACAACAGTGTATGCCAACTACACTTTACTAATAAAAATTTTTTAAAAAGAACTTTTGTGAGGTGAGGTAACCAGCATTCTGAAAATGGAAACTCGCCTAAAAAAGACCTCTGAAATGAAAGCCAAAAAAAATTTTTTTTTTGCAAAAAAATTTTTATTCATCAGCTAATGGCTACTAGATTATCTCACAAGTATTTCAATTAAATATTTGATCATCACAGTAGGTCAGATTTTTAAAATTTACATTTATTCAATAACTGAAGTTAAAAATGTGATATATTTATATTGGGTTCATGTTAGTCATAAAAATTTTTATTTAGTGGTAAGAGATAACTTTTAGTATTCAAATTATTCAATTATTTTGTTCTACTGCTTATCTTACAATGAGAATGTTGTCACCACATAATGCACAATAACATTTTAAATAAAAAAGGCAATCGGGGCACCTGGGTGGCTCAGTTGGTTAAGCTCCCGACTTCAGCTCAGGTCATGATCTCATAGTTTGTGAGTTTGAGCCCCGTGTCGGGCTCTGTGCTGACAGCTCAGAGCCTGCAGCCTGCTTCAGATTCTGTGTCTCCCTGCCCCTGCCCCTCCCCTGCTTGTACTCTCTCTCTCTCTCAAAAATAAACAAACATTTAAAAAAAAAAAAAGGCAATTGTTATATAGACACAATGTTTGGTAGAAATTAAAATACTTAACATAGAAAGCTTACCAAGAACCCAGACCATAATTAGCATCTCAGTCCAAGTGAACTGGGTGGTTTTCACCCTGAAGATCTGCTTGGGATAGTCAATAACAGTGATGTTTGGCAGCGTGGTGATGCCTTCGAACCTGTCTGAGGCATTGAACACGAGCAGGCCCAGGAAGATGATGAAAGAAGCAGCATGTGCCACAAACTTCATGAAAGGGCTTCGCAGAATTTTCCCCAGCTGTAGTACAACAAACAAACAGAAAGAAGACGAAGACGAGACTTTTATTTTGGAAATGTCAGCTTCTACTTATGAAAATTATTATACAGGGTAAAAGAAAAACAGATGAAATGAGAATAACTTCAAAATTCTGCCTCTGTTTGTGAAGAGCTATACATTATGAAAATCACTCCTTTTAGGGAATGCTGCCTCCAAGAATTATTTAAGAAGTCTTTAAACTTCATTGTTTCTAAATATCCAATTTATCTTGGGGGGTAACACTGCATTCACAGATGCATTTCTGAAAATCACAAGGCATATGCTGGTTATTCTTATTTTTCCACGAAAGACCACACAATCCATGTCTAGGTTTTAAGTGTCTAGGAAAAGAAACTCCAAATTGTAGTGCATATGCTTTATTGCTTTACAATTGAAATGTTATGAATTTAGAGACTCATTCATTATAGTTGAAACATTATGTGTTTGTAGCACATAACAAGGCCTTTGAATATTAAAAACCTTACTAGTACAGAAGTAAATTTTAGTTCTCACTTGTAAGTCTTTTGAAATCGACTTGTACTTTGTATGATATGAAAAAGGCAGATAATATTAGAATCAAGTAAATATTTTATGTACTATTACCTCAATAAGAAGGAGTTATACAATAATTAAAATCTCTAAGTAGGTTAACTTAATTAAGTCAGCCCTGAGTTTGGAAAATCATATAAATAGTACAAAAGCATGTCTGAAGTTCAGAGCATAATTATTTTAAGGTAACTCCTTTAAAGTCCCATGTGATATAATGTCCTTACAAGCCCCATGTTCTCGTAGAAATGAAAAACAATTCTGCCTGTCCCAAGGGCTTCTGTAGCCCAAGAAAAAGGTACATTTGGTTGATTTATCAAATAAGTTCTCTAGTCTACATACTCAGAACCAACTTTCAAACTCAGTCTGTGACCTTAAAAAGTACCAAGGCTCACATTTAAGAGACGGCAACTTCAAACAAATGTTTTTGCATGTCCAGAGCCTTAATTTGATGTCAACAAATAACCGAAGAATGTTAAGCATTTCTGGAGTTGAACATGAATGCAGACAGACAAATGTCATATTTTCCATATTAGACACAGACAAATAAACACCACATTTGCATATTGCTGTGCTGTTCTGCAGCTGCAAAGAGGCAAATTTGAGGTAGCTCATCCATAGCACACAGTGATTTCTTGAGAGTTTCCAAATCTGTTTCTCATAAAGGCTGATCTTTTAAAACTTTAAAGAACACGAAAATAAAGCAGCATGCCTATCGTGAAACTAGGATATACGTGGGGGATTCTTGCTATGTTGTCTTTGGTGGTACGTGGCACGTATAAATGTGGGCTCCAGAAACAACTCAATTCTGTCCTTTCCCCTCTTTGGAGGACACAGAGTTCACTATACTATTAGCTGCACTTTTGTAAGTGAAGAGAAAAAAGGAATGGACTTCCATATTTTCACTGATTAAGCTGTCCTAAGAGGCAAACACTTAGAAACATCAACTCTCCTATTCGTTTCCCTCAGAAAGGGAAATTATTTGTGTGGGAAATGATTTTTGCTTTGATGCATGCCCTCTTATCACTTATAGATTTTAGTCTTTAGTGCTTATGTATTTGAGGAATCATAAGGTACTTTTCCATGATACAGAACAAAGGAACTTAGTCAACTCATCAAACCTGATCAAAATGACAAACTTTCTGCCTTAAATTGCATGGGCAGCTCAACAATGAAATAAGATGGATGAATACGCTCACACGTGTATGGTGCCTGCAGAGCAGGACTCACTCTGCCAGGAAGACTATGCAGCCAGAGAGGTGACGGATTTCCAGGATCATTGTAAGTGGCCTTGACTCATTTTTCCTGAAACTGCCTCTGATTTAAACAAAACCAGATCTCAGAATATAAAAGCAGGATTAAAGGACCTCAAAACGGCTTATTCTCCCTGGCGGTGCCCTTTATTAACCCAATACAGATCCTGTTAGCATGACTAGTATGCCTTCCCATATCCTGTTCAGAGGATCTCTTAGGCACAATTAAACTGAGTCTATACTAGCAAGTTGAGAGAGGGATGAAGATAGTGAACAAAGTGATTCAAGCAAACTAAACATAAACAATCTAAAAAATCCAAAGACCCCAAACCCAAATTCTACTTTTTTTTTTTTTTTTTTTTTTAAGAATCTTCTGAAGGAACAAAGGGCAGGGGGTTGGGGGGAACCTGGCATGCACTTTCTTGAATTCTTTAAACTAACACCACTGTTCGTGACTGTGCTTGATACACTGAACCTCAGATCTCTTGACAGGTTCCAGTGAGTTGCCCTTCCAGTTCTCAGTTCCTTGGCACCACTGCAACAGGACTGTTCTAAACGCAGGCCAACTTAGTTGACGCTCTTGATTTATTAAGCTGTCCACAGAATCAGCAAAAGTGTAAGTGCGAACCAAGCACTTTCCCTCTTGACCACCATGCGGATTTTACCTTAAAAGCCTAAGTATTATATGCCTTCAAATGTGATCTATTCCACTAGTACCAAATCCTTTTTCATCTCTTATTTGAATTGATCCAGTCATTAAAAAGCAGAATTTGTGTCCCTGAGTCCATTAACATTCAGGGTAAAACTGATAAGAGCCTTAAGTAGGAAGCTTTTTCCTTCTTCATCCCTAAAACACACGGCACACCAACCACGGAGGAAATGGATGTAGAAAAACATGTACCCTGCTGCAAGGTGCAATCCAGTAGCCGATGGCAAGAAATGGAAGGCCCAAGGCCACCACCAGCACAACCAGACACTTGATAGCTATGGTCTGTTCCCGCAGGCCTGAGAGGTTCTCATACCAGATTGTCAAGAGCTGCTGCTGGCAGTTGGGGTGAGCCACAAACTGTTGGCAGAAAGAGAGGGGGAGAAAGAGGTAGGTTACTATCATTAGGGATACCTCAACTACTGAATGCATAATCCTAAAGATATTAATGTACACTTTTCCAGAATATAGGCACTAGAAGGTTCTGGTAATATTTTCCTTTACCTTCCCTCCATTTTCCAAAACTGCTTCAGAACTAATAGTACTTAAGTGGAAACAAGAGCACAAAATTGATATCATCCTTAACCACATTTCTTTCTGATTGAAATTCTCCATAATACACAGATTCCTGTCCATAATCTGGGTGACATATGCTTTCCTTTGTGAAAATGTGTCCCATCTTGTTGTCTGCCAGCTTACTTATGTTCAGTTCAAAATGGAAAAGAATTGGCTTGTATTAGACTATAGCTAAAAAAAGAAATGTGTTAAGTTTCATAAGTAATTCCTAAAGTGCTACATGTATGAAAAATATACATACATATATGTATGTACTATAACTGCAAACTGCAAAGATCTGCAAAAAGCCAATGAATCTGCAAGAATTCTGCTTGGTTCGCACTTACACTGTGTCCAGGCCCTGGCAGCAAATGTCCCTTCCTTCCTATTTCAGTAATCTGTCCTCTTTTTATTGCTGCCTCTATCACAGGTTAAAAAAAAAAAATGATCTCCAACAGTTCTTTTGTAATTACAATTGTAACCAGGAAAACTGAGCACATTATACTTACTTCAGCCCTGCCATTTTATTCTATTTTGCCATCTGACTTTGCTAAGTCGTCTGCCAGCATCTATTCTGATGGACTGGGATTTTGCTAAAGTCCTGTCCTTGTTCAGGTAGCAAAATGTATTTGTAGTCAGGCTCATGTAAAAAGGTCCCTACCCTAACAGGTGCCCTTTTGTGGCTAAATATGCCTGTCTTTGAATGGCCAGGTGCACTTTGCCCAAGCTTGGAGATTATTCAGGGTCATTCACAAATCAACTATGAGTGCCAGCTTACATATATTTTTAAAGAGTGTTTAGCAACGCAAAAATCAAGGTATCATTATCTTCTGAAAAACAGAACAATAACAATGAACCCGTTAAGAAGCACTCATGAAATGTTTTTTTACAAACTCTTAGAGGCAAGGAAGGCAGCTCCAGTTCCTACTATGTGAAGGGTTCATCTTTGATCAAGTTCTAGTTAATGATCTTAATGATTTTTAGCAACTCCAGGCAATTCCTCAAGTTATTCGGCTAATTACCAATAAATACCACACCTATAAGGAAATTAATGGGTTTCCACTTACTGGTGTATTGTTTCCCATTAGCTCTTCTAATTAAAAAAAAAAATTAATAAAATTAAAAAAATAAAACCTCATCCCCTAGTGTAGACAGTAGAGATGCAATTTCCCCTAACCCCCCACTTTTGCCCCTATATGTGCATCGCCCTCCGGGAAGTCCACTGATGATCACTCTGGTGACTGCTGTGCCACAGGGCACAAGGGGCTCTTGACACCTGCTGACAGAAGTGGTAAGATGAATTTACAAATATTAGATTTGAAGTACTTCACTGAACTTATTTCAACAATACAAACTGGTAGGATTTGGGAGATTTAAAGTACTATAAAGAGGATGCTATCTTTTCTAGCTTAATGAGTTCAATGTGAAAAAGCAGATTTTACCTTAGAAGTTTCTTTCAATTCAATTATAAAAGTCCCAGGTCCTAAAGCTCACTGGTCATTGCTAGCTGCTAAGTCTGTATTAGAACTCCTTTCCAGACTCAAGATTCTGTTACTCTTTCAAAGTTCTGATTTTTGATCAATACAGTCATTATTTGAACCCATTATAAAATATGATCAAGGTTGAAAGCCCTGGAATCTTTGTGACCACTTTCTAGGATTCTTGTTGAGAACTTTGCCAAACTTCCAATTCTGCCCCTGTACTCTACTGAATCATTTCCTTCCTGCTTTACCCCTCCTTCTGTGTTAAATCCTTATCCCCTCTGAGTTCCTAAATGTACCATTCATTCATTCATTCATTCACTCTTCAAAATGTTGTAAGCTCTTCCTATGAATCAGGCACTCTGTTAGGCACTTGGTAGAAGAAGGTGAAAATGGAAGCATCAGTGCACATTAAGTGATTAGGGATTCCTGTTCTACAGCACACAGTAAGCTCTCCATAAATGTGGGGAAAAAATGGAGACAGACTTCTTATGCTTGCCAAGATAAATAATCAACATTTAAAATATTACTAATTTGAGGGGCACCTGGGTGGCTCAGTCGGTTAAGCCTCCAACTTCATCTCAGGTCATGATCTCACGGTTTGTGGGTTCGAGCCCTGCATCAGGCTCTGTGCTGACAGCTCGGAGCCTGGAGCCTGCTTCCAATTCTGTGTCTCCTTCTCTGCTCCTACCCCACTTGTGCTCTCTGTCTCTCAAAAATAAATAAACATTAAAAAACTAAAATAATACTAATTTGAAAGTTGGAGGGTTTACATTTGGACAGATGCAAATAAAAAGCAGTCCTATGACTCCAGCTAGGCTCAGCTTAGGATGGGGAACAGTGCATTCAGAGAAATCTACAGTGGAGATGATGTCATCAAATCAGATTGTCGCTTAGGAAGTCAACATGCACTTTTTTATAGGCCAAGACTTTCTGCAGGACAGAAAATCCCTATGAAGTTAAGAGACAGGTGGACGTGTACCCATGTAAAATTGATGGACAAATTTCCCTTTTGAGTGTCCGGCCTTTCTTTCTTAGGTTTTAATCTCTTAAGGACAAAAATATTAATGTTGCAATATGGCTTCCTCTCCTTGCTCCTCCTCCTCCAGTTAATCTTCAACTTTGAAGATGTGCTTTATGGCATGAATTACATTGTATAAGGGTTATACAGCCCTTAAAGACTTGGTGGAAATCAATCATTCCCATATGGTATTATATAATGATCAATATTTGACCCATTGTGACTTGTACAATATAGTACAAAACCCTAATATATGTTAAATATTAGCCAAAACTGTGGTGTTTGCAGTTTACTTGTCACACTTTAAAATTCAGCTTAAAGGTATATTTCCTATATTATTAATTCTACTCTCTTCTTGAGATAGTAATACACCAGCCTATGGTATCTGTTCATTCCTTTCAATTCACAAGAAAATACAAATGGATATTTTCCTCTAATAATTTAAAATCCTAATGCAAGTACACAAGGAACATTTTTAAAAAATAATAAAATCAATACAACAGTAACAAGTGAGGGCAAAAGAGTTAATCCCTCTAGGAGATGAGTTTTTCTCTTTTCAATGACTTCAAAATAGGGCAGTGACCTTTATCTCTTAAAATTGTTTACCTTCTAAAAAAACCTCTTGTGCTGTCACTCCAGTCATAGCCAGTTGGATAAAATTTGTATGCTATTTCCCAACTTCAGTGGACCAGCAAATTGAAATCATTACAAAAATAATGCCTTTATTTGAGGTGTTCTGATTTAAAGGGAGAATGCTTGACACATAAGAAAATCTCAATCTTTCAATGGAACAAAACTATTGTAGCATTGAGAACAAACATTTTTTTCCCCGTGCCAAATGACTAACAGATTGTAAACTGAACCAGTAATCAGGGCAGGTTAATGGAAAACCATGAGATAATTTTCAACTTAAAAAAAATTTCATGTTACATTGTTTTATTATCAAATCACCCTTTACAAGAACTATCTTCATGGAAATACTGTTGTACAAAAACATGTTAGGAACACTCTGTTTTTGTTTTTAATGACATTGTTGAAGGCACAGTTCATACAATTTAAAATGCTGCTGTGAATAAAAGCTACATCATTCAATTTCTTTTTAAAGCTTTTTGAGTTGTGAAATATAAACTGAAAACTTACAGTGTGTAAGTTTTCTGGATTTTGAACCCACTGAGTGCACAATATTCTGTTCTTTCTCAGTGCTGGGCACAAACCTGGCCAAGAGGCTATACAGTGTGGGATTCAGGACAGGCTGGCCAGCACCTGCACCGCACCCAAGGTCTCTGCAGGATATTTAGCATTCTCATTGCATTGCTCAATGTTTGGAATTAAGGAAACCACACTTTCTTCATTCATAGTGGATAATTTTATGTGTATATGTTGCTGCAAGTCTCTCTTTTTTAATGTTTTGAGAGAGAGAGAGAGAGCGCACACACGCATGTGCAAGTAGGGGAGGAGTAGAGAGACAAGGGGATAGGGGATCTAAAGAGGGCTCCATGCTGACAGCAGAGTCCAATGTGGGGCTCAAATTCATGAACTGGAAGATCATGACCTGAGCCGAAGTCAGACACTCAACTGACAGCCACCGAGGCACCACCATGTGTCTCTTTTCTAGGTGATATTTTTATAGTTAAATCTAATCCCACCATGGAGAAAATAAGAGAGCAAAGAAGAAGTCAGGAAATTCTCTTTCTCAACAGCATGGTTTTCCAGATCGATAGTCTATCAACTTCTAGTATCCTTTATCTTTGTCAAGGACTTTCTTAGAATAGCTTAGTAAAGCTCTCATTATTTCTATTGAGGGAAGGGATTGATGTTCATCCTCAAGTTGCAGAGAAGACAGAGGTAAAGACAGAATTAAAACACAGAGCTTTTAGGGGTGCCTGGGTGGCTCAGGTCATGAACTCATGGCCCGTGGGTTCGAGCCCCACATCAGGGTCTGTGCTGACAACTCAAAGCCTGGAGCCTGCTTCGGATTCTGTACATCCCCCCCTCTTTCCCTCTCCCCCGCTCATGCTCATGCTCTGTTTCTCTATCTCAAAAATAAATTAGAACATAAAAAAAAAAAAAAACTCAGAGCTTTTTGGGAAAGGTAAATAATCCATTATTCAAACGGGAAAATAACATTGTCGTCTAAAAGTTAATTTTCTTGTACTCATTTCAAAAAATTTCATCTTTTGATCTATTCCATTCTCTTTTGTAGAATAACATGAGTAGCTCTACAAACAGTAATAAAATTTACTATCTTTCCAGTTTTATTATTTACCTTAGAAACTCCTCAGAAATGATTCTGAGATGAATAATCTGTAACATCCATTCCCTGATAGAGAACACATTATTATTTGTTCCCCACTAGTCGCATAAGATTGCCCATTTCACCAACAGAACTGAGAGTATGAATTTTCTATTCTTTAATAATTTGAGAAAGGGGAAATGGTATTTGTATATTAGGATGCATTTATTATTAGAGGGCTTAAAATTTTTAAATAGGCTTGCTATCCATTTAAATTTTCTGTGAATTGCCTATTCATGCCCTTTGCTTATTTTTCTATAGGGCTCTAGAAATTTTTCTTAAAAATTTGTTTGAGCTTTTTGTAGATTATCAATCCTTGATAAGTCAGAATTGAGAAATTATACCTTTCTCACTTTGCTCTTTTTTATGATCTTTCTGTGTACAGAAGTTTTAAGTTGTATGTGGTTAAATTGTTTACACTTTTGCTTTGTTATTTCTTCAACTGCTTTCATATTAGAAAGTTCTTTCTCCCATAAATATTAAATTCATGTTCAGATCTCTCCCATTCAGGTCTTCTATATTTTCATTTTCTTGACTAACTGCCATCGAGCTCTCTAAGGCCTGGGTAGACCTCATGGTGTGATTCCCAGGGAAGACTGAGCTCTGGGAACTATGAGGCCAGAAAGAAGCCAGTAATCCCAGACCCAGAGCTGGGAGGAGATCTTGAGCACATAGCAAAAGAGACTTTGAGTCTCTTATGGGAAACAGCTATTACAAAAAACTAGTTTCCTTGGTGGAATTATGAGTTGATTTGAATATAAATTTATTATGTTATCAAGAGGGAAAAATTCCATAACATATATTTTGAAATCCCAATGCCCTGCATGTAGCTGTAGACTACCTCAGTGTCACAGTGGGTAGGGTTCACACATCATTGTAACCCAAGAAGTGGTTTTACTTAGGAACCAGAAATGAGATAAAGGAAAAAGGAAGCACCAGCAGGGATGGGGCATCTTTTCTCTTTGCTAAATGGAGACATGTAAATGTTGAGTGAAGAATGAAGGACATCTTGGAGAGAGAAAAAGAAAGGGGGAAGTGGGGCTTTGGGGGGCATTCTGGAATAAATTTTTATATACATTAATTGAGTGAAGCTTCTAAGTCAAAAACTTGAATCAATATTCCCTTTATATCACAAAACAAATGAACCCAGAAATACCTGCAAAGCCCTAAACATCCTTTCAGTTTCAAACGCACTTTTTGTTGTTTCCTGGCAGTAGCTGACTGATAGCAAATTTATTATTAATGACACCTCATACATAATAAACTATACATCAATTTATTTAAAATTAACATGCCAGGAAGACATTCACTGTCTCAAGACAGTTTGGTTCACAGAAGCCCATCTACAGATGAGCTGTCTCTGCTAATATGACACTTTCAAAGCAATGATAAAGAACCAGTGACAACTGAAATCAATTCTCTCCTCTCAGGTGCTAAAGAAAAGAGATGTGTATTGTAAGATTTGTGAATAAATGTCCAGACAGTTTTCTAAAAATGGTTTAATATTAATCTTATTCAGTATTATCTTTTTTCCTTCAATATAGCAAAACCTCAACTAGCAAGAATTCTCTAGAGAAAGACAAATACCAAATGATTTCATTCATATGTGCAGTTTAAGAGACAAAACAAACAAGCAAAGGGAAAAAAGAGAGAGAGGAAAACCAAAAAACAAACTCTTAACTATAGAGAACTGATGTTCACCAGAGGGGAGGGTGGGGGGGATGGTTAAAATAGGTGATGGGGATTAAAGAGGGCACTCCTCATAAGCAGTGGGTGTTGTACGTAAGTGTTGAATCCCTAAATTATACACTGAAGCTAATATAACACTGTGTGTTAACTGGAATTAAAAATAAAAACTAAAAAAAAAAAAAAGAAAGAAAGAAAGAAATGCTCTAGGAGGAAGGCAGTCGAGCCAATTTACTTTTCACTGATAATTCCTTGAAAAGTTATTTTACATCAGTATTAACTAAGAATCTTCACATTTCCCTGTCTTTTTAAGTTGAGGAGAGATTTGTGATTAATAGCTGGCTAAAACCTTGTGAACACTAGATGTGGAAGTTCTCCACTTTGTGGAGTGTGCACACACACAAAGAGAGAAAAGGAAAGAGAGAAAGATCTCCTCATGCTCACTTACTGCTAGGGTGCCAGTACATGCCTAGGTTCCACAGGTCAGAGGCACATGTGCAGACCTCAGTTCTGGGCCTGGTTCTGAGTAAGGTTTCTGGAAGCACAGCTTAGATAAGCTTGTTCTTCCACCTCCCCTCGTGAATCTGTGAGTCTCCTCATATCCCTTACTTTCTGCCTAAATTGGCTATAGTCTGCTACAATGGACTGGAACAAACACAGTGAACATGAAATTTGTGTTTGATGACTAAAGCTAAACTTGCTTAAGAGTCATCATCCTGAGAATGAATTTTCATAATGTAGAAATGTTACTAGCTCATACATGTTGAATAATCACCATGTACTATACCCGTGCTAATTATGTGCATTAGCTCTTATAATTATCAAACAACTGAAAACGTAGTTGCTATTGTGGTCCCTACTTCACTAATAAGAAGGCCGAGGCTTGGCCTGGTTGGGTGACTATCCCATGGTCACACAGGGAACACGTGGTTAACTCAGGACTTGAACCCCTACAAACTGGCTCCAGGGCCTGCCCTCTTAAGCACCATGTACAGAGGACAGAACATTCAGTGATACATGATTAACCAGTTCATAAAACCAGATCTATTCCTGTTAACAGCTTACTTTTGGTGATTTATCAGTTTCTCTTAAAATACAACATATATGTGTGTGTGTGTGTGTGTGTGTGTGTATAATTAGTTATCTAATATATAAAAGCTGTTAGATTCTAGATAACTGAGATTTTTATTACAGTAAAACATCATAGCTACAATTTTCATGGATTATTTAAAAGCCCCATACAAGCAGCAAATACATACACTTAAGTTTATTTGAAATACCAGAGTAAAAAAGTAATCATAAATCTTATTTCTGGTATTCACAGCTGTGTGACCTTAGACATAACATTTAAGTTTGGCAAACCTCAGTTTCCTTGTAGAAAAGAAATCTCATCATCTATTTTACCTATTTTATAGGTGAAATGGATAACATAGGCTTGTCACAAGGATTAGCATGACAGTGTAACAGTGCCTTACAAAAATGTATACAAATAACATTTTATTATTTTTAATTGCATCACGAGTGGTTCACAAAGTTCTTTTGCATGTCTTAATCCACTGAAATTGCATCAAAACCCTGAGACAGGTAAGAGGTATGATCCTCCTTTTATAGGAGAAAATTGAAGTTTAGAGAAGGTTTATGACTTATTCAAGGTCTTGCAGCAGACAAAAAGTGGAAAGGATCACAGAAGCTAGATATTTGACTCACAACTTAACCACATTTCACTCAATCTCTTTCATGAAGAAAAAAAAATCTATTATCAGTAACATTTATTTTTATTATTTAAAAAATTTTCCTGGGATTATGGCATAGTTGATATGGTGCTGGATAAAAGTAGGCCACTTACCTTTTTGACTTCATACTTAATAGCAAGTTTGACACGACTCAGTGAAGCTTTATGCCTGTGTACCTCTAGGGGCTCTGCTGATTCCAGATCTCCATTCAGAATGGCTTCTACCTCTTCTGAGTCTCGGCAAAGATCCAGCACACCCACTACAAAGTCTTTACATTGCATGGAGAGCTTCCGGTAGTCATTCTAAGAATGAGAGGTTTAAATTCAAGGAGTTTGTTTTAATTCAATGAAAAGTATTTAGAGTTTTTGCGAATTACAAAAAAAGGTCCCTTCTTCTGGGTAGAATTGCCGGTTAGATACAGGCCGGATTTGCCCCCATACACCCTCTTAGCCGATACCTTCCGCAACCTAACCATATCAGACAGCTCTGTGAATGGTATGCACGTTGGTCCCTGGCTTGTATTAAGAGATGTTGGCTAAATGCTAATGCTGACAGAGCAAAGGATCAAAAAGACTTCAGGCTCTCTTATGCAGATAAACAATAGTTTCCTTAAAGCCGAAACAAAACAATTCCTGTTATGAAAATTGGTTTAAATGGCAAATTTTCTAAGGAAGCAATCTGATATACAAGATGGACTATATGTGAAAATCATTTGTTCAGTTTATACCATCCCTTGCCTTGCTGGGGACCCAGCTTCTCAAAGCGTAATCCTCAAACCAGCGGCGGCAAGAGCACCTGGACATGTGTGAGCAATGTCAATTCTCTGACCCCATCTCAGATGTTCCTATTTAGAAACTGAAGAAAGAGCTCAGCAATCTGTGTAAACACGCTCTCCAGATGTTTCTGATACACATTTACATCTGAGGATGACTGGTTTATAGTGACTGTAAAGAGATGGACAGGAGCCAACCTGGAGAGGAGGTATTTTTCCTTGTTTGTCTGAAGGGCACATTATCATGTCCTGCAGAACTGGAAGGAGAGAAATGTCTGATTAAATGTAATTGAATTCTCAAGGGTTGCAGAATACCAATACCTGAGAGAAAATTTCCAGGCCACTGGAACTAACACCTTGCTAAAAATAATCTGTGAATCTTTAATTTCATTAGCATATTTATATAGTGCCATGGACTGGTATAAGGAAGTCACTTGGCAGCATTTCCTGTTACCTTCTGAATGGAGTTCTATTTCTGGCCCCTTGGTTCCAGTCAAGGTATCAATGACCATCTCTTGGGAAAGCATCTTACTTTCAGAAACCCCAGTTCCACCTCTATGGCTTTCACTAAGTTTTAGCCCATTAAGAAAGTTAACCAGATGATAATTTAATTCGGCACACTTGAGGAAAATAGAATTTTTCGATATGTTCTGAGATACTGTAAATGTCTAATAACTAAGTAATCTTAGGATAGCAGTATTTCTGGGCTTCCCAAAATCCTACTGAAAAAAAAAAAGACATGAACAATTTGAATTTTTTCCCTCAAATACACAATTGATTTCATGGGCAAAAATCACATCACCAACTAAAAGAAGAAAGACTGTTTAAAGGCTACATAGACTATAATAGTTTCCATTTCAGATATCAGAAATTCAGATAAGGAACAGTTACAGTTAATCCTTTTCCCCTAATAAGAGAATAAAATGAATAAAACTTCAATCTTTGGTTTCCATTCAAGTTGGTACCATGCAACTGATAAAATTAATAAAACGTTCAGTCTCTGGTTTCTATGCAGAATGTCAGTTAAATATCCATCTGACTTTCATTCCTGAAAGACTAATGAAATATTTTATTATAGCACCCAGAAGTATTAAATCCATGTCTGTTTCCATATAAAGCTTCCCTTTTAACACATTTTTTTTTTTTTTAGATGAAATTTCCTCATGTTACTCTTCAGTTCAGACTGTTCTATAAGATTTGGAGCAACATTGGATGACCATTTCTTCACTGATCAGAAAAAAGAGAGACTATTTCAATGCTTGAAGAAACTTAATAACTGCTTCTGTAGTAATACATAAATCATAATTCATTGTTTTTAAAAATGATAATCTGGGCTGGGTGGCTCAGTCAGTTAAGTATCTGACTTTGGCTCAGGTCACGAGCTCAGTTCTAATTCATACTTTCTGGGTCGGAGCCCTGCGTGTCTCTCTGTCAGCACAGAGCCCACTTGGGATCCTCTGTCTCCCGCTCTCTGTCAAAAATAAACATTAATTTTTTTGTAAATCATAATCTATAAACTGTCTCATCTTAAAGTCGTGTGGTTTGTTCACATCCACTGAAACATCAGTCAAGAAACAAAAACTGGTAATCATACAAGTTGCAAAAACAACACTTTGTCTTCCTAACAATGTCAACATTTCCTGCTCGAAGAAGTGTATTGCCCAAGTGCGGAAAATAATCACAGCTGGAGATAATGAGAATTTCTTTTATTGTGGTCATGGGATACCACTTCATCAATATATGTGGGGATCCCAGGGAAAGATGGAGGGCTCCAGCTAAAGACAGCTTTTCTCAGTTGCAAAGGAAACTAGCAACAGTCTGCACTGCACCACAAGGTGACTATTTTAGTTCTACCATGAGGGCCTGTCTCATGTTCCTTCACAACTCAGACCATTTGTCTGATCTGCATTTTCTAGTAATTTTCTCTTAGTTTTGCTTAATCATGCTCATCATGCCACTCTTCCAATACCATGGCTCTCCACAAAGTTACCAGATGGCCCTGCTACTTTCTTTACAGAGCGGGAACTCAAAACCCTGAGGACCTGCTCAAGCCAGGGGAAAAACAATGATGCTTGGTCCCTGTGGCAGCCTGTCTACAGATTTCAGCACACTTATTTTAATGTTTGTAGTTATCATCTCAATCCCTTTTTATCCTTAAAAGAACAATTGAGGGGCGCCTGGGTAGATCAGTCAGTTAAGTGTCTGACTTCAGCTCAGGTCATGATCTTGCAGTTCATGAGTTTGAGCCTCATGTCAGTCTCTGTGCTGACAGCTCAGAGCCTGCAGCCTGCTTCAGATTCTGGGTCTCCCTCTCTCTCTGCCCCTCCCCACCTCACATTCTGTCTCTGTCTCTGGAAAAAAATGGATAAACTTTAAAATTTTTTTTGAAATAAAACAAAAATTGAAATTCAACTCTAAGCAGGCTTTGTTCTATCAGATCCTTTCCCTAATAACAAAAGGAGCAGGCTAGTGTAGTGCTTAAAAGCAGAAATCTGAAGCCAGATTTACTGGGTTCAAATACTTCTTCCACCACTTACTAGCTGTAGGATCCTGTGGGATTTACTTAGCTTCTCTGATGAGAATAAGCCAACCTAATATTGCTGCTAGGAGGATTAATTGCTTAGAGCATGGTACACATGAGGTACTATAAAAATACATCCATGTTATCAGGTACAGCACGTTAGATAGAATATCTAGGTCTGGGACCCAAGGCACCTAAATCTAGGCTTAGCAGATGGGTCCTTGGCTATAGCTTTTGTTTTCTCATTTGTAAAATAAGAGGTCTATACAACCAGCTGACTCCTAGAGTATCATCCTGCTTTTGCTGTAGTGATTTTGGTTATATTTATTTACCTCTTCCTCACAGCCCTACTATGATGTAAATTAAAATTGCTTTTCTAATTTAAAGAGAAGAAAACTGAGGCACAAGGAAGGCAAATGCCCTTTTAAAAAAAAAATAAAGTGCATTATTGACTCAGAATTAAGAAATTTCACTTTGCATTCTCACAGCTTAATAAATGACTAGCTTCCTTGCCACTGACATTTGGAGGATTAGACCTAGAGTCCATTCTGTCCAATATTCTGTTTCTCAGAATAGCTTCAGACATCATTTACACATCCAAACTATTTCCTTAATAACCTGTCACCAAGCCGTCCTCCATTAATTTATCTAAATCTATATCCTAGAATTTTCAACCTCTCAGGGGTAATGACCTTCATATGTTTTCGGCACCATGCCTCCTGCATTCTTCAAAGAACTTTGGAAACTGCACACTGGCTAAGAACCTTCTCGGATGCACCTAAGTGATGGCGATTTGAGGGGTGAGATGCTAGATCTTACAGGCCATTGATAAAATAAAATAGATACAGGTGTCTAAAAAGAAAAAAAATCACCTCTTTTTCACTAGGGAACATATTTTTTCATTTCAAGGCTAGTATTTGATCTCATATTTTGAACTCTTTCTCTATGGAAAGAATACAGTGAACATAGGGCAAATCAGGTTATCTGTTTGCCTCAGAAATGAGCTTCACTTCCACTGCCCTTTCCAAGCTGAGTCTCTGGGTCAGCACCGTGAAAGCACTATTTTCTCTGTCTGTCTAAAGCCCTGACTGATGGACAGGAGCGTGGGATGAGAGGGCACAGAGATGAAAGGAAAGCAGGTACTAAAGGAATAACAAGGACAGGCAGGAACAGGAAAGAAAAGCAACCTTTAGTCTGGAGGAAGACTTGTCGTCCTTAGAAACTGTAACTTCTGAGGAACCATCTATATTCAGGGTCAGAGAGGGTTATGCTACACGAGTACTTTCCGTACAGATCAGAAAAAGGAACTGTGAGATTCAGATGATCTTTGCAGATCCTTAGACACTTGGCAGCTTCATGGACGCCCTCTTTAACTCAGTAGTATTTTCTCCTATTTTTGCCTCTTGTAACATTTTCCCACATTTGAAAGGTTATCAGAGGTGACTCTTTAAGTGAGGGTAAAGGAGATTCAAAGTATCATCAATACAGACCTAGCCAGCTTCAGGAAAAAATATGAACAACAAATTTTTTAACTATCACTTCACGAAGATGACTTCTCTACACAGAATTGCAAACACTAGCCTCTTTTATAAATTATTAAAGCATAATATTAGAAAAAATTCCCTTTTGTAAAATCTCTTTTACAGATCTTCAATATATATCAAGCAAAATGCAAAAAAAAAAAAAGAACAAAACAAAAAAAAAAACAAAAAAACAAAAACAAAAAAAACCCCACAAGGTTTTGATGAGATTTGAAATAGTGGCTAATAAATTTAGAATTACATTTTTTATTACTTTGTCAAAATAGTGATATTTACAACTATTTAACCTTAATGCTTTTCTATTTTCTCTAAACAGAATTTGAAATTTTCCATTTTCTCTGAGTCCTGTCTAAAAGAATAACTCATCTTGACTCCAAGGAAATTCATCTTTTCAAATATCACATAATGAATCTCTTCAAAGAGAGTAAATATAAGGTGATATTTTTTATTTTTCCACATTTTCCAAAATTTTTATAATAAACGTGTAGCTTTTATATCAGAAAAATTTTTAATGGAATAACAAAATTATACTTAAGGTCAGAGATCCACCAGGACAAGATGAGGGTTTATGATTAGGTAATTTGGTATGTATGGAAAAGGAAACATACAAACAAAAAAAACATGCAAAACTTTCCTACCATTTTTTAACATCTTTTTTTAAAAAAACATTTTTTTTTTTAGAGCAGGTTTAGGTTCACAATAAAATTAGGAGGAAGGTACAGAGGCCTCCCACATTATCAAATCTCTCACCAAAGTGGTACATGTCTTACAATTGATAGATCTTCATGGACACATTGTAATCATACAAAGTCCATTGTTCATATTAGCGTTCTGTCTTGGAATTGTACATGCTATCAGTTTGGATAAATGTATAATGACATGTATCCATCACCATGGTATCATACAGATTATTTTCACTGCCCTAAAAATCCACTGTACTCCACTTATTTATTCCTCCTCTCCACTAACCCCTAGCAACACCGATCTTGTTACTGTCTCCACAGTTTTGCCTTTACCAGAATGTCATACAGTTGGAATCATATACTATGTAGCCTTTTCAGATTGGCTTCTTTCACTTAATGATATGCATTTAAATTTCCCCCATGTCCTTTCATGGCTTAATAGCTCATTTCTTTGTCCTAAACCATTTTCTTGCAACCCCTTAACTTGAATTATATTGCTAGTTGCATTTTTGTAAACCTCACGTAAGTATGAAAAACTGTAATAAGATCTGAAAGAGAATAATCACTTTCTGTGATCTGACACCACGCTACAAAGAAGATTAACTCAGCATCCAGAAAATAATTTAAGGAACTGATGTCTACAATAATCTTCTTAGGTGGACAACGGGAGACAAGAACCTGCTGAAAAACACGCTGACTTTCACCAGAACCATGAAATCTCCTTGTGCCCCAGATTTAATATGTAGAACCGTCCAAAACCCATAGGAGGATGTAGTAATTGAATAAAAGATTAAAATATTCTATCATTAATTTTTTATAAAAAATAATACCACTTAACTGGAAACAATGTTCAGAAAAAAGGCTCATTCATTAAAAAAAAAAAAATCCGTTAATGCAAAACACTTTGCTATCCTTGTATTTCTGGGTTGACCTGAGGTCTATGGCTCACCACTCTGAATATACATTTGTGGATTTCAGGAGAGACATTTTTGTCATATTAATAAAATTATTTTAATCATATTCCACATTAGTCTTCTTTCTACCTAAAGGCATATACAGATGTTTGGGCCAATAAACAGTACATGCAAAACCAATATCACTTCAGTGTCGTGTGGCACCATACCACTAACTATAAAAGAGGAAGGATACGGGAGGAAAAAAGTCACACCAAATTCCTCCTCTAATCAAAGGGGAGAAGTCTTGCGTTCCACTTAATGCTCACCCACACAGAGCAGCACCATAACTATAGCTCTCAGATCCAGTATATACCCATCCCCAAAGCAAATTTATCACGGCACCATGTTTAGAGGTGGAAATCATCGGTCATTTCTGAATGACATCCCAGTCCCTTGTGATTTTAAATCCACTGGGCAAAACTGATTCCAGAGCAGACTATGGAAGCCATCTGGCAGCAGCCAGGAAGTGGATGAGCATGCAGGGTCGCCAGGGTGGAGCACAGAGCTTACCTTGAACTCCTTCTCTATGTTGGCCAGCTTGGCCAACTCATTGCTGAGCTCCAAGGCGGTGAGCACTGGGTCCTCGCTAGACAAGGACAGGTACGCTGGGCTGGCCAGCCCCTTGTAGGCATTGATCCTCGAGCGTGAGTGGCTGAAAGAGTCGTGCCTCTGCTTCTCCATGCAATCTCCGCATTTGCAAAAATAGTCGTGTGGCCGCTCGATCCTGGCACCCTTCATCAGTAGCATATGCACCACCTCGTACTTCTGGCAGTGCGCCGCCAGGATGATGGGCGTGATGTCGGGAGAGAAGCGTGTGCCGTCCTCGTCGTAAGCATAGAAGTCGTCGTCCTGCAGCTCCTGCTCACAGGGGCTCAGGGTCAGGCGCTTGCTGGCTGCGAAGCCGGGGTGGTTGAGGATAGCTTCCACGATGCGCACGTAGCCCTTGCTGATGGCAAGCAGCAGGGCGTCGCCGATTCGTGCCAGGTTTTCCTTCTTGAGCAGCAGCTCTGTCACCTCCAGGTGCTCGTTGCCCACGGCCAGCTGCAGCGCGTTCTGGCCCATGTAGTCCACGCAGTTGACGTTCAACGTCTTGGACTCCTCTAGCATCTTGCGCACCACGGGGATGTTGCCGTACTCAGCAGCGTCGAGGAAGCGCTCTTCCTCAGCTGTGAGGCTGGTACCCCGGTCATTGAACATGAAAGCGGGGCCCCGGACGGCCTGGCGCCGGCCCTTCTCCCGCATCACTGTCTTGCGCCTCAGAGATGGGCTTCCCTCCATGGACCTAATCAGCAGCAATGAAAAACAACTGTAGACTATTAGGGCATAGTGCTTCCTCCTCATACCTCGCCCTTCTCAAGTACACAGCACCTACAGCAGACCTGTGACCTGCGGGCAGCTCGGTCAGTTGCTAAGCAACGTGCCTGAAATTTACACCTGTACCTAATATGGGCTGCTTGAACCCAGAGAGGAGTTGGCTATCTATCACAACGAGGGTTCCTGTTCAGTAGAACATGGCATTCAGAAGAAACAATAATATAAACAATTTCCAGACATCTGTGCCTCCCTTGAGACCCTGGTACAGGTGGAACTCATTGGACCTTGTATAAATAACCGTACTGGTCCTAAAAGTCTTGAAAATGAAGGCCTAGCAGGTTCTTGGCACCAAAGCACTAGACTTTAAGGCTAAAGAAAGTAAATTTTTCAAGAATTAGGCCAGAAGAATCCTCTCAAGTCATTGCATATTTTTAACTAAATAAAATAATTGACAGGGGAATAAAAGCCTACTCTTCAGGCCAAGGATCTTTCAGGATCTTTGTTATCTTTTTCTCTTAAGGGTATCCTGTCCCCACCCCCCCCCAAAAAAAACGAGATTCATTTTTTTTCAATGACACAGGCAAGATTTAGCAATTATAAAATTAAAGCATCAATCTAAAACTTATTTTGTTGAAAACGTCTGTGACTTTGTAATAAGAGCCGTTAATTACCAATACTATATAATTGACTGTTTGAACTAAAAGGAGATGGTATGATTTATGGTTTAAAAATCACTACTATTATTTTATGAATAAAGCAACTGGGCACTAATAGTATATCCGGAACAATGTGTACAAAATCCAAATACCAACCACATTTGTTGAGACTTAGTTGCACTATGAAAATGATCTCATTAATTGATGTGTACAGTGACTGAGTTCACATTGTGATTTCTGTGATGCTGGGTAAATTTATTTCTTCGGACTTCCTTACCCCAGGTGTAAAATGGAAATTTACAAAGTGCTTCAGAGTTTTCTCATGAGCACATAAACAAAAATCTTTTTTAGAAGTTCCAAGTCTCTGAAAAATGATGCTAAACAATATAATTTTTAACATTGTGATTACTTTTAATGTTTCAGTGGCTATTATTCTAAGTACAAATTTACATCTTTACCCAGCTCTAACATTCTTGCTGACTGAAATTCTTATGATCGACTTCCTTTAAAATATCTGTAATTTTTGTTTTCTGTATGAGTTGCACCAAAAGTACCAGTTGAAACTCTTTCCACATTATCCACTTTTAAGGCAAATAAGAATGACAAGTTAAAAGTGAATGGCTGGGGAAAAAAGGATTTCTTTCTATAATATATATTCCAGAAATACTTTCCACCATTGATAAAACAGTATTCACAGAGTCAGGGGTTGAAAACTAACTAGCGAGGACTCTATTCTCCCTGGGAGTCTGGGGGTGGACTTTAGGGAACAGGAGAACTCAGAGGCATCTACCAGCCCCTACTCAATTCTCACTTCTGCCGGCCTCAAACCAAGAGAGAAACACAGAAGGCACCAGCAGATGTTTCCCATATGGAGACCAAAGGAATGTGGCCAGGCAAACCTGGGACTACACAGGTGACATATCCAAAGAGGTCCGGAGAGGCTTGTTAACTCCAAGGGCAAGAGGGCTATGACTAGCACCCCGTTCTAACTGCTCAACTAGTGTCAGGTGATCAACTTTTAAAAATTAAATAAATATAGCATTTTTATATACACACCTTTATAAATTTACACATTTATGTACACATATGTATATACATACATATATATGTATTTGTAGCAATTTCTAGAAAGCAATACAAGAGGCTTTTAACCATAGTTATACTGGGCTCTGAGCAGTGAAACTGAGGAGCCATAGGGGAAGGGAGATTTTTGCTTTTCACTTATACCCTTCTGCACTTTTTGAATAGTTTTAACCACAGTTTGACTATTTTTACTAAAAAATAAAATTCATTTTTTGATGTTTATTTTAACCCCTTAGTTGACAAAAAATTTTAAGTAAATGTACATATTGGCAACCATTGCATTATAATCTTTCTGAAGCTAAATAAATGCCATATTAGTGGGATATGGATGTATGTTGTGTAGGGTAGCATGCAGAGTGAGGTTGTGAGTGTGTGGTGTGTGTGTAGGAGACAAGGAAGTGCAAAGCTGGGTGTGGGGGTGTTGTGTGTATATATGTGTGTGTCTGTGTGTGTTGGTATGATGATGATTTTTAGGTGGACAAGAACTGGGAAATAGCATTCACTGAACTGCATGGAAGAAAACTTTGTTTCAAGATCAAACTATGACAAGGGTTTTAAACAAATCTTGTAAAAACTGTCATTGTAGTAGTTGAGTATGTTTTATTACTATTAATGGTACTGACTTCATTAGGTTAATATTTATACTATGAAGCTACAAACTGGAACTCTTCAAATGTCTAGAATCTCCATACGGTATAAAAGATGAATTCTGTGCTTACCAACGACAATATATTGACATTTTCTATAATACAGAATATATATGCAGAGTATATATGTCTGAAGAATTCCAATCTCTACTCAGGTTATCGTTGGGGAAATAAACTCATTATTAAAGTGCTACCTCTTAATGGAAAGGTCTCTTTATTTAGTGATTGCTATCTAAAAAGAAAATCACTTATAAAAACCCCACCTTTTCTCCCCAAAGAGTTGATGTGAAAATACCAGAATATGATACTTCAATGAATTTTTCTTTGCATTGCTTAGTACTCGAAAGTTTTTTTCTTAGAATTTCTCCCTCTTTAAGAACCAGTATCTCCATATTGTATATTTGAGCTGAAACGTGGGATTTTAGTACTATACAACACAAGTCACATGAGTCATTTTGATGTTGTCTTTAAAACATTCTAACACTGAGTTAAGTGTGAAGTCATATTTCTGAATTAGAACAAATTATACGGCTATTTCAAAATAAAAGAGCTGATCTAATGCTACTTCATGGTAAATCCACATAGCAAGTATCTTTCTTTCTTTCTTTTTTTAACTTTTCTTACAGTATTAAGACAAGCTTCATTAATCTGGAATGGTATGAGCCACATTGAATGCAACTCATCCACAATTCATAAACATGGCTCCAATCTCAGCTAGTTTTGACAGGGCATCTCCTCTAGCATGAGAAATAAGGAAGAAATGTGGGTGAATGGAAGAGAATGCTTCACTTTAGTAATACTAACACTAAAATCATTTTTCCAGACATTTCTTACCTTCGGATCCCCACCCAATGGCCTGACTCATTCAGCACTGCAAGGGTACATTGTGCAGGGCCTTCTTTCTTGTAAAAGCATTGGAGTACCACTGACCTAAACCAGATGCTTTACAAGTCCCTGTGCACGCTCTGGCTGATAGGGATGTCTGGTAATATCTGACTGCTATGGACTGAATTGTGTCCTCACACAAATCCATATGTTTAAGCTCGAACCCCAGTGTGATGTCATTTGGGGATGAGGCCTTTGAGAGGTTTGGAAGGTAATTATGATTAGAGGAGATTATGAGGGCAGAGTCCTCATGATGGGATCAGTGCCCTTGTAGGAAGAAATAACAGAGAGGGTTGCCTGGATGACTCAGTTGGTTAAGGCTTTGACTTTGGTTCAGGTCATGATCTCACAGTTTCTGGGTTTGGACCCCATGTCAGGCTCTGTGCTGACAGCTCGGAGCCTGGAGCCTGCTTCGGATTCTGTGTACCTCTCTCTCTCTTTGCCTCTCTCTCTCTCATAAACATTAAAGAAGAAGCAGAAGCAGAAGCAGAAGCAGAAGAAGAAGAAGAAGAAGAAGAAGAAGAAGAAACAGAGAGCTCTCACATTCTTTCCTTCCCTCACTCTCTCCCTACCTCAAGTCAGAAGAGAGAACTCTCACTAGAACCTGACCATACTGGCACCATGATCTTGGACTGCCAACTTCCAGAACCATAAGAAAAAAAAACACTTCTGTTGTTTAAGCCACCCAGTCTATAGTACTTTGTTGATAGCCCACGCTGAGTAAGACGGTGACGATACATCTTAAGGAAAAAAAATTTTTTTTCATCCTTTATGAAAGAAATTTTGGGTTCTTGTTACTTCTCCAAACACTTAAGCAAATAAAAAGTTCTTTCTAAAAAATATTTTGGTGTATCCAAAGGCAACCCTTTGCTCCATTCCATTCAGAGGCAAAAATACAAGTAATACTCCTCAGGTTTCATAACTTTGACATCAACTCATCTGACTTCAAACAGTGTTTCTCTAAGTGAGGGCCACCCACCCCAGGATCACTTGGAGCTCCTATTAAAATGCAGATTGCTAGGCCTCATTTTAGATGAACTAAATCAGAATCTTTCAGGGGCGTGGCTCTGGAATATATATTTTAAATGAGCATTCTTTGCAATTCCTATGCACAGTAAAGGTTGGGAACCTAAAAACATAAAAACAATGACATTATCCTGGATCAACGACCCCAGACTATGAGGCCTTTTATTTTATTTTATTTTTTAAAAAATTTTTTTTTTTCAACGTTTATTTATTTTTGGGACAGAGAGAGACAGAGCATGAACGGGGGAGGGGCAGAGAGAGAGGGAGACACAGAATCGGAAACAGGCTCCAGGCTCTGAGCCATCAGCCCAGAGCCTGACGCGGGGCTCGAACTCCCGGACCGCGAGATCGTGACCTGGCTGAAGTCGGACGCTTAACCGACTGCGCCACCCAGGCGCCCCTGAGGCCTTTTAAACATCTGTCACACTGGCCCTGCCAAAAGCAAAGCTGAAACAACACATGTGAGCAGTGGAGACTGAGGGACAAATGGCCTTACATGCATTTAGGTTCCCTATGTTTTACTAACATGTCACATTTCATGTCCAGGAAGCAAGTCACATGAATCACAGCAAATAAGAAGCCTGTAAAATGCCTCACCAGTGACCATTTAATGTCATGCCCTTGCCTTTTTCAAGGATTTATATTTTTAAAAGGTTACTAGGCCTTCTTCAAAACTACATTTAACAGGTTAAAGAGGTTGTCCATTATTGTATCCATTTACTATAGTCATCCTAGAATTGTGTATTAATAGGCCTCTCTCTCCAGATGAGTTTGCTTCCTCTACTCTAGTAATATATAAACTGTATATAACCCTTGCCTTTTTTTCTTTTTTCTTTTTCTTTCTTCTTTCTTTCTTTCTTTCTTTCTTTTGCCCAGGAAATCTAGTAATTTAGTTTAGATCTAAAAGTTCTCAGTGACCATCACTATTCTACCCCAGATTTTTGGTACAGTCTTTCCCTTCCTCCTAAATGATTTTTCATATAGATATAAAATGAATTATCCTATGTACCATGTGTTTTAAAGCTATTATATGGTTATATTAATTCTTTTTTAAAAAATAAAGTATTAATAAATACTCCTTCATATTGTGCACATATTCTTGGATGGTCAGGTCATGCTTTATTTCTCATTATCTAGTGACCCACAGGGAGTAAGTATTCAATAAATATCTGTTCCACTGAGTTTCCAAATCTCCTTCCAGGCTCTGTCCTCTCCTTTGACCTCATATCCCATATGTACAATTATGTATCCCCTGGTCACTCTAAAATGTCCCACCTCACCCTCTCCCTTAACCAGCACCCCCTCCTAACATTTGCATCTCAGGCTGGTTATTCAGGTTTAGCAATTTTAAGGTCATCTATGACTCACCATCTTGATGTTCTCAGAGTTCTGAAGCTTTTCCTTTGATATTTATTGAGTACTTACCCCCTGTGGGTCACTAGATAATGTACTGGACCCTCCCTTCCAATTCTCATTGTCAGCACCATCTTCCAGATCTTTAACCAATCATATTTGGATTATTACAACAGCTTTCCAACAGAGATGGCATGAGGGAAGGCTACTACTAAACTTTACTGGGTACTTGGTATATATATATGTGTATATATATATATATATATATATATATAAAATACATATATATATGTTTTTGTACGCTATCATATTTAATTCTCATAACAATGTTATGAAGCAGGTATTATTTCCCTTTCATAGATAAGAAAACTGAGATTTAGAAAAATTGCCCATGGTAATACACATAGAAAAATGCAGATCTGGGCTTCAACTTGAGGTCTGTCTGACTCCAGATTCTTTCCAGTACCACATGCTGTTCTTGATTTTCTTCCTTGTACGCCACAGCCATCCCAGCATCTTGCTCTTTTTAAACTCTGCTTTTACTCTCACACTTCTCTTAGACAAGAACAGCAAACAAAATAGAATTCTCCAGTTGACTTTCAAGGATGCTGACTAGTCAAACTTGTTTTCCTTGCTCCTCAGATTCATTCTTCACTGTCCTATAAACATATTATCGTGCTTATTTCTATACTATCAAGGGTATTTCTATACCATCAAGGGTATTTTTGGAAATATTAGCAAGGTGCTTTTCTCTTTTGTCTTTCCAAAAACAGTGTCCTCGCCCTGGTTGACCTTACTGTGGGGATAGCAGGGGAGGTGGAGGGGTGTGAGTGGTTAGAGTTAGGTGCCTATGTTTCGGAAGAAGTAGAGAGCACAAATTTTAGAGGAGTGCAAAGAGAAATATCAAGGTAATTTTCAGCTTTTTGCAGGAAAAAGAGGAGTTTTCATGCAGAATTTAGGAAAAAGAGAAATTGTCTTGAGGAAGGATTTTCTCTGTTCCTTTATTTCTCTAATTAGTTCTGAAGGAACCTGATCAGAGAATGCTCTCATCAGGCAGACAAGATAGCTCTCCCACTTTTGACAGCAAAGCTATGATACTTCCTGTCCTGACAGAAGAAAGAAATAATAGAGGGGAAGGAAAAGTTAAGATGTGGATCCAAGAAAGTGAAGAACCACTGAAGGCAGGAGATCTGGGACAGCCCAGCCTGATTAAGTAGGGAATGGTGTGGGCTTTCTCAAGCTACCCTCAGTTCCCCTGTGGTGCAACCCGGCACTGAGAACCAGAGAGCCTGCTCCCAGACTAGGACACCACTAGTGCTGTAAGCTCTATTAGAGCTCTGTAGCTCATGGGAGCTGAACTGAAACCATATACACCAAGGAGCATATCTGGGTTATAACAAAGGCAAGTTACCAAGATCAAGTTATTTTCACTGACAAGCAGCACCCGGGCAGACAATGAACATTGCCCAGAGACCAGAAGCATCAGACAACTCTTTCTTTCCTCAAGGGAACACATAAGCTCCCTTCCCCAGTGCCCAGGCGCTACAGAGGAAGCAGGAGGGTGGCTGTTTGAGATTCTGAGTTATTTTATCCAAGTGAGAGGCTATTTATTAAAAAGAAAAATCACTTTATCATATCAAACTAGGATCAGTGACATTGGCTTCACAGCATCTCTACAGAATGCCCTCACCTAGGAGTGTATACATAAACCATAAAGAGACTATGCCCCCTTGTAGGGATTGGGGGGAAGAATTAGTAAGAAAATGTCCCTTAGACACAGGAGTACTGATGCATAGGGGCACTTGTACCCCAATGTTCATAGCAGCACTCTCAACAATAGCCAAATTATGGAAAGAGCCTAAATGTCCATCAACTGATGAATGGATAAAGAAATTGTGGTTTATATACACAATGGAATACTACGTGGCAATGAGAAAAAATGAAATATGGCCTTTTGTAGCAACGTGGATGGAACTGGAGAGTGTGATGCTAAGTGAAATAAGCCATACAGAGAAAGACAGATACCATATGGTTTCACTCTTATGTGGATCCTGAGAAACTTAACAGGAACCCATGGGGGAGGGGAAGGAAAAAAAAGAGGTTAGAGTGGGAGAGAGCCAAAGCATAAGAGACTGTTGAGAACTGAGAGCAAACTGAGGGTTGATGGGGGGTGGGAGGGAGGAGAGGGTGGGTGATGGGTATTGAGGAGGGCACCTTTTGGGATGAGCACTGGGTGTTGTATGGAAACCAATTTGACAATAAATTTCATATATAAATAAAAAAAAAAAAAAAGAAAAAAAAAAAAAAAAAAGAAAATGTCCCTTAGATATAAGCTCAGGGCACAAGGAGACATTGTTAGTTGACTTAATCCCTGTGATAATGTAGAGCAAGTCTTCCCTCTTGTTAACTCACATAACTGCTTAATTGATTAATTAACTTAATTAATTTATTGATTGCTTAATTCACTTGTGGAATGAGAATAAGTATCTGTTTAGCAAGCAAAGCAAAAACAAAAACAAAATTTAAAAAACTAATTTAAACCACACATTGGACAATTGGTTCATTTTTTTTCCTCTCCTGGTCAGCAGGTAGGAGACTCAAGGGAAAGACCTGTTACAGGTAGATTATAGGAGCTGCTCATCCAAGTTGTTCTGGTTTCTTGACCCTGCTACACCTACACTTCTAAAACAAACAAAAGGCTGTTCTTTTTGTTTCTATCCTTAGGCCTACTCACATTTCTGCCCAATTGATCCAAAGTCTATAGACAAAGAGATTCAGACAGAATGGTAAGTAACTTCCTCAAGGTCACTAAAGGATAAAGAAGAGAGCTCAGAGGTCCTCTCCCAGGCTTTTTATTCTCTACCATGCTGTCTCCAGGGAATAAGAAAAAGATGAATAAAGGTTGCAAATCAAAATAACGTTATTAAAATGTATGCTTAGCTTATGTTTGGGAACATTTGGGTTCTATAAAGAACAGCTTCAAAAATTGCTCTTCGGATTGAATCACAATCTCTTTAGCACTCATCAACAAATGAACATTATTAAAGAAGTCAAATCCTTTACTGAAATAAAGAAACAGTCAACTACTCAATCCATCTAGCAAGGAAGCAAGCAGAGTAATAACACCATCAATGTGAGCCAAAGCAATGAGAATAACACCCAAGTTGTTTTGACTAAGCAGTTCACCACACTGAAGAAAGTGAATGTGCCAACCAGCCGGGATCCAGTCTGTAATTCTGTGAAGGCCAAGAAGAGCAGAAGGAGCCACAGAAGATAAGTAGTGAGAAAAGCTCAGAGAGGGAGGGAAAGTGTTAGAGAGCAACCACCATGTCACAGTGTCGGGGGTGGTGATAATTGGAAGTGATGATGAGGGCGGGAAGCAGCAGGCACTGACAAAGGACAAGAAAGCCAGACAGGAAAAGTCAAAAAGTAGACAAACCCCATAGTCCCCCTGGCAAGCAGGCAGCTGTCAGTCAATGTCCTGCCTCCGGAGACACTCAACATCTACATAGCACGGTTTACGAGTGAGTGTGCTAGCAAGGAGGAAAGGGCGTCTCACAAACAGCCTCAAGAGTGTCACCAAAAACACGTTTTGAAAATCTCTTAATATACGTATTTGTAGAGGGCAAGAAGTGGAGTGGGAGATACTCTGAACTTCAGTAGCCCCCAGGGGCACCAGTACTCAAGGCTAGAGGAAGGCAGCCCCATCTGTTCAACTGTTTGGTAGACAGGGTCCAGGGCTACGGGCAGTCCCAGGCCCCACACCGCCTACTGCTGAGCCCACATCTACTGACATCACAAACAGCTCAATAACATATTATCACAGTAGCAACCAAACCAACAAGATGAGGAGCTCCATTTAAGAAACAGGAAAGCACAGCTTTCACTTCTAAGGATTCTCATTGCAGGCAAAAATTAATAGGTAGCAATTCCAGCACTTACAAGTCTGGAGAGATATCTGGGTCTCCACAGTAATTAATTTCCTGACAGTTTCTGTTGGCCTGTGCTATATTCAGAATACTCTAGGTATGAGTTTAATAAATCTATTAGACAATGCTAATTTGGGTATATGCCCTAATCGCTAAGTCAGAGACAAGAAGCTGTTGTATATTTAAGGAGGGAAGCTCCAATCTCCTCTCTTTGTCACCTTCCCAGTCATCCTTCTCATGAAAGCTCTTTGCCAGACCCCTCAACAGCTAAAACCAGAAAAACAAAAAGGCCATTTAACAGTGTGTTCCTTCCTCTAGAAGTTCAGTGCAGGCAGAGGTGAAGACCCCTAATCATTGCCTGCATGATTTGATAATACTTCTAAACGCATGTGCCTTCTGGAACTTAGATGCTTCTGCTTCCAGGAACTATATTTTGTGTATAACTCTGTTAGCTGTTAAACTGACTATTACTTTGTTTTGTGATTGTCTGCTTTCATGCCTGGCTCTTCAGTAACATCTGTAAGAGCAGAGACTGCCTTTCTTTATCTATAAAGAGATAAATGCCTGGCTTTTAGTACATGGCTGGTGAGTATCCATCTACCGGAGCCATGACTGCACAGATGCATGAGTGCTTAAACCCCCTGACTGAATACCCAGGGGACAAACAATCTTCTCCTCCAGGCTAAAGAAGACCTTTGGTCACACACGATAATGTGCAGAAATAGTGGTGGAGGAGAATTAGAATAATTTTCTTATTAAAAAAAGTAATGAATAATACAAAATATTAATCAGAAGTTAAAGTAAACAATTATTCTTTCAAAGCAGATTTCTGCTTTATCACATTTAATTCTTAGTGATACCACAAAAAGTATCTGATGAACTCCACATCTCTTGATTTTGATATTAAAATTATGTTTGTAAGGATAATATGGGGGCACACCAAGGATAAAACTTAGAATTGATAACCTCTAATAATGAAGTTTATTTATAAAAATAAACTCTTTCACAATACTCTCTAAAACTAATGTTTATTATTTCAGGAACATTAAATGACAATGAAATTAGAATTCAAATGAATTCAATGTATAATTGAACAGGAATTGAGATAAAACAAACTCAATAATAAAATCAAAAACTTCTACTGACCCAAGAGAAGTTCATATTTGGCTATTTAAATATATTAGATGCTATTAGATGTATTATATTATATTATATTTATTATTATTCTATACATAGCTTTATATATATATATATATAACATAAACATAAATAATATATGTTATATATATAGACCTTTAATATTATTAGAAGCAAGGGATCTGGTTTTCTATCACTATCATCTATATCCTAAGTCAAAAATCTGAGGTTTTTGGATGCTTGCTCCTGCCTCATCACCCTCAACCTACTTTTCAGCAGAGAACCCATATGCATCAGTACTATTTGACAAAACGTAATCAGAAATGCAAAACTGGTATAGAATATTAGCATTGCCATGCCCTTTCCTTAATGGGTCATATACTTGTGAACACTTAAACCTCATTTTTTAAAAAGGTCTAAGACCAAATCCGTACTGTCACCTATTATTTGAATAGTGCAAAGAAGGAAAGTTTTATTTTTTAATAGGGGATTTTTTTTATGACTAGGTAACTGTAGACAAACATCCTTGACCTAGATGCTAAATTAAAGACAAAACACTATCATAATCCTAAATATTCTCATAAAGTCACTGCTGAGCCCCATATGCACAAGTGTGAGGTTGTCCACCCATGGTTCACAACTCCAGATCTTCTATCTGGGGCCAGACTCCTACATGCTCACCCTGCACAGACCACTAATCTGTTTCCCCTGCCAGACTTCTACTGCGCAGTGTTGATAAGGAAGACTGTTGGTCAAGAAAAGAGCCTTCCGCCTCAGAAGACTGCTAAGCAGCCATTCACCATTACCCAAGCATGCCACCCCCCCCCCCAGGAGGCAATCTCAATCCTGAGGCAAGAAATTAAAAGTATTCCTTCCTACCAAGAACCTAGTAGCCCAATAAAAACAGGTTTCTTCCTCCCGTTACATTTCTTGTGGTGTTTTATTTCCTACCGTCAAATGTGGTAAGGATTTATGGGATTGTAGGCAAAAGCAAAGCTCAAAGGTTAAGAATACTGAGAGAGAGAGGAGGGGTGGGGAGAGAGAGAACAGACAGACATTTGTTATCCTAGGGCAGTAATAAAAAAATCCCTAAAATTCTAACTCCACCATAAAATGATGCTCCAGTCCTAGTCTAGGATCCTCTCACCACTTTGATAATAAGAAAGAGAAAACCATAAATGATATTTGGCAGGAGGTCAATTACATCTTGAGATATTCTTTCCTCCTTTTTGTTTCCATTCTTAGTCCTCCTACTTAGCTTACAAACTTTCTCAAGTTGATCGGCCATCAGCAGTCAAATTGAAATGATGAACTAATTGGATCTCATAAATGAATTAATACTAATTAGTAGTGTCCTGTGTCATTCCTCCCAGGAGTAAATGCATTTTTAAATTTCTCTGAGGAAGAGAAAAAAGCTGAACCCAAAGGAGGCCAAGGTGTGAACAGCACAGTGCTAAGAGCCTAGAGATTTCAAATGACCTGGGGCTGCTATGCATTAGAGGTCACACTTCAGCTTCAGTTTCTCAACTTGTAAAAGAAAAGACTGGGTTAGATAAAATCCTTTGCAACTCAAAAGTTCTACTTTTTTTCCAAAATATTCTATATTAGTTAAATTCAGGAAGTGTGGTACTAAGATGACTTTAGGTGGGGGAGTTCAGATGACTGTCACATCACACTGTATAGGTTACCAACTATGCCATCTGCCCAATAAAATCAGACATGATTAAGAATATTCTTCCTTCTGCAGTCTTGGCCTGTTAATAGCACAGTTTTCATTGGGGCTTAAAAAACACATGAGACACAATTATAGGGATATTTGGTTTCAAGATGATGGAACAAAGGCCTCTCTTCCCCTTTCTCCTCTCCAAAATTACCCCCTTAAATATCAAGGAAAACAAAGAAAAGTAACACAAATTTCATCTTCCATGGAACTGGAAGACACTTGTAGCATCTCCAACTACACAATGCATGAAGTTGGAAAGAAGATGAGTTGGAAGAAAAGGAAATGATTTAGTGGGGATAAGGAAGGTCCAACCAGAGTGCCTATAACAAGAAGCAAGCTAATCCACTCTGCTTGATGCCAGAAAAGCCCAGAAACGGAAGACAAAAGAAATACCAGCAAGTAGAGATGAGGCAGGAGCCCAAAATAGGGGGATTTGGCTGAAAGTCTATATACAGAGTAGGTAGAAACTCTTTCCCCAGATTTCTACCCCCTTACAGATATGATCAAGTGACAACCCTCACCCCTGTAATAAAGATAGGATGTGAAATCTCCAGAAATAGAAATAGAGAGCTCTAAATGTGGGGATACCAGGCCCAAGGGAGGGCAGGCACTAAGAACAGGGGATCCCTTCCCAGTTCCAGCATGAAGTATTATATAAACACAAATTGCTGCTTTTGTTGGGACACACTTTTGGCAGCACTTTCTCTGAAGAAAAACTAAACAGAATCTTCTTTTCCAGAAGTCTTTCTTTTTTAAAGATAACACCACTGAGAAATCTAATGATTTTGTGCACATGTTAATTTCAACAAGAATTGATTTGTCTTTCTTTTATTAAACATTTTTAAAATTTGTATTTATTTTTGAGAGACAGACAGACAGAGAATGAGCAAGGGAGGGGCAAAGAAAGGGGGAGACACAGAATCTGAAGCAGGCTCCAGGCTCTGAGCTGTCAGCACAGAGCCCCACGCAGGGCTCGAACTCACGGACCACAAGATCATGACCAGAGCTGAAGTCAGACGCTCAACCAACTGAGCCACCAGGCGCCCTGGGAAAATCCTTTTTAAACTTCATTGTATTTTTAAGAATAATTAAGTATTTTGATGTCAAACTTTCTATTTAATTATGATAACCATATTTTTAAAATATATTTTTAATGTTTATTTATTTGGGGGGGAGGGGCAGAGAGAGAAGGAGACACAGAATCCGAAGCAGGCTCCAGGCTCTGAGCTGTCCACACAGAGCCCGACACAGGTCTTGAACCCATGAACCATGATCATGACCTGAGACAAAGTTGGACACTTAGCCAACTAAGCCACCTCGGTGCCCTGATTCTTCTTTCTTAAAGTAGACTCATCAGGTGCCTAGGTGGCTCAGTCGGTTAAGTGTCTGTTGATTTCAGCTCAGGTCATGATTTTACGGTTTGTAGGATCCAGCCCTGCATCGGGCACTGCACTGCCAGCAAGGAGCCTGCTTGGGATTCTCTGTCTCTCTCTCCCAATTTCTCTCTCTCTCTCTCTCTCTCTCTGCCCCTCCCCCACTCATGCTCTTTCTCTCAAAATAAATAAACTTAAAAAAAATAAAAGGAGACTCATAAATTTCTCTCTTGATTTATCAAGTACTTTCCAACTGTGAATCAATTCTTCCCTTTTCTTGAAACTATCCTTCATCTTCTGTGTCCTCTATTTGCTACTCTTTCTCTCCACTCTCTAAATAACAACAAAAATTCCCTCAGAATAGGGAGTCAAGAGCTCTCTTTGTTTTTCTCTCCACACTTTCTTTGGGTAATATATACTCCCATCAGCCAGTAGATTCTCAAATTCTCTCAAGCTTTAAACTTTATTTCCATCTTCCTGCTTGACACCTCTATCAGAATTATCTGAAAAATCAGGCCCTCCTCTTTGTTCTTTTCTTTTCAACAATGACATCAATGATCTTAGTTATCTAGGTCAAAATCACCAAGTCATCTCTGACCCTGCCTTCTCTTTAAACCCTTGTGGGCAGTTAGTTGCTTATTTCCATAGATTCTCTGTGTATTCTCTCTTCCAACCTCTCCCCCTTTCCATCGCCCTAGTACTACACTATTACAGATCCTAATCTCAGCCTGAACGGTTGTGGTAGCCCCCTAATTTATTTATTCACATTCTGTCAACTGCCACTACAATCCATTCTGCTCTCAGACTGGCTTTAATCAAATTGCTGCTGCTTCGTAATCATTAGTGGCTCCCTTTTGCCTCCTCCTGGCAAGATCCTTATGTTAATGCCCAAACCAATGCATCCAGCTAAATCTCACTGCTCACCTACACATCCTATATGTTCTTTAAAAAAATTTTTTAAGTGTTTATTCATTTTTGAAAGACAGAATGTGAGCAGGGGAGGGACAGAGAAAGGCAGCGGGAGACACAGAATCTGAAGCAGACTCCAGGCTCTGAGCCATCAACACAGAGCCAGACGTGGGGCTTGAACTCACGAATCATGAGATCCTGACCTGAGCCGAAGTCAGACGCTTAACCAACTGAGCCACCCAGGAGCCCCGACATATTCTATGTTCTAACCAAACTCAATTAATATTCCTCAGACATGCCTAGCATTTTGAGGGGAGAGCTTCAATTAATTTATCATTCTGTCTCTGTCTCCTATCCTATCTTTTAAGGCCCCTAAAGGTTTCCTTGATTTCTGACTTTACATAGTGGGTCTCTCCTTTACACTTGATCCTTCATAGTTCCACCCTTGTGTGTATGTTTTTATGGTGCTTATTTTACTCTAATTCATAATAGCTCATGCCCAGTTTCATTTCCATCTCTCCTTCATGAAATTTTAAACTCTTTGAATGCAGAAAAATTGTCATACTCATCTTTGGGGTTTGCCGTACCTAACCTGCAGTTTGCACATGCAAATGCTTAAGAAATGTTTTTGAATCTGGGGCGCCTGGATGGTTCAGTCGGCTAAGTGTCCGACTCTTGGTTTTGGCTCAGATCTTGATCTCACAGTGTGTGAGTTTGAGCCCCACATCAAACTCATGCATCAAACCACATGGGATTCTCTCCCTCTCCTTCTCTCTCTGCCCCTCCCTGCTCATGCGTTCTCTCTCTCTCCCTGAAATAAATAAATAAGCTTTAAAAAAAAAGAAATGCTTTTGAATCGAAACTCATCAGAAGTACCTTCATATACCTTTTTGGAGTTTCATCAGATATTTAATAGCTAAGACTGAAAATGAAGTAATCTTGCCAATGACATTCTACTTGCTCCTAGGTTTGCAAACAACTGGGATAAAGAAAGTCTTGGTTTGAATCAATAGTTGAATCAAGAGTTCTATCAAAGGACTTTTAAAATTTCTTGTTAGTAATGTAACAGATGACATTCTTTCTCCTAAGTCAGTCTGTTTAAAACTCCCAGATGGAACACTGGAGCATGGAGCACTGAAATGAGCAACAGGATTACCCTGAGGAATCTTTTTGGTCAAAGTGAGACTCTATCCTGAGCATCCTGGCTGAATTTTAAATTCAGCTGCTCTATTCTGCCTACTGAAAATGACCCTGGGGCTTTGAGAGACTGGTTGTCCTGCTCCAGTGCCAACATAGGGTTGCTGTGTTTGCTTTCTGAGCTGTTACATTCTTGCCATATTCTACTTGAAGGTGGAATAAAGAGCTGATTTCTGCTACAGATATCAAACTAGTGCCTGATGTTACAAAATGACAGGACTCAGACATGGAGAGCTTGCTGCCCTACCTCTCAAAGAAACATTTATTGTGTCCTTAAAATGACTGGGTCTTCTCAACTGCTTTACAAAGTAAACACACTACCACGTTTACTTGTCGAATTATGTAAAGTCAGAAAATGGGGGGGAAAATGTTCTAATAGAAAAAAAAAGTCTACAGTGGAACTTGCTTCAGTGCTTTGCGTAATTGGCCTCAAATTTCAAAAGGCAAAGTGAGTAATCTCTGCTCCATCCTACTTTCTCAGATTAGAGTGCTGTGGTGTCCATTTAGTGTGGATTTAAGGTAAAAGAAAAATAAATAATCAAGAAATTGGTAAAAGGAAAAACAGACAATGTCTTAAAATCTTAGGGAGGCTGGGAAGCGAGCTGGCAGGGCTTTAATCCCTCAGGATATACCTTCCTTCCATTTCCTGGACCATTTCCTCTCCAGGCTAATCTTCAGCAGTAATTGAACCACATCAGGATGCGTCGCTCATTTTAAATCAGAACCCTTTCCTAGGCGATCTACTCCTAGCCACTGACTCTGGGTTTTATAGGCAAATCCGGCAGGGCCAGGAGCAGGCTCTGAGCGAGCAGAGCAATGCGAGATTAGGTCGGTCTGGAGGTCGCCGCGGAGGCCTGGGACCAGGGATGTGGCAGCTCGAGTGCGGCAGGGGGCACTGCATAACCTCGGTCCCCTCACGTAGCCGGTTACCCGTCTTACCCCACCCAGACGGTTAGGGCTGCCCGCCACGTCTGACCTCAAGTTCTCTACCTAGGTCTGTGCGTTTTTCCTAAAAAAGACAGTAAGCCCTGTGGCACGCCCAACGTGTGGGACACGAGAAATGCCATGGACCCTATAAAACTAAGCACTCTCTTTTGCATCCTCTCTGCGTCTCGTAGCTGCTAAGGATGTCTCCAAGATCTGGAAATTAAGAAAAGTTGCTCTTTCTCACACACTACAGTGCCGGCATTTATCTTCCTTTAAAAAGAAAACAACTACTGACCCCGGGCCGCCTGGGAACTACAGCCAAAGTTGTCATTAAACAGTTCCTGCGGCTGCCCTGCGCCCACTCTCCCGTGGGGATTTGGCTTCAGTATGCCCCCAACTGTGAATGGACCGTCGAGAAACGGGGCGACCCGGCAAACCTACACTCACACTACGTAGAGCACACCTTCCTTCCCTTCCCTTCCCTTCCCTTCTCCCCGCTGCCCTGCCCGGGCCTCAGACGGCGGAGAGCTTCGCGGGGGACACGGGTTCCCAGGGTGGTTCCACGCTGAGAAGCTGCGGGGGAGGGGGTCGGAGTTCGAGGGCGCGCCTGGCTTTGTGCAGACCTTCCCATTCTCCGACTTCCTAGGGTAAGCTCGGGGTGCATCTGCTGAGGGGTCCTAGCCTATGGGGCAGTAGTGCTTGTGTAGGAGAGGACGTGTCTGTTTGCTGGAAATTGAGTCTGGCGTCCGTGCTGTCCGTCCACGGGGCCGTTCCGTGCGCTTGAGCCGGGACAGAGCTCCAGCCACGCCTTCAGCGGCCCCCAAGTCCCTCCACAAAGCAGAACCAAGGGGACGAGCCCCGGACCGAGGTCCGCACCCCTACATCGCCCCGAACAGAACTGCCGTGCCGTGCCGTGCCGCGCCGGGAGGCGTTTTGGGGTCCCAGGCACTTCGCGGGTTGGCCGGGAGCGCGCCTTCCCGCCCCCTCCCCCCCCCCCTGCCGCCCCGCCGGGCACTGCCCTCCCCAGGCGCGGGCCGCGGGCCGGCCGGGTACTCACATGTCCAGCCCGGGGGAGAAGCGCTGCGGGCAGTAGCTGTGCGCTTCCCGCTGTGAGGGCGCCGAGCGCGGCTCCAGCCCCCCGTTGACGCCCCTCCAGCCCCGCCGGCGGCGCTGCGGCTCCGAGCCTTCGTCTTCACCCTCCTCCTCCTCCTCCTCTTCCTCCTCCTCCGGCGCGGGGAAGGTCACCCTCGCTTGCTCCTTGCACTTCCTGACCTTGGTGGACATCGCGCCCGCCGCGGTCGGAGCGCGGGGATGCCGGCTGCCCGCCGCCGCCGCCGCGCGGTCTGGCCGCGGCACCCCTTCCCCGCCGCCGGCCCCTCCGGCAGCCCCCGGCAGCCCCGGGCGGGAAATCTGCAGGAGAGAACGGCGCGGGGGGACGCCGAGCATTCAGAGGCGGGAGCCAAAACCCAGTCGCCGCCGCCGCCGCCCACCATGAAACCGTGGGAGCGGCCGCCGCGGCTGTGGCTGCGAGGAGGAAGCCCGGGGCCGAGTGGGGCGCTGGTGCTGGAGAAGGCTCTCCCGCCCGGCGGCCGCGGCGGCGGTGCCTCCCCCGAGCCCGGCTCCCGTCTCCGACAGCATCACTTGCTAGGACACTAACGTTACTCTGGGTGAAGGACAGAGAGGGAGGGAGGGGGAGAGGGAGGGAGAGCAGGAGGAGAATCAGTTCCTAACCGGACAGAGAGAGCTGGAGAGGAAACCAGATCAGCAGGTAGGGAGCGAGGAAATCAGAGAAACTTCCCTCCCTATTCTCCCATTTCTCTGCCAGGGGATTCAGAGCCCCTTTCCGTTTACAGAAGCAAGTTTCCTAAGGGAGAGAAAAGGGACTCATCTGGCTTGCTGTTAATTTTTCTGCAGTCGTATTTACCCAGTTCAACTCCAAATATTTTTCAGCAAACATCCCTTGTTCGTTGCGTTACTCTAAGCCTTAGTTGAACCTGCAGAGGTTTGAGTACATTTCCTTGAGTGCCTTTGTACCCCAAGAACGGTAATGTTTAAATGTGCATGGTGCTTCAGGTTTGTTTGTGTGTGTGTTTTTAATGAATCTCAAAACCGTCTGACAAGATTTATTTACTTTCCAAGAAATATTCAGCAAAATTTAAAGTCTTCTTTTGAAAAGTTAAAAAACAGTACTAAATAAAACAAAAAAATTTCATTTTAAAAGTCAAAAGCAGTATTTTTTTTTCCTCTGGGAAAAAAGACTCATGGAATTTTAGTCAAAAGGAGACTTAAGGATCAAAGAATTTATCCCTTGTTTTAGAAATAAGAAAACTGAGGCCTAGAAAGACTGAGTAAACTAGTCATGGTAGGTAGTTTAGTGAGAAAACTCAGATTAGACTGAGTGTATTTCCAAGGCTCTCTATTGCCTTAAATATGCAGATTTCAATCAGGTCCAACTTGGAAGAATTACAAAAATACCAGACATGCTATGATGAGATAAAATAAGATATTCATTTTTAACTATATTCAATTATATTGTGTTTTTTCCAGGAGCAATTCTTCCCCCAAATTAACTAAAAACACAAATAAGGAAGTGTAGCTCTTTTGAATTTAATTCTTAAAAGTAAATATAATATTGTATGTTTTATTAAGTTGATAATAAATCTATGTTTAAGGAAACAATTATATTTATTTGTACATCTGAGACAGAAAATACAAGTATGTATTGTCCAATGCTTTACAATTGGAAGCACCTTTCCCACAGGAGCACATGTAGAGGTGGTAGTATGCAAATCTTCACAATGTAAATCCCATCTCTGAAATATCCCAGAAGCAGGACTGCTCTCTGCACCCCAGTACCACTGCCTCAGTTCAGGCTCCCATCTACCTCCCTGCTATCCGTATGCAACCTTCCTCTCTTTGTGCCATTTCATTCTCCAAGCTATTACACAGACCATGCTCACAGCAAGTCTGATCGTGACTTGTCTCTGTAAAAGTCTCTGGTGGCTTCCCACTGCTTTCAGGTTAAAATCCAAATTTGGCATGCCCGGCCCTCCGTGGTCTGACCCTATTTCTTCACTCTCTCCTGGAACCCTCCCTCATACACATCCTAACTCCAATTACCCAGGACATCTCACTTACCATCCACATTCTAGACACTTCTCATTCCCCCCTTTGTCTGTGGTACTCCTGTCACTGAAATGTCTCTGTTGCCTTGTTCACCTGGCATACTTCTTTTTCCTAAAGACTTAAGTTAGATGTGGCCTCCAACCTGATGCCCTTTCTACATCCCAGGGAACTTCTCACAGCCCTTCTGCATACCACAATCTTACTACTAGTCACTTCATATCGAAATTAACTCTTTCTGTGCTTGTCTCCTCTTTAGATTGAATTCCTTGAGGATTTTTAGGGTTTTATTTACTTTGAGCCACTTGGAAGCTTATCTTTTTGTCTTTGCCATTTAGCTGGACAAGTTCCACCAATGTTTGTTGAATTAACTCATGAAGTCTACAGGATCTTTATAATTATGTACACAAGTTCATGAACTGCTCTTCTAAGGCTCTGGAGACAAGCATTTCAGGAATGCTGGAGTCACCAGGGTTTACTCTTACATACTATATCAGTTTGCTAGGGCCGCCATAACAAAGTATCAACAGACTGGGTGAAAAGTTATTTTCTGACAATTCTGGGGGCCAGAAGTCCGAGATCAAGATGTCGCCAAGGTTGTTTTCCTCTGACAGATCGCAGATGATCATCTTAACCCGTGTTCTTCCTCCTGTGCCTGTGTCCTAGTCTCTTATGAGGATACCAGTCATTTGAGCTAGGGCCCACCCTAATGACCTCATTTTTAACTTAATTACCTTTTTAAAGGCTCTGTCTTCAAATAGACATCCAGAGGTATTGGGGACTAGGACTTCAACATATGAATTTGTGTGGGGGGAGGGAGGGCGGCAAATTTCAGCTCATAACATAAACTAACTCTCCTGGTCTGAGGGAACTGCTCTTTCCAGAGTGCTAACGTTTTTATTTCTAAGGAGCAGGTCCTTGGAATTGATGAAAACCCAGAGGAGAGGAAATCCGAAGAAAGTAGTTTCTTGAAGAGAGAGGAAACATGGACCTCCCTGGCATAAGCCAGCTTTATCTGTCTTATTTCCTTCTTTTGTAAAAGAGGGTCTATCACTGCATATATGTTATTAGCTATCTGTGTATTCATGAAATGAGTGTTTGCCTTACATACATTCAGAATCCATTACTCCTTTGGTGTGTGTGTGTGGGGGGGGGGGATCGTTATTCAACGTTCAGAAAATCCAACTGTTGAGGCAGATTATTTTCAAGAAGAGGTGGCCACTGAGGCATAAGTAAAGCATAATTTTCATGATAAGTCCAGATAAATTAAAAGTGACTGTTAACCTTATAGCAGAAGTTGGTCTCTAAATTTCCTCTTAAATATCTAAGAAACTGCTGTATCTTCTTCAAAATCTGTTCACACACTGTGGAAGGCTCCTGTTCTCTTTCACTGCCTCCTTCTTTCCCTCGCCCTCTCTCTCCCTTTTTGTGCAACACACCTAATAAGAAGACACTATTGAGCAGTAATTCTTGCACCCCGGGATAAAGGTTAGCAATTTTCTCAAGGGAGCAGAGCATGGGAACAGGTATAGTGTTCCAAACAGTGCACAATTTTTCCTCCTTAAGAATAGAAGTTCTCTTATAAAGGGATTTTGCCTTGCTTTTTTAAAAAAAAAATAGATTTTATTTTTTTAGAGCAGTTTTACTTTCACAGAACAATTGACTAGAAGGTACAGAGATTTCCCATATACCCTCTGCTCCGTATATGCATAGTCTCCCCCATTATCAATCAGCTTTTCTCACCAAAGTGGCACATTTGTTAAAATTGATGAAGCTACATTAAAATATTATTATCACCCAGAGTCAGTTATTACAGTTCATTTTTCGTGTTGTACATTCTGTGGGTTTGGACAAATTTAAAATGACATTTATCCATCATACAGAGTAGTTTCACTGCCCTAAAAATCTTCTGTGCTCTGCCTATTCATCTCTCCTCCCTCCTAACCCCTGCCAACCACTGATCTTTTTATTATCTCTATAGTTTTGCTTTTTCCAGAGTATCATATAGTTGGAATCATAGAGCATGTAGCCTTTTCATTGCTTTCTTTCACTTAGCAACATGCATGTCAGTTTCCTCCATGTCCTTTAATAGCTTGAGAGTTCATTTCCTTTTAGCACTGAGTAATATTCCACTGTCTGGATGTGCAACAGTTTCTTTATCTACATACCTACTGAAGGGCCTCTTGGTTGCTTCCGAGTTTTGGCAATTATGAATAAAGCTGTTAGAAACATCCATATCCATGTCCATTTTTGTGTGGACATACATTTTCAACTCCTTTCATAGATACCAAGGAGCATGTTGCTGGATCATAGGGTAAAAGTATGTTTAGTTTTATAAGAAACCTCCAAACTGACTTCCAAAATGGCTGTATTACTTTGCATTCCCACCAGCATGAATGAGAATTCCTGCTTCTCTACATGCTCACCAGCACTTAGTGTTGTCAGGGTGCTGGATTTGGGCCATTCCAAAAGGTAGGTAGTGGTATCTCACTGTTTCAATTTGCATTTCCCTAATGACTACGGTGTTGAGCACCTTTTCATATGCTTATTTGCCATGCGGATTATCTTCTTTGGTGAGGTGTCTGTTAAGATCTTTTGCCCATTTTTAATCTGGTTGCTTGTTTTCTTATTGTTGGGTTTTAAGATTTTGTGCATTTTGAATAATACTCCTAATTAGTTGTGTCTTTTGTACATATTTTCTCAGTCTGTGGCTTGTCTTCTCATTCTGATTCTTTGCTTTTTAAAATTTATTTTATTTTATTTTAATTTTTTTGATTCTTTGCGTTTTAAAGTAAACTTAAGGCGTTAATTTTCTTAGCAGCATAAGCTAGTGAGGTGGGAACCACTGCCTATAAGAACAATTGAACCTAAAAGGAGGATCCCTGAACTTAAAGTGTGGCAATTAATATTCTAATGTATTTTGCACAGAATTTATAGTGTCCTATTAACCATAGGTCACTAATGTTCCCAGGCCTCTTCTAGTCCCAGGAGGTCTCAAGTACTTTCCTAACTTAAAACACTTGTTTGAAAAATTTCTTCATGACTCTCAAGTTTGGAAGTCAGAATTTATTTTATTGTAGAAGTAAGTTGTAAGTGATGGTTATATTTCCTGGGCAGCTCACAAATGCCTAGTTAGTTTAAACTTGTTTCAGTGTCAGTATACCCCAAAGGCCTGGAATCAAACCCCATCTTGGCTGCTTACCATTCCATGACATTGGGGTATATAGATACGTAATCTATAAGATATAATCATAGTGCCTATTTCATAGGGCCGTTATAAAAATTCTCATTGTCAATTGCACTGTAAACTTTGCCTGGCATGTAAGAGGTTACTGTATAAGCATTAGCTACTATTAGTTCATGTTGTGAACTATAGAACCAACTATAGACGTGTGAAGTCTGGGTCCTAAAGAAAGGACCTATCCTGTCTGATTGAGATGCATTTACTAAACTGTATAACTGTTGACTTACTTGTCTGTCTGTCACATAGGACTGTCATGTCTTATCTGACCTTGTCACACCCGTGTAATCATAAAACTGGAAGCCAAGCAAGTGTTCAATAAATGGTAACAGTAATAGTACAGGGGCAGTTGCAACAACAGATACTCAGTATTTATGGGATGAAGATCCATAGAAGTGAGGAGAAGGAGGAAGGGAATGTTCTTCCTCTGCTGTGGGCACAATGCCAACCTCAAGTAAAATCAGAATGGGTGTGATTTCTCTTGGGCATCTCCCTAGTCTTTCTCTCTCTACTCTTTCTCTCACATCCTTTCCTACCTTATAGTGCCCAGCTTCCTTCAGTATGGACTCAGTGACTTCATATTGTTTTAATTCTCCCGCAATGGTCTCTCTCTGGCCTGCTATACCCCAAAAGTGCTCCAAACTCCACAATTACCCTTTTTTATCCCCTACTAGTTAAAATTGCTATTCCTTCAGAGCGGCCAATCTCAGCTAGCTTTTAAAGGACGGGTATCTTACACAAATTCACACTAATATGTGTGAAAACCTAAGAATCCTTAATGCTTCAAGAGATTTACATTTTTCAAAACTGCAATGATTATCCATTCAGTGGAATTATTAGTTGTGTATTAAAGTGAAATGAAAGAGAGATGCTTTGGAGGAGGATGGGGAGGGTTAGAGAGTTGCCAAGTAGCCAGCCTGCTTTGGGGTATCTTTCCTACAGAGTTTCTGACTTTCATCTTGCCACTACTAAAGTTACAGCACCCAAATGATTTAAATTTGCCCCCAGCCCTCTCCCCATCAGCATCTGCTCATAGTATTATCAAGAAAGACTCCCAGTTTGAAAACCGAGTGGAAAATGGGCTAAGGGGCAGAGCTAGAGACTTTATGTATAGTATGAATCTTGAGAAAATAAGGACAGAAATTTATTATTTATTTTTGGAAGACAATTCTCCATGAGTGCCTCACATTTCCATACATCTTGCAAGCAGAGGCAATGGCTGCTCTCATTCTGGAATATCTTTTCAAGGGTGTTTGTGTTGAAAACAGCCTTGGAAGACAGAGATAGAGTCCCTGTCTGGGGCAAAGAGCAGTAAACAATGCTCCCTCTGGGGCAAAGTTTACATGGGCTTACTGATCATTATAAAAGATTCAGTTCCCTAAGCTCAGGTTCCTCTCTTGTAATGCAACCCACTACATGTGCAGGCATCATTTAGCCCTCTTCATGTCACTCTGTGGGAACTAGGACTCAGGGAACTGGCACAAATGCTGATGCTTTGGCTACTGTTATTACTGTGAGTAATAAACCATCCTTTGTCCCTGGTCCCGGAGTTTTGTGCCTTCTGCCAGCATCCATGAAACTGTGACTAACATGATGCATGTTAGCTTGCAAACAGTGTAAAATTTCAGATGCTTTATAGTTCTTGACAATTGTTACATTTACAGATGAAAAAATTCACAGCTGTCCCCAGGGCAGAAATCTGTTCTTCCTTTTTTTTTTTTTTTTCTATCAAAATACAGTTGACACACACAGTGTTACATTAGTTTCAGGTGCACAACATAGGATTCAACAAGTCTACATGTTTTGCTATGCTCACCACAATTCAAGAATAAATTAGGTTCTTAAAGGGATTGTAATAACTTTCCCATGGGACCAAATGCATTATTAATTTTTATGTGCCCACTCTTTTACATATTTGCTAATATTATTGTTTATGTGAAATGAGTACCAGGGGAAATCAATCCTGTCTACTTAATAAGACACAGAGTTGATGAGCGCTTATAGTTTTGTATTGACAATCTGAGGAGTGGCTTGATGCCCGCACTGCCCCTTGAGGCTCTGAGTGCTGTTGTGTTCAGAGACCGGAGGAAAATGAGGGTGCATGTCTAGCTTTCATTTCCTCGACCTCTGTCTGTGTGTACATACAGAAATCAAATCTGTGCAGGCTCTATTTTTGGCAAGGATAAGAACGCCTCTGCTGCATCCTAATCCCTATGATCCCTGCCCACCTCCTTCTGAAACCTATTTAAAGACATGTTCCTCAAAGTTATATTTGTCCTTCATTGAGGGAGGAAAGAAGTACTGATTACTTACAAATGGGAAACTGGCAGAAGTGTGTCCTGTAAGTCACCTGTCAGAAAGGGAGTTTGAAAAATAGAGAAGTTCTACCTTTCTAGTCATAGTATGTTCAATCTACATTGAAATGAGCTAATTCATTTCTTATTTATATTATTCCTATGCAGGGCGAATTCTTAGGACAAATTGAAAATGGTCATATAAACTAAAGTGTAATTTTCTTTACGTTTGCCATTCCTATAGCCCTCCTATGTCAAATTTGTTCTGTGATACACACACATCTCTTAGAGGTTGCAAATGCAATCCCATTCTGAAGTCTGCATTGTTCAGTAATAGACTTAGGGTAAAGCTGTTAGTATCCGCATACCAGTTTACTGTCCTTCGTTTAAAGGCACAAGATCTACTCACCACCAGCGGATGAGAGGAGACTTGACTTACTGACACTCCAAGTCTGAGCAGGTATGGAGTCAGGGAGGGGGAAGTGAGCCCCGCTTAGACACTCTGAATATATAAAAGACAGTGTTTCCCCATTGCTTTAAGCCATGCCCTCCTCAGTCCCCAACTTCCTATCCCTAATCTTGAAACGTAATTCCTCTATCCTGTAACTGTTAACTTTAGGCCAAAGTGTTAAGAGAAAGTAAAGGAAAGAGAGATAGGAGAGAAGACGAAGTTTTCTGCTTCTCCATATATATTCACCTGGAATAAATTATCTTTTTTTTTTATTAAAAATGTGTAATGTTTATTTATTTTTGAGAGAGAGAGAGAAAGAGGAGTGCACATGCAAGCAGGGGAGTGACAGAAAGAGAGAGGGAGACACAGAGTCAGAAGCAGGCTCCAGGCTCTGAGCTGTTAGCACAGAGCCTGACAAGGGGCTCGAACTCACAAACTGTGATATCATAACCTGAGCCAAAGTCGGATGCTCAACTGATTGAGTCACCCAAGTGCCCCTGGAATAAATTATCTTGAAAATATATATGGATTTTCAATGGTCTCATTGTAATGCAAGTTTTTATTTAAAATTAGAATTATAAGGTATTCACACAATAACATAAAACTCCATTACTAATACTTTTGATATGACATTATATAATTATAATGTCTTTAAGGATTTTAGGGATAAAGGAAAGGAAGGGGATTACATTGTCTAGAAAATCATAAACTATGTGGATTTGAAACATATCTTAAAGGACATTTGGTATGATCACCTTATAATGCTTGAATCCCTAGCTAAATGATCATTCACATACATTGATATCTTTATCATGTATTAGTTTTTTTTTTAATGTGATTCACTTCCCTCTACAGGTTTTTGTTGTTGTTGTTGTTGTTTTGTTTTTTTAGTGCAATAAATCCTTTCTTTGAAGAGATTTTAGATGCAGGAGAAAAAAAAAATAATGATGTGGCTTACACCTTAATCAATGAGTTGAGTCTGTGAGTAACTGCCCTTACAAAGGACATCGTTTTAACTCTTAGCAGTGAAATAAGTTCAAAGGGGGACATTGATATCTCTGAGGGTTCCTGGGAGGAACTGATGTCCAATGCCACTTATATTTACAAGGACTGGAAAAGTCCAACTGTATATGTACAAATCAAATTCAATAAAAATTGAATCCTCATTGAAAGTTTGCACTTTTTAAATTCAAGCCTTGGATATCACCCAGTCAGAACTTCTGTTATAATTGTGAGTTGGAGATAGGAATGGAGAGCATTTAATAAGGATTTGTGTTCTTGTCAACCAAAACCAACACAAGTTATAGATTTTGCACATAATAGATTTAGGCTTCACTGAAAAACAGAATTGTCTAAAATATAATTTGCAAGTGGAAGAAGCTTTACATTTTGGCTTCAATGTGATTTACGCTAGAAAGGGAGCTTTGTCCCAGGGACATTTTTGGTGTGCTGTGAGGTGATACTTGCTGCACAACCCAGGCACAGTAATGGAAAGGTTGGCATCCTCATCACACAAGCAATTCCTGCACGCAGAAGTATTTCTCATTAAAGTTTCGCATTAAGTCTTGCTACTGAACAACGAAAGAGTCATTTCTTTCGAATGTTTTATTTTGTGAGAATCTTTTTCCCCTACTCAACTGTTTAGCTAGCAGCTTAACATGCCGAAATCCCAAAGGGAGAAAGAGGCTTCTCACACGTCAGAAAGGCATGGCAGACTCCCAAGCCATAAATGGCTTCAATTTTCATGTAAAATCAGCTTAGAGAATCGCAGGTGGATTTCTACCAAAAATGTATTGAGGGGCCTCTGCCACCAATAATACTTACTTAAAAATATTCAGCTTATCCACGGCCAGAAATATTATGTGTACTGTAGCCAAATACATTAAAACATCAACAAAGACACCTTTATAGATAATTTGGCAAAAGCCCAACATCCACAAATGAATTAATTTCAGGAGGAATAATAAAATGAGCACAAGAGGGCATTAAGGATGTATGTCTATCAGAACTGTTAAGGGAGAAAAACTAGATAGTTTAATTAGAATGACTTTCTGTGAGGACATAGAAGAAGATCTTACTCATGTGTTAGATCTGTTTCAGAAGTTACTCTGCTCAAAAGTAACTACAGTTAAGAGTTGGGGGCATTGGGGCGCCTGGGTGGCGCAGTCGGTTAAGCGTCCGACTTCAGCCAGGTCACGATCTCGCGGTCCGTGAGTTCGAGCCCCGCGTCAGGCTCTGGGCTGATGGCTCAGAGCCTGGAGCCTGTTTCCGATTCTGTGTCTCCCTCTCTCTCTGCCCCTCCCCCATTCATGCTCTGTCTCTCTCTGTTCCAAAAAATAAATAAACGTTGAAAAAAAAAAAAAAAGAGTTGGGGGCATACTGTTGCAGGATTTTTTCTATATACTTATATCCTTGGTAGGCAGTTTAATGCATTTAAAAGCACAGACCCTGGAGCCAGGGTGTTTGGGGGCAAAATACTATTTTCAGGGGTTTGGGGAAAATTTCTTTCATGCATTTCATAAATGCAAAATATGAATTTGAGTACAAAGCAGGAAAAAAAATCACCAGTTCCTAAGGAAATTAAAAATCCCATGATATTAATGTGGCCATGAATAAAATGATCTTAAATACAGGAAATAACAGACTGGTGTATCATGTGAGAGAGATGGTCATGATCAGAGTCCCAGGATCTCAAATTACTAGCAGCAGTAGCAGCAGCAATTTTTTTTTTCTATTATTGCTTTCTGTTTAGTGTGGAGTGAGCATCTGTAAGATGATGTGCTGGAAGCCTATTGAACCCATATGCATAGAACAGCGAGATCTCCACCACTTAAAACCCTGCAAAGTCTTCTCATTGTGCCAGATAATATCCTTTACTTAGCACATAAGACCTTTGATGATGTGGCCCTTGCCTATCCTTCCATCTTTATTCCTGCTACCTTTCTTTTGAGACTTTGTATATGTCCCCTCTGCCTAGAATACATTCATTCAAAAACAGTTATTGAGCACCAACTATATGCCCTTTCCTAACTGTCCTCTTGGCAAACTGTGCATCCTTTAAGGCTCAAAAAAATCTTCTCCTCTTTGAAGTTTCCTTCCTCAAGGCAAGTTAATCATTATCCCTTTACCCTTTTAAATAATGAGACCACTGTACCTTGTGCACAACCCTGGTGCAGACTGGAACTGTACAGCAATATTTTTTAAGTGAGTAAAAAAAAAAAAAAAAGAAAGAAAAAACCCAACAAACTATATAAGTGAACATATTCCAATTAGAAGTTTTAAAAACTTCAAGTTTTAAAATTATTAGAAGTTTTAAAAACTTCAAGTTTAAAAACTTGAAATTCTTTTCACCTTTTACCTCCTTCAAACCTACTCTGCTCAAAAGTAACTGCAGTTAAGAGTTGGGGGCATACCGTTGCAGGATTTTTTCTATATACTTATATCCTTGGTAGGCGGTTTAATGCATTTAAAAGCACAGACCCTGGAGCCAGGGTGTTTGGGGCAGAATACTATTTTCAGGTGTTTGGGGAAAATTTCTTATTTTTGCTGGGTCTCAGTTTCCTTATCCATAAAATAGCAATTATAGTAATGGTATGTAACTGATTGAGTAAAGCACCTAGAACAGTGCCCTGCACATTGTAAATTCTTTTGAAGTAGTTGCTGTATAAGCTACACATAGGCTTTTTGTTGTTTTCTAAAATATATAGGTGAAACTATAGTATGGCTACTGTTCTGCAACTTTTAGTTTTTGCTTAACCATCTACCTGATTTTGCAATATTGATATACTATGTTTAACCATTCATCATTTTTTTAAATGTTTATTTTTGAGAGAGAGAGAAACAGAGTGAGAGTGGGTGAGGGGCACAGAAAGAGGGAGACACAGAATCCAAGCAGGCTCCTGCCTCTGAGGAGTCAGCACAGAGCCCATCATGGGGACTGAACTCACAACCTCCAGATGATAACCCGAGCCGCATTTGGATGCTTAACTGACTGAGCCACCTAGGTCCCATCCCATTCATCGTTTAATTTGCTTCTGAATTGTCACCACATGAGAGTATTTTGAGGGAAATTCCTAAAATTTTTCCGTCAGTATATATATATATATATATATATATATATATATATATATATATATACACTTTATGTTTATTTAAATACTGAGAAACTGCCCTGTAAGGAGAATGCAGTTGCTTAAATTCCCGTTGTTAGTCCTGAGCAGCAGGGGTCAAGAGTGAATCTAGTACACTTTGAATAAGATGCATCTCTCCGGTTCACACCCTCATTCACAGGTGTCAAGACCTCTCAGATAGCACTTCTCTGCCTCCTTATCTGTAACTGCGGAGGGCCTGAAGGAGCCCTGTAGCAGCTACAGCCTCCCCAGGGCTACACAGTCTCCCTTGAGTCGGCCAGGACTGTCTCCACCATGCCTTTTATCTACACGTTTACATGACTCACCATGAGGAACTCTAGACTGCAGGCCACCCTCCTCTCCCACCAGTCCTGCCCATTTCTAATTCTAATCCATGGTTCACACATCGTTCACCAAACTCCTGAATTTCTTCCACTGTGCCTTCTGGAACTCACGATCCATCCTCAGCTAAAATCTACCACATCTTCAACCTCTTCTGTGAATGTTTCCTTCACCTTCTCGCTCTACAGAGAACCTGACTATCCTCTGAGGATGCTTCTTCCCTTGGAGTCTTCTCAAGTTGGGGCTGTTTCTTCTACCACACTCTTTGTATTTTAGACCTGGAATCTGGATCCATGAAATCAGGGTAACTGTCTTTACTTTTTTTTTTTTTTTTTTTTGCTTGAAACTTCCTCCCTCTTCCCTCAGCTTGAACCTAATGTCATTAAATGATACGATATTACCGACTAACCCTCATTATTGGGATCATGTACCTATACCAGTGCCACTTACAATGTTTCTATGATTTTAGCTCCCAGCTCACTGTCAGGCTCTCCAGTACTTATCCCATATTAATTTTTGAAAATTCAATATATATGTAGATATTTCCAACACCCTGGCCTCTCAGCTTCTTGAGCTCCTTTCCTCTGTCTTGTCCTGCACTCTACCTCAGTGGCGACTCTATGATCATAGCCTAGAATTTGTCATAACCAGTCAGTCCCTAAAATCCCTCTGGCATCATAGCTTCGGAACCTCTCACCCTCTGCACTTACCACCCCCTATAGGGGCAGTTCGCTTCCTCTAGGAGCACAATTCTGGCGATGCTTCCATCTTTCCAGAATCTCCAATTCATCAATCCTATCCTTTTCTCTTTTTTACACGCCCCCTTACCCAACTTAGATTTTAGGACCATCATTATTACCATCCATGATGTAATGCCCTCAACTCCCTCACCCTCTCCCCCTTCGCCATGTTCACTTGGCAGAACTAACTCTGCTGCGTCATGCCTCTGCTGGTACAACTGGATGCATCCATAGGAAAACATGCAGTCCTCCTTCCTGACCTCACATTAAATTAAGACTGAGATTATCAAGAGAGCTGTTAATACTCTCTGACCATCACAACACAGATGGCGGTGGGAGATGGAGGCAAGCAGAAATATGTGAAGACTCATGTTTTATTTAGAGAAAGGATAACACTATAGATTAACTCTATAAAGTGACAAAAATATACACGTAAGAATGTGTTATTTCTGAGCAGCCACTATTCTTACAAAGAGTTTTCCCTTCAGGATGTTACTCGAGGATGAGGACCATGTTTATTCATTCTTGAGTTCTAGCAACCTTGTGTTTAATAAATGCTTGGGGAATTTGATTTTGATCAGAACATTTTTTGTTATAGTTAATGATGGAAACCAATGAATACCATGGTGGGGGTAGGGGTGATGGTGATGATGTGGACCTAGGCACTTCTTAAATGTATCTAAACATCATCCTCCCTAAACTTTGATAGTCTTTATGTTCTTTTTATGCAATAACTACATGCATTTACAGGGATTGATTAAAATTTTAAATTCTGAAAATACTGTGAGTTCTTTAGAGCAGAAGTTCTGGCTTCTTTGTGAACCTCTCTTTCCCATGCCTTAAATCCATTTTGTTTCTTTTTCTCTGAAAACTTTATTTTATTACTCTTTTATTTGTCGGTGCATATTTAAGGTATAAAGCTACTTTGGCTCAAATTTTAGAAAAGATTGATAACCTTAGGAATAATCTTTTCCGCCAAAGCCTTTCTTTATTAACAGTCCGATGTTTTACCTCTTAAATAAGTTTTTGGATTAGGAAAAAAAAAAAAAAAAGGTCACCAGCTACCAGGATGGTTAGAAAATAAGTAGAAATAAATAGTCCATGAACTAATTGCTCTAGATGACATCTTCTGAGATACTTCTTGATTTTTTTCCATCAACTGTGTTGGTGATGGAATTATTAAAAAAAAAAAAAATGTTGGCCTGTGACAGATGCTCTCATTCTCATACTTTACAATTAAGTATTTACTCAGAATCTAGAATTTTAGAGGTTTTTAGAAATCATATAGATTTTTTCATGTGACACAAGTCAAGATTGAATTGATCAATGATCATGTATCAATGTATTGAGCATTTATATAATTTATCTGGAATGCACTTGTCTTCGAACTTTACTGAATTAGCAAGAATTTTTTCCCATATTCGTTTTTGGTCACTCACTGAGGTAAAGTAAATGGTGTAGAAAATAAATGCTAAGTCTTTTGTTTGCTTCATTGTTAAATGATTTAAGACTTTGATTATCTATAATCATTTTATACCCTAAAAGAAGAAATTAGTCACTTTATCAAGGCATATTTTTTATTTAAAATCTTAGTATTTCTTCAGAACTCAAGAGATTACTAGTTTTTCTATGTGAAAATTAAAATACGCAGTATATGATTGTGTAAACTCACTTAATTTCATTCTTTGTCTCTTTTTCATCAAATATCCTCCCTTATCAAAGCTCAATTATTTGATTAGTTATTAATTGCTATGTGTATTTGATATAATATGAACATGAATATTCACAATATTCCACAATTTATAATAAAAAAATAGAAACAATAGGATTTTGGAAAAGTAATTATGGTGCTTCCATGCAATAGAATACTATACCGGCACAAAGGTCATGTGGTGGAAGAATATTTATTGACATGGGAAAAAGTTCATGATATATATGAATTAAAAATTGAACTCTTTGTATAGCTTTATACCATTTTTTTTCCCCTACAAACTGACTTAACAAAAAGACCATAAGTACTTTCACCTATTTCTGGGGGCAAAAGGCAAGTGGGGAAAAGTGTTTAGGATTTGTGATGACTTTTGAATTTTCCTTTAGCTTTTCTGTGTTTTTTATATTTTCAGCACTGACAATGTATTACCTTTGTGAGTAGAAAAAAAGTTTAAGACAAAATTGCTAAAATTATATTTGATTTTTCTTAATTTTATTATCCAAATCAACCAATATTTATTGAATAGCAGCCTAGTGCAAGACACTGTAGGAAGATATTTTAAAAAGACCATTTTTCCTTCAGTCAAGGAGCTTCCAGTCATGTTTTAGAAGAATTGGATGTAAAAGTATAAAATGTTTTAAAAATCAGGAGTGCCTGGGTGGCTCCATTGGTTGAGCGTCTGACTCTTGATTTTGGCTCAGGTCATGATCTCCCAGTTTGTGGGACGGAGCCCCACAATGGGCTTTGCGCTGACAGTGCAGAGCCTGCTTGGGATCCTCTCTCTCTCTCTCTCTCTGCCCCTCCCCTGCTTGCATGCTGTCTCTGTGTCTCTCTCTGTCTCTGTGTCTCTCTCTTTCTCTCAAATAAATAAATATTTTAAAAACTCAATAGGGTTTTGGGGTGTCTGGGTGGCTTAGTCAGTTAAGAGTCTGACTTGATTTCAGCTCAGGTCATGATTTAATGGTTCGTGGGAGAATCACTTCTCTGCTTAACATTCCCATGTTTAATCTGATACACTATGAATCTAACCAAGGTATACTTTTTTCTTTCCTAGTACATAAGGCTAGCTGTTTGCACTGATGACTTCATCATTTGTGTATAATCCTATTCCTACATTCAATTCTAGTGGCATTCAGCAAAGCACAGTTCTGAAACCTTCTAGCTCCTTGACTACAAGCCATTTCATAACACATAAGAACTTTACAGTAAACAGACAGTCCCTATCCCTTGTCTGAGATTTCAATTTATTTATTTATTTTAATGTTTGCTTATTTTGAAGGAGAGAGAGAGACAGAGTGTGAATAGGGGAAGGTCAGAGTGAGAGGGAGACAAAGAATCCAAAGCAGGCTCCAGGCTCGGAGCTGTCAGCACAGAGCCCGATGCTGGGCTTGAACCTACCAATCGTGAGATCGTGACCTGAGCAGAAGTCGGACGCTTAACTGACTGAGCCACCCAGGTGCCCCTGAGATTTCAATTTAGATATAGCATGTAAAACTTTCTTTCTTTCTTGTTTCTTGAAGTGGATTAAAATATGGGGAAGAAAAAAACAGTCATATATTTTTATTCTTGGAGCTTTTGACATATTTTCTCAGCTACAGAAAGGAGAGTACAGTAGGATAATCAGTCATTTAATCAATGGTTTTTTTCTTTTTTTTTTTTTTTTGGATTTTATTTATTTATTTATTTTTTTCAACATTTATTTATTTTTGGGACAGAGAGAGACAGAGCATGAACGGGGGAGGGGCAGAGAGAGAGGGAGACACAGAATCGGAAACAGGCTCCAGGCTCCGAGCCATCAGCCCAGAGCCTGACGCGGGGCTCGAACTCACGGACCGTGAGATCGTGACCTGGCTGAAGTCGGACGCTTAACCGACTGCGCCACCCAGGCGCCCCAATGGTTTTTTTTCTTGAGAGGTATTTAGAAGTGTGCTAGTAGCAAGGCACAAGCTGCATGCCAGTCAGTGAAGTGGCAAAATAAAGAGAGTTGAACTGAGTACCTAAATGTATTTCAAATAAGGACCATAACCTTGGTTGTTTTTTTCCCTCAGTGTTTATCCATGTTTGTTAATTCCTCCCATGGGAAAGACTAGGAATGAATTATTGTCATTTAGAGAAGATAATTCCACTGTAAAGAAATATATTACTTAGCACCAAAACAAGATTAGTATTCTTACTTATAATAATGGAAATGATGGTTCAGATTTCCCTGAATGTTATCTATGGGGTAGCTAAGACAAATAATTATTGAATTACATTCTTCTCTTACACTACGTAGATTTTCACAGATTTCCTTCCAGAATAATTTTCAAAACCCTGTATGAGGATGTTTATTTCCCCCCAGAGGAAACTTAAGCATAGGATAAATTTAAAAAGTGGTACAATAAAAGTGATAACAGTGTTTTAATAACATTTTTTCATGTCTGCTGAGAAAGATGCAAGGATAAATATTTCCCCATTGCACTTGTGACTTATATTTATCTAATGAAAATTTTAATTTTTTATTGATTTCTCCTCCTTCCCTCCCTTCCTTCCTATTTGCTTCCAATAAATTACATACACATTTGAAATTAGATTTCTATAGCGACTGCCAAAGAATATGTCTTTTTTCATTGATTTTACAGATATGGAAGCCTATAAATCCTGTTTTCTGGGATCAAAGCAAATATGATAACCCAAAGAAAAATAATAGTAGCCTCCTTATTGAAACAGAACTTTTCAACTGCTCCTTTAAAAGCTAAAAATAATTTATTTGAAATAAAATATGGATAACTAAATGAATGCTTTATTCAAGTAATGTATTTTGTGTCAGTGTTTTCCCATAATACTAGGAAGTTGTTTCTCTGAAATAGAAGTCTTTATTAAAGGATGACTTCCCAACATTGCACTCACTGTTACATAATTATAAGCCTATTAAAACACATAAATTGCTCATTTGAATAAATACATCATAATTTTCATAAAATGTTATTTATTGAATATATTATATTAATGCCTATTTATTTCATAAAATAGTATTTTCTATACCTGAAGCTAAAAAATCTGCTAATAGAATTATGGAAGAAATAAGGATAAACCTCCTGAGTGACTTTTTTTTTTTTTTCACCCAGGAGTTACCGTTTACAGTATTCACTTCATGTGAGGTAAATTTAGGATTTTTAAAAATGAAATGGCAGTGGCTTTTTCTTTGCCACTTTTGGCCAGTAGAATATTCTTTTTCTTTTTGAAGGTTTTTTTTTTTTTTTAAGTTTATTTATTTACTTGGAGAAAGAGAGAGAGAGTGCATGAGTGAGGTAGAGGCAAAGAGAGAGGGGAGACAGAGAGTCTTAAACAGGCTTCAGCTTGTCAGTGCAGAGCCCGATGTGGGGCTGGAACTCACAAATGGTGAGATCGTGAGTGGTTTCCTGAGTGGAAACCAAGAGTTGGATGTCTAACTGACTAAGTCACCCAGGCACCCCATCTGAATATTCTTAATGTCGTATTTTTACCTGAAGATTAAAAAGTCCTGAATAATTTCTTAGGCTGTAAATTTCTAGAGACAACAAGAATAGAAAAATGAAAGTTATGACCCTTCCAAGGGTCCTGCCTGCTCACAGAGATTTGAGAAGTCAATGCAGTAGTGCGTATTGAGGGGCTTGGGAGGAAAAGCACTCTGCTGTGAGACGTTTAGAATACTAGTGCTAGGATCTTAGAGACCTCCTTGCCCAACACCCTCATTTCACACGTGAGGAGAATGTGAATGGCTTCTCTGAGATTACTCAGCCGGCCAGTTTCCTTACACACCTGCACTTCTTTTTCTCCTTCATCATCCTCCCAGGCTCTTGAAAAAAGTTGCCCTTAGCCTACTTCTCCCGATTTCTCGTGAGCTGAACAATTCTTTAAAAAGGTATGCTATTGGGGCGCCTGGGTGGCGCAGTCGGTTAAGCGTCCGACTTCAGCCAGGTCACGATCTCGCGGTCCGTGGGTTCGAGCCCCGCGTCAGGCTCTGGGCTGATGGCTCAGAGCCTGGAGCCTGTTTCCGATTCTGTGTCTCCCTCTCTCTCTGCCCCTCCCCCGTTCATGCTCTGTCTCTCTCTGTCCCAAAAATAAAAATAAACGTTGAAAAAAAAAATTTAAAAAAAAAAAATAAAAAAAAAAGGTATGCTATTTAAAATTTGTTGAGGAATTGGGGGGCACCTGGGTGGCTCAGTTGGTTAAGTGTCTGACTTTAGCTTAGGTCATTATCTCACAGTTCATGAGTTTGAGCCCCGCATTGGGCTCCGTGCTGACATTGTGGAGCCTGCTTGGGATTCTCTCTCTCTCTCTCTCTCTCTCAACAAATAAATAAACTTTAATAAACGTATTTTAAAAAGTTAAAGAAATAGAATTTGTCATGGAATTGGCAGTATGATCATAGAGAGCCATTAGGAGCTGCCAGTCTGCTATCCTGCCATGATTGAACTCAGCCTAAATCACCTGTGCAGTTCCTATCCTGCTGCTTCTTACTCATTCAGCAGCCTTTGCTCACCACCCTCCCACTTCCCAGACTCGTTACTTTGCAGGAGTACACCTAGTCTAGGTGTCTAGATGCCTTTGTTTGTGCTGTGGCCATCATGCTCATCCTCCTATATTTCCAAGAAATGAACTCACCTACTATCTTTTCTGCCTGGAGAAATTCTCTCTGTCCTTTAAGCCCAGTATAGTCACCTGCTCTGAAAACCTCCCTCATCACCAGGCCTCGCCTCTCCCAGGGTAGAATTAATTATTCCTTCCCTTGTACACTAATAACATTACTGCCGTTGTACCTCTGGGGTTCCTTAGGCAGACAACAGCCTTCCAATTTGGTATGAAAAGACTGTATCTTATTCAGTTATGTGCCTCTAATGAATGATGTGGCCACTCAAGAAATCTTTTGAGAATTAAACCTAACTGTGGGAGTCAGGATTTCAGTCTTGGTTGCCCAAGTCCCATTTCACCCCTCTTAGGGACTCACTGCTATTGAACATTGCTATTATTACCCAGAAATTTTCTTGGCTTTAGACGTGAAGCTTTGTTAATATCATTACCCTTCACACTTACAGAGAATATTCTGATAGAATTGTTTCTTTGTCACACCCTTTCTGTCAATAGTATTAAATGCTTTTAAAAAATAGGGTTCTCAACATAAAACACTACTATTTGTAACAATGGTGGTAAAACTTGTATTTTTATTTAATTATAAGATTCCATTATATATGGTCATTAGTGGGTTGCACAGTTGTTCAGGATGACTTAATTCTTAAGAATTTGAAAGGTAAGTGGTATTTGTTATTTTTTTTAATTGTACATGTACTTGAGATTTTTCTTTCTTCTTGATGTGTGCCTGTATTGCTATAAGCCTCCTTCTTAGAACCACTTTTGCTGGTGAAATGAGTGAAGGGGAATAAAGAATATGTTTATTAAAATATTTCATTTATGAAAAATAAAATAATAAAAAATAAGTTAAAGTTAAAAATTAAAAGTATACATGTAATATATGAAAAGATTTTCAGAATATGTTCATGAATATGTTTATTAAAATATTTCATTTATGAAAAATAAAATAATAAAAAATAAATTAAAATTAAAAAATTAAAAGTATATATGTAATACATGAAAAGATCTTAACTGTAAAAAAGTTAGTCTAACAATATCAAAGTATAATGAGGAAAATTGATACCTCCTTTCCATGCTCCTTTCCCACAGTATGACTTTCTCCCTATGGGCATCACTATTAACAATTAACTGTGTATCAAATGTATATATATATATAGATGTTGATATAGATAGAGCCATTGGGTCACAATATTAATTCCTTTACTAAAGAGAAAAAGGTCAGATTATGTGGAGCCTCTTTGTTCTGCCTTTACAGAGTATTCAGTCGATGTCAGCAATGGCAAAAGAAAAAAAACATCTAAATGATTTCAATGGGTTAAGTGGCCTGATACCAAATACATTGGATGCTAATATATTAGATAATACTAGCAATGGCATTTTTATTTTGCATTAGGAGAGATCATGATGGAATGAATTTGTGAAGTTCACAGGAATTAGAAAAGAATGAGTAATTAATAGGGACTTAATGACAAAAAAAATTAGTGGTATACCATGCTTAAGTATTTAGAAAAAGTCATTGTTCTGTCAAGTGGAGGTGATCTTTTTCTACTGATATTTTATAGAAATTATACTATTGCTTTTTACTTTTCTTCTTCTTCTTCTTCTTCTTTTTTGAGAGAGAGAAAGTGGGAGACGGGGCGGGGTGGGGAGAGAGAGACTCTTAAGCAGGCTCCATGCTAAGTGCGGAGCCCAACATAGGGTTTGATTTCACAACCCTGAGATCATGACCTGATCCAAAGTCAAGAGTCAGATGCTCAACTGACTGAGCCACCCAGGCTCCCCTATAATATTACTTTTTAACATATAGAGGCCTGGCTTTAAAAAGCCTCCAGATTTCTTTTTTTTTCCTTTTTTTTACAATTATTTATTTTTGAGAGACAGAGACAGAGCACAAGTGGGGTAGGGGCAGAGAGAGAGGGAGACACAGAATCTGAAGTAGGCTCCAGGCTCTGAGCTGTCAGCACAGAGCCCGACGCGGGGCTGGAACTCACAAACCGTGAGAGCATGACCTGAGTCGAAGTTGCACACTTAACTGACTGAGCCACACAGGCGCCCCGCCTCCAGATTTCTAATAACTATTTTTGTTAATTTTTTTTTAATGTTTATTTACTTCTGAGAGAGAGACAGTGTAAGGGGAAGAAGAGCAGAGAGAGAGAGGAGACACAGAATCCAAAGCAGGCTCCAGGCTCTGAGCTGTCAGCACAGAGCCCTATATGATAGCACAGAGCCTGATCCTCCAACTCACAAACTGTGAGATCATGACCTGAGCCGCAGAGGCTTAACCAACTGAGCCACCCAGGTACCCCCGGTTTCTAATTACTATTAAAGTAATATTTTATTTTTCTTGTAAAATTTAGCATTTCAGATAAAGAAATATCTGAAAGCCTATCTTCCTTTTATTTATTAAAAACATAATAAAAATATGACCAAGAATTTGCAAATGAAATGTATTAAAATACTTCTGGGCACCTGGGTGGCTTGGTCAGTTAAGCCTCAGATTTCAGCTGATCTCATGGCTCATGGGTTCAAGCCCCTTGTCGGGGTCTGTGCTGACAGCTCAGAGCCTGGAGCCTGCTTTAGTTTCTGTGTCTCCCTCTCTCTCTGCCCTTCCCATGCTCATACTGTCTCTCTCAAAAATAAATAAACATTGAAAAAAATTTTTAACAAAGATTTAAAAAATTTTTTAAAAACGTGCTTTTCAATTTAATCTCTGGGTGAAGGATTTGCATCCTAATTATAGCATAGCATCTTGGAAGGAACTAGAAAGGACCTTGGAAATAAACAAAGGCAAATCCTTCACCTTACAGATGAGCGAAATAAGGCCCCAGAGAGATGGGACTTCTGTCTCTCGGCATACTGAAAGAACAGCTGTGCCAGGGCCCCAGAAGTCCTGGGTTTGGATCTCACCTTGGCCAATTGTGCCCCTCTGAGGCTCAATTTCATCTTCTATAAAATGGGGCTAAGAACAGAATGGCATGGGGATATATTAAATGATATTATCAAAAAAGATAAAATACATGTGCTTACCCTAGTGCCTATGCAGTGGAATTATTCAGTAGTGTACTTTCCCTACACTGTTCCACCTTGTCTGAAGATATACCAGATCAAGGTTGTAGGAAAAGTGGGAGTAAGAATCTAGATTATCTGACTTGCAGGCCAGTTTGCTTCCCAGTAATTCCTTTCAGCCAAGCCCTGATGCCTATCAACTCTTCAAGGATGTTATTTTCAATCTCTTAGATACGAGTACAAGTCCTTTCACTACAAACGCTAGGTGTGTTCTTGGCGGATGATGGATCATGGTCGTCTTCTGTGACTTTCCTTTGCCCTCAGGTCCATCTCTTTCACATAACTTAAAAGGCCTCTGTTAACCTCTCTGGCCTCAATGTGTGGCTTTCTCCTTAAGTACTCAGATCTAACTGTAGGAACCTACTCTCAGGCAGTCTGTTATCTTTGTGCACTCACAGCAACCCCTTCAGCCCTCACCGGGCAAATTCATACCCATACATTGTGTTTGCACCAACTTACATGTCATACTTTTTTGGGAAGACTTCCCCAGCCTTGGGTTCGGTCCCCCATATTATAGAAAATATCCTAACACTATGTACTAATGGATTACTGACCTATGTGAATCCTCTGCTCTGCTATAAAGTCCCTGAATCTTGAATAGACTTTATTTATCTTGGTATCTGTAATACCTTGCATGACACTTTACATTGTAATTTTATTTTTTACTTTTAACTTCTTAATCGAAGTAGAACATACATTACAAAAACTATATAAATCATATGTGTACAGTTGGATGAATTTCACAAATTAAATGCATGCTGTAACTAGGATAAATCAAGAAATAGAACGCCCCCTCATGCCCTTTCCAGTCATTACCCCTCTTATTTATAACACAATAGAGTGTTGTCTCTGTTTGAACTTTTATATAAATGGAATCATAAAGTACATATTTTCTTTTGTGTCTGTCTTCTTTCACTCAATATTATATTTGCAAGATTCTAAAAGCGTTTTTAAAAAAATACTGAGTAATATAGCAGTATCTAAGATTTTAATCAATGTATATGAGATGTTTTCCATATCACCAGTCAGAAAGAAGGCAGCTATTATAAGGCATGTGTGAAATTCCCCTTTAGTGGATGTCTACTCAGCATTCTTTCCTGTCATTCTCAATGAACCACTTTTTTTAGATTCCCCCTCCCACCCATGCAACCCATGTAATTCGTGATGGAGTGAGCCTGATTGATAATCTTATTCCTCCTTGCCAGTGGTTGGCTGAGGAATGGGAGTCTCCATTTTGACCAGTGAGACCTGAAGAGAGATTTTCTGGGGCTCCTGGGAAGTTTTTTACCTATTACTCCAGGAATACTTGCAGAATCGAGCCTCTAACTTTTCTTCTGGATCTTGTCATGTGTGGATGTAAGGCTCAGACCTCTAAGGCTATCACATCACCAGCCTTGAGGATGAAGTCAATACTAGGAGGAAGATGGGGCCAAGAATCACAAGGAAAAAGGGCTGTTTACTGGATTAAGTCAACTTTGAGCCTATCCTACTTCTAAATTTCCAGTTGTGTCACTCAGCAAATCTCATTATTGTTTAATCCAGTTTGAGATTTTTCCTGTTCATGTTTGTCTGTTTTTTGTTTGTTTGTTTGTTTGTTTGTTTTATTACTTAAGGAATTTAACTAACATATCTCCTAAGGACTTGGATGATTACCTGGAAGGCTTATTTAACTGAATGGACAGGCATGGGAAGCCTCAGTCTTCAGAATAAGTTGCAATTCAGGCAGCAAAGGATGGAGTGGCATGGGGCTGAGATAGAAATGTCTCAAGAAAGAGCTATTCTGGCACTACCCACATTCTGCCCATTGTTGTAGACTTAAGGAAAGATGGAACCTCAGAACAGTAACATTAAGTGGTGGGAGATGAAGGCAGCTGCTTGGGCCTGCAGGTAGAGAGACTTTTCCTTTTCCCCTTGCTGTGGAGATGACGGTCAGAGCAACAACAGTTGTGTAATCTTAGATGAACCAAGGAATTTCTTCAGAAGACAGGGATTGTGCCAGCTGTCAGGCTGCCAGACTTGGTGGTAGTACCGTCCAAGATGACAAAGATTCTCAAGTAATGGACATGAAGTGTGGTGTAAGGATAGGCCCCTGGGCTGATGGAATAGGTTTTCTGGCTCCCGCCCTTCCCACCCTGTGAGATAGGAAAATTAACATAGACCACCGAGACTGAGAAAGCACATCTGGGGATATTGGAGTTACTATGCAAGGAGGACGCTCCAACAGAGAGGATATTCTGTGAGGTAGCACTTCAGAGCTATTTGAACCAAAAATAAAGGGAAAATGAATGTTTCTTCCACCAGAGCTGGGGGAGGGGGATAGATCAGCTACATTTATATGGGGATTATTAGGGAGATTTTGTGAAAAAGGCAGCATCTGATTTGATCTGTGAAGGAAAGATAATATATATACTTGAAGTGACAGGGAGGACATTTCAGTTAAAGGGAACTGAGGCATAAGGGCAGTAATGAGAAAAGTGGACATAGGAACAAGTGAGTAAATCAGTTGGGCTCTGCCATAGGGTGTGTAAAGAAGGGAAGGGCTGATAAAGTTGGAGACAGAAGTTGGGGTGAGACAGTGTTGTTAATACCTCCACAGAGCTTCGAATCCTATCCTGTGGGTCATGGAGAACAAGGAAAGAATTTTAAACATGTCAGTGATAAGACTGAGTTGACCTCAAGATGATTAAAATTAGAATGGACTGGAATCAGGAAAGACAGAAAATAGGAAGATCAAATTAAAACCCAAAGTCATAGAACAGAGGAAAGGAAGTAAATTAGGGTCATGGTGACAGACTGTAGAGAAATAAAAGAACTTAGGAAGGAGAGTTTGACAGGAATCTGATTGGGTGTGAGTACGGCATGATTAAGAGGAATAGGATCATTGTCACAAAACCTGGTCCCAGGGGTTCATAATTTTTTCACACCATGTTAACATTTTCTGCATAACCATCTTGCTAGTGAAATGATTCCCAATTTGCAGGCTATTTTAGGAGTATATTTGTAGCAAAATGAAACAAACAAAAACCAAAGTGATGAAGTGGTGCATGTGAAAAGGATTTGCCTGAAACAGACTCCTTTATCTCATGGGGTTAACAGTAGCACCGCTTTTAACCAAGCCAAATTGTGCGTTCTGATGATCATAATGGGAAGAGAAGTGTGTTTGGAGCTCTTTGCACCTCCTCTGTCCTCCCAATTCACTATCAGAACCTACCAGAACTGAGTCAGAGCCAAGCATTTGAAAATGTATTTTTTACAGTTTTTCAGAATTTAATTTATTGGCTAGAGTGCATTCATTTCTAAGCAGGAAAACCGAGCTTGGAAATTGACTACAAAACATAATTCTCTTTATTAGTAAAGAGGAGGAACTGTGGATGTGCTCCTTAAGGCACAGGTGCCAAAAAGCTTTCTTGATAATAGAGGTAACAATACCTTTCAAAGGAGTGTTCTTAAAAGAACAACTTCAATATCTTCTCTTCCTGAAGGAAAACCATGAACTTTTTTATCTCTCTATTGTCATGATCATATTAGTTGCTCCATAAGTATCTATAAAATAAATATCAGGAAGAGATTGTAGCGAACAGAGAAAAACTAAGATAGGAGAAATCCTAAGCAGTGATACAATTTTAATTTAGAGCTGACATTGGTATTTAATCATGACCCTGGTTGTTTAACAGACTATTCTCCCAGAATTACATTGGTTTGTGTTATGTAAACTAGAGGTCCTATTTTTATTAATAGTTAGAATGACTAGCTAATCTGTAAAGGAAAATCTTGAGTATCTGAGTTACATTATACTTTAGAGCAAAATCTGCATAGCACCAGGAAAGGAAAAGTTGGATTTAATGCAGAGCAATTAGTATTATGCAATAAAAATGAAAAGAATTAAGAAGTAATGAGATAGTGTGCCCCAAATCATCCTTCCAATGCCATCATTTGCTGGAAATTTTCCAAAAGGAGACAGAAATGTAAGGATTCCATTTTAATTGCACAAAAAAGGGAGAAAAATGCTCAACTGCCATAAGAACATGTGGGAGGTAGATGAATTTTGAACCAAAAGATGAAGGTAATATTATGACTCTGGAAATTTAATGTCTCCACTGTGACTTAAAGTGTTGTAGCTTATAGTAAGCATCTTGGCAAAAGCAAAAAATGGATATAAAGCTGGAGTAATTATCATGAATCTAAATTTCAAGGTATGAGTAAGGAAAAAAGGTGAATGCTAGCTAAAATTCTTTCAAGCCACTTATTCTTTAAATGCATCAGGGCTTTCTTAGAAATAACTTCATTGGGATAAGAGTAGCAAAGTATCAGCATCCTGAGTCGCATCTAAAAATCAATAATTAAAGCTCTTATCTATATAGAATAATCACTTCATGACTTGTTTCCTTTGTCATCATTCAGAAATTTACAGTGAATTGGATATAACCTTAACTCCCTTCTTCTCCCTTCTTCCCTTCTTCATTTCCATTCTTTTTTAAAAAAAAAATTTTTTTAACGTTGATTCAATTTTTGAGAGACAGAGAGACAGAGTGTGAGTGGGGGAGGGGCAGAGAGCGAGGGAGACGGAATCTGAAGCAGGCTCCAGGCTCTGAACTGATAGCACAGAGCCCCACGTGGCTGGAACTCACAAACTGTGAGGTCGTAACCTGAGCTAAAGTCGGATGCTTAACTGACTGAGCCACCCAGGTGCCCCTGTTTCCATTCTTTTGAGGGGAAGGGATAAAGTTATCATTTCCCAAACAAAGGACATTAGTTGAGGATTTTTATGGACTTGCTAACTGTATCAATAGCTATTGTTGCATAAGAAATGACCTGGAAATTAAATGGTTTCAAACAACCACTTATTTAGTTTATGATACTGCACATCAAGTAGGCAATTTAGGGTGGTATCATCTGGGCTCCCCCACATGTCTGCATGTACCCATGTGATGATGGGTAGCTCTGCCTCCTGGACTTGGCTGGCACCTTTTGGCTCTCCTCCATGTGATTTCTCATCCTCCAGCAGGCTAGCCAGAGTGTGTGTTCAGGTTGGAGGCAAAGGTCCAAGAGAGAAAGTGGAAGCATGCAAGGGTTCTAGAGGCCTAGGCTTAAACCTGGCACATGTTTACTTCTGTGGCATTCGTTTAGCCTAAGCAAGTCACAAGGCCAGCTTGATTCAAGATGTGAGAAGCAGACTACCTCTTGATGGGAGGAGATGCAAATTCACATTAAAAAGGCATGGCTAGGGGCGCCTGGGTGGCTTGGTCGGTTAAGCGTCTGACTTCAGCTCAGGTCATGATCTCACGGTCCGTGAGTTCGAGCCCCGCGTCGGGCTCTGTGCTGACAGCTCAGAGCCTGGAGCCTGTTTCAGATTCTGTGTCTTCCTCTCTCTCTGCCCCTCCCCTGTTCATGCTCTGTCTCTCTCTGTCTCAAAAATAAATAAACGTTAAAAAAAATTAAAAAAAAAAGGCATGGACACAGGGAGACTATTAATTTGGAGCATCAAGTGATCCATCTGCCATACTAGCTACTGTTCTTCTAGCACTTTAAGCTATTTATTAAAGAAACATCTTTTTATTCCTATTTTACTAGGTCTTTTAACTTAGGAGTGAATGTCGAATTTTATCAAATGTCTTTTTTTTTTTTTTTTTTTTTTTTTTTGCATGCGTAGAGATGATCATGGATTGGAGGTTTTCTCCCTTGGATTCGGATAATATGGTGGATTATCTTAACTGATTTCCTAATACTAAACCTTCATTGCATGACAGGAAATAATCCCCTCACCTTGAATGTGAGCAGCTTCTGTGGCTTTTTTCCAACTAGTAGAATATGATGGGATGTCATATCTATTATTAAGTTACATAAGAATGACCTCTGTCTTGTTAACAGACTCTCTTCCTTACATATTTTGATGAAGCAAATTGCTGTGCTGGAGAGGCCCACCAAGGAAATGAGGATGGCCTATGGGCAACAGTCCTCAGTCCAATGGCCCTTGAAGAACTGAAATTCTGTCAACAGCTAGCTCCTCCCCGGTTAAGTCTCCAGATAAGACCTCAGTCCTAGCCATACCTTAGTAGCAGTCTTGTGAGAGGCCCAGAAGCAGAGAACCCTGCTATATCATACCTGGATCCCTGACTCACAGAAGCTGTAAGACAGTAAATGTATATTGTTTTAAGACTGTAAGTTTATGGTAATATGTTAACCAGTAAGAGATAACTAATACACATTGAGTAATAGATTCTCATGGTGAGAAGGATCTTTCAAAAATCACACAGTTTGGGGTGCCTGGGTGGCTCAGTCGGTTAAGTGTCCAACTTCGGCTCAGGTCATGATCTAATGGTTCATGGGTTCAAGCCCTGCATTGGGCTCTGTGCGGGCAGCTCAGAGCCTGGAGCCTGCTTCAAATTCTGTGTCTCCCTCTCTCTCTGCCCCTCCCCTGCTCATGCTCTGTCTCTCTCCCTCTCTCTTAAAAATAAAAACATAAAACAAAATTTTTTTAAATAACACAGTTCAAGCTTACATTCTATTGTGAATCTCCTCAAAGTGCTATTCACCTTATGTTTAAATGGCTCAGATGTCAGAAAACTTACTAATATGTAAAGTCGTACATTCCATCTTGGGAAAATAGTTCATTTTAATAAGTTAAGTATTTTGTTCAGAGGTCCTGATTCTTACCTAGATATTATACCCATTTCTTCTTCCTTAGAACAAACTTCAAAAATAAGACCATTATCCTTTTTATCCCTATCTTCTATTGTTATTTACACTATAATGAGACTATGAACATTCTGAGACTGGGAACCAGTCCTCTGTATTTTGTAACAGTGACTGTAAGGATATGTTCAACAAATGTTGGTGGAAGAAAATGGAATCATAAATGTTAAATAATCCCAATTCTTCCAAAATCTCTTCCATGATACTGTTTTGTGTGTGTCTTATCATCTTTTCTTAATCAGGTGCCCACAAATGACACCCTACCATCTCTACCCTATAATTCTCTTCATTTTCCTCTGTATTTTCCTTCCCTTTGTCTCTCTGTATAACATACAATACTCTGGATAATTTCTTCCAAACTGTATCCCAGTTCATTAATTCTTTCTTCACCTTTTCAGCCGAACCTGAGGTCAAATCCATTCACTGATTTTTCAATTTTGGTTATATTTTTTATTTCTAGAAGATCTATGGGTTTTTCTTTTTCAAATCTACTTTGCCAGTTTTTATAACTTTCTATTTTTTGCAGATGAATTCAAGTTTATCTTTTATTTATTTATTTATTTCAACAAAGTCAGCATAGTTCTTCTGTTGCCTCCGAAGTCTTTTGGAGTCTGTTTATGGTTTCTACTGGTCCTTACTCAAGTCTAGTTTTCTTATATTTCTGGTTTTCTTTGTGTGTTGGACATTGTATGTGAAAATCATTTATGGAAACAATTTGAGGTCCACAAATGAAAGTACTAGCCTCTAGAGAGAAGTTTTGTTTGCTGCTGCTAAGCTTCTGGAGCACTTTCACCTTAAACTAAGTTTATGTCTTGAGATAATAATTAAATCACAGGCTTTCATTTTCTTCTGGACTGGTTCATGCCTATCCTGAATGTGCAGCCTCTTGGGGGAGAGCTCCCAGTTTACTGAAAAGAGGTCTTCTACTGAATTCTCCACTTTGAGTCATTCTCCCTTATCTAACAAAGCCATTAAAACAAAGCTTCTGATTTACCCAGATTGGGAAATTCCTTCAAGGCAAAAGCATTTGTATGCCCACTTCCCTTCTGTGCCAATTTGCCTTCCAGAATTCTCATTTTCTCTTCACTTTTGGCCTTTTAAAAAACTGTCTTGTTTCTTTGATGATTTTAAGAATATATTTCTTTTAAGAATTTTGGTTATGTGACTTCGGACAAGCTATTTAACCTCCACATGCCTCGATTTCCTCATCTGTAAAATGGGGTTAATAATAGTACCTACATTACAGGATTACATGTAAAGAATGTAATGTATGGTAAGTATTCAATAAATGGTAACTATTACCAGTATCTATTTTCATACCATCTTATTTGTTCCCTTTAGGGTACTTGCCATTCTCAAAAGTTGTCTTATCTATTTATTATTGTTGTTTCTCCTCCACTAGACTATAAACCCCACATTTTCATGTTTACCACTATAAATTGAACAATACCATTTTAATTGAATTAATGAATTTATTCAAGCTTTTCACTATATAGACATTAGCCTTTACTCAATCCCAGTAACTCCCAAATGAAACATAGGTCACTTTCTGTGAACAAATAATCCAAAATCTATTTTATAGCCAATTCTTTTTTAAACTAGTACGTTAAAAACTCATCTTAATCCAAGGAAAATTAAAGAATAATTAGACCAGATTTTAAATTTAATTGCCAAAATCACTTGGATATAGAGCATATTACTTCTGCCTGGGAAAACAATACCTCTCTTCAGATTTAAAAAAAATACCTTAGTTCAAGTATCCTTTAAAATTTACATATGTGCTCATTTGTTGAATATCTCAGTCTTTCACTATTTATTCTAGTTCTGTGGACTCTTTTCTTTCATGGAGCCATACTCCATTTATTGCCGTTCAGGGATATTCAGCATGTAATGTCTTATATTACAACCTTTTGATAAAACCACTGCAGTATGCACTCTAATCCATGCCAATGAAAGGAAAGGAATGAACTGTAAACATGTCTGATTATGTGAGTGCCTCTTTGTGGATGGAAATGCCATTTGGTTTATAATCTGATGGCTTAAAACTTCACTATCATCTCTGTGTTCTTTTGATTCAGAGTCTCAGAAGGATGTGGATCATTTTAGACATGATACTGGGTTTGTCTTAAGAAACGCTCCCCACCATCTGTCTTGGTCACAGTTGTCTCTGCTTTGTTGTCTGTGGGGAGAACAGGCATTGACTTCTGCAGAGACACCAGGAACCCCTTCCTCAAAGACATCTTGCTCCAGCTCTCTTTAGCAGCTTTCCAGTAGGCAAACACTTTATTGCCTTTAATTTTTTTTTTCAATTAGGATAAGATAGAGGGTTAAACTTAACATAAAACTTTTATATTCTTTCTGCTTACAGAACACATAGGCCTTTGCAAAGAGAAATCTAGATGTTAATACATATTTGTAGAGCATACTCAGCTTTATACAAACATTTCTCCCCTCAATTCATGTGCATGTCAGATTTTTGGAAATTAAACAGTAGTCACATACAATAAGCGGTCTTTGTATTAAAAAAAATCTGAGGTGAATTATTTTAGAAAGCATAGAGTGACAGGGAGGAGTAAGAAGAGATGAAGTTCTATATGAACATATAAGGGCCTCCAGACACTCCCTGATTCACCCCACACTACTTTTCATTAGTACCCTGGGTTCTTTAGTACCAAAATTTAGGGGCAGAATTTTCCCCTCAAAGCACAAAAAGAACTGTGTGTGTGTGTGTAAGGAAGGTAATAGGGGAAAGGGAATCAGATTATAGTCATTTAAGTAAAGTCAGGTTTCAGGCTCTGGAGAAGTTGAGTTCCAAGGGCTTGCAGACCTGGGGTGTGAAGCTGCGAAGAGAGGGTTAGAGGAAAACTATGTTACAACACAGGGATAGAAGCTGGGGGACTGTGGAGAGCTTCAATGCGGCTTTCCTAATTCTCCTTTATGGTCTGGTGGTGGATCTGGCTGGCCAGAAGTAGGACAATAAAGTGAAGAAATGGTGACTCTAAGTGGAGTAAGTACTTTTAAGGAATTTGTCTACCAAAAAACAAAAACAAAAGCAAAAACAAAAACAAAAACAAAAGAATAAAGGATTTAAACTGGATTTTTGTAAAGTATGCACTAAGATGGTTTGCTTCTTAAGTTTAGGATTTACTACACATTTGAAATACTGAAATCTTGAGGTTTTGGTAATGTTAACATAATAGGTATAATTTACAAATATATTTGTTCTTCAAATAGTCTCTGTAGCTAATGGGGCTAATTTCCAGAAAACAGACTTTAGTGTCTGTGATGATTAGCAACCACAACACCTTTTGGTGTCTATTCTTATTGCTACTAATAAGAACAAGAAGCTAAGAGTAACAAGAAGGCCAGTGGAATTCCAAAGCAGGCGAAATCTAGGGCTATGTGAAAAGTCCTACAGGGAGTAAGTTGAAGTTTTCTCAAGTTACCACCTCATCCAGATATGTATACATATATGTTTTTGTAATCTGATTTAAAATCCCTGTTCTTTTCATCTTCTTTACTGCTTGAAGACATTTCTTTCATGTGTATAAACTAAAGATTTGGGGCTTAGTCATCTTTTCAATTGATCTATGTCATTTAACCCCAATGCCTCATCAATTTCCGCTGCCCTGTCTCCATAAGTTGTGAAGGCAAATGGTCCTTCCCTCCTGGCAGCTGAGGACAAGGTCCTGCTCAGTTCTGATTCGCTGAGACCATTGCATCTGACTAGTCCTGGCCAGTCAGAGGGCATGTTCACAAGGGCAGGCTGCACTTTTTGTCTCTTACTTTTCTAAGATGGTATTAAACCATTGGAAAGATAGCAAGTGAAATTTCCTTGAAAACACATCTCTTTTTAAAAAGTGGCTGTAAATACTTACACATTTATATTGTCTGGTGGTGATAATGACATGTATTAGTCAGATCTCTTCAGATTAAAAGTGATTGGATTAAACTGGATTAAACTAAACTGAATTAAACCAAAAAGAGAATTTGTTATTCCTCATAACTGAAAGTCAGGGCTAGAGTTCCAGCTCACTGGACCCCATGTGCTCAAAAGCAGTTGTTGGAAATCTGTCGCTCTCCTTGCCTACTTGCCCTGCTTGCCCCTGCACTAGCTTCATTCTCAACCTCTGACCAAGTCATGAGAAAAGTGTCAGCCAGCAGCTCCAGGCTTGTATCCTATCAGTTTATGAGCTCCAGCAAATAATGAGCACCTCTTTTCCAACTGTTCTGGCAGATGTCCTGGAGATAAATTTTATTTAAGGAGTGGCTGAGTAAAATAACCACTGAGTCCAGGGGTCTGGACCTTACTGGCAAGCCAGGCTTACACCATGTGCCCACTCCTGGAGATGGGGTTGGGTGTGAGGTCAGCCACATGAACAGCAACAAGCGATAAGTGGGCTACGAACCTGTGTTAGGTGGGAAGATTTCATTATGGCTCAGCTCATGCCCCATGTTCTCAACAGGCCTTTTCACATGTGGATAAGGCAGACCCCTTTTTACCTAACAGTAGAAACTATTCTTGAAAAGGGGGAAGAGACAATAACTCATGTGAGGAAAGCAGCTCTCTAACAGAAAACAAAAACAAAACAAAACCAAAAACAAAAAACCTGGAGAGACAGCAGAAAAAAAAAATAGCATGAGAAATAGAGTCGTTAAAAGAGAAATTTAAAAAACAAATAAAAATAACTATAAGCAAATACAAGGATAAGTAAACAGCTATAAAGTTAACCACCACATTTGCTTTGACCAATTCCTATAGAATACAATCTTCTTTAGTACTAAGCTCCCTGAAAATGAGTTGCATTGACCTGTTTTGGCTTACTCCAGGGTATCCCTCTTTCTCGTCCATTCCTGCTTTCTACTTTCCATCCCTTCTATTTTCTTTCTGACTGCTCAATCTGTACTGACAGCTTCCTCTTTACATTGGCAGCTACTGTCTTCAACATTTTTTTTTTACCAAATTTTGTGTCACCTCTGCAGAATCCAATTTTATTTTGCATTCTTTCTAAGAGATATGAAAAAGAAAAAGGTGAAGAAGACATTCTACCACACCACTGGCACAGTTATTTGATATACCAGAACTAAGGCTAACTAATTTTCTAAATTAATTAAGAATTCCATGCTAGCAGAATATGAAACTAAGGACAGGGCCCTTTGGAGCTGGGCTCTATGCAACTATAAAGGATATACACTCATGAAGCTGACCCTGTGCAGAACTCTTTGGTTACCTTCCCAACTTCTATATTCAGATGTTCCTTCTCTTTTGCACGACTGTCCTTTTAGGGAAGGCTGGTCCCATCTTCAAATCCAGGAAGATGGATTAAATCAAGAGTATATCCCCATTCCTTTTGTCAGTTACTGGTTTACGCATGAACACATGTCCCAGTGCTGGCCAATGGGATCTGATTTCATCTTTGATGAAAAGAGACACCAGAGAAGAAATAGCTCTTCTTTCCTAGACATTGTCATATGTGCATAACTTCTGGCATTGGTATAGCCATCTTGCTATTGAGGGTAATTTCCCTGAAGAGGGCAAAGTGGAAACAGAGAAGGAACCCATCAATTAGCTGTTGAATTAACTAGCCATGAAGCTACTCCTCCTTAGGCTTCTTGGTATATGAAATAATAATTTTTTTTATTAAGCCAATTGAGTTGGGATTTTCCTCTTATAGCTAAAAGCAGCTCAATTTATATATCTTAGTAATCAAAGAAATTCTTACATAAAAGTAAGTTCTTACAAAAAAAATAACAGAAAAAAATTAAATGGAAGTGTTCATTGTGGTGCAACATAGGAGGACAGGCTTCTTGAAGATATTTTTTTCCTCGCTGAAGAGGCCATCTCATACTGTCCAGTTTCCCTCTCTCATGTGAGATGTTAAAACATTTAGAAAGTTTAAAAATAAGAAGCAAAGAAACAAAACCTATCAAATGAAACGCAAACTTGGATTTCAGAAATAGTTTTGACAATACAAACTTTGAATTTACAAATAAGATTTCCTGAGGATAACATGTGAGTTAAAGCTACCAATCCAGAAGCAGAAATAATAAGTCCTTGAATGTAAGCACATTCATTAGGCCACCTTTGACATTACCACCGCAAGTGACTTATATCTAGCTTCAAGAACTTGCTTATTGGCAAAACAGGGATAAACTAAAGGGAAACATTTTTTGAGACACTGCCAAGTAAATACACCCTGAAGCTATTTCTTACAGTCAGGACTCTGTCCATAGTAATAGGAAATCTAACTCAAGTTGATTTAATATTACATAATCAGGGCCTCCAGGTAGACTGGATTGTGGCCCAGCTGGATCCAGGCTCAAACAATTAAGGCTCTTTCTTTCTCCATCTCTTGGCTCTGCCCATCCTTGAGAGATACAGTGCTCTGATTGGCAGGTCTCCTCCCACACCCTGCCCTGGCTCGGAGAGGCAGAGCTCCCCTACCCCAGCCTTATAGACTGAGAGTGTAGGAGGGGTGATTTCTGAAGGATAACGTAGGTTTTGTTTAAGAAGATGGGGAAAGGATTCTAGGCAGGTCAAAAGCAAGCTTCTTATTACTGTTTTGCAATGAATTACTGTTGGAATTTTAGTTTATTAATAGCAAATATTGCAGGGAAAGACAAACGTTATTCAGAAGTCAAAATAAAGAATTCTAGGGGCACCTGGGTTGCTCAGTTGGTTAAGCAGCTGACTTCGGCTCAGGTCATGATCTCACAGTTTGTGAGTTTGAGCCCTGTGTCGGGCTCTGTGCTGACAGCTCAGAGCCTGGAGCCTGCTTTGGATTCTGTGTCTCCCTCTCTCTCTGCCCCTCCCCTGCTTGCACTATGTCTCTCTCTCTCTCAAAAATAAGTAAACATTAAAAAAATTATTAAAAAAAATAAAGAATTCTGAATCCAACACTAATGTATCTTGAATTTAAGATTTTTTTTCTTAATATACCAGTTCAGTTTTGAGAATTGGGTTAAGATTTTAGTCTTCTACTCAATCATTCTGAAAGCTAATTCCATTTCTTAATTGAAGGGGATTTGTGAATTCACATATGTCTGATCATCAAATGTAAATTGAAAAAGGAATGCAATTGAAACCAGAGACATTATATATATTGCCAAATCAAAATGATGACAGGTTAAAGAAAACAAAGCAAAATTCTTGAGTGAAGCTATCTATTATGCTCCATCAAAGTGGCAATTAAAAAGCCCGGATGTAAAGTACATGACTTAATTGGACTCATACAACATTTCTGACTACTTGTCAGAAAAGACAATTTAGTTATGAAGTTGACTTCATGTATTAAAAAGCAAAAGTGTGTTTTACTCTTTTTTTTTTTTTTCTTAAAAAGCTTATATTAAAATCTTCTAGTCACAAGATACTGAATGTGTTGTTACCGGAAAAATTTCAAGAAGGACTTCCTATGAAGCAAAGGGCATACTTCTAATTTCTATTTCTAATCCCAGAACTTTTTTACTATAAGTTCAGGGATTCACCTTGTGAAGAACCAGATGTCCACATCTGCATGAATTCGAGACTGCCTCATTTTCACTGGCACAAAGACAACTACATTAGTTTCTTGTTCCAGGAAACAAGACATTCATTATCTCAAATAGAGGTAACTTGAAAACTTTGCAGTAATTTATAGACATTATGCAATTGTAAGACACTGTGTTATTCCAAAGGTGGGAGAAAAATTAGCTATTTAAGAGGCGGTTTATCTAAGTCAAAATTATAGCACTGCTTTGCAAGGAGTTTTCTCGCATCTCGTGCAAGCCCAACTCCTTTTTAAGTTATCACCTGAGGGGCTGTGCACTGCTACAGTCAGTACAGATGGCAAGTCCTAGGATGGCAGTGAAGGTCTTGACTGAATGAAGAGATATCTAAAAAAAGCCCAATTCATTCAATATCATCTTTTTATATCTTATTAAACAGGCAGCATCCATCACCACAATGTACAATAATAATATGCCACTAAGAGGAAAAAAATGCATCTGACACGAAAACTGGCTGTGGCTTTCTCCCTTATAAGGAAGAGGTCGCATAATTCATTTCAGTGGAGAAATCTGTCTCTGTCTGTCTGCTGTCTCATTGCAGAGACTAGAGAAGAGGCAAGGGGGGCTGCGAGACCTGGGGCAGGGACCCACCATCATAGAATCTTCGGCCATTTGAAAAGGGCTTGATACTGAATTGGGGAATAGAGGTTAGACAGCTGCAAAGTGCTCTTCCTGCCCATCAGCAATGGGAAGAACCACTGTTATTGTTATTGTTATTGTTTTTGTTGTTTATGGCAGCTGAAGAGGGAGGCAGAGCCAGAGTTGGGCAATTCAGTGGGAAACTAGAGTTGGTGAAATAGCTAAGGATCTTCAGAAGAAGCAAGTCTAGCATTACATTTTAACTTGTCTGCCCCAGAAATCTGTGATGTAACACAAACCGGTATAGCACCTAACTCCTAACCTTTTGAGAATTATAAGCAAGTTTGTTAGACGTGGTAAGCATTGAAAGAGAAATCAAAAGCAATGTATGGCATTCCAAACTAAAACGAAAAGGCTCAGCTAATGTGGGGTACTGTAAACTTGTGGAATGAGAAAGATAATGTGGGATCCCTGGGCCAGCTCCTCAGAAGCTGCGTGGGTTTGGGTGAGTCACTTACCCTTCCTCAGTCGCAACTGCCCGTGGCACTATGGGAATTGTGAGAGTTGGCTTTACCCACTGGAGCATTGCCCTGCATCTTAAGTGAAAGGACAAATGGGAAATTGCTTTGTGAACTGCAAAGACTTACATCTATTCGAGTTATTATTCTAGAATTCTAGTGCAAACGTGACTGTCCCCCAGGTATTTAAAAACAGCCCATCTTCTACATCAAAAGTCAAATGCCAGAAGGTGAGATTATAACTGCTACCTTCAAACAAGACACCACTTGTACCCCGTCACTCATCTACTCATGTGGGGAGAATTATTGGCAGGAAGGCAAGCAGCGATGGCAGCAAGGAGTATTGATGTCAGCAAGGAAAGGAAAAAGAGCAAACACAGTCCACCCAAACCCTATCCCGGCTCTCACACTGTTGGTTATAGACACAGTGTGTTTTGTACCCTGAATATTTCTCAAGTACATTCTTTATTCACTCCATCACCTGCCTTCCTTCAGGTGCTTGTTGCCTTTGACTGGGCACTGTACCAGCACATCAATCCACTTCCCACACCGCCGCCACAGTTTTCTTTCTAAAATGCACATGTGATCACGTTGCTCTCCAGCTTAAATCCCCAGACTGCCTTCCCAATACCTGGATGAGGTGTGGAGTTCAAGCTCAGCAGAATCCCCACAGTCAGCGCTCCCCGCTCCCAGTGCCTTGCAGCGCCTCAAATAAGCCACAGAGCCACGTCTTTGCACTTGCCCCTCCCCCTCCTTGTTTTCTGATGCTTGTTCACTGGATGCAAGAAGAGCCACTTCTCCGCGCAGCCTTCTTCCGTATCTGCTCCGATCCCCATCCCCTTCACAGCACCCCACACACCCAGAAGTAGTTAGGGGTTTTCTCCAACCCATTAACACATTATGCATGCTGCTTTTATGGCATTTTCCACAGGGGGTATCATTATTTATTTTTCTGTCTCTTCCACTAGACTGTGAACTCCCTGAGGGTAGAGAATTCCTCAAATTTGAATTCCTAGCATCTAGCACATAACAGCTTTCAATAAACAGGTTTCAAAAAAACGGTTTTCAATAAACATTGGGAAAATATAGATGTATTAACACTGACTTAAAAATTCTCCATGTTAGCTCAGTTTTTTAAAAAATGACTACATTAGCAATATATTCTAGAATCACAGCTTGCTTGTAATTTTCTGTCTTATGTACTCAGCATGGAAATTTTTTCAATCAGAATAACTGAAGTCGTAATCATTTAAAAGAGGTGTCACTAGCTAAATGGATTCTTGTGCTTAGAAAAATATGAGTGCAGTGATTAACAGAAAAATTCCAAGACATTTTTCTTTATCCTCATTTTCATGTCAAATCTCCTTTTTTTTGGAACCTGCAGTAAAGTTTTGACTCTATTAATTATGACATTACTGGCTACTGCTATCATTATGCTATCAGCATAACGACAATGTCAAGAATGCTGAACTGTGAAAACCCAGCAGAGACGAAGGAGCATGGAATAGGGAATATTTCGGTATGAGAAACTCTCTAAAGGACTAAATCCAGTGCCCAGAGACCATTATCTGGTAAAACAAAAAACAAAAAACAAAAAACAAAAAACAACCAACAACAAGATTTGTCTGACCATGGGTATAAGCCAAAAGCATTTCATTTATACTGGGCAGGGTACTGTACATAAGTGGGACAGAAGTATTTTAGCTGCTTTTTCTGTGTAATGGCAACGATCACAGAATTCTATAGAAAAAGCAAGCAAAATGCATTAATTAATGACTCGCTCTCTGGAAAGCCACAATTTACACTAGACTTGGTGGTAACACTGAGGCGGGCATGACATTCAAATTGGTCTGACTTACTTGGTGGAAAATTTTTAAGGGAAATTGGTAGCCTTTTCCCCTTTCTCCATTTTTTAAGAGGCTTCCTTAAGTGGCACATATCCATTAAAGTCCATAAGTAAATGTTGCTTTCGTGTGTAGGCTGGGATTATTGCTCTTTTTGAAAGGACGCAAGAGACCTGTAGGTGAAAGGGTAGGGCAGCAGGACATCTTTTCCTTTTCATCCACTCTGTCACTACTCTAGCTTGTGCCCTCATCATCTTGTGCCTGGGACATGGCAACTGCCTCAGACATCTCCCATCACCCCAGTCTACCTTTTTCTCTGGCCTTTGCTGGGCCACCCAGCTTCACACAGGATCACCTTGGAGCACCTGGCTGCAGAAGGTGCTCTGAGCATCTCTTGATTCATATGCTGGGCCTTCTCTGATGCCTCAGTATGTGATGCCCATGGGACCTGCTGGTCCTCTTACCTGCAGTCTGACAGTGGGTATAGATGGGAGCCTTGCTCCTTCATCCCTTGGGTGGATAGATCTGAGGCTCACCCTACATGGTTCCCCAGGAAGTGCCATCGGCATCAAGCCCCTATAGCCTACAGTGGTGGCCAGACAACACACCATTGTATTGGCTCTCTTCCCTCTCTGTTTCACTCTATCCAGTTCCCCACCCTTGTTCATTGAGATCACTTCTCAAAGTGAACTACCTGGGTGCAAACCTTGTCTCAGAGCCCTGCTTTCTGGGAACACACAGACTCTTCTAACTGGTCTGTGACAGACAGACTTTTTCATTAGTAACTGTAATGGGTAGAAATATACTTTTTAGTATTTGCAATAATGATGTCTCCACTTCTACTTTGTAATGGGGGGGGGGACATTTATTTAGTCCAAGGTAAGTCAGCATCTTTTGGTTAAAAAAGTATTTTTAGATTATTGCAGTGTCTGTCCTTTAGCATTTAAGCTTTTGGTCAATTCTGGATTCTTTCCCTCCCCTTCTCCTGAACTTCCTCCCAGATGCCATTTAAATTCTGAGATACTGAAATATCATCCTGGCGTCTTTTGCTTTTTCTGCTATTTGCCTTCTTCCTTCCTAGACTTCCAGACTCTCATGGTCTAGTAATAGTAAGAGATTATAGAAAAAAAATTACAAATAAGAAAAATATTTCTAAAAATATTACAGAAATAGGGGCACCTGGATGGCTCAGTAGGTTAAGGATCCAACTTGATTTTAGTGCAGGTCATGATCTTATAGTCATGAGATGAAGCCCTGAGTCAGGCTCTGCACTAGGTGTGGAGTCTGTTTGAAATTCTCTCTCTCTCTCTCTCTCTCTCTCCCCCACCTCAAACCCTCTGCTCCTGCCCCACTCATGTGTGTGCCTGCTCTCTCAAAAAAAATAAATAAACTTAAAAAAATTACAAATATGTTATTTCCTTTTGGGCCTTTCCCCTCTTTTTCATGTCTACTTCATACCATTGTTGAATACTGCCATTTTTACCATGTCAGTTATCTGCAATGGGGCCAAGAATGGCATCCAATTTATACCCTCTAACATCTAATTTGAACTTGTCTTCTCTTCTTCCAGCTTAAAGTTAGTGTAAATATCCCTTGAAGTGAAGGAGGTACATAGGGTATAAAACTTGGGGTAATATTGGGAAGGAGAAAATGGGTATTAGGGAGGTGACCAGTAATAGCCATTAAAGTTGCCACTGTGATATGCTTTTCCTACTGTCCTTCATGTGACTTCCTGCAGCAAAAACAATGCCTGGTTCAATAACATATGTTTGCTCTTGAGTACACAGATAAACTACATTTCCCAGTTTCCTTGCAGTCAGGATGGAACCATCTGACTGTGTTCTGGACAGTGGAATGTGAGCAGAAGTGATTAACACTACAGCGAGGTTTGGCCCATGAAAATGTCCCATGTACAGTCCTCCATTTACTTATCTCCTCGGTGGTAGCCTTGGAAACCACACATGGAAGATGATGACATCAAGAGATGGAATCAGTCTAGGACTCTGCGTGACTGGGGACAGGTGAACACCTTATTCTCTCCCCACTCTTGGCCCCACCACATTAGATTGGGATGCAAGTGAATAATTAAGGTTTATCGTGTTAGGTCACTGACACTTGGAGGTTGTTTATTATAGCAGCTAGTGTTATTTACCCTAATGTATCCCTCAGTATCATGCATGGGAATTCTCCTGCCTAAAATGAATTCTGTCTTCCCTCTTTTTTTCTAATCAAAATCCCACCAATGTGTAAAAACTCAGCTAAGGGTCTTACACAATACACAAACTTTCCAATGATTGCTACAGCTCATGGTGATATCTCTCTTCTAATTCCTAGGATGCTCTTTCCCATTTAGATCTTAAATATGTACTGCTTTTCCTTGTTATTTACTTTTCTTTTTTTTTTTTTTAATTTTTTTTTTCAACGTTTATTTATTTTTGGGACAGAGAGAGACAGAGCATGAACGGGGGAGGGGCAGAGAGAGAGGGAGACACAGAATCGGAAACAGGCTCCAGGCTCCGAGCCATCAGCCCAGAGCCTGACGCGGGGCTCGAACTCACGGAGCGCGAGATCGTGACCTGGCTGAAGTCGGACGCTTAACCGACTGCGCCACCCAGGCACCCCTGTTATTTACTTTTCCATGTGTATACGTTTACTTACCCAACTAGATTATCAATTCCAAGTGGAAAAAATGATCATTATTATTGTTATTATTATTACTTGACCCCCCAAAGCAATTATCACCGATCTGTGTAGGTGAATAAAAAGTCAGAAGTTATATAAGGCTTATAAATGTTCCATAAATATCATCGTATGCTTCTAGCATGGGCTAAATATAAGAATTTGGCCCTAGTAATTCTGGCTCACAGGTACAACAATGAATTCTCTGAGGATAAAATTAATTCCTATATATAAATAAGCTGTTCTGAAAGTTTGCTGTTTTCCTCAAGGGCTAATTAATGTTAGCATTTCCTCTGCCTGTACCCTAAATGCATATTGAACAATATCCCAGGTTGTGAAAAAAAGAATTAGAACGTGAGATCTCTTTGAAATCCCCCCCCACCACCACCACTACCGGTTTCCTGTCACCCATATTCAGCTTCTTTCGAAATGAAAGTTAGCAGGTTTAGTACAATCTGTGCTGGATTTTATGAGTCTACTTTTTCAACAACAACAACTTCTTTAAGTTCCTGAATCTCCTCTTTCTGACCCTAGCTGTTAAACAGTCAAATTTGTCTCTTTTCTAATTGGGACGGAAGAACAAGATAGTAATGTGTATCATTCAGGTGGCCATGATTTACTTTGCAATTAAGCAAAGGGGTTTAGGGATGAAAGTTTCAAACATAAAGATTAGAACTTGAAACAAGCACATAATGAAAAATTTTATATAAGCGTCTGTTTTTGAAGATGCTGGAAACCATTTTAAACTGGGGGGAAAAAGTTGCCTATAGATTTTGATGCTATAAAATGTGCCAGCTTTCAAAAGTGCAGATTTCTCTGAACTCCTATTCATTCAGCGGGACTGGGTGCCAGCAATCTGCTTTTCTGCCCAGTCAGTGCACTTTCATTTTGAGCTGGGGAGAATACCTCTGCAATTGTAGAGTTCATGCCCTCCAGTCTTTAGTCTATTCTCCACTGAAGCTACTTGTATAGAGATCAGTCTCTGCTGGTTGCACCAGCAGTTCTAACAATCACACAGCATCCAGTCTTATCCTTTTCAAGTACCAAGTGCAACATATTAATGATGAAGAGTACATTTTCTAGCCTTTCAAAGAATAACTTGAAATGACACAGTAACATGGAAGAAATATCTAAAAACCAAAGAAACATTTTTATGGGCAGTCTATCATTCTTGCATTTTAATTTCTTAGCAGCCAAAATTGAACCTCTGGCTCACAGGAAGGGAGGATGAGAATTAGGATATAAGTACGTTGGTTCATGTTTTCTTCCTGTACAAACTCTAATGTTAGAATTGCCTTTTAATATGTGGTCATAGTTTTTGGTTTGTTTTTTGCTTTTGTTTTTTTAAATAGCCATCAAGGACTTTCAGCAGAGGGTTTTTTTTTTTTTGGTGTTTTTGTTTTTGTTTTTAATATAATTTATTGTCAAGTTAGGTAACATACATTGTATACAGTGTGCTCTTGGTTTTGGGGGTAGATTCCGTGATTCATCGCTTACATACAACACCCAGTTCTCGTCCCAATAAGTGTCCTCCTCAATGCCCATCACCCATTTTCACCTCTCCCCTGCACCCTCCCTATCAACCCTCAGTTTGTTCTCTGCATTTAAGAGTCTCTAATGGGTTTGCCTCCTTCTCTGTTTGAAACTATCTTTTCCCCTTCCCTTCCCCCATGGTCTTCTGTTAAGTTTCTCAAGTATGAGTGAAAACATATGATATCTGTGTTTCTCTGACTGACTTACTTCACTTAGCATAATACCCTCCAGTTCCATCCACATTGCTGCAAATGGCAGGATTTCAATTTTTCTCATTGCCAAGTAGTATTCCATTCACATAACTGTGTTTCTCAAGGCAACAGGTTTTCCATGGTCATACCTCAGAGCTGCCCAAAGTGGGCCTGAATGTGGGGACTTTTCTTCCCCTTCCTACTGCAGTAGTTTTGCTTTTTGTCTGTTTTGCATTTGGATTTCTACATAAAATTTACAATTACAAAAATGGATTCTGGGAAGAAAAAAATCCCTGAATGTTGGAATCATGGAAACATTTATTTTCCTCTAATCGGTGCAACTTATTTTTCCATATTGAAATAACCAAAATATTATGTTGTAGGAATGTGTAGAGGATATTTGCTCCCCATTCCCTAGCATCCTGATTTCCTTCGGGGAATTACCTGTCTCCCACTGAATGTGATGCCGGCAGATGGTGAATCTGGGACCTTCCCTCCATAACAGCTGAAGTGACCGATCTCTCCTCTCAAATTCCCAGGCCAGCAAGGGGGTATGCGTCCTCAATCAGATGCTCTCTCCTAGGTGTCTGCATCTGCAGTAGGGGACACAACAAAGGAACATAGGTACTTTGCACATTTTATTAGTGGTATCCTTACCTATCAGAAGACTCTGCCAGGATTCCTCCTTCTTGGTCTTCCAGAGCTGCCTTGGTGCCTGCCCATTTCCAAGTAGATTGTCCAGCCTCCTGGCAATTTAAGGAGCCCCTGATAACCCTTCCACTCGCACATGTTTTTCACACTATGTATCTTCATTTTCCTTGCTTTGCTGTTTCTTAGCTCCTTCTGGATCAGACCATAAACTACCTTATGGCAATCCTCCACTAAAATGTAGTTACTTGCTGTCCTCTGAGATGTATCTTTCTCTTCTTGTAAGGGCTTTGGACCACTTTCACTCTATCTCCATCTACTCCAATACATAGACTCACCATCTCCCTGTTTTTGATTTGTTCTTCCCATGTTGATGCTGATATCTCAATGTGTCCCTGCTTCTCTATTCAGCATGCTACCCCAGCAATGGTATGAAAGTGTGTAGGCCTCAGTTGTTTGGAGAGTCAGAACACTTGCTGGGAAGATGAAGGTGAAGAAGATCTGAATCCAGCGCAGCGAATCAGGAGTGCAGAGTGTCAAAACACAGGTGGCGAGGCAAGCAAGTGTTAGAGAAGGGGCAGAGAAAGGGCACAAAATCCAGACACACAAGGAATTTAGGACTAGGTGCCACAATAAACTGAGAAAATTATTTGAGGTAAGGTATAGTTTGTACAGAGGCTTCTGTGTATTCTGTGCCAGAACAGGGGGTATTCTGGTAAAGATGCCCAAGCGCCACCCGCCCCCAAAATAGTATGGTTTTTTTCTAAGTTCTATCTGGCCTTCATGAAGACAGTCCACCATTTTATTAACACAGTGGGGAAAATAAGATCTTCTTGATATGTCATTAAATAATGATATCTGTCATTTATTGAGTGCTTTCTATATGGCAGGCTCGTTGCTGAAGTGCTTTGAGTGTAAGGAGAATTGAGGCTGAGAGAGGTTAAATCACCTGCCCAAGATCACACACGAAGTAAATGGGAAAGCTGAGATTTAAGCTCATGTTTGCTAACTCAGAGCCCAAGTTTTTAATGATTGAGCATCCATACCATAAATTGGACTGGGCTTTGGAATACACACATAGCTGCTTCTTCCAACTCCAAGCTTCTAGCTGGCATAAGGCAGCATTCAGTAAATACATGTTGAATAAACACATACGAAGGAGCCTGTTAACCCTCACTCGTTGGAGTAAGAATGGGCAGAGTGGCTCTTGTTTGACCACAACCATACAGCTTTCATCTGGGAAACGCTTCTTCCTCTGCTCTAACCACATGCAAGTAGGAGCTGCCCTTCACTTACAGATTCCACTCTTGTGCCTTCTCTGATTGGGTGGCCCTGCTTGCAGCTGATTCCAGGTTTGGGCTCAGCTGGGAGAACACGAACCAGGCCAGACTTCCCCCGCCAAACTTTCAACCGGGACCAGAGTCCCAGTCTCCCTCTGGTGATGAAGCCAGGAGATATCTGGCCTAAGAGATGCTGGTGGTTATATACCCATGAGGTAATAGATCTAAGAATAAAAAGCTGACCTACAAGTGATTGAGAGACAGGAATCATAAGGAGAGATGGAGGGAAAGTAAGAATAGCAGAGTCTGAGACCTGGTATCAAGTTGTTCTCAAGTCCCAGCACTAGTTGGGTTTAGTTATGTCCACCCAAAATAGTTCTGACCAAGACAGTGGGTTTATAAAAATTTCCAGCACATTAAGTTCATGTTACACTGAGAGAAAGGGGGAAATACTTCATCTTCTGTCTCTGCATATGACATATGCTTCTCCATCTCTAAACCTAGACCATTCAGTACTAGAAGGAAAGATAGTGGGGGGATTAACAGAGCGGAGACACAAATTCTTGAAATAATTCACAAGTAACACTTCTGTTTTCTTGTCTCACTTGCTGACTGTCAATATTTCTACATTGTAAGGAAGCTTTCCTAACCATTAGGTAGCGAGAAATAAATTTGTTACAGTATCACATATTTCTACAGAATAGCTGGTAATAAAGTTTTGTTTTGTTTTGTTTTTTTTACTCTGAAGAACTCTGGGGCAGAGAGGGGTTCTTTGCCATCATAGTCATGAGGAAGGAAGCTGATAATTTAATTTATCATTAAATTATTCTAAAATAAATAATTACTAAAACATTACTATTAACTATTGATTTGTATAACAGGTAAATTAGGACATACTTCCACACCTTACAAAAAATACTTCATAGAATTTCTGCAGAGTATAATATAATGTATTGCCTTAACAATTTATAGAATCTCCTTGGAGTGCCTGGGTGGCTCAATCACTTAAGCGTCCAACTTCAGCTCAGGTCATGATCTCGCAGTTTGCAAGTTTGAGCCCCACGTAGGGCTCTGTGCTGACAGCTCAGAGCCTGAAGCCGACTTTGGATTCTGTGTCTCCTCTCTCTGCCCCTCCCCCTCTCGTTCTTTGCCTCTGTCTGTCTCAAAAATAAATAAACATTAAAAAAATTTTTAAAAAAGAGTGTGGACAACTGAGTCCTACTTGACCTTTAAAAATAATAAATAAAAATATAATCTCCTCTTATGGGAAAACCAAAGATTATGGTGAGTCCACACATATTTAATTCACATATAATTTATTTAAAAACGTATTTATTACATGAAGCTAGGCTGCCAAGTATGGCTATACAGTCTGTGTACTGCATATTGACAGCTGGCTTGAGGCACATGTGGTAGCCAAGTTCCAGCCCTCACTTCTCACCCTTAGCCATGTGCCTATGAGGCTGCCTCCGCCCACTCAAAGCACATATTGGCCAGCAGTGGCCCTAGAAAAAGACCCACAGACCTTCCTAGGACCTTAAACTCTATAAGAGAGAGGCATTCTTCTGAAGCACAAAATAGAAAAATGACAGAAGTAATGTTTTCCCTATAAAAGTTAAGCACATAAATGCCCAATAAGTGCTTATTAAACTAAATTAACAGATTGTAGAATAAGAAAGGTAATGAGTTCCTTAGTAATATGCCAAAAGAAAAGTGATAGCAAATGCCTTAAATTATATGCTCTTATTTCTTTCCATGGTTTATTTCTTCCTTATACATGGTTTTTGTCCACTCAACCCAACACTATTAGGATTTGTGACAACCTTATTTTATCCTTTCTCTTGTCAAATGGGGACACAGAAAAGTAAGACATTATTTTATTTTATTTTATTTTATTTTATTTTATTTTATTTTATTTTATTTTATTTTATTATTTTATTATGAAATTTATTGTCAAATTGGTTTCCATACAGCACCCAGTGCTCATCCCAACAGGTGCCCTCCTCAATATCCATCACCCAGCCACTCCTCCTTCCCACCCCCCATAAACCCTCAGTTTGTTCTCAGTTTTTAGGAGTCTCTTATGTTTTGGCTCCCTCCCTCTCTAACCATTTTTTTTTTCCTTCCCCTCCCCCATGGTCTTCTGTTAAGTTTCTCAGGATCCACCTAGGAGTGAAAACACTAAAAAATTAAATTTTTTTTTTAGTGTTTATTTATTTTTGAGAGAGAGAGAGAGAGAGAGAGAGTGAGAGAGGGGCAGAGAGAGAGGGAGACAGAATCTGAAACAGGTTCCAGGCTCTGAGCTGTCAGCACAGAGCCCCACGTGGGGCTCGAACTCACGAACCATGAGACCATGACCTGAGCCAAAGTGGGACGCTTAACTGACTGAGCCACCCAGGTGCCCTGACATTTATTTTAATTTTAAAAAGTTTTCTTATTTACCATCAGTGCTTCCCTTCTCTGTCTCTATCCTCATAACTGCCCTGATCCATGGAACACATGACTGACAGGGAAATAGCCACAGTAAATCACACAATCACATCCTGATGACTAGTGCTTCAGTTTATCAACCTTGACAATAAATGCCTCTTTGCGGCTCACCATAGTTCACTTTTTTATACCACAGAAAGGCCCTGGACGTGCTTACGATGCTTTCTATAAATAAGCCACACATTCCAGCTTTCGAAGGAGCACATTCTGCTAAACATAGACTGTGGAGACAAGTAATCCCTGTTTTTGTTGCTGTATATTATGGGTCCTAATTCAGGCTGAGTTTTCCTTATCCCATCTCAACTTGACCTTGGCTATTTTGGGTCTTTCCACAGAGGTCACCATATTACTTCTAGTGCTTCATAGTGCATATCCAGGCCAGGAGTATCTGTAGTCCTGGGATTCTGGAGCCTGACAGCTGCAATCACCATTAACTGGAAGGGCCACAGGGTTGTTAAATAGTCTCATGGATATTCTAATCCAAAACCAGAGGTTTGGGAGTCTCTTGGCAACTGCAAGAGCCATCAGCCACTTGAAAGTTGAAGTCTGGGTATTATTGACCTAGAACTTCCCCAGCTGAGGCAAGAAGGCAGACAACCTAGCATGAATGGCTAGTTGGTCCAAAGGCTCTGTGGAATTATATGACTAAGAAAAAGGGCTTAAAGTGTGGTTCACTTGGTCCTCCTAGCCAGTACCAGTATATAGGATGATCTAGATATTGCAGGTTGTGATTTGGTCAAATCTTTTCTTGCTTTTTGTTTGTTCCTTTGGTTTTTACTTATTTTTTTTCAAAAGCATATGGCATTCGGCACCAGAAATATGAAATAGAAGTCTTTTGGAGTTACTTGTTATTGGCTCCTTATTCTGAATAAATGTTTTCTTTAAGACCCTTGCTTCTTTCTGTCTATACTCCCGCATTAAGCTGTAAAATACCAATAGGCTCATCAGTCACACCACGTTTACCATTAGAGCGTCACAGTGTGTGCAGTGCTTTTCAGTTTACAAAATGCGACAGAACATCCATTCCGTCACTGATCCTCAGAACAGCCGTATGGGGCAGGAATTGTTATTCCAGTGTTCAACCTGGAGAAACTGAGATCAGACTGATTATGTGACAGGTCCACAGAGGACGGCCAGATCCCAATCCAAACCTGGTGATGTTTCCAATTTAACTAGTGTCTTTAGTTTTACAAGTGTTATAACTTGCATGCTGGACGCATGCTGGATGGGAGCCCCGGGACTTCCAGTAAGCCGCTTATTGCCAGCCAGAGGAACTTGCAATGATTGTTTAATCTCTCTGAGCCTCAATTTCCTCTTCTGTAACACGAAGTCACATTTTGCTCTCGCATTTTGTGATTCAAATGATAGGCACACAGGGATATTAGGAATCTTTCCTCCATGTGTAATACAAGTGTGATATGTGCATTTTACATGCAGAGGAAAATAGAAAATTTGGATTTTTCTCCTGCTGTCTCTTCCTTTCTCTCTGTCTTCATTTTTCTTTTACCATTCCTTAGTCTGCTGCCTTTGGTGAATTATTTACTGCCATTGAATTCCTCAGACTATCAGCTGCTAAGTAAAGAAAATAATGCTGTTCTCACATGATTTTATTGGGAGTTACATCTTCTGTCTCCATCAAGTAAATCCTAATATAGCATGTCCAGGTAACATACTATAAAGTCTTATGGAAAGTTAGCTTGGTGGGGTTTTGCTCTGATTTTAGGTCCATCTTATAGAATGTTGATGGCTCCTCTGTTTGTGTTGAGAATAGAGATGCCAACATTTTTTTGAAATTATTTTTAAACCTCGATTCTAACCTTGTGATGCATGTGAATCTGGTAGTTGCTGGAAACATAAATGGAGAAAAGATGACTTTACTGGTTGATTCTTACCTGAGGCAACAGATCTGCCCATACAGTTAAATCAGTGGTTATCAAAGTGTCCTTCCTGAACCAGTAGCATCAGCATCATGTGGAAATGTGTTAGAGATACAAATTCTTAGACCCCCACCCACGACCGGCTGAGTCAGAAACTCTGGGGTTGGGGCCCCAGAATCTTTCTTTAAAGCCCCCCTCCCATATGATTTGAAGCACTCTGAAGTAAGAGAACAGAGTAAGAAAAAACAGAGTAAGATTTTTGTTCTATTGGAATATTTTTTCCACTCCTAAACTCCCCAGGATGGCTCTGTGGAAGTGAGATCACTGACAGCATCTGCTGTGGTGGAATGGAAGAAATTATATATAGGGCCACTGGGGCATAGCTGTTACTAGAGAATACCAATTAGCTACATTGTCAACACTCCATTACCTTTTAAATTTTCTTACTGCTATCTTAGACAGGATTAATGTCCTTTCCTATATTTAAAAAGGTATTAAACTTTATCCATTAGCATCAACACATAACAAAGGTAACAAACCAAAATCTTAAGATACTTGTAACTAATAACATTCAAACCTTAGTTCAACTCCACTAAACTGAGGCTAGCCATTTTTCTGTGCTCCCACTGGGCTGTACTACGTAGTAAATCCAATTTCGGGTCTTAGTTCTAGAGGAATATATTGCCAAATATTTTTCTACATTATCAATTGCTATTCCACACAATTTTTTTAATGTCTAAGCCTGATTACCCTGAGGAAAAAGAACCCTCCTGAGGCACTTAAGCTCATTTATTAATTCAATTAATAGCAGAGTCCTTTTCTGGGAAAAACATGTTCTGTTTTGATCAGCACTTTAGTTTCTAAGATTAATACTCACAAGTTTCCCAAATGTGGAGGTTTAGCCTTAAGTCATTAAAAACCTACTATTCATCCTATAAGGTACAAAGTTGGGTTGTACTACTTAATAAGTTTGTGGCTTTGAGCAAATTACTTAACCTCCAAACCTTGGTTCTTCATCTGCAAAATTGGGGTCTCAAAGCCAGAGTTCAAAATCTGGAGTGGAATTCCACCCCCCTCCACCTTTTATTATGTTTATTTATTTATTTTTTAGAGAGAGAGAGTATGTGTGCACATGTGCACGAGTTGAGGAGATACACAGAGAAAGAGGGAGACAGAGAATCTTAAGCAGGCTGTGTTGTCAGCACAGAGCTGGACATGGGGCTCCACCCCACGAAAGATGAGATCAGGACCTGATCTGAAATCAAGAGTCTGATGCTCAACCAACTGAGCCACCTAGTCACCTCCCTTTTATTTTTGTTAATGTAACTCACTTCTTTCCCCACTCCTAAGTTTCTCAGCCTTTGGGAGGAGGAGACCCAAGGGCTTTCTCTTCCCATTTGTCCTGGGAAGGCAACAGTTTTGATGTATTACAGGCTTGGATGTGCATCCTAAATTAAACACTTACCAGTGTATGACTTTAAGCAATTTACTTAATCTCTTTAAGCTTTAGTTTCCTTATCTACAGAATGAGGTAACAATTGTACCTATCTTGTAGTGTTAGATATGTAAAATGGTTGGTCTGGCACATGGGAAGTGGTGAGCATTCAAATGTTCAACTGTAACTACTATTATAATTATAATTATTGCCTCTCTTTCTTAGCATATATCAAGCTTGGTACTGTTCCCCTCTTTAGACCAGACCATTCATCTTTATATACATATACATAAACATATACATATGCATATACATGTATATATATACACATATACATATGTGTGTGTGTGTGTATATATATATATATATATATATATATATAATTATGAGACAGAAATTATAAGACTTGACTTCCCAACCACTCTTTTTTATCAATTAAATGACAAGCCGTATCTGCTATTGGCCAGTGTTTTGAAGCACACTTTTTGAAGTTGAAGATGGGACTTCTCAATTGATAATTGGCTTTGACCTCTAAAGCTAGATGGTTCATTAATGGACAAATGACCAAAAGCTTTTTCGTATGGCTTGTAGCCTGTAGCCAAACCCATGCCCATAGGCCATGGGTGGTTTTTGCCAAAACATAAATTATGGGCCATGGTGACAGCCAATCACAAAATTCTTTTGCCTTACATTGCCTTTCATTGAGAGATTAATCCCCTCTCCTCTACTTTTTGTGGAAAGAAAAGCCAACAGGCATGGTTGATACAAATTTTAAGGAAAGGCTTTGCTGAAGGTATAAGTTTTCCTCTTCCAGAAGTGCAGTCTAGCTCTGGGAGGCAGTACACAGACATTGCTTAAGAATAGTGGGCAATAGGGGCACCTGGGTGGCTCAGTTGATTAAGGTCCAACTTTGGCCCAGGTCATGATCTCATGGTTCGTGAGTTCAAGCCCGGCATCCAGCTCTGTGCTGACAGTTCAGAGCCTGGAGCCTGCTTTAGATTCTGTGTCTCCCTCATTCTCTGCCCCTCCCTAGCTAACTCTGGCTTTCTCTCTGTGTCAGAAATAAATAAACTTAAAAAAAAAAAAAAAAAGAATACTGGGCAATATATGTGGATGAGGAAAGATCTTTATTTGTCCATACCTAGGGTTTTAGATCCCTCATAGAGGATTTTCCTAAAGGTCCCTCATCATGACTCCCACAAACTTATTCTGAAAATTATACGGCGTGGTGTATATGTATGCATGCTGTGCTTAGGCAGTGGTAGTTCTCTCCTTTATATAATTCAGGTTCCATGCAGAATCCTCAAACAGGGTAATTGAGAGGAGTTTAATGGAGGCCTATTTACAAAAGTATAGGCTGGATAAAGTGAGAACTACCAGGGATGAGGAAAGTACCCTAGAGCTAGCAACAACAGAGTCCACTACCACCCCTGGGCCAGAGAGGCAGGATGGAGAACAGTTAAAGGACCTGGACCGAGAGCTATAGTCTTCAGTTGAGAAACTCAGCAGCTGCCAGTATAGCCCAGCACACTTTCCACCTTCTGTTCTGCAGGGCCTCCTACAGTCACCTCACACTGGCTAAAATCTAGTGGTAGGGAAGCCCATCGATGCCATCCATAAACATCTTTAAAGGTCCATGTATTAGTTTCCTAGAGCTGTTGTAACAAAGTACCCAAAACTTAGTGGCTTAGAACAATAGAAATTTATTGTCTCACAGTTCTGGAGGCTAGAAATCTAAAGTCAAGCTATTGACAGGGCAATGCTCTACCTAAAAACGTTAAGGCAATCCTCCCTTTCCTCTTCCTAGATTCTGATGATTTGCCAGGGCTTTTCAATGCATCTCTCTAACCCCGTGTCTTCACATGGTGCTCATTCTCCCTGTGTCTTTGTCCTCACATGGCCTTTTTCTCAGGACACCAGTCATAGTGGTAGAGGCCCACTCTACTCTAGTATGACCACACCTCAACTAGTTACATCTGTAATGACCCTATTTCCCAATAAGGTCACATTATGAGGTACTGGGGATGAGGACTTCAACATTGCCTTTTTGGAGAGACAAAATTCCACCAGCAACAGACATCCTTCCAGATGGGGGTGGGTACAGAGCTGGCAAAGAGGAGCAGCAGGGATGACTTGGCACACTCTTCTTTCATCATGTCCTCCATAGTTCACATTCCACAGGGTCCCAGACTTTTACCTCTCTTTTTAGGCTTCTAATCCTTCTTTCCTCATTTTATTCACTCTTTATTGAAGTGTAACATATGTACAGAACAACAGACAAGTAATAAGTTCATAGTTTGAAGAATTTATACAAACTCAACATACATTGTAAACAGCATCTGGATCAAGAAACAATGTTAATAACATTGAATAACCACAGAAAACCCCCCTCATTCTCCCTTCTAGTCTCTGCCTTCTCCCAAGGGTAACCATCATTCTGGTTTCTAACACCATAGAATCATGTTGCCTATTTTGGAACTTGATCTAAGTAGAATTATACAGTATGTACTCTTCCACGTTTGTCTGGCTTGTCCCACTCATAGTGTCATCTATGTTGTTGTGTGCAGTTGTAACTTGTTCATTCTCATTCCATTGTATGAATATACCACACTTCATCCATTCTGCTGTTGATGGACACTTGGATAGATTCTAAGCAGGAGATCTGTTGGATAATATTGCTGTGAACATTCTTATAGATATCTGTTGGTGAAAAACATTTGGTGATAAATGCTCGTGCTTATGACTTTTTTTTAATTTTTTAATTTATTTTTGAGAGAGAGCATGAGCAGGGCAGTGTGGGGGGGACAGTGCAGAGAGAAAGGGAGACAAAGAATCTGAAGCTGGTTCCATGCTGACAGCAGCAGGCCTGGTGTGGGGCTCAAACTCACAAACTATGGGGCTTGAACCCACAAACCAAGAGATCACAACCTGAGGTGAAGTTGGAAGCTCAACCGACTGAGCCCCCTAAGTGCGCCCATGCTTATGACTGTCTTGACAAACATCCTCCGGAAAGTCTTGCTCACTTCCTAGTTAGAATTATTTGTATTCTCTTTAGTGTTCTCAAAGTGAACATTTACCACAATGTATCACATGAATTAAGAACATGCATATCTCCTACCCTATCCATAACCTTTTTGTGTGTCTGTGAGTTTTTCAAGGACAAAGATTCTGCTTTATGTATCTTTATATCCTAGTGTGTGCCTGCTACTTATTGGCATCAAATCAGTTTTTAAGTGAGGGAGTGAATAAATAAGGAGAGTGGAGACAGCATGAATCAGGATCACAGGATGGAAAAGGGTATGACCACAGATTCAGCTCATCCTCAAGAGTCTGACATAATGGCATCATCTTGTGTTGTCACCTTCTAGCTTCCATTTGCTTTTCTTCAGGGTCCTGTCACCTACCCTCCCTGCTGCTTCACTTTAGGATTAGGTATCTCTGAAGACCCCATTTTCTCCTCTTCATTAGTGTCTTTACTACATGGATTCTCACATGGATTTTATGCACAAAGGGATCTTTTTTCTAATACGTTAATCTCTAATACTTGAAATCTTCCCCCCCTCCCCCCGCCCCGGGTCTTTTCTTTTGATTCTTAGACATGATATAATTTTTCTTTACCATGCATTATAATCTTCTTTTATGAATCAATGATTTATGTAATCTGCTTCCATTCCATCTTCTCTTCAAATCTGCAGCTCTTTCAAAATTCTCCATGAATGCCAAGGCCTCCACACTCTCCTGGGACCCTAGGCTCCCAACACTGGAGTGCATCTTAGTTACTGCCTCTCCGTCCTCTTATCATCTTTCCTCCTCACTCAATCAGCTGCCAACTCATCCAACACTTTCCCATTAAAGTCTTTCTATTTCCACAGTCACCACATTAACCAATATCCTACCTACCTCACACATGTCCCTACCAGCTTCTTAGCTGGACTCCTCATCTGCATTCTCTCCCCTTCCAGGTTATTCTTAAATACAGAATAGATTTTATCATCTGCTCATGAAATGAGAGAGGCTTCCAATTGCTAATCAGGTCCAGCTCAATTATATCTGATCATATCTCTCCTGCATCCTCACTGCACCCTCCCTGGCAGAACCTGCTTCTCATATTTTTCCAGCTGCCATCATTGTGCCTCACCTCATTTGACAAGAGCGCTAAACTTCTAGCATGAAATGGAACTGGATTCTGAACTGGCCTTCCAATCACAAGGTGGAGATAACCTCAAAACACAGGACAGGAAGGGTATTTTGATAGCATTTGCTATTTTGATAGCATTTTGTGAAACTTTTCAAACATAGGATTCAGCTGATCGAGCTATTATTTTGCCACCTTAAAAATATGCCCTAATTGGGGCGCCTGGGTGGCTCAGTCGGTTGAGCGTCCGATTTTGGCTCAGGTCATGATCTCACAGCTCGTGAGTTCGAGCCCCACGTCGGGCTCTGTGCTGACAGCTCAGAGCCTGGAGCCTGCTTCTGCTTCTGTGTCTCCTTCTCTCTCTGCCCTAAACCACTCACAGTCTGTCTCTGTCAAAAATAAATAAACATTAAAAAAAAATTTTTTTTTAAATATGCCCTAACATACAGTAACTTCTGCTTCACATCTAAGCATATTCCCACAATTAAGTCATGAATTAAGTTTTAATTGCATCCATTATTTACAAATTATATGGGCTAAGGTGTGACTAATAGCCCTTATTACTAAGTGAAGAAGTATATTGGAAATTAAGTCATTTCACGATGCCTAACCAGGTAGTCATTTGGTAGTAAAGTCTTAGCTAGCTCAACTATATAAAATAAGATATCACATATTTTTGAAAAATGACTTCTGCTTTAAAAATTAAAGGTTTAAACTTAGAGTCTTCTCCTTTGTTATGGATACATTTTAATTTTACAACAGGAACAAGAGACTTATTTTATCATATTATTTATGGTAGCTAATTATCTGTTTGTAAAAAGCGGTTTTATATAACCTATTTTAGGAAAAGCAGTTAAGAGGCTATTTTGGTGTTCAGTGTCCAGAGATTTTGCATCTTCATATTATATCATAGTTATATATGGTAAACAAAGTAGGGTTTTGTGCATGATTTTATTCAGAGAAAGTTACTGTAATTCAAAGAAAATATTAATCCCTGCCAATCACCAACAAGAATATAGCTTAAGATTGGTGAATGATTCCTTGTACAGTATCCAGGGATAGATGAGAACACAGGCTGGTAGGAGCATGGATGGCCTTGGGCTCGTCAGGAACAGTAGCTCTACCTTATGAACACTAAGGGAAAATTTTGGTATGTGTACATTTGCTATTACTTGGTTTTGTAGCCCAACATTGCTTCTTGGGTTTCTTGTCTTATCAATCAAGTCAAAGATGTCCATTGGTTTCCACTGGTGCTGTCAGTTTGATTCCTGACTTTACCGAAAAGCCATTCTAATAATCCTGGTGTCAGCCTCAGCTAAATAAATTCTTGAATTTGTTATCTTCTGTCTTAGGAGAGGCTACATTAGAGTTGAAGCATACTAATGATAAAGGCATAGGTCCATGCTGAACTAGCTTTGGGGAAACAAGGCTTAGCTTTCTGAGTATTAAGTTGATTTTTCATAGGTTCTTAATTGAAATTTCTACATGTGAATGTGCAATACATTGAAAATTTAGCTGAAGAGTTGAGATATTTTTCTACGTTACTATACAAAATTCTTTATCCTTATAAAAAGTCAACAGCAATGTAACTAGCTCATCCCCTTATTAATAGATAATGGTATACAAAATTTTATAAGCAATATATTACTATTCAAACAGTTACTATTATCGTAACTCTTAACAAGTGAAACCCTCACGGTGGGAGACGATGAAACAAAAGTTCCTATAACGTATCATGTATAGGTAAGCAACAAAAGGCCCAGCAGTGTTCAGCAATGTTCCTACATGAAGGACACAATATAATACCTATACACAGAATCCTGAGCCTTCTAGGTTATTTATAAACTCTTTTTGGGATTCTGATAAAGACACTTCTCAACTTCTGGAGCCTAAATATTTCAAGGGTTTTCCCTTTTATTAATAATTTATATCATAGGTGGTGTGTTCTAATGGATATGCTTTTCATCTGAGATACTATTGTGGCCAAAATACTTCAAAAATGTCAGTGTATATTTATATCCTATGGAAGTTGTTCAATGTAAGCATGGACATAGTTTAGGCTTCCAACTTTGTAGATCAAGTCACCAAAAAAAGCAATGCTTTGAAAAACAAGATTCAACTCACTGAATGACCAATTTATCAACATTTACTGATCTATCAAAAATGTTTTTAATATCTGAATAGGAATATTCAGCTTTAGTTGCTGGTGATAAAACATACAAAATTAATGTCGATATGGCATTTGAAGAATTGGCAAAAAAAAAAAAAGAAAAAAACTTTAACAAGCTTCAAGTTTGATGAAATAGAAACTGTCACCCATAAAAGCAGTCAAAATAATCCTACCACATATAAAATGTTAAAAAAAAATATATTGGTTTCAAACAAGGAGCGATTGGAATATGTATACTTGGTGGCAATTGGTTGAAAAGTTTGATGTGCAATACTTCAAAGCATGAGAATAGAATCAGGAGGGTATCAGAGGAAGTATTATAATAGACCATGTGATTGGTGTGGGTAGAGAAATAAATGAGCTAAAATGTGACAGGAGAAACCACATCACCTCAAATACTGATTACCAGTTGTTAAAAAACAGTTGAAGGTTGATTTGCTACCTGAGAAACTGACAGAACATCTTTAAAATGTTATATGATTAGGAAAATATAAAATGGCATTAAATGAGATCCCTAGTTACTTTATTTGACTTTCCCAAAACTTTAAAGTTTTGCTCTGTGTTGTAAACTACAGTTTTTTGGTTCTTATTTCTCCTGTGCATTGCTGCAAAGTTAGTGTAATTCAATCTCAAGGATACCTTATCCTTTGGCATCCTGTGCTGTGAGTTGCTTGGTATAGACTGTTACTCCATTGGAGTAAACTGGGAGTTGGAAGTATAGAGGCTTCTCATTGGCTCAGTTGTCTCAGTCTTTCATTGCCTGGACTATTGCAGGGGGAGGAGGAAACCTTTTCTTCTTCCTGCTGGGGTAGTAAAGCAATACCCACCTGCAAGGTCTGTCTCTTCCTGTTGGATCTGCAATTGACAACGAGCGGTAGGGTGTGAGAGCTCCCCCTGCTGAACCTCCCAACTCCATTTATTAAGGTTTCCGTTTATTAATTTGCACAGTTAGTTCTAATGTGGATACTTTCGTCACAGCAGTGGATATCTTCAAACCTCAATTGCCCACTTCTGGCTTCTTGTGGCTGTCAATTCCTGTTGGTCTGCATGATTGATCACACAGGCTACCGGATTTGCCAATGCTACTTTTCTTAGCTATTCTTAGTTGCTATTGTTATACAGGGTTGTTGGTAGCAGTCCCTCATGTGTTAGGCAAACCATAGTGGAAACTTATTGGCGGCAATCCGGAAGCCAATCCACTTAGCCTAGAAATAGTTCAGGGGAAATCAGGCTTTCTCTGGCACGATGTGACTGTCCCAGAGAGAAGCGGAAGTTGATACGATCTAAGCAACTGCCACAAACTCCAACACTGGAGGCATGTATCACAGCCTCAGGAAATACGCTTAGAAATATTTTCAGAAGTAGGGAAGTGGGAATTGATGGGTAGTTTTGAAGTTTCCGTGCTTACACTGGTGCCCCAGAAGCTGCTAAGAATCTGCATCTTTGATGCAATGAACTCTTAACTATGCAGATGAGAAGATATTCTCATGTTTATACCCAGAATCTCATAAAGGGAAATTCCTGTCTTCTGCCAGTTCATTTGTCTCATGAGGAATTATGACAGTGCACGTTACAGCAATGGATGAGTTTCACTATGTGCAGATATTTTTTTCCCACTTTATTGAGGTATAACTGACATAAAATTGGAAGATATTGTAAATGTTTATCATTGTGATTCGGTATACATATAGATTGTGAGGATCCCCCATCTGGTAAAATTGATTAACACCTTCATCACTTTGCATATTTTTCTTTCTTTCTTTCTTTCTTTCTTTCTTTCTTTCTTTCTTTCTTTCTTTCTTTTTAATTTTGTAAGAACATTTAAGTTCTACTCTTAGCAAATTTCAGTTATAAATACAGTGTTATCAACTATAGTCACCATGTTTTACATTAGATCCTCAGACCTTGTTCATCTTATAGCTGAAAGTTTTTGCAGGTCTTATTTATATCTATGTGATTCTTTATGTGGCTCTTTACATATTCACCACCCTAGAAATTTTTAAGGATTACACAGATTTGTTGCTAAAGCCTCAGAGAAGGTGAAATGTCCAGCCATTACTTAGATTCTTGATAGCTTCCATTGCATTCCTTCATGTAACATCAGCAGTATAGCTTGATTGGCCTGTGCTCATCACTGTTCTTAAATATTTGCCCTCTGTGTCCACATGTACCTGGAGATGCTAACTGGGGCATTATTCAATCCTCCTATATCTCTTTTTCACCATACACTGTTCCTGTGATAAAGTGCCCAAGGAGTGGAATTGACATAGATGAATTTCAATGATACAGCTTTACAATCTTACCAGCAGCACAGTAATGGCCACATCATTTCAGGGTTTATCCTAAGACTCAAACTCACATGGTCAAATTTGGGGTAGGGCAAAAACTCAAGGTTCATGTGTTTCCACTTAACTTCAAACCGTCAATATTTTCAATTCACATTCTGAGTGTTTGTGTCCCTTATTGGGGACAGAATGGCAAGATGGAAGTGCTAGCACAGTTATACACAACACATGGAATTATATAGAACATAATAATTTGTTTAATGCATTCAGGGATTTGGACACATCTAATCAAGCATCCCTAAAAAGATGGGAAGTTACCACTGTCAGGTAATTGTAACAAAGGAATACCATTTTTTTGTGTGTAAATAATGACACTTCATATGAAAATTGTTAGGTTACAAAGATAATTTTTCTTTTGAAATATGTTAGCATACTTAGGATTCTATTCCAATATCTTGGGGAGCATTAGTTAATATTTAAAAAGTAACTCAATTTGAATATCATTAGTTATCAAATTAATATTTTCTCAAAGGTGCTAAGGCTATTAAAGCTAAAATTGTAAAATCATCCTGGCCACCTAAAGCACACGTAGAAGCCCCCAAACAAGGCCAGTCTTCTTATTTCCTGTATTCACAGATGATAAAGCACGCAAAATTAAGGTTGGCATTTAGTGCAGGCCCTGGCATAGTAGGCATTCAGTAAACATTTATTGAATTAAGTATTGAAATAAATATTGTTTGGGCCCTGATGATGGGTCTAGCTTGCCTTCCAACTCTCCTTTCTCCCTCTTTTGGAGTCTTCATTAATCTGGTTTCCATTGTTCCTCATCTTGCAGACATGTCTGGACTCAAACTGTAGAAAAATGTCATTTTTTTGTTTGTTTGTTTTTTCCTAAGAGGCTCCTCAGCCCCTGTGCAAATCAGTGGTTCTAAAAGATGGATATTGCTTACTTTCACTGTCCCAGCCCAACCACGAAAACTTGTTACAGGTTGATCAGTGAGGTGATGATAAAATTCAGTCACTCTGTAACTGACAAGAAAAGCGTAAGGCCTGCTAAGGATGGCGATTTATGAAGAGTCAGGAAACCATCACAGAAATGTGGTTCCAGCAGAGGCCAGATGTGGTCTATTGTTCTGTCATCACAGAGGCTGAGGGTGGAAAACAGTGGGTGCCCCGTGGTCTGGTGGAGCTGCCAAGGTGCACTGTGGTCACACTAGGTGTGGTGATAGGAGGGATGAATGTCCTTTTCTCTCATTAACACAGAGAATGAAGCCACCTCTGCAAAACCTTTTCTTTTCAAAATGAGAATTTTGAAAGCATTTGACAAGCAAAATGGGAAAACCAGTTGATTGCCTTTGCGTCCTCCACTAAGATTGAGGATTTATTAAAGGCCACTGGAAGGGGGAAGAGATCAGGACAATGAGTTTGAAAGAGCATCTTCAGTTTGAAAGTCAGCCAAATAGTCTGAATGTTGGGAATTCTGGCAAGATGAGAAAAGGAAGTGGATGCTGCTTCTTTTCCTAATGGAACATAAACCTAAGTAAACAGTCATACACAAAGCATAAAGCACCTTCTACGCCTTGCCCACTTACCCCCATAAATATGACTGAGGGAAAAGAAGGCCAGTGAGTAACAACTTCCTTTAAATTCTCAGGATACATGATATAATCATAATAATCTACTCTCTATTTTAATTTTGCTAGAATAAGGGAAATAAAGACATTTTCCAGTTTAAAAATGGACAAAGCAATTAAACACTAGAGTGGTTTACTGAAGAAAGGGGCCAAACAAAAGAAAAATTCAGTTATGTTTGGTCTCTTAAAGGACCCCTGAGGTAGGACAGACAGTAGTCTCTCTGCAGACATACCCCAGATTTGTGAGAATCTCTATCCTTGTGTTGCAAGGAGCACTGATCACAGTCTGTAAATAGAACTGCAGTGCACCAGTCTCTCCAATGAGCTTTGCTATCTCACTAGAGGGATGAGAAATGAAGACGTAAAAAGGCCAGGACTCTGAGACACTTGTACATGACAGTCAGTGCTAGCATCTGACTTCATTTCACTCTGATAGATCCTGTGGTCCATGTTAAGGGCCCTTTGCTGATCCAAAAGCATATACCTCACACCTTCCCCTCCCTTTCTCAAGATTCTTAATAACTGACTAGTGTCAAGCCAGGCCTCCAAAGGGGCCCTGCTGGGTGATGCAGAACATGCAGAGTGCAAGTGAGCCACAGATGGAGCAGGTGGCTTGTGTCCTAGAGCACAGTATTGCCAGGGGAGGCGCAGGACCAGAGAGACTATCATTTACTGGAATGTATCTTTCTGGGTTGCAAGTACTTGATATTTTGATGTTTGTGAGATTACTTCACAGGGAGAGGGAAAGCAATTAGCTATCAGAGTAATTTCAAATAACAGCATCTTAAAATTCACTGTAACAAAAACAGGGCGAAGTGGGTGTCATTAATGAATCACTATGGCAAGACTTTTAAACTGATCAGAAAGTATTTATAAAATGCCTACTGTTTGCCCAACCCATTAGAGATTAAAAAAGTCATACAAAACATGATTCCATCTTCAAGGGGATTGTAGGACTTACAGTTAAGTCTTATTTATAAAAACATTTTAAGTGGACAAGATGGGTATGTTATACATGTTATATGTAGTGATTTTCTTGTAAATCAGCTCTCCTGAAAAATTAAAAAAAAAAAAAACAAACCTCTGATTTGTAGTGTTTGCTAATTCTGCCATCAATGAATGTAGTGTTGGAAAGAGATGTGCATAACGGTCTCTCACAAGCTAGTACAAGCCAGCTCCAGCAGATACTGGTCATTTATCTACATGCACAATACCTTAAGTGGTATTATTAGATCATAGATGTTCTAGATGTCTAGAGAAGGCAGGTCAGCCAGTCAGAAGACTGGCTGAGAGAAGGTAGGATTTAAACAGGGGAAGGTCAGGGCGCCTGGGTGGCTCAGTTGATTAAGCGGCCGACTTCGGCTCAGGTCATGATCTCGCAGTCCATGGGTTCGAGCCCTGTGTCGGGCTCTGTGCTGACCGCTCAGAGCCTGGAGCCTGTTTCAGATTCTGTGTCTCCCTCTCTCTCTCTGATCCTCCCCCATTCATGCTCTGTCTCTCTCTGTCTCAAAAATAAACGTTAAAAAAAAATTAAAAAAAAATAAAATAAACAGGGGAAGGTCTTTGTATGGTGAACTCTTAAAAGATTAGGCTACTTGGTTTATTCTCCCCGCCTCTCTACACCCTGCACAGCCTCTACAGGTAGTAGGGCCTCTAGATGATTCAACATTCGTTTGTTTGTTTGTTGAGTGACAAAAACAAATGGTTAGACTGAAAGGAATGGGAAGGGTTTTTTTGAGCAAAACTTTTTTTCTTAAAAAAGGACAAAACAAAAAACAAAAAAACCCACAAAACTGGAGAGACCCAAGCAGGTATTACCAATTAACGTCTATTAAAGTTGTTGGTAGATGCATACATGTGGTTGTTCTGCATTTTACTTTCTGCTTTCTTCATGTATTGGAAATATTTCATAATACAAATCATTTAAATGTTTTAAAAATCTAAGAGGAAAAGGAAATTATGTGAACAAAGGCACAGAAGTAGGAATGGACACAAGCCAGTGGATGCTGAGTAGACACTTTGATCTGATCAGAGTGTGGCAGGGAACAGCAAACATCAAGGTTGGGTATGAGAACATGGATAAATGGGGATTTCACTCGGGTTAACTGCTGCCTTTCACACTTTTCAAAGGATGCAAAAGAACTCAATCCATTCTTTCTCCTTAGAATTATAATTCATTTGTTAAATTTTGAATTCCTGTATTGGTGAGGGAAATTATTAACATTAATGAAAATTAGAATTAGGTGAGGAAGGAAATATTTAATCTTATTTCATAAGAAAATGGACAGCTTATATAAAAACACTTGTTACTCTGAAATGAAATCAGTGGTATCAAGCAGTGTTTATTAATGCAGCTGCCTCCGTATTGAATACAATCCAAGTTGTCCAGCCCCCTTGCCCTGCCCTAAATGCACACATATTCTGAAGCAGCCTAAAATAGTGTCCAGCTGGATAAATGTATAGAATGGCATAGGGTCCCCTGAATTAGAGTTCGGTATTCTATTCATTGTATAAAACAAAGAATAAACCTTACGTAAACTTACACTCTGTTGGAAGTCTATTGCTGATAAAATGAAAGGAAGAAATGTAATAATCACAGCAAGTGGGCATCCAAGGCACTGGAAAAAGTAGAGAGAAGGGCATTCTCGACCTGGCTTTGTATATTTCACATCACCGTATTAGCATCTGGTAGTATTAAATAGCACCTTAGAAAATAACTCAGAGCACAAAAGCTTTCAGAAAACATTCACTGTATCTTCAATGCACTCTACATAATGCATTCAGCACCCTGCAGACATGCCATCAAATTGCAGTAAGAGGAAAACAGCAAATGGTTGCCTGCAACACCAGATTTCTGGAATTGAGGATGGAGCTTACTTTATTCTCTCAGTTTCTTATTATATAAAGCTGCTTAAATCAGCTCTATTAAAATTATGCTAAGATAAAGGCTACAATGGTGACTATCAATGGGCAAACAGGGTTACAAATCAGTCATCAGGAACAATCTTGAAAGCAGAATTGATACAAAATTTAGCAACTGACACACAATCTGGTGCCTCTGGTATACCTTTTACTGACCCATAGCCATTAGGAACATGCTATGGCATTCTCCTGTAGTTTCCTCATAGACGTCTAAATCCAAGCTGAACCCCATTAAAATGCTCTCACATTCTCTTAGCCTCTTCATACACAGTCATTTTCCCCTTTGTTAGACTCTGAGCTTGTCTTCATGAATTTTTTGGAATATCTCAAGGAATAAAACTTCCACCAGTGATCATGGAATTTCCAGGTCAGATTTTTTTTTTCCCTACCAAAAATTAAATAATGAAAATTCAAAAGGAAGAATCTTTTCTTCTGATTCTATTCTATCATGCTTACCAAATTCTGATGTTTTCCAGCCACCATTTATTTTCCTTCTTCTTTGCCTTTGGAGATACATATGAAGCCCTAATAAGCCCCTAACAACTGAGTCCCTAATAAGCCTTTAATAACTCCCTCTAAGTTTCTCTCAGCTGATGTGTTTAGTTCTTTTCATTTCATCACCTTATTTAACCCTAAAGTCCTTTGTACTATGCCCATGTTTTTCTCTGAACTTTTTCTTTCGTTTCAACCTTCTGGCACCTGTGTTTACTAGTATGGCAGAAAAATAATTGTGTTTTTAAGAACAATTTGGAGCTGAATGCTTAAATGTAGCATCCAGAAGCATAGAGTTAAGTACAGTATTCCAGATGTTGTCTAATAGGTCGTGTGACATGACAAGAATGCTTTCCTGGTTGCTGATGTGATATTCTGATACTCAGCACAGTATGGCACCAAAGCTTTCCTAATTATCCCTCCTTCTTCCATCCCAGGCTCTCTTTGACCTGTTCTGTGGCTACATCTCCTCCTCCTATTAAGTGATCGTTTCTTAAATTTACAATCTGCATTTTCAATGCTTGCCTTTCATTAATACTTTTCTACTGTTTATACACATTTTCTTCATCTCTCTTTATTAGGCTCCTAAGACCTTTTTTAAAATTAAAAAAATAAAACCTGTATTTATTAAGATAAGATTTAGTCAAATAATTTACTAATATTGGCATTGTTAAGATTCAGATTTTGGTGCATTCTCTGATCCCCGGATAGAATGTAATCTAGAAATTACACATACATTTAAATGAAAATAACATACCTAAATTAAGATGTGGTATTTAGAATTTCATATTAGAACGTGCTTTCCATATCTTTGTATCTTCGCTTCTTGATGTAGCCATCTTTCAAGCAAAGGGGTTATATGTGAGTTCTGTGATTTGCAGATGCAAAAATAGTCATCAAGCAAGCTCTTCAAAAAAGACAGATGCCCTTAAATTTGGGCTCCTCAGAAATCTGGCATCTTTACCACCCATTTAAAAATATGTTTTCTCTGGGGCACCTGGGTGGCTCAATAGGTTGAGCATCAGACTTCGGCTCAGGTCATGATCTCATAGTCCATGAGTTCGAGCCCTGTATCAGACTCTCTGCTGTCAGCACAGAGCCTGGTTTGTATCCTCTGTCTCCCTCTCTGCCCCTCCCCCACTTGCTTTCTCTTCTCTCTCTCTTTCTCAAAATTAAATAAACATAAAAAAATTAAAAATATGTTATCTTAATTATTAGAGTTAGTATTATGCCAAATTGGAAATTCTAGTTTAAGAGGGCATTTGAGATGGTACATTTTTGATATTAAGAAATCAAAAGTAATTTTAAAATTGCCATATAAAGTGACATGTTTATGACAAAGTTTTAGTCTTGTTCTTATACTGAAGTAGTATGACTTACATATTACAAAAATCACAGAGGGGTGTCTGGGTGGTTCAGTCGTTAAGCTATTAACTCTTGATTTTGGCTCAGGTCACGATCTCACCATTCATGAGATCAAGCCCTGCATCAGGCTCTGCACTAGTAGCACAGAGCCTGCTTGGGATTCTCTCTCTCCCTTTCTCACTGCCTCTCCCCTGCTAGCGTGCACATGCACATTCTCTCTCCCTCCCTCTCTCTCTCTCTTAAAATAAACTTTAAAAAAATCACAGAGAAAAACATTTTGAAAGGTCCATAAAGAAACTTCCACTAAAATTATGTGATAAAATTCCTCTGGTCTCATTCAGACCCATGTCCTCAAAAACCTTCACAAGTATTTGCTTGAATCCCTAATTTGTATTTCTGGCCCATACTTGTCCTCTAGTCTCCAGGCTACATACGTTATTTGATAATGCCACGTGGATATCTCAAAGATGAGTCACATTCTACATGTTCAAAACTGAACTTGAGGTCATCCTCCCCAGACCTGGTCCTCCTCCAGCTTTCTCCATCCCAGTGGATGCACCACCATCCACTCAGTTGTCAATCAGAAGCCTGAGTTCTCCTTGGCCTCTTCCTCCTCTCCCCACATCTATTTACTCCATCACTTAGTTCTGCTGATTTGTATCTCCTGAATATCTTTCAAATCTTTCCACTTCTCTTCATTGTCAATGTCATCCACTTGAGCCAAACTGCCACCATTCCTTCTTTATTGATAGAGTGCCTAACCATCCAGGTTTGCTCAGCACTAAGAGAGTTCCCAGAATGTGGGATTTTCAGTTTTAAACTGGGATAGTCCCGGCCAAGCCGACATGAGTTGCTCATCCTAATTATTAATCTCTGTGCTTCCACTTTTGCCTCCCTCCAGTCCTTTTTCACTCTGAAGTCAGGGTGATTTATTTAAAATGAAAATTAAAAACATGAGCTATCAGTTTGTACCTGTTAGAATGTTTAAATTAAAAAGACTGACCATGTTAAGTATGAATGAGGATATGGAGGAACTGGAACTCTCATACACGATTTATGGGAATGTACAATGTTTTACTTTAGAGTAAAAAAAAAATGGGGGAATGTAAAACCACTTTAGAGAAGTGTTGGGCAGCTTCTTACAAAGTTAAACATATACTTGACACCTGATGTTATGTTTATCCAAGGAAGCATAGGTCCACAAAAAGACTTTTATATTCATAGAAGCTTAACTCCGGATAGCTCAAAGGTAGAAACAACACAAATATGCATCAACAGATTAATGGATAACAAATTGGGGTATATCCAAAGAATGGATATACTTGGCAAGAAAAAGCATTATAGATATGTGCAACAATATGGGTGAATCTCACAAACATGCTGAGTGAAAGAAGCCTGACATAAAAGAGTACATGCTATAAAATTCTATTTACATGAAATTGTAGGAGAGGCAAAAATAATATATATAGTGACAGAAAGCAGATCAGTGGCTGTCTGAGGCTAGGGAGGTGTCATCAAGACTGGAAAGAGACTTGAGAGAACTTTCTGGGGCAAAAGAAATATTTATATCTTAATTTTTATGGTGATTATAAGCATGCATTCATTTATCAAAGTTCATCAAACTGTATCAAGTAGGGACATTTTATTTTATGTAAATTATCCTTTGGGATTGAAAAAAATGAGAATAATTTTTAAAAACCTGCAAATCTGATCATGTCACCCTACTGTTTAAAATACTTCTGGGGCGCCTGAGTGGCCCAGTCGGTTTGGCGTCCAGCTTGGCTCAGGTCATGATCTCTTGGTCCGTGAGTTCGAGCCCCACATTGGGCTCTGTGCTGACAGCTCAGAGCCTGGAGCCTGCTTTGGATTGTGTGTGTGTGTGTGTGTGTGTGTGTGTGTCTCTCTCTGCACCTCCCCCACACACATTCTGTATCTCTCTCAAAAATTAACATTAAAAAAAATTAAAATACTTCAAAGTCTTTCTCCTTTGAAGTAGTTTACGATACTTCACGATATTTTACCATCCTTTACGATAAACACCAAAATCTTAACATCTGGCCCTGCCTGCCTCTCTGATCCTGTCTCATGCCACTTGCCCCATACTTTCTGTGATCTTATCCCACAGACCTTTTCTTTCCTTTTTCAGCTCTTCCATACCTCCTACCTCAGAGCTCTTGGACACGTTTCTCTTTGTGCCTGGAATGTGCTTCCCCACCCTCTTCTTCGTGGTTATTTAACACCTACTCAACCTTTAAATAAAAACTTAAATGCCACTTCCTCTAGAAAGCCTTCTCTGACCCCTATGTTGCATCTGGTCTGCCTATGGTGCACTCTTATTGTATCTTCTAGGCAATGGAAGTGCCTTATAGCATGCATTGCAAGTTGTAATTATGTATTTGTGAAAGATCTTGACTACTGTCTGCCCTCTCATCAGACTTTAAGCACCACAAATTTAAGACTGTCTGTTTTACTCATTATGTCCCACACATTATAGTGCTGGGCCTAGAGTAGGACTCAGTACATATTTGCTAAAAAAATGAATGCTCAATTACAAAGGACGACTAACCATCATGCCTACGTTACAATAGAACAGTATCTCGTTCGATAGGTCTGTGCAGTCTTAAGTTTTTACATTCAAATTAATTAGTGAAGAATTTCAATTTCCAAACACCTTGATACCTATGCAAGCCTCACATTAACATTTTTTTTCACCAAAGCCAAGCAAATTATTTGGCTAGCCAGTTATTGTATAGGTCCCCAGAAAACTGAAAATTTGTAAAAACCAGCCATAGAATAGAATTCACAAAATCACATTACTATTATATTGTTAATTATTTTTGGAACTTGGATTGTTAAATAAAACATCTGTTTCTACCAGCATAATCCACTGATGTTTGCCTTTGCCAATATAATTTAAGCTTACTTGATAACAATTGAAATGTGTTCTTAAAAATACACAGCACACTTTTGAATAAAAAGGAAATATCAAAGGTATTATTTAACTAGCTCAAGAGAACCATTTTGTCCTATTAGAAAATCCTCTGATAAAAGCTTTTAATGACACCAAACCTGGGTAACCTTTTGAACACATTAGAGTTAATAGTCATAAAACATTTCCTCATGAATCTTTCTTTATGTTTTAATGTAAGCTATTATTCTCAGAAGAATGGAATACTTTACTTTTTTGGATTTGTACGCTATCAGAATCATGAAAATTAAGATATTTTGAACTGATACCAAAATGATGTTACCTCTTTTGGACATGTGAATGACCCTGCAACTTATTCTACAAAACAGAATAAAAATCAACCACTTTGCTGTGTATGATGTGGTTGACCATAAACTCTTGCCAACATATTTGACATGACAAAAATAAATTTATCTTATGTTGGGAAAGTGCAACCTGTCTTTGTTGAGTGAAGTTATTCATGATTAGTAGGATTGGCTTCCAGGAAAAATGTTGCCACTGCAAAGGAACAAAAATGCTTCCTTCTTCTAGAAAGCAACAACAAAAATATCAAGAAACGATCTGTGTTTCCATTCTTAACCTTGGCTGCCAAAAAAAACTCAAGTCCCAAGTTTTCTGCTCTTTTCAGGTGCCAAGGAGCATTTATTCTTGTGGGTCACTTTTATTTTCTTATGTTATATACCCCATGTTAAAAATCTGTTTTTCAATTCCTGGATAGATAAGATAAATTTCTATAAAAGACATAATCCATTACTGACTTAGCAAAAATATTAAATAACTAATTTCCATACTTTTGAATATTTGCAAGTTATCACTGGACTGATCCCTTAAGGTCACCTAGAGGGCAGGGGCTGCCTTCCTGGCTGCTGTATTTGTACACAGCATAAGACCAACCAAGAACATCCCTTGATTGTTGGAGGGGCTCAAAATGTTGACCCCCAAATGAGTAAAATTATATTTAAAAAGTCTGACATAATTTTATAATCTTTATTTCTTCTAGTTGGAGACAAAATAAGCCATCATCCATATTATATTCATACTTTCTGATTTAGCTAATAAATCTTTGTGGAACCTGAATTTTCTAAACAATAAGGTAATTGATCTCAACAAAAGGAAAACAAACATGATTTTCAGAACCTTCAAATTAATTGCTTTCCTGTGATTGAGTTTGAAATCAGGGCCTTAAAAAGACCTGTTGTAGTGAATGAAAATATGTTATGCATCTTGAAATCTAGACTATATCATCCTACTACCTGAACTTCAAAATCAAACAGCCACAATAGAGCAACAACATTTACCTGACTTTTATTCAGTGACCTGTTTGAGGTGCCTTTAATAAAAATTATAATCACAAATACCTGAATACAGAATGATCATATACCTGGTGTCTCTTGAAATTCTGCAACTTGGGACCATATTAAAATGGATTCTAACTATACTGGTAGGAGTCATAACCAGTCAAATGTCTTTCTCATTTCTACTGGCAATTGTCAGTAATTGCCTACTTTTATTAATTTCTTGTAATTATTTATTAGATTTAGTGTAACTTTAGTTTATGGAATCATTAATAACTATACTTGACTCATCAATCAGGCATAAATTCCCACTCACCCCCACCCCGCTGCCCCCATTTTTAGTTCTAAACTAAGAACCAAGACCTTCCTTCCAAATATATATACAGAATAAAACCCCTTTCCATCAGACCTGGAAAATCTTAGACATGGATTTTAACCTTGGTACTTACATACAGATCAGTCATATGGATTAGTAGTCAGGCATGAGTTATGGAAAACAAGAACCTGTTCTTTCATTTTTCAAAAATTTCCAGGGAGAAATGAATTTTCAGTTTCCAAATTTATATGACAGTGAAGTCAGGATGACGACTCTCTCTCTGTGTGAGTGTTAATTATTCATTGAAAAGCTTTTTAAAGACATAGTTCAATATTTCTTTACTGACTCACTGTTAATAAAATTACAAGTAGTAATTGGAGTCCTAGATTCCTTATAATGGCACTTAACATTTGTTATATTTCTAAATCACCTTTAAAGTGATATAAGCAAATTTCTGGAAATGTGAAATGCACTATAATTTGTACATTAAGCTACCATCACCACCACCAGTAGCAGGACTAACCCAATCATTATTCCTATATTCATGCCAGGTGATGTTGATCTACCCACTTTCTTTTTTCTTACTTCTTCTTGTGATAAGAACACCTAACATGAGCTCTATCTTCTTAATAGCTTTTGCAAGTGTGTAATGCATTGTTGTAAACTACAGGCACTATGCTGTTCAGCAGATGTCTAGAACTCACTCATCTTGCAGAACTAAACCTTGATGCCCTTTGCTTACCTGACTTTTAGTCAGCACCTTCCTGTCAGCACCTGGCAACCACCATTCTATTCTTTACTTCTGTGTGTTTGACTATTTTAGACACTTTCTTTTTTTAACTTGCTTTATTTATTTATTTTTTTAATTTACATCCAAATTAGTTAGCATATAGTGCAACAATGATTTCAGGAGTAGATTCCTTAGTGCCCCTTACCCATTTAGCCATCCCCCCTCCCACAACACCTCCAGTAACCCTCAGTTTGTTCTCCATATTTATGAGTCTCTTCTGTTTTGTCCCCCTCCCTGTTTTTATATTATTTTTGTTTCCCTTCCCTTATGTTCATCTGTTTTGTCTCTTAAAGTCCTCATATGAGTGAAGTCATATGATTTTTGTCTTTCTGTGACTAATACTTTCTTACTTCAAAATCCACACAGGTTTAGGTAAGGATAGCACATAGAATTATATTTAAAAGCAGGGATATTTTGTCTGGAATTTGAAGCTGATATGTGTCCTATAATGTCCTGGTTTTCCCATGTGCTGAGCTAGTATACCTGAGAGAATTGTATAGAAAAGAGCCAAGTTTGAGGACAGAGGAGCCCTCATATATAGCAAGTCTAAAATTTCATTAAGTGTTGTTTGGGATGCTGTTAATGCTATTACTGTAATACAAACATCAAAGAAAATCAGATCACACACTCGGGGCAATCATTCGCTGCTGGAAATCCTGTTAGCTGACTTCAATTATGCTGTGCTTTTCCTAGTTCAGGAGGCTGTGTCAGCCCCATTATCTGCTCTCTAAATCGCCTGCTTAATCAAAGTGCACACATTTGAAACTCATCAAATTAAGTAAAATAAAATTTGAATCTTGTGCTTGTTTGGGTTCAGATTGTAGCAATATCAAAATTATTCAGATTGCTGGAAGTGTGTCTATGAGCAGTAGTTAATAAATAAATAGGATTGAATCAGAATTAGAGAGAACCTTTCTGACAGGAAGCTTATACGCTCTAAAGTAGATTTTTTTTTTCAGGATTTAGCACCTATTTTTTAAAGTGCAATTCAAGATTTATTTAATCTTTCCATCATATTCCTTGAAAGAAAAATGTAAGTACATAATAAATATATCCTTTTAAAAATATTTATTATGAAATACATGCTGACAAGTAGAGAGACTAAGATAACAAATACCCACCGCCTTTAAAAAAACAATTGTAACCATTTTGGCATATTTATTTCATAAATTTAGAGTACTTTAAAATAAATTGTCTTAAAACATCCATTTTACCGCTAAATACTTACTTCAATATACATCCCTGAAAAAAGAGTATTTCCTGAAATCCACAATTTCATGATCACACTTTACAAAAGTAACAATTATTCCTTAATAACATTTAATTTCAGATAATATTCAACTTCCCTCACTTATCCCAAACAAGTCCTTTACAGCTGGTTTATTCAAACCAGGAAATATACTTACTCTTATATAACACAAGTCTAATTTTTAATTTAAATGTATTTGTAGATACCCTTGTAAATTTTAAGGTCATGTTTGTAACTTATAATCATACTTAAAATGAGCCAAAGAAAGAAATTTACTTCATTATATTTCAGGCATTCTTAGGTTGGCTTTGTCAAAATATCCCTTAGCATTTAAATCAAAATGTTTTTGCCTTGTTTTACTTTCTATAAAATTGCTACAAGAAGCAAAAGATGAACAGAAATGTTTTCCACTGCCAAGCAGATGGGAAAATTTTCTCAGTATTTCAAAAATTATGACATGTTTAGAAACAAATGTTAAGAGTAAACTAGCTTGGGTCGCCTGGGTGCTCTGTCGGTTGAGCGTCTGGCTTCAGCTCAGGTCGTGATCTCAGGACTCCTGAATTTGAGCCCTGCATCGGGCTCTGTGCTGACAGCATAGATGTTTTGCAGGTAACAATAACAAGAATATCCAAATTGTGGTTTTGGTTAAATCTTTTATCTATTTGCAATATTCATTAATGATACAGAGTACAATTCAGAAAAGGAAGGACTTACCATTAATTTGGTCAAGATAAATCTTTTTTCAAGAATTTTAAAAGTGATCTTAAATAAGAATATCCTGATTCTGGAACCATCCTATGAGATAATAGAGCAATGATTTCAAAGTATGAGTTCTTAATGATATTTTAGTAAATACAGAAAAAAATGAGAAAAATAAAGGAATATTGTGAATTTTTTTTAAATGAAATTTACTAAATTTAAAGAACTAGCCTCTAGTCTGAGATTGTCTTTTCATTGTGTGTGTGTGTGTGTGTGTGTGTGTGTGTGTGTGTGTTAAAGTTTTCTGTCTTGAGGCACCTGGGTGGCTCAGTTGGTTGGGTGTCTGACTTTGGTTCAGGTCATGATCTCATGGCATGAGTTTGAGCCCTGCATTGGGCTCTGTGCTGACAGCTCAGAGCCCAGAGCCTGCTTCACATTCTGTTGTCTCCCTCGCTCTCTGCCCCTCCCCCACTCTCTCTCTCTCTCTCTCTCTCTCTCTGTCAAAAATAAACATTAAAAAAGTTTTCTTTCTTTCATGAGATGATAATAATCGTGAGTTGATAATGTTATCTGAATGTCCAAAATTTAAAGTTCATAACCCTATATAATTTTCATATTAAAAAAGTATACGTGTTTGATTATCTGTTGGTGTATAAAAAACCACCCCAAAAGTCAGTGTCCTTAAACAACAACAATCATTTATTTGCTCATGATTTTGCAATATGTGTAGCACTTGGTGGGGAGAGCTGGTCTTTGTTCCATGTAACAGCTAAGTGGCTTACCTGGGCCTGGAGGATTCACTCCCAAGAAGTTCACTGCAACATAAGGGCTTTCCAATGACACTATTTACTGGAATCTCGTTCATATTTAATCTCAAATGAATTTTCTAAGATGGATTAACTCTGAATATAGAATTCCAGTGTAGCCACTGCAGTTCCACAGCTGCATCCTCATCGTGGTTCTTACTATTTCATTCACTCTCTGGACTTTGATGCCTCTACAACAGAAAATTCTAGTGTCACACTCTTGCTCGGACTTTTTTTGGTTTTTTAATCAGCTCTGAGGTCCTTCCCTTGCCCCATACTTCTGTTCTCCACCCAGCTCAAGTATTTATGAATTCCAAACCCTTATTAATTCTGACCCTTTTAAAAGGAAAGTGTCCCTCTAATCTAACTCTCCCCACCAAAGTATTATCCATCCTTCAAAGATCAGCTCAAAAGTCAATTTCTTTGTGAAGACTTCCCAAATCTTACTTCAGTAAGAATTCATCTTTCTACCATAGCATTCCTTGAAAGCTCTGATAACAGCAAGTTTCAGGGAGCTCCTTAAGAATGAGTGTCTCGGTTATCTTTATCTTCTTAGTAAATAGTTAAAAGTATTTGTTAAATTGCATTTAACCAGAATCAAATCATATTTTAAATTAGTTTTATTTTTTTTTTAATTTTTTTTCAACGTTTATTTATTTTTGGGACAGAGAGAGACAGAGCATGAACGGGGGAGGGGCAGAGAGAGAGGGAGACACAGAATGGGAAACAGGCTCCAGGCTCCAGGCTCTGAGCCATCAGCCCAGAGCCTGACGCGGGGCTCGAACTCACGGACCGCGAGATCGTGACCTGGCTGAAGTCGGACGCTTAACCGACTGCGCCACTCAGGCGCCCCTTAAATTAGTTTTAAATAATCCTGTAATAATTTTATTTTAAAATGCTATTTTGTCATTTTTGCAACAATGTCTACTCCCCTTTATGCTTCATTTTCTCCAAAACTGGGTGAAAGAATCTCAGTCGTGGAGAGAATCTTGATGCATTATATCACAATAAGAGGATATTATTGTAACTACCCAATGGCAAATGTATTCCATTTTGGAACACATCCAGAAAATGTTGAGTTATCTATCTTCTTTAGAAACCCATTTAGATCTTCTTTAGAAACCCATTCCAAGTTTTTGCGTCTTTTATTCACAGGAAATTTTTCCTCACGTTGAACCTAAACCACTCCAAGCTTCAGTTTAATTTGCTTCTTATCATTCTAGCCTCATAGTCTTCATAAGAAACAGCTGGTGACCATCCATTTCATTTGCTCCCATCACAATAAAAAATCAGCAGGTCTAAATATCCTTTGGAAAGCACACACAGATTTTCTTTTTTAATCAAGAGTCAGTAGGCATCTCATACTAGCAGGACATAAGTTATGTTTTGTTTTTGTTTGTTTGTTTTTCATGATGAATATTGGTGAACTCCTTTAAACAGAGAGTTCCTAAGATTACCATTGAGAAAAATAATATTTCTCAGAGAAATTTGAATTAGACTGTATTTGAAAAAGTGAATCAGAGTTAGTTTGTAGAAAAAGAATGTGCCAAATTAATGAATTCAAAGGAATAGTCACAGGTCACTAGTATGATGTGGAAAGAACAGATGTTGAAGGAGAAACTGCAGAAAGTTTATATTCTCGCGACCCCAGAAGTGAAGTGACCCAAAGACTCAGCTGAAGTTTGGCCAAAGGAGAATAGGGTCCAACTGAATCTTAACTGGGCATGCATCATTTCTGGTCACCCTGCTCACAGTAATGACATTACAGTGAGAAAAAAATACACATAAATTTATAAATAGTAATTAGAGGTGGAGCCATACATAGTCCGCTTTGGAGAAACATTTAGGGAGGAGTTGGGAGGCAGTTTGAGAAAGTGAAGCATGAGATCAGTAGAGAAGGAATCTAAGTTATATACAGGTTAGTTGAATTGCAGATGCACTGTCAGGAGAACTGGGGAAGCACTTATCTGTTATTATGTTAACTGGTTGAAACCAGTGTAGATAATAAAAGATATGATTGTATTTCCACCTTCTCTTTTCTAACCATAGACGTCATGACTGGACTGAACTTAGGAAGTAGGGAAGTCCAGTCTACTGTAATCTTTTTTGGGCTTAATGCAATTGAAACAGCTTGACGATTACTGCCTGCCCAGGAAATCTGGAACCTTCCAGAAAGAGAGTGATACAGTGATACAGTGATAATACAGGCAGACTGAGTCAAAGAACTCAGGGAGGCTACCACAGGATCAGCCAAGAGGGTCCTTTCCTTCATGCAGGATAGAAATAAAACACAAGCCAGAGAAAGTGAAAACAGAGTTTATTGAACAGTATAAGTGACAGGTAGAAAATAGCAGATGGAGTATCTGGGAGACTCAGAAGGGAAAGGAGAATGAGTCCTGTTGTGGCTTGGGGCTTAGGGGTTTATGTTAGGAAAGGGTCTAGGATATGTGTTCCTCCAAGGAGACCAGGGCAGGGTCCAATCAAAGGTGAGTGTCAGATGAACAATAGGTGTTATTCCATAAATTACCAAAGGTACAGGTACTGATGCCAGCATCAGCTAACGTTTGTTTGAAGTCAATGTCCTGGAACACGTTTGGGATCTGGTTCTTCTCAGGTGTTACCAGGTGTTTGGGGCATAGGACAAAACTCAGAATGATTAACTTTCTTGCTTTCCCTCTTGCAGTGGAAACATAGCTTCTTTGGTTTATTCAGAGGCAAACTATGGAAGATGGGTAAATGAGGCCTAGGAGAAAAACAGCAGAAATAGATCCTCTCTAAAATGGAGTCCCTTCAACTTTCCTACTTCAATAAGAGGAAATAAAATGTGATATAGCATTTGTTATTTGACAAATTTATTTACAGAGTTACACAGGCTTCAAAAACTCATTGAACCAATTTTCTTACTTGCTTCAGATTTTATGTAAACATTGTAGGTAAACATTGTTATGTGTTTATTCAATATCCTAAGATATTTATCAAGTACCTCTTATTAGAAGAGTAATACCTCTTATTAGAACAGTGCCTGGCACATAGGCTTGGATAAGGTTAGGCATTAGTCTTGCTAGATCTTACTAGATGTAATGCATTGGGCTAGACACTGAAGGATATAGATAGCAAATACATGGACTCTCAGAGATTTAAATCTAAGGGCTCCATGGAAGGCAATTCTAAAACTTCTCTAGTCAGACATTGTGCTACTGAGCATAGAGCTTGACATTTGTCCATTGTCTCTCCATCATGCATCTCCCTGAAAGTTCAATGTCTTTCCTAAGAGGGAAGAGATCTCGGGCTGCAACTATTCTCATCTTCTTAACAACTTTTATACTCACCTTTTCCCAACACACATGATTTTTGTCTTGAATAGTGCAAGTTTTTGGTATAATACTCAGATGATATAAATATAATTATTAGGGAAAACATACTTAAATGAGGTGGTGCTTTAAAGACAGCCTGATTTTCACATGTAATTTTCATTCTCAAGGGATGGCATAGCAGTCACTTTTCTCATGAAAGTAGATGCTAGTTTTTCCAGAATGATGAAAGGTAATAAATAATCTAAGCAGCCATTCCCAAGCATATGACTCACTATAAGTTGCTAAAATTCTCAACTTCTCTGAGCTAAAGGATTTAGGAGTAGAATTAGTTTGTGGCCTTAAAGCTTCTTGAATATCAAGAGATCGTTTTTTAATGTGTAACACACCCAGACAGAAATAAATTTTGTTAGCCACACTCTTGACTATAATTTGGAGGCACCCATCATGGGTAAGGACTTATAACAATATCAGGAGTTCTTTAATTGAAGAAGATATAGGAAAACAAAATGACTATTAAGAATGAATGAACCCAGGGGCGCCTTGGTAGCTCAATCTGTTACGCATTTGACTTCGGCTCAGGTAATGATCTCGCGGTTTGTGGGTTCAAGCCTTGTGTCAGGCTCTGTGCTGTCAGCTTGGCACCTGGAGCCTGCTTTGGATTCTGTGTGTGTCTCTCTCTATCCCTGCCCTGCTCATTCTCTGTCTCTCTCTTGCAAAAATAAATAAGCATTAAAATCTTAAAAAAAAAAAGAATGCATGAACCCAAATTCAAGGATGAGAACGAGATATGTTTTACAATATAGTTCATTTGGATTCAAGTATTTGCAATGAATATCAATACCATACAGTGGGCTCTGTAGTTTGGGTTTCTTGGAAAGCAGAGCTGAGACAAGAATTCTGGTTCAGGTGTTTTATTTGGAAGGTGATCCCAGGAAGTAGGAGTGAGCAGCAAGAGAATGAGACAGGGTAAAAGGAAAACCCAATATAGATAACATGTTGTAGAGGTCACTGCTGTAAACAGCAAGAGCCTGGATTCCACTGGGAAGTCTGCAGAATGTCTTCAGGAATTTTCCACTTTGAGACAGAAGGCTGGAACATTGATACACTGGCTGTGTTCCTAATCTTTGAGGGTTGCCTCTAGAATCTAATGCCCCAACACTCTGAGGCTTATACTTTCATGAAGGCAGGGGAAATAATTTCCTTTTGATCAAGCTCCAGGTCAAACTGTGACAGGGAAAGTGAACTGTCCACTGAAGCTGTCACTTAACATCAGGAGCGAGTCAAGGGGATGTGACACAAGCACAGAAAGGTCTGCTACAGGGGTTCTGTTAACAATTGGGGTCTCCTCCTTACCGAACCATTAGAATGGATGATAGCCACTAGTCACCATAGCTAAGAGTGAAGTCTCTCTTCTCATCTGGTGTATTTTCTTTTTCTTCAGATGTTCTACAGTATCCACAATGTGATATTTGCTACTTACTTCAGGCTATTGCTTTCAATCTCTGCTTATGTTCTCAAAGTGAAGGCTTTGAGTTATAATGTCAACAGAAGTTAACTAATGTCAACAGAAGTCTTTAGTTTCCTCCAAAGTGCTCTGTGAAACGCCTGTTTCCTACTTCAATAATAGCTAAATAATGCTCAGGACTTTATATCTAGCTTTCCAATCTGAGAATATCTTCTGACTGTGTCAGCTGGATTCTTTTTGCTGTATCCAGCATACTCCATGCTCTGAAAGTGCAGCTACATTGGGATGGACTTGTAAATCCCTGTAAGCAAGAAGGTTCACTTTCTTGTGGGGATCCAAGCTGAGAATGGATTTACTTCCTTGGGAAGCACGAAAACAATGCTTTATGCCCTAGTAAGGTACAGTGCAGGAACATTACCATTTAACTCTTTAATGTCTACCACTGTGTAGGCTTCAGCTGGGGAAAAGCCAATATGAACAAATTTCCAGTAGCAAAGAATTCTATAAACCTTATAATATTTACATAATTAACACTATCCTTAGCCTCTTCACTTATCTTGGAGTAAGGCCCAAAACTTTCTTTTTTAGACGATGTCAAGTCTAGTGGTTCTCATTGGGGGCAATTTTGCATTCCTCTTCAAGAGGCATTTGACAATATCTGGAGACATTTTGGATTGTCACAGCTTTGATATGAGGCTACTGGTATTTGGTGGGTATAGCCAGGGATGCAGCTCAAGAAGAGGGAAAAACAATTTTCTGCTTATCTTTTTAAACCCCCTCTGGGAGGATTGTTTTCATGCTTCCCAAGGAAGTAAATCCATTCTCATCTTGGATCCCCACAAGAAAGTGAAACTTCTTGCTTACAGGGATTTACAAGCCCATCCCTATGTAGCTGCACTTTCAGAGCATGAATATGCTGGATGCAGCAAAAAGAATCCAGCTGACACAGTCAGGAGATATTCTCAGATTAGAGAGCTAGATATATAAAGTCCTCTATAACAAAAGACAGACTAACAAGAAAAAAACAATTTATTAACATGTATCCCTCATGTCTACATGGGAGATGCCCAAGAAAGATGAGTAACTCATGAGGTGGCGTAATTTCAGGCTTAAATGCCATCTTCAGCTAGAGGCAATAGAAGGTCGAGGGGAAGCCAGTTGTAGGATGGTGACCAGGAAAACACAGTAAACAAGAGGAGGGGTTTTTCCTTTTTTTTTTTTTTTTTAATATATGAAATTTATTGTCAAATTGGTTTCCATACAACACCCAGTGCTCATCCCAAAAGGTGCCCTCCTCAATACCCATCACCCACCCTCCCCTCCCTCCCACCCCCCATCAACCCTCAGAAGAGGAGGGTTTTTATGCAGATTTGTCTGTGCCTTCTCCAAGGATGAGTTTCTTGTGATTTCCTCACCCTTCTCCTCAGTTACAGAGAGGGAGACGTCCTTACAAATGGAGATTTTCTTCAGAAAGGGGAAATTTTCTTTACAAGGGGGTAACTCTACTCTGTTTTCATAGTGTCTCCTGTGTCTGTTGTTTCCCAAAATAATCAACTTAGAATAATTCTTATGCCAAAGATACATATTTCAGAGTGACATATTCTGCTATCCCTTACTGCTAAACATTTTATAATTCACAGGACAACACCCACAACAAAGAATTGTGAGATTTAAAATGTCAAGACTGCCAAGGTTGAGAAACCTCAGTCTAGAAACAATGAAATTTTACTTCTATTGATTTTTGGAAGATTAACACAAACATCCTTTGCGACGGTATGCAAGTCACTTCACCTTTTCTGACCTCAATTGCCTCAATTTTTTTTTTTTTTTTTTTGCGTTGATGGGATGTTGTACTAGATGGTCTCTAAGGTCATTTCTAACTCTGATATTATATGATTCTATATTATATGATATCATATGATTCTAGGATTCTGCTCTTTCCATTGCTACATTATTCTCCTTAAATTTTGGCATTTTCAGATTTGCCTGTTATTGGAAAAGTTGAATGTAAATAAGAATTGATTCTTTAACATTTACTCTCAGTGGTAGAAAATTAATTATTGAGTTCCTGTTGAGATAGCTATTTTACCGATTTAACTATGTTATATGATGAATTTTAATATATAAAAGATTAAAGTCACAGCACATCCAAAAATAATAAAGTCACAGTGCACTTAAGATGAAAAAGAGACAATTTTTCCTTTAATATTCTTCTGCTTTGAGCATCAGTGGGCTCTTTGGGTAGTACCAAGACATAGATTGAGAGGTGGCAGTTTGGAGAGAAACACACATTTAGAGAGCAGTGCTCCTGGAATCTCAGCCCCAACGTGCTGCTGGTCTGTGTGTACATGTTATGGTGCATTATTAAGAAGGCACTTTTATGCACTGAAGGACTCTGAAAAAGCTGAAGAGATCCTTTTCCTTCTACTTCAAGATAATGCATGTTCCTAAAAAGGAAAAAGAAAACCTGTGGCGGGAAGTGCTATTGAATTACTACAACTTTGCACTACTAATATAAATGCAAATATCGTTTCCTTTTGTCAGAAACCCCAAAGATGAAAAAGATTACCTAAGAGGGCTTCTTGTAGTTCTTAAAATATGGAAGACAGAAACAAGCCTCTCTAAATTTGTAAATGAGTCTAATCTAAGAAGAAATATAATAAATGGCAAATTGTTTAACAACCAGTTCCTCATGGTAGTACTTACAAGTGCTGGGGAGCAAGAAGTTCTGTCCCTTTCAAGAGCCCTTCTGGCTGGACTAAGAATCAAATTGACATAAGACAATCAAGTTTAATAGTATATGTACAGGGAATCTAATTTTGATTTTAATCTAATCTAATTCATCTAATACAGATGTGAAAATCCCAAAGATAGTCAGGCAAAATGAGACATATATGTCATCCTAAACTAAGAAAAGGGGGATAGGGGTCTGGGAGTTCAGAGGAAAAGAATGCACTTTACAGGTTGATTAGAGCAGATGTTTGGTAATTAGATGTTTGCCCTGCCATATAGATGGGTCACTCAGATAAAATTTATCTCTGCTAATAGTCCTTATTCTTGGAAAGACCTCCAATTTAGATTATCCTATGTAGTTAAGAGAGGGGCAAAAGTTTCTTTTAAGCCTGTAGGGTCTTGATTGCCTTCAGCTCAGAATAATCTTCATGCCAAAGTGGTACATTTCGGGGCAACCTGCCCTTGGCCCCTACAATAGACATGTTTGGAAGAAAAACAAAGTAGTCTCTTCATTGCGTTTCCATTCTCCAAGACATCATTGTCCCTGCTCCCAGTAGGGTTCTTGGAAGTGATGAATACTCTTGTCATTTGCAGTTACAATTTTGACTCCTCCCAACAGTCCCAGCATGCACCTGTACATAAGAAAATATCCCTATTGGATTAACCCTGCCTCTGGAGGCATTTCTTCACCTGTGCTGCCTTGACTTGACTCATTTTTGTTTCATAAGGCTCATAGATAAAATTTAAAATCTTAATTCTACAGTGTCAAGAAATTCCATGAAGTTCTAAAATTCAAAAAGTTTTGACAGAGCTTAATGCCACGTCAAAACTTATAAGATAAATTTTAATAAGGATAAATGTAAAATAGTGCATTTGGGACCAAAAAATAAAAACTAACCACATAGAGATCAGTTTCATGGCAATTATTATGGAAAAGGCCTGGAGGTATTAGCTGACTTAAATTTTAATGTGACCAAAAAATGTGATAAAGCTGATTAAAATCCATGATTAAGTTGTATAAATAGTAAAGTCGTGCCCAGTTGAATGGAGATCACAGTTCTCCTGGTCAGAATCACATTCTGTTGAAGGATTCTTATTTTAAAAGGGAGACTAGACTATGTGACTCAGCTGAGCATCCAACTCTTGATTTTGGCTCAGGTCATGAGCTCACGAATGTGAGTTTGAACCCTGAGTAGCGCTCTGTGCTGACAGAGCAGAGGCTACTTGGAAATCTCTCTTCCTTTCTCTCTGCCCTTCCCCTGCTTATGTATTCTCTCTGTCTCTGTCTCTTTCTCTCTCTCAGATAAATAAACTTAAAAAAAAAGGAGACTAGAAAAGGGCAAAAGGTTTTAATACATATGAAAAAAAGAATCGTAAGGATCCTGGAGATGTTTACCCTATAAACCAGGGGACTACAGGGAGATAAGACAACTATCCCCCATTAAGTAGATCCTTCCAGTCTGACACTTGGAAGGGAAGCAGCTTATTTGGTTTTGCATCAGAGAACAGGACTCTGGACACAAGAAAGGCAAAGGGAGGTAGAAGATTTTGTCTTAAAATAAAGAATTTTCTGATAATTAAAACTTCCTGGTTATATAATTAGTTACTTCATGGAGTAGAAATCCCATTACTAGAACAGAATAAACCGAGGCTATTTAACCACCAATCAGGAATCATCTACACAAGGTTTGTATGGACCAGATAATACTAAAGTCCGTTCTAACTCTAAGAAGTGCAGTTATAATTAATGCTGACCTGTAATTATGACAGCCTTTCAGAGCCAGTCATAGTACAGGTTAGACAGACTGTGGAGTCAAACTATGTGGGTTCCACTTCTACAAGCCCCCTCTCCCCCTTTAATAATTGGGTGACCTTGGGATGCCTGGGTGGCAAGAGTCTGACTCTTGGTTTCAGCTCAGGTCACGACCTCATGGTTCATGAGTTTGAGCCCCGTGTTGGGCTCTGAGCTGACAGCATGGAACATGCTTGGGATTCTCTCCCTCTCCCTCTCTCTCTCTGCCCCTCCTCTCTCTCTCTCTGTCTCTCTCAAAATAAGTAAACTTAAAAAAATTGGGTGACCTTGAGAAAGTTACGTTACGTCTCTGAACTTCAGTTTCCTCATCAGTAAAATGAGGACACTCAAAGTACTTATATCATAGGATGGTTTGAAGATTGATTTAGTTAATATCTATTAATTACATAGGGCCATGCCTAGCATTTAGGAATGCTATATAAGAGTAATTATTGGAATATATAACTAAATCCTCTAAGATGAGCAAGACAGATTGCTTAACTACTTCTTTAAAAAAAAACTTTTTAATGTTTATTTATTTTTGAGAAAGAAACAGAGAGTGAGGAGAGAGAGAGAGGGCAGGAACAGAATGTGAAGCAGGCTCCAGGCTCTGAGCTATCAGCACAGAGCCTGACATGGGGCTCAAACTCATGAACTCGAGATCATGACCCAAGCTGAAGTCAGACGCCCAACTGACTGAGCCACCAGATCACTTAACTACTTCTACTTGGAGTATCCCTTCACCAATCTTCATACTGACTAAAGGAACACCACCTGCATCTTTATCCGTTTCCCCCAAGTGACAGATGGCATTCAGATGGAATTCCATTGTCTCTGGGCAAATTGTAGAGAGTGTACTGGATGTTTTCTTGTCCAACTAAGTTAAACGTAAATTCACTGCTTTCTTGACAGTCGAATCCTTGAGGGGTAAGAGAATTGCTTAAAGGCATATATGTTTTTAGTTAGATTCCCAGGTCACAGGACCATTGGACAGTGGTCACCAGGTCTGTCAGTTCGGAAGGCTCATTCAGTTCAGAAGTCTGTCCATGATTTTCATATCTATATGTTCTTTCAAAAGTAGTTAAAATTGTATGAAACCACATAAGCTCAGGGTAATGCCCTAATATTGCTATTTGTTAATTAAAAGTGGTTAAGATTATAAAATAGTTAAAAATGGTTAAAGATATCTTGTCTGTTCAGCAAACTAATTCCTGTAAGAGCCAACTAAGGTGTATTTTTAACTTTTAGACTCTACTGACATTTCTATTCATTTAAGTCTTCTATTTGTTGGGTCAGCTGTTCTCTTTTAAGGTACGGATTTTCTCATGAATTATTCTATTCCATTATTCCACTAAATCAATAATATTTAAAAGCTTCATATGTTCCACACTATCTATTTCCTCTATTCTGAGATATCAAAGCATAGGGACTCTGATGCATCTCTTTTATCATCTCTCCAAAGAAGGTGACATTATTGACACTTCATTAGGGCCTTGTTAATAATGTCCCCAGAGCATGACGGATGAATAGAAGATGCTGAATCAAGAGGCTGCTAAAGGCCAAGCTGCCGGAAGTGTCAGATCTTGTTGGCAGTTGGCACTAAATATAAGTGGAGGCAGGAGGGGAGGTGGTGAAGGTGAATGGGATGAGGCATAAGCTTTCTGAGCTATTTGTGAACACATCAATCGGTGTAATCTCCCTAACCTCTTTGAAACTTTTTGAGTTACAAGTAATCCTGAAGCAAAAAACAGTGGCTATAACCTGGCACCGGTATTGTGTCAATACTAATCGTTAACTTTTTCACTCAGAATTCTGGGATAATTTTTACAAAAGAAGAATGAATATGCATGAAATAGGGACACAAATGGATGTAGGTCCACTAGTGTACTGATAAATGTTTAAAACCCACTCTCTGAGGGGTGCCTGGGTGACTCAGTCAGTTAAGCATCCGACTTCGGCTCAGGTCATGATCTTGCGCTCCATGAGTTCCAGCCTCGCGTCGGGCTCTGGGCTGATGGTTCAGAGCCTGGAGCCTGCTTCAGATTCTGTGTCTCCCTCTCTCTCTGGCCCTCCCCCCATTCATGCTCTGTCTCTCTCTGTCTCAAATATAAATAAACGTTAAAAAAATTTTTTTAATAAAAAAAAACACCAGCTCTCTGAGAAAAAAAAATTTTTTTTTTTGAGAAAACCTGATTTCTAGCATTTGCTGATTGCTGTGGTAAATACTCCCCTATAGCAGATGTCAAGCTACGGCCATGATTTTACTGAACATGGAGCTGGAAAGAGATGTGTACAATCAGCTCTGCTGAGCTGACACAGCTGGAAAATGCAAGTCATTGAGTGTCATTCCAGATCAGAAATGATTAAACTTATTACTTAGGGCCTTACTTTTAATGTATGATTTTAAGTTAAAATGAGAATTTTCCTAAAATGTCATGTCACATTTGAACATATAAGCCACTATGTCAGATTAATGTCAGGTTGATAAAAGCTTTGGAGGAAGATGGCCTAAGTTTGGGTCCAGGCTTTATTACTTATTAGTGGTATAGCCTTGTAAGTCATTCAACCTCACTAAAACTAATTTAAATAATTACACTAATGACTGGGCTTAGTACAGTATACAAATAAGTGTTTGGAAGTATTAACAGGGTGTATTAGTCCAGGTTCTCCAGAGAAACAGAATCAATAAGATATATACAGGGGCTCCTGGGTGGCTCAGTCGGTTGAGCTTCTGACTTCACTTCAGGTCATGATCTCAAGGCGTGTGGGTTTGAGCCCCACATAGGGCTCTGTGCTGACAGCAAGGAGACTGCTTGGGACTCCCAGTCTCCTTGTTTCTCTCCACCTCCCCCACTTGCATGCTCTCTCTCTCTCTTTCTCCCTCTCTCAAAAAGAGGTAAACATCAAAAAAAAGATATGTACAGATATATGAGGAGATTTATTACAGGAACTGACTCATACGGTTATGGAAGCTGAGAAGCCCCAAGATCTGTCTACTGCAAGCTAGAAAAGCAGGAAAGCTGGTGGTATAGTTCAGTCTGAACCTCAAAACGTGGGAATCAGGGTTGGAGTGTTATAAGTGCTGGTCTGAGTCCTGGGACTCAGTCCTGAATCCTGGGAACCAGAATTACAGATGTCTGAAGGCAGAAGATGAATTTCCCAGCTAGAGAGGAGGGAGAAATTCACCCTTACTCCGCCTTTTTGTTCTATTCAGGCCCACAAACATTAGATGATGCCCACTTACACTGGTGAGGGTGATCTTTACTCAGTCCACTGATCCAAATGCTAGTCTCTTGTGGAGACACGCTCACAGATGCACCCAGAATGAATGCTACCAGCTATCTGGGTATCCTTTACCCCAGTCAAGTTGACACATAAAATAACTGTCACAGAGGACCAATACGGGCCTATTTCTGGTTTACAAAATGCATCTTGAAAAAATTGACAGCTCTAGATTCTGTTTTCAAACTCTTTTCTTTTTCTATTTTAGGGTCCTTACCTAGAAACATTTCCCAAACCACTCGCCTACTCCCAACTCTGAAACTGTCACCAAAATGATCAAATCAAAAGCCTTAAATCAAACCTTTTAAAGTTCTACAAATGCATTTATTGGAAGTTTTTTTTTAAGTTTTTGAAAAATTTTTTTAAATTTATTTTTGAGAGAAAGAGAGACAGAGTACTAGTGGGGAAGGGGCACAAAGAGAGAGGGAGACACAGAATCCAAAGCAGGTCCCAGGCTCTGTGAAGCCTGACACAGGGCTCAAACTCACCAACTGTAATATCATGATCTGAGCTGAAGTTGGATGCCTAACTGACTGAGCCACCCAGGCGCCTTGCATTTATTGGAAGTTTTCATGTTACTTCTATTGTTGTACTAGTATACTGACCTTGTAGTCATAATACCAATGGTGTATATTTGTGATTGTTTTCATGTACATTTCCTCACAGTTTGTTTTTGCCATAAACTACTCATTGTTATACTAAAAACTGAAACCTCTTAACATGTGTCTCATCAAGAAAATCCAATGAAGAGAATTAAATTTGAATAAATTTGAGAGCGATTGTTTTCTTTATAAAATGTATTCATTTTGTTTTATTATTAAAAAAATTTTAGTTTATTTATTTATTTATTTGAGAGAGAAAGAGAGAGCATGCAGGAGGGGCAGAGAGAGAGGGAGAGAGAGAGAATTCCAAGCAGGCTCCTCACTGCCAGCGCAGAGCCCAATTGGGGGCTTGAACTCACAAACCGTGAGATAATGACCTGAGCTGAAACCAACAGTCATACATTTAACCAACTGAGCCACCCAGGCACCTCACAACATGTATTCCTTTTAATGAAACTGTCTCTTTAAACAATGAGGTTATTCATTAAATTAACAACTATTGAACCCTCTTATGTATCAGACACTATTCTTGTGCTGGGAAAAGTGTAGAATGAAAAAAACATGGTTCCTGCTCTCATGGAATGTACTGTCTAATATCTATGTGTATTTGAATAGAACCCCTTAAAAAGAAACCATCTCAAGGATATATTTACTGAAAAAAATCAAAGTACATACAATGAGAATAAACTTTAGGCCACAAATTCAATTGTGCAAAAATTTTAACTACATTCAGTTTTAGTTACTCAATTAACTTTCCACTTTAACCCCTAATTCTACTTAGATAGCAGCGCCTTAACCCTTTCAATTCATTGTTCCCTACCCCGCAACCTTCATATGGAAGGGGGTCTCAGTTTGGAGACCTTCATAATGCCAAGACATGGAAGAAGGCAAAATCGAGGACATATAGGTCACCACTGAAATGCTTTCTTCATGTCTTCATTTCTTCATTTTCTGTACCCCAGAAAAAAAGTACAGCAGAATTTTCAGGACCCCAGAGGCTAGAGCACACTAGATCACAGCCTGAGGATACAGAAATATTTCTACTGCTATATTGCCATGTGAGTTATGAAAACTCCTATAAATGTGTTGCTGGGCCATGGACCCAGAATCTCCTGCATGTATTCCTTCCTGGACTCTCCTCTAGAAGTAAATATATATATACACTAGCCAGTATTCTATTCTATTCTATTCTATTCTATTCTATTCTATTCTATGGTACTTGTCTTTCTCCTGGCCCTTTTTTCCAACCACACACATAGGCACACATGTAGCAGTGAAAATTTGATCTTCATGAAAAGGAGAGAATATATTACAGGGGCAAAAATTCAGCTAATAACACAAAACTATCTCATACATATCATCCTACATACACAGTACCTAGGATAAACTTTTTGTGAAGCAAAATGCTTCTATATACATGACTTTGAAAAGTGAGTTGCATAAACTGAATTGCATAAGAATAAATGTGCCATAAGTAAACATTTCTATTTCTATAACTCTCCTTCACTGTCCCTCTGCTTTACTAATAGTACTCATGATATGTCATCATGAAGAACTACATTTTTAAAGAACTAGTATGTTTCAAACAAGCACGACATAAAAAGAAAATGAAAAATTCCCTCCTCTCCTCAAATAAAAAATAGAAAACAAAGTATAAAAATGTAAATATTAAAAACAAAACACAAAGAGGAAAATAAAAGACAGAAACATTTCAAAATGCTGTTTTATGCGAGTGTGAATTATCAATGCCATCTTTTCCCATGGGCTGCCACCAGTGATTTTTTTTTTTTATGCAACTAAAGGATCTATGTAAGGCCTTCATGTGATTCTAAATATATTCAAAACTCAGAAGCAAAATCTTTCTAAAAATGGTTTCAACCCCAGAAAAAAAGGTACAGCAGATTTTTTTTAAAGCTCTCTAGCCTATTGCAATAATAGACTATGCTCCCGGCCAGTGCCTGCACTGAGGAGAACAGGATCAGAGTCTAAGGCCAGAGGCCACTCTCAGTGGTCTCAAGTGCTGTGTGTGAGATCAGAGTCTGACCCATTTTATCTTGCACCCTGAGCTCTCAGTCACTGCCTCTTATATTTCTCATAGCTCACCCTAGCACCATCAAACTACTCCAATCCAGCAATATGCAACTAACTGCACATTCTGTTCAGGACCAGATTCAATAAGCCAAGAATAAACAAACCAGTATTGGTACAGGAGGTAGGCAGCCTCAGGGCCTTTCTGGGACAGGGTGAATCCTGATCACAGAAGCCAGGCTTCAGACTGGACATTTTTGCTTTTTGTCTAGTGAAATGAAAATTTAAGCACCATATGTAAACATCCATTTTGTAATCATTAAGAAACTCATAATGATTTTACAACTGCTCTTTGCTTATTCTGACCTTGGCAAATGGACTCTGGGACAAAATAGCTTTCCTAAAATGGCTGAAAAATTATCTCCCTAAGTGCCCTGGGTTAAAGGAAGACCTGTGTCTAAAATGTCTTTTGGAGGGATTCCTTGGTTTTAGGAGGAAGTTCTTTGGGGATGTGATCCTCCATTGCTTTTGGGGTAGTACTGACAGAGGTTATCTATGCCAAAATAACTTCACACCAGGCTCTAAGTATCTGTTTAATAATGGGTTGGGGAAGTAGGCACGTGTTGGTGACATTTGTTCATACCCTTCATTTTCTTTTATCATTTAATTTAGGTTCACTGAGCTCTGTGTGAGACACCATGATAGACTCTTGATAATATAACTTATTTGTCTGCACATGAATGTGGAATGCTTTAGTATTCTTTTTATAATTTGCAGAAACAGGCATGAAATAAAATTAATATAGAGTAATAGACCATTAAAAAATAGAATCATAGGTTCCTGATTATAGCCTAGGAAACGAAAAATCAAAATTAAATGATTTGCTTAGGACCATCACTACTTTAATTTTTTTTGCTTGGTTTATTGAGGAATGACATACATAAGTGAATTGCACAGACATTAGTTGTAACTTTGATGAATTTTAACAAGCTATATCTGCCATGAGTATTTTTAATATAAAATAAAATATAAAATGCATATAATTTAGGATGCCCTCATAAGGAATTATTTCATCTAATATTTGTTGAGTTCTTACCATAGTAGGAGTGCCAAGCACCCAAGGGGACAGAGAAGGAATAAAATTGATAGTCACTGCCATTATAGCACTGACATTGTAATTGCATTCTAGATAATAAAAAAAAATAAGCAAAGCCAAAATATGTCAGAAGCTGGTAAGCACAACAAAGAAAAATGAAGGGAATAGAGTGTGATAGGGTCAGGGGAAGGTTGTGCTATTTTTGATAGGATACTTGGGAAAGGCTTCAATGACAAGGAGATATTTGAGCAAAGGCCTGGAAGCCAGGAGGCATGCAGATGTCTGAGGGATGAGGGTGTCAGGCAGAGGAAAGAGCCGGTACAAAGTCTCTGTATTTCATGCTTGGTGTGTCCAAGGTCCTGCGAAAAGGCATGGTGGCTTACGGAGAGTGAAAGAACCATGGGGCAGCTAATGGCTGGATCCTATCCAACCTGGTAAGGACGTGTTACGGGTGTGGGGTTTGAGTCTAAGTGAGACAGGAAGCTCTGAAGGTAGTAAGGAGATATATGACATAATCTGACTCACTTTTCAAAAGGAGCACTCACTCTATTTTGTGCTGAAGTGACTGAAGGGGAGCAGGGGAGAATGCAGGAAGAAACTATTGAAATAATCTTTGCAAAGAGAAATAATCTTTGCTGGGACCAGGGTGGCAGCAAGTGATGAAAGTAATTGACCTCTGGGCATATTTTTGAAGACTAAGTCAACATGATTTGCTAATGGATGAGATGTGCCATAAGAAAGAGAGCCCCCAAGTTGTCAAGTTCATCATGCAGCTATCAGTTGCAAATAATAATAAACCCAGTTAAAAACAGCTTAAACAATATCCATTACCTTAACTACGGTAGTAAAACGCTTTCTTTCCATCTACTCAGCTATCCCCATGTCTACTAGCTTGCCTTATGAACAGAGATGGACAAATAGGTCTAGGTACTCTGTCTTTACCCACCAGAGGCAATAAATAAATAAATAAATAAATAAATAAATAAAATAAACAAGCTTTTTTTATCCCTATGAATTCTGTCAGTAAAGAAGCTTTTCCCAGAATCCTCATTAGATTATTCTCACATTTCATTTGCCAAAATTGGATCACATTCCACCCTAAACCAATCATTGGCAAAGGAATAGAACCCATGATAATTGGCTTAATCAATAAGTGTTATTTACCCAAACCATATGGGAAAGGCATCACCAGAAAAAAAATTCTGTCAATATAAAAGAAGGGGAAAATGGCTGTTGTTTGGAAAACCAACAGAATCTAATACATAATAATAATGACAATCATATTTACACTAGTGAGTACAGCATAATGTATAAACTTATTGAATCACTATGTTGTATGCCTGAGACAGTGCATAAACTATACTCAAATAATTTTTTAAAATAATAATAATTCTAATCAATACAGTACTTAACCCCATTAACGGTAAGTTATATGTGTAAAGGAAAGAGCACAAGGTGGCAGGCAAATCAGGAGGTCTGTTTATCACCAACTAGTTGAGATTATGGGAAGTCACTGATGTTTTCTGTGTTTTCATTTCCTCATCTGTAAAGTGAGGGGGTTAGACTAAATGCTCAAGAGTCCATTCTATGCATTTAGCCTGCCACTTTAGACCACAAGAAACAGTGAACAGAGTGGTTTACAAGGGCAGTACGAATTCAGAGAACAGAGAAACAGCATGAGCTGTAAAAATGCAGGGAAAAGATGCAAGTTCATGGAGTAGATATGGGAGAGGCGCAAGATGTGGTGAAACTGGCCAGAAATAACAAACAGGAAAATCAGGTGCTTGGGAAGAATGAGGGTACTGATCTAGAGAGGAGGATGACTTCTGTCAGATAATAATGGGTATGGTTGCAGTTTTTGAAGGCTTTTGAAGAGCAGGCTGGCTTGGTGCAAAACGTTCAGAGAAGTGACATGGTAATATTTTTAAGAAGATTACTCTAACAGTGAGCATTAGATATACCAGGTATGTTCTATAGAAGAAAAAATTAGAGGCTGGAAAAGCAGCAGAAGGAATATAGAATACATAATACATAATATAATACATAATACAAATACATAATACATAATATATAATACATAATATATATGTATATAATATATATATATAATACATAATACATAATGAATTGGTGGTATTTCAGAAGGGAAGAGACTAGAATACATGAAGTCTGATTTTCAGTTGAAAGTTAAAATGACACATAGTAAATGGTTAAGAATCCATGCTCGGGAATCAAACAGTCCAGGATTAAAAACTTGCATGTCTTTTCCTAGCTTTGTGAACTTTAGCAAATAATTTGAACTCTGTGCTCTGGTTTCTCATCTGTGAAACTATAATATGAACATAATCTAGCCCATGGGGATATTGGAAGCATTAAGTAAAAAAACAATGACTATATAACCGTACTGATGACAGTGTCTTGTGACAACATATACTTGGTAAATAACTATTATTTTCATCAATAACATTATTATTAGTGTTGTTATTATTTTTATTCAGTGGCAAAATCTGGACACATCTGTCCAATTTGTGAGCTTTTAGAGAAAGGTCACTGTAAGCCAGGGTGAATTTTCCATTCTTGTTTTTTGTTAAACTGAGTTTCCTTTGATTTTTTTTTCCTTCCAGTGTCTTAAAAAGTTATAGATCTTGTTTCATTCATGTGTATTTTCCTCCTTAAATTTTCAACACACATAGAACTAACATTGACGTTTACATTCTCTCTCACTCACCCTCCAAAAACACCCAAGTTCAGGTTAACATACTTTACTTCTCTTTGCTCCCTCACTCCTCTCTTCCATCTATTATATTGATCACATCTGAAAATTTTGTTGTAGATCATTAACTTTCCACATCCCCTCTTATTTACACTTGATAATGGCCTTTTACTAATGTCTTTGCTGAAGCTACTTTTTGTATACCAATTATTCTTCTTCCCCTTTTCACTTTTTTCCTGGAGAACATGTTCCAGAAATTCTCCTAGGGAGCTTCTGTGAATGATACATTTTCTGAGTCTTCAACATGTCTGGAAATGTCATTATTTCATCCTTACTTAGATGATCATTTCGGGTATAGAATTCCGTGTTCATTGCCATTTTCCCTCAGAACCATTGAGAAAATATTATTGGGATGAGCACTGGATGTTGTATGGAAGCCAATTTTACAATAAATTATATTTTAAAAAATAAGTAAATAACAAAGGAAAGATGGTCTTTAAAAAAAAGAAAGTATTTTTATTTATGTGCCATTTCACATATATTCATATGTATTTTCTTTTGTACATATATATGTGTATCTGTACACATATTTATATGTGTATCTGTACAAAAGAAAATAATGTGTATAATATTTAGTTTGTAGTAGTTAGAGCAAAATAATAAAAAATATAAAGAATAAAGTAAGTGATAAATTATTAACAAAACTAACACACCTAAACCAGCGCCCAACCTAAGAACGTGGAAGCTGCACACGTGTTCCTCTTTCCCGCACCCCATCTCATTCCCCCCCCACCATCCCTGCTACTCCCATTGTATTTACATTCCTTTGCATTTTCCCCATAGTTTTACCATAGATGTGTACATCTCTAAACAACACATTATTTAATTTTGCTAGTTTTTGGGCTTTATAAAAAATAAAATTATACTATAAATAGTTTTCTATGACTTGCTGTTTTTTTATGGTTATTTTTTTCCCTTTTTTTAAGTTTATTTACTTTGAGAGAGTGAGACAGAGAGCATGAGTGGGTGAAGGGCAAACAGAGAGGGAGAGAGAGAATCCCAAGCAGGATTCACACTGTCATTGCGCAACCCCACATGGAACTCAAACCCACGAAATGTGAGATCATGACTTGAGTGGAAATACAGTTGGCCACATAACCGAATGAGCCACCCAAGTGCTCCTACGGTTATGTTGCAGTTTATTATTTTTTTCCTTCTACAGTATATCCTGTTGTGTGGATATGCCTTACTTTATTTATACATTTTTCTATTGATGGATATTTATGTTTGGGTTGTCCCTCCCTCACTCTTTTTCTTCTTCTTCTTTTTTATTTTTTGCCATTAGTAAACAGTGGTGCTATGAACATTTTTGTATATATATATACTAGTGTTTATGTACAAGAGATTCCTCCTAAGGTATATATCTTCTCCTGGGATTCTTGGCTCATGAAGTATACATATCTGCAACCTTAGATAATGCCAATTTTTTTCCTAAGGGATTATCCCAGTTCAAACACATACAGCAAGGTATAAAAATTCCCATTACTCCACATTTTCTCCAACCTTGGAGTAATTTTGCCCTAGTCTATATATAGGGGATAATAAATATATTTCTTATGCTATGAATTTGCATTTTTCTTTATTACCCAAGATATTAAGCATCTTTTCATATGTTTAAATAGTTTTCACATTTTCTCTTTTTTTGAAATGTCTATCCATGTCTTTTCCCTGTTCTATTTGATTGCTTGGGTTTTTTTAATAGTAATTTGTAAATAGGTCTTTGGATATCAATCTCTTGTTGATTATATGTGGTACAAATACTGCTTATGGATTTTTAAAAAACTTTATGATTTTTTTTTATAAAGAAACATTCTTAATGTTAAGGTAATCAAATTTATCCACCTAACCTTTTGTGGTTAATGCTTTTCTTTGTTTTATTTTTAAAAATCTACTCGAAAGAGCATAATGATATCCTGCTATATTTATTTCTAAAAATTCTGTTTTATATCTTTGATCTGATGTTTATTGTTTGTGTATGGTATAATACAGAAAATTCTATTTCACTTTTTCCATACAGATTACTTACTGTCTCAGCATTTATTGAATAGCCCTTCCTTTCCTTAATGGCATGCAATGCCACCTCTAGCACATAGCAAGTTTCTGTATCGGTGTGAATTTTCCCTGTACAATATCAGAAGAGGTCCTAACTGTATCTATAGAATTGAGGTTCCTCAAAAAGCTAAAAGTAGAAGTAGCTTATGACTCAGCAATTGCATTACTAGGTGTTTACCCAAAGGATACAAAAATACTGATTTGAAGCGACACATGCATCCTGATGTTTATAGTCACATTATCAACAATAGCCAAGCTATGGAGAGAGCCAAAATGTCCATCAACTGATGAATATATAAAGAAGATATGATATATATAGGCATGTATATATATATATATATATATATATATGACTCAGCCATTTGCAACGACATGGTTGGAGCTAGAGTGTATTATGCTAAGCAAAATAAGCCAGTTAGAGAAAGACAAATACCATATGATTTCACTTGTGTGTGGAATTTAAGAACAAAACAGATGAACATAGGGGAAAGGAAAAAAAAGAGAGAGGGAAGCAAACCGTAAGAGACTCTTAAAGATAGAGAACAAACTGATGATTGATGGAGGGAGGTGAGCAGAGATGGGTTAAATGGGTGATGGGTGTTAAGGAGGGCACTTGTTGTAATGAGCACTAGGTGTTATATGTATGTGATAAATCACTAAATTCTACTCTGAAACCAATATTACACTATATGTTAACTAGAATTTAAATAAAAATTTGAAAAAAAAAGGGTGGGTTAACGGGATTCCCTCTGAACCTACTCACACAATCCATTACTATTCTTCAAAATATATCTGGGTATCAGGGGAGCCCAATCCCCCTACCTTGTTCTTATTCAGGAGTTTCTTGGCTATTTTCGGGCCCTTGTTGTTTCCCTCTAAGATTATTGAGTTCCTCAAAAAAAAAAAAAAATACTTATTGGGGTCTTGAGTGAAATATCATTGAATCTATGGATTCAATTGGAATCAATTAATAATTTTGCAATATTGCTTTCTTTCCAAATTCTTCCCTAATATATTTCAACAAAGGTAGATTTTTCTTTATAAAAGGCCTTGCACATCTATACTAATATGTATTTTTAGATACCTTATTTTTTGCCACTATAATAAGTTATATGTGTTTAAAAAACTAACTTATTATTATATTTTCTGTGTATTGCTGATATATAGCAATCTAATTAATTTTTGTGTGTTTGATCTTATATTAAGCCACTTTTTAAAACTCTATTATTAATTTTAAGATAAATCCCCCCCCATTTTTACACCTTTCTAATATCTTCCACTTTTTTTTTGTCCTCATCTAAAATAATTAAATAATGCTTTTCTTTTACTACTCTGGTGAACTACATTTGATTTTTTTAATACCAAATAATTATTGCATTCCTGGGATAAATTCAACTTGGTCATGATGTATTACTTTGATTTGGTTTCAGTGGTATTCTGCTTGTAATCTTTTGCATCTGTGTTCACAAATGTAATTGGCTTTTATTCGCCTTTTTTATGCTGTTTTTGTCTGTTTTTTGTATCAAGATTATAATAGTCTCATAAAATGTTTCAGATATATTCCATTTAATGTTGCTGATGGGAAATCTGATACCAGTCTTCTACTCCCTCTTTAAGATGTCCTCTCTGACAGTTTTTAGGATTTTCTTTTATTTGTTGATGCTCTAAAATTTCAGTATAGTGTGTCTAGATATAAAGATTTTGTTCTTGGTGGTTGTGGTATTTTGTGGTATTTTTGGAACTAAAAAAAAATTCTACTTGGCACTTGATGGGTTCTTTTAGCAGGAGAACTGGAAATGTTCTTCTGCTGATTCTTTGACTATTGCCTCCCTCTTCTGTCCTAGAATGCCAACTGGACCAAAAGTTTAAATATTTGGATCTTGACTATAATGTATAAGGCACCCTTCCCTGTACTGATGTATAATGATATCAGAAGAGGTCTTAATTTTTTATTTTTGTTCAGATTTATCATCATTTTAGCCTTTTGCTGCATTCTGGGAGAATTTTTTGTCTTGATCTTAAGCTCATTAATTCATTCTTCAGTTACATTTATTCTGATACACAAGGCATCTATTATTTTTCTGAATAATAATAATTAAAAATATGTGATCTCTATTTCTTTTGAGTATTGATATATATCATTTTGACAATTTCAAACACATAGAACAAAAAGTTGGATCAGAGAAAACTAAATCAATGCAATAAGAGGCAAGAAGGTGGGGATGGTGGGGAAGAACCAACTAGAAATCATGGTAAGTAGAAAGCATGGAAAAAATTGGCAAAATGATTCTCAACATAATCAGCCAATCACAATATGAATGTAACTAATTTATTAAGAAAAAGAAACTCTAAGACTGTGTGAAATAAATCCAACTGCAAGCTGTTTATAAGAGAGATAAAAATAATTCAGGAAGTTTGAAAATAAAGGTATAAAATAGATATCACAAGCTGTGGAAATAGAATATGGTAATTACCATTTATTTTTATTTCATTCTTGATTAAATGGCAATTTAGTGAAGAACCTTGAAAATAAGAGAGATGCTATGAAAATGAATGCAAATTGCTGAACTAGCCATTACCTCCTGTAATATGAATAAATGTAAAAATGGAAAATAATTTCAAAACATTTACCTTAAGGGCATTAAGAAAATAAACATTAGTCAAGGTAAGGTGAAGATCCTTTTTTGTCAGACTTATTCTCATCATATATCTTGCCAACATAAAACTCAAGTTTCTGTTTGTCTAATTACAACAAGTGTCAGGGAACTTTCTGATAATCATCCCAGAGCTGGTAAAGCCATGACCTAGAAACCAGAACTACGGTAGTTTGCTATAGGAACAGATTTGTTAGAATGTTTTCATAGAAAACCATGCTTGCTCACCTAATACTGTAAACTCTGGTTTAGAAATAAATTTTAGTTTCTAATCTCGTGATAAATAGCCCACTACTGATATGTCTTTGTTGCTCTTAGGGCCAACTCAATCATTATAATAAAGACTGTGTAGATATTTTCAGGATTGAGAATATAAAGGCAATACTTTTTTTTTAATTAAAAGTAATTAAGTCACTTAAAAATTAAAAGCCTATTTTTACAAATAAAGTAAATACATGACTTAGATTAACTTTTAAAAATAGTTTCTTAATTTAAAATATTTTAATAGGTAATACTACACAAAGTTTCACTTTCATTAGTTTTATATGAGGATATAGCAGGTTTTAGCTTGGGCCTCAGTATTTAACCAATATTTGCCTTTTGGCTTTCATTGGACCTCAATATTATAAAGGCTGAGTAACCAAATACCAATTTCAATGCCATTTATTATTCTACCTCAGGGAGGTTTCTGAAATTGATGTGAATAAAGTAAAACAGATGAGATGAAAACTCAGAGGTAATTTTATGATCTTAAAAGCCAATTTTGTCTTTTTAATGCTACACTTCTAGATTCAACATTTAATGACAATTTTTTTTCTCAAGTGAATATATTAAGAATAAGAAATGTAAGTAAGAGTAACAATCTGAAGTCTACACAGGCTTTGTAGGATTGCTTTGTTGAGGTGCACCATTACCATTGACCAAATCTCCAACTCCAGGAGTTGAAGAGAAGGTAACTTTGTTTTAGTTGCTATTAAGGAAGAAAGCAAAATAGTACAGTGCCCACAGCACCATTAGCAGGAACTTATACTGCCAGAGCTGGCCAAAAAAGTCTCTTGCTCCTACACTAACTTCAGTTGGAAGGATGAAACTCTTTGGTATTAAAATGTCTAGTATAATTACCCATATTGTGACAGTGCTGAAAAAGAATTAGTCTGTGCATTATAATGTCAAACTTGTAAAATGTAACTAATAAGTTTTAATGACAAAATTTTAACTGTAACAAAAATTTAAGCACATTTCATATACCTATATTCCAGAAGGTCATTTTGTGATAGAGGTATTTGGCTTCAGCCTTGAGCTTAGCCACCTATTGATATTTAACATTCGGACATTCAGCATTGCCCAAAATGTGTAGTCGGTAAGTACATCTTTAGTTTCTTGTGTACTCTTCTAGTATTTTTAAAATAACTCTAGTATATACTCTTGCTTTTTTCTTTCTACCATGTATACCCTTCTGTACTGTAATATACTCACTTCAAAATACAATCCAGAATCTTAATTCTCCATGGCAAAGGCAAATGCTAACTAAAAGGCAGCTGCTGTATAATATTCATGTCAGACATAGTAGGATTCAAGGCGAAAAGCCTTAGAAGGGCAAAAAACAAAAAAACAAAACAAAAGAAAACAAAACCTTTATCAGGCACCTGGTGGCTCAGTAGGTTAAGCATACAACTTTGGCTTAGATCAGATCTCACGGTTTGTGTGTTCTAGCCCCACATCAAGTTCTGTGCTGATAACTCAGAGCCTGGAGCCTCTTCAGATTCTGTGTCTCCCTCTCTCTCTGCCCCTCTGCCTCTCTCACTGTCTCTCTCTCTCTCTCAAAAATAAATAAACATTAAAAAAAATATTTTTAAAGATACTTCATCTTGGTAAAAGGTAAATGGACCAGTAACAATAGAGTAATGAATTTTTATGTTTCCAAATAACATGGTTCCAAAATACGTTTTTTTTTAATTTTTTTTTAACATTTATTTATTTTTGAGACAGAGAGAGACAGAGCATGAATGGGGGAGGGTCAGAGAGAGAGGGAGACACAGAATCCGAAACAGGCTCCAGGCTCTGAGCTGTCAGCACAGAGCCCGATGCAGGGGTTGAACTCACAGACCGCAAGATCATGACCTGAGTTGAAGTCGGACGCTTAACCGACTGAGCCACCCAGGGTTCCCGGTTTCAAAATATGTTAAGTAAAAGTTGACAAAGCTAGAAGGAATAATAGCCAAATCCACAGTTCTACCATGAGACTCTCACATACCTTTCTCAGAAAAGAACTGATGAAGTAAACAAAATATAAATAGAATATAAATAATTGGATGAACCAATTACCAAAATTGCTCCAGTAGATATATATGGAGAAAACATTGTACCCAACACTCTTGGAGCATTCCCCAAAATTGCTCATGTATCGACAACGGAAATACCACAAATCCCAAGGTTTATAGTACATAAGCTACACTTATTGACCACAATGCAATTAAATTAGAAATTAGTAACAAAATATATTCAGAAAATCCACATCTGACATTTCTAAATAACAATTAGCTGAAAAGGGAAATCAAAATAAAAAATTCAAATCATTCAGAACAAAACTAAAAGCTCAAAATATAAAAATATATAAAATAAATAAACTAAGCTTTCAACTCAAGACACAAATAAATGCAAAAGGTAAGATGAGATTAATGAAATAAAACTAAAATTCAGGTGGCTCAGTTGGTTGAGCATCTGACTTCGACTCAGGTCATGAACTCATGCTTTGTGGGTTTGAGCCCCTCGTCAGGCTTTGTATTGACTGCCAGAGCCTGGAGCCTGCTTCAGATTCTGTCTCCCTCTGTTTCTCTGACCCTCCCCTGCTCGTGCTCTGTCCCTCTCTCTCTCAAAAATAAATTTAAAAAAATTTTTTTAAAGAAAGCTAAAATTCAATCAATAATTAAGCTAAAAGAAAGAAACAACATTAAGAACAAAACAAAAATGAGAAGTGATTACAGATACAGGGAAAATTGGAAATTATAAGAGAATAATACATTTTGTTTTCTGCCTGTAATTTTGAAAGGCTAAATGTAAAGTTTCTACAATTTTCTAGGAAAATATAAATTTTTTCGATTGGCTCAAGAAGATATAGAAAATCCCAATGATAGAAATTAAAATGATAGTTTCCCTCCCCCTACCTTCCCAACAATGGTACCAGGCCCTGGCAGGCCTCTAAGGAACAGATATTTCTTTTCTTATACAACTGTTTAGGGCATAGAAAAATGTGAGAAGCCACAAACCTCATCTTATGAGGTATTATCCTGATTAAAAAAAAAAAAAAAAAACACCCTCAAAGGAACAATAAGCAAATATCCTTTATGGATATAAATATAAAAACATGTAAAAATATTAATAAACTAAATCATATAAAGTATGAAAAATGGGATAGTGCCTCTTAAAAATAGGACAAGTAGAATTTTCTCAAGAATGCTGATAAGGTGCAGCATAAGACAATACTTGAACCAATGGAACTCAATTCGGAAGAAATTAAAGAAAAGCCAAAAAAATTTTTGATTAAATCCAATGCCCAGTTATGAAATAAACTGTTCTAAAACTAGAAAACACCCATAATTTGATAATGTTTAGCTGTGGAAAACCCAGAGTAAATACCATACTTAATTCTGAAGCTGGACCTGGATTAGGGTGAAACAAGTGAGGCACTCACCTCAGGCCTAGGATTTAGGGGGGAACCAAAAAACCCAGTAACCAAAATAAATAGTATTTGAATGTAATTTAAAAAAATCAATATGAATACAAAATAAATCATGATGGTTTTAGAATATCAAAAATTTTTTAGACCAAGGCAGTGCCAAGACATATTAGAGCCTGAAGTAAAAGGAGAATTCTGTACCCCAATTTAAATGCTTTTATGTGGTTTTTAAAATGGTTCTGAGGTGTCTGGGTGGCTCAGTCGGTTAAGGGTCTGACTTCAACTTGGGTCATGATCTCATTGTTCGTGGGTTCGAGCCCCATATCAAGCGCGGAGCCTGCTTCAGATTCTGTGTCTCCCTCTCTCTCCGCCCCTCCCCTGCTCATGCTTTGTCTCTCTCTGTGTGTCAATAATAAATAAATGTTTTTAAAAAAAGTAAAATGGTTCTTTTTATCCCCAGAAGTAGTTGAAAAAATTACTAAAAATTGTGACTTTAATAATATTGTGAGTTCCTGTATACCCTTCCAGAAATGTTCTAAGCACATAAGCATATGTATATATATATATATATATATATATATATATACACACACACATGTGTATATATATATTATATTATATTATATTATATTATATTATATTATATTATATTTTTAAAACTTGGGCTCATATTATATATTTACATAATTTTTTCCACTTATTCTATTTTGTATACCTTTCCATATCCATAAAGATCACCTACATTCTTTTTTTTTTTAATTTTTTTAAGTTTATTTATTTATTTTGAGACAGAGAGAGAGAAGGGTAGGACAGAGAGAGAGGGGAGAGAGAACCCCACGCAGGCTCCATACTGTCAGCACTAAGCCTGATGCAGGTCTTGAACTCACAAACCATGAGATCATGACCTGAACTGAAATCAAGAATCAGATGCTCAACCGACTGAGCCACCCAGGTACCCCTCATCTACATTCTTTTTAAATTTTTTTTTTTCAACGTTTATTTATTTTTGGGACAGAGAGAGACAGAGCATGAACGGGGGAGGGGCAGAGAGAGAGGGAGACACAGAATCAGAAACAGGCTCCAGGCTCTGTGCCATCAGCCCAGAGCCTGACGCGGGGCTCGAACTCACGGACCGCGAGATCGTGACCTGGCTGAAGTCGGACGCTTAACCGACTGCGCCACCCAGGCGCCCCTACATTCTTTTTAATGTACATTATCAGTATAATTCTTCATGTTGTGCATGTAGTCATAGGGTTCTAAGAGCACAGAACAAAAAAATCATATTCCTGAAGCAAGAATCCCCTCTTGGATGTCCCCTGAGAAATGGTCCTTGCTGTTCTATTTGAAAATTCAGGCTCATAATCTCATTCTAAAACAAAACAAAACAAAACAAAATACCCTCATATTATTATTAAGCTTAAATATTTTTTAAGTTGAGATAAAATTGACATATAACATTATATTAGTTTCAGGCATACGAGACGATTCAGTATTTGTATATATTGTGAAATTATCACCATAATACGTCTAGTTAATGTCCACCACCACACACAGTTACAATGTTTATTCTTGCGAAAAGAACTTTTAAGACCTACTCTTCTACCAACTTTCAAATATGCAATACAATATTATTACCTATAATCTTGTGCTGTACATTACATCCTTATGACTTACTTATTTTTTAACTGGATGTTTGTACCTTTGGACCACCTTTACCCATGTTGCTTTCCCCGTACCTCCACTAAATATTTTATTCACATCAAAAATAGAATTTTACAATTTTATTTTCCAAGCTTTAATGGAAGCAAATTCATCAATAACATTTTCAAACTCTACTCTTTTGCTTCTCTCATTTTCAATTGAGAGAATTGCCATTTTGACAATTTTTCTTGGCCAAGTGATGATCTTAAATAACCACTGTTAGGGGCGCCTGGGTGGCGCAGTCGGTTAAGCGTCCGACTTCAGCCAGGTCACGATCTCGCGGTCGGTGAGTTCGAGCCCCGCGTCAGGCTCTGGGCTGATGGCTCAGAGCCTGGAGCCTGTTTCTGATTCTGTGTCTCCCTCTCTCTCTGCCCCTCCCCCGTTCATGCTCTGTCTCTCTCTGTCCCAAAAATAAATAAACATTGAAAAAAAAAATTAAAAAAAAAAAAAAATAACCACTGTTAGGATTTTTAAAAAAAGCAGAATTTCTAAATTAATGGAAGGGTAAAAAATGTCCCAGAAAAAATTGAATCATTAAAATAAATTCAGAAAGGGAAAAAAGAGAATACCAAAAAAGGCATCAAATAAGATGGCAAATATCAGATTAAACATCTTTATATAATTACTATAAAATGGCTAATTTCTTGATTAACAAAGATAATCAGATTGAATAAAAAAAGACATCCTGTATGTACTGTTTGCAAGATACATGCTTATAACCAAAAGACCCCAAAACATTGCCAATTGATTGGCAAAGGACATCAATAAGTGTAAACAAAAAGAGAGCAGAATGGCAACATTAAAATTAGAAAAGAAGAATTCAAAGGAAAGTGCATTAAATGGGACAAAGGTGTAAAATCGAAAATAAGACTGCAACAGCAGTTAGCTTTTCTTTTTTTTTTTTTTTAATTTTTTTTTAACGTTTATTTATTTTTTTGAGACAGAGACAGACAGAGCATGAACAGGGGAGGAGCAGAGAGAGAGGGAGACAGAATCCGAAACAGGCTCCAGGCTCTGAGCTGTCAGCACAGAGCCCGACGCGGGGCTTGAACTCACGGACCGTGAGATCATGACCTGAGCTGAAGTCGGACGCTTAACCGACCAAGCCACCCAGGCGCCCCAACAGCAGTTAGCTTTTATTCAACTAAGATAGAAGTGAAATATAAAGCAAAAACCTTTTTAAAAGGACCAAGGAGGATTTACACAAATTATAATTATACTGGGAGACTGATACTTCTTTTAGAATTTGATGGATCAAGTAAACCAGAAATTTTTTAAATACAGAACTATTAAATAATATCATGAAGAAGCTTGATGTAACTAATAAATTTAAACTCTATAGAGAATATACATTCTTAATATTAATACAAGCTTTGAATTCACTTTATGAAGCTAACATAACCCTAACACCAAACCTGACTGAGGTAGCAGACACACACAGTCACACATTCACAATTATAGCTCATTTTCACCTATGAACAGAAATAATCACTAAGACATACAGAGTACTTACTATGTTCAGGCTACTCTAAGCAGTTTATGTGTATTAACCCATCTAAACTTAACAACGCTGTTATTGTCATTTTATAAATGAGGGAACACACAGGATGGTTAAGTGACTTGCCCGAAGTCACACGGCAAATTTGTGGCAGGTAGTTTATAGGAAAGCTGGAATATGAACCTAGGAAAACAGAGTTGATTCAACATTAGGAAACCTACAAAATCTATTCATTACATAGACAAAATAAAGGAGAAAAACCATACCATCATATTCATAAATACTGAAAAGTCACTTGACAAAATTCAAAGTTTCTAATTAACAAAGAAATGAAAACGTTATGGTGAATTGGAATAGAAGACAACTTTCTTCGTATGTTAGAGAACACATCAAGCCAAAGTAACAGCAAAACACTAGATGCCTTCCCACTAAAATTAGGAACATTAATAAATACTTTAAAATAAATAAAATAGCAAGCTTTACATTTATGGAGAGATAAAAAAAGAACTTTGTAAACAATTCACACATATTACCTGCTTATGTTTTGAAAATAAACAATTAGAATCCTGAGTTATTAATCCCTTTATTTTTGTGGAGCTACAGTTTTGATGATGGTATAGCTGTTTCTTCTCTTTGGAAAGTTTCAATATTTCTTAGGCCTTTTGTCTATTCAGATAAAGGAAGCAAACAATAGAATGGTAATATTCCAAATTAAAACTTCTAGGATTTCACAATTCATTCCTCATAGTAACCAACCCACATCTTCTCCCACCGTTTCCCTCTGCCCTAGCTCCTAACCCAGTCAGAAGTGGTTGGGGTGGGGGGTGATTAGGATTTCCAGATTTGCAAAAGATACAACTGATAAACTTATATCCAAAATATATAGTGAACTCAACACCAAAAAATCAAATAATCCAATAAAAAATGGGCAGGGTAACTAAAAGACATTTTTCCAAAGAAGACATACAGATGGCCAACAGACACATGAAAAGATGCTCAACATCACTCATCATCAAGAAAATGCAAATCAAAATCAAATGAGATATAACCTCACACCTATCAGAGTGACTATTATAAGAAAGATGAGAAATAGCAAGTATTAGAGAAGATGTGGAGAGAAAGAAACCCTCGTTCATTGTTGGTGGGAATGTAAATTGGTATCCTTACTATGAAAAACAGTATGGAGTTTCCTCAAAAAATTAAAAATAGAATTACCATATGACTTAGTAATTCCACTACTGGGTATTTACCCAAAGGAACTAAAACACTCATTTAAAAAGACATATGTCACCCGAAAAGCAAATAACCCAGTGAAGAAATGGGCAGAAAACATGAATAGACACTTCTCTAAAGAAGACATCCGGATGGCCAACAGGCACATGAAAAGATGTTCAGCGTCGCTCCTTATCAGGGAAATACAAATCAAAACCACACTCAGGTATCACCTCACGCCAGTCAGAGTGGCCAAAATGAACAAATCAGGAGACTATAGATGCTGGAGAGGATGTGGAGAAACGGGAACCCTCTTGCACTGTTGGTGGGAATGCAAATTGGTGCAGCTGCTCTGGAAAGCAGTGTGGAGGTTCCTCAGAAAATTAAAAATAGACCTACCCTATGACCCAGCAATAGCACTGCTAGGAATTTATCCAAGGGACACAGGAGTACTGATGCATAGGGGCACTTGTACCCCAATGTTCATAGCAGCACTCTCAACAATAGCCAAATTATGGAAAGAGCCTAAATGTCCATCAACTGATGAATGGATAAAGAAATTGTGGTTTATATACACAATGGAGTACTACGTGGCAATGAGAAAAAATGAAATATGGCCTTTTGTAGCAACGTGGATGGAACTGGAGAGTGTGATGCTAAGTGAAATAAGCCATACAGAGAAAGACAGATACCATATGGTTTCACTCTTATGTGGATCCTGAGAAACTTAACAGGAACCCATGGGGGAGGGGAAGGAAAAAAAAAAAAGAGGTTAGAGTGGGAGAGAGCCAAAGCATAAGAGACTGTTGAGAACTGAGAACAAACTAAGGGTTGATGGGGGGTGGGAGGGAGGAGAGGGTGGGTGATGGGTATTGAGGAGGGCACCTTTTGGGATGAGCACTGGGTGTTGTATGGAAACCAATTTGACAATAAATTTCATATAAAAAAAAAAAGACATATGCATTTCTATTTTTATAGCAGCATTATTTACAATAGCCAAGATACGGAAGTATATACACACATGTGTATGTATATATATATATATATATATATATATATATATATATATAATGTATATGTGTATATACATGTAATGTGTGTGTGTATGTGTGTGTGTGTGTGTGTGTGTGTGTGTGTGTATAGGAATATCACTCAGCTATTAAAAAGGATGCGATCTTGCCATTTGCAACAACGTGGATAGACCTAGCGGGTATTATGCCAAGTGAAAGAAGTCAGACAGAAAAGGACAAACACTGTATGATTTCATGTCTATGTGAAATTTGAAAAACAAATGAATAAACAAACAGCAGAATCAGACCCATAAATACAGAGAACAAACTGATAGTTACCGGAGAGGAGGTGAGTAGGGGGATGGGTAAAATGGGTGAAGGTAGGTATGAGATTCAGTCTTCCAGTTGTGGAATAACTGGGTTGCGGGGTTGGAGGGTACAGCATGGGGAGTGTGGTTAGTGGTATTGTGATAGCATTGCACATGACAGATTGTAGTTACACTCGTGTTGAGCATAACATAATATATAGAGTTGTTGAATCACTATGTTGAATACCTGTAACTAGTATAACATCATGTGTCAACTATACTCAAATTTAAAAAAATAGCACAAGATTAATTTTATTATTATTTTTTACAGCACTGTTGCAATGCCATTAACTGTGTTCCCTGTGCTGTGTCTTTGATCCCTACAACTTTTTTATTCCATGGCTGGAGGCCTATATCTCCCACTCCCCTTAGGAAATGGAAGAGCAACATTAACCACAAGAATTGTGTGTGTGTGTGTGTGTGTGTGTGTGTGTGTGTGTGTGTAATGAATTCCCAGTTAGATTTGCATTTCAGAAAAACAATAATTTTTTTGAGTGTATGTGTCCTGCAATATTTGGCACACACTTCTATTAAAAAGTATTCATTATCAGAAAGTCCAATTTAACTGGGCATCCATTCTTTATTTTATCTGGTAGACCTAAGGCTGATTGCAGGTTTTAATTTTGTACTGTGTCTATCTGAAGCCATGGCTAGATACAAGACTGAAGACTTTTCAGTGCCAATTTTTCCTAGTGTATTGAAATTTCATTTATGAATTCCATTCACATGCTGAATCTAAAATATCTGTTTTTCAGCATTTTTACATGTGGATATAAGCTCTTAAATGTGGATATGGATACAATTAAATTTTATTTTATTTCTATCCATCAACCAACAGACAAACCTATGAGCATTTAGCTGAAACAGGTAGACTAATGGGTGTTTTCTAGAGACATTAATAAGAGACAGAATTATAGCAGATGCATTATCAGTAGATACACAAATAACAGGGCCCCAAAGCACAGTGAGTGCTCCTTTTAAAAGCACCCATTAAATATAAAATTAGGAAATGTATCCTTAGGTGGCAAAAAGTGTTTTATTAACTAACCAACATATTTTAAAGGCTTGAGCTTCCTAGGGCTCATGTTGAGAAATTCCAATAATCACTAACTCGAAAAAAAAGAAGTATCTTAATTGTATATGAACTCTCTATGCAAATAGATACTGTGAGGCTTGAAGGAAAGAATAAGGCTTGTCATTACAGCAGGACCTGAATTCAAACCCATGTTTGACTGCTTACTATCAGTATGATTTAAAAAAAAAAAAAATTAACGTTTATTTATTGTTGAGGGAGAGAGAGAGAGAGAGACAGAACATGAGTAGGGGAGGGTCAGAGAGAGGGAGACACAGAATCTGAAGCAGGCTCCAGGCTCTGAGCTGTCAGCACAAAGCCTGACGTGGGGCTTGAACTCACAAACCACGAGATCATGACCTGAGCCGAAGTCAGAGGCTTAACTGACTGAGCCACCCACGCGCTCCTATCAGTATGATTTTTTTAAATATATTTTTTTAATTTTCATAAATGTTTATTTATTTTAGAGACAGAGAGACAGAGCACAAGTAGGGTCAGGGCAGAGAGAAAGGGAGACAGAATCTGAAACAGGCTCCAGGCTCTAAGCTGTCAGCACAGGGCCCGACACAGGGCTTGAACTCACGAACCATGAGATCATGACCTGAGCTGAAGTCGGACACTCAACCGACTGAGCCACCCAGGCACCCCTCAGTATGATTTTTAAATATGTATTTTTTTATTTTGAAAAATTTCAAACCCACAGAAAGGTTGAAAGAATGGAACAGAAAGACCCTAATATACTCCTCATCTAGATTCATTGCCAACATCTTTACACACACACACACACACACACACACACACACACAAAATCATTTGAGATCATATAAACATTTTGTGTCACAGTAAATCTGTACCTCATGGCTTAACTATTAATAATTAATGCCTGAATCAGCTATTATATTGTGTGTTATAAAAAGGTGATTTTCTAATCTTATCATTTCTTCTATATTTATTAGCTATCATTCTACTGCAAAGAAAAACTATTCCTTTCTCTGTCTCCCCCTCCCTCTTCTCATATCACGTAAATTTGTGATCTCTTTTTTACGTTGGGTGTGTTATAATCCATTATTATCATTTTTCTTTTTGGTACTGAAATTGTCACAAATTCGGTCAGTGGGTGGCACTTCAGGCTGGCTCCTGGGTCCTTGTGACACAGCCCCATTAATCTCCGAGCACTTTGCTGCTTTCTGGCACAGGATGTTCCAGGTTCACCTTGTGCTTGTACTTTTCTTGCCTCACACCTGGAATCATCCATTTCTCCAAGGAGACCGGGTTCCTTTTAATGGGAAATAGTTTTAGAAATCAAGATCTAGATTCTGGATACAATTACAACAGGGACATTATTTCTTCTAAGCCTGTTCAAACTGAGAGTATAGATACACATGTGTGTATATATGTATATACATTTTAATGTGTGCATACATGTCTATAACTATATATAATGCATCTTAAAATTATGAGTTCATACTAATATGCACAATTGAAATTCAACACTATGTTTCTTTTTCTTTATCCTCTTCTTTGTATACCCAGCTCCCTCAGTGAAAATCAACTGATATTTCCAACAGTGTCAAAATGTTTACTGAATTAGTTCCATCCAACATACACAAAAATAGTTTCAGAATTATAACACCACACTACCACCAATAACAGACCTGGTAAATAAAATTGTAAAATTATTTGTAATGTCTTTGTATATCCTACAGAGGTATACAGCCTAGAAAATGTGCTTAAAAGTTGCTTGGATTAATTTTTCTCTATGGATAATGTTATTAATTTCTCATATTGCTAAAATCATTTGTTTCTATTTGTATTTCATTCTGTGCTTGATTTTTCACACTTTCCTATTTAGTTGTATTTTTTGAAAATATATAACATTGACATGTTTCACAAGTGAAAACAATATAAAAGTCTATAGTCAGCTAAGTCTCTCTAAATCCCATCTTGTTCCCACCGTAGTTAGGGTTATAGCTGATAGTTGATAATAGATGATAGATTATAGATGATAGATAGGTAGGTAGATAGATAGATAGATAGATGATAGATGATAGATAATTGACAGATAGATAGATATTGACAGATAGATATGCATGTATATTCTTAGTTCACCTTCTTTTTGCACAAAAGGTAGCATACTATAACACACCTTTTTGTCTTTTGGTTTTTTCACTTAACATATCCTGGAAATGAATCCATATCGCTTATACAGATTTTTCTCATTCTTTTTGTAGCTTCTATCACTCTGTTGTTTATTGAACCAGCCTTTTATGGATGACATAATCCATAAATATTTTGCTACTGCAAATAATGCCACAATGAATAAACCTGTGTGCATGTTGTTTTGAATTTGTGCAAGTGTATTGGAGGTAAATTCCAAGGAGTGAAGTTTCTGGGCCTTAAAACAAATACCTACACAGTTTTGTTAGATGTTGCCAAATTTTCCTTCCTAGGGGTTATATAACATTTTGTGTTCTTACCAGCAGTGAATAAAAGGTTCTTTTCTCCTAGTACCTGGCCAAAACAGCACGTTGTCAAGCTTCCAATCTTATAAGTAAGAAACGATAAATTTTAAAATACTTTGAATTTAGAAGTGTAATCATGAGCAGGTTACTGAGCCTCTCTGAGCTTTGATTTCCTAGTTAAGATAAAAATGCCCATCTTAAAAGGTTGCTGTGATGAACAAATGTATGTAACAGATAGATTTATGGATGCACTAAAAATCTATGAATTGACACATAAATACTCAATAAGTGGCATTTATTGTTAATTTTATTATGTATTTGGTAGGCAATAAATTTTGAAGTAATTTATTTATTTTGAATAAGTCTTTATAACTAACGTGGAGAACTATCATTCCTATGATGATGGAGAATAATAAAGTCAGAGGCCTTAAAGATTAATAAAGGCAAATAGTTTTCATTTCATATTCCATCTTTAATTGCTTGGTAATGACATATGGAATGTTAGATTAACAGTGATTAAGATGAGAAATCTTTGTTTAGCAGGTAAGTTATACCTATTACAGGCATGAGTGTGAGGAGTCCATACATACTTCCTATCACTAATTTGGTCCAATTCATTGATTTTTAGAGTTGAGGAAATTAGGGCAAAGAGACTGGGATATCCAATAGGTGATACAGCAAGTTAATATCAAAGTCAAGATTAAAAACTAGAATTCCTCATTTCCAGTGTCAGGCTTTTTCCATCATACCATAGGGCTCTCGTTCCCTCTCCCTCCTCTCTCTCTCTCTCTCTCAATCTCTCTCTCTCTCTCTCTCTCTCTCTCACACACACACACACACACACACACACACACACACCCTCAAGTGGATTTTTGTTGTTACACAATTTAGCCCTCTTTTTCTGGAAGAATACCTTAGACTTACAGTGTGTATGGATTTTACATTTGTAAAACTTTGCTATACATGGTTTTCAGGCTGGAGATTTCTTTGTGGTGTTTAAGTAGCAGGAAATCGTCCACAGTGCACACAGGGGTGATCCCTCCACGTTCGTACAGCATGACCACTTGCCAATCAAGCTCCTGGTCCTGGAAATGAGATAAGCTGTGGTGTCAACGAAGAGGAAATGGCTCTCCAGTTCTGGTTTGGGTGATTTAGCATAAATGGAAAAGTAAAAGTATAAACAGCTTTTCAAATGGATAAAAGTACAGTCATCTCACTGTGCACTTAATCATTTATTCTGTTATTCATTTTACTTTTCCAAAGTGTGAGGTCTGTTTGTAAGCAGAGGCAGTAAGCAGCATTCATTGTGTGAAGAGCAATATTGGGGAGAGGTAAAGGGTTACATGAAAAATAGGCTATAGAGGGAGGAAGTGAAAAACAAAATGACAAACATTTCTACAAAGCAATGCATTAAGTGTAAATTAATACACAGTTACGCTTTATTAAGCCATCACTTATCTAACGATCTCAACTCTGGAACACAGCCTTAAATCCTGAATATGCAAAGCAGTTTCTGAACAAATGCAAATACAAGTTAGAAAATGGATGCACTTGGGGCACCTGGGTGGCTCAGTCAGTTAAGTGTCTGACTTTGGCTGAGGTCATAATCTCACAGTTAGTGGGTTCAAGTCCCACATTGGGCTCTGTGCTGACAGCTCAGAGCCTGGAGCCTGCTTTGGATTCTGTATCTCCCTCTCTCTGCCCTTTCCCCGTTTGAACTCTGTCTCTCTCTGTCTCTCAAACAAAATAAATGTTAAAAAAAAAAAAAGAAAAAAAGGAAAATGGATGCACTTGACCAGAACCATCTTATGCAGCCACAGTCAGAATATTATATAGACTTTGGCTTTTATTCTTGAGAGTGAGGAAGGCATCATCACAGGGCTTTAAGCAGTGGGGTGACATGAACTAACTCCCTTTGTTCCTTTTTGTTTTTAATTGGAGGGTTACTGACATACAGTATTAGGTTAGTTTCAGGTGTACAACATAGTGATTCAACATTTATATACATTATGAAGTGATCACCATGATAAGTCTAGTGACCATCTACCATGAACTCCCTTTGACAGGATCACTTTGCCTGCCATGTTGGGAGCTGACTGTGGTGAGAGGGGTCTAGGGTGCAAGCAGGGAGACTAGTTAAGTTATTGCAACCATCCAGGTAAGAGAAGATGGGGGCTTGATCTGGATGGAAAGAGTAGAGTAAGAATAGTTCAGATTCTGGATATATGTTGGAGGTAGAGCCAACAGAATTTACTATTCGGTTGGATGTAGGAAGTGAGAGACAGGGAGGAGTGAAGGATAACTCCACATTTTTTGTTGGGCAACTCTAAGTACGGTATTGCCAATACATGAAATGGGAAAGACTACAGAAGTTTGGACAGAAAGATGAATACTTTTTAATGATGGTGGCTTGGCATCAAGAACAAGTTAATTTTTATTCAGTAGACTTGGTGATAAAAGGCAGAACAAATAGGTGATATACCATTATAGAAGATTTACCTTTGAAAAGAAACAGTTTAGGTGACTAACCATTGGCAGCTAAAAAAATAAGCTTATGTCTTCAAAATTGTTCTTTGTGTAGAACTCAAGAAACTCAAACTCAAGGAACTTAAGCACAACTCAAAAAAGTCAGAAAAATGAAAATGTTTTCATTTCTAAGAGCTAAGAGGACACAAAGCCCAGGAATAATCAGATTTAATTGAGCTTATTCAGGAAAGTTTTCTGGAGTAGCTATGGTTTAACCCAGAAGAAAGGTTTTCCAGAAGAAAGCAAGGTAGAAGGAATCTTAGAGATGGAGTGACACTCCAGTTTGGAGAATTCAAGGGGCCTTCAGCTAAAAGCCAAGGCTATCGATTCAGGGAGATACGAGAGAGAAAAAATGTATTTGTGAGAGGCTCTGAGACACAAAGTAAGAAAAAGAACAAATGGTTAGGCATCAGGATTTCCAGAACCACCACTGACTTGATGGGCAAATGCCCGCTTCCTCTCCAGAGGGGTTGGCTAAATTGTGTCAAGGCACCTTTATGCCTCAATACATATTCTATAATTTTAAGTGAGACATACTCTTCAAGCCTGGGAAGAGGTTATTTTCAGAAGGTATTACCAACTGCTCATCACCTCCAACAAGGACCGGATGTGAGGAAAAAGAAGGATAGGTTAATTCTAACAGAATTTCTTGCCTGTTATTAAATCTCAGAATGAGGTCCTGAAACAATCTGCCACCAGATTAATCTTCTTAAGCACCACTTTGTGTTACTGGCCTTTGCCAAACTCCTATGGTTTCTCATTGCTACCAACTCCAGTCTCACCTGCTCAGACCTCTCTAATCTGGCCCCTACAATGTCCTGGCAGACGATGCCCACCCCTTTTGTCCACATGCCTAAAGGTCCAGTCATTCTGGCTGCCCATCACTGTTCCCATAGACATAATGTCAAGAGCCTTTGTTCATGGTAGTGCTACCTCTCCTGCAATGTCTCCCTGTCCTTGCTTCCCTTTCTCCCAGCTACTTTTGAGAGCTAGGAATGCCTTTCTAGGAAGCAGTGATCTATTTCTATACATACACTAGTTTCCAATTTGATATGTATGTTCATTCTTCTCACTGAATATCCAAGGACAGGGTTTACAGTGTGATATGTGCTGGTTAACTCCAGATACTGACTTTGATAAAGTATGTTTTTGTTATAGTAGAGAAAATCAGCAAAATGAAAAAATCAGAAGCACCAATACACATACTTTCAGGTTGTCAAATACTACATTTACAATATACCATACAAATGAGGATCATATGTCTTAATAAATCTGCTGAAATTAGGAGTTGAGGAGGATAGGAGGGCAGAGTAGAGGAGGGGGGAGAGAGCAATCTGAAGCTTCTGGACTACTTAAGAGAAATGACTTAGTGCCAGATGATGAACTAAATTGGAGATTTCCTGTTTTATAAACCAGGATTCACAACATAAATATATTTCTCAAACTGTAAGAAATGTTTTATTAAAATTTGAGAAAATGCTCTTATTTCACTCTTGGGAGTAAAAAAGGGAGAAAGAGATGATCTTAGTCGTGATGGCAACAAAGCTGTATCTCATTAGTGAATGTAACATAATATGAAGACACAGAATTTCAAACCTGTCCTGAAGGCAAAGCGATGCAGTTTATTGATTGTAGCAATATATGCCCAACTCTGCACAGCATTAAATTAGATTCCATTGGCCTATGGCTTGAGATCCCTGTATCAAAAGATTAGTAGCCTAAACCACTTGAGCATTTTGCATTTCCCCAGCATTGGATGTTTTATAGCTGTCTGTGTTTACTGCGGTCATTTACTTCTATGTTTTATTTGTGATAACTCACTCAGGATGGATGGTCACATGATAAGATCATCTTGTTGGAAAAACCACTGATATTAATAATGTGATTCAATGCAGAGGAAAACAGTGCCATCATAAACATATATTGGCATTCCTTCTTGTCACTGAGTTTTGAATTCCTAACTCTCTATATGGCTCAGTCCCTAGATTTAAAAAGGAGAAAAAAGAGGAGAAAAATTCTCATGCATGACATTTGTTTTTAAAAACTGAATTTCCAGCATTTCTTTCTTCAAGCTAGTCTAAAATATTTTCATCATTTTGAAGAAGGTTTAGATCCCTACATAAGTAGAAAATTCTATCTTCTTTTTCATACTATATGTTCAACCTCTTACAGTAACAAATTGACAAAATGCAATGTTTTATTATGGGGCAATAATGATAACACTAGTAATGGGATAAGAAAAGAACTGAAACTGTTCAATTTCAAATAACTAACCCTAAACATCTCTATGGATGTTATTCTTATGAGGATTTTGTTACCCTCAAGAGAGAGATCGTGTGCATGTATGTGTGTGTTTAGATTAATTTTGAGTTTTTGATGTTGTTGCTTAATCTGCAGCTTTGATACTTCTTTTTGTTATCTGATGGTGTGGTGATAGAACTTTTTGATGGCCACAGTTTAAATACTGGACCATAGGGGCGCCTGGGTACCTCAGTCAGTTAGGCATCCTACTTCGGCTCAGGTCTCGCGGTCTGTGAGTTCAAGCCCCGCGTCGGCTCTGTGCTCTCAGCTCAGAGCCTGGAGCCTGCTTCGGATTCTGTGTCTCCCCCTCCTTCTGCCCCTCCCCCACTCACGCTCTGTCTCTCTCTCTGACTCTCAAAAATGAATAAACTTAAAAAAAATTAAAATTAAATACTGGACCATAAACATTATGCTAATCTCACAAGAATAGTTACATGTGAATAACTTGAATATCTAAATAAACACAGTTCTTGTGTTAGATTTTACACTAATTAAAATAATTCAATGTTATATCCAAATTAACTTTCCCCTCATTTAAATTCCTGTGGCATTTAGGTGTCCATCCAGAATATATGACAGACTGCATCATTTCCTGGTCATTTGGAGAGGCATGGGAAAAAGGGGAACTTCGCTCCTAAGTAAGCCAACAGAACAACCACTCAGGCCAGATAGAGCTAAGCTGGATGGAGGTTTGATGAGAACTAGGTTAAAATCTGTTTTCTTCGTAAAGAAAAGGAGAAGAAATGGTGGATAGAGATTCTCACACAGCCTGAGTGCCTCACAGTGACCATGCCAGATAAGAGGGCCAGCCAGATGGCCTATAGAGATGGAAAGACCAAAGGTGGGAGGGCAGTGTTTACCAGAAAGTTCAGCAAAAATGTTGAGAGAGAATGGGTAGAGAACAGATAATGAGAAGAGGACCTGGGGAAGGGTGTTCTTTCCACTTATGTTTAAGGAATATGCATTAACTGCACCAGTGCAAGTCAAGTTATATATGTATCACTTCATGTCCACTCTATAAAATAAGGCAGAGGTGATTAAAGAATGAAAAAAAAAATTCCTAGGAAGTTATGAGCACTTGCGGCCATTTAGATAATTTTAATTTTGTATGATTTTAAGTTGTCACTTAGACAAACATTTGTAGGAGAATCGTATTAGAAAATTCCTGTGTTTAGCCCATGTAAAACCTGATATTTATGGTGCCAGCTTAGCCCAGTTGAGAACCCTTAATTAGTAAGCTTGATAGTTGATTTCCTCAAGGCAAAGTATCTCTTGGGAGCAGAACCTGGGGTGAATCTGCCTTTAAGTATCAAGGCTTTCAGTCTTCTAAATTACTATGCCTGGTTTCCATCTATTTGGTCTACTTAGGGAGAGTCTTCACAGGTGCCCCATTCCTGATCTTTGTTCTCCCCACCTAAAACTTAATTAAAGTTCACTTAAACAGAACACCTTGTGCCTGGTAAGAACAGTCTTCCTCACAGTAAAAAACCTAATTCAATTTCTCCTAATGAAAGTTTAATGTAAATTCTGTTACATCCTGTGACCCAGCAGGGACAGAAAAAGTAAGTGTAGCATATGGGATCCAATGAGAGACACTGGGAGATGGAAATTAAGGAGTTAAGCTGCAGAAAGGAAAGCAGATCACTTCAAATGGCAGGAAATTTAGCCAAGTGCCAGTGCACTGTATCCAGAAAATACAGGCCTGGCATGCACTAGTTATCATCAGGAAAAGGAAGAAACGGGGAAGAGAGAAAGAGAGAGGCCATCAACTGGATCTAGAACACTTCATTTCTCATTTAAAAAAATCTAATGCAAACACAGCAAAATGAGAATATTTTTTAAATCTGGGTAGTGGGTTCATGTGTATATAATAAACCAGTGGTTCTCAAAGTAGGGTCCTCAGACCAGCAGCACCAACATCATTTGGAAACTTGTTAGAAACACAAATTCTCAGGCTCCTCCCAAGACATACAGAATCAGAAACTCTGGAAATGGAAGTCAACAGTATATGCTTTAAGACCTCCAGGTGATCCTCATGCACACTAAAGTTTGACAATCTTTATAATTAGAGTATTCTCTGTACTTGTCTGTATGTTGTTTTAAAATGGCACAGTGGTGATCGGGGAGTCCTGGCAGGGGTGTTGGTGGAGAGCAGTTCTGCGGAGAGGTCAAAAAATTTATTTAAAAAAATAACAAAGTAATGGTGTGAGGGAGGTTAACTAAGACAAAGTGTCAGGTCCAAGACAATAAGGGTAGAACATTGTTAGCAGGGAACATGGATGGAGACAAAGAAAATAGCAAGTCTGCTGTTGCCAAGCAGGGGCCCACCTCAGCGCTGGACTGATTAACTGCAACAAGGCTGAGCTTCCACGGTGATGTCTGGGTTACTGAACTCCCTTTCTTCTCTCCCCTCCCTTGTCCCTGCTTTCCAGCCAGGCCAGACCACAGTGGCCCTGCAGGAGAGGGCCAAGGGGCTCTGCAGCAATTGGAGGGCCACAGTGGCTAAGAGTAAAGCGGGTTGATGCCTTTGGATAGAACTTCTCCAGGTAACAAAACTCCCCTTTCCTTGCCTATTCCAGATCTGAGCAAAAGGAACAAAGTTAATTTAAGAATTTTTTAAAATATATTTTCAAGTCTGTGAAATGTAACAAATTTTAAAATGTAAAGATATAGTGGTGCCTGGTGGCTTAGTGGGTTAAACATCCAACTCCTGGTTTCTGCTCAGGTCATGATCTCATGGTTCATGAGGTCAAACCCCATGTCAGGCTCCACGCTGATGGTGCAGAGCTTGCTTGGAATTCTCTCTCTCTCTCTCTCTCTCTCTCCCTCTCTCTCTGCCCCTCCCCTGCTCAAGTGCTCTCACTCTCTCAAAATTAAATACATAAATAATAAAATAAAATTAAAAAAATAAAAATAAAGTGCACAAATACAAGTTTACCAACAATCATGACCACAAATTAAATATTTGCAAGGCTCCAAGTCTTCAGATTTGGCCCAAATTAACCCAGATGTTTTTCTCATCTTTTTAGTTTCTCTTATGTATCTCCTCTCCTATGTACTTTCTCTTTCATCCCAGAAAGTTCTTAAAGCTCCTGGAGTTTAAATGTGCTGACCTGAAGCTCCCTGCCAAGACATTAGTACTAATGGCCCAGTGTGAAGAGGCTGCTGTATTAAGACATCAGTGCTTGATGCTTCAGTCACACTTACCTTGGTGAAGAATCCCTTATCATTTTACCTCTGACAGCAGATTCAGAGAAGGGGAAGAAAATGCAAGGAGCCTGAATTCTTAACTTTTTTTTTTTTTTTCAACGTTTATTTTTATTTTTGGGACAGAGAGAGACAGAGCATGAACGGGGGAGGGGCAGAGAGAGAGGGAGACACAGAATCGGAAACAGGCTCCAGGCTCTGAGCCATCAGCCCAGAGCCCGACGCGGGGCTCGAACTCACAGACCGCGAGATCATGACCTGGCTGAAGTCGGACGCTTAACCGACTGCGCCACCCAGGCGCCCCAATTCTTAACTTTTTAACGTTGCTTTTGGATTTGGCACAAATGGCACATCATAGATAACTTACTATTTCAATACACACACATACACACTGATGTTTATAGAAGCTGGTTGAAAGAAGTGTTTAATTCCTTCACAGAGATTTATTTAGCACTCCTTAGAAATGTTTGTGTTGCAATTCTGCCATTTACCAAAGTGTAGGGATAACATCATATTTCCTCAGAGGGATGGATATCTAAATCTCCAAGATCTACTAAAAGGCAAACAACTACCATTATACTGTTTGGATCATAATCAAGAACTGGTATTCATGTCAGTATCTGCCCTTTTATCCAGTAGTATAAATTCCAAGGAAGCATGCCACATCAACTTAGAGGAACCAGAGGAAGTGAAAACTTTCCAAAATGAAAATCCCGATTTTGTAGTAATAAAAATTATCCTGAACACGAAATTAATGTTCATAGGTGTGGTAGGCAGAACGCCCTGGCAAAGGTGTCCACATTCCAAATCCCCAGAATCTGTGAGTATGTTAGGTTGCACAAAAATGAAGACAAAAGTTACCAATAAATGGACTTTAAAATAGGAAAAGTGCCATAGATGATCCAAGTGATCCCAGTTAATCGTAAGTTTCCTTAAAAGGGGAAGTAAGGGTGGGGAGGGGAGATAGAGAATGAAAACCAGTGACATGGCAGCATGGGCGCTTGGACTGAGGTTTCTGACTTTGAACACAGAAAGGGTCCTCAAGCCAAGGAAAGCAAGTAGCCTCTAGAAGTGGGAAAAGGCAGGGATATGGACTCTCCCCTAGAGCTTCCAGAAGGAGCACAGTCTTACTGACACCTCCATTTTAGCCCGGTGAGATGTACTTCAGACTTCTGACCTCCAGAACTGTAAGGTAATAAATGTCTGTTTTTTTAAGCCAGCAAGTTTGCAGGAGGAAAGTAATGCAGTAGGTTTCTGGAAGATATCATGGAAAAGTCAGAATCCCCGTTTTTCTAGGACTTACTTGGGAAATTCTCACTGCTGAGGAGAGGGAGAGGGAGGGGAGGGGAATTGGAAGATGATGGGGAGGGGACATGGGATGGAATGGAGACAGGGAGGGGAGGCGAAGGGCATAGGTTTCCTGAGGTCACACTAGCCAGGTTTTCCTTTCAGTCCTTCTTTCAACAGACAATTCTAAGGAAGGGTAGAGCTGCTTTGGCAGTTGAAGTCTGAACGCTGGCTTTTTCATTTGTAAATGAGGAGATTAGATCGGTTCATTTCAAAAGAAAACCAAGTCCATCTCAGAAATGCCCTAATTACATCAATGAGATACAAACAGGTACTACATGTGTAGAACTACTTCATGGCTTCAAGTATTAAAAAGGCTCACAATTTAAAAATCTGTATGTGGTTTGGTTATAAAGAGTGAGGATTTTGGATATTCTGCTTTATTTCATTATGTTTAAAAGGCCTGTATTTTCTATATTAGAAAACACCTGAGTTTGGTTTTCATTCCTCAAGCTTGGGGTTCAGCTACAACCACACTGAAGCTCAATAGGATGGGATTGTGTGACTGGGGTGGGAGGTCTTCGTGCAGATGGAGCACTGGTCTCTAACGGCCCTTCAGGTGATTCTCTATCTGTAAATGTCCCAATGTCACATCTACTGTGCTCATTGAAAAAAATGAGTGAATATGCATGAAAGCATGAATATGCTGCATTCTTGCTGCTTGTCTCCATTTATCCCACTGTCTATGTAACCCAGCTGAGAAGTGAGAAAATACAGTGGCTGCCTGTGGCCCAGGACACACCTGATTTGCATTCCCCCATCTGTCCTTTTCCTATCATGTAAAGAAGATCAAGTTATTTTGGAAAAACGTAAATATGACTTTAACACATCTTTCTCATACTAATGAGATGAAGTATAAAGAACATATATTCCTTCAGAGTCTTGTATCTAAAATACATTGAGATTTCTAAGAAATAATATGGATTAAAAAATATCAACCAAACAAATTGATTTTTTGCCACAGAATGAGTTGTAACAGCAAGAAAAACTGACTCAAATGATCTGCACGCCTCACCCTTGCATTCTCTCTCTTCTCTCACTGACTCATTTTCCACTTAATCTTCTATTCATACAATTATCCACGTTCTTGATATTGACTCCTGTGTCATGAGTTTTTCATAGTGATCTTTTGTTCGAATGAATTAAGATTGGCTCTCTAAAATGCACTAACTCCACAAAGCATGAGTTAATTAATTCATTTGATTTTATTTTTCTCCCACCATGTGAAACTAATGTTATGTCAGAAGTTGACCTTGATAGATAATCAGAAATAATAATGAGAGAAGAAAGCAGAGAACTGGTTTTCAGATATTTGCTATTAGAGTGTTTATTTTTTTCCTCAACAGACTAAGGAATTTTAAACTTCCGTGTAAAATATTTCTTAATCAGAATGTAAATTATTCATAGAATATGCCTGACAATATATAGTATAAAAATAATACTTCTTAGGCCAGTTTAAGATTGCTTGACTATCTTACCAACCTGGCATGCAGTCTTTGGAAGAACTTATTCTTTTTTTTCCTATTCTGAAAGTTACAGCCACATAGAGCAAAGTCCTACATTTCCTCCTTCCCATTTCCCATGATGCTAGACTATTACCCAGGAAATAAACATGATTGAAATTGTTTGTTTCCTAAAACCATGAGAAAAATGTGAACTGCTTAGAAACTTACACCCAAGGGAAAAGGCTCATACTGAGATCATTGATGTTGTGAACGTGTTTGGTTACTTTTCTCAAGAGTCCACTTCTCATCACTGGATTGGCAAGCCTGAAGCCCATGGAGAAATAGCCTCCTGTCCAAGGTCAACAGAGTTGGGGGAAAGGACTAAGCTTAATAGACCTCTCAAATGTTTAGTGATGTTGATGGTGGCAGAAATGTTGCACTCAACCTTCCACCTCTGTCAGCTCCTTGGCAGGGCACACATTTGATATTTTAAGTATAATTTATTAGATGCCTTCAAATCTAATCAAAGATTTGGATTACATTTCTTATCTTCTCTGAGCTGCCTTTGTTTATATCTGTGGCCTCGGCTCTTATAGAGTTAATTCTCTGTTTAGCTTGCTTGCAGTCAAATGTATAAATAAAGTGGCAGGCTGTAAAGGACTATTTGGACAACTGCCATTGTGGGAATAGGGAATCCACAAAGAGAATGAGAGGAGTAAGCAGCTCTGCTGTGTAATGGGCAGAATAGGAAAATATTGGGGGGAGGGGAAAAGAAACTGGAGAGCTCTGTGTTTGAGAAGTGTCATGAGAGAGCACAAGAGCATGGAAGGCACAAGATGCATAAAGGAAATCAACAACCAAAATAGTCAAGATGTAGAACTCTAGCAAGGCACAGTGGAAGAGGAGGGTATCTAGTTTAATTATTTTGTAAAAATAGCTCTCACATTCAAAAGTTCTGGAACCAGCTGAAAGTTAACTGACTGAAAGGCAGGATCTATGGAGGATAAGGAAAATTCAAATGAGACTTTTCTTCACACTGTATTTTACTCTGGGTGCCACAAACTTTGAAATAAAAAATTAGTGGCAATGAAGAGGGGTTTAAAAGAATACTTCAAATGTTGTCTCAAAAAGAAAACTCTCAAATCTTTTTCCGTCTCTTGAGAAAGCTTTCCTATGTTGTTCATTGCAGTTTCCTTGCTCCTGGTGACACACTGCTTTCTGAGTTTGGCTTTGCTTATTAATAGCTTTCCAGCTTGTGACTGAGACTGTTTTACTCTCTGGGGTCCATGTCCCTTTCTCTTGAACACTAATATCTCATTTTCTATCTCCCTGTCTTCTTGATCAGGTGCCTGCTTCCTACTATCGCGTGATTTTCCCATCCATAGAAAGTAACATAGAATTAAGGCAGAATCATGGCATGACATGTTCACTTAGCTACTATTAATGTTGCAATAGCTTTAGAATGCAATTGAGGGATCACTAGCAACTAGTTAATTCTTCATATTAACTGTTGAAAATGCTAAGGCCCTCAATTTTCTCTTTTTATCATTATCCAGGTTCTTTTAAAAATGTTTTCTTAATAAAATGCAGGTGAAGGAGTCTAGAATATGTCACTGTGACATAAAAATTATTTTGTGCAGAAGATATTTGAAACAGGCTTTTTTTCTGAATTTCCTCATCTGCCTAAAAGTAGAGCCTCCCAAAATAATTTCATTGTCTTAAATCCCCTTCCTAGGAGTTTCCCAGAACAAGGCAAGATTGACTCTTCCAACTAGAGGAAATCACACACCATACCTAAATAGACATTGTCTTAAAACTATGATTATCTCCTATCTATTCTCCTAAAGGCCCATTCATCTTTCCTAAAGGCCATTTGTTTTCTCTTCTCTCCTTTCTTTCCTCTGCTAAGATGACCTGTAAGCCCCAAATTCTAATCATCTCCTTGATATACATTTTTCTGTGAACTTCTAGGTGATTAAACTTTGCCTTTCACTAATCTGTCTTTTGTCAGTTTAATTTACAGGTCCCCAATATAAACCAAAGAGGGTAAAGGTAAATTTTTTCCTCCCTGACACAGGCCATTCAGTATGAGCTTTTCAATGTCCTACTGCCATTTGTAATCTGATAAACTTGTGTGTTTGCCCACCCACTCCTCCATTCTGCAGGGGTCCTTGCTCTCCTCTTTGCCATTTCTGGTGGGCCTCTCTGTCTGCTTGTCAACCTCTATTTAAGAAATACCTTGTCAAAATGACAAGAAATAACAAGTGTTGGTGAGGATGTGGGGGAAAAAAAGTAACCCTTGTGCACTGTTGGTGGGAAAGTAACTTGGTGCACGGACTCTGGAAAACTGTATGGAGTTTCTTCAAATTAAAAATAGAAATACCATTTGATGCAATAATTCCATTACTGAGTATTACCCAAAGAAAATGAAGACACTAATTTGAAAAGATATATGTACCCAATGTTTATTGTAGTGTCATTATAATAGTTGAGATACAGAAGCAACCCATGTGTCCATGAATAAATGAATGGGTAAAGAATTAGTGTGTGTGAGAGAAATGGGATATTATCCAGCTGTAAAAACATTGAGATCCTTCCATAAAGCGTAATAACATCCACATTATAGGGATCTCAGATGAAGAAGAGAGAGATAGAAGGGAAGAAAATTTATTTGAAGAAATAATAACTTAAACTTCCCTAATCTGGGGAAGGAAACAGATATCCAGATCCAGGAGACAGAGATCCCCCCCAAAAGTTCAACTCATGGATATCCACACCAAGACACACAGTAATTAAAATGGCAAAAAGTACTGGTAAAGAAAAAAATTTAAAAGCACCAAGAGAAAAGAAGACAGTTACTTACAAGGGAACCCTCATAGGGCTACCAGTAGATTTTCCAGCAGAAACTTTACAGGCCAGAAGGGAGTGGCATGATATATTCAAAGTGCTGAAAGGGAAAAACCTGCAGCCAAGAAAACTCTATCCAGCAAGGCTGTCATTCAGAATAGCAGAGATAAAAAGTTTCTCAGACGAACAAAAACTGAAGGAGTTCATGATCACTAAGCCAGCTCTAAAAGAAATATTAAAAGGGACTCTTTGAGTGGAAAGGAAGTACCATAAGTGGGAGTATAAAAAGTAAAAAACATAAAAACAGTAAAAATATTTCTGTAAAAATCAGTCAAAGCATTCATAAAATAAGAGGATGTAAGATGACACCATAAACCTAAAACGTGGGAGGGAGAGGAGTAAAGAATGGGTTTAAACTGGAGCGCCTGGGTGATTCAGTCAGTTAACCATCTGATTCTTTTGGCTCAGGTCGTGATCTCACAGTTTGTGAGTTCAAGCCTCGCATTGGGCTCCACACTGGCAGTGTGGAGCCTGCTTGGAGTCTCTCTCTCTGCATCTCTCTGCCCCTCCCCCACTCATTCTCTCTCCTTCTCTCTCTCTCTCTCTCAATAAACTTTAAAAAATGGGTTTAAATTTAAACCATTAACTTACTATATATTACCATATGGAGAAGATGTTATATACAAACCTAATGGTAACCACAAATAGATAATAGATATGTGAAGAATAAAGAGAAAGGGATCCAAGTATATCATGAAAGAAAGCCAACAAACCATGAAAGAGAGCACACAAAAGAGTAAAGGGGAAAAGAGAGAGAGAGAGAAAAACCAACAAACAGACTCTTAACTATAGAGAACAAACTGATGGTTACCAGAGACTGGGTGGGTCAGGAGATGGGAGAAATAGAGAATGGGGATTAAAGAGTACACTTACTATGATGAAGATAAAATGATAAAAAGAAAAAGAAAAGGAATGAGATCTTGTTATTTTCAACAACATGGATAGACCTAGAGGATATAGTCGTATGTGAAGTAGGTCAGAGAAAGATAAATACCATAGGATTTCACTTATGTGTAGAATCTAAAAAGTAAAAAAAAAAAATAAATAAACAAAAAGCAGAAACAGACACATAAATACAGAGATAAACTGATGGTTGACAGAGAGAAGTGGGGTGGGGGATGAGCCAAGTAGGTAAAGGGAAGTGAGAAATACTGTCTTCTAGTTATGAAATGAGTAAGTCAGGGGGATAAAGGGTACATAGGGAATATAGTAAAAGAGGAACAAACTCATTTGAGGAACAAACTCTAACAGTGAGAATAGCTAACATCTCATTGAGCACTTACTATGAGCCAGACAGTGTTCCTAGAAGTTACATTAACTTACTGGAGGTCACACTGCTCCTGGTGACTGGGCAGAGATTCCAGTGCACTAACCTGGGGCATAGCCCACTCTCTTTGACACTACACTTGATTATACTTCCTGCCTTGCTTTCAGGAACCAACATTTTAATAGAACCAGGTGTAAGATAATAGAAAATTTTGTGGCCTGGGACCAAAAAAAGAGGTCATGCCCAACAAAAAGCATTGAAAGTCAAAATTTAAAAACACTTTTTTAATTTTTTAATTTTTAATTTTTTTGCCAAACAAAACCATTGTCTTCTAAATTAGGACTACTGGGGCAGGCTATTTTGTGGTCTCTGCCCCACAAGGTGTTTACCCACCTTGGTAAACACCAAACCTTCATACTCTATTTCTCTCTAGAGGCAAAATACCAAAGATGGATGTATGTTCACTGGCATTTCAAACTCATAGTGTTCACCGGCATTCCTGCACTACCTCCTCATAATGAATTGTCTTTTTGGTGTTTCTGGTTCCATTATTCTGTAGTTAATCTGTTCAAATTACTAACCAATTGTTGACTCCTTTCTACTGTATCCCAAATACCATTACAGGTGAAATCAAATTTCTTTTTAGCATATCAAATCATTTCCTCTTTAAATTGTAATAGATAAAGACCTAGTTCACATCTTATTCTTCACACCTAAACTAACCTTTTAAAGGGTATTTATGCTTCTAATCTCTCTCTGTAATCCAACTCATTCAGTTGGCTTCAGATTAATTTTCCCAAACAACTATTGGAGCTTCAATTGTTCCTCTGCTAAATAAAATTCTAGAAGGTACTCTTTTGGTAATAAAGGCTGAAAGGAATGTGCATATAGGAATCTGGAAAAGACTGCATAAGCTAAGGCTCATTAGAAGCAAGTCAAGGCAATTCTCAGATTGAGCTGCTCTCCTATCTTTCTCTCCTTCCTCATTTCTCTGCTTTTCTTCATGCATCAGCCACAGTGTTCCCCCTTTCCAACACCTGATTTCCTTTGCTTATTCATAGCCTGAATCTGTACCATGCCAGGACCAATTCTGCCTGACCTCCCAGGTTCAGGGGCCACCACCACTTGCAACATAGTCTCAGTTCCCCAATTTCAAAGTCCCTGAAAAACAAGATGACTCACTTGTTTATTGTTTATCATTCACTTCTAGAAGGAAACCTGTATTTTCCCTTCTTATGTTGTTTTAGGATAGGTCTCTATTTGTCTCCTGAGGTGGGAGAGTATAGGAATCAATACTTCAAGTTTTTCTCTATTATTTAACTGTCATTGGGTGGGGGTCCAAAGTCTTATGTCAACAGTGAGACTATAAAGATTTTGGCTTCTTTGGGCTATCTTATCAGTAGGAGGGATCATTTGCTCCTCAAACACCCTGCACCTTGGTTCTTTCTCTCCCTTCACTCTTCCTTCCTCCCCCTCCCCCATATACCCTCTTTTCTCTTCCTCTCCCTTCTTCTGCCTCTTCTTTCCTCTTCTCCCTTTGTCCTCCTCTTCCTTCTTGCCTCACTTCCCCTCCCTCCCTCTCAGCTGCACATAAAGAGCCAGGCTTGCCTTATATGTGCAATCTCCATGAAGTAGGTGTAGGGAAGGAAAATACCTTTTTCCTTTGCCCTTCTAAGTTCTTGGCTGGGACCCCTGTAACAAAAGACATATTTGCAAGAGAAAAACACAAGTTTAATGTAAGTTTTATTTGACACAGAAGCCTTCAGAAGAAGATGAAGACCCAGGAAGTGGTTAAATCTGAGCGTTTTTGTGCTGGCTTTGATGAAGAGTGAAGAGTTGTAGAAAGATGTTATAGGATAAGGGTTTGAACTAAGTGTTGTCAACTGGGAATCTAAACCGCAAGGCCTGTTTGTTTAGATTCCTCTCTGTGACCTTCTGTGTCTTCAAAGATAAGGATCCTCTTTTCCTCTGGGTATAGGAGGGCACTCTTACATAAAGTTTTTATGACTCATATTGGAGGAAGGTCAGAAAGTCTTTCCTATATGTGCTGTTTCTCAAATTCCTTCAACTTAGAAAATATTCAGTATGCCAAGGGGTCATGTTTCAGGGTAGTGTGTTCTGAACTCTGTTACAAGCAAACCAATGCATGTAGCTAGACCTCCACTTTTGAGTTCCAGTTTTCTGCCTGCACCTGAGTTAACCAGACTTATCCTTCTCAAGGAGTTAATAATCTTCAGTCTAAGGGAAAGCTCCAATTTAGCTTTGGGGTTCACTAATCCAATGTCACCAGGGAGACTCGTACTTTGAGAATTACTGGACCTCCACAGTAAAACTTGATCTCCATTGTTATCTCTTCTTAATTTGTTAGATCCAAAAATGTATATTATCTTTAACATATATTTTATATATATTAATATATATTAAATATATATTTTGGATCTAACATATATATATATATGATATATATATATAACATATATATATATATATATATATATATATTTTTTTTTTTTTTTTTTTTTTCTCCCTTGGCCTCTAATAGAGCCCCCAGACCTGCCTCTATTTGAGATGGGAGTCAGGTATACAAGGGCTGGGTCATGTAGTCTCATTCCCAAGGTTACCCTACCTCCTGGTTTGCCAGGGATAGCCCCAGTTTACAACTCATGACCGTACTGACTTATTAATATAGTCCCCTCTTTCTTAAAACTGGGTTCCAGTAAGGACAGGTGATATCATCACTCTATCTGTTGTCTACCCAACAAGGGCTATCCATCTGCAGATTCCTTCAGGAAGGGATATATGCTTAGCTATCACTACTGTAGTTTGTACCAGCTACAGACTTCTTGGTTTGGCATTCAAGTGCCTCCATACTCCTTCCCCTGACTATCGGCTTATATGCATTTTACATTTCAGCTAACGTGACTGCTATTTTTTGTGGTCACACTATTTGGTTTTCTACCTTTATTCTGCTTTTGTTTTACTCTGGAAATACCTGTCTCTTCTGTTTTTCATTCTGTTTTTTACAGAGTCCTAGCCATCTTTCCAAAGCCAGCCAAAATGCTATTTTCACCATGAAACATAAGAGTTCAGATAGAAATAACATCGATAAACAAGGACTTGAGCTTCTGTTCCATTACTTATTAACTGGGTGGACTTGAAAAGCTTAATTGTCCTCAGTCCCTGTTTTGTCATATATCTAATGGGGAAACACCTACCTAATAGTTTTTTTTCTTTTTTTTAAGATTAAATGAGATAATTGCTTATGTAAAAACATCTGGCATAGAGTAGTTGGTAAATAAAGATGAGTTAATTTCCTTTTATTCCCCTGAATTCATATAGTACTTTTGGTATACTGACTTATAGATAATTGTATATGGGTTTTACCACTTAGCTAGATTTCTTAAAGTAAAGGCTCATGATATGCATATGCATATATATATATATATATGTATATACACACACATAAATACATATATACATATATATGTATGCATGATATGTATTTTGTGTATGTGTATACATATGTATGTATATGTGAGTGTGTATGCACACATAGTGTGTGTAAGCACAGAAAGCGTTTTTTCTACATATTCATTCAATAAATGTCCAAACTGAGACCCAGAGATGTTATGACTTGCACCCAGCTAATTAGTTAATTAAGGTTGCCTCCTTTTCTTTCACCTAAAGTTTTTATAGAAGGGAAGTGTGTATCCGTACATAGACTTATACCCTAGAGAAGTCCATATAACATATTGATTGAACAGCACAGCCTGGAAGTTGATACCATACTGGCACACACTCTTTATGTATATGGACACACCATCCCGCATACACCATGATCTCCCTGTTGACTGCAGTTGGGCTAGTTCCATGCCTCTACTGACCTGAGTCCAGATCAGTGATATGGATACTGTAGCAGAGTGTCCAGGTTAAACTGGGAAACTTCTGTAGGGGTAAATCTGTTTTTAATCCTGGGTCTCCCATTTCCCAGTTTAAGACCTTGATAAAATTATGAAATATTTCTGTGCTTCACTTTTGTCATCTGAAAATAGTATCTATTTCATAGGGTTGAGTGTTAAATGGACCAGCCCTTCAAAGAACTTAACCTGGCATATAATTAGTACTTAATATGAGCTGTCTTCCTTCTCTTCCTCCTTCCTTTCCTCCTCCTCTAATAGGTGATACTACTTTAGAGTTTGAAAGTTGGTGGGAGCTCCCCACTACTTGCTAAATAGGATGCTGCCTGATTCATGAATAGCTTAATAAAGCCAATTTGGTCTTTAAAAGGAGGAGGCAAGGGGAAAATATTTCATGTGAAATATTGTATGACATGTGAAAAATATATGAAATTCAAATTTTGGTGTTTATTACTAAAGCTTTATTGGAAGGCAGTCATACTTATTTACTAAATATTGTCCTATGGCTGCTTTCACACCACAATAATACAGTGAAGTAGTTGCATCGGAGACTGAATCCTACAAAGCTGAAAACATTTACCAACTGGCCCTTTAAAGAAACATCTATTGATCTCTACTTTTTAAAAAAATTTTTGTAATGTTTTTATTTATTTTTGAGATTGAGACAGAGTACAAGAGGGGGAGGAGCAGAGAGAGAGGGAGACACAGAATATGAAGCAAACTCCAGGCTCTGAGCTGTCAGCACAGAGCATGACGCGGGGCTCGAACCCATGAACTGTGAGATCATGACCTGAGACAAAGTCAGACGCTCAACTGACTGAGCCACCCAGGTGCCCCTGATCTCAGCTTTAAGAGGTTAAATGACTTGCCCAAAATTACAGAGCTTGTAGCACCAATATCTTGCAATTTGAATCCAGATCCTTTCACTATCTCAAAAAACAATCTCACTGACTAGATATCTCTTTACTTTTTAGACAAAAATGTGTGTGTGTGTGTGTGTGTGTGTGTGTGTGTGTGTGTGTGTTGAATTTTTTGGGGACTGCCAGTCTTCTTAGCTTCAATTTCACTTGTAAAAAGTTCAATTATGGAAGTGCAAACTCTGCAGATGCAGCCTCTCGAGGACGGCTGCCACAAGTACCACCTACTCCCCACTAATCAGACAGTCCCACTTCTCTGTCTCAAGCTCTCCTCAAAGCTGAAGTGTGTCACCTGCAGGATACTTGTCTCTTCCAGCAGCACCATGATGAGACTTATTCTTAGCCTGACCCCAGCTATAATACTTACCAAGAGTATTACACCCCTCGGTGCTCTTGTGATTAAGGAAAATCAAAATAACATATTATCGGATGGAGGAAAATACCACCCTCCTATTATACCTTAATAATGGTTTCTCCAAAAAACAATTTTTTAATGTTTACTGATAATATCTCCTCTGTTTAACATTTATACAGAGAAAGCTTTAGAAACTCATATGCTTACTTCTTCTGCTTCAAAAGAGGTTTGTTGATGGTAGGTAAACTTACAATAACCTGGAAGACAGTCATCTGTTCTCAACAGGAAGTAAGTTGCCCAGAAGATTTAATCAGGAGCAAGATGGCCAATTTTGGCAGTTTCCCAAATATTTCTGGGTTGGCCCATGGTACCCATTATTTTGTCTTTTTGTATGAGTTCTCAGAATATTAATCATATCCCTATTCAAGCTAAATGACCATATTCCAAAACCCAGTTAACTTTTGAAACCACCTAAATTTTTGTATAAAGCCCATTCTCCCTTCTTTGTGTTAATGCTGATAGCCAAGAATTGAACTTCACTGGTAGAAGACAGGGTATGTAACTTCTTTCCCAAATATTACATTAAGTGCATCTAATAGTACTAAGGCCAGTTATCCATTGGGCTATGATTTCTCATGCATATTATAGTGATTAATATTTTTGTCAAGGGAAAAGGCAAAACACACATACTATTATATATATATATTATATATACTATATATATAATATATATAGTATATATAATATATATAGTAGCAAGTCTCTAAGATATAGCTATAAGGTGGTTTATTTCATTATCATCATCACCATCATTATTACTAATAAAGGCCTATCAGAAATACAATAGGACTAATTCTCTACTAAGCTATCAGTCAGGGAAACCACCTCCAAGGCAGTAATTCCTTAAGAGTAGAGAGAATGAGTACAACAGAGATTGCATACCTTGCCTTTGTTACAATTTGCACCGGGTCATGGATCCCTCCTAATACTATACAATGCATTGTGTAATTTATCTGGCCACTGAAGGTTTTAAGATTTCACTTTGAAATGATTTAAGGCTTACAGAAAAGTTGTGAAAATACTGCAAAAACAAATTTCCCTAAACTCTTCACCCAGATTCTTCAAAAATTAACATTTTATATTTGTTTTATCATTTTTTAATAAATTGATATAGATAGATATAATTGTGGTTTTTGCACCACTTGACAGTAAGTTGTAGATATGATGCTCCTTTATCACCAAATACTTCAGTGTGTATTTTCTAAAACCAAGGGGATTTTCCACATAACCAGAGCACAGTCATCAAAATCAGGAAATTAACTTTGATACAGTTAAGTCAGGAAATTAACTTTGATGTATGGAGCTCATTCAAATTTTGCCAGTTGTCCTACAAGTATCTTTTATAGGAAAAGAAGAATAAATCTGATTTAAGATTCACTCTAGGAGTACAAATTGTTGTTTACTTTTCTCTCTTTAGTTTACTACTTTAATCTGGAATCTCCAGTCTGATGATCTTGACACTTTGGAAGAGTCCATGCCATTTATTTTGAAGAACATCAGTTTGTAGATTCTGATATTTTCTCATGAGTAGATGCACACTATGCTTTTGGGGACTGGAATATCACAGTGATATTTGGCTCTTAGTGCATTGTATCAGGAGATACATGACGTCTACTTGTTCAATTGTAGGTAATATTAACGTTGAACACTTAGTAAGGTAGTGTCTACTGGGTTTTTCCAGTCAATTTTCCATATTTTCCCTTTTTTAGTAAATATCATATCTAGAGACTGTGTAATGTCTTCTTTCTCATCAAACTTTCAACCAGTAATTTCTTGCCTGAAACAGTTATTGCTATAGAAGTTGCCAAATGGTGATTTTCTAATTTCATCTTTCCTTCTATATCTATGACTGTATGGAGGAGCTTTCCACTCCTTGAACATTTATTTATTTATATTAGAATAAACATGAACTCTTATTTTATTCAGTGAATTATAATCCATACATATCATGGTTTATTTTGATGCATAAATTGTTCCAGTTTTGCTAGTGGGAGCCCCCACTGAAAATTTCTGGGGTAAGCATTAAGTTCACCTGTTTATGATTATTCTGGCAGCACTGTAAAGAGCATTTTAGAAATACAAAACAGGAGGTGGAGAAGAGATGAGAAATGAGAGCATTGGGTATGGGAAGGAAAGAATGGGTCCTAATACCTGGGGAAGCAGAATCAATAGGATTTCAAAACTGGGTGTAGAGTTAAAGGAACAGAGGTTTAGGTCTGGGTAATTGAGAAGGTAGTGGTGCTACAGGTAGAAGCAGAGATTTCAAATGAAGACAAGTTTGGATTCGCTGAGTTCAAGTCTCCAAGGATACATCCGTGTGGAAGTTTTGTTGCTATTTCTTTGCCCCCCAGTCAGGAATTCTGCATTTTGGGACAATCAGATTCTACCAGAACAGGTAAGGAAGGAATGAAAAAGTAAAAGGGTAGAATTCCCATACATCCCTTCATCCTGCCCCTTTCCCTAGCAGCATTCTGACCAGATGTTAGCTGATGAACTTCTTCCCATTGGTAGGAAATGTGTGGTGACTAAGTGGTCTATGTTCTTATTGTTAGTGGGGTAATGGAGTGGCCTGAAAACCATACGCTCTGAAATTTGTTGTGTATTTTCACTCTGGAAAGCAAGAGAGAGAGAGAGAGAGAGAGACACCAAGACCTAGAGTTCAGAAAAGAAATAATGGTAAAGGAGTAGTCGGTTAATCATCCAACTTTGGCTCAGGTCATGATCTCCTGGTTTGTGAGTCGAGCCCCACGTTGGGCTCTGTGCTGACAGCTCAGAGCCTGGGGCCTGCTTTGGATTCTGTGTCTCCCTCTCTCTGCCCCTCCTCTTCTCACGGTCTGTCTCTCAAAAGTGAATAAACATTAAAAAAAATAAAATTTAAAAAAATGTCAGTGGTAGAGTAAGGGAAAGACCCTACAGAAAGTAAGAATATCAGAGACAAGTTTTTGATTGGTCATCAAAACCTAGATAAAAGACATTTCAAAAAGGAAACAGTAGTAAATAAGTAAAATTCTGAGACTGAATAAAATGAAGGATGAGATGAGGCCATAAACTTGACAATTAGGAAGTGAGTGTCATCTTTAAGAGAAAAATCTCAAGAGATCAGTGTGGATAAGAATGAATTTACAGGTGAGTAAGATGAGGTGGGAAATAGACCACAGTGAATGTAGTCTACACTTATAACATCTAGGCATGTAAGGAAGATAGCGAGTGCCTTGAATGAAGTGGGAGCAAGAGGATATTCTTAGGGTGGAGGACCTGACTAGCACGTTGGTCTAAAGTACCTAAAACAGAACAAGATCAAGAATGCAAGAGGCCACCTTTGGAAAGGAGAAAGTCTTACTGTACCTGGGACAGAGGGGAGAATAATGGATGTAATTACAGAGGAATCTTGAAGTGAAGAGGAAGGCTGGTGAGGGAAGCCGATGTTCAAGATAAGTAGCCTGCTTTTCTCAGAGTGGAGAGTGGAGTCAGAGTGGAGGAAAGAAAAGGATTCAGAGATTTTTGAGGATTGGAAATGATTTGGAACAATGGCCATAAGGAGTGAAATATGTCCAAGGATAATGTAGCAGCATTATTGTATATAGGAGAATCTGATTGTGCATATGCCATGTTAATGATGGTTTGAGCATCTTAACACCTCAAATCTTTCACAGATCAGAAAAAAAAAACCAAATGGATGGGTATGTTGTGTGTTAGGCTTTTCAGAAAGCAGATGTCGAGTCAGGATTAAATGTGCAAGAGGTTTATTCAGAGGAAATGCCTGTGAAGGATAGACAAAAGAAAGTCACAGAAGGTGGGGAAAGCCTTCAGACTGATGCAGGTCTGACCTCTGTGATGGAGAAGGGGAAGGAAGGAGGATTAGCTAGTAAGAGTCTCAAATTTCAGTGCAGTTTTCAGAAGTTTGGCCAAGCCAATGGGAAATCCATAAGCAAAGTCCTCTGTTAAGGAGTTTCCCATCTTGCAAGAATGGGCTGACTTTAAATTTTATTTATTTATTTTGAGAGAAAGAGAGAGAGCGCGCGCGCACGTGCGCGCACACACGCAAGTGGGGGAAGGGCAGAAAGAGAGGGAAAAGGAAAGAATCCCAAGCAGGTTCTGCACTGCCAGCTTCAGAGCCCAGTGAGAGGCTCGAACCCACAAACCTTGAGATCATGACCTGAACTGAAACCAAAAGTCAAACACTTAACCTACTGAGACACCCAGGTGCCCCTGGGCTGGCTTTAATATGCCATGGCCAGGCACTGGTTGGGAGGAGCTTGCAGAAAGCATGGAGTGGGCCTTGGGTTCCAGGGAGAAGGCAGCTCAATTTTTCTTTGCAATAGGGGATTTGAGGACCGCATACTCATGGCTGCCACAGTGGGCATGTAACAATATGTGTGTGTGTGTGTGTGTGTGTGTGTGTGTGTGTGTGTGTATCTTAAGATCAATTCTCTAAGGGAAAGAAAATCACCTGATTGAGTTCCTAGCAAAAGCCCCAAAGATGGGCCAAGATAAAAACCTTAGTCTGCAAGGACTTGTCTGCCTCTAATCTGCTGTGACATAGGGCTGGAAACTGAACCCCTAAGTGAATGGATTCAGGGGCCCGTGGAAGGTTTGAACTGCCGGATCCAAAGTGAGAGAAGCAGAACCTAGATAAAAGCTAGGTAGATCACCTTCTAGTAGCTCTGAGGACCTTGCATCACCAAATTTGAGTAGATAGACAAGAAATCAGGAAGGAAGCAAATCATACAAAGGTGCCTGAACAGCTGTGTTAATTTAACAGGAGTAAGGGCAGTGTTAAGGAAGAAAACCCCATTGGGAATATAAACACTTGGAAGAAGAAACAAGGATCTCATTTTTATTGCTTTCCCGATCAAACTTTGGATGGCTTTGTGCTCTATGTTAGAGAAAAGCCATTTTCGGATAGGTGAATTAAAAACAAACAAACAAAAAAGATTAGCTATAATTCAGGACCAGCTGAGAACAGATAAATTGAATTTTTAATAACCTTAAATAGCATAATTATAGGAGTCTTGGCAGAAAGTTAAAGATTAGCAAGCACTATATAGAGAATATATAGTGTTTGAAGGGAGTGATAATCAAAGATGTTGGTCATAACCTCCGTCCATCCATCCCCCTTTGTGTTCTGTATAGCCCCTGCTCATCCTCAACCTAGGATTGATGTCAAAAATAATTTCTCACGAGCTCCTGAAGAATTCTGACCCAGATATATACCAGTGCCTAGAACATTGCCTGGGACATAATAGGCATGCTATGATGAATGAATGAAAGCAGGTTCACTGAGATTTTATGTGAGACATCAAAGGTCATTCTGAAGGACAAACCAGAAAACCAGGAAGTCAGAACTTTTTTCTCCTGGGTATCCCAGCTAAAGAAAGTTCATTTTCATTAATTTGTCATCTCTAGTATGTATCTTTTTACCTCTAAGTATCCTGTTGCTTCTATTATAGATAATACTTAATAGATATCTCTAGGGGCGCCTGAGTGGCTCAGTCGGTTAAGTGTCTGACTTCAGCTCAGGTCATGATCTCGAGGTTCATGAGTTCAAGCCCAACATCTGGCTTTCTGCTGTCAGCATAGAGTCTGCTTTGGATCCTCTGTCCCCCTCTCTCTCTGCCCCTCCCCTGCTGGTTCTCTCTCTCTCTCTTTCCCTCCCTCAAAATAAATAAACAAACTTAAAAAAACAGATATTTCTACTTTGAAAGTTGCTATATTAGTCTGGGTTCTCCAAAGAAATAGGACCAATAGGAAGTAAGTAGATAGGTACGTAGAAATGATAGATGATAGATAGATAGATAGATAGATAAGAAAAGAAAGAAAGAAAGAAAGAAAGAAAGAAAGAAAGAAAGAAAGAAAGAAAGAAAGAAAGAAAATGTATTTATTGTAAGGAATTGACTCACATGATTATGGTGACTGAGAAATCTAAGATCTGCAGTCAACAAACTGGAGACAAAAGAGAGCTGACGGTATAAAGTAACAGTCCAAATCCAAAAGCAAAAGAAGACGGATGTCCCAGCTCAAACACAGGTAGAAAGAAAAAATTCTTTCTCATTTAGCCTTTTATTCTGTGTAGGCCTTCTACAGATTGGATGAAGCCTACCCATATTAAAGAGGGCAATCTGCTTTATGACGTCTACTGATTCAAATGTTAATCTCATTCAGAAACACCCTCACTGACACACACAGAAATAATGTTTGACCCAATATCTGGGCACTCCACAGCCCATTCTAGTTGACATAAAATTAATCATCATGGTTGCTAATTGAAAATCTAAAAACAACGTTCTGTAAATAAATGACACTTCCTTAGACTATTCCTATGAAGATAACTTCTCCTTGGGTGAATTTAACACAGATGGAAATAAAAATTAGACTTGGCTAATTCCCAAGTTTTCAGAATTACAAGATTGCCTAAATGAGACCATTAATAAAGGCAGGACTTTGAAAAAGAGAGCACTTTCCATTTTAATACTAAGTGTCATTAATGTATGTAAAAGACATAAAGACATAAGGAGTTCAGTGACAGGCAGCAATCTCCTGGGTCAGGAGAACAATCTCAGTTCTGATTATGTGTAATCATCCTCCAAGGTATGAGCAAGGGGGCACTTTCATTTTTAGCTAAAAGGTTATGGCATTTTAGAATAAATTCAATTACTTTTCTAACTCAGTGTCAGACTTTTAAACTTAACTGCTCTGAACTCACTTCTATTGTGCAATGTTTATGGGCTCACCAGCTTTCAGGTAAAAAAATAAGTAGAAACAATAAGACTACTACCCTATAGCTTGTCCATGTTCTGTTCAGGGTCAGGTTCAAAGAGGCTCAGTTTTGTTTTGTTTTTTAAGTAAGCTCTACGCCCAAAGTGATACTTGAACTCAGGACCCCAAGATCAAGAGTTGCATGCTCCCTGGACTGAGCCAGCCAGGAGCCCCAAGGAAGCTCAATCTTCATAATCTTCCTCTGATCTTTCCCAGGTTTGGGGGTTTTGTATTTTTAACAAGTAGGTACAAAACTAATTTACAATTCTTCATTTGGAAAATATTTAATCTTCATTTAGAAGATTCTGTTTTCAGGTTTTTTTAAGTGGGAAATTATAGGATTTTTTAATAGGAGACACAGTCATACCATTTTTAGTTATAAAGATAATATAACAATGACATTTCTTCATATCTGTTTTCAAAATTCTCATTCAAAAAGTTATTTTCTCATTCATTTTTTTTCAAACATCACCTTTTTGCACAGATGAATAAAAATTTTTTTAGGCAAATGGTACAGTCAGGTATGATAAGATAGAATCATTTTAACCTCTTAAAGTGGCCCAAGAAAGCTTGAGTTATGAATAAAAGAAGACTTATCTCTGCCATTTCCCTTTCATTTAGTTGTGCTTGCTGTATTGTTTCTATCTTTGATCTGAGATTTCTTTGCAGGAATATTTTTGAGGCTCCCTGTCCATTTTATGAAGATGAGTTAAAGCTAGATGATACAATCTATAAAGCCATTCATTTGTGCACATACAAACTGAACTTTGCATATGCTGAAAGCAAGTATGTGAACATCAAATTAACTCCACCCCCCTCCCCAAGTAATCCTACCCTCTCCTCAGGATACATCCTGTACCAGACAGACGTGACATGTGACTATCTGATGGGCAGATGAAATCAGAGTGTTAGAACCAATTTCCATATTTAATAGTAGCGTTATGTCACTTACTGTTCACACCCCCCTCCCCCGGAATCTATCTTCACCTTGAAGTCATTTGTGGGCCCATCCCAACAAGGTCAAGGAAATTCCAACAATGAATCACTGCAGAGACATTTAGATCCTGTAAATTCTTGAGAGCAAAGCTATGTCAAGACAAACAAACCTTCCTCTTCCTAATATTGATATAACTCTCATAACACAACTTTGGTGCACTATTTTGCTAATAGATTTCTTTATATTTTGTCTATCCTAAGCACTCCCCCTATGTAAGAGTGGATAGTAAGGAATAAGGGACTCAAGGAGAAAAGAAAAGAAAATCCTGTCCTGCTACATTATCAGGGTCTAGCATTTAGCATGTGCTCCACATTAAGTTGTCATAGTGATGTGCTACTGATCTTTTTTGTGATCTCATCGGAAGTTAGGTCTCACTTTGTGGTATGCACAGAACCAAACTTAGACTGCAACACCCCCCTCTCACGCTGACATTCCTTGATTCTATGAATCTGTGTCCTTGATGAAAATTGCCTATGTTGGCCAGTAGTGCTGTTCCTGAGTGATGTGCACACAGGTCTGAGTCCTTACTTGGCCCAATGTCTCACTCTGCTTTTGCTGGAATGCAACAAGAGCTTCAAAAGATGGGCCTGAAAATGGATATTCATGAGAATTAGAAACAAATCACAGCAGGGAACTAACAACATAAAAATACTTCAAACTGTGAGGAATTAAAGCAACAGTTCCTGTTGTGATGTACACAATGGACACAGCATGTGGGCAGCTATTAAAAAAAAACTGGAAGAAAAAGTATATCTATGAGAAACAACTTTTAAAAAACCACAGAGAATTCAAATGTCTCATGGTCAGAGAACTGTAGGGTTGAAATAGTGAATCTGTGGAATAAGTTTAAAGTTTGAATCCTGAAGTATGTTTTGCCACAACTTGTCTCATCTCCTGGTGCCCACAAGTCCCTCTCAGTGTAACCAAAGGTCCCCCTCCTTCTATCAGTCCCCAAGAACTACATGGTTAAGGTTAACACGTCCATTCCAAAATCACTTAAGTACATAAAACTGGATGAGGAAGGTGGGTAATCCTGATTCAGTCCCCAACCTAAAACAAGGCATTTATGAGGCACCTGGGTGGCTCAGTCAGTTGAGCATCCAACCCTTGATCTCAGCTCAGGTCTTGATCTTGGGGCTGTGAGTTCAAGCCCTGCATTGAACTACCTGCTGGGCATAAAGCCTACTTAAAAAAATAAATAAGGCATTTCTTTCTAGACTAGTGTTTTAAGCTCAGAGTAATTTGTGACTTGTTACGCCTATGGGTGATTAATAAATCATATTACATCATCACCATATTATTTTTCAAATGTAAACCTACCCTAGCATCTCAAGGCAAGTTACTCTGAGTTGAACAAAGAATGAAAATAAAAGTATAAGCTTATGATTATCATTTAATACTATGTATGCCTCAAAGGGATTATTTTACTTAAGGATCACATTCTTCTGGGGGAAAATTTTTTTAATAATATTTAATAAATCTGACAGTGACCCAGAACTCCCTTTTGATATTGAAGAAAATAACTTTTCCTAGTTGGGTAACTAATGAGCAATTTATTACACTCAATCTGTTCTATAATCATGATGTCTAGATTGTAAAGTCCCAGAGGGCAATGACTGCACACTTTGTTCAGTGATTTAAAGACCTTCTCCAACTGGTATAGTATTAAATAAGAAGAACATTTTTGTATCACTTAGGATACTTTCAGCTGGAATTAATAGAAAACTCATTTCAACCTACTCAAGCATTAGAGAGATGTATTATCTTATATAACAAGTAGTCCAGAGTTAAGGGGAGTTATCAAGTGGCTCAATCATATTATCAAAAACCCAAAGGCTTTCCATTATATTCAGAATATCAGCTTTTGCTTAGAGGCCAGCTCCCCTCATGGTTGTAAGATGGCTACCATGTCCCAAGCGTCATGAGGAAATGTATCAAAGTCTGATGGATAATATGGCCATCTCTTCCCATGTATCTCTAAAAGGAGGAAAACATTTCCCAGAAGCCTCCTACATTCCCTTCTTCAGGAACTTGGTCACATGACTACTATTAAACCAATCACTGGCAAGACAAATATAACCCAATGGTTGATTAATTTACGCCAATCCTAATTTAAGGCTTTGGCTCATGTTGGAAATATAGATAACTATATCAGTTAAGAATAGGTTAAGAGATCCAAAATAATTGAGACCTCAATAAGAAAGAAAATCACCCACAAAAAAAAATTGAGGGGCAAACAATCCTGGACTATGTACAAGATACCTATTGCCACCCAATGTTTTAAAACAATAAACAATTGACTATGACTCTGAGAATGTTCTCTGGTCTCAGCTGAACTTCTGCATCTACTGTCGGTGGATATGTCAGCCACAGCAGGATTTATTGTTGGTGGATGGGTTTCTTCATATGTCTGAGACCTCAACTGTGACAAGTAAGCTGCCTCAGATCTGTTCTACACTATCTCTCAACCTGAAGTAGACTAGTCTAGGCTTGTTCCCATGGCATAGGCAAGGGTCCAGGAGAGAAGCAGAAATATGCATATCTTCCCATTATAGCATAGCAAATCTCCCTAAAGTGTAATGGTTTGAAATAGCCACTTCCTTAGTTTAACAGCCTGCAAACAGCAATTTAGGCTGGTCTCACCTGAACTCCTTCATCTGTTTACATCAGCTGTGTTATGGCTAGATAGCTCTGCTTTTGCAAGTCTGTCAGCTGGGACCCCTCAGCTGGGGTCTCTCATCCTCCAGCAGGCTAGCCATAGTTTGTGCTCGTGGTAGAAGCAAGGGTCCAAGGAAGAAAGTAGAAGCATGCAAGGGTATTTGAGATCTAGGCAAGAAACTGGCACAGGGTCACTTCTGCTGCATTCTATTGACCAGAGCAAGTCACAAGGCCAGCCCAGACACAAGGTGTGTTAAAAATATATTCCACTTCATGGGGCGCCTGGGTGGCGCAGTCGGTTAAGCGTCCGACTTCAGCCAGGTCACGATCTCACTGTCCGTGAGTTCGAGCCCCGCGTCGGGCTCTGGGCTGATGGCTCGGAGCCTGGAGCCTGTTTCCGATTCTGTGTCTCCCTCTCTCTCTGCCCCTTCCCCGTCCATGCTCTGTCTCTCTCTGTCCCAAAAATAAATAAACGTTGAAAAAAAAATGTTTAAAAAAAAATATATTCCACTTCTTTTTTGTTTTGTTTTTTAATTTAATTTTAAATTCCAGTATAGTTAACATACAGTGCTATATTAGTTTCAGGTACACAATACAGTGATTCAACAATTCTATACATCAACCAGTGCTCATCACTACAAGTGCACTCCTTAATCCCCATTGCCTATTTTACTCATCCTCATACCCACTGCACTTCTGGTAACCATCTCTTTTTTCTCTATAGTTAAGAGTCTGTTTCTTAGTTTACGTCTCTCCTTTTTTCCTTTGGTCTTTTCGTTTGTTTCTTAAATTCTACATGAGTAAATCATAAGGTATTTGTCTTTCTCTGACTAGCTTATCTCGTTTAGCATTCATTATACTCTCTAACTCCATCCATGCCATTGCAAGTAGCAAGATTTCATTATTTTTAATGGCTAAGTAATATTCCATTGTATATATAGGTATACCACATCTTTATCCCTTCAGCTATCGATGGACACTGGGGCTCCTTCCATAATTAGGCTATTGTAAATAATGCTGCTATAAATGTAGAGGTATATGTATCCATTTGAATTCATGTTTTTGTATTTTTTGGAAAATACCCAGTAGTGCAATTATTAGATTGTAGGATAGGTCTATTTTTAACTTTAAAAAATGTTTATTCATTCCTTATTTTGAGAGAGAGAGAGAGACAGAGAGAGACAGAGAGAGAGACAGAGAATCTCAAACAGGCTCTGTGCTGTTGGGGCAGAGCCTGACAAGGGACTTGCATTCACAAACTGTGAGATCATGACCTGACCTGAAACCAAGAGTTGGACACTTAACAGACTGAGCCACCCAGGTGCCCCCTATTTTTAACTTTTTGAGGAAAGCCCACACTATTTTACCCCATGGCTTCACTAGCTTGCATTCCCACCAAGAGTTCATGAGTGTTTTTTCTCCACATCTTCACCAATACTTGTCGTTTCTTGTGTTGTTGATTTTAGCCATTCTGACAGGTGTGAGGTGGTATCATTGTAGTTTTGATTTGCATTTCCCTGATAAGTGATGTTGAGCATCTTTTCTGGTATCTGTTGGCAATCTGTATGTCTTCTTTGAAGAAATGTCTATTCATGTCTTCTACCCATTTTTTAATTGGATTATTTGTTTTTGGGGTGTGGAGTTTTAGAAGTTCTTTATATTTTTTGGATACTAACCCTTTATTGGCTATATCATTTGCAGATATCTTCTCCCATTCCATAGGTTGTCTTTCAGTTTTGTTCATTGTTTCCTTGAGTGTGTAGAAGCTTTTATTTTGATGTTGTCTTAATAGTTTGCTTTTGCTTTCATTCCCTTTGCCTCAGGAGACAGATCTAGAAAAATGTTGCTATGGCTACTGCCAGAGAAATTACTGCTTGTGCTCTCTTATCTTCTGGTATTTTTATGATTTTGGGTCTCACATTTAGGTCTTTAATCCATTTTTAATTTATTTTTGTGTATGGTGAAAGAAAGTGGTGCAGTTTCATTCTTTTGCATATTGCTGTCCACTTTTCCCATTTGCTAAAGAGCAGTCTTCCCATTGGATAGTCTTTCCTGCTTTGTTGAAGACTAATTGATCATATAGTTGCAGGTTCATTTCTGGGTTTTCTATTCTGTTCTATTGATCTATGTGTCTATTTTTGTGCTAGTCCCATACTGTTTTGATCATTACAGCTTTTTAATATAACTTGAAGTCTGGAATTGTGATGCTTCCAGGTTTGTTACTCTTTTTCAAGATTGCTTTGGTTATTCGGGATCTTTTATGATTCCATATAAATTTTAGAATTTTTTGTTCTAGTTCAGTGAAAAATGCCAGTGGTATTTTGACAGGATTGCATTAATTCTGTAGATTGCTTTGGGTAGTATAGACATTTAACAGTATTTGTTCTTCCAATCTATGAACATGAATTTCCTTGTGTAACCTTCAGTTTCTTTCATGAATCTTTTATGGTTTTCGGGATACAGATCTTTTACCTCTTTGGTTAAGTTTAGTCCTAGGTATCTTATTCTTTTGTAAAAAGGATCGTTTCCTTAATTTATCTTTATTAGTGTATAGAGATGCAGTGGATTTCTGCACATTGATATGTATCTTGTGACTTTATTAAATTCATTTATCAGTTCTATGAGTTTTTTAAGTGGAGTCTTTCAGGTTTTCTATACAGAGTATCATGTTATCTGCAAATAGTGGAAGTTTTACTTCTTACTAATTTGGATGCCTTTTATCTTGTTTTGTTGTGTGATTATTGTGGCTAGGACTTCCAGTACTATGTTGAATAAAAGTGGTGACAGCGGACATCATTGTCATCTTCCTGACCTCAGGGGGAAAGCTCTCAGTTTTTCCTCATTGACTATGAGGTTCACTATTGTTTTTTTCATATATGGCCTTTATTATGGTGAGGTATATTCCCTTTAAACCTACTTTGTTGAGGTTTTTTAAATCATGAATGGATGTTATGCTTTGTCAAATGCTTTTTCTGCATCTATTGAGATGATCATGTGGTTTTATCCTTTCTCTTATTGATGTGATGTTTCATGTTGATTTATTTGCAAATATTGAACCAGCTTTGCATCCTGGGAATAAATCCCACTTGATTATGGTGAATGACTTTTTAATGTATTGTTGGATTCTATTTGCTAGTATTTTGTTGAGGATTTTTGCATCTACGTTTATCAGAAATATTGGCTTATAGTTCTCTTTTTTAGTGGTATCTCTTTATTTGGTTTTGATATCAGAGTAATGCTGGCCTGATAGAATGAATTTGGAAGTTTTCCTTCTTCTATTTTTTGGGTGACTTTAGTAGAATAGGTATTAACTCTGTTTTAAGTGTTTGGTAGAATTCACCTGTGAAGCTGTCACGTCCTGAACTTTTGTTTGTTGGGAGTTTTTTTATTATGATTCAATATCCTTGCTGGTAATTGGTCTGTTAAAAATTTCTATTTATTCCTGTTTCAGTTTTTGGGGGTTATATATTTCTAGGAATTTATCCATTTCTTCTAGATTGTCTAATTTGTTGACATATAGTTTTTCATAATATTTTCTTATAGTTATTTATATTTTTGTGGTGTTGATTGTTATTTCTTCTCTTTCATTGGTGATTTTGTTTGAGTTGTATTCTCTTTCTCTCTCTCTCTCTTTGATGAGTCTGGTTAGAGGTTTATCAATTTTGTTGATCTTTTCAAAGAACCAGCTCCTAATGCAATTGATCTGTTCTACTGGGGTTTTTTTTTTGGGGGGGGGGTTGGGTTTTTGTTTTGTTTTGTTAGTTTATATATCATCTATTTCTGTTTTAATCTTTATTATTCCCTTCCTTTGCTGGTTTTATATTTTGTGTTGTTCTTTTTCTAACTCCTTCAGTTAATACACTCTACTTCTTGATGAGCACAGCTGCAATGTCACATTGCAAGGATCCTGGATTCAGGGAGAATAGTTGGGTTCGCTTTTCCAAACCAATCTACCACAGCAGTGGTTCTGCTCCTTTCAGCTCACCAGTATGCTATCAGTCTGTGATCCTTGTCCTTTTGGTCCAAGATGTCAACCACCAGGCTGCAGCTTGAAAAAGGAATAAAGAAGATGAGGTGATCTCTCTCTCTCCCTCTCTCTCTGCCCCTTCCCTACTCACATTTTCTCTCTCTCTCTCTCAAAATAAATAAATGAACTTAAAAGAAAAAGAGGATGAGGTGAAAAGCATGCTAGCTGTCCTTTAAGGGACAGTCTTGGACGCTTCTAAGTGATTCTTTGTTTATATCCAGTTGGCCAAAACTTAGTCACATGGCCACACAAGGAAGTTTGGGAAATGCAGCCTTTATTCTGCATGGCTAAGGGCACTGATAAATTCTATTCATTTGGAAGAAGGAGAATAAGCACTATTGTAGGATAAATGTCAATCATCCACAACACCCAAAATATATCAATCAGAGAAGATGGGGAAGGGGTTGTATATAGATAGCCTAACCAACTGTATCTGATACAATCTCTCATGTGTACAATATGTAAAAATCATTTCAATCCAAGTTTTTTTTTGTTTTAACAAATTACCCCTATGATTAGAAAAAAATCCACATTAATTTTATGACTTCCATTTTCCTTTTTCTCCAGAGGTATGAACTGCTGTACACTAAACCAAGCACAATAAAGATTCCCTTTCTACTCAGCTAAGTTTGCACTTGGATGGACTGCAGAATATCCCAGATGTCACTTGTAGCCCATCCTAGAGAAGAGTTTTGTTACAATATTTCCACACCAGTGTGATAAAATCTTGTCAAGAATTATATTGTCAGAATATCTTCTTGCATTCAATTATTCCTCCTAGGCTTTTGAACCACAATATGCCTGTGGGGATTGAGAGAAGCCCTGATTTTAGAGAAAGTACTTAAGATTTTTCATTGCATCAGAAATCAACTCCTAGCTTAAACAAAAAAAAAAGAATCATTTAAAGGGGTAAGAGATGCTCATAGTATTGATGAGAAAGCTGAACAACAAGGACTGTCCTGAATGTAATAAGACAAAGCCAAGATTAGCCCCAGTCATGGCTACTTGGGACTTCACCTCTGACACTTTCCACCAGATTCTCGCTTCCAGACTCCATAGCAGCCACCTGGAACTCTCTTACTGACCCCATGCTTTCATCAATTCTTTAAGATCTAAAGTTCTAGGTACATCTAATTCAACACCTTTAAGTCAGCTGTCCAAGCTCTGGTTGCCAGGATAATGAAGAGAGAAATATCTACCCTTCCATCAATTTTTTTAAAAAAGAAATCAGGCTGTTTCCCACCTGTCATTGGATTCTTTCTAAATAGGAATGATGTTAGGAAGCTGGTCAACCAAAACAACAAAGCTACAGAGGCTATGGGTGCTACAGAGGAATAGAGTCATTTCACTCAGTTAAACAGGACATTGGGATGAAGGGGTAGAGAATCATTAGCCAACATGAGGTAAGGAAAATGAAATTTATGTGTATGTGTATTAGAATATATGCTGATTATCAGAATTTCAAGGGGAATAATTTTTTTTATCTTTAAACTAGAAACAAACACTCAGTTAAGTGAACGATGTGAATATAACATGGATTACATTTGAAAATCTTATGTATGTTAAGATGAAGTAGAAGAAATTTTAAATTGAGGGACACTCACTAATAGAAAAAAGTAATTATGAAATAAATACGACAATTTTTAGACGTGTGAGATCTCAAAAGGTTTTCACTTTTTACACCCTTTTCAGGAAGCCTCTAGGGTGTGTACTACACCAAACAAGAAGATAAACCAAGACAGTGAAAAGCATAGGACACAGGAAACAATGTATCTAGTATAGGAGAGCACTGGAAGGAATTCCTAGCATGAGGGTGAAAAATCCCAGGAGAGAGCTATGCAACAGACCTAGACAGCCACCAGCTCATAGTGGAGCAGGAGGATGGCTCCAAAATGTGGGAAATATCCATACATATGGATATATGTATGGAGATATTTGGGGGATAAGTTGGTGATAGACACATAAAAAACAAAGCAGATGGAAAATGATTTCATTATTAACTATGTAAGATATAAAATTATATAAGAAATGTAACCCCAGTCTACTATACTATATAGTTCAATTGCAAATAACTTGGTTAAAACAATGTTAACACTGAATATTGTTCTAATAAGAAATAGTGATTTAAAAAAAAATAATGATAAAACCAGGTTCTGGGATTTGCTTCAAAATAGTATGAGATGGTGGAGGAAGAGGGTGCTGGGTGGGTGGGGCAGGACTAGCCACAGGTTAATGGTTGTTGAGGCTGGGTGTTGGGTACACCAGGGTTCATTATATAATATATTTTTTGCGGATATGTTCAAAGTTCTCCATAATAAAATGCTTTTTAAAATGATGATATAACTATATTAGAAAGATAGTGGTGGGGGCAGTGATACAAGAGAACTAATCTTCATCTTCTATAGTAGGAAGCCCATAGACAGTGTCTAAAACTAAAACTCACATAGTAGCTGAAAAAGCATATTACCTAGAAATATGGACATAAAACACCATAAACTATAGCTAAGAGACAAAATCAAGTGCATTGAGGAGAAGGAATCAAGGATAAGGAGATTGAGGCTGCTGTTTGGCCTCGTAAACCAAGTTGACTTCTAAAGCTATGTATCTTTAAATCTTTTAAAATTAAAATTAAATTATTAACATCCAAATAAAAAATCTCTTAAAAGAAAGAAAAATAAAGTAGAGGGATTAGTCTGAAAAGGTCATACTTGCTGTGTACCACCGGAGGATCCTCTCTGAGCTGAATAACCAGGTTCCGTAGGGGTAGAGGGCAAGGATTAATCAGGCATGAGCTAGACTCCACCCACAGATGAGTTTCCCAATGGCTACCCAAAGTGTCCATTAAAGTTAACAAGAGGGGCGCCTGGATGGCTCATTCGGCTGAGCATGGGGCTCTTGATTTCGGTGCATGTCATGATCCCAGGGTGGTGGAATTGTGCCCCCTGTCAAGCTCCGCACTGAGCATGGGGCCTGCTTAAGATTATCCCATTCTCTCTCTCTCTCTCTCTCTCTCTCTCTCTCTCTTCCTCTTTCTCTCTCTCCCCCTCCTCTTCCTCCTCCTCCCCCTCCTTCTCCCCTCCCCAGCCCCTCTCCCCCATTCTCCCCACCATGCGCGCGCACGCTCTCTCTCTCTCTCTCTCAAATATAAATAAATACATAAATAGATAGATAGATAGATAGATAATAACGTTAACAAGAAAGGCAATTAGGTAATTACAAATCTGTCCTTGGCATACCAATTATCTCATACTGGCCAGCTACTTACAAGCTAAATTTCTAACTTTAAAAGATGAGAGACACTAAATCCTCCTGAAATTCTCTTAATGCTTTTTCTCCTTCAATACATTCCTTCAACACATCTTTGGACTTTATAGCCTATCCTTTTCCTTGTGGCCCCCTTTGGCAGATAATTTTGGTTTGAGGAGATATTAAATATATTTGATGATTGATATGCCGTAACAACTTAATCAGTATGCATGAACCCCAGCCCTACTGCAGAGGTGGGGGCCTCTAGGCTGTCTGCCAGACCAAGCACTAATCATTTGGTCATTGGACTCTGGGGAGATTCTGGGGATTCCAGAGGCTACCAGAGCAAGGGTACAAGGCATACAGGGGGCTCAGGACATTAGCTAGCTATTTATGAACTTTTACCAATACTTTTCAACATTTTTAACAATCCTTCACTGCACTAGTACAAACCAACCAGTGTCAGCTCTGTCTCAGGATTCTCAGCACTTAGCACCTAGGCCAAGATGGAATGGCCATATTTAGTCAGGTCTCAACCAACCTGCAGTTTGGATCTGCTTGAGACCAGCACCACAGATTTTAGCACTTCTATCAGAACTTAGCATTGGGAGATAAGGACGTGAACACTCTTTGCCTAAGAATGTATCACTGATGTTCCCTAGTCTGCTGAATGACACAATATCTTTTTTGTTTTCACTAGTTTGCCATTTTTCACCATTCTGCCATCCCCTTAATGCCTACCTTCCATGTATTACCGAAAGCGTCTTTGATTGTTCAAAGACACAATAATCCCAGGCACACAGGAGGCAGTCGGTGAATGATTCACTATGGCTTCTAGGAAGGAGTGAAGGTATCTTGTGCAGAGAAAAGATATGAAGGAAAATCTAAAGAGAGATCCTGGAATTCTGATACTATCTTAAGAGAGGGCACTCTATGTATGGAAATTTTATCTCAATGACAGCACTCGGGATCCCATTCTTTTCTCAAATGGCAAGACTGCAAATCCAAGAGAAACTTCGATAGCTAGGTGTATTAAGAAAAGGGCAGTGGGTGATTACGGCTTTTGCATTCTCCTCCGTCCTATCTGCCAGCAACAGTCAGTCCATTTTGATAAAGAAAAGACACTGCTCTGCTTGTAGATAAGCCTAACTGCCTTATTCTCATCCCCAACTGCTTCCCTAACTCTATCCAGTCTGAATGAGAACCTCTTCCCTATGACCCTAACATGCACTCCTCTTACTCCATCCTCCTAAGAGGCAGTTGTTTTTGGATTGACGACTGAGTCATGCATTAGTTTAATGCTTTTCTTCTGTTCTATGTCCCTCTCCAATGGTCATAGATTCTAAATTCCAGGAAAGCCAGGAGTGAGTCTAATTAACTGTCCCATTTAAACAGTCATGCAAAGCACTAGATACAATAATGCACTTTGTAGATTTTTAAAAAATGATGGTGAGGGACCCCAAAATCTGAAGCATAAGCTCATAATAATGATCACTTCTACAAACTGGAATTCTTTGTTTTGTTTTGTATTTCTTTATTTCTTTATTTATTCATTATTTTTAATATATGAAATTTATTGTCAAATTGGTTTCCATACAACACCCAGTGCTCATCCCAAAAGATGCCCTCTTCAATGCCCATCACCTACTCTCCCCTCCCCCCCCCCCAACAACCCTCAGTTTGTTCTCAGTTTTTAAGAGTCTCTTATGCTTTGGCTCTCTCCCACTCTAACCTCTTTTTTTTTTTCCTTCCCCTCCCCCGTGGGTTTCTGTTAAGTTTCTCAGGATCCACATAAGAGTGAAAACTTATGGTATCTGTCTTTCTCTGTATGGCTTATTTCACTTAGCCTATGACCCAGCAGTAGCACTGCTAGGGATTTACCCAAGGGATATAGGAGTACTGATGCATAGGGGCACTTGTACCCCAATGTTTATAGCAGCACTCTCAACAATAGCCAAATTATGGAAAGAGCCTAAATGTCCATCAACTGATAAATGGATAAAGAAATTGTGGTTTATATACACAATGGAGTACTACGTGGCAATGAGAAAGAATGAAATATGGCCCTTTGTAGCAACGTGGATGGAACTGGAGAGTATTATGCTAAGTGAAACAAACTGGGATTCCTAATCTGGTATTCATAAATGTGAGTGGGGAAAAAATACATCTTTTTTAATATATCTAACTGAAATTTATTCATTTCTTCCATAGTATAAGCAATAAACCGGAAAAGCATCAGCTGTACATATGAATTTGTCTCCAATAGAAATCACAGATACTTTTATATCACATTACAGTTGCTGTAGATAGCTCAGAATAATGTTTACTAATCACTACTTCAAAATTATAATAGAATGTATAATAGAATTATATTAGTTATTAGACCTTTCCACTAAATCTTGCTATTTGATGTGTTAATAAAGAAGCATGTATGTGGGGTACCTGGGTGACTCAGTCGGTTAAGTGTCCGACTTAGGCTCACGTCATGATCTCACAGGGGTTCGAGCCTGGTGTTGGGCTCTGTGCTAACAGCTCAGAGCCTGGAACCTGCTTCGGATTCTGTGTCTCCCTCTCTCTCTGCCCCTCCCCCACACATGCATGCTCACTGTCTCTCAGATAAACATTAAAAAAAAAGTTAAAGAAAAAGAAGCATATGTTATAAATTTGTCTTTCACAATATATGTTGATAAGTATGTTTAACATGTTTTATTTCCTTTGAAATTCTATGTGTTTTATTTTATGCTTTTCAAAGCATATTCTGAGAAGCAGTTTATAAGTTCAGGCTGTCAAAAGGGTCCACGGCACACACACAAAAAGGTAAGGATCCCCTGCTCTATGCAAAGCACTTTATGTAACTATTTTATCATTCCAGTAACCCTGTCAGTTAGATATTCTCATTCACCATGGTACAGATCATGTCACCGAGCCTTAGAGAAGTTAGTAACATGCCTAAAGTCACAAAGCTGAAAAATGGCAAAGTCAGGATTAGTCAGTCTGACTTCAAAGCCTGTGCCTTAATCACATCTACAGCACATTGTGGGAATGGCATGCAAATTATTATCTTACGTACTATAATAGGGTTAATTTCTGCTGTGAAATGAGTTTAAAAATATTTTTGGCCTTTGTCTCAAAAATGATTCTAGTTATTACTAAGACTTAAAAATAACATTTTCTGCTACAGAGGCACTATAGGGAATAAGGGTAAAGCAAAGTAGGATTACAGAATCTCTTTCCTTTAATATCTAATGAAATGAATGAAAAAGTTAGTCTAGGAGTCAGACAGCAAATATTAATTTCCAATGATGTGACAGATGCCATTCTAGGTTCTGGGGGACTACAGCAATGAAAAAAGCCCTGCTGTCATTTAACACCAACTCAAAATTCACCCAGCAGCAAGCAGACATGGAAAGGGAAATAGCTTTATGGAACAAATGGCTTTCCAGGAAAGATCCTGATACGATGAGGCACAGTCAGACTGCAAATCTGGTCTCTGACTCCCAGAAGTAATGCAAAGAATAAAGGATGGATTTTTTCTTAAAACGTGACTGGAAGATCGAGTAGGCAGGTGTAGTAAGTCCTCATGAGGACTCCTATATCCCACCAGGGTGAGTCTGCGAAGGCCAGAGCTAGCACCAGTGTTTGCAATTTTCATAGCACTAAAAATGCATGAGTTGGGGAATTTGCTGCTACACTCATTTGACGAGAATTTTTTTTTTTTTTTTTAAGTAGGCTCCATGCCCAGGGTGGAGTCCAATGCAGGTCCTGAACTCACAACCCTGAGATAGATCAAGACCTGAGCTGAGATCAAGAGTCGGGTGCTTAACCGACCGAGTCACCCAGGTGCCCCAATGACAAATATTTTTAAAATATAGACCTGAAAGAAGAAGCTGTGCATTCTAGGAATAGATAGTGGAGATTTTAGGCTGAAGAAACAGGGAATACAAGAACAAATTAAGAGGGTGTGATGGTTAAGTTATGTGGCAGCTTGGCAAGGCTGCAGTGCCCAACTACTCATCAAATACCAGCTTAGGGTGACTCAGTTGGTTAAGCATCTGACTTCAGTTCAGGTCATGATCTCATGGTTCATGGGTTTGAGCCCCACATCAGGCTTGCTGCTGTCAGCGTGGGGCATGCTTCAGATCCTCTGTCCCCCACCTCTCTCTGCCCCTCCCCTGTTCTCTCTCTCTCTCAAAAATAAATAAAAATTAAAAAACAAAACAAAACCACTAGCCTAGCTGTACCTGTGGAGGTATTTGGTAGATGTAATTAACATCTGCAATTAGTTAACTTTAACTAAAGGAGTTTACCCTGGATAATGAGGGTGGGCCTCATCCAATCAGTTGGAAAGCCTTAAGAGCAAAGACAGGTTTCCTGGAGAAGAGGAAAAAATTCTGCCTCAAGACTGCAGTACGAATTCCTGCTTAAGCTTTCAGGCTGCCCTGTGGATTTCAGACCTGTCAGCTCCATAACTGCATGAGCCAATTCCTTAAAATACACACATACACATACACTCACTCACTCCATTTGAATATCTGCTTCTGAAGGACCCCGCCTGCAATAGTTGCTTCCAAGAAATATATCATATTGATTCTGTTCCTCTGCAGAATGCTGCTTGATACAGAGAGTTTGAGGAACAGAAAGGCAGCCAGTGTTACGGAGCACAGTGAAAGTGGAGTAGGGGCTGGTGGAAGAGTGATAGACAATGAGGCCAGAAAGGTAGGTAGTGGCCAGATTACCTTAGATCTTATAGATTCCACAAAATAAGAATCCACAGAAGAGATGAAAGCAACAGGTTAAGTGAGGAAAGACATCAAATGTTAATAGATCTAAAAACTAGGCATGCCTGGGTGGTTCAGTGGGTTAAGGGTCCAACTTCAGCTTAGGTCATGATCTCACAGTTCATGAGTTCAAGCCCCACATACAGCTCTGTGCTGACAGCTCAGAGCCTGGAGCCTGCATAAGATTCTGTGTCTCCCTTTTTCTCTGTCCCTCCCCCACTTGTTTTTTTTTTTTTTTTCTCTCTCTCTCTCAAAATAAATAAACATTAAAAAATAGATCTAAAAATTAAATTAGGTTTCTTGACTATCAGATTGGCAAATATCCCAAGACTCAACAACCACTTTGTTGGTAAGGCTGTGCAAAAGCAAGCACTCTCAAGTATCTATGGTGGGAAGGTAAAAGGGCTTAACCCCTATGGAGGGGAATTGGGTAATATCTATCAAAATTACATATACATTTACCACTTGATCAAACAGTCCCGATTCAAGGAATTTACAATGAAGACGTACCTTCATAAACATGAAAAACACAAAAAGTTCTTCTTCATAGCATTATTTGTAATAGCAAAATATTGGAAGCCACCTAAATGCCTAGCCATAGGAGATTGGTTAGTAAACTCTAGTACATACACACAGTAGAGTTCTGAGCAGCTTTACAAAAAAAAAAAAAAAAAAAAAAAAAAGATTTCTTTATACTGACAAAGAATGATTTGGGGGATATTTTGTTAAATAGAAAGCAAAAGGAGAAGTAATATAGATTGCTAACTTTTAAGAAGGAACGGGAAATAAGAGTGTATGTTTGTGTGTGTGTGCACATGCATCCATGCACATATTTGCTTATTTTTGCAAAAAAAAAAAAAAAAAATCCAGGAAAAAAAATTAGCAGGAACTAGAAAAATGTTCCTATTTACTACAGAGTGGAAGAGATAGAGATAGGAATGAGACTTCCCTGGGTATAGCTTTTCACATGATTTTGACACTTACACTACGTGAACATTTTAAATAATTCTAATCATAAAATTAAAATGATATGTAGATATTAATATGTGCTACCCAGATCCTCTTTTAAGGAAGCATGGGCTACCCAGCCATGGGAAGGGCAGACAGCAGACAGCAGACAGCCTGCAGCTCTCAGCTACTTCAGGATTTGCCAGCTGCAGATGAACTGCCTCATGCAAAGTCACACCCTTCCTGGGGCAACCACATCCTGCAACTGAGTGAAGCAGGGACATAAAGGCCCAATGCTGGATAGTAGTCCTGAGCTCCTGCCAGGTTGGCTGAGGCTTTGTTTGAGCTGCATCACCGTTTGTCTTCTCCCTTCTCCTAAATCTTGTTTCATTTCTCTTCACAGATACTGATCTGTAATAAACACCTTGCACCCTAAACTCCAGCTCGGCATGTTTCTGAAGAACCCAGCCTATAATAGTTGCAGCCAAGAAATGGATTACTCATCAACTGGCTGGTAATAAGGACCCCTTCACAGTGGCAGGTGGAGCATAACAGCCCCTGGCACAAAGTGGTGATCCAGTTGTTCACTGGTGATGAATTGGAAGGATAGACCAGTGAAGGGAAATGCACTAATGCACTGTATCTCCTATCTGAGAAATATAGAGGAAATGGTAGTATTGCCAAACTCCATTGATGCCTTGCAGAAAGATAGTGAACAACTGAGGGCCAGTTAACAGATAATAAAAAAGGCTCTGGAAGCCAAAAGGCCTCTCTTTTTGTTTACATACAAATAAGCTCATCTTCATTGCTAGGAGAGCAGAGAAAGTTGAGGATGAAGTTAAGTTGCAACAATGTCAGGTAGGTTATGCTCTGGTGGTGAAAAACTGGGCCACTGACTCAGGGGTGGAGATACCAGGCCAATGCTTCTGAAGATTTTGACTCCCCAGATTCCTCTGGACCTTCTGAGCCTGTAGTAGTGTCCCACTACTCCCTATTAAAAGTGAGTATTCCTGGGGCATCTGTGTGGCTCAGTTAAGCATCCGACTCTTGATTTCAGCTCAGGTTATCATCTCATGGTTCATGAATTTGAGCCCTGCATTGGGCCCTGCACTGACAGCGTGGAGCCTGCTTGGGCTTCTCTCTCTCTCCCTCTGTCTGTCCCTCCCCCTGCTCTCTCTCCCTCCCTCTCTCCCCTTCTCTCTCTCTCTCTGCCCCTCCCCTGCTCATGCACATGCTCACTCTCTCTCTAAAAATAAAAAAAATTAAAAATTAAAAAAGAAAAGTGAGTACTCTAACCATTCTGAAAGATAATCATAGAGGCCTCTTTCCTACAAGGCAACAAGTTCCCACCTCAAGATTTGTCCCCACCCCCAGTTCTAACCTATAGTCCTATGATTAGGGTTAAATCACAAAATAGCACAACAACACAGCGAGGAATGAGCTGGGCCTGATAAGGGAGGAAAGAAATCATATCCTAAAGTAACAACAAGACTATGCTAGCAGATATTTGAAGCTGAGGGAATATGTACTGACTGGATTCTGAAGGTGCTGATCAGGGAAGAGTTTATTGGCCTGGGAGCACTTCACAAAAATACAGTATTTATTAGCCTTGCATGGGCCCCGGAAGAGGGTGTGACCTTGTTCCTAGAATGGCTCTTTGAAGCATGGAAATGGCCTGCTCACATGATGCTACATCATGGCCCACACTGAGCAAAACTGCAATGCCAGTGTTGCTGTGGTAAACAGTAGAGGAAGGGATTAAAAATCTTAGGGAAGTGAGTATACTTAAATGGATATACTACTATGATGAGAAGACTCTGCAGATGATTATGTCCCATAGGGAGGACCAGAAGACATACCATTTACCAAGGCTCTGAGAACAAACTGTGTGAGAGACACTGGCATCAATTGAAATTTCTAACAGGGTCAGGGATGATGGGAGGAGAGTCTATTACAGAACTTGGCTTACTGATAGAAATGGGGATGATAGAATCCCAAGAATAATAGAAGGCCTGAGGTGGCCCTAGGGAATAGCAATTATTGTAATGGCCAGCAAGATCAGAGGATAAGCCAAGGGAGTCGAGTCTGACCCACACAAAGTCACCTAGGTTATTAATGATGTACAACTTGCCCAGGGGTAAAGTGGATTGGAACTAGTTAGCTTATATCAGCAGAAGCAATGAAGGATAAATGACCAAGGGGTGAGTGGTATGATTCCTTGTCCAGTCTGATACCTGAGCCAGCTTTCAAATGAAAAACTTATTGACTGAAGAAGTGGCAGGATCTTGGGAAGGAAGAACTCTGCAACACCATGACCAGTAAACATGGGTGATGGTTTTCCTAGTTCTTCCCCAAAGAGACTTCCAGCCATTTGTATGGGTAACTATTCACCAAGGTAAAGGAAATATCCAGACATGCAAGGAAGGATGGGTCCAGGATCTAGGTGTGTCAAGACCAGGCCAGTCAAGTCAAGACCAATGTAGCTGGGTTCTCTGAGTACATGTCCATCCCCACTGTTTACTTCTCTTGTCCCTGAATTAAGATTCATATGCTTGGCAGTTGGTATAAACTTTACATTGGCTTCTTGGTCTGTAAAGCAACAGTAGAGAAGACCAAGTGGAAACCTTTAAACTATCACCCCACCCCCAAGATAATAGATATATAATACAGTAATGCTTCCCAGGGAAGCAGAAATTAGTGCTGCTGCTCTTAAGACTCTAAAGGATATAGCAGTGGTGGGTTCCATCCATTTAAGTCACTAGTCTGGCCCCTGAAAAAACTGGTTGAATACTGGAGAATAACCATAAACAAGTTCAACCAGTTAGTACCCTGATCACAGCCACCATTTCACTTGTGGTATCTTTGCTAGAGAAGATTAATATGGCCTCATAAATGCACTGTGCAGCCATTGATTTAGTGAGTTCTATCCTAGTCAGGAAAAAGGATGACATGGAACAGTTTTGTCCCAGACATCTGTTAGCTCCCTTATCCTCTACTGTTATATAGCCTGAAGCCATCTGGACCATCCAGATATTCCACAGAATATCACATTAATTCGTTACATTGATGACTTCATGTTAATAAAGCCACATAAACAAGAAGTGGTTGGTGTGTTGGAGGCCTTAGTAAGACACATATGTTCCAGAAGGTGGAAGATAAACCTTGCAGAGTTTCAGGAACATGCCACATCTGTAAAATATTTAAAATTTCAGTAGTCAGGGTTGTGTTGGGGTATCTCCTCAAAAGTAAAAGACAAATTACTGCCTGTTATACTGCCTACCATGAAAAAGGAAGTATATTAGCTGGTAAGCTTTGGTCCCTAAAAGCAACACTTTCTGGTTCATATACTGGGTGATGAATGACTTCCAGCTTTGAATGAAGCCCAGAGTAAGAAAGAGCTCTGCAATAGGTCCAAGAAGCTATGCAAGAAGTTATGCCACTGGGACCACATGATCCACAGAACCTACAGTGTGAGGATATCAGTAGTAGGAAATGATGCTATGTGGAGTTTTTAGCAAGTCCTAGCAAGAAAATCAGAGCATGACCCCCGAGGCTCTGGAGCAAGGCTATGCAATTGATAGAAGAGAATTATGTACCTGGCATGCCACGTGGACCCTGTCGAGATGGAATGCGTAACCATGAGAATCCAAGTGACCATGCATCTGGAATTGTCTCTCATGAGAACTCATAAATTTATAAGATTGAATAGCCAGCAATAATCTCTCAGAAGGCAGAAGTGGTATATCCAACTTTGAGCACAATGAGGGCCAGAAGGCACAAAGCAAGCTGCATGTGCAGATAACCCAGACTCCCATGATACACACCACTAGAGCATTAGTGCCCTCTCCTAGGTGAAGGAGGAGGGAAAAAAATCTAACCTTAGTTTGTAGATAGGTCAGCTCTATATTGTGGGTACAAGCTGATGTGAAGGCAACTGCAGTATAGCCTCATTCAGGAATAGCTTCAACAGTGATGAGGAAAAGCTTATCTCATTGAGTAGAGGTCTCATCGGCAATGACTTGGCCAAGAAGATCAGTGACAAGGAGGTCTGGAATAGAAGCATATGGATGAACATATGGAAGTGCACACAAGGTGTGAAGATTTTTATATCACATCTTTATACTCACCAAAAAGCATCCACTGTGGGAGACAACCAAGTAGACAAAATGATTTTGCCAGTTAATGTCAGCCAGCCTTTGTCAGTGCCCATCCAAGTACTGGTACGATAGGCACAAGGGTCAGGATGATACATTCATTCCTTATCGCTAGCCACTGAAATGGCCTACCACCAATAATACTCCAGTAGTAATGAGTACAACTAGTTCCTAGATCTTTGTTTTTAAAATACCAAACTTGATTAAAAGGGAGCAGGATTCTTTAGAGAAATGGATTCCAGATCCGGGACAGAAAGAAGTACAAAGTGAGCCTGGAACATACTTTCATACTAACAAAGCAGGAAAGTGCTCAACAGGTCACAGGATCCAGCTTAAAGGAGTTCCCACCAAAGTTGGGACTGTCTGAGCATCATGTTAAAAAATGATATGAATGAATTATAATTCATTGAATAAAAAGACAGTTATAAGTCCATAGTGTTCTTTTTAAAAAGTAGGATGGAGAGAAGAAAAAGAAACCCCTTATTTGCAAGAGAATACAAGCAAATAGATGCAGTAGAAATAAGTAGGAAAATCACAATTTGCAAACAATTGACATAGGTGGAGTTCATTAGTGAATGCTTAAACCTATAGGTAAAAAGTTTTTAGAGAACAGGATATTCACCCAGTTTTCAAATATCACACCACAGATTAATTATTCATTACAAGGAGGGAAAAATATACTTTTATAATGGAGAAATGTGGTAGACACCATTACAACCAAACGATGAAACTTTGCCTCATCAATAATGCAATAGAATATATTTTTTTGCCTCTAGTTGTGATGTACTTAGACATGACATTACCTATGCTATGCTCTTGTCAGAATGTTTAACCTGAATCTGAACACAAGGAAACCGTCAGATAAATCCAGATTATGGGATAAACTACAATAAAACAAGCTTTTCAAAATGCCCATTGCTAAAAGCAAAATAAAATGTAGGAGAACTGTTGCATATTAAAGATGGTTAAAGAGTTATGCTAACCAAATGCAATATGTGACCTTTGGTTGGATGTTGGATCAAAAACGAAACAAAGCAAAAAACAAGTAGAAGACACATTTTTGGGGACAATTGGAGAAAACTGAGTATTGGACAGCATATTAGATAAAAAATATTATGTTAGTGTTAAATCTCTTGGATATAATAATGGATTATTAGCAGAATGTACTTATTCATAGGAGACACTTACCAAAGTATTTAGGAAAGAAGTGTCCTGTTAGGTAAAGGGAATGTGGTAAAATGTTAAGGATGGGCAAATCAGGTTGAAGGATAAATGGGTGTTAATTTTACTATTCAATTTTTCTGGATTTTCTTTCAAAATTAGCCATTGGAGGGGCACAAAGTTTTCAAAGGTAATTTGGCATGTTCATGTTGCAAAACTGATTTTGTGCCATAAATATACAAAATGAAGTAATTTTAAAAGACAAAATATAAATTAGGAATCAGTGCATGGTATAGACAAGGTGAAAAATATATGATTGACTTAGAGGAAAATCTCATGACTATCCCAGGGAATCCCAGGGAGATAAAGAGATAGGAAGAAGCTTCACATGTGGTACAATAGACCTTTCTGCAGCTAAAAGGAAAGTGTGTGCACAAATGATTTTAACCGGAATCTCCCTAAAACTTAAACCATCTTTTCAGGCAGAATGGGAAGTTTAGGGAAGGACAGTGGGTGTAATGGAAGGCAGAGGGAAGGAAAAGACAGAGTAAGTTTTATGTCACCATCACTGTCAGAATTCTCTGCTCTGCTACTGGTTAATGTGATTGCAGGGAAATGATACACAGACACTTTCAAACATATAAACCTGCTATACATCCCTGGGAAAGAGGCCTGATTCAGAGGTTACCTTTGGACTTCAGTTTGTCTCTTGGCTTTTCTCTAAGTAGTAAATCACGGTTCCAACCATATTGGCACCAAAGATCTAGGGTCATCCTTTTCTCTTAAAGTTGTAGCAAGATCTTTGTTTCATGAGCCCTGAAAATAAGCTCTGAGATATGGGCAGTGCATGAATTGGATATTGAAGATAAATTATTGAAAAGCCAACACTTCCTAAGCCCTTGTAACTATGGAATTAAGTTTTGGAAACATGTAAAGCTTTCTCCAGACCGGAAAGAAAGTATGATACATTTAGCATCTCTATTACTTTCTTCCTGTTCCATAAACATTGCCTCAATATCATTGCTTAGCAAATCAAGGTGGAGTCAACAGTGTAAACCTCTGTGTTTGCCTGTTCTGGGGACAGCCATATACTCCACGACTGCTATTCCATACTGAAGAGGCTGACTCTTAGGAAAATGAAAAACTCAGCCCAGCAGCTATCTCACTAGTTTTCTGTGCTTTTCTTGAAAGAAATATTTTTACATTTTTACACACACGGGCTCTGGTAATTCCAGTTGTATTCCTTTAGTGTTGTGCACAATAGCTTTCTACACCACTGCAGAGGAAAAAAAGATCTATAGATCAGGTCTTTAGGATACACGTGGCAAATACCAATAGCTCAGTATTCCTGTCCTTGATGAATTTCCTCTCAAATATGAGCTAGGACCATGTCTTGAGATATTTTTCCTAATGTTTCTATGTATACCTTGAATGACAAATGATGCTGGACTTCTCATTGAAATGAGAATAGGCTGATGGGTCTTTAATGTGCTGGGTTGCAAGGTTACAACATCATATGCTCTTCCTCTTTTTCTCCTGCTTTACTGTTTCTGCTTCCTCTCCTTTCACCTCTCCAGCATCTCACTTCTTTTTTCTTTTTCTTATGTTTATTTATTTATTTTGAGAGAGACAAGGAGAGAATATCCCAAGCAGGCTTTGCACTGTCAGCACAGAGCCTGAAGGGGCTCCATCTCGGGAACTGTGAGATCTGGACCTGAGCTAAAATCAAGTCAACCGCTTAACTCACTGAGCCACCCAGATGCCCCTCCAGCATCTCATTTCTAATCAGAGAGGATCAGAGCTTTGTGAAGCAAATGTTTCCAAACTGTATACTATAGTTGTAGGTGCAATTGTTCTTTAAATGCATGGTTCTAAAAGGAATTATAGTTTGCAATGCTAGTGAAGGTATTAAAATAAAACAGAAGTGATAAAACTCATATTTTTTTCTTCAACAAGAATATGCCACATTTAGGCAGGAACAGATTTTGAAAATAAGGGGTCCAGTTGTTCTCAGGATTGAAAAATAAATTCACCACTTTTGTCTCACACTCATGTATATTAATTACTGTTTTAGCAAAATCTTTCATTGCTGTCTAAAGAATGTCTGATTTAAATACATTTTAGTTCTATTCAGAAAAAAATATCCAATTGAGTTGTTTCTCTTAATCTATTCTTTTTCTCACTGGAGCATAAAGCAATAACGTGCAGGCTGAAACTCACAGTAGGAAAAGCAAAATTGTAGGATGTTTAGAGTTACAAGGAGCCTTGGAGGCCGTTCGGTGCAATCCTCTGGTTCATGAAACCCGTACACAGTATCCTCAACTAGGTCAAGAACTGGATTTAAAATCCCTCCAGCAAAGTTGGTACTGGAGCTACTTGTCTTTCAGAGATCTTGAGAAAAACCATGTGATTCTCTTTTGAAAATTATGCAACTAAGTGTGAGAAGAACCACCTAGGATAGTATTACAAAAAACAGAACTAGGAAGCCAAGTTTTGTTTTTAAAACAAAGTAATGTTCTTGCTTGGTTAGTGTGATAGGTCTGCTCGACCTCACAGAACAGCCTGAAAGTATTTCTATTAGATGAGTAATGCAATTCTATACATAAGAATGAAATATTCCTATATCTACTTGTGTATTTGTAGTATTTACTTAATTTTCTTTCCTTTTCAGGTGCCTAGGGAAGAGTTGAGTTAATCTTATTCATCAGTTAGTACATTATCAGTATCTACCCCTAACCTTACTCATATTCTCTTACCCTAGGTTCCCATTTCTAATTAAAAACAAATACAAGGAGAAATGTTCCTAACGATATATTTATCATGGTAAAATATGTGGTACTAGGTGCAGTCTATCTATTACATGAATAAGGTAGGGATACAGTTGTATATTTTTTTATCTACTGAACCAATTTTTCTAATACCCCTGTATTAGAATAAAATTCTAATAAGCGCTGTCATTTCTCCATTGTTTTGGGGTGTGGATTTCAAATATCAATTTACACACACACATACTAAATGCTCTGTTTTACTGGCTTATTTATTTGTTCCTACTCCACTATCATACTGTTTTTACTAGTAAAGCTTTCTTTTTCTCCCTGATAAATGCTAGAGGGTAGTACAGCTCACTCCTGAGCTTTTCTTTTATCTCATGACCCACTTCTTTCCTGGGTGATCCAAGGCACGTGCTTGTCTTTCGTTACCAACTATATGCATATAACTACCAAATATATGTGCCTGGTTAGGTATAGAAGGTCCCCTTAAAAATGAAAACACACCAGATAAACTAAAAAATCATATTTTTATTTAAAAACACAAAGGAGTAGGAATGAAATAAATTCAGAGAGGGACAAGCCCTTATGAAGGAGTAGAAATCTGGGCTGCTTCTATCCTTGGAGACATTTGCTGAATCTCGAGGCACAAGAGAATAGAGAAGTTAAGTCTTCCATAGCCAAAACTTTGCTAAGATAAGGAGAAACCAGTCCATTTTTAAATTTTATTTTTAAACTGTTTTAATGAGCTATAATTCATACTATTTTCCCATTCAAAATGTACAATTCAGTGTTTTTTAGTATACTCAAAGGATTGTGCAATCATTATCACGTTCTAACTTTAGAACATGTTTGTCCCCCCTACCCCCAAAAGAGACCCCATACACATCAGCAGTAATTCTTCATCCCTGTCCTCCAGCGTAACTAACCACAAATCTATTTTCTATCTCTATAAATTAGAGTACTCTGGATACTTCATATAAATGGATCATACAATATATGGTCTTTTGTGACTGGATTCTTTCACTTAGCAAAATGTTTTCAGGGTTACTCCACACTGTAGCAAGTATCATCATTTCCTTCTTTTTTTCTTTATTGCTTAATAATATTCCATTATCTTGATATGGTCCATTTTGTTTATTCCTCAGTTGATGACGTTTTAGTTTTCCCCTTTTTGACTATTATGAATAATGCTATCATGAATATCAATGTATAAATTTTTATATAAACATACAATTTGAATTTTCTCAGATACCTACCTAAAAATGGAATTGCTGAATCATGTGGTAACTCTATGTTTAATTTTTTGAGAAACTACCAGACTGTTTTCCAAAGTGGTTGCATCATTGCATTCCTACCAGCAATATATGAGGGTTCCAATTTTTCTGCATCCTCTTCAACACGGTGTCTGTTGTTTTGACTATAGCTCTATTAATAGGTGTGAAAAGGTATCTTGTTGTGGTTTTGACTTGCATTTTCCTAGTAACTAATGATGTTGAGCATCTTATATGCCTTATTAGCCATTTGTATATCTTTTGGGGGAGAGGGGCAGAGGGAGAAAGAAAGAAAATTTTAAGCAGGCTCAATACACAGCACAGAGCCCAATATGGGCTTAATCCTATGACTCTGGGATCATGACCTGAGCCGAAATCAAGAGTTGGATGCTCAACCAACTGAGCCACCCAGATGCCCTACATTGCTTGATTTCTAAATGTAGAAACAGCCTTGCATACCTGAAATAAATTTCACATGGTCACATATATAATTTTTTTCATATGTCATTTGATTCAATTTGCTAATATTTCGTTGGGGAATTTGCATATATGTTTATGAAAGATGTTGCTCTGTAGTTTTCCTTTCTTGTAATATTTTTTATCTGGTTTTGGTATTAGGGGAATGTTGGCCTTATGAAAAGAGTTAGGAAAGCTCCTTCTATTTTCTGAAAGTTATTAAAGGATAACTGATATCATTTCTTCCTTAAGTATTTGTGAGATTCACCAATAAAACTATCTGAGCATGGTACTTCCTTTTTTGGTAGTTTATTAGTTATTGATTCGACTTCTTTACTAGATTTAGGCCTCATTAAATTTCTATTTTTCCTTATGTGAGTTTTAGTAGTTTGGTCCTTTTCATACAGGTTATCAAATCTGTGGGCATAGAACTATTTGTAATATTCTTTTATTATCCATTTAGTGACCATGGAATTAGTAATGATGACCCCTCTTTCATTTCTGATGTTGGTAAATTATATCTTTTCTTTTTTGGTTAGCCTGGTTAAAGGTTTATTAAACTTATTCATCTTGTCAAAAAAACAATTTTTCATTTTGCTTAATTTTCTCTAATTTTTTTCTGTTTAATTTTATTGAATTCTGCTTTAACTTTTAGTATTTATTTGCTTCTTACTTTCAGATCACATTGCTCTTATTTCTCTAGTATCATAAGGTGGGAGTTTATGTTATTGATTCTAGATATTTCTTCTTTTCTGGTATTTTCTTCTAAATACTACTTTCACTGCATGTCACAAATTTGGTAAATTGTATTTTTATTTTTATTAACTTCAAAATATTTTAAATTTTTCTTAAAGTTTCTTCTTTGATCCATGTCTTATTTAGAGGTATGTTGTTTAATTTTTAAGTAGCCAGGGGATTTTCCAGCTATCTTCTTGATTTCTAGTTTCTGTCTACTTGATCTATCCATTAATGGAGGAGGGTTCTTGAAGTCTCCCTTCAGTTGTGTCAGTTTTTGCTTCATGTATTCTCATGATTTTTTTTTTTTTTTTAGGTTCATCCAGGTTTAGGATTGTCTTCTTAGAGAATTGACCCCTTTATCAATGTGTAATGCCCCTTTTATCCTTAATAATTTTCCTGATTCTGAAGTTTGTTCCGAAATTAATGTAGTTATTCTAGTTTTCTCTTGATTTGTGTTAGCATAGTGTATCTTTCTCCACCTCTTACTTTTAACCTATCCAATATTCATATTTAAAGTGAATTTCTGGGGCACCTGGGTGGCTCAGTCGGTTGAGTGTCCAACTTCCGATCAGGTCATGATCTCACGGTTCGTGAGTTTGAGCCCCACGTGGGGCTCTGTGCGGACAGCTCGGAGCCTGGAGCCTGCTTCAGATTCTGTGTCTCCCTCTCTCTCTCTGCCCCTCCCCAGCTTGCACTCTGTCTCTTCCTCTCTCAAAAATAAATAAACATTAAAAAAAAATTTAAAGTGAATTTCTTATAGGCAAGAAGTTAGGTCTTTTTTTAAACCTACTGTGACAATCTCTGTATTTTCACTGGTGCGTTGCAGTCACAAATATTTAAAGTGATGATTGGTATAGTTGGATTAATATCTATGATGTTAGTAAACTTCTATTAATATTATTGTAGTGTAGTTGACATACAATGTTATATTAGTTTCAGATTTACAACATAGCGATTCAACAATTCTAAACATTACTTGGTGCTTGCTATGGTAAATGGTAGTCACCATCTGTCACCCTACAAAATTATTATAATATTATTCACTATATTCTGTATGCTGTAGTTTTCATCTCCATGACTTATTTTATAGTTAGAGATTTGTACCTCTTCACCTATTTTGTACCCTTCACCTATTTTGCCAACCTGTCCCTCCTTTGACAACCACCAGTTTGTTCCCTGCATTTATGAGTCTGTTTCTGGTTTGTTTGTTTGTTTTTTGGTGGGGGCGTTGTTTGTTTTGTTTTTTAGAGTCCATATATAAGTGAAATCATATGGTATTTATCTTTCTCTAATTTATTTCACTTAGCATAATACCCTCTAGGTCCATCCATATTGTTGCAAATGGCAAGATTTCATTCTTTTTTTATGGCTGAGTAATATATATATCCATCCCATATCTCACGTCTTCTATATCCACTCGTCTATTGATGAACACTTGGGTTGCTTACATATCTTGGCTATTGTAAATAATGCTGCTATAAACATAGCGGCACACATATCTTTTGAATTAGTATTTTAGTTTTTTGGGGGTAAATACACAGTAGTGGAATTGCTGAATTATATGGTATTTTTATTATTAATTTTTTGAGGAAACTCCATACTGTTTTCCACAGTGGCTGCACCAATTTGCATTCCCACTAGCAGTGCTTGAGGTGTCCTTTCCTCTACATTCTCATCAACACATGTTATTTTTTGCCTATTTGTTTATTTTTTCAAAAAAACAACTCTTGGTTTCATTGATTTTTTTTGCCTATTTGATACTAACCATTCTGACTGGTGTGAGGTGATATCTCATTGTGATTTTTATTTGCATTTTCCTGATAATTAGTAATGTTGAGCATCTTTTTTTAATGTGTCTGTTGGACATATGTATGTCTTCTTTGAAAAAAAATGTCTATTCAGGTCCTCTGCCCATTTTTTATTTATTTATTTATTTATTTTTATTTATTTTTTTTTTTAATTTTTTTTTTCAACGTTTTTATTTATTTTTGGGACAGAGAGAGACAGAGCATGAACGGGGGAGGGGCAGAGAGAGAGGGAGACACAGAATCGGAAACAGGCTCCAGACTCTGAGTCATCAGCCCAGAGCCTGACGCGGGGCTCGAACTCACGGACCGCGAGATCGTGACCTGGCTGAAGTCGGACGCTTAACCGACTGCGCCACCCAGGCGCCCCGCTCTGCCCATTTTTTAATCAAATTATTTATTTTTTTGGTGTTGAGTTGTACAAATTCTTTATATGTTTTGGATGTTAATCCCTTATTTGATTTAATATTGGCAAATATCTTCTCTGATTCAGTAGGTTGTTTTTTCATTTTGTTGATGTTTTCATTTGCTGTGCAAAATCTTTTTATTTTGGTGTAGTCCTAATAGTTTAGATTTGTTTTTGTTTCCTTTGCCTGAGAAGACATATCCATAAATATGTTGCTAAGGCCGATGTCCAGGAGATTACTGCCTATGTTCTCTTCTAGCATTTTTATGGTTTTACGTCTTATATTTAGGTCTGTGATCTATTTTGAGTTTATTTTTGTGTCTGGTATTAGAAAGTGGTCCAGTTTTATTCTTTTGCGTGTAGCTGTCCACTTTTTCCCAGTACCATTTCTTGAAGAGACTGTCTTTTCCCCATTGTATATCCTTGCCTCCTTTGTTATAGATTAACTGACATAATTAATTGATTAATCATAAATCTCTGGGTTCTCTATTCTGTTCCATTGATCTATGTGTCTATTTTTGTGCCAGTACTATACTGCTGTGATTACTACAACTTTGTAGTGTATCTCAAAATCTAGGATGTGGTACCTCCAACTTTGTTTCCTTTCTCAAATTGCTTTGGCTATTTGGGGTCTTTTGTGGTTACCTACAAAATTTTAGTATTATTTGTTCTAGTTCTGTGAAATTGCTGTTGGTATTTTGATAGAAATTGCATTGAAACTGTGGATTGCTTCAGGTAATATGGATATTTTAACAATATTAATTCTTCCAATCTGTGAGCATGAAATATCTTTTCATTTGTTTATGTCATCTTCAATTTCTTTCATCAATGTTTTATAGTTTTGGAGTACAGGTCTTTCACCTCTTTGGTTGAGGTTATAATTTGTTGTTTATTTGTTTGTTTGTTTGGTGCAACTGTAAATGGGGGTGTTTTCTCTTTCTGCTTTCTGAGATCACAAGCTCACTGTGGACCCTTTTCTAGTCTGGGCTTTTAAGGTGGAGGGGGAGAAATCGTCCTCTTGTTTCCTTAGTTCTTTTAAACCACAACTTTATTTTTCCTGTGTTGCAGCACAACTAGGCCTGGTGTGACCTTGCAGACTGTGGGCTTGCTGAGGTTGCAAGCTTGCTGTGATGACCAGATCCATCAGTTATGGTATCTGGACCTTGCTCTGGTCTAAGCATTTAAGGTGGAGTGGAAACATAAACCATGCTTCTCCAGTCCTTCTGACCTAGAGAGTGTTCCTGCAGCTCCTCTACCATTTGGAAGAGTCCTAATGTTTTCTCTTTTATATGCTAGTTGCTCACTTGCTTGCTTGTTTGTTTGTTTGCTTATTTATTTATTTATAAAATAAGTTTATTTATTTTTAGAGAGAGAGAGTGTGAGCAGGGGAGGGGCAGAGACAGAGGGAAAGAAAGAGGATCTCAAGCAGGCTCCACACTATCAGCACCTGGAGCTTGAACCCAGGAACCATGAGATCATGACTTGAGCTGAAACCAAGAGTCAGACACTTAACTGACCTGGGCACCCAAGTGCCCCACTAGTTGCTCTTTTAAATTGCAGGGATTTTTTTTCGGTGCCTGAGGACAGAAGGATCTGTTCCTAGTACTGTCCCTCAGTACTATCTCCCTTCCATTGTTGTTCTCAGTGTCAGGGTTAGGAACTTCCTTTTTACCATGTCTCTATCTCTCTTGCTGTTCTCTTTTGCTGTTCACTCTTTCTTTGGTTGCTCAGAAACTGTTCAGTGAGTCCTCTGTTCTTCTTTAGGAGGAATTGTTCTATAAATAGCTGTAATTTAGTGTGTTCTGTGGAGGAGATGAGTTCAAGGTCTTCCTATGTCGCAGTCTTGGACTATATACCATTTATTTATTTTTCTTGTCTGATTGCTGTGGCTAAGACTTCCAGTAATATGTTGAATAAAAGTGGTGAGAATGTATTGTTCCTGATCTTAGAGGAAAAGCTTTTAGTTTTTCACCATTAAGTATGATGTTAACTGTGGATTTTTCCTATATGGCCCTTATTATGTATGATGAGGTATATTCTTTCTAATCCCACTTTTTGGTGAGTTTTTATCATGAGAGAATGTTTTTGTCAAATGTCTTTTCTGCATCTATTGGGATGATTATATGGTTTTTATCCTTCTTCTTAATGTAATTTATCACATCCATTGATTTGCAAATATTGAACCACCCTTGCATCTCTGGAATAAATCCCACTTGATTATGGTGAATAATCCCTTTAATGTATTGTTGCTAATAATTTTGCTAATAATTTGTTGAGGATTTTTGCAACTATGTTAATTGAGAATAGTGGCCTACGGTTTTCCAGTTTTCTGTCCTTTTTTTTTTTTTGGTAGTTTTTTTTTTTTTTTTTCTGGCTTTGATAACAGGGTAATGCTGGCCTCATAGAATGAATTTGGAAGTTTTTCTTCCTTTTCTATTTTTCTTGGAATAGTTTGAAAAGAATAGGTATTAACTCTTCTTTAAATGTTTGGTAGAATTCATGTATGAAGTCATCTGGTGCTAGACTTTTGTTTGTTGGGAGTTTTATGACTTCTGATTCAATTTTGTTACTAGTGATAGGTCTTTTCAAGTTTTCCATTTCTTACTGATTAGGTTTTGGAACATTATATGTTTCTAGGAATTTATCCATTTCTTCTAGGTTGCCCAATTTGTTGGCATATAATTTTTCATAGTATTCTCATAATCTTTTTTTTTAAATTTATGTGGTATCAATTGTTATTTCTCTCTCATTTCTGATTTTTTTACTTGTGTCCTCTCTCTTTTTTCTTCATGTGTCTGGCTAAAGGTTTATTAATTTTATTTATCTTTTCACAGAACCAGTTCTTGGTTTCATTGACTTTTCCTTTTTTTTTGGTCTCTATTTTATTTCTTTTCACTCTAATCTTTATTATTTCCTTCCTACTTCTTAATATTCATTGCATTTGTTGTTTTCTTTTTATTTTTCTTCGTCACTTTTGGTCTTCTCTGTTTTCAACTGAGCATTTTATATACTTCCATTTTATCTCCTCTCTTATCATATCAATTATACTTAGAAATATTTTAGTGGTTACTCAAGAATTTCAATACATATTTTAAATTATTCTAAGTCCATCTTCAAATAACACTGTATCACTTCACACATAGTGCAGATACCTTATAACAGTATTTCTAATGTCTCCCTCCCATTCTTTATGATATTACTGTCATTGTTTTCACTTATTTATCCATGTGCTATAATCACCCAACATATTGTTGCTATTCTTATTTAAACAAAGTTATCTTTTAGATTAAGAATAAAATTAATATAATAATTTAACTTCTTTCTTCTCTGATATTCTATCTTTAATTAAATCCAAGTTTCTATATTATTTCTGTAGCTATTTCTAGCCTATATCATTTTCCTTTTCCCTGAAGAGCTTCTTTTAATATTTCCTATAAAGCAGGTGTGCTGGCAATGAATTCTCTATTTTTATTTTTTTCAAACAGTCTTTCTTTTACTTCCAAAGTTAATTTCTCTTGTGTATAGAAACCCGGGTTGGTAGGGTTTTTCTTTAAACATTTTAAATATTTCACTCCACTCTTTTCTTATTTATGTGATTTCTGATGAAAGGTAGTTTTCTACCTTTTTTCCCTCTTTCTTTCCTTTTTTCCCTCTGAAGACAATGTGTTTTTTTAACCCTCTCACTTTCTCAAGCTTTTCTTTTCGTGTTTGGTTTTCTGTAGTTTGAATATGGCATGACCATATGGTTTTTGTTTTTTGTTTGTTTGGTTGTTTTTTTTGTTTTGTTTTGTTTTTTTGGTATTTGTCCTGCTTGGTGTTGCCTGAAGTTCCTGTGTCTGTATTTTGGTGTCTGTTATTAGTTTTGAGAAATTCTCATCCATTATTACTTCAAATATTTCTATCCCTTCTTTCTTATATTCCAAATGCACATATATTATACTTTTTGAAATTGTTCCACAGTTCTTGGATGTTTTTTCTATTTTTTTTCATTCTTTTTTCTTTTTGCATTTCAGTTTGGGAAGTTTGCATTTACATATCTTTTTTTTGTGTGTGTGAGAGAGAGGGAGAGAGAACGTGTGCATACACACACACACACACGTGCAAGCAGGAAAGGGGCAGAGGGAGAAGGAGAGAGAGAATCTTAAGCAGGCTCTATGCCCAGCCTGAAGCCTCATGCAGGGCCTGATACAGGGCTCTACTTGGGACTTGATCTCATAAGGGAGAGATCAGGACCTGAGTCGAAATCGAGTCTGATGCTTAACTGACTGAGTCACCCAGGAGCCCCTGTATTTACATATCTAAACTCATTGATTCTTTCTTTGGTTACCTGCACTTTACTGATGAATCTATGAAAGGCATTCTTCATTTCTGTTACAGTGTCTTGGGGTTCTTTTGATTCTTTCTTAAAGTTCTCACCTCTCTGCTTATACTACCCATGTGTTCTTTAATGTTGTCTACTGTTTCCATTAGAGTCCTTGAGATATTAATCATAGTTATTTAAAACCTAGTGTCTGATAATTCCAGCACCTGTGTCAGTTCTGTGTTAACAAGCCTGTGTGCAACTTCGAGAATGATTTCATGTCTGTTCCATGATTTGCTTTGATTGCTCTTGAGTAGGTACAGCCTAGCATCCGTACACATCTTTCTGACCCCAGAGATGGCTATGATCTCGAAAAGGCTTTCTTGACTGCCTCTTTTCCTGGTTCTTTCCATTGAACTTCTGGCTGCTGTGCAGTTTTGTCTGAGAACAAACAGCCTTCTCTTAATTGTTCTGCACCAAGATCTCAGTTGTTTTCAATAACAGCCTTAAGCACAGAATTCTCCACTGTCCCAAATAAAGTCAGTCCTTTTTTTATAAACAAGCTTAATCTGCAGCTCGAACGTTTTGATAAAGCATATTTATGAAATGATAAAACATTTTATCAAACATACTGTATGGAAAATATGCTGAAATTAGGAATATTTTAATTTCTTAATGACTGTAATGGGTGGTTTTAAGTGAAAAAATATATAATTAATATCATTTGATTAGTTTTGGTAAATTTCTTTTGGAATAAAAATGACTAATGATTAAGTAATAAGTCATTTTACAACAAGAGATTTCTGACTGGTTTCCAATTCTTAGTATTATAAGTGATGGGGTTTTGGAATGGTGGTGGGGATTCAGACCCAACAGCCAAGAATGAATTCTTGAAGACATCTTTGATGCAAAAAGGTGATTTTATTAAAGCATGGGGACAGGACCAATGGGCAGAAAGAGCTACACTGGTGTTGTGAAAAGTGACTGCTTATATATTGTGGAGTTGGGGGAAGTAAAGTCAGGAGGAAATTTCTTAAAGGGATTTCCATATGCTAAAGAGGATTTACATATTAACTGATGCCTCTATTGTCCAACTAAAGTTGTTTTTCCCTCTAGCAAAACATTATCATTAAGATAGTAGGGAGGGGGTAGGGAAGATGGCGGCGTAGGAGGACGCTGGGCTCACCGCGCGTCCTGCTGATCACTTAGATTCCACCTACACCTGCCTAAATAACCCAGAAAACCACCAGAGGATTAGCAGAACGGAGTCGCCGGAGCCAAGCGCAGACCAGAGGCCCACGGAAGAGGGTAGGAAGGGCGGCGAGGCGGTGCATGCTCCACGGACTGGCGGGAGGGAGCCGGGGTGGAGGGGCGGCTCGCCGGCCAAGCAGAGCCCCCGAGTCTGGCTTGCAAAAAGCGGAGGGGCCTGACGGACTGTGTTCCGACAGCAAGCGCGACTTAACGTCTGGGAGGTCATAAGCTAACAGCTCTGCTCAGAAAGCGGGAAGGCTGGAGGACAAAGGGAAGGAGAGCTGCTGAGCTCCCCGGACGACAGAGCTCAGTTTGGTGGGGAAAAGGCGCTGAGCCACGGACTCAGAGCTCAGTTGGGAACAAAGGCGCTCGCCAGCGCCATCTCCCCCGCCCATCCCCCAGCCAAAATCCCAAAGAGAACCAGTTCCTGCCAGGGAACTTGCTCGCTCCGCGCAAACACCCAACTCTGCGCTTCTGCGGAGCCAAACCTCCGGCAGCGGATCTGACTCCCTCCTGCTGCCACAGGGCCCCTCCTGAAGTGGATCACCTAAGGAGAAGCAAGCTAAGCCTGCCCCTCCTGCCCCTGTGCACCTTGCCTACCCACCCCAGCTAAGACGCCAGATCCCCAGCATCACAAGCCTGGCAGTGTGCAAGTAGCCCAGACAGGCCACCCCACCCCACAGTGAATCCCGCCCCTAGGAGAGGGGAAGAGAAGGCACGCACCAGTCTGACTGTGGCCCCAGCGGTGGGCTGGGGGCAGACATCAGGTCTGACTGCGGCTCCGCCCACCAACTCCAGTTATACACCACAGCACAGGGGAAGTGCGGGGAAGTGCCCTGCAGGTCCTCACCACGCCAGGGACTATCCAAAATGACCAAGCGGAAGAATTCCCCTCAGAAGAATCTCCAGGAAATAACAACAGCTAATGAGCTGATCAAAAAGGATTTAAATAATATAACAGAAAGTGAATTTAGAATAATAGTCATAAAATTAATCGCTGGGCTTGAAAACAGTATAGCTGACAGCAGAGAATCTCTTGCTACAGAGATCAAGGGACTAAGGAACAGTCACGAGGAGCTGAAAAACGCTTTAAACGAAATGCATAACAAAATGGAAACCACCACGGCTCGGATTGAAGAGGCAGAGGAGAGAATAGGTGAACTAGAAGATAAAGTTATGGAAAAAGAGGAAGCTGAGAAAAAGAGAGATAAAAAAATCCAGGAATATGAGGGGAAAATTAGAGAACTAAGTGATACACTAAAAAGAAATAATATACGCATAATTGGTATCCCAGAGGAGGAAGAGAGAGGGAAAGGTGCTGAAGGGGTACTTGAAGAAATAATAGCTGAGAACTTCCCTGAAGTGGGGAAGGAAAAAGGCATTGAAATCCAAGAGGCGCAGAGAACTCCCTTCAGACGTAACTTGAATCGATCTTCTGCACGACATATCATAGTGAAACTGGCAAAATACAAGGATAAAGAGAAAATTCTGAAAGCAGCAAGGGGTAAACGTGCCCTCACATATAAAGGGAGACCTATAAGACTCGTGACTGATCTCTCTTTTGAAACTTGGCAGGCCAGAAAGAATTGGCACGAGATTTTCAGTGTGCTAGACAGAAAAAATATGCAGCCGAGAATCCTTTATCCAGCAAGTCTGTCATTTAGAATAGAAGGAGAGATAAAGGTCTTCCCAAACAAACAAAAACTGAAGGAATTTGTCACCACTAAACCAGCCCTCCAAGAGATCCTAAGGGGGACCCTGTGAGACAAAGTACCAGAGACATCACTACAAGCATAAAACATACAGACATCACAATGACTCTAAACCCATATCTTTCTATAATAACACTGAATGTAAATGGATTAAATGCGCCAACCAAAAGACATAGGGTATCAGAATGGATAAAAAAACAAGACCCATCTATTTGCTGTCTACAAGAGACTCATTTTAGACCTGAGGACACCTTTAGATTGAGAGTGAGTGGATGGAGATCTATTTATCATGCTACTGGAAGCCAAAAGAAAGCTGGAGTAGCCATCCTTATATCAGACAAACTAGACTTTAAATTAAAGGCTGTAACAAGAGATGAAGAAGGACATTATATAATAGTGACAGGGTCTATCCATCAGGAAGAGCTAACAATTATAAATGTCTATGCGCCGAATACCGGAGCGCCCAAATATATAAAACAATTACTCATAAACATAAGCAACCTTATTGATAAGAATGTGGTAATTGCAGGGGACTTTAACACCCCACTTACAGAAATGGATAGATCATCTAGACGCACGGTCAATAAAGAAACAAGGGCCCTGAATGAGACATTGGATCAGATGGACTTGACAGATATATTTAGAACTCTCCATCCCAAAGCAACAGAATATACTTTCTTCTCGAGTGCACATGGAACATTCTCCAAGATAGATCATATACTGGGTCACAAAACAGCCCTTCATAAGTTTACAAGAATTGAAATCATACCATGCATACTTTCAGACCACAATGCTATGAAGCTTGAAATCAACCACAGAAAAAAGTCTGGAAAACCTCCAAAAGCATGGAGGTTAAAGAACACCCTACTAAAGAATGAGTGGGTCAACCAGGCAATTAGAGAAGAAATTAAAAAATATATGGAAACAAACGAAAATGAAAATACAACAATCCAAACGCTTTGGGACGCAGCGAAGGCAGTCCTGAGAGGAAAATACATTGCAATCCAGGCCTATCTCAAGAAACAAGAAAAATCCCAAATACAAAATCTAACAGCACACCTAAAGGAAATAGAAGCAGAACAGCAAAGGCAGCCTAAACCCAGCAGAAGAAGAGAAATAATAAAGATCAGAGCAGAAATAAACAATATAGAATCTAAAAAAACTGTAGAGCAGATCAACGAAACCAAGAGTTGGTTTTTTGAAAAAATAAACAAAATTGACAAACCTCTAGCCAGGCTTCTCAAAAAGAAAAGGGAGATGACCCAAATAGATAAAATCATGAATGAAAATGGAATTATTACAACCAATCCCTCAGAGATACAAACAATTATCAGGGAATACTATGAAAAATTATATGCCAACAAATTGGACAACCTGGAAGAAATGGACAAATTCCTGAACACCCACACTCTTCCAAAACTCAATCAGGAGGAAATAGAAAGCTTGAACAGACCCATCACCAGCGAAGAAATTGAATCGGTTATCAAAAATCTCCCAACAAATAAGAGTCCAGGACCAGATGGCTTCCCAGGGGAGTTCTACCAGACGTTTAAAGCAGAGATAATACCTATCCTTCTCAAGCTATTCCAAGAAATAGAAAGGGAAGGAAAACTTCCAGACTCATTCTATGAAGCCAGTATTACTTTGACCCCTAAACCAGACAGAGACCCAGTAAAAAAAGAGAACTACAGGCCAATATCCCTGATGAATATGGATGCAAAAATTCTCAATATGATACTAGCAAATCGAATTCAACGGCATATAAAAAGAATTATTCACCATGATCAAGTGGGATTCATTCCTGGGATGCAGGGCTGGTTCAACATTCGCAAATCAATCAACGTGATACATCACATTAACAAAAAAAAAGAGAAAAACCATATGATCCTGTCAATCGATGCAGAAAAGGCCTTTGACAAAATCCAGCACCCTGTCTTAATAAAAACTCTTGAGAAACTCGGGATAGAAGGAACATACTTAAAGATCATAAAAGCCATTTATGAAAAGCCCACAGCTAACATCATCCTCAACGGGGAAAAACTGAGAGCTTTTTCCCTGAGATCAGGAACACGACAGGGATGCCCACTCTCACCGCTGTTGTTTAACATAGTGCTGGAAGTTCTAGCATCAGCAATCAGACAACAAAAGGAAATCAAAGGCGTCAAAATTGGCAAAGATGAAGTCAAGCTTTCGCTCTTTGCAGATGACATGATATTATACATGGAAAATCCGATAGACTCCACCAAAAGTCTGCTAGAACTGATACATGAATTCAGCAAAGTTGCAGGATACAAAATCAATGTACAGAAATCAGTTGCATTCTTATACACTAACAATGAAGCAACAGAAAGACAAATAAAGAAACTGATCCCATTCACAATTGCACCAAGAAGCATAAAATACCTAGGAATAAATCTAACCAAAGATGTAAAGGATCTGTATGCTGAAAACTATAGAAAGCTTATGAAGGTAATTGAAGAAGATTTAAAGAAATGGAAAGACATTCCCTGCTCATGGATTGGAAGAATAAATATTATCAAAATGTCAATACTACCCAAAGCTATCTACACATTCAATGCAATCCCAATCAAAATTGCACCAGCATTCTTCTCAAAACTAGAACAAGCAATCCTAAAATTCATATGGAACCACAAAAGGCCCCGAATAGCCAAAGTAATTTTGAAGAAGAAGACCAAAGCAGGAGGCATCACAATCCCAGACTTTAGCCTCTACTACAAAGCTGTCATCATCAAGACTGCATGGTATTGGCACAAAAACAGACACATAGACCAATGGAATAGAATAGAAACCCCAGAACTAGACCCACAAACATATGGCCAACTCATCTTTGACAAAGCAGGAAAGAACATCCAATGGAAAAAAGACAGTCTCTTTAACAAATGGTGCTGGGAGAACTGGACAGCAACATGCAGAAGGTTGAAACTAGACCACTTTCTCACACCATTCACAAAAATAAACTCAAAATGGATAAAGGACCTGAATGTGAGACAGGAAACCATCAAAACCTTAGAGGAGAAAACAGGAAAAGACCTCTCCGACCTCAGCCGTAGCAATCTCTTACTCGACACATCCCCAAAGGCAAGGGAATTAAAAGCAAAAGTGAATTCCTGGGACCTTATGAAGATCAAAAGCTTCTGCACAGCAAAGGAAACAACCAACAAAACTAAAAGGCAACCAACGGAATGGGAAAAGATATTTGCAAATGACATATCGGACAAAGGGCTAGTATCCAAAATCTATAAAGAGGTCACCAAACTCCACACCCGAAAAGCAAATAACCCAGTGAAGAAATGGGCAGAAAACATGAATAGACACTTCTCTAAAGAAGACTTCCGGATGGCCAACAGGCACATGAAAAGATGTTCAGCGTCGCTCCTTATCAGGGAAATACAAATCAAAACCACACTCAGATATCACCTCACTCCAGTCAGAGTGGCCAAAATGAACAAATCAGGAGACTATAGATGCTGGAGAGGATGTGGAGAAACGGGAACCCTCTTGCACTGTTGGTGGGAATGCAAATTGGTGCAGCCGCTCTGGAAAGCAGTGTGGAGGTTCCTCAGAAAATTAAAAATAGACCTACCCTATGACCCAGCAATAGCACTGCTAGGAATTTATCCAAGGGACACAGGAGTACTGATGCATAGGGGCACTTGTACCCCAATGTTCATAGCAGCACTCTCAACAATAGCCAAATTATGGAAAGAGCCTAAATGTCCATCAACTGATGAATGGATAAAGAAATTGTGGTTTATATACACAATGGAGTACTACGTGGCAATGAGAAAAAATGAAATATGGCCTTTTGTAGCAACGTGGATGGAACTGGAGAGTGTGATGCTAAGTGAAATAAGCCATACAGAGAAAGACAGATACCATATGGTTTCACTCTTATGTGGATCCTGAGAAACTTAAGAGAAACCCATGGGGGAGGGGAACAAAAAAAAAAAAAAAAAAAAAAAGAGGTTAGAGTGGGAGAGAGCCAAAGCATAAGAGACTGTTGAGAACTGAGAACAAACTAAGGGTTGATGGGGGGTGGGAGGGAGGAGAGGGTGGGTGATGGGTACTGAGGAGGGCACCTTTTGGGATGAGCACTGGGTGTTGTATGGAAACCAATTTGACAATAAATTTCATATATAAATAAAAAAAAAATTAAAAAAAAAAAAAAGATAGTAGGGAGTTCCTTGAGACTGGGCTATTGATAAGATTGCCTTTTTCTTGTAATATTACTAAGATATGTGTAAACTGATGGAGACTCTATCAGTTTAACCATTTGTTTTCTGTCCTTTCCTTTGTTCTTGGGCAGCCAGGAGTGCCCGAGGAATTTCATATATATCCCACAGTGTGTGTGTGTGTGTGTGTGTGTGGGGTGGGGGGGGGACTGCTAGCTAGTGCTTGGTCCCTCATCATAAGGACCTAATCAAATAAGTAATTTTTGACATTAGATCATAATGTGATTTTTGGCATGTAACTCTAAGGGAATTAAAAGAATTAAGAGATATTGATGTAATAAGATTCCTTTGATCCCTATCTGTTTATATCAACAAGGTTTCTCAGAACCTACATCAACACACATGAACAAATAGGAATAGTCAGGCCTCCTTCAAGCAATCAATAAGATTCATCCATACATCAACTAATTGGGGAAAAAAGAACACATTTTTTGCCACAAAAGAGATACATTTCCAGTACATTTTACTTATTATATAATAATCATTATCAAGGTTTATAAAATAACTATTTTGGTTAATTGACTTTCACTAATACTTGCAGTTATAATTCAATGGGAAGAATTAAGAGGGGAGAAAAGTAACTGTTAAAACATTATGGCCACATAAAATTTTAGAAATTAAATTTATATTTATATATTCTGTTGCAGATAAGAGAAGTGCTTCATAAAAAAAAGTTTAGGGGCGCCTGGGTGGCGCAGTCGGTTAAGCGTCCGACTTCAGCTCAGGTCACGATCTCGCTGTCCGTGAGTTCGAGCCCCGCGTCGGGCTCTGGGCTGGTGGCTCAGAGCCTGGAGCCTACTTCCGATTCTGTGTCTCCCTCTCTCTCTGCCCCTCCCCCGGTCATGCTCTGTCTCTCTGTCTCAAAAATAAATAAAACGTTAAAAAAAATTTAGAAAAAAAAAAAAGTTTAAAATATTCAATATATATTATGTTAGGTAACAGTCTTTAGGGGAAATATGATGAAATTGCAAATTCAGAAAGAAAAAAATTTACAATGCAATTTGCAATTATTAAAGAAAAACTTGTCTATTATCATTTTTAAGTGAATGATAGTGGATATAAATGCCTATAGTATTTAGGTCCCATTAAATAAATTTTAAAAAGTGTTATTAAAATTTTATTTTACAAATATCAATATTTGTAATAGTCCAGATAATTGCATCCTAAGCTAATATGAAAATTTTAGATATTAATGTATGTTGGGGTATATTGCTTATAAAATCTTTTAGGAACACATGAGCAAGAACATTTGAAGGCCACTGATCTGGACCTAGCTGACCTGACCTAGTTCACTAACTGGAGTTAGGCCCCAAAGAGCATGTGTAGAAGAAATCCTAAACCTTTGAAACAGCTCTCTTACTAAATAACTGCCAGAAGAGAGAAAATAGCCTGAACCAATTAAATAATGAGCCTTATGGAGATTGAAGTACAGTGTGAAGCAAATTGGATTATCTGTTTTTAAAGTTCTTTAATGGCTTCCCATTGAATTTAGCATAAATCCCAAACTCCTATCACAGACTACAACCTGGATATTCAAGTTTGTTGCATGAAACAGCAGCAGCAATATCATCTGGCATTTTGTTGAATATGCAGAATCTCAGATCCCACCTCATACCTTGAATGAGAATCTGTACTTTAAAAAGATCCCCAGGTAATTCGTATGTATGTTAAAGTATATGGAGCTCTGGTATGCATGATCAAAAATTAGTAATTTAGACAATGTAGTGTTGGTCAAGGTATTTGTTTTAGCTTAGAAAAAAAAAACAACATATGCTAGATTTGAGGTTTAAAAATGAAGGAATGAAATCTAGTTAGTACAAAACACCCAAGGGCTTCTCCTACTCCAACAACTTCATTCTCCTGTCCCAGTCTCTCCCCTGTTTACTGTGCCTCCAGCCAAGTGTATCTTCTATCAATTCCTTTTGCATGCCAACTTTCTCTTGCCTTGGGGCCTCTTTGGAAGCTGTAGGAATTCCATCTGAAATGCTAGCCTCTCCTTCTCAACAGATTGTTCTCATCTTTCTGATTTCTGCTCAAAAGCACCTCAGAGCTATCTTTCATGATCAGCTCTTTAAGTGTCCAATACTCTCACTTGTCCCCTCTTTCTTTCTTTAGTCCATGTTAGAACAATGTGTAAGTTATTTATTACTTTTAAACTTTTTATATTGAAATAATTTGACTAGCAAGAAGTTGCAACCAGTACAGAGAGTTCTGTGTACCTCTTATCTAACTTCCCCATTAACAACATTTGACATAACCATATTACACTATTAAAACCAGAAAACTGATGTTGATACAGTAACCTGTAAGTTTTTGTTTGCTTAGTTCTCTGTGATCACCCCATTTGAAGTTAAATCCAGTCATTTTCTACCACATTCCCTTAATTATTTCCTTATTTGTTCTCACATCTTGTATACACTATCTGAAACTAATTTATTTGTTTACTTGGATGTGGTCTGTCTCCACTTCTAGGATGTAATTTCCCTGAAGGCAAATGATTTTGTGCAGCACTGTATAACCAGAACTTATAATAGAGCTATAATTTTTAAACAAAACTTCAGTAATGGCTTAATAAACATTGATTCAATAAATGTATGTAGGTAACAGATCCAATTCCAAATATCACAGTTATTTGTATATTAGTAGTTGAGGAGCATGTTGCAACAATTAATCATGTGCAACCAATAGTTAAATAAGTTCTGGAGATCTAATGTACAGCATAGTGATTATAGTCAATTATATTGTATTATATACTTACAAAATAGATCTTAAAAGTTCTAACTACAAAAAAGAAGTTGTATGACATGATAGAGATGTTAGCTAAAGTTATGGTGGTAATCATGTTGCAATATATAAATATATCTATAATTTTTACTCCTTAAATGTACAGAATGTTATGTGTCAATTGAAGATGCCTCCCCGCTGTAAGGGTTAAATTGTAGTGTAGGGCTAACCTGTAGCCTTGGGAATTAACAGCTTTGTTTTGACACTGTAGGTTAAGAGATAACAGCCTTGTCCTGTCAATCAAGGGAACAAAAGTTCAAGGGAATTCAACTGGATTGGTGTTTGATTGGATTGGGGCAAGGGCATGCTGAGAACTTTGAAAAAGTGGGCCAGAGGCAGGGTCAAGGAGGTCAACTGGTTGCTGGTTGCGGCTTAACCACAGAAGGTCTGAACTGTTTCCACCCCCATCTGGGAACTATTTCTTTGTTCTGTTCCCAGGTGATGATAAGATGATGTGGTCGGCTATAAAAACTCTGTACCCCGGCTGTTCGAGGCTGCACTCTGGTCAAGAGTGTCAGTCCCGATTGGTTGGCCTTGCCCCTCATTGCAATAAACTTTGTTGTGACTGTCACTGGTGCCCGTAGCATTCTGTTTCAGGAGTCGTGTGGATGCAACACCCCCCAAAAAAGCAATTGTAGAATTCAATACTTCTGATGACCACATTTTATTGCTGTCATATGTTAAATGGTGGGCAGGAAACATATAACCTCTGTTTCCTTGTCTACAAGAAGATACTCAGGAAATACAGTAATTCATACTTCCAGAACTCTTTTCCTCAGTCAATAGCACTATTTTTTGTTGGCCTATTTGACTTGGATATGTACAAATGGTTTTTAGAATGAATATAGCATATACCATATTTCTGTAAAATAATGTTTTCAGGCAGATAATTTTCAGTTCTGCTTCTCTTTCATTGGATACAGGTGGCTACTTTTTGAAACTGTGTCTGAAAGTTGCTTTGTTCAGGTAAGAAGGAAATAACACTGATAGGGAAGAAAAAGCATTTCAAGGAAATAAAAGCGGTAATTATTCCAGTTTGCATTGAAAACAGTGTCTCTTTCTGCCTTTGAGTTTTATTGCTACCAGTAGATTCGAATGTCTCTGCAAAAATGGACACTTCTGTTTCCATCTTTATTCTCATAAGTGCTGATGCAATGTCACCACTTTGGATTTCTTAATAAATCTGACTGTATCAGTACAACATTTTCTACTTAAGACTTCATATGAAAACTCCTTGACTCAACCAGTTTTCAACAGCTAAAACCAAGGCATATTTAGGTGTTAGTTTCACCTTGCTTTTTAATTTTTTAATTTTTTTTTAATGTTTCAAGGTTTTATATAAATTCTAGTTAATTAACATATCGTGTAATATTAGATTCAGGAGTAGAATTTAGTGATTCATCACTTACATACAACACCCAGTGCTCATCTCAACAAGTTCCCTCCTTAGTCCCCATCACCCATTTAACCCAACACCCCTCCAGCAACCCTCAGTTTGTTCTCTATAGTTAAGTCTCTATTAAGGTTTGCTTCACTCTCTCTTTTTCTTTAGACAAGCCATGTTTTAAATATATTTTCTCTCTACATTTCCCTCTTTTTCTGTATTATAGACATATCCTCTGGGAGAATACACAGGATACCTTTTTTTACTGGAGGATTTGTTTCTTTCAATAAATTTATTTAAGTATAGTATAATAGAATTTTTTATCTGATTAAAGTATATTTGGGCTTTGAATTTGGACCTACCATCAGAGGCAAAAAAAGACTCTTCAATAAAGTCCATTTCTCATGTATTTTTTTAAACGGTATTACTTGTGGAAAAAATAGCCATAAAACCATATTAGAGCAATATTTCTAATCACCTGGTTTCAAAATTTATGGTATTAGAAACTTGTGGAAAAAATTCAAATTGTTTACAGAAATATATATAAATTTATTCAAGCAAATTAAAATGTGTATTTCAGAGTCCATCAATAAAATTTGCATGTATTCTAGAAGTTAGTAAATAATGTATACGTGTTTTATACATGTAGCAAAAAATGACTGATGTGGTACTGAACTTGGCTGTCTTATTTGCATTGCTTTTTACACTATACCTTTTTAGATTAGGAAAGATTTCATTTTGGGGCACCTAGGTGGCTCAGTCAGTTAAGTGTCTAAATTCAGCTCAGGTCATGATCTCACAGTTTGTGAGTTTGAGCCCCACTTGGGGCTCTTTGCTGACAGTTCAGAGACTGGAGCCTGCTTTGGATTCTGTGTCTTCTTTTCTCTCTGTCCCTCCCCCACTCACGCTTTGTCTGTCTGTCTCTCTCTCAAAAATAAGCATTAAAATTTTTTTTAAAAAGGGAAAGATTTAATTTGGAACAAATTAATATATATTAAAAGGAAACACTAGCTCCTAGTCACATGTTTGTTTGTAAGACATCTGCTTTCATCTCTATTGTATACAGATTTTAGACTGCCATATTTTTTTTTGCAAGGAACAAATGAATTAATATGTCTAAAGAGATTAGGAAAAATATATTGGGACATGCTAAGTGCTCAATATGTATTAACTATAGCAATTATGATGATGTCACTCAGCAAATTTGAACATGTAGTGTTAGTAGAGAATGTACAGTCCTTCAAACATAAAAGCTGTTGGATTATTGCATTATATTTAAAACATTTTTTTAATGTTTATTTATTTTTGAGAGAGAGAGAGAGACAGAGCACGAGCATAGGAGGGGCAGAGAGAGGGAGACACAAAATCTGAAACAGGCTCCAGGCTCTGAGCTGTCAGCACAGAGCCCAACATGGGGCTTGAACTCATGAGCCATGAGATCATGATCTGAGCTGAAGTCAGCGCTCAACGGACTGAGCCACCCTGGTGCCCCTATTGTGTCATATTTCAAACTGAGAAGTATAGTCAACCGCCAGAAGCGCTAGGTAACAGTAATTTTATTTTTAAAGTATTGTTCAGTAAGTAGAAATTCTGATACATGTGTGCAGTATTTCACATTTAAATGAAGGGTGCAATATTTATTGATTTTTAAATACTCTGATATGTTTGTTTTCATACAGATATTCTGTTATCTTAAACTATTCCTTCCTTCGTTTATTTAATAACCATTTATTGAATGTTTACCTTATGCTCGACACAATGCTAGGCCTGAATGGGATGGAAGACATTCCTGAGGAAATTCACAATCTAGCAGTAGGGCAAAAAGTTATTTAGAAACAGAGAAGCTAGAAAACTCTGGGAACACTGTGATAGGTCTTTTTTGTAAGTTCAAGGGTGGGTTAACCATCAAACATTTATTTCTCACAGTTCTGGAAGCTGACAAGTCCAGGATCAAGACTGGCAGTTCCAGTATCTGTTGAGGGTCTGCTTCATGGTTCGTGATTGGCTGTCTTCTCGCTGTGTTTTGTGATGTCTCTTAATTGATGAGGTAATAGTAGCTTGACGTAGCTACTTCAGTAGCTCTGATTTTGGGGTGGAGTGTATGGCCAACGCTGGTCAATACCACTGCAGTCCCCATTGCCTTTAGGGGTAAGCATGGGACCCAAGAACAGCAAGTATAGTAAATGAGACACAAGGAGACTTTGGCTGAGATTTCTGGAGAAAAAAGCTCTTGTTCTTTCTGGCAGGATAAAAAAATGGAGAGGGTATAGGACCAGGGGCTCTGCCATTGTTTTACTACCCTCAGAAACATGAGATTGAAGCTAACATAGTGAATGGCCTTTCTGAGAGATATAGCCAAACTGGTCCTGGAGATACATACTGCTTGGACCTTCATGCCTGGCCTGAAGCCATTTAATTCTGGTGTTTAAAGTTTATGAGGGCCAGTACATTACCTTTTTTTTTTTTTTTTAATGTTTTATTTATCTTTGAGAGACAGAGAGAGAGAGACAGAGCGGGAATGGAGGAGGGACAGAGAGAGACGGGGACAGATGATCTGAGGCGGGCTCTGCACTGACAGCAGCAAGCCCCATGCAGGGCTTGAACTCATGAACTGGGAGATCATGACCTGAGCTGAAGTTGGACACCACCCAGATGCCCTAAGGGCCAGTACATTACCTTTACTTAGGCCAACTTAGGTCAGTTTTCTATCACATACAATGAAAAGAATTTGAACTCAATATGGGTTAGAGGAAGAAAAATATAACCAGGAATTTTTAGAAGGCAATTATACATTAGAATTTAGCTTTTGGTTTATTCTTGATCGTTATCACTGACTGTAAGTTCCTCAAGGGCAGGGGCCATGTATGCCTTGATTATGTATGTACATCCAGGGCTTAGTCCAGTGTCTGGCATATAGATATTAAATATTTCTTGACTTAAGTGAATTGGAAGAAATAGAGACATGAAAAATCAAAATACAGAAGACTTGGAAATAATTTTTCCACATTATGACCTGATGAACTGAGATACAGTGATAAATGATTAATGAATTGCAGAAAGACTGTAGCTACAAAGGCAATAAGAGTTTATTATAGAGATAAGATGCTGTCACTTAGGCTAGCACAAGCCAAGAGAGGGTATGATCAATAGTAAGAGATGAGGGAAAAAATCTCCACCTTTCAGACTTTTCTGGAATACACACAAGATCAAATGATAACAAAATTTTGAAACTTCATGCTGTTTTAAAAAGAATAATAAGAATAAATGAACAAGATAATGAAATACAAAATAAGGGCAGCCAGAGTAAGATATGTGGAATGTATAGTTTAAAGAACTGTAGAAGAATGAAAAAGAGGCTAGTTCTAGGAAAAGATCATGTTTTTCAAATGTTATGGGCTGAAGTGTGTCCCCTCAAAATTCATATGTTGAAGCCTTACCCCACCCCCTACCCCCCCAGTACCTCAGAATGTGACTATATTTGGAGATACAGACTTTATAGAGGTAATTAAGTTAAAATGAGCTTAGGGTGGGCCCTGATACAATGTGACTGGTGTCCTTGACACTCTGAGAGCCATCAGGCACATGCTTGCACAGAGAAAGGAACATGTGAGGACACAGCAAGAAGGCAGCTCTCTGTAAGCCAGGGGGAGAAGTCTCAGAAGACACTAACCCTGCTGATACCTTGATCTCAGACTTCCAGCTTCCAGAATTGTTAGAAGGCAAATTTCTGTTGGTTAAACCACCAGTCTGGGAAATTTTGTTATGGCAGTCTTAGCAAACTAATAAATATAACAAATGTAAATTCATCTTGGGTTTAGAGGAAGAAAGTAAAAATTGATAGGAAAGCCAAAGAAAATGGTAGTTATATTTCATTAAATTTTTTTTAAGTTTTTAAATTTTAGTGATTTTTTTTTATTTTTAGAGAGAGAATGTGCAAGCAGGTGAGGGGGCAGAAGGCGAGACAAAATTTTAAATGGATTGCATGTTCAGTGTGCTGAGCTCAATCCCATGACCCTGGGATCATGACCTGAGTCGAAGTCAAGAGTCAGATGCTTACCCAATTGAGCCACCCAGGTACCCCTAAAATATTTTATTTTACTTTAGAGTAGGTAACACATGCACACATTACAAAATTCAGATATTATAAAAAATACACAGTAAAAGAGAAATCTTTCTACAAACTCATCCTGGGCCAGGATACCCAGTTAATTATCCTTTCCTTTTCCAATTATAGTCTATACCAGTTTCTTCAGCATTTTTCCATATATAACCTATGCCTAAAAGTAACATATATATACACACATATATGCATATGTTATATACATACATGCATATAACTGTTACTAAAAGTAACATATATATATAAAATACATATACATACGTGCATATAAATGTTACTTCCCATATGTGCCATTGACTAGAAATTTTAACTCTTGTCCAATTTAGTCTTTGAGCAGTGTGTTTATAAGATAATTTACAGCTTTGGGGCTGTTTACTTATTACTTTTCAAAGGTACATATATATTTTTTGCTATTCACCTTTTTTAAGTTTATTTATTTTCAGAGAGAGAGGGAGGGAGGAAGGGGGAGGGACAGAGAGAAAGGGAGAGAGAGAATTCTAAGCAGGATCTATGCTGTAGGCTCAAAGCCCCCGTGGGGCTGTAACGCAGGAACCATGAGATCATGACCTGAGCTGAGATAAGAGTTGGACGCTTAACCGACTGAGCCACCCAGGCACCCCATGCTCTTCATCTTTTTTATAATATACACAGCAGATCATCTCCTACCAGTCCATTTATAGCTACCACATTTCTTTTTGCAACTCTATGGATGTTCCATAATTTTTCAACTAGTCTTCTAGAATTGAACATTTTTAGGTTGTTAATTTTTTATTTTTATGAATGATGTAGCAATGGATAGCTTGTACATTTTGGTCATGTGTGAAGATATCTGTATGATTCATTTCTAGAAGTGGAATAGCTGGGTTAAAACATATAAGCACGGACAGCTCAAGTTTATACATGAAGACATTGTGGTTTTAAGAAATTCTTAAATGATAGAGAAATAAAAACCTGAATTAAACATCCAAGCAACTTTAACATATTGAATTTGGTGGCAGTAAATTCCTTTATGTGTTAAAATACAGATAACATGCTGCTTTAACACTGTTTTAAAATTATCTGTAAAGTAGTTGTGGTTTTACATTATTGTATGTTGATGTTCTACAATTCATAAGTTTTTTTTAACTTGGATCTAATATAGGGTAGTGAAAGATAATAGGTGTTTGAGTTAGACTCACTTGAGTTCAAGCTTTGGTTCCACTTTCTAGTTTGTGTGACCTTGGACAAGTTATTTAAGTTTTCTAAACTTCCTTATCCACAAGTGGTATTTACATTATGGGCTTGTGCAAATCAAATGAAATAGTGCATATAAGGCATTATTAGCCAAGTGCCTGGCACTTAGCATATTGTTAATTTTTAAAATTTTCTTAACATATATTTAGTTTTTGAAGCACATTTTATTTTACTCTACTGTAAAACATTTCATGATGAAAATATCAACATAAATAGAAAGCAACTAAATTTGGATAATTTGGTGGCTGGCTACACCTGTGGATTGTTTTGAAGGTAATCCCTCTCATCCTTAAATAATCCTTCCATTGTGCCTGAAACTACACCATTAGAGATTTGTTCTGTTCAATCTCCATTTCTTTCCCCTCTTCCTTCTTAGCTTCAGGGCAATTTAGTTCACTTTTTGAAACTGAACCACATCTAGGTAATTTCTAGTCCAGAGAATTTGTACTGGGACAGTTTCGCTCTTGGGCAAAGTAAGTAGTTTGGCTGTGACAAATTTTAATTCATGTGGGGGTTCCTGGTGCCTTATTAGAGAACAAAGCTTGAGAATGATTGGGATTCTTACAGACTTTGAAAGACTGTTGAAATTAATGTCTTTGTAGAAGAGGAGAAATAAACTCTAAAGAGGTAATTCAAATAAGGGTGGTAGGAGTGTCGTGGTAGCAGGTGGAAGCAACTAAGATAGGTATATGTTTTTCTCTTCTTGGCTTCTATCCAGCTTTTTAAATCATTTCTGCCAGGGCCTCTATTTCCTTACATGCAATAAAAGTATCTTATATGCAATATGGTATCTCACATGTTTAACCTTTTCTGGCTTTATTTTATATTTGGTTTCACATCTGTTCCTTTTCAGGAAAGAGTGAAACTCCCACTTGAAAACCTTAGGAGATATGGTACTTCAGCTCAGGAAGGAAGTCAGAACTAGAGTTTTAGACATTTAGAACTTGAGGCAGTATAAAGTATACAGTAGTGCTTAATAGCATGAACTTTGGAGCCACACTGCTTGGGTTGAAAACCTCGCTTTCCAAGCTATTTAATCTCTTCATACCTTCATATTTATGGTACAGTTTGGCAAGTTATTTAACCTTTCTGTACCTTAGTTTTTAATTTGTGAAATGAGGATAGAAGGGATAATGAGTATTTACCTTGCAGGGTTTGGGGAGGGTTAAATGAATCAATAAATATAAAATTTTAGAACAGCGCCTGGCCCATGCTTAACATTGTTTGCTATTGCTAGTGTATCACTGTGCGCACTTCTAGTTGTCTTATGTGCATATTCCACATCTGTCCCAAGCACTCAGAAAGCTTCCATAGAGCTAAGACAGCTTTCCACTTTCCTCTTATCACAATTCGTACATAAGAAGTGTGCAATATATCTGAGATAATTCTCCAACTCCAGAAAGTCATTTGCCTTGGTTCACCCGCTAAATAATATTAAGAGTCTGTTTAAAAATGGTGAGCATCAAACCACTTTTCATTAATATAATAACAGACTCAATTGAGTCAATGTAGTTTCATTTCATACAATCAAGCACCTTATATTGATAAGGTCATAAAAATATTATTCTCTATTCCGAGAGGATTCATTTCACTTCATAGCACCGGTTTGATTGTCCTTTTTGTTAACGTCCTGGTCTTATCCGCGCTTCTCGGTCTCCTGGCCTCATGAAGGCCATTCATTGACCGCTACCGTGGCTAAGTAGCAAGCGATTTTTCCAAAACCGCCCCGGACCTCCGCCAAGCGGCCCAGGCTCCACCCACAGTGCGGGGACAGGGGAAGAGGAGGAGAGAAAAGGGGTGGGGCGCTGCAGATTCCTGGATGGGGCCTGGGTGGCGTGCCGGCGCCGTGACGTCTGACGCTACCAGTTGACGCAGCCGCAGCCGCAGCGACGCCTGGCTCTAGCTGGGACCCCTCCCATCCTTCTCCGCCCCTCTCTGTGTCAGTTGCTAGGGGCCCCCGGCCGGACCTAAAGCAGCTGGCCGGGGTGGCGGGGCTAGAGGGTGTGGGCGCGGGCAGAGCTTCGCCGGCTCGGCGCTGCTGCCGCTGCCCGAGGCCTTTAGCGTCCCTCGAAGAGGCCGGTGCGGTTCCAGGCCGCCCCGGCGCTCGCCCAGGTGAGGGGACGGGTCGGACTGGGCAGGGTTGGGTGAGCAGTTTGCCATTATCTCTGGAACTCAGCCAGGTCAGAGTCTGGAGGTTTGGCTTCTTCGCCGCTGTTGCGGCGTCGACTCGTTTCCTAGTTTGCTATTACCTGCAGCACCGGGACCTGTAGACCGGGTGTAGAAGGTCAATGGGAAGGCCTGGAAGAGCCATTACAGTCGATGGTTGGGGGCGCCGACGCCGGAGCGGCCTCGGTGGATGGTGATAAGACGGGTGGGCGGCGCCCACTTGGTGTGTGGACTCCGCGGGCGGGAAGGACAAGCGCACCTGCAGGCTCCGGCTTTAGCCTTGCTGGGAGCCCTTGGCTGCGGCAGACCCCGAACTGCTTAACGTAGGGTCTACTGACCGATGGCGGTGGAGCCTTAGAACCTTCCCCCTTCCCAATCCAGGCGGGACGTGTGTTGTATTGTGAGTTGGTGCTTGCTGAGTCTACACTATTGAAGAGTACATTTCAGCGGAAACAGTATCTTACGGTCAAAGGAAGGTGAAGGGAAGTTGATTTTCCTTCTGCAGAGTATATTGTTTTCTCCCCTCCTCCACACCTAACTCCCACCCCCATTGACCTTAGTTTTGACAGTAGACAGGGACGCTTGTTAAATGGAAAGAATTCTTGTAAATTTCCTCTGTAAGAAAATCATGTTTTTGTAACTGCCCAAGCGTGTACGTTTCAACTGGTTTCATGTTACTGCTTTCACCCTGTGTATGGCATTGAAGCTGATTTATTCTGTTAACCATAAACATTTAATATGAAAATAGATGAATTAACCAGAATATTCATTTTACATAATTGTTGAGAAAGACATATTTTATGTGCATGTTATCTCATTTAATCATCATAACGATCCTATCACGTTAGGTCTGTTATTACTCTCATTTTATAGATGAACTAAACCGTGCAGCCCTAAAAATCAGCTTGTACAAAATAGAGATGTGATTTAAACCAGGTAATCTGACGCCAGTTTAAGGTCCCATAATCAGTATGCTTTACCATCTCTCAAGTATCTGAACAGTTTGCAAAGTGATTTTCATTTGATAAAAAGTGTGCCAGGTGCTTGGAATAGGAAGGAAACTGAGGCACCATTCCTGCCAGCAGAGAACGAACAGTTTGAGAGGACAACTTTTTTAAGGCCACACTTATGTTTTAAACATAGGATTTGACTTCTGGAACCTTGTTCTAAAAGCTTTAGAACACTGTAATTTGGAAATCGTGGTCTTATTCTAGTTTAGAAGTATTTCTTGTCTGGAAACTTTAAAGAAGGAAATGTGATATTGGAGTAACATTAAACACTTTCTATGTGTGTGCATTCACACTCATGCAATCAAATAATTTATTCTGAAATGGTGCAAATGTTGATAAAGCCGAACTATCTTCTATAATTGGTTAAAATGTTCTTTTCAGGTTTGTTAAGATGAAACGCTGCAGGTGGGCCTTCTGAAGACAAGGAGAAAGAAAAACAACACTGCAGACTCTGGAAAAAAATTGAGTAAATATTTTGGCCAAGTTTTTAAAAAAATAATTTCCAATTAAAGCTGAGATAGACGAAATCTGACTTTCTGCTTCAGTTGTGTTTTAAGCTGCTTGAGTGGTCATAGAGTGAAGGTTGGGGCAGTATATAACATGACCTGCCATTCATCTTACCTCACTTTTGAATTGTTGATATCTGATTGACAATTAAGTTGTGTGCTTAGCTTGTGTATTGGGAGGAGAAAGCCAAGGGAAGCTTTGGCTTAATTCTCTATCAAGTGTTAACATTTTTTTCTTTCTTTTTCTTGCTCATGCCCATGTTATAAAAGGCTTTAAAAATAAATGAAGAAAATTAGTTGACTTTGGTTTGTTCTTCACAGGATACTAGGTATGTTGAAGTCAAGTATATTTTATATTATGAGTTCTATGGAGATTAGTAGAAGACACAGTTAAACACGATGAAGAAATATTTAATTCATTTCATCAATATTTATTGAGTACCATATTTCAGGCTTTTAGTATTAGTTTTCATCATGGCCCTTGAGAATACTAGAGTAGTGAATTTTGCCTGGAAGGTAATATTTTTGTGAAATATCATACATTTTTTTATTTCTATGTGCAAAGATGTTTTTGGTTTATATAAAAGACTAGAAAACAGCACTGCCCATATGGTAAATGTTTGTATTTGTAATAAATCTTTCATAATTTTAATAAAGGAAGGTACTCTACTAGTGCTACTCTAAGGTACAGTGGGATACTAGGATTCTTCTAGACTTCATTTCATCATATTTTTTTTCATGTTAAAGATAATGATAGAATTTCAAAATTTCTTGAGAGGTTAAGAAAATTAACTCTTTAATATGAGAAAATTTCAGGCAATTTATATATAATGAATAAAAGTGACATGGTCAGGCAACAGTCTGGTGATGAGTTGGAGGGTGATGAGTTTGGCAGAGTGGTGATCATAAGAGGCATTGTAATAATTCAGGTGGCAAATGAGAACCAGAAGTACAGAGATGCAAATGGGAATTAAAGATGGAGATGGATTAGACAGATGCAAAGGAGATGTATTGAGTAGGATTTTGGGCTTGAGAGAAAGTCGAGTCTGGGTAATTTTTAGCTACTGTCATATGCAAGCACATAATAAATGTATAATAAACATTTGAAGGATAAAGGAACTGATATCTGATATCTGGCTTGAGAAACTGAGTGGATTCTGGGACCATTTACTGAGGCAGTATAGGAAGAACAATAGATTGGGGAACATGGTTGTGGGGCTGTTGTTATGAGGCATCTGTGACTTCCAAGAAATGTCATTAGGAAGCTGGATATAGATCTTAGTTAAGAAGACCCCGCTGGGGATATAAAATTTGGAGTCTCAGCTTATAGATGATGGTTAAAAGCAATGTGACTAGATGAGATCACTCAGGGAAAAAATGTAGAGTAAAAGAAAAGAAATGCGGATAGGGAAGACTAATAAATCCCTATCCTGGAAGGAAGACACACCTCAAAGGAGATGAATGAATGGATAAGGAAGCAGGAGAATCACAGAAGTCAGTGGAAGAACTGAGTTTGGAGAAAAGGAGTGAGTATTAAACACCTTTGAGATATCAGATAAAATGAGGACAAAGAAAGTATCTATCAGACATGTCAAGAAGTTGTTGGGGCACCTGGGTGGCTTAGTTGGTTAAGCATCTGACTTTGGCTCAGGTCATGATCTCTGCATCGGGCTCTGCTGACAGCTCAGAGCCTGGAGCCTGCTTTAGATTATGTGTCCCTCTCTCCCTCTGCCCCTCCCCCGCTCATATTTTCTCTCTCTTTCTCTCTCTCTCTCTTTCTCTCTCAATCTCTTTCAAGAATAAATAAATGTTAAAAAAAAAAATTTAAAAAAAGTTGTTGACCTGAGCAAGAGCGATTATATGGATGGAGCCAGTTCACACTGGTAAGAGATAAGGAAATTGAAATAGGTACTGTCATTTACCTATTTCAGAAAGTTTGATTCTAAATTGAATAGAGAGGGGATCGCTAGATATATGAGTTTGAGAGTTTTTGTTTTTTAAAGGTATGAGTGATATGATTTATAATCTTTATTTGCTGAGGATAAAAAAACATCAAAAATAAAATTTGAAGATAGAGGAGAGAGGGACAATAATTAGTGAAGCAAGGTCACTGACTAAGCTGGAAGGGATGGAAAATGAGGATGCAGGTCAAGGGTGCTTTAGATAGACTTCTGAGACAGGAGTTAAGGAGATGGTGATGATTACGGATACAGATGAATATGTAGAGGCAGGGTAGGGGTTGCTCCACAGAGTCCATGCAGGAGACTCTCACTTAAAGTAGAGAGAGGAAATGGTTCATTCATGGGATTGGTAATCTTCTTGGTGTGTTATTGCTGATTCCTCATCTTTTGGTAAATTGGAGGAGAGTAGAGTGCATTAGTTTAGCTTAACATGCCTGGTATGAACTATCAGAATAGAGATAACTTGTAGTTATCTTGCAAAATTACTTTTCACATACTTTGTATTAGTTATCTATTGCTGAGTAACAAATTATACCTGAACTTAGTGGTTTAAAATATTTAGTATCTTAGTTTCTGTGAGTCTGGATTTGGAAGCGCCTAAACTCAGTCCTTCTGGTTTAGGGTCTGCCATGAGGTTGCAGCCAAAATCTTGGCAGGAACTTCAGTCATCTCAACTGTGGCAGAAGGATTTGCTTCCATGATGGCACACATACATGTCTGTTGGCTAGAGGCCTCAAAGCCTCACCATGCCGATCTGTCTAGGGCTTTTTAAATGTCCTAACAAGGCATCTGGCTTCCCCTGGAACAGATGATCCAAGAGAGAACAAGGAGGAAGCTGTGATGCCAGTTTTGACTTAGTTACACACCAGTGCTCCTGACATACTCTTTTACAGCTGTATCACTAAGTCCAGCCCACACCTGAGAGGAGAATTAAGTTCTACCTCTTGAAGGGAGGAATGTTAAAGAGTTTTTGGACATTTTAAAACTACCATACATTTTATCAATTGTCAAGTTCTTTAGGGGCAAAAAAGCTCTTTAAAAGTCAGTGAATAATAGCCTTTATGATCAGGTGAGAGAGAGGTTCTAGAGGAGTGGGAGGTGGTTAAGTTAGATTTGGTTCGCTTTATAATTTGGCCTTTTTTGCTGCTAATCAGGCTGTACAACTTGTGTTACCACTCAGGGTTATTTAAAAAAAAGTGCTTGTTGACCCTTGACTTAATAGAGAATCATTTTAGGTTAAAAAAAAAATGCCATAGTGGGCAAAATATGAATTTTTTATGCCAAAATTTGAATTTTGGTAGCATTCATATTAGCTTCTAAATGTAGAGTTGGGAGGAAGGATCTCATTTTTCATATAACGAAACTTAGAACTAAGAGATAATTACTGGGGCCTTAGCTGTGTTTGTGCTTAGCTTCTCAGTGCCATAGTTTTCTCGTCTTTAAAATGGGGAATTGTTAATGAGTAGTTATTTGTGACAATTAGATGAGTAAATGCACATAAAGTGTTTAGCACTGTGTCTAGCACACAGCAAACCTTGAATAAGTGTTGTAGCCATTGTTATGATAGCTATATTTTTATCATTTTAATGGTGCATTAATACCATGGAATGAATGTTTCAAAGGGTAAGAGAACATTGACCAAATGTTTAAAGTCTGAATTTTAGATTATTGATCTGTTTGTACTTGGTCACTTTTTATGTATACGTAAAGTATATTTCTATTCATATCCATTTAAAATGCTGTGTCTCATATCAACAGTAGTACTGTATGGGTCATATCCACATAAAACTTCCCCAAAGCAGACTTCTTTGTTGTTGTTTTACTTACATGAAAGTTCAGTTTCAGTTGTAGCAATATCGTCAGCTCACAGGAATTGGCTGTTAAATGAATCTTGTGGGCTCTTAGGGTAGCAACATACTAATAAGAAAACGTTTTCTTTGAACTTGATGTGAGGAGAGTGTTGGTAAACACATGTGACAAGTTTCTCCCTCTCCCCACATCCAAAGACCCTTTTTGGTTGGGTGAATAGTTTGAACATGTATTTGGGAGGGTTTCTGACTGAAGTGACATAAGGTAGAAGATAGAACCTTAAGAGCCAGATAGGAAAATGGAAATAGATTTATTACAGAAATCTTCTAGAATTTTATTTTGCTGGTGCTTTTTAGTGTTATGCCTTCTGGTGTATTTTTAATCTAAATCAAAGTTGATATATTGAATTCTTGATTAAAAGAATTGAAGGAGGGGCACCAGGGTGGCTCAGTTGGAGTGTTCGACTTCTGCTCAGATCATGATCTCAGGGTTCATGAGTTCAACCCCTGCATCGGACTTGCTGCTGTCAGCTCAGAGCTTGGAGCCTGCTTTGGATTCTGTGTTTCCCTCTGTCTTCCTTCTGTCTTTCTCTCTGCCCCTCCTGCTTGTGCTTTCTCTTTCTCCCAAAAAATAAACAAACACTTAAAAAAAAAAAAGGAAACTTGCAGAATGTGTTCACTAGTCAGTACAAAATGAAGACAAAACCCCACAACCAGTGAATGGGAAGTAAAAGTAGGAGGATTACATCTTTCACTTGGCAGTTACTATTGAGCTCTTTGCATTGCTGACCATATCAAGGAATATGTTGAAGGTAGAAATTAGTTCTGGTGGATTATTAAAAGTGGATTGTATTTAAGAATCATGGTTTCTTCTAGGTTCGGAGAGTTTGAAGTCTGTTCTTTTTACCCTATTAATAGATATGTTTTCTACAGATTTTTAAGAGATTTGTTTTGCTTTTAATAAGTATTTAGGTAAACCAGCATAAATTTCTGTCTATAGCAGTGAGGTGTGCTAAAGTGCAACATTTTTGTTGAATGATATGATTTCTGAGATGTTAAAAATTCTTTCATATATAACATAAAGAACAGTTTTTGTAGCATAGATTACATTATTAAAAAGTATGTTTAGGGGCGCCTGGGTGGTGCAGTCGGTTAAGCGTCCGACTTCAGCCAGGTCACGATCTCGCGGTCTGTGAGTTCGAGCCCCGCGTCGGGCTCTGGGCTGATGGCTCAGAGCATGGAGCCTGTTTCCGATTCTGTGTCTCCCTCTCTCTCTGCCCCTCCCCCGTTCATGCTCTGTCTCTCTCTCTGTCCCAAAAATAAATAAACGTTGAAAAAAAAAAAATTAAAAAAAAAAAAAGTATGTTTAGTTTGCAGATTTTTAGTGTTTGAATTGTCACTCACCATATCTGAATATTTCTTTAGCAATAGTTGCCTGGTAACTAGTGTATTTTGGTACTTGATCTGCTTCTAAGAATCATATCATACTCACTGTTATTTGTAGAACTATGTTATTCATATTAACTTAATTTCTTGATTGTTATTTGTGCCAACTAATTTTTTTGGTTATAAAATTCTGTTATTTAGTTAAATATATGTATTTTTCTCATATATTGTAAGGAATGAAATACATTTCAATCATTGTCTACTGCTATGCATTTTATTTATTTTTTTTAGCTTTCACCTTTTTTGTTGAGCTGATTTTTTCTTAAAGAACATTAATGATAGTAGCTTAGCACCACTGCTGTAATGTGTTTCTTGTCAGGCACTGTATGTTAGCTTGTTTGCTTCATGTTTTTAATGCCTTGAGCATCTCTTCAGAGAAGAGATGGCCATTTGGAAACAGGCTCAAAGAGATTCAGTAACTTGCTCAAGCTATCTCACAGCTAAGGAAGGTATTAAAGGGGTAGAGCAAGCTTTCCATTTCAAATCTGACTGTAAAGCCTAGTTCCAGTATACCAGATGATTTCTGTTATTTCTGATAGAATGTTATTTTACCATTTAATTCTGTTGGGTTTTGGAGTTAGTTAATAGTGAATTGTGTTTGTTGCACTTGGAATCCTGGGACTGAAAGGAACCTGGAATGACTTTCTCGGTAGAGATAGTTATATACCTGGTCTAACTTAAGAGGATAATTGTCTATCTTGTTTGTTTAAATGAACAGAATAGGACATTATAGATTTTTGCTTTATTTTTGAATTTTAAGAGATAATATTGGTTAATACTCCCCTTGAAGGGATGGATGGTGGAATTTAAAGCCTTGTATCCTGATAGGTAAAATATTTTAGTCAGATTGGGCTTTTCCAATCACTCTATGTTTAATGGGTAATAACAACCTTGTTAATATATTCCATTATTATCTTGTAATGTAAGATTTACATATTTATTTTATGTGAGATATTAGTTGTAGTAAGTACTTCCCTATTTTATATACTTTATTTATGAAGCATCATGGAATTGGAAAGTCATGTGTTTTAGGCCGTTTACCTTTAGATTGGTGAATGGTCAGTGTTTAAATGAATAGCTCAAATGTTCTAATCATCCTTGAAACTTCATTTTGGATAAAAATGTTGTCATGATATGATTTATGTTTTACTTTTGTTTTGGGATGTCATTATGTCATAGTAGAGATGAGCAGTCTGTTCAGACATTTCATTTTATTGGTATTTACTTAGATATCTGGCTTCTTAATTCTAAGGTGGACATAAATGACTTTGAAATGGGGAACTTTTACAAAAGTTATCTCCAGATAATTTGTTACATATGAGCAGAAATCAAACAGTAACTGAAAAATTCTCAAGTAAGTGTATATATTCTGTAACAGTTACTGTAGATCAGTAAAATTGGCCAAGGGTAAGTGCTTTGTCCTAATAGGTGTTTAATTTTACCTGATGGTAGAGAGAATATGAATATTGATGAAGTTCAGAGGAGAGCTGTAAAGTTCATTTATTTTCCAACTTTTAAAACTCATGCAGTTTCTTTCATAGAAAAGGAACTGAGGGCGCCTGGGTGGCTCAGTTGGTTAGGTGTCTGACTATTGATACTGGCTCAGATTATGATCTCGCGGTCTCCGAGCCCTGCTCTACACTAACAGCTCAGAGCCTGCTTGGGATTCTCTCCCTTTTCTCTCTCTGCCCCTACCCTGCTCGTGCATTTGTGTGTTTGCGCTCTCTCTCTCTCTTTCTCTCAAATTAAGATACAATACAATAAAAACATTTTAGAAAAGGAACTATCATTAAATGCAGAGAATTTTAATATGATGGTCTGAAGATACAAAGAATTGTGATTTGTCTTTTTATACAAAGAATTGTGATTTCATTGTTGCGTGAGATCTGATTAAACTTTTTCCACATAATTGGGTTGTTAAAAAGTTGAATATCCTCTTCTTAAACTCAAGCAAATTAAAACCAGATTTTCTTGAGAGTGAAAAAGATCACTTAGGAATCTCTTTGGCTCTGGGTACATTGGAATACTCACTTATCATTTTTTTTTTTTTAATACTTTTGGCGATAGCTCATAATTATGTACTTCCATGATGATGTATTTATTTCATTCATTTCTGAAACAAGTATTTATTGAGAGACTTCTGTATACAGAACTTGGTTAGATATTACGCTTAAATGGGTAGGGCAAACCCATCCTTAAGAACATTTGTCTACCAGGGGAGACAAACTTCTAAAGTAATGATTGTAATATGGTACGATAACTGCTAAGATACAGGTATTCATTCAAACAGCCTTTTTTTTTTCCTAGTATTTTCTATATTTCCAGACATCGTACTAAAAAGGTTATTGTAAATATTCCAAATCTTGTACTTAATACTCAGAATTCTTAGCTGCATTACAGAATTTTTAAGCTCAATAAATATTTATTGAATGAATAAACAAAAAAGTAGCTCAACATTATCAAGCAACTGTCTTAACTATGTTGTTCCAAAAAATCTAAATCAGTATTTACTTTCCCATGACAGTACCCAAGAAAGCTCTGTGTCTTCATAACCAGATCTTTTCACTTCATAGGTAATGTTATATATAGACTTGTTCCAGTTTAAACCTGATATAGGAAAACCTTATACCTGAAATCCTGTGTCAAATTATGGGATGATATCTCTTCTTTTGGAAGAAGGTAATCTAACCAGTGCAGTGAAGTTTTCTTGACAAGCTGTGGGCAGGTGCACAGATCCTCCAGTTCCTCCCACTCACCCCTTTTCTGAGATGATAAATAATTATTGCTGAGGTAGGGTGGAATTGGGGGACTTGGGGTAAGCTGTGGTGATGAAGGCCCTCTTATTCATTATTTTCTTTCACCAACCACTTAGGGTCATTCTTCTTACAGTTGTCACAAACGCAAATTAAAAGCTAAAAACTAAGAAAAATAGAAAAGGAACAGGTACTGTAGAAGTTATGGGACTAGTGCCAAAAAACTTGGAGTAATAAGTAAAAAAAAAAAAAAAATGAAATAGAAGAGATTTTAGATAAATATGAATTTGACTTTTTTTTTTTTATTGAGAGAGAGAGAGAGAGAATCCCATGAGGGAGGGGGAGAGAGAGAGAGAGAAAGAAAAAGAGTGGATGGAGCTCACCTGAAGAGGGGCTCGAGCTCACCTGATGAGGGACTCAAACTCATGAACCATGAAATCATGACCTGAGCCAAAGTCAAATGCTTAACCAACTGAGTCACTCAGGCGCCCTGAATTTGATTTTTCAAAAATCTATGGAAGCCATCAGATTCTTTCATCTTTCTATCACCAGATCTCCCCATATCTTGGTCTTTCCTTTCCTTTCTTCCTGTTCAGATGAAGGAAATGTTTCTCTTTCTGTCATATATATATATATATATATATACATATATATATATATATATATTACACATGATATATATATATACACACACCCTGAATTAAACCAAACTTTTAAAAGATATTAAATATTTAACACTGTGTCCTTTAAATGGTATGGTTTTATGATCTCTTTATTTTATTTTTTAATTTTATTTATTTATTTTTTTATGATCTCTTTAAAGTACAGAATCATTTTTCATGTAAAAGAAAGCCATCCTCAGATTTAATAGGACTGGTAACAAACAAACAAAAAAATAGTTCCTTAGTTTAGGTCTTCCTAGAACCAATACCTGGATAAGGAAGGACTCAAGTATAGAAGTGATCGTAGGAAAGACTGGTAGGAGAATGGGGAAGTAAGAAAGGAAAGGGATTGAAGTCAGTAAAGGGCATTATCCTAGCAGTTACCACTGTGGGCATCTGGAGCTCACTACCATTGGTGAACTCTTGGGAAACCAAATGGAATATGCCTCAGGGGCGCCTGGGTGGCTCAGTCGGTTAAGCGTCTGACTCTTAGTTTCAGCTCTGGTCATGATCTCATGGTTGGGGAGTTTGAGCCCTGCATTGGGCTCTGTGCTGACAGCGTGGGGCCTGCTTGGAAGTCTCTCTCTCTCCCTCCCCCCCCCCTTCTGCCCCTCCTCTGCTCTCTCTCAAAAATAAATAAGTAAACTTAAAAAAATACTATGCCTCAGAGTTATCCCAAATCAAGAACAAAGAAGCTGCAGTTGTGTATCCACCACTTTCCTAGCCGTCATTGATGTTACCTCTTTGGCATTTCTGGCTTGCCCTGAGTATAAGCTGAGCATGTTTCTGCAGTCCAAAAGCAGCCCTCAGTAAAGTATTCGGTTGTTCCAAATGAGCAGTCATCTTGTGTAGAGATGAATGCTAACAGTATGTGAGCAAGACACCAAAAGCATTGGTTGCAATCAGCAAACATTTATATGGTGTATTATTTACTATGTGCTGGGTACTATTCTAAATGGTTTACATACATGAATTTATCAGTTTTCACTATTCACCTCTGTCAGGTAGGTACTATTAGTGTTCTTGTTTTACAGATGAGGGAATAGAGCACAGAATGGTTAGGTAACTTGCCCATGGTCACACAGCTATAACATTAGATCTGGTAGTTCTAACTTAGTCTAGTATAGAATCCATGCTCTCAATCCACATAATGTCCTGTTTCTGGAACAATATAGTCTGAAGCAGGATCTTTGGATTCTACTATTTTTTCTTTGATGACTGCCTCCTCCTTCTCCCTTCCCCACTCTCTCTTAATGTTCTTTATGTGCTTTCTTGATGAAACTTACTTGTCTCCCCTTTCTAGAACAGTATATATTCCTTCCATTCTTATATTCAAGGCTGTCAATTCAAATAATTCATGCTAAGGTGATCTTTCTGATGTTGTGATGAAGTTTGAGTTTGCTCAGTATTTGCACTTTAATTTTTTAAAAAGCTAAGTATTTAAGCACTGAAGAAAGACATGATGCTAGAATGACAGATGACTGAGTTGTTATTTTTGGGTTGGGAGACACCTATTTCTTGGTTGGTTATAAGAAGAGGTCAATACATGTATGCTTGGGCAAGAAAAGTCTCTCACCTGTCATTTCCTATCTTCTAGTTACCAAATCTACCTTTTTCTTTTTAAATTATGGAAGTATTATATGCCAATTGTAAAACATTAGACAATACCTAAGTGTCAAGAGTAAAAGTGGAAGTCCTGTTTCACTGTTTCTTTTCCTTCCTCCTAAGTCTTTCCCAATGCTCTCTCTAGAGGTAATGATAATATGGCTTCACTGTTTTTGCTGATTTAAAAAAGTGCGTATATATACACACACTCCATATATGTGCACATTTATACATATGTGTGTGTATATATATATATATATATATATGGTGTCTATATGTAATATACATAATGGATAGTCTTTTTTTATGTTTATTCAGTTTTTTTTGAGAGAGAGACAGAGCATGAGTGGGGAAGGGGCAGAAAGAGAGGGAGACACAGAATCTGAAGCAGGCTCCAGGCTGTGAGCTTTCAGCACAGAGCCCGACGTGAGGCTTGAACCCATGAACTGTGAGATCATGACCTGAGCCAAAGTCGGATGCTCAACCGACTGAGCCACCCAGGCACCCCTGGTCTTTTTTCTTTTAAACATTAAGTGGAATGCTATACATTTTGTTTCTCAACTTGCTCTTTCCCTGCTAACATTACATATATCCTGGACTTTTCTGTGTATCAGCCCATATAGAGCTATCTCATTTTTTTTTTAGAAAGGCTGCATATTATTTCCCAGTAAAGTATACTATATTTAACTATTTAATTATTTTCCTGTTAATTGATATGTTTTTTCAAATTTTTCAGTACACTGTGTAATGCTGTCCGAGTTAAAGTATACACATTCTTACAGTATTTGAATAAATTGTTCTTTCCAAATGTAGTTTACTCCCCAACTGTGTATGAGTGCCCATTTTCCCATACTTTTGCTGAAGTAGTTGTTCACAGTCTTTCTAATTTTTACTTATATCACTATTGGGTGATTGTCCCAATGTTTAGTGATACCATCTTTCTCTGTAAATTGCCTACTTATATATTTTGTTCATTTGCCTATTATATTATTTATATTTTTTCCTACTAATTTGTGGGATGACCTCCATTTCTGAAGGACCAAATTAAGATTTTGAATTCTGTCTCTAAAAGTGTTAATGTAAGTGTTAGATGTTTGATAATTTGATTTTTTTTATGCCAGTGAGAAAGAAAGAAAATAGTTGGAATGTAGTATTTGAAAAGATTTTACAGGTAATACACTTTGAAAAGTAATCATTTTGGAAAGGTATTTCCTAAAATGGTGGTAGTAGTGGTGGTGTTAAATTAGGAACTTTGATAAATCTCTAGTTTATGCTCTGTTTGCTTGAGCTATTTCACATTTTCATGTTTTGCTTTGTCACTAAAAATAATAATTGCCACAATTTCTATTTTAATGTAGACAGCAGTTTTGAATATCATGGATTTCAGGAAGAATGAAGAGAATATAGATGAGTCATGAAAATATTGAGGGGTGTCTGAGTGGCTCAGTCAGTTAAGCATCCGATTTCGGCTCTAGGTCATGATACCACAGCCCGTGGGTTTGATCCCTGCATCAGGCTCTGTGCTGACAGCCCAGAGCCTGGAACCTACTTTGGATTCTGTGTTTCCTCTTCTGCTTGCGCTGTGTCTCTGTCTCTTTCTCAAAAATAAATAAGCATCAAAAAAAATTTTTTTAAGAAAATATTGGGGCGCCTGGGTGGCTCAGTCGGCTAAGCCTCCGACTTCAGCTCAGGTCACGATCTCGTGGTCCGTGGGTTCGAGCCCCGCGTCGGGCTCTGGGCTGATGGCTCAGAGCCTGGAGCCTGCTTCCGATTCTGTGTCTCCCTCTCTCTCTCTGCCCCTCCCCTGTTTATGCTCTGTCTCTCTCTGTCTCAAAAATAAATAAACGTTAAAAAAAATTAAAAAAAAACTATTGAGAGAGCTTGTCTTAAAACATGTAGGTCAGATATTTTCTTACATAATAGATAAAAATACCATTTAAAATGATGTAATACTTGAAAACAGTGACTGTGTTCAAGGCACTGTCACTGGTATTATGGATACAAAGATAAATAAAACAATCCTTACTGATCATAATATATTGGGAGAGAGAGAAGCAAGATAGATTAAGTTCAAGTTATGTGTCTTTGGGAGGATGCTCAACTGACTGAGCCACCTAGGTGCCCATCCTTTAATTCTTTTAATCAAGAATTCAGTATATCAACTTTCATTTAGATTAAAAATACACCAGGAGGCATAACACTAAAAAGCACCAGCAAAGTAAAATTCTAAAAGATTTTTGTAATGAAACTATTTCAATTTTCCTATCTGGCCCTTAAGCTTCTCTTTTATTTTCTACTTTATGAACTTCTACTTTTATTAAATTTACCTTTTTTCCTCTCTTACATGATTTCCTTTGCAGTTTAATAAATCTCTGATTCTAAATTTAATATTTGAATCTTCAGCCTTTAGATGCTGCTCTGGAAAAACTTCAGTAATGGATCAAAGGAAGAATGAGAGTATTGTTCCTAGTATCACTCAATTAGAAGATTTTCTTACAGAACACAATTCCAATGTTGTTTGGCTCCTTGTTGGTAAGTAGAATATATTTTCTTGTACTTTGTTTTTTATGTACGGATTAACAACTGTCACATTTTAAGCAGTAGTTAGCTGAAGTTGAAATGCTTACACTACCATTCGTTTATTTTTTGGAAAAAAGGTTTCAATCTGTATTTCTATGAATATTTGCTCTGGCAAGTGCTCTAGAGGGCTCTTTTTCTTAGGTTGCCTCCTTTTGTGTGAGTTAGGGGAGGTGGGAGGAGAAGAAAGACATTGCAATTAGTTTATCTTTCCTGTCGCAAGTCCACTCCTTCACCAAACCCCATCTCAGTGCGTGCACGTGTGTGCGCACGCGCGCGCACGCACACACACACTTTTTTGTTTTATCATGATGAATCCCTATGGTAAATATGTTTTTATAGCAAAATAAGAGTGTATATGCCTAGTTAATCTCATCTCTTTCATTACTCTTTATACTTAACAGTGGGCTCTGCCAGTAAAAAATAAAAAATTGGGGGCTAATACTCCAGCAGTTTTCTAGGTACATAGAAATAATACAAAACAGTGTATAAATCAATGGCAAAGAGAGGGAGGGAAAATGAATGAATGAATGAATATGAATAAGAGGAAGAGAATATTGTGGGCTGTTACTGCCCAGAAAGTTTTTGTGGATTTGAATTTTAGCATAAAAATTAGAAAGGTAGAGGCGAAAATAGAAAGGGTAAGATGGGGTAAGAAGGGAAAAAGAGGTAATGATGTTTATTGTGTATCTTCTGTGTGCCACATACCACTGGCATTTTGCATATGTTGTCTCAATGCTCGGAGAAGACTTAAGGTAGGTATTATTCTTTTCCTTTTAACATGTTGAAGAATTGAGGCCCATAAGGATTAAATAACTTACACAGGTTACATAGCTCCTTTTTTTCTGAGTGCATGCTTATGTTTCTTTCATGACACCACAGGACGTGTAAGGAAATGGGTAGAGGTGAAGTGTATATAGAAGGAATTATGATTTAAACTTTGAGTTCTGATTTTTTCTAATTGACAGAAGTGCCCTATTATAAATCATTCATTAAAGCCAAAAAAGTAAAATGAAATGCAAAATATTAATATGAAATAGAACTTCATAAAAGCAGCATTGAAAATTACCTTTTAGGTTAATTATGGTAGAATTCTTCCTTATTTCCTATCACTGTCTTCTCTTATTACCTAGAATTTCTCTGACTTTTTTCTGTTGTGTACAACTCCTCTTCTTAAGGAAAAAACAACAGCAACATCCAGAAAGACATTGAGTGACTATTTACTCTTGCTGTTTTACTAAGTGGCCTTATGATATTGAAGGGGTTTGAGAGACATGATAGAGCGAAAAGGCCACAAGTCTCAGGTTGTATAATACTAGAAGCATACTTTCTCAGCAGATACCTCTTGTTTTTCCGAATGACCCACAGTAACCTGCTGTCAACACAGTGATTTACAGTAAAAATTAGCACAAAATGTTTTTAAACTTAAACCATAATGACATATTCAAATCACTATTTTGTATACCTGAAACTAATATTATATTATGTGTCAACTATACTTCAATAAAAAAACCCAAAACACTTTTTTTTAAATGTTTATTTATTTTTGAGAGAGAGAGAGAGACAGAGTGTGAGCAGGGGAGGGACAGAGAGAGAGACACAGAATCCAAAGTAGGCTCCAGGCTCCACGCTGTCAGCACACAGCCTGGTATGTGGCTTGAACCCATGAACCATGAGATAATGACCTGGGCTGAAGTCGGACGCTTAACCAACTGAGCCACCCAGGTGCCAACCCCCCCCCCGCCCCGCCCCCCCAAAACACTTTTTACAAACAAAAATACAATGACATATCATCAAAATAACTTTTCAAAAGAATTGTTCTAGAAATAATATTTATGGACAAATCATAGCACTTATTACATCAGAGCTGTTACCATCAATCTAAGCTACCCTGAGAAAATATATTTTGATTCTCCGTGACTGCTTGGTTTTATCCATGTTAAAATAACTTTTTTAAAAAGTTAGGAACTTAATGTGCTGTTGTTAAATGGTGATACATGTTAAATTGCTTTACATTATTTTGTCCTAATTTGGAAAATAGTTATACTTCTAAAGTGAATAAGTAAAAGGAAAGTTATTATCAAAAATTGCTTTCTCACATTTTAATTTTTGTATATTAATGAACTAGGTTCTTTGTGGGAATATTCTGAATCCTGTAAGTGACTATAAACTTTTCATGAAAAATTGTCAAATTTGAAATACCATTTACTGTAGCATATTCACTGGCATTCTTTAAAAGTAGGTTATTGTCTTATCTATTAGAGGAAAATAGCATAAGGTGGCCTGTTTAATATAGATATGCCTTTATGTAGAGTAAAACTCTCACTTCTTTACCTTTTATTAAAAAGCAGGAACTATTGATTAAAAAAAAAAACACTGCTTTTTCTCTGATTTAAAAAAATCATTGGTTTTCATTCTTTTTAAATAACTGTAGCCTTTAGGACACAGCTTGGGAATGAGCTTTTAGCCTAATAAAGGTGGACATTTTTCGGAATATTTAGAAATAAGGGCTTTCTCTTTCCAGAACATCTTTATATATGTTTAATAACTAAAACAGTACCAAATAGTGAGAAAGAAAACAAAAAAAGGAAGTATTTCTTTAGTTAATCTGATTGGAATATGTGCTTTTCTGGCTAATACGTAAGGAAAAATGAGAAAAGATGGATAAGGTAGAATCAGTATCTGGTGTTAAAAATCCAAGTATTAAATTCTAAGAGGACATATTACTATATAGAAGTAAGTCCTATCATTTCTGAATGTAATGATCTTTTACTAACAAGTTTTTATTAAGATATTAAAGTGATTGTAAAGGAAACTTATAGTGAGATTCTTTTGCATTTTTTTCTCCCAACAGCTACCATTTTGTCCTGTGGATGGATTATTTATCTCACGTATTACAATTCTCGAAATGTTGGTCTTATTTTAACATTGGTTCTTAATAGATTATACAAACATGGGTATATCCATATTGGTAAGTTTGAGTAACACTGAATTTTTTTCTTCTGCATAACCTTGAGATTTATATTATAAATTTATATTTTATAAGTGATCATCAGAAATTACCTTTGTTTTATGAATGTTAACCTAACTGGAATTTCTCTCACACAGCACTCTATGACAGAAGATAAACTATCACTTGGTTAGGTTCTTTATCTCATTCTTGTTTCTTAAAGTGTTTCTATAGTAACTTTTGGATTTTTTTTTTTTTTTGCTTGTAAAAGATACTTATTAAAATAATTGGAAAAATATAGGCACATATAAAATATAGAAATAGAAATTTCTTAGGATACTACTATCCAAAGAAAGTTTCTAATGCTCACTGAAGTTTTTGCCGTTTTATTTTTTTTTTTCTTTCAGTAACCTCTACTTAAAAAAATCTATAAGTTGGAATCATTTTGTGCATTTCATTTTGTGGTCCACATTATTAACTTAGTAATGACTACTTATAAGTGGGAAGTTTTCAGATTCAAGGGTCTATCAGGAACCAATATGTTTTAGAAAGCCCTCGACCAGTGGGAAAAAGGGTTGAGAGGTCACTGACTAGAACCATCCTAACTTTCCTTAGAGTACTTCTTAGTGGTCGATATAAATAACATTTCCCTCAAACATAAGTCATCTTCCACTAATTTGAGACAATGGTTCCTGGAATCAAAGAAATTAATGGAGAAAGATGGTGAATTATCACTGCTTTGGGATTTATTTAATAGTTGTGCATAATTAAGGGAATTATTCATATGGAGCAACTATTTAATGTCTTCATATGCGTATTTAGCAGTTTCAGTTCATAGTGATGGTACTTATTGTACTTTTTGTTATATTTGAGGAGAGAGGGATAGAAAATTAGTAAGGCTGTAAGGACATCAGGAGGGAGCCAGGAGAGAACATTTAATTATTGAATAAATTGAATGCTAAGATTATTTTAAGCTTCAAGTACTCTACTCTGTATCAAAACAATTCCATTAATCGCTGTTGTTGTTGTTGTTTTTCCTACAACAGGCTCCTTCTCTTTCTCTGTTCTTTCTGGAAAAGTCATGGTTCGTGAAATCTATTATATTACAGAAGACATGTCTATTAGGTAAAAAACAAAAAAAACTCATCTTAAACTTGAAATATCATAAATTTTTTTTCTGATTATATTTAATATGACTTCTTCAGATAAAACCATAAGTCAAAAATAATTTTTTCAGAGAAAGACAGATACCATATGTTTTCATTCTTATGTGGATCCTGAGAAACTTAACAGAAGCCCATGGGGGAGGGGAAGGGAAAAAAAAAAGAAAAAAAAGAGGTTAGAGTGGGAGAGAGAGCCAAAGCATAAGAGACTCTTAAAAACTGAAAACAAACTGAGGGTTGTTGGGGGTGGGGGGAGGGGAGAATAGGTGATGGGCATTGAAGAGGGCATCTTTTGGGATGAGCACTGGGTGTTGTATGGAAACTAATTTGACAATAAATTTCATATAATAAAAAAATAAATAAAATTAAAAAAAAAGAAGAAAAATAATTTTTTCAGTAAATCATATCCGGTGAATTGATGTTTAAAAATATTTTTATCAGATTAATTAGCTAAGGTTCAGACTGGCAAAAAGTTTATCAAAAGGCAGCTTGTAGGAATGAATAATCTCATTTCATTCCTATTATGAATACTTGAGCCATTAAATTACCTTACCATTTTTCTTGGAGAATTCATGGTGGTCATTTGTTACATAAAACAAGGATCAGGGATGCTGATAATATTTTTAAGGTATTATAGGTAATATGTTTTAAGAATTGTTTAGTGTCTGTTAGCTATTCTAATTTTACTTATTTATTTTTTTTGTTTTGAGAGAGAGCAGGGGAGGCACAGAGGGAGAAGGAGGGAGAGAATCTTAAGCAGACTCCATGCTCAGAATGGAGCCCAATGCGGGACTTGATCTCATGACCCTGAGATCATGACCTGGGCCGAAATCAAGAATTGGATGCTTAACCAACTGAGCCATCTAGATGCCCCTCTAAATTTACTTTAAGAAGGATACACAAATCTGAATATAATAAAAAATGATAAATAGTATATTAAATACATTCTTCTGTAGGCCTTAAAAGAAAAGCTTACTCTATTTTTGTGATTTCCTAACATTTGATTTCTTAACTTAGATAGAACTTGAAAGTTTTGAATTAGTTGAGAGGTGCTAGGGTTTGTCAACCCTCACACCTCACTTAAAATAGTAGAGACAATTTCTTTGTGACTCTAACATTATTTTTTAAAGAAAAGTAAAAAGGTGAGAGTCTATAATTATGTTCATCATTTTGGGGCATGAGGTGCTTTATAATTGTAGAGATGAACGAGTATCTTGAAAAGCTTCTATTAGCATTGTAGTGTTCCCCGTTCAAGATTTGGCCTTTTATTTATATAGTTTTTACACCATTAAAAAAATATCATTTATAGAAGAAAAAAACTTTTTCTGTTAGCACATCATTTTCCTATTACATGTGATATGGTATTAAATTTTACCTAAATAGAGTAATTTAGACTATGCAAATTCTCTTTCCTTATTTTTAACTGGGATATTATGAAACATTTATGTATACCAGAGATCCACTGAGAACTTTCTGTATTTTCATATTCATTACCAATTGCTTGCCTTTTATAACAACTAATTAAATGAATTAAGTAAATTGTTACTGAAGTTTTTATTTTGTAATTTATCTTGCATAGAATTCAAGATGGATTTATAATTTTTCGGTGGTGGAAGATGTATAATCCAAAGCAGAAGCAACATGGTGAGTCTTCATGTTTTTATGTATTTGAAATCTTTAATTATATGATGAGTGTTTTTACTTATGGACATTGAAATATTTCACATTTTATAATAGATAAAAATATTTTTTAAAGTTTTGGCATTTAAAAACTCTCATTTTCTCACCAGTTGTCTGGAGATCTTTCAGCAGCTTTCCTCTTGCCTGGTTATATTTAGTTACTTTAGCATATTATTTATTCAGGGTTATCCTCAGTATGACCCTTACCCCTATGCATAGCTTTACCTCCTATTACATCTGTGGATCTAACCCATACTATGGTTAAAATGGACTTCCTAGTACTCTTTAATCCTTCTACTAAATCACTTTTCCTACTTTTCAGGTTCTGTGACTTTATTCATACTCCTGCCTTACACTGTTACTAATTTTCATTTATCTACTATGCTAAGGGTAAAGAGAAAAGAGGACATGAAAGCTCTAGACTATCTTCTGGTTCTGCTTTAATCATCAAAATTTTATCATCTCAGAGTTTTCTCCCTAGGTCTTCATTTCACAACTCTATAAGTGCTCCTGTGCCCCTAACCTTCCTACTTGATGTTAACCATACCAGTATCTTCAAGGAATGTAGACCTTGACTTTACTCCCTAGAATAGTGGTTCCTAAACTTTTCGATCTCAGGAACTATATGTACATTCTTCTATATTACTGAGGAACCCAAAGAGCTTTTATTTTTGTAATTTATATAGATACATATTGCATTCAAAATTACACCTGATAATTATAGAAACATTTTTGATTTCATTAAAAATTAAGAAACAAAACAGATGAACATAGGGGAAGGGAAGTTTCAAATAAGGTAAAAACAGAGAGGGAGGCAAACCATAAGAGACTCTTAAATACAGAGAACAAATTGAGGGTTGCTGGAGGGGTGGTGGGTGGGGGATGAGCTAAATGAATGATGGGCATTAAGGAGGATGCTTGTTGGGATGAGCGCTGGGCGTTCTATGTAAGTGATGAATCACTGAGTTCTACTGAAACCAATACTATACTATATGTTAACTTACTTGAATTTAAAAAAAGTCATAAAGTTCCTTTTGGCACCATCCTCAAAAAATATAATAAACCCTGTACCTACTAAAATAAACAACATACTTTATGAAAAATAACTTTTCCAAAGCAAAAAAAACAAAAAAACAAAAAAAACCCAAAAACAAAAAATAAATAATGAGAAGAGTGGTATTGTTTTATATTTTGCAAATCACTTTAATGTCTAGCTTAATAGATAATTGGATTCTCATCTGTTTTTATATTCAGTCTGTTGAAGTACCATGTATAATACAGCCTTTAAAAATAACTCCACTGTCCATTCATGGGAGAGTAATTGAGAAAAAGTTAGACATCTTTGTATAATACTATTAAAATAGTTTTGACCTTACGGTCCCTGGAATAGATCTTGAGATCCCTGCAAATGTCCGCAGACCATACTCTGATAGCTACTGTTTTAGAAGATTTTAGGTGGGGACTTGGAGAATAGTGTCAGAAGATGATGACACTCCTGCACCTTTTCTTAGCTGTTAGCACATTCGGTGTTTCTGGCACCCCACATTGCAATTCTGAAATGGTGGTTAGGTTCTACAGAACTTTGGAACTTCCCAATTTTTTCCTTTTTTTGGTGGGTTCACTTTAGGAACCTTGCTGTTATTTATAATTTTATTTCTATGGGAAATTAAAGTTCCAAAAGTTTTTAAACTTAGCACAGGATTGAGGTAGCCTAAATTACTTTTGAATTCATTGTTACTTCACTTTTAGTCTTTTTTTTTTTTTTTTTACTGTCATTCCCTTGCTCCCACAAGCTTTTCCCCCTTCAACATAATCTATCATGTACCTTGAAATGACTGGCATAAATTGATAAGAATTTGGTATCTATAGAATTAATGAAATAGAATGACTAGAAAAAATAATGGGCAGATTTCGTGTCTGGAAAAAGTTTTCTAAAAATTAGAGTTGTTTGTTGGATAATTTTGAGCAGAGATTGAGTGACTTCAATTTTTTTCAGTGTTTTAAAGATGTTCTTATGAACCAATGAAATTATAGGTATATGAGTTCAGTAGACCCATTTGAAAAAAACCCCTCCCACTACCCCATGCTTTTTACCCCAGGATTCTAAGGAACACAATTAGGGAACAACTGATTTTCTCAAAATCCTTTATCAATTTGGAAGCAACTAATGTTCTCAACAATCCACATTTTGCAAATGGAAAAACAGAAATTCCTGTGATTAATAACTGATAAAACCAGAATGAAAACTGAAGTCTGCTGACTTCTAGTCTAGTGCTCCTTATATTATAAAACACGCTTGTCAAATATGGCCCAGGTAGGTTCTTGGAAATTCTTATATATAAACACTGATAGCAGCTTATGAGAGGAATGAATATGATAATTTGCAGTATCCAGAGGCAACTGCAAGTCTTAAAGCTAAGCCTAATGAGATTGCCCACTTTAGAATTTTCGTAGACATGCAAAATACTGTCTTAAATTGTTAATAGCTTTTTTTTGAAGAAAATAATTGCTTAATTTTGTCATGAAATATTTCATCTCCTTAAAGTAGATTACTTTACATCAAAATACATGGATGTGGTCAAGAGTAGCTGACCCAAGTCCTTCATGAAAAGAGGTAGCTTTTAATAAAAATCTTTACCTTATTTAACAGATATTGTGTATTCATTTTACTGATTCTTGTGTTAAGCTGAAAGGGGGGATTTAAAAAGGTGGAGTTGGGTGTTACTCAAATCTATTTCAGGATATACATGCATATAAGTAATTATCATTAAAGGAGAGAGGGAACAGTGAATGTGTGTTGAGGAAAAATACCGTCCTCAAAGTTATCATTTTTAGTATGGCACACCTGATGTGGTCCCAGCAGGGTCATGGTGTGATGACGATTAAAGTTATGCCCATATGTTAGGAGACAGAATGTTGTGAAAGTCCTATCTCTTAAGTAGCATGCATGATGACAGTGGGTAGGATTACGTCAAGCAGAGGTGGAATAGAAGAGAGTGTACCTCAGGCGAAACAACTGGTTTAATCAATGGTGTTGAGGTTGGAAAACAGGGGTGTGTTTAGAAATTAGAAAGTAACTCAATTTGGTGATAAATATAAGATACAGGAGTAATAGGGGATGAAACTGTATTGTGAAGGATATTGAACACCTGGGAGTCTCTGCCATTTAAGATTTTTGAGAAAGGGAGTGATATGAACTTACCTCATTTCAAAGGATATAGCAAAATGTAATTACTACTTCTGATGAATACATCCCAGATTAATATAAATAGCTCATACAGTAGCCCTTCCTAGACTGGCTCTCCTATGCTGTTTTTTGTGTCTTGGATTCTTTTTGTCTTAATGTTAACATATTTCTGTGTCTCAGTTTTCTCTGTAATTGTCCTTGATAAAGAATAGAAATAAAATTTTTGGATATTTTATATCTTAATATATAAGAATATCTAAATTGAGGCACCTGGGTGGCTTGGTCATTTGAGCATCCAACTTCGGCTCAGGTCATGATCTCGCGGTTCATGGGTTCTAGCCCCATATTGGCCTCTGTGCTGGCAGCTCAGAGCCTGGAGCCTGCTTCAGATTCTGTGTCTCTGAAGATTCTATGTCCCATTCTCTCTGCCCCTCCCCCGCTTGTGCTCTGTTTCTCAAAAATGAATAAATATTAAAAAAATTAAAGAATATCTAAATTATTTTTTCTTATTTTTGGTGTGCTAGTGCTTGCAATAGAAAAGATAACACACCTCATCTTATAGTGATGTTAAAAGTTGGTAGACTTTATTAGTTATCACATTTGAAATTCTAATTATTTGCTCATAGTTTTTCCTATATTTTAACCTTTTTTCTTTCTTTCTTTCTTTCTTTCTTTCTTTCTTTCTTTCTTTCTTTCTTTCTTTCTTTCTTTCTTTCTTTCTTTCTTTCTAAATTTATTTATTGTTTAATTGACATCCAAGTTAGCATATAGTGCAACAATGATTTCAGGAGTAGACTCCTTAATGCCCCTTACCGGTTTAGCCCATCCCCCCCTCCCACAACCCTTCCAGCAACCCTCTATTCTCTATATTTAAGAGTCTCTTATGTTTTGTCCCCCTCCCTGTTTTTGTATTCTTTTTGCTTCCCTTCCCTTATGTTCATCTGTTTAGTATCTTAAATTCCTCATATGAGTGGAGTCATATATTTTTGTCCTTCTCTGACTAATTTCACTCAGCATAATACCCTCCAGTTCCATCCACATAGTTGCAAATGGCAAGATTTCATTCTTTTTGATTGCTGAGTAATACTCCATTGTATGTATATACCACATCTTTATCCATTCATGTGTCGATGGACATTTGGACTATTCATACTTTGGCTAGTGTTGATCGTGCTGCTATAAACATTGAGGTGCATGTGCCCCTTCGAAACAGCACATCTGTATCCTTTGGGTAAATACCTAATAGTGCAATTGCTGGGTTGTAGGGTAGTTCTATTTTTAATTTTTTGAGGAACCTCCATACTGTTTTCCAGAGTGGATACACCAGTTTGCATTTCCACCAGCAGTGCAAAAGGGATTGTCTTGTCCACATCCTCACTAACATCTGTTGCTGCATGAGTTGTTAATGTTACCATTTTGACAGGTGTGAGGTGGTATCTCATTGTGGTTTTTCTTTGTATTTCCCTGATGATGAGTGATGTTGAGCATTTTTTCATGTGTCTGTTCACCATCTGGATGTCTTCTTTGGAGAAGTGTCTATTCATGTCTTTTGCCCATTTCTTCACTGGATTATTTGTTTTTTTGGGTGTCGAGTTTTGTAAGTTCTTTATAGATTTTGGATACTAGCCCTTTATCTGATATGTCGTTTGCAAATATCTTCTCCTATTTCATCAGTTGCCTTTTAGTTTTGCTGATTGTTTCCTTTGCTGTACAGAAGCTTTTTATTTTGATGAGGTCCCAGTAGTTCATTTTTGCTTTTGTTTCAACACAGAGACATGCTGAGTAAGAAGATGCTGTGGCTGAGGTCAAAGAGGTTTTTGTCTGCTTCCTCCTCTAGGATTTTGATGGCTTCCTGTCTTACATTTACATCTTCCATCCATTTTGAGTATATTTTTCTGTATGGTGTAAGAAAGTGGTCCAGGTGCATTTTTCTGCATGTTCCTGTCCAGTTTCCCCAGCATCATTTGCTGAAGAGACTGTCTTTATTCCATTGGACATTCTTTCCTGCTTTGTCAAAGATTAGTTGGCCATATGTTTGTGAGTCCATTTCTGGCTTCTGTATTGTGTTCCATTGATCTGAGTGTCTGTTTATGTGCCAGTACCATACTATCGTGTTGATTACAGCTTTGTAATACATCTTGAAGTCCGGGATTGTGATGCCTCCAGGTTTGGTTTTGTTTTTGAAAATTGCTGTGGCTATTTGAGGTCTTTTCTGGTTCCATACAAATCTTAGGATTGTTTGTTCTAGCTCTTTAAAGAATGCTGGTGTTATTTGGATAGTGATTGCTCTACATTTTAACATTTAAATCTATGTGTTGTTCATCAGGAGGAGCACAGCTTTGGTGAGGGTCGAAGAAGTTTCTCCTCCAAGTGCTTTTAAAATAAATTCTCTGTTACAGAGGATGATATTCTCAAGATGCTCATAGTCACACGTTTCAAAAGTAAAGTTATAAGGGGCACCTGGGTGGCTCAGTTGGTTAAGCATCCAACTCTTGGTTTTGGCTCAGATCGTCATCTTGCATTTGTGAGTTCAAGCCCCACATCAGGCTCTGTGCTGATAGTGCAGAGCCTGCTTGGGATTCTCTCTCTCTCCCTATCTCTCTCTCTCTTTCTCTCTGTCTCTACATCTAACCCACTCATGCTTGCTCTCTCAAAATAAATAAATAAAACTTAAAAAAAATGAAGACACAATGCCAAATAGCAACGTAGGAATAAGCGGTTTGGTCTAGGTACATTATTAATCTAGCATGATTCAGAGATAGAATTTAGAATATAGTATGTAGAGGATTGAATAGATTGCAAACTAAGCTTTTGATAAAAAGTTGGGCAGTATTATGGAATTTATTAAAATGGTGGATTATGTTCACTAATGAGACCTTAATTCTAGATATTATTTCCTACTGGTTAAAGGCAGATCCATGTACTTTGACAGTTAAGCAGGAAGTAGAGATAGTTGACATTTCTTGGTGAAAAATTTGAAAGTCTAATTGGAGTGTGTACCTGAATAGATAATTGCCACTAGCCTTCCAAGGAGATAGGCTAAGGTCTGTCTGTGGGTAAGGCTAAGATTTTCATGAGGAAGTTTTAGAACTGTTTTATTAGGAGAAAAGAGGAGTGTTCAAGTATAGAAATTCTGTGTCATTGAGCTTGGCTGGAATAATTTAATCCAGGAGCAGATTTAAAGTTGTCAGTTGTTCAGTTTAATCTTTTTTTTTAAAAAAGGAAAAGCAGATCTGATTTGTTTACCATAGCTTTGTTGTAAAATATTTCCTAGGTCATGAAATTAGTGATTTGGTTGTTGGCCAAAGACCAATTGATGAGGATATCCATCAAAAACCTTTATTTTGGTTTTTAGGATAGTTGATTTCAAGCCATTCTTTTGGAAAATAAGCAGGATCCATTGCTTCTTGATATGTGATGATACAGTGTTTAAATCAATACCGATCTGAATAATGAGGGATATATCTTTCTTATCCAGAGAAGTTCTTACATTGCTAAGAAGTGAAAGGATGACAGTAAAGTATGTCCCTTTCTGTCATTGTGTCACTTAGAAGTTTAGCTTAATACACTCGAGTATTCTAAATTTGTAGCATCTAAATCTTATTTGTTTGTTAAATAAAGGAAATAGAAACCCCTGAACAATTTTTAAAAGGCCAGTAGACTATTTTATCTTTGTACTAAGTATTGATTCAAAGTATTACAAGGCCTTGGCAGCACTTCACACTATAGCTTTTTACTACAAATAGCATGTGTCCCAATTACATAATTAAATAAGTGCCTTTTTCCTAATTTCCCTTTGGAAAACAAGAAGACTCAATTAACTGTTTGCTCAGGAGACTTAAGCAATTTCCCAACATTCATTTACCCTTTTTCTCCATAAATTAACTGCTTATTAAGTGAAGAGCCTTTTATATTTATAGTTTACATCTATCAAATTGAGTATTTTATTAACATATACTTTCAGGGAGTCCACTATGTAAATATTAGATGATAAGGAGTGTGAGAAAAAGATCTCTGCCTTCAAGGATAGAGCAATGTTAATATAGAGATGAGATTTAAAAAGTCAACTGATTATACCTTTCTTAAATTATATATAAATTACATTTTTTGCTTTGACTTTCAGTGTCATCAGAATAAATGAAACTTAAAATCTGCTTTTAAGATTCCCAGGAGAGATAAATATCATTCAGAGATCTAGTGTTACCAGAATTTAAGCATTTTAAATACTGCATTTAAGGTTTGACTGTTGATCAATTTTTCATAAAATTACAAAGAAATAACTGGATTCTTGACACATTTTTGTTTTCAGGGATTAATAACTTTTTTTGAAACCATCATTACATTTATTAATATAATTGATAAGTAATTTTATTTTGTGGTGAAGACCCAGTATTTAGAATCTTGGGTTCTTCTACTACTTTCTAGTCTTGCAGTCTTGGGCTCTGACTACCAGGGTTGCTGTGAGGATTAAATGAGATTGGGTGAGTAGAGTGCCTAGAACAGTGGCTGGGACAGAGCATGTCTTCAATAGAGGTGAGCTGCTTTTATTATTATGAACATTGTATTACATGATGAAATGGAAGATTATTTAAAAAAAGAATTCAGTATAAATTGAAAGTTTAAAAAACACATTATTTCTATTTAATGATTTAACTAATTTATTGAGCACCTCTTATGTATCAGACATTATTTTAGGCACCAGGGATGTAATAGTGAACACAATAGGAAAAATGCTTCTCTAGTGGAGTTTACATTCTAGTGGGGGGAAGTTAACAATAAATAATAATTAATACAAAAAAAGTTGGGTACATAGGATAGGTATTGTTGAGGGGCTCTTCCAGTATTTTAGTGTCAAATGTTTAGTGTTTGTCAGTGTTGTCAGAATACCCTCAGAGACTAATATCTTCTCCAGCTTTGTGCCTTGGTGTCCTTATTAAGTTAATGTAGTCACATTCATATCATGTCAGTTATATTGAAGGAAGAGAATTGCTTGTACATATCCAGAAAGTTAGTTATGAATTGAGAGGAATCCTGTTTCCATTTTTATACGGTCACTTTGTTTGTTCATCACCGCTGATCCAATTAGGAGCTAGTCCAGACTCTTAATTTCCCCATTGCTGCTTCTGCAGCTCATCCAGTGGCTTTTATAGCATGGTCCTAATGATCAGGGCATTTATATTCAGGAATCATGATAAACTATTCTGTAAGTAAATTTGAAAACAAATGATCTAAATGAGTTTTGAGGTAAATTTTGATTGAGTAATTTATGACCTTGAAGAATTGTATAATAATTAATTCCTACTTATATAGATCAATGTGGGGCTAGAAGAATATTCCATATTGTAGTTATTATGCTTCTACATGTGGGGTTTTCAAAAACTCTAAGATGTATTTGTGGATATTTTTGTTTTACTTAGGAGTATGATTTGTAGTAAGATGCTCTGTTATTTCATACAAATGAATCCTTTTATGTGCTGAGAATTGTCATAGGTACCGGGGATATAACAGTGAATAAAACAAGTCCCTTCTCTTACAGAGCTTTCTTCATTCAAGTTGGGAGGGATTCAGGTAATTAGCAAGTAAATATATATAGCATTGAGGAATGGGTGAGGAAAATATGGCATTGAGGAAAATAAAAACAGATTCAGTAAAATAGGAGTTCTGGTTTGCAGGGAGGGCACTGTTTTACATAGGGAAATCAGGGAATGCTTCATTGATTGGGAGTAGTTAAACAGAAACATGAAACAAGTAAGGAAATGAGTTGTAAATATCTGGGGGAAGAACATTTCCTGGTTGTTCTGTTCCTATTTAATTACCAAAATGGAGACCAGTTTATTTGAAGGGAAGATTAGGAGAGAAGAGAACAGTTTTTTTGTTTTTGTTTTTTTAAAATGTTTATTCATTTTTGAGAGAGAGAAAGAATGAGTGAGCAGGGGAGGGGCAGAGAGAGCGGGAGACACAGAACTCAAAGCAGTCTCCATGCTCTGCGCTATCAGCATAGAGCCTCACGGGCTTGAACTCATGAACTGTGAGATCATGACCTGAGCCAAAGTTGGATGCTTACCCGACTGAGCCACCCAGGCACTCCAAAGAGAATGGGTTTTATAGGTCACTCAAAGGACTTTGATATTAATCTAAGTGGGAAGGGAAGTCATCAGAAAGTGAGGGAACGGAAGAGTGACATGACTTCAGTTAGGTTTTTGTAAGATCTGGCCAATGTGTAAGGCATTGGCATAAGGGGAATAAGGGCAAAAGCAGGGAGACTAGTTATGAGGCTTTTGTATTAAAACAGGTGCAAGTTGATGGTAACTTGGGCCAGAGTGGTGAGAAGTGGTTGGATTTTAGATGGATGTTGAAAGGAAGTCTGACCGAATTTGCTGATACTATCTGGACATGAAAGAAAGTGAGCGTTTTTTTTGGCTCGAGCAATTGAAAAGATTGACATATTATTGATAAGATGAGGAATACTGTCGAGTAAGTTCAGGTGAGAAAATCAGATGTTTGGTTGGATATACCAAGTGTGAGATACCTGTCACCTGTCAACTTATCAAATTGGAGATATTTGAGTACTTTTCTGGATATTTGACCCTGGCATTTTGGGAAGAGTTTGTGGATGACTACTAAGGAAAGGTTTAAACCTTATGAGTGGTAGTGTTTGATGACTTACTTAAAAATGGATAATGATGTTTATTACTATCAAGTCTTAGAATACTTCAAATGTATTAAAATCCAGTGTTTCCTGTTCTTTTTATTTTATTTTAAGAATTTGACCTACAGCAAGAAGAAGGGGCAAAACACTTGACTGTAATAGTTTAGGGAGTTGCCTTAGTTTTTAATCCTGTGATAAATCTGAAGAAATAGGAGGGAACGTAGGTCAAGAGCTATTTTAAAAATACCAGAAAAGTTACAGCTTCTAAACATTGTTTTTTGTTTTTTTAAGGATTAGGCTTAACTTTTTCCCCCCTCAATTATCTTAGGAAATAATGAAGAAAAAATCTAGATTGGAATAGAACTAAAAGTATTAACTCTGTAAAAAATGAATGTTGTTAATACCAATTCTTCTCAAACTATTTCAAAAAATAGAAATGGAAGAAAAACTTCCAGACTCATTCTATGAGGCAAGTAGTATCTTGATTCCAAAAGCAGGCACAGATCCCACTAAAAGAATTACAGGCCAGTATCCCTGATGTACCCAGATGCAAAAAATCTTAACAAGATACTAGTAAATCAAATTCAACATTAAAAGAATTATTCACCATGATCAATTGGGATTCATTCCTGGGCTGCAGGGCTGGTTCACTATTTGCAAATCAGTCAGTGTGATACATCATATTAATAAAAGAAAGGAAAAGAATCATATGATCCTTGCAATAGATGCAGAAAAAGTATTTGACAAAATACCATATCCTTTCTTGATAAAAACCCTCAAGAAAGTAGGTATAGAAGGAACATACCATAACATCATAAAAGCCATATATAAAAGGCCCACAGCTAATATCATCCTCAATGGGGAAAAACTGAGAGCTTTTCCCCTGAGATCAGGAACAAGACAGGGATGTCCATTCTCACCACTGTTGTTTAACATAGTGTTGGAAGTCCTAGCCTCAACAATCAGACAACAGAAAGATATAAAAGCATAAAAATTGGCAAAGAAGAAGTTAAACATTCACTCTTGACAGATGACATGATACTCTACATGGAAAACCCAAAAGACTCCACCAGAAAACTGCTAGAACTGAAAAATGAATACAGCAAAGTCACAGAATATAAAATCAATGTACAGAAATTGTTTACATTTCTATACACCAATAGTGTAGCAGCAGAAAGAGAAATCAAGGAATGGATCCCTTTATAATTGCACCAAAAACTATAAAATACCTAGGAATAAACCTAACCAAAGAGATAAAAGATCTGTATGCTGAAAACTTTAGAGAGCTTATGAAAGAAATTGAAGAAGACACAAAGAAATGAAAAAACACTCTGTGCTCATGGATTGAAAGGACAAATATTGTTAAAATGTCAATACTACCCAAAGCAATCTATACATTCAGTGCAATCCCTATCAGTATAACACCAGCATTCTTCACAGAGCTGAACACACAATCCTAAAATTTACCAGAACCAGAACAGACCCTGAGTAGCCAAAGTAATGTTTTTAAAAAGAAAACCAAAGCAGGAAACATCATAATTCCACACTTTAAGCTATATTACAAAGCTGTAATCATCAAGACAGTATAGTACTGGCACAAAATCAGATACATAGATTAATAGAACAGAGTAGAGAATCCAGAAATGGACCCCACAAATGTATGGCCAACTAATCTTTGACAAAGCAGGAAAGTGTATCCAATGGAAAAAAGATAGTTTCTTCAGCAAATGGTGCTGGGAAAACTAGACAGCGACAAGTACAAGAATGAACCTGAACCACTTTCTTACACCATACACAAAAATAAACTTAAAATGGCTGAAAGACCTAAATGTGAGACAGGAAGCTATCAGAATCCTAGAGGAGAAAACAGGCAAGAACCTCTCTGACCTCGGCTGCAGTAACTTCTTGCTAGTTATGTCTCTGGATACAAGGGTAATAAAAGCAAAAATGAACTATTGGGATCGCATGAAGATAAAAAGCTTCTGCACAGCAAAGGAAACAATCAGTAAAACTGAAAGACAGCTTACAGAATGGGGGAAGATACTTGCAAACTTCCAAAATCTATACTTCCAAAATCTATAAAGACCTTATCAAACTCAACACCAAAAAACAAATAGCCCAATGAAGAAATGGGCAGAAGACATGAATAGACATTTATTCAAAAAGAATCCATATGACTAACAGACATGTGAAAAGATGCTCAACATCACTCGTCATCAGAGAAATACAAATCAGAACCGTAATGAGATACCACCTCACACCTGTCAGAATGGTTAAAACTAACAACACAGGAAACAACAGATGTTGGCAAGGGTAGAGAAAGGGGAACCCTTTGATACTGGTGCAGCCACTCTGGAAAACAGTATGGAGATTCCTGAAAAAATTAAAAATAGAGCTACCCTACGACCCAGCAATTGCACTACTAGACATTCAGGATGAATACAAAAATGGTGATTCGAAGGGTACATGCACCCCAATGTTTATAACAGCTGTATCAACAATAGCCAAATTATGTAAAGATAATGCACCCCAATGTCCATTGACTGATAAATGGATAAAGAAGAGATATATATATACACACATAACACACACACATATACATACAATGGAATACTACTCAGTGATCAAAAAAGAAGGACATTTTGCCATTTACAGCAACATGGATGGAACTGGAGTGTATTATGCTAAGTGAAATAACTCAGAGAAAGACAAATATATGAATTAACTCATGTGGAATTTAAGAAACACAACAGATGAACATTGATGAAGGAAAGGAGAAATAAGGTAAAAACAGAGAAGGGGGCAAACCATAAGAGAGTCTTAAATACAGAGAACAAACTGAGGGTTGCTGGAAGGGAAGTGGGTCAGGGGATGGGCTACATGGGTGATGGGCATTAAGGAAGGCACTTGTTGAGATGAGCACTGGGTGTTAAATTTAAGTGATGAATCACTGGGTTCTGCTCCTGAAACCAATACCACACTTTATGTTAACTAACTAGAATATAAATAAATAAATTAAAAAAAAATGGAAGTTTTTGATTCATTTTCCATAGTTTATTTTTGAGGTATGAATAATAGTTTTTTTTTCATTTGTTTATTTAAAATAAAATTTATATTTAGGGTATTTGACATTTCATATGCTTTTTTAAGTTTGCTAGCTAACTGAAGAAGAAATTAATTTTGGTGAAATTTGGTACATTACTAAAGGTGTATATCTCATATAAAAAAAAAGAGAGGGTGGCAAACCATAAGAGACTCTTAACTATAGAGGACAAACTGAGGGATGCTGGAGGGGAGGTGGACTGGGGATGGGCTAAATGAGTGATGGGTATTAAGGAAGGCACTGGTTGTGATGAGCAGTGGGTGTTATATGTAAGTGATGAATCACTGAATTGTACTCCTGAAAACAGTATTACAGTATATGTTAACCAACTAGAATTTAAATAAAAACTTGAAAAAATAAAAATAAACCACAGTGTAAGCTACTATAATGAAAGTTAATAACAGTTCTCCATAGTTCTTCTAACTGATCATATCTAATTTAATTGTCCTTCAGTTGAATTTGATAGGGAGAAAAATGGATAAAGGTTAAGAAAAGCACTCTCAAAAAAACAAACAAAACCCTAAAAACCACTTGTATAACATAAGAAAAGAGCATACAAAAGAAAACACTGACTATGGTACCTTTTTCCTGACCATCTTTGGTTGACCTGTGATGCAGTGTCTTAGATTATTTCTTCAGGAGAAACAAGTGCTTCATTAATCTCTTTTGTAGTTGGATTTATTAATTACTCTTGTTACTTATGTTTATGGTAATTATATCTTTTATTTGAGAAGATTATTATTTGAAGTTTCCAGTTTATAAGATCTTGGTTTTAGTATTGTGTAGTTTTTAAAAATAAACTAGTTTTTATGAAAAGTCTTAGTTTCTATGAGGTAAAAATTTAAATACTAATGTGATGTTTAAATGCATCATGCTTTGAACATTTTACTATTTATATTTTACTGTAATTTTATTGTTAGGATAAAGTTTTACTTTTAGTCTGTAAATGGCACTTTGCTATTATTCTTAGCATGAAGTCTTTAAATTCTGTCATTACACAGAATTTAGAAATTCAGGTTGTTTTAGAATGCTAAATTGAAGTATTATAGTAACATCAGCTTTTTTCTTTCTCTTTCTGTTATTTTATATACTTTAAAAACTTTTATATGTTTATATATTTTTATGAATTATGTGTTATATAAATTAAATATATATTTTTAAAAATTTAAGATTCTCTTTATCATAGAATTCTGTTTAAAATAAATTGAGTTAGTTTAGCTGTGAATGATTTTAATAAAACCTTTGACTAAAGCTTTTAAAAAGTTGACTAAAAACCTTTTTTTTTGTAATTGGTATCTTTAGATCCAAAGGCAGAAACCAGATTATACATCACAGTCAATGACTTTGAATTTCATGTCTATAATCGTTCGGATCTTTATGGACGTCTTCAAGAATTGTTTGGTTTGGAACCAACAATAATTCCACCCAAGAAAGAGGATGATAAATCACGGGAAAATGGAAGAACAAGAGCCCAGTCTAAAATTGAAAGGTTCATTGTCACACTTGAATTTTATTGATCTCTAACATTTAATCATTTGCTTTTATTAGAATATCACTGATGCTACTCACCTAAACATAGCCTAATCTTTTTTTGTAGTTTGACTAAGACTTGTATTTACAAATAATTCTACAATTCTTTTATAAGTTCAAATATTACAGAATTATATAATATAAAAAGCAGTCCTTTTCTGCTTTACTAGTGCTATTTTTCTCCACATTGATGACTGTTGTTATCCATTTGGTTTTTTTCCTTTTGAATGCATGCACATGAATATATACACATGTATATACATTTAAGGTGCATATACAAATATATGATTTTGTTTCATCTGTTTCCGGGCTTTCTAAGCTGTTACATTGACCTATGTGTCTATTTTTTCACCAGTACCACACTGTCTTGATTGCTGTAGTTTCTTTTTTTTTTTTTTTTATTGTTTCGTTACTTTATATACGTGTCAAAGTTTACCAAATTGTTAACTTTGTTAATTGTTAGATAAGTGCATTTTTTTGCATGTCATTTATACAAATTATAATTTAACAGAGCTTTGAGAAGTGGTCTAAAATATAAGCCCAGATATCCTTCTTTTCTTAGGAAATTAGGTTGGCATTGATCACTGTAGTTTTAAGCGAAGTCTTGAAGTCAGGTAGTGTTAGTCCTCCAACTTTGTTGTTTTCCTTCAATGGTGTGTTGGCTATTCTGGGTCTTTTGCTTCTCTATGTAAACTTTAGGATCAATTTGTTAATATCCATAAAGCAACTTTCTGGGATTTCAGTTGGGATTGTATTGAATCTGTAGATCAAGTTGGGAAGGACTAACATCCTGATCATATTGAGTCTTCCTATCGATTAACATGGGATATCACTCCATTTATTTGATTCTTTGATATCTTTCGTCAGAGTTTTATAGTTTTCCTTATGTACATCTTTTCTATATATTGTTAAATTTATATGTAAGTATTTCATTTTGTGGGTGCTAGTGCAAATGGTATTGTGTTTTAAATATCAAATTTCAGGGGCGCCTGGGTGGCCCAGTCGGTTGGGCGGCTGACTTTGGCTCAGGTCATGATCTCACAGCTTGTGAGTTCGAGCTCCACATCGGTCTCTATGCTGACAGCTCAGAGCCCGGAGCCTGCTTTGGATTCTGTGTCTCCCTCTCTCTACCCCTCCCACACTCACGCTCTGTCTCTCTCTCTCTCTTTCAAAAATAAACATTAAACAAATTTTTTTTAAATATCAAATTTCACTTGTTCATTGCTGGTATATAGGAAAGTGATGGACTTTTGTATAATATTAACTTTGAATTCCACAACATTGCTATTAATTGCTTATTGTTTCCAGGAGTCTTTTTGTCAGTTCTTTCAGATAGTCTATACAGATTGTGTCAGATTGTGTCATCTGCAAACATAGAAAGTCTTATTTCTTCCTTTCCTACCTCAATCTACTCCAGCCTCAGTAAACAACTTCTGTGTTGCATATGTTTCTTCTCTATGGAAGACTCTTGATATTCTTTGCCTAACTCATTCACCCTTCATGTCCCAGTTGCCTCTGACCCTTCTTTGTGTGCCCACCGAATTCTGTTGTTCCCTATGGTAACACTTCTTGCACTAAAATTGCCTCTTAACTATTCTTACTCCTATTCTAGGCTACAAATTCCCTCAAAATAGAACAGTTGTCATATTCTCAATATCCCCAGTCTCAGCTCAGTGCCTGGGACAGAATATCCATTAAATATATAATTGAGAATAAATGCCCTCATCTACTTAAAAAACTATTACGTATGCAAGGCTATCTCAGCATTCAAAAATCAACAGGCTAAAAATGAAAAATCAAATGATCATATCAATAGATGCAGAAGAAGTATGTTACAAAATCCAGCCCCCATTCATGATTAAAATCTCACTGTAAACTAGGAATAGAGAACTTCTTTGACTTGATAAAGAATATCTACAGAAACCCTACAGTCAACAATAGACTTAATGGTGAGAAACTAGAAACTTTCCCACTAACATCAGGTACAAAGCAAGGATGTTCCCTCTCACCACTCTTTTCCACTCCTAAGTACTACCTATTGCAATAAGAAAATGAAATAAAAGTTATACATTTTGAGAAGGAAGAAAGATGTGACAATTCAGGGAAAAGATTATCATCAATTGGGTTGGTAACAAGAAGGCAGAAAGGTGGAGGGATTCCATATATACTTAGGTAAATGAATGTGTTAGACAGTGATAGATTAGATGTGCAGAATGAGTAAGAAGGAGGAGTCAGTAATGAATCCAGCTTATAATTTAATCAGTGGTCATACTCAGGGAACCTTAGAGAAAGAAGTTAGAGGGGAAGGTGGTGGGGTCCGTTTCAAATTTAGTTTTAGGTACTGAGGACTACCTTAGTGGAGATGGCTTCAGAAGTGTGATTTAGGAGTTACTGGGTTATTGAAGAGATACGCCTTGAGTTCTCATCTGAAATCTTTAGTGATTTGTTGTGAAATTTGGTATCTTAAACTTTTTGTACTTTGTGAGCGGCCACTTTCTTTTCCTTATTGTTGGCCTATCATTTTCATTTAATTAAATTAAATTAATTAATTAATTAATTAATTTATTTATTTATTTATTATTTGATGTTTATTTATTTTTGAGAGAGAGCACGAGCATGGGAGGGTATAATAGCAAGGTATAATAACAAAACTGTTTTTAGAGTGACAAGTTTTAATGACAAGTATAAATTATGATATGCTCTCATTACATTAATCATTATACTCATTGTATTACAACATGACATAAGACAACCTGAATTATTATTTTTTAAGGCAACTTAAATTATCAAAACGTGGTATATCATAGAGTGCATTCCAAGAGCTATTTAAAGATATTAGTATTGTTAGATGCTGTCATTATTTTGTTTACTGGAGTAGTCGTTAGATGTATTTGGAAAGTTACAGCTGGTACTAATGTGTATTGTGAAGAAGCCAAGTGTATTCTTGGCTATTTAAGTTTTTCTTATGTGTGTCAATTTATTTTTTTTCCTCAGAGTTAAAGTAAAAACAGAATCTCAAGACCCCACATCTTCATGGAGATCACTCATTCCAGTTATAAAAGTCAATGTGAGCACAGTAAGTAAATTCTGCTGCAATGAATGTTTGGTGGGTTAATAACAGAGCCTCTTATTTTTGCAAAAAAAATTTTCACTTAAGAAAATAAAGTAATTTTTAGAGTTGTTTTGGTTCCAAAGTTCTTAAAGTGTGAAAGAATTATTTTAACACCAGTACTATCATAGCACAAATTTATTAGGTTGTTAGGGCTATTTATTCAAAAGTACTTAAATTTCTTTAAACACTAGTCTAAATTGATCAGTGGGGTAGTCTGAATAGTATATAGTGCTAAAGTGGAATCGTTTAGTTCTTGTTTGAAATGTCTGTTATTAGGTCAATGAAGGAAAAAATATGGCCTGTATATTATGTCATAATATCTCTTGTCTACTTTTTAGGGACGTTTGGCCTTTGGAAATCATTACCAACCTCAAACTCTATGTATCAACTTTGATGATGCTTTCTTAACTTATACTACAAAACCACCTTCCAGTCATCTTGACCAATTTATGCATATTGTGAAAGGAAAGCTTGAAAATGTTCGAGTCATGCTTGTTCCCAGTCCAAGATATGTTGGTCTTCAAAATGATGAGTAAGAAAGTTATAAAAACTTATTTATATCTAATGTAGATATCAGAATCTTTAGCATTCTTTTAAGTTTTTTTGGTACAAATTGGGCAATAATTGGGTATATTCTCTGTTAAATCAGCAGTGTAATTTTACTTTATAAGATGAATGGATATACTCTTCATTGATGAACTCTAATTTTAAATATTTTGGTAAAAGATAATACCTATAATGGTACCTTTCTCCTTCTCACTGTATTTGGGAAACTTATTTTGGGCAATTACGCCTACATGTTTGTATGTTAGAAAATATACATTACAGGTATATTTGTATTTCCAGAAGGGATGAATTAATAGTATATTCAACCAATGCAGTATAGTGGAGTACTATTTTGAGTTAATGAAAAGTTGAAAATTGAATCCAAATTACTCTTGGAAAACTGACAGTTTTAGAACTCACTTAACAGGTAAGTTCTGGTCAGTTTTCTGTCTAGCTTTTCATATTTGTTTTGTCATCAGTGAAGTAGTTGTTTCACATTGTATGAATGATACCCACTAGACACATTGTGTGAAGGATGCATGCTAGACTCACCTTCATTGTGGTGGGATGCTTTCATATGATTGGAATGGAACTCTGAAGAAACAGCAGACACATTACTCTCATCTAACTCCAGGCCACAGGCTCATGGGGGGATAAGAGCTCTCATGTCTTTATGTCATTATCAATCTCTGTTCTTTTTTGTGATGGAGGCTCCGTGGTTGCATTTGTGTAATTTATATGTGTATATAATGGGTTTCTACTATGTCGCAGCTTTTATCTTTGTAGGCAATATAAAGTTTATGAAGTTATAAGAAGCATGATTATTCCTTCTTAGTTCTAACTTTTGGCTAGCTTGCTATTAGATTTTCTGGGGATTGGGTAGAATGCTGGAGAGGTTTTCCTTACTTTAGTACCAGGGAGGCTTTGTGTTTAGCTCATCTCACTCTTCATAATCACAGATTTTGCTAAACATCTTGTAGAATGTGGGCTGTGTACACATTTCTATATTTATGGGTAAAAATTATAATATTGAATAAATCGGAATTTTGTGAAGATTACAAGAGTAAGATAAAAGAAGTTTTGCTATTAATTTTTGTAAAAAGATTTAAAATTGTAGTTTTCACTCTTCAGAAGTAAGTGTGGAGATTAAATGATGATATTAAACATTAACTTTTGTCATTTAATACATATTCTTAAAGTTTGAGAGACAGTGAGTCTGCACATGAGTGGGGGAGGAGCAGAAAGAGAGGGAGAGAGAGAATCCCAATAGGCTCTGCACTGTCAGCATGGAGCCTGACACGGGGCTGTATCCCACGAACCGCCACAAACTGAGAGATCATGTCCAGAGCCGAAATCAAGAGTCAGACCTTAACTGATGAGCTACCCAGGTGCCCCCATTTAATACATACTTAGAAGAAGATTGCTGAATTTGTGTATATCATCTGATGACTGAGAAGTTAATTTTGCTATGGAAGGAAGATATGGTGGTGTATGGATGACAAAGAGAAGGATTGCTGAATCAAAGCAAATAAAAATTAGTAGTTTGTGAGAAAGTGATTGTAGAGAGACATTCATTCCAGTATGTTTTCAAGTTGATCAACTAAATATTCTTGGAAATAGATCATATAAAGTTGTTAAAAATAAAAATGACAACATTTTTTAATTTAATATTTCTGAAAGATTAAAGTTTATTTTACAAATATATAAAATATTTCTTATTCAGTTGTAAGGTATTATTAATATAAAATGGTTGAATTTTAAGTTTAATTGTAAATTTTTATTGCAAATGCAGAATATAATTATTCTCATGATTGTTCTTCTATTGTATTTAATTAAACTTTGTTTAAATTGATTTCTCTCATTTAAAACTTAAAAAATGTAAAAATTTTTTTTTCTTTCTGAAACTAATATATTGACTAAAAATTTTTCAGTACCACTTTATTATTTAGTCTAACATGGAATATTCTTTAGTCTAGCTATGGAATACTTAATTGTCCATGTGAAAGATGTTTACCCTTTTCAAGATGCTACAGTTGATTACTTTTTAGATTTTTTTCTCTGTTTTCTCCTATTACTACCATAATTAGAATACTGAACATTTTATATTCTGGAGATGTACTTAGTTTGCCTTCTCCCCTCCTTCTTCTAGGCCACCAAGATTAATGGGAGAAGGTTTTGTGGTGATGCAGTCAAATGATGTTGACATCTACTACTACATGGATGAACCAGGTATTACTCTTCTAAAGTGTGTTTCGTAGCTACAATTCTCTTTCTTCTATGAAATATTGATATTGAATAATGATGTCTTAAGTCTCCTTAGTTACGATAAAATAAATATCAATAAATGGTAAATGTGGATGTAAGAATGCTTACCTAAAGAATGTCTGTGTCATTTGTCAAAAATTGAATATTTATTTCAGACCAAAGGAGAACAATCTAAGAATCTTTAGTTCAATTCTGGTTTTACAAGTATACCTCAAAAATTGTGAATGTAAATGACCTTGGGTGAAAACCTTTAGAGAATGTGGTGACAGTTAAGGTAGTTTACACTGCTTAAGAAAAAAAATCATAGTATATTAGATTTGAGGCTTGAAGTTTAAGGATTGAAATCTAGCTGGTTAGAGTACTTCACAGGTGGTTTGAGTTTTATAAAAGTAGCTAAACATTAGATTTTTACCTGTTTTTACCTACTTCTGGCCTTTTTATGCCTTTCATGGGATTTGTGAGGTCAGGGTATTTTCAAAATGAAACTAGAATGTTATTTGCCTTTTTCACCATATTGACACTGTTGGTACAAAAGCAATAATGGGTAAGCTGATGGTACTTTAGCATGTACTGTTAATCACTGTCTTTTTCACTGCCACACATTTATAGTAGAACAACAAATCCCAGTATCACTTTAAAATGTCTTTGATTAAGCAGTAATAATTATTTTTATCAAATCTTGACCCTTGAGTAATCTTTTCAATATTTGGTGCGATAAAATGGCAAGTACATATAATGCAAATGCACAGTATACCAAAGTATACTGATGTTTGGAGGAAAAGCACTTGGATAGTTGAGTTCTAACCCACACTATTTGCTCTTTTCATGGAGCACTGGTTTCACTTGAAGGAGCAGCTAGGGACAAACTATGATTTTGAGTTTTCATATAAAAATTAGAATTTTAGAAAATTTAGAAAATTTGGAAAATTTTAGAAAATTTAGAAAATCCTGCCACTGTGAGTGGGAGGATTTTTCTGATGAGACCAACAGTGATATTAACAAATTGATTCTTAAAATGTTTAATAATGAAGTTTATCAATATTTGGGAAACATATATCTCTGTGAACCAGTATTTTCCAAATGCATGATATTACAAAGTCATGCCATGGTTAAAAGATCTATTCAAAGTATAAGAGAGATAAGTAAATTTTAATGTATCAGGGTACAAAAAATGCAGTGATAGGGTTTCAGATTCCACATTGCAACTAACTTGTAAGAAACTACCACATGCTGAGTTTTGGTGTAGTGTCAGAGAAGAATACCCAAAATTATCTGCAAAAGCTATTAAAATACCTATTTGTTTGAGGCTAGGTTTTCTTTATATCCTTGAACAACAGATTAAATACAGAAGCAGCTATGCGAATTCACTTATTTTCTATTAAGCTGGACGTTAAAGAGATTTGCCAAAATAAAAACAATGCCAACACTTATTACCAAATTAATTTGTTTTTGAAAATATGGTTATTTTTCATTAAAAAGTATTTTCATTAAAAATGGAATTAAAATTTCATTTTTAAAAAAATTTTTCATATTCTCATTAAATTTTATTAAGCATTTCATTATTAACATGTAGTTAGTTTAGTTTTATTAAACATGTCAACATGCAGTGAGTTGTTTGTTACTTTAAAAGTAAAGTTTATAAAAATTGCTCAATTTCAATTTTGTTTTTTTTTTTTTTTTAATTTTTTTTTTCAACGTTTATTTATTTTTGGGACAGAGAGAGACAGAGCATGAACGGGGGAGGGGCAGAGAGAGAGGGAGACACAGAATCGGAAACAGGCTCCAGGCTCCGAGCCATCAGCCCAGAGCCCGACGCGAGGCTCGAACTCACGGACTGCGAGATCGTGACCTGGCTGAAGTCGGACGCTTAACCGACTGCGCCACCCAGGCGCCCCGCTCAATTTCAATTTTGAATGCAGTAAATTTTGATAGAGATAACACCAAAAAACCCCACTTTGCATCTTCAGTAATTTTATGACTGTAAAGAATTACTGAGATCAAAAAATTTTTAGAACTCTTGATCTAGGGAATCTTTTAACAGTAATTTTAAGTAATTGCCTCTATATTGTGTATTCTGCAATACAGGACTTGTTCCAGAAGAAACAGAAGAAAATACTGAAGGAGAAATGAGCAGTGAGGATTGCAAATTACAAGATTTGCCTCCATGTTGGGGATTGGATATAGTTTGTGGTAAAGGAACAGATTTCAACTATGGGCCATGGGCCGATAGGCAGAGGTACTTGAGTAAATTATATTTATAGTCAGTCTTTAAGTGTATTAAGACAACACTATAATTTTTATAAAAAGTAGCTTAATATTTTTATAAGATATTTTATTATGGCAGGGTAAGGTATCACTGAACATTTTAATTCAAATTATAACTTTTTTGTAGAGAAATTGGCATAAGCAAATTCATTCTAAAGGCGGGGCTAATTCATTAGAAAAATGGTGAATGAAGAGCATATTTATTGATTCCTATGTTTTGTCTTTTGTGTATAATCAATGAATATGCCTGGAGTTGTTGGGGCTGTGGAGATTCAGAGATAAAAGACATCTATCATTCAGTTGTAGTGAGGAAAAAGAAACGGAAGTGTTCTATTAAGTGCTGTAAGAGAGGTAAAGGAAAAACCTCAATGAAGAACTTAGAAAGGTACTGTACTAGTTTGCCAAGACTGCCGTGACAAAGTACCACAGACTGTGTGGTTTAAACAACAGACATTATTCACAGTTTTGGAGGTTAGACTTCTTAGATCAAAGTGTTGGTAGATTTGGTTCCTTCTGAGGGTGGCTGTGAGGAAAGAGTGCATTCAAGGCTTTTCTCCTTGGCTTGTTGATGGCCATCTTCTCTCTGGCCTTCCCATGGTCTTCCCTTTTGTATGTCTTGTAGGCCTCCCTGTCCACATTTCCTTGTCTTAGAAGAACCCCAGTCATATTGGATTAGGGCCCACCGTTATGGCCTCATTTTAACTTAATTACTCTCTAAAGATCCTATCTCCAAACATTAAATTCTCAAGTCCTCAAGATTGGAACTTCAACATATGAATTTTTAGGGGACATAGTTCTTCCCGTAACAGATACATAATTCATCAGAGGAGAGAAGAATTGGGGAAGACTTTTTAGTAGAGGTAACATGTAAGTTGAATTTTGAAACCTAAGTAGGAGTGAGCCAAGAAAGGAAGAGGAGTACAAATAATGGAGGCAAAAGAAGAGTTCTGCAAATGCATGATGACAGTGGAGATTTGTCTTAAAGTTTCTATAGTTTGTTAGGAGATTTGTAGATAGTTAAGATATAGAAATTTTATAGTAGAGGTAATGGACAGTGTCTGAAAATTTTTTTTATGTTTTATTCATTCTATTAATTTTGAAGTAATTCTAATTTTGATATTTTTTGTACCTAAGGAAGAATTTTAAGCAAAGAAGGGGACATTTACCACTAATTATGAAGGAACATGTAAATTTTTATATAAATAGACATTGCCTAAAGTTAGTTTTTTTGTTCATAAATTAGCTTGAATGGAGAAATACAAGGTAAATTGTTCACTGAAGCAGGTATTACTGGGCCATTGATGGACTAATGAAGAGTGCTGATAGTGACTTGATAATACTGACTCTTTTAATACTTGTTTTAAAAAATGCTTTCTACCCAGCACTGTTAGAAGAAGTATATACTTGTTAACTGGAATGTTCTGTTAATCTTGGTATCTCTAGTATGTAGGAATATCTGCCCCATTAAATATGGGTAATATGCTAATACAGTACTTCATTGAGTTCTGGGTTAGGTTATTTGTTAGACTTGAAAGTAAACAACTTAAAATTTCAGGTTAGAAAACAAATGCTTTTCAAATTACTGGATTAAAATTTTCCTTTTATGATAAGGTTTTTCCTGTATTACGGGAAAAATACAGCCATGCTGTATATACAGTAGAATAGTTGGAAATTAGGGTTTTTACATCCCATTAAGTAACAGTTACAAAATGTTATATTTGAAAGGAAAAAATTAAAAATCACTGTTTCTTAATGCAGATACATAAAATATTTTTGCATTTCTAAGACTTCAATAAAGTGTGATTATTTTTAAATTATATTAATTTTATTACATTAAAAAATATTAGAATATATTTACATGAAAATCCAAACAAATTCTTTTACTGTATAACCGTATTCACTTCTGAGGTGATCTTTGTATTACATAGAGAAATGACAATGAAGTTAATATAAAAGAAAAATTTGCTTTATGAACTGTTTTCAGTCGATCTTGCCATGCTAGGAGAGAACAGCAATACCTTTTTTAATCTGGACTTAGCAAAATATCCATGTTTATTTAAAAAACAGAAAAGAAAAAAGAAAAGTTATTGTAATACTTTGCTTCTCACTTACATGTACAAATGGTGCATTTCCTCAATTGTAGCCATTTCCTTTTCTTCTTCCCCATTTTGAGTTTCTATATAAATATGAATTATAATCAGAAGTGAATAGTATGCTAAGACGTAAGAAATTTAGGAAGAAATCTTAACTACTTTGCTATTGGATGGTTCCCTCAGTTTTGTGAAGTTTTTGATTTCTGATGTAGAATGACTTTTTAGCTTGTAGATTTTGACTTCATTTCTACCACCTTTACATGATTTTCTGAATCTAAGATATTCAGCTTTTCCTTCATGATATTTTCTTAGAGTTTTCATGACAGAGTTTTTATGAGATTTGTACTTAATCCTTAGATGATAATTACAATAATGCAAACATTCCTGACATTGTCTAGTTTCTTACTGCTTTCACGTAAGTACTTTCATTATATTTTCACAATTGATTCTCATAACCGAGTGAGGTACACAGGACAGGTATGGTAAACTTATTATACCTTTGAGAAAATGGAGATGCAGAGAGGTTCAGTGATTTGGGCAAGATGATGCTATAACATCTAGAGCTGAGATTCAAACCAACCCTTTAAGTCCACTGTTCTTTTCATTATATCCTGCTACCCACCAAATAGTCCATTTTCATCTAATGATCATATTGAATTTTTTTTTGTCTTTTTTGTCTTTAATAGTCTTAGTTTTATATATCTGTGTGTTGTAGCCAAAACATTTGCAGGGCTTTATTTTCTTTTCACACACACTTACTTAATCATGGCAAGTTAATAGTCTATGATGGGTGAGTTTGAAAATTTTGTTCTGTTCATCTAATTTTTCCCAATCTTATTTATTCCAAGTAGCATTTTCTGTTACTGGCAACTCTGTTTTCAACCCTTCCTGTTTAAAATCCATAAACTGGCACCTTCTCTGAATCATGAATAACATTACATAATTTTGACTGACATAGGAGACTGAAATGGAAATTCTTTGGGTTCTTTCATCTTTGTTAAATAATGAGGGGAGGCAAATGCATTAGAGCTTAGCTTCTTTACTTTTTAGAGATCTATTGCTCTGTAGACTCTTACTGATAGCATATTGATTAAAAAATAATGATTATGAGGGGCGTCTGGGTGGCTCAGTCGGTTGAGCATCGACTTTGGCTCAGGTCATGATCTCATGGTTTGTGAGTCCAAGCCCCACATCAAGCTCACTGCTGTCAGTCGGAGCCTGCTTTGGATCCTCTGTCCCCCTCTCTCTCTGACCTTCTCCTGCTTACACCTTCTCTCTCAAAAATAAGTAAAAGCATTAAAAAAATTTTTAAAAATGATTATGAAAATAATAGAAATAATAGCCATTTTTTCCGTCATCATGTACTGCCAAGTCTTTTCCATGTATGCTGTCATTTAATCATCAGATCTATTCTGTGACGCCAGTTATTCCTATTTTATAGACAAGAAAGCAGGTCAAGTGTCCTCAGAAGGGTGAAGTAACTTAACCAGAGTGGAATAATGACTCCAATTACACCATCCTCCTTCAGTTCTTTCTTTGCCTTTTGGATGATTGATATACTTGTAGAAAGAAATTAAAAGTCTTTAATTTCTCACAGAATACTTGAATAGTGAATAGTGCAAATTTGTTCTTGTCTAGATTCATTTGACAATAGTATATTAAGTACTCAAAGCTTGTTGCTTTCTGGAAGTATAAAACATTGGAGAAAACAGTCTTTTGATTTTTAATGAACAGAAATTAGAGTAGGTTTCTTTTGTGACTTAATTTTTTTTCTATTTCATGTCCAATTGTTAAATGAGATAGCAATGATAGTACAAAGTTAAAATACTGATATTGCACCCTTATAAATGTAATTTTGCTTGAATAACAAGTTATTCTTTCTACCTTCTTATATAGAGATTGTTTATGGAAGTTTTTCTTCCCACCTGATTATCAAGTTCTGAAAGTTTCTGAAATTGCACAGCCTGGGAGACCACGACAGATTCTTGCTTTTGAACTGCGAATGAATATTATTGCAGATGCTACAATTGATTTGCTATTTACCAAAAATAGGGTAATTATTGAAATAATATACTAGAAAATAGTGTCTAAAATTTGAACATTATTTCCTAGGGTCTTTTTCTTGTGACTAGTTCTATACTTAGATTCATTTCTATGAGCTCCTACCACCTTCCCCCTGCAATAATTATACGTATTGCTTTCATTAAGTGCCAAAAGTAGAAAAAATTAGTAATAGACCTTCCTTCTGTAGTCTCGTTCATTTTCTCCCTTTACTCCTGGCCAAATTACTTTAGTGTATTTTTGGTAAAACTTTGAACTTTTGTTCTTAGGAACTTTTAATACCTATTTAATATTGATGATTATATTTTGTCTGTGATAATAATTGAAAAGGAAAAATGGGAGTATAATTAGTGAGAAAATAATTGTTTTATGTGAATTAATTTTTTTCTTTTGGTAGGAAACAAATGCTGTACATGTAAATGTAGGAGCTGGGTCATATTTAGAAATTAATATTCCAATGACAGTTGAGGAAAACGGTAAGCTGAAATGATTACTTTTCTATTTTAAATGATTAATAGAGGAATAATTAATATATAAATAATAGTTTGCTAGCCTATTTAGACTAACATTAATGGGGTTTTCTTTTTCAGCTTTCTATTACATTTACTTAACAGTACATATTACATAATTAAATTATTTGTGCACCGAGAGAGAAGGGAAAAAAATTTTAATTAAGTTAGGTCTTATGCTTTCATTATACCCTATACTTCTATTTTGTAAGACTTGGCATAATTTGTTTAACATATGTTTTCCCTATTAGTCTGTTGCTCTGTGAGAGCAAGTGCTGTGTCTTTTTTTTAAACTGATGCAAATTGGGTGCTGAACCCAGTACCTGACACATGGTATGTGGGCAGTACTTGATTGAATGACTGATAGGTTTTGTTTTAGGTTACACTGTTCATAGATTTTGTTAGAGAGTAAACCTGGTACTTTGAACAATATAGCTTTAAAAAGCAGGACATTTCATATTTAAAACACTAAATAATACTCTGATTGATATAGTTTTAGCTGACCTAATCTAAATTCATTATGCATTTGAAATTTGGACTCTGATACAAGTTAATAATGTGATTAGATACATTTTGTTAAATTTTTCAAAATATTATAAAGGCTTCTTCATTTTTTCTTCCTCTTCCTATCCTTTTGTTGTATTTGTAGTTGAGAGTAATTAAAATGAAATTATGCTTTATTTATTCACTTCCTTCAGAGTATAGAGAATAGCAGCTTACCCATATTTTGAAGTCACTAATCAACAATGTTACTATGGCTAAGTATAATTAGAGTAATTTTTGTATCATTCCTGGCTCTCTTTACTTGTTTCTGTCAACTTTTTTTTGTTGCTGGTGTAAGAAAAAGGCTGGTAGAAGTTAACTACATTTATTAGCTTTCATATACAGGTAGTAATTGCGTCTGCCTGCTTAGATAATCAGTTGTGAAACGGTGACTGAGAATGGCATGGTGTATCTTTTCCCTGTAACTTTGAGGCTATTTAAATGAAGAGTTAAACCTTACATTTGCTAGTTTTTAAAAGAGTAATCATACTGAGTCTTGAGATTCTTGTCAGATGCTTGAGATTCTCTAGGACTGGTTGATTGAGAGTAGTGCATTGGAAAAAACATCTTTAGGCTACTCTTAATTACAGATACATATTAGGAGGAAAAAGACAGTTGGCATTTGCACAAAGTTGAGAATGGTTCTCTTAAGGGAGTGCTTCTACAACTTGTAAACTGATATTGCACATAGGAAATATTTGTGCCAATTTTTTTGTACAATTATGTGTGCACAGGGGTAAGGGAGCCTCTGAGGGCTGAGGGGGTCAGTATTTCAAGCATACTTACTGTGAATTCTTTTAAGATGACTGAGAGGAAAAATAGACTTAAGTCTTAGACATTAGCAAAATATAATTCAAATATATTTAAAAATTTTTTCAGAGATTCAAGCGTTTGAAAAGACATGCCCAGAGCAGGATGAATTTTGAACTAACCATATAATAATGACCATTGTGTTAGTGTGCTTAGAAGGGCAGCCCTTCAAGAAAAGAAGTGAAATAATCTATGCTTTTCTGTTTTTGTTTAGAATGGGGCTATGTTGTTTGCTAACTGTCATTACATAAGGAACATCTGTTTAGAAACTATCATCACATATATAAGTTACAGTTGAAAATGATGAAAGTAGATACCATTGAGTCCGGGGGAGAAGAAAAGACATGGGAATCATCTTTAATATTTAAAAACTGTCATTTAGAGAGTAGACTTATAGTTTTGCACTGGAAAGCAAAATCAGGATGGATACTCTATGAAGATGGAACTTGCCTCCTTTAGAGCTGTCCAAAATGAGAAAGGTCACCTATTAGGTAGCAAGCTCCCCTCTTTGGGGTGTATTTATATAGTGTCTGGTCACCATTTTTTAGGGTTTCCTTCTTTGGGTGGTGATGGAGGTTGTTTACAGTACAAATTTTTAATGATATATATATTTTTTTAGGTTCTTAATTTTTATGTTTTCACTAACTAGGTTACACTCCTGCCATTAAAGGACAGCTCTTACATGTTGATGCCACCACCAGCATGCAATACCGCACCCTCTTAGAAGCAGAAATGTTAGCAGTAAGTCTAGAGTATACATTGATATGTATACATATATAAAATATGAATTTGATTTTAATTTTTAATACAAAATTTTAATGACCAGGAAGTCATTAAATGGTTCACCTCATTCAAGAACCACCAAGTGCTCTTGGCCCTATTTTGTGAAGCGGAGTAGATTTCCAGTGCTGTGGACTGTGTTTGACATCTCTCTTTTGCTCTGCTTCTGCTTTTGGGCTAAGTGAATATAAGGCGCAGTGCTAACATGGTTTTGGTCTTTAGAAATATGAAAAGTTGTTACAATATTATTTTTAAACTTCATTTTATGACTAGACTAATTCCTATGTTGTAAATAAGATAATCTTTCACTATGTTTCTGGCCCCATTGGATTCTTTCTTATGGCTTAATACGTCATTTTGCTTTTTACTTGGTGAATGAGGTAAAAAGAAGAAAATTTTATTGATACCCTAGAGTGCTCCATATTATAAAGAATATATGAATGTTTATGATTAAAATCACAGATTGGAGACTTGTTTCATTAATCAGGCAGATTCTTTATCAGGGACACTAAAAATAATATCAAAAGCCACTATCTAGAATGGCTGATATTAAGAGAGGATTCTTTTATAAGATGGTATCATTGGGTCCTTAATTGTTTAAAAAAAAAGCATCTATATTTATAGATGATATATATGTAAAGTAAGAGGAGAATTTTACAATTACCAAGATTATAATGAATATCATAAATGTATATTAAACTGGCATATTCAGCATTTTAATGAATTCCTGAGCTCTTGCTGGTAAATAGTGCTGCAATAATGCTTTTCCTGGTCAGGCAGCTCTTGCCCAACTTTGATAGGTGTAATACATAACAAAGCACCATGTCAGATCAATAATTACCAAACTTCCAAATGGGAACCTGGGAGGCACTGGTGACCACACATCTGTGTGATAGTATATGCATTGTGCTCCACATCCCCAACCCTGAGACTCACATAACCGATTAGATTTAAGGAGGAATGAAGGATATTGGCTATTACTCTGTTAGTTTAGCTAGAGTACAGTATCAAAACTGTAGTCTGATTTGTTGTTCTTAAAGTTTTCTGGCCACATCATGGCTTAGTATTTCAAGGAGCTGGATGTAACCATGGATACTGATGTTTAGTCACATTAATATTAAAATCTTTGAGGGATCTTCTGTTCATCTCAGCAGGAAAATAAGTTTTAATTACTCACTAGTGTGTGTGTGAGTTTATTTCTAGTGCTGTTCACACAATATCACATTATAAGCTCTAACATTCTTACTTAACGTTTTGTTTGCAGTTCCACATCAATGCCAGTTACCCCCGAATATGGAACATGCCACAGACATGGCAGTGTGAATTAGAAGTTTATAAAGCCACCTACCACTTCATCTTTGCACAGAAGAACTTCTTTACTGGTAACTTTCTAATAAATGTAAATACAGTGAAATTTATCACAGTGAACTTTTTTATATTCAGTAAGTTTTGCTTTTAGATTCAACATGGGGATTTGATGATAGAGTTCATAGTTTATTTTACACTTCTTTTTGAGCTAAGCAATATAAAAGGGAAAATTTAAATATATTTTGTTTTTTCTTTTACCTCAAACAAGGAAAAGATGAACCCAAAATTGGGCTTAGGAAAAAAAATGAAAGAACTCATCTTAGGTGCTTTGTGTCAGTCTAGTGGGGAATAATTTGGGGAGGATGAATTAATTTCTTTCTTTACCTGAATTAGGCATCAGCATGGTTTCATTATTTTGTTTCAATTATTGTAATCTACAAAAGGTATATTCAAATAGTCAAGTATGTTGTTTTTTAATTTTTCTTTAAGTATGGTTGACACGTTACATTTGTTTTGGTATACAACATGGTGATTCAACAACTCTATATATTATGCTGTGCTCACCGCAAGTGTAGCTACACTTTGTCACCAATGATATTAGAATGCCGTTGACTGTATTACCTTTGCTGTGCCTTTCATTCTCATGACTTGCTCATTCCATTACTAAAAGCCTGTAACTCTCACTCCCCTTCAACTATTATCCTCATCTCTTTACCCCCTTCCCCTCTGGCAGCCATCAACTTGTTTTCTGTAGTTATGGATCTGTCTCTGCTCTTTGTGTTTGTTTGTTAGATTCCACATGCATATGGTATTTGTCTTTCTTTGTCTGATTTATATCACTTAGTGTATACCCTCTAAGTCTGCCTATTTTGCTACAAGTGACAAAATTTAATTCTTTTTTATGGCTGTGTAATATTCCTCTGTGTGTGTGTGTGTGTGTGTGTGTGTGTACACCCCAGATCTTTATTCATCTATTGTGGGCACTTAGTTTGCTTTGATTTCTTGGATATTGGAAATAAAGCTGCAATAAACATAGGGGTGCTATGAGTTATGTTTTCATTTTCTTTGAGTAAATACCCAGTAGTGGAATTACTGGATCATATGATATTTCTATTTTTACGTTTTTGAGGAACCTCCATACTGTTTTCCACAGTGGCTGTACCAATTTACATTCCCATACCACCAAGGGTATGTTATTTTGTATCTGGAGCCGCTACTTACTCCTTTCTGTTGGCATGGATATTGAGTTAATGTTATCGTTAGTTGGAAAAAATTCCTTTATTTCTTGAAGCATATTATAATAGCTACTCATATTATATGGGTAGGGAACATACCTATATGGGTGTGGGTTTAGGAACATGTTGTCTTGGTCTCTAACAGAAATATAACTACATAAAAATAAGTTTTATTTATAGAACCTTCCCATAAAAAGTTTAGATAAACAAAATTGGCGTGATTTGCCAGGGTCAGTGGCTACCCCAGAGCATCTAATATTTGCTTTACTGACTGCTGCATTTATTGATCCATCCATCACTCCCTCTTAGTCATCTGATTAAATATCTATATTACAAGCATCTGATCTGTTCTGTGTACTATTAGATAATTAGGGATTTAGTATTAAGGTATTCATAGATAGTCTGGCCCTGACTTTATTTACTAGCAATATAATGTTGGCCAAATTATCTAATTATTTAACCTTCTGTTTCCTTATCTGTGAAGTAGAGATAATAATTTCTACCCTAATTTTGCTATTGCTAGAGTTTGGAAATTTTATAATGCCATTATTACAATTTGTTCAATCGTAAGTCTTTTATATTCGTTTTCTAGTTTGACTGGGAACTTTGTTATGAGGACTTGATGGAATGCTTCTGCATTCTTGGAGTTATAGAATTCTTCAAGGCTTAAGTCAGAGTGCCAATAGTAGAAATTATAACAAAATCCCTGGCAAGTTAAACTTTTCTCAGTGAAGTTGAACATTGACTAAGTACTCCTCAATTCAGATTTATGAAAAAAAAAATAGTTAAAACTTAATAGTGCATCTTATATATCTCTGTTCTAAGAAATTTGCATATTGTTGAATCCTTATAATAATTCCTGAGATCGATATTATTGTTATCCTTGTTTTACAGATGAGGAAAGTAAGTTACAGTGTGGTCAAACAGTTTGTTCAGGGTCATACAACTAGTAAGTCTGTCAAGCTAGTATTCCAACCCAGGTAGTCTGGCTCAAGAATATGTTATATATATAGCTTCTTCGGCTGTAGCCATTTCCCTTTCACTTAAGATTTTGTATTTTTTAACTTTGCTAAGCTTTTATTTAAAAAAAAAAAAAGTTTATTTACTTTGAGAGAGAGAGAGAGAAAAGAGAAAGGGCAGAGAGAGATGGAGAGAGAGAACCCTGCACAGGCTCCATGCTGTCAGTACATAGCCCAATGTGGGGCTCCATTCCATGAATAGCGATATTATGCCTTGAGTTGAAATCAAGAGTCAGATGCTTAACTGACTGAGCCACCCAGGCATGCCACTTTGTTAACCTTTTAAAATAGATTCCTATTTTCAAGCATTTAATCCTTCACATTTCACATTCTTAGACATTAGCAGTACTAAAAATAGTTTGATTAGATTATTCCTCAAGATACAAAATTTTTAATTTTGGAGTAACACTTTCGTTTAGACTGAGCATTGTATTAGTCACTTTTAAACAGCCAAGTACACATTTCACAAATTACAATCATCTTTTCCCTAAATTATTTTCTTTATCTCTAATCTTTAACTTCATACCTATTGCAATTCATTTTTTTTTTCTACAATTTATTTGGAGAAATTTAAAGAAAACAGAAAGGTACAAAACGTAAGTTCTCATATCGCAGAGTTTATAGCTCTAACATTTAGTCATATTTCTTCTATTGCTTTCTAGAATCCTTTAAAAACTAATTTATTCTTTAATAAGGATGACTATTGTAGAGTAGTATAGGTTTAGCCTGGGAGTAAACATACTTAGTCATAGTGTTTGAATTGCTTTTCTCTTCACTCAGTTTTATATTTCCCTATTGACAGAATTCTGTAGAAAGCACCTTATCTAATTTGGAATGAGGGAATGCCTGATATTCCTCAATAACCATTCTTAGGCCAATTATTAGTGAGACATAGTTGTTCTTAAGAGATTTCAGCATGGGACAAAGATAGCTTCATGATAAGTATAATAAAGAGTCTCAGGAATAAAAGATATAAAACAAAGGCACAAGTGAATTCTGTTCTGGTAACATCAAAAGTGATTTAGATTTACTCTGATAAGAGGGAGAAGAAAACAATATTAACAATTATTGCAAAGCTGCAATACAATTGACTGACATTTCATAGGGTGTTTGTCCAACAACCTAATTATAAAGTGAGTTTTTCCACATGAACATTTAGATTACCAACTTAATAACTTATTTTTTTAAATTTTTATTTAAATTCCAGTTAATATACAGAGTAATATTAGTTTCAAGTGTACAATATAGAGATTCAGCACTTTCATACAATACCCGGTGCTCATTACAAACTTAATAACTTATAAAAATGTGGTGTCTAAATAAGTAAAGCAGTCCTCATGAAAGTGCTTCCTTTTTTATTTTTATTATTTTTTTTAATGTTTATTTTTAAGACAGAGATAGAACATGAGTGGGGGAGGGGCAGAGGGAGAGGGAGACACAGAATCTGAAGCAGGCTCCAGGCTCTGAGCTGTCAGCACAGAGCCTGACATGGGGCTCAAACTCACAAACCATGAGATCATGACCTGAGCCAAAGTATGATGCTTAACTGAGCCACCCAGGCACCCCTCTGCCTTTTTTAAATTAAATTATTTCATAAGATCCATCTGCTAATGAGAGCAGCTTTTGGTTTAAAGAGAAATATATAGGGGCATCTGGGTGGCTCAGGTGGTTAAGCCTCCAACTCTTGATATCAGCTCAGCTCTTGATTTCAGTATCCTGAGTTCAAGCCCTGCACTGGGCTCTGTGCTAGGGTGAAGCCTACTTAAAAAAAAAGAGAGAGAAATAGCAGTAGAGGCTCCTAGTAGAAATATTTTATTACCATAGTTCTTAATATTTATGAGTAAAGGTATTTATTTGGTGGTAAGGTAACCATATTGAAGAAAACCTTGAAATTTCAAATAAAATATTGAAGAAAAAACTAATAACACTTGATAAGATAGAAACTGGCTAATAACTTTATATAAAACTACATTGGTTTCCTGAGGTGATTATTGGATTATCTGAGTTTATGTTTGTTGGACTATCAGTATATCTCATTCTTTTTTTTTTTTTTAATTATAAAATTTAATTTATTTTTAAATTTACATCCAGGTTAGCATCTAGTGCAACTTGATTTCAGGAGTAGATTCCTTAATGCCCCTTACCCATTTAGCCCATCCCCCCCCTCCCACAACCCTTCCAGTAACCCTCTGTTTGTTCTCCATATTTAAGAGTCTCTTATGTTTTGTCCCCCTCCCTGTTTTTGTATTATTTTGCTTCACTTCCCTTATGTTCATCTGTTTTGTATCTTTTTTAAATTTTTTTTTTTTCAACGTTTATTTATTTTTGGGACAGAGAGACAGAGCATGAACGTGGCAGGGGCAGAGAGAGAGGGAGACACAGAATCGGAAACAGGCTCCAGGCTCTGAGCCATCAGCCCAGAGCCCGACGCGGGGCTCGAACTCACGGACCGCGAGATCGTGACCTGGCTGAAGTCGGACGCTTAACCGACTGCGCCACCCAGGCGCCCCATCTGTTTTGTATCTTAAAGTCCTCATATGAGTGATGTTATATATTTGTCTTTCTCTGACTAATTTTGCTTAGCATAACACCCTGTTCTTCCATCCACGTAGTTGCAAATGGCAATATTTCATTCCTTTTGATTGCTGAGTGATACTCCATTGTATATATTTACCACATTTTCTTTATCCATTCATCCATTAATGGACATTTGGGTTCTTTGCATACTTTGGCTATTGTTGATAGCGCTGCTATAAACACTGGGGGTGCATGTGTCCCTTCGAAGCAGCATACCTGTATCCCTTGGATAAATCCCTAGTAGTGCAATTGCTGGGTTGTAGGGTAGTTGTATTTTTAGTTTTTTGAGGAACCTCCATGCTGTTTTCCAGAGTGGCTGCACCAGCTTGCATTCCCACCAACAATGCAAAAGAGATCCTCTTTGTCCGCATCCTCGCCAACATCTGTTGTTGCCTGAGTTGTTAATGTTAACCATTCTGACAGGTGTGAGGTGGTATCTCATTGTGGTTTTGATTTGTATTTCCCTGATGATGAGTGATGTTGACCATGTTTTCATGTGTCTGTTAGCCATTTCGATGTCTTCTTTAGAGAAGTATCTATTCATGTCTTTTGCACATTTCTTTATTGGATTATTTGTTTTTTTGGGTGTTAAGTTTTATAAGTTCTTTATAGATTTTGGATACTAGCCCTTTATCTGATATGTCATTGGCAAATAACCTTCTCCCATTCCATCAGTTGCCTTTTAGTTTTGCTTATTGTTTCCTCCACTGTGCAGAAGGTTTTTATTTTGATAAGGTCTCAATTATCATGCTCTTGTTAAAGATGGCTAGAGTTTTCTTTCAGCAGAGAGGATACCAAAGAGTATACTTATTTTAGATAGGGTGAATATGATGAACTTGAGTAAAAGTTCAGAACTAAAAATATTTATGAAGAAGAAAAGTGAGAAAATAAGCTTGATGAATGATAAGTTTATATTGTAGAGTCAATTCCATTGATGACTTTTGGGTATCTCTCAATTGCTAACCATTGTGCTGAAGAATAAAGTAAGAAAATTGGGATGGAGTCATGTTAGGTAGGGTGGCATATGGCAGTAAAAGTTTAGAAGTAAGCATAGATAATGCAGTATGATGAACCACTGTGATTGCTTGTTAAGTGAAGTAAAAATATATTTAAAGTGAAAGTGTCAAGTGGAATCTTCCTTTATTCATAGAACAGATTAATTGCCATATGCCTTTTATTGATGATATAATAAAACTGCATATTATTAATTTAAATCATTGGCATTTGTAAGAACTTTAAAAAAAAACTTATAAACTTTTGACCTAGTCATTCTACTTCTGGAATCTATACTAACAAAGTAATCCTGAATATGTAAAATATCTTGCATGAGAATAGAAATAAAATTATATAAAACACAAAAATTTGGAAAGGAATCTAAATATTCAAGATTATTAAATGGTTGAGTAAATCCTAGTAAATCTCTTTAATGAACTCTCATTAAAATTTTTGTTAATGTGAATGGAACTGGAAGGTATTATGCTGAGTGAAATAAGTCAGAGAAAGACAGGTATCATGTTTTCACTTATATGTGGATCATGAGAAACTTAACAGATGACCATGGGGGAAGGGAAGGCTGTAAAAATAGTTACAAACAGAGAGAGAGGGAGGAAAACTACAAGAGACTCAAATACAGAGAACGAACTGAGGGTTGATGCTGGGGAGGTCGGGAAGATGGGAAAATGGGTGATGGGCATTGAGGAGGGCATTTGTTGGGATGAACACTGGGTTTTGTATGTAAGTGATGAACCATGGGAATCTACCCCAAAAACCAAGAGCAAGCTTTACACACTGTATATTAGCCAATTTGACAATATTATACTAAACACACACACACACACACACACACACACACAGCCTGTATATAAAATTAAACATGAAAAAAATGCCTGGCTAATAAAAGCAGAGTACTGTTTCTGGCAGAAGCATTATTTTCCATTGTAAATACTATGGTTATTAACTCCTTGTGTGATTGTTGGCATCTTTTCATTTTTTTGGAGGATATTTTCAATAATTTTGTTTCTGTCTGACTACCCTTACATGACTTTGTAATGCTATTTGGGGGAAATTATGGGAGCTGAGAGGCTCTAATAGAGAATATAAAAAGCATAATCTCAGAGTGTTTTAACAATGTTGTCATTGGTATTTTCAAAATGCTGTTTCTGGTGTGTTTTAGCTACATACACAAATTGTGACATTCTCTGAGAAATGTATTATATTTTATAATGTTATAAGCAAAGAGTCACTGACTTGGATTTTATTACAAATATATTGACATTATATTATAAAAAAGATTTTGTTAATGTGTATGAAATAACATGGAAAAATTTTGAGTTCAGTGAGAAAAAGCAATATATAAAATATGGACATCTAAGATAGTATAAAAATGTACATAGAAAAGAACTAGAAGGAAACATATGCACAATGATGGATATTTGGGTGTGGATTACCAGGTGATTCTTTTTTCTTTTGTCTTCTAAAGTTTCTTTAAAAAATAATAGTTATATGAAATGCATAAAATTTCTCTTATCTGGAACTGTAATTGGTAGGTAAACATTGGTTTACTGTTAATCATTTAGCTGTATCTTAATCATCTTTTAATATTTCAGCATAAAACTTCTTCTTACAAAAGAAAATTTATTTTTGTCTGGTGTTAGAATATTTATATTTTGTTGTCTGAATTTCAATTAATTTTGCTTTCTGTCTCCCACTCCCATAATTTTAGATTTAATTCAAGACTGGTCTAGTGATAGTGCTCCAGACATTTTTTCATTTGTGCCATATACATGGAATTTTAAAATCATGTTTCATCAATTTGAAATGATTTGGGCTGCTAATCAACACAATTGGATTGATTGTTCCACTAAACAACAAGAAAATGGTAAGAACATGAAAATTAAGTATTCTGTTCATTAAGACAAATGCCAAAAAAGGAAATTGATGTTGAATTTATAGTTTTAATGGAAACTAGAATTGATCTTTTTTCCATTGTCTTATAATACTTTCAGGGAACTATTTCAGAGTTTGTATTAGACTGAGCATATTGTCTTTAATTTTTTTAGGTATGTATTTAAGGCAATTTTGATTTCAAGTTTTATTGAAGTTAATTTTTTTTTCTCTTTTTGTTAGTGTATCTGGCAGCCTGTGGGGAAACATTAAACATTGATTTCTCTTTGCCTTTTACGGACTTTGTTCCAGCTACGTGTAACACCAAGTTCTCTTTAAGAGTACGTATAATTGCATACATTCCTTATTCCACAGGTTTATTAGTAAGTTTGATTTCCCAAAGCTTACCTTTACTTTTCCCTGCCTATCCCATTGCCATCCTCTAGTATTTTAGCTTTCCACCATTGTTTATGAGCTTCATTGTCACAGAAATGCTGCTGCTTCACTTTTGTAGTCAACTGTGATGTTCTGTCATTCTCCTAAGTTTCCCAACTTCCCCTGAGGAGTTGGGCAATAAAAAGAAAATTCCAAGTTGATTATTTTCTTACCGTTCATTTCTAACCCTTGTGGCTAACCTACATGTTCTTTTGAAAACCCCCTCTAATGTTTACAGTGTATGAACTAGATTTTACACTTCCCTGTATTCCGTTACTAATTGTAAACATGAATTCAGGGAATAGCCACAAATACCTTTTTTCCTTTTATATGAAAGGCAGCTCTAATGTTAAAAATTCTGTGGAACACCTCATTTTAGCATATGGGCAATCAGAAGTTGTTGTATTGCTGGAGGTGTGGTGGTAAAAAAAATAGCAACAACAATAATAAGAACTGCTAACACCTATTAAACATTTTCTGTGTTCTGGACACTATTCCAAGTGCTTTATGTGTATTAACTCATTTCATTCTCAGAACAATCCACTTGAGGTAGTTGTTTTACCTGCATTTATGAAATAGGAAACTGAGAAGCTGAGTTTATGTAACTTGTCATGTGACTAGTGAATGGCTGAGTTGGAATTTGAATCCAAGTGGTAAAGTTTAGGGCTCCATTCTCTTAACCACTCTGCTATGCTGCCTGTTAAGAAATCAGGCATCAGGAGCATTTGGGTGGCTCAGTAGGTTAAGCATCTGACTTCGGCTCAGGTCGTGATCTCAGGGTTCATGAGTTCGAGCCCCATATCGGGCTCTGTGCTGATAGCTCAGAGCCTGGAACCTGCTTCAAATTCTGTGTCTCCCTCTCTCTCTTTGTCCCTCCCCCACTCATACTCTGTCTGTCTCTAAATTAAACTAAATAAATAATTAAAAAAAATTAAAAACAAAAAAGGAAATCCGGCATCATGGCACCCTGATGTTTATTGCAACATTATTACAATAACCAAATTATGGAAAGAGCCTACATGTCCATTGACTGATTAATGGATAAAGAAGTTGTGGTATATATCTACAGTGGAATATTACTCAACTATAAAAATGAGTGAAATCTTGCCATTTGCAATGACATGGATGGAGCTAGAGTGTATTAATGCTAAGCAAAGTAAGTCAGAGGAAGACAAATACCATATGATTTCACTCATGTAGAATGTAAGAAACAAACATATGAACAGAGGGGGAAAAAAGGAGAGGCAAACCATAAAACAGACTCTTAACAATAAAGAAGGGAGGGTTGCTGGAGGGGAGGTGGGCAGGAGAATGGGCCAAACTGGTGATGGGAATTAAGGATGGTACTTCTGATGAGCACTAGGTATTATTACCTGTAAGTGATGAATCACTAAATTCTACTCCTGAAACTAATATTACACTATATGTTAACTAACTGGAGTTAAATTTTTTTTTTAATGTTTATTTATTTTTGAGACAGAGAGAGACAGAGCCTGGGGAGACAGAGAGACAGACAGACAGACAGACAGGGGAGGGTCAGAGAGAGAGGGAGACACAGAATCTGAAACAGGCTCCAAGCTCTGAGCTGTCAGCACAGAGCCCGACACAGGGCTTGAACTTACAGACCACAAGATCATGACCTGAGCTGAAGTCAGACGTTCAACCGACTGAGCCACCTAAGCGCCCCAACTAACTGGAGTTTAAATAAAAACTTGAATAAAATAAAATAAAATTCTTTAATAATAAAAGCTGAAAAAAAAGAAAGAGAGAGGGAGAGGGAGAGAGAGAGAAAGAAAGAAAGAAAGAAAGAAAGAAAGAAAGAAAGAAAGAAAGAAAGAAAGAAAGAAAGAAAGAAAAAGAAAGAAAGCAAAGCAAAGAAGTCAAGCATGTCAGGCTGACTGCTTGAACAAGATTAGGGCACCGACCTATAAGGAAAAAAGTGAAGCCAAATGAAGATCCTTTGGGGTATCAATTCAGAATTCTTCTCCTTAAAAAAAAAAATGTTTATTTATTTATTTTGAGTCATAGGAGAGCACAAATTGGGGAGGGGCAGAGAGGAAATCACAAGCAGGTTCTATACTTACAATCGTAAGATCATGACCTATGTTGAAATCAAGAGTCTGGCACTCAGCCAACTGAGCCACCCAGGCACCCCTTCAATTCAGAATTCTTAAAAGCCAATTGATGAACCAAGACTTAACTAGAATCAAGAGACAATTATATTTTAAAAATTAATAAAATGCAGAACATATACCACCTGAATTTAGCTGGTTTAAAAAAATTTTTTTTTTACTGAATTACATGTGAAATACCCATGGATACCATCAAAGATCATCTTTTTTACTATTTTGTGGAAACCATGCTATTTATTTCCTTGATTTTCTTAACTTATCAGAATTTACTTATAGTCCATATAAAATCTTAACTGTTATTTAATTGACCGTTCATTGTAAAATCTGCCTTTTGTATTTCTTTTGTATTCTGAAGATTATTATAGATAGGTTTGGCTATAATTAGAAATTTAACATCTTTGTGTACCTGTTGTGTTACTTTGGCTTATAATAAATTCTTTTTTAGGGAGAAGATGTTGATCTTCATTTATTTCTACCAGATTGCCACCCTAGTAAATATTCATTATTTATGCTGGTGAAGAATTGCCACCCAAACAAAATGACTCATGATACCGGTATTCCTGCTGAGTGTCAAAGTGGGCAGAAAACTGTTAAACCAAAATGGCGGAACATTACACAAGAAAAGTGAGTATTTTGTGTTTGTATGTGGAGAAATTATTCTTATGATTCTTTCAAAGAATAATGATAAAAGTTGATTATCTGTAACTAGCGTTTGGATACAATTAAAGGAATAAGTACCTGACTAGAACTTAATTTTTTGTTCTTCACAGAGCTGGTTGGGTTGAATGCTGGACTGTCCCAAGTGTCATGCTCACAATTGATTATACATGGCATCCAATTTATCCGCAAAAAGCAGATGAGCAGCTAAAGCAATCGTGTAAGTGTTTTTGTATAATTTGTACTTTGAAACATCTGGTTTTATGATTGATAACTATTAAAGGTATAAGAAATTGTTTTTAATTTTGGAAATGCATCTGTTCTTTTGTCATAATTGTATACATTTAAAAATCTGTTAAGTAATTGTGGCATAATTATAACTAACTTTCATTGAGTATTTACTGTGTATCAACTGCAATAAAACCTTGGTTTGTGAGCGTAATTCATGATTGTAATCCAAAGCACTTGTATATCAAAGAAATACAAGAAATAATGGAAACTTAGATGATTCGTTTCACAACCCAAAAATATTCATATAAAAATGATTGCAGTATTGTAATTTTGTAATACAAACTATTAACGAAAATACAAAATTTAAAGAGAAATAATTTGGCTGGTGTGAGGGAGACAAGAGAGAGGAGGGTTATTGTGTAGGATGACTTTCACTATCAGTAACAGAATCACTATTATTGGCTTAACGGAATATTTTTCTGAAAAGGGTCATTGTATACACTTGCATGGATGTTGACTATAGCACAGTATTAATAAACTCTTGTCATATATCGTATTTAATGCAACTGGTAATACGGCAGCAGAGGGAAGGGTTCATATCTGCAGGCAGCCTGATCTAGAATGAAGCAAAGCATTCCCAAGCTTACTCTTGAATGGAAAAGCAAAGGACTGTCCATAGGTGCTTTGAAGTGACAAAAAATACACTAGTGCCAGTTGTGGGTACCTTCCAACTTGCTGAAAAATCACTGATTGCTGCCAAACATCGTGGCCTGAGACCAAGCACCAAGCATCCGAGCATGGGAGATGATCACTCACAATCCCGCAGAGAGGGAGAGAGAGAGAAGAACCATTGACTCAGTTGTGATCATGTGACATTTGGCATCACATGCTACTCATATTGTAAGACATCGTTCATTTATCAAGTTAAAATTTATTAGAAATGTTTGCTCATCTTGCAGAATACTGGCAGAGCAAGTTATTTGCAATCCAAGGTTTTACTGTACTAGATAAGCTATTTCCTGGTTTACATTATCTCATTTAATCCTTATAACAACTCTGTGAGATAAATGTTATTATTGTCATCGTAGAGTTGAACAAATAATGCTTAGAGAAAGTAAATAATTTTTTCAAGTTCTACCAACTAGAAACAGAAGAGCTGTAATATCAAATAAGGTGCATGTGAGTATATACATAAACCACTTGGTTTCATGAAATGTTATTTTTTTTTGAAATGTTAGTTTTTTTTTAAATATACTTTCACAATTATATCATTTCATAATTATTCCAAACTGGAATTAGAATCACGTGATTTTTAATTTGTATTTTTCCAGTGAGTTAAGAGTTAAAGAATAGTTTTCATAATTGTTCTTATGTTTGGTGCTTGATAATGTCACACTGTATTTGAATTAAAAAAAAAAAAATTAAGTTTATTTATTGTGAGAGAGTGGGAGAGGAGCAAAGAGAAAGAGGGAGAGACAGAATCCCAAGCAGGCTCTGCACAGTGCAGAGCCTGTTGCAGGGCCTGAACCCATGAAACCGTGAGATCATGACCTGAGCTGAAACCAAGAGTCAGACACTTAATTGACTGAGCCACCCAGGTGCCCTGATAATGTCACGCTGTATTTGAATAGCTGTTTATGTGAAAACAACTTAGTACTTTAGTGCCCAAGTATAGTTAAAGCCTAATTGTGACCTGAATTTATATTGTAGGGACTCAAGGATGTTAATAGGAAATTTTCATTGATTCTGTGCCATCTGGTTATGTATTTCTACACATATTTCTGTGCAGTCTTCTATTGTGTATTCTTATTAGTCTTGCAGGTCTGTTTTCATTAGATATTATAGGTACTATATCAAAGATTGTTCATGAAAAATTGCAAAATAGAATCTCTTAGTGAATAGTTCCTTAAAGAACTTCTAAGAACTTCCCCTCCCCAAGGCATTCTTCTCTTTTTTCTTAATTTTTTCCAGTGTCAGAAATGGAAGAAACAATGCTATCTGTATTAAGGCCATCCCAGAAAACATCAGACAGAGTTGTTTCTTCTCCTTCTACTTCGTCACGCCCACCTATTGATCCCTCAGAACTTCCACCTGATAAACTTCATGTGGAAATGGAACTTTCTCCAGATTCTCAAATAACTCTATATGGACCATTATTAAATGCCTTCTTATGTATAAAGGTATGATTTTCAAAAGAAGTCACACATTTTTAAACATAGGTAAAACGGTTAATATCTAATTAAAATTGAGACCATTTGAAATAGCCAGTTAGATGGTTTAAAGTTGTTGAGGATATGTCATATATGTTGATTAGACTTGTGGTGTTAACTCAATTACAAATTCACTTATTAAAAATGGTGTACTTCTCAGTTGAGTTTTTGTTTTGTTTTTTTAGCATTGACTATATTCTAGGAATTGTACTAGTTGCAGGAGATAGAGATGATACAGCATTTTTTCTCAAGGAGGTAAGCTAGAGGATATAATAGGATAGACATATATAGGGACAAATTTTTAACATGTTGTAATATAAGAGCAAGAGAAGTACAAGAGAACCTTGTTATCTGAAAATAATAAAATCAGTGAATTAATTAAAAACAAACAACTTTATTTCATGCTAAACAATAAGCAAAGATATGTTTGGAGCACTTTCTTAACATTGAAGCAAATGTATGAAAATAAGGTTTTTTTCAGAGTATGACAAATTTAGGTTCTAAAGAAGTATGCCTTCTTTGAATAAAGACTGAATCAAATGTCAGTTCATTTTGGTATAATTTTTCCCTTGAAGTTGTATGCTTGCATAGTATGATAGCTCTTAAAGGTTGATCAAGCATGATCAAGGTCGATCAAGTAGAGAGGCTGTATTAAGATAAATATGTGAGCACTTTGTCAGTTTTCTACACATCACTCTTCTTTTGATATTCAAATCATGTTTTACAAAAGTCCCCAGCAAGTCATCAATAACTCTGATTTACTCATTTTTATAGGTAACTGCTCTAAGCCTTCTAGATCCGTACTTTAGCACTGATAGCTTTACCTGTGATTTGAGCGGTTGTCCAGCATCACGTTTAGCAACTTCATAAAATTCTGCGTTTTTCCAGGATTTTGCCAATTCACTTTGCTTTAGATTTTCATTATACTGTTCAATGTTCTACTACATCTGATAATCAAAGTGAGACTAACTGTCCAAACATTATCAATCATGAGCGTTAGAGTTACTTGTGGGATAGATTTTTGTGTGAGTCTAAATTTATCATTGTTTACTTATTTGCTTCCTTGTGTAATTTCATAACTGGAGGTTTGGATATTGAATGCTTAGGTAACAGGCAATCCGATAATGTACAGTGACAGGAGTAATTAATTCTGGAAAGGGTCTAGGATGATCAGGGTTATCAGGAAAGGACAATCAATGTTTGTTAATAAAGGCTCTCTGGAAGAAGTACTTACTAGCTGAACAGATTTTGTAGGTATCTAAAATTTTTATATTTGATATAATGTCTTATATTTACTAAAAACTACCCTAAAGCATCAGATGATATAACTTAAGATAAAAGATGCAAGGGACAACGTGTTTAATATTTGTGGAATCTAAGGTGTCTGGTTTTAGGAGAGATTCCTGAAGGAGTGGTTCTTCAGATTCAAAGGGGAGAAATACCACCCCCCACCCCACACACACATTTTTTTTTTTACCTTGTGACCATTGTTTGACCTAAAACATTCTTCACATATTTCTCCCAATATCTTATTTTCTTGGATTGCAGGTGAATAACTATGAAGGATTTAAAATGCATTTTTCATGTTAAAGTTTCCTTGAAGAGGCTGAACTATATTTTAATTTAAATGTAAGCAATGATTTAGTAAGTGAAGATGGTTATATTGTTATAATACGAGTTTTGAATACCAGCAAAGAGATATTGACACTGTTTTTTGCATTACTCTATGTATATGAGCCTCAATTTTTTTCTTCTAAAAATTCCATAGTAATATATATTCATCAAAAATAAGAGTACTGTAACAAAAATAAAGAGAAAGGAGTATATGCCTTCTTTGGACTTCTTTACAAATTCTATTCCATAAACGTAACCTCTGTTGATAGTTTGTTTTGATGCAGTCCTTTTCATACATTAAGATATAACAACTGTCTAGTATTGTCAAAAGTTTGTTGTACTAAACTTTGTGTTAGTATTTACATTCATCAAATTAACTCAGAACTTGTATGAAATGTCTACTAAAACATATTAAAATTTTTAAGGTTTTGAAATATTAAAAAATATATATATCTAAAATATGACAAACAAAAGGTTTTTTAAGCCAGTGAACTCTATGAACTCTTTATTAGGAATACAAGTAACTCCTTAAGTCTTTTTTTTTTTTTTTTCCTTCTTTCTTTTTTTCCCTTCCTCCTATATAGCTTAGGTGTCATGCTGGTATGGAGATATTATCTGATCTTAAATATCTCTCTTTAAATTACTTTTTTTTTTTTTTTTAATTTTTTTTTTTTTTTCCAACATTTATTTATTTTTCGGACAGAGAGAGAGACAGAGCATGAACGGGGGAGGGGCAGAGAGAGAGGGAGACACAGAATCGGAAACAGGCTCCAGGCTCTGAGCCATCAGCCCAGAGCCTGACGCGGGGCTCGAACTCCCGGACCGCGAGATCGTGACCTGGCTGAAGTCGGACGCCCAACCGACTGCGCCACCCAGGCGCCCCTAAATTACTTTTTAAACATTTGTTTTAATATATAACTTATATATTAGTGTCAGTGTTAGAATGTATGTATCTATAAATGAAAGAAAACAAAGAGAATGTGAAAATTCATGTAACTGAGATTGTATTTTCCTTAGTTACTAGATTTAAACATCAAGAAATTTTAAAGGATAGGTTAGGAAAAAAATGAATCATTTTATATTTGTTTGACTGTAAAACTGATTTCCAAAATCCATAAAAGAAACTAGGCTTACTATTATTATTACTAGGAACTCTGAGGAGAATATATACTAACATGCATTAAAATCAATGAGAATATTTTATGGAAATGTCTACATGTTCTGAATTGACTTCTCTTTTTACATTTTTTCTTAATGGAAGAATGGAAATCTGAATCTAAATACTGATAGCATGTCAGTGGTAGTCAGTAGTAACTGTGGATTAAGGGTGGGTATAGTATGTATGTTTTTCTTACTGAAAAAAAAGTTTTAGTGGTCTTAAACAGAAGCCTGGCTATCAAATTTCCATGAAAAAAAATTTGAATACTGGAAACTGAGTACCTGTAGATTTTTTTTCTCCCCCTGCATCTCTGAATTTATTAGCTGTCTTCTTTTAACTATTGTGATAATTCTTCTTTTTCTTCTTTTTTGAGAAATGAGTATCATTACATAAATATGAATGTTTAGGCTGGGGAAAAAATGGTAGTGTCCTGTTACTTGCAATAGTTACTTGACACTAATAATAAACTATCTCTAGGAAAATAAAATTTCATAGGACTCTTAAGTAGTTTGAAAATATAGCTTATTTTATCATTTTTAAATTCATTCATGCCACAAACTTGGCAAAGTAATATATTTTCCCAGTTAGGTAAGTCATTGTTTTGTTTTGTTTTTTTCCTAGTGTTGTTTTAAAGATGGTTTTAAAGATAGTTCAGTTTTGCATGCCACTTACCATAACATCGAAATGGAATTTTTATTTGTCTTTGTAAATATTTGTGTACATTTATTAATCTTAAAATACTATAAAAGTTTGCCATAATATATTACTACTTATACTTCAGTCAGCCTTTTGGTAATTTTTTTTTAGTGAATCCTTAAGAAATTAACCCTTACAGATGGAGTTCATATACTAAAAACAAAACAAAACAAAAACCTACAATGAAAACAAATAAAACTTCAATCACACACTCAACATTAAACATTTAACACAAGGCTAATGTTTTAAAGGAGTTATAATTTTATTACTATCTTTAATTTTTAAAATTTAAAAAAAAAATATTTATTTTGAGAGAGAGAGAAAGAGAGAGGGAGAGAACGAATGTGGGAGGGACGGAGAGAGGGAAAGAGAGGAAATCCCAAGCAGCCTCTGCACTGTCAGCGTGGAGCCCTATGCAGGGCTCGAACCCATGAACCATGAGATCCATAAATCATGAAGATCATGAGATCATGACCTGAGCCAAAATCAAGAGTCAGATGCTCAACAGACTGAGTCACGCAGGTGCCCCTTAACAGTAATTTTGTCAATAATATTCAATAGGTTCAGACATGATAACTCATAAAAGACTCCTAGAGTGTTTTAACTCTCAAAACAGTCATTGGCATATTTAATAAAAATTAGCAAATGTCCTCTACCATGTTAGGGATTTCAGTATTCCCTAAAGAATTTGCTATGAGTTATTTCTGTTTTAGATAATTAAATGGAGATTGGTTTGTTAGCAAATTGAACATTAGGCCCAAGAGAATATTTTTCTTTTAATTTTAATAATCTATAGTAATTTTCTTTTTTTAAGGTTAAAAATTACAAGAGACTGTAAGAGACTACTAGGGAATCTTTTAAAAATAAGATATATAGAGTAGGATTATTAAAAATTGGCTAAAATGAGCATAACTTATTTCTGTTGATTTGTTGGTAACTCTTAGTATGTTGAAAGCTAATAAACGTGAACAACTGTACACTGACTCCATTGATAAGTTGTGTGGAGGAAGGGTGGAATAGAAGTGATTGGGTCTAGTGGCCATTTATAGTTAAATTCACTGAAGAAACCATTCTTTCCATCTGTCTCTGGAATGTATACCTGTTGCAAACCTACTGAACCCATCTCCAGGACTGGAATGGAATGTATATTTTGAAAAGCCTTCTCAAATGATCTAAGGGAAGACTGTGGCTCTGAATACCTCTAGATCTTTAATGTTGATTGAAATCAATTAGGGGCGCCTGGGTGACTCAGTCGGTTAAGCATCTGACTTGGGCTCAGGTCATGATCTCACAGTTCATGAATTCAAGCCCCATGTCAGGCTCTGGACTAACAGCTCAGAGCCTGGAGCCTGCTTCAAATTCTGTATCACCCTCTCTCTCTGCCCCTCCCCTGCTGGTGCTCTGTCTCTCTCAAAAATAAATAAAAACATTAAAAAAAAATCAATTAGACATTTATTTTTCATTTAAAAATTTTAATGTTGGAATTTAGGATAAAAACCAATGTTGATTTACATTTATATTTGTGCTTGAGTTTGTCCATGGTTCAGAGTTACATAATAAAGGCAAGTATCAAGATGTCAAGCAGGTTCTAAGTAGGACCTGTATTATTTAGAGGCAGATAACGATAGAGAATACAGCAAAAAAACATTAGTTTTGTGAGTCAGTAGCTTTGGGATTTTAATATTAGTCCTGCCACTAATTAACCAAATGACTATATGCCCTGCAACATTCTTTCCTATTAAAAGCTATTTAATTGGCCTGATTAATTGACTAGTCAGAAAATAAATGTCAATAAGTAAAATGCAGAATTTATCAAAATACTAACTTGATTTCTAATGTTCAAGAAATATAGTTAACTGTGCTAACAGGAATATTTTAACAACTTTTGATTGCTACTGACAGATCAAATTGGTCAAATTTAAATGCAGAATAATGGTAAGATAAAAGAATTTCATTTAAAGTACATCAGGTAGAGGGGCACCTGGGTGGCTCAGTCAGTTGAGCTTCTGACTTTGGCTCAGGTCATGAATCTCACGGTTCATGAGTTCAGGCCCAGCATCAGGCTCTGTGCTGGTGGCTTAGAGCCTAGAGTCTGCTTCAGATTCTGTGTCTCCCTCTATTTCTATGCCTCCCCATGTCTGCCCCCCCTTCTCTCTCTCTCTCTCTAGCTCTCTCTCTGTCTCAAAAATAAAAACATTGAAAAAAAATTAAAGTCAGAGAGACAAATACCATATGATTTCACTCATATGTGGAATTTAAGAAACAAATAAGCAAAGGGAAAAGAGAGAGTCAAACCAAGAAAAAGACTCTTAATTACAGAGAACAAACTGATGGTTACCAGAGGGGAGGCATGCAGGTGGGAGGGATATGAGTGAGATAGGTGAAGGGGATTAAAGAGGGCACTTGTGACAAGCACCACTACGTGTTGTATGGAAGTGTTGAATCACTATATTGTACATCTGAAACTAATATGACACTGTATGTTATTTGGAATTTAAATGAAAAGGTTTTTTATTTTTAAGTTTATTTTGAGAGAAACAAAAAACAGAGTGAGTGGGGGAAGGGAAGAGAGAGAGAGAGGGAGAGAGAAGAGAGTCCCAAGTAGGCTCTGAGCTGTCAGCATGGAGCCCAATGTGGAGCTTGATCCCACAAACTGTGAGATTATGAACTGAGCTGAAATCAGGAGTCAGACACTCAACAGACTGAGCCACCCAGGCACTCCTAAATAAAATGTTTTTTTAAAAAGGAAAATAATAATAAATTTAAATTCTGGTGTAAAACGAACCAAGATATTAATAGTTAAAATACTTTGCATAAGGAACCAGGATGAACTATGTGAAAGGAAGTTTTGGTAACCATCAATAACATGTTTTTATCATCAGGAACCAAAATTGGACATTCCTATTCAGGTTGTTAAAAGCACTTTTGATATTATTTCACCCAGAATATATGAATTGTGGTAGTTAGCTAATTGGATTTAGATTGATTTTCAGTGAATTGATCTTCCTTCAAAGGATGTCTTTTGGGTATTGTTGTCTCAGAACTCTGAGAAAGATTGAAAACTTTTGAACCTTACACATCTTCAAAGTTTTCTTAGAGTTTTTGCTATAATTGGAGGTGGTTTGTCATGAAGCTTTACTATAAACTTAGGTTATTTATTTATTTATTTATTTGTTGTTACAGAATGTTTATTTGCTAAGTAGCTAAGTAGGTGTATGTCATAAGCATATGTATCTCTCTCTCTCTCTTTTTTTTTTTTCCTTTCAAGGAAACAGACCATATACTTTTAACCAAAGAAAATAGGGAGATGCTTAGTTTACAAAATTCAGGCTCTAATTTGAAAAGTTACTGTTACATATCTCTTTGATAGCAGTTTGTTCTTAATATTTATAGGAAAACTACTTTGGGGAAGATGACATGTATATGGATTTTGAAGAGGTTATTTCAAGTCCTGTTCTGTCACTGTCAACATCATCCAGCTCTGGGTGGACTGCTGTTGGAATGGAAAATGACAGAAAGGAAAATGAAAGTTCAGCCAAATCAATTCATCCGCTTACCTTGCGTCCTTGGGATATTACTGTACTTGTTAATTTGTACAAAGTTCATGGGCGTCTTCCTGTTGTAAGTGTTTACATAATCAAAATAATCTGGAGTGTATTATGAAATTCACCCAACTCAGACAACTAACTATATGTGTGTGTACACACATGCACACACTAATAAAAAAATTCAGATTCAAAAACTTTAAAATTTATCCTTTTACCTTATAAAGCTAGTTTATTATTTTCTTCATAATGTGATTACTTAATCATTGATAATTTTCTGTTTCTCTTCTTTCACTTTAGTTCCTTCTTTGCTGTTCTGTGTCACGTTAGAACATTTTGTCACGATGTTGAGTTGCTGGGTTTATAGTTAGCTCAACGGATATTCTAGGATTTATGTTGTCTTATCCTTTATCTCCAACTCTAGACCATTGGGTGCCTTATGGTGAACTTACTACAAAATCAAGATGCAGATTGACCCTGGAGATTGAATTGTTTTCTGGGGTTTGGATCCAGCACAGAATCCTGGTTCAGTCTAAGGGTGACCCATGGACTTTTGGGGCTGACTTGCAATGGGATTATATTGCCCAGAGAACCCAGGGTTGTTGGAGTGAGGCCAGATAGGGAGGGTGAGGCCCTAGAGAATTGTGCTGCCTACTGGCTCCATGTCATGTACCTACGGTTGCACAGCAGAGGAGTCATCTCTGGTGCTTAGTGAACCTAATGATCTTAGTAGAGTACAGAACAGTTTTGTCAGTAAACTTCTGCTTTTTAAGAATCAAAATTTCTTAATTATATAAGTGTGATTTTTATTTCCCTATACTGCCTTGGTCTTTATTTTTTCCATATCTTGATTATGGTATTTTGTTTGACTTTAGCATGGAACCACTGATGGTCCTGAGTGCCCTACAGCATTCTTGGAAAGACTGTGTTTTGAAATGAAAAAAGGATTTAGGGAGACCATGCTGCAACTTGTCCTGTCACCCCTGAATGTGTTTGTCAGTGACAATTATCAGGTAATGTGAAAGTGAGTCATGGTAGGGGCTTAGAGATGAATTATTACTCTTTATAGGGTTGATACAGTGTGTTAGCTTCTGTGTATGGTATAGGTAGCTCTTTAAGTTAGAAGCTTTTAATTTAACCATATTAAGAGGTTTTGTATATGTATGTGAGTTTTTCCAAGAATCTCAGTCTTGTTTTTTTTTTTTCTGCTGTTTGCTATTTATGTGATCCCATACAATTGTACTCTATTGTTTTTAGAGATGAAGAGAAATATTTTATAAATTTTTCATGTTTATGGAAGGGGAAAATATATAAAATTTTGGTGGACTCTTTTGAAAATGACAACCTGAATATTCATCTTATCCAGTCCTATAAATCTCCAAACATACATATCCACATGGCCAGTAGTTTATTCTTTTCATGTAACACACTTAAAAGATACTTTGTTAATCCCTTCAAGATATCCCCTGGGCTGTTTGGAAGAGAACCAATAATATTCACCAAAAGGGAATAATTTACAATCTTGGGTAAATTATCACTTTGTTGTTATTTTTTAATGTCAAATGGCTTCACTTTTCATTTACTAGTACTTTAGGGCTCTTCCCTACTTTATTCAAGTTGTGAGCTTTAGAAAAATAAATGGATTTTAATATAAGGCAAAGTAAAATTATATGGAAGGATGAATCTGATACCCTCAAATCATCAACTGATGATAACTTGCATGGTTTCTATGTAGTAACTGATCATTTTATTTAAAATAGCCTATCCCTTCTTAACTCTTTTGCCACAACTGACCATATTTTTCTACATAGAATCTAATTTTTTCATATGTATATATTTTTGACATAGCTGAACTCATAATGGCTCAGACTTAACATATGTTTATTTTTGCCACAGAGAGTGTTTCTTTTATCAACTTTTATTTTTATTTTTTTTTTTTTTAATTTTTTTTTCAACGTTTATTTATTTTTGGGACAGAGAGAGACAGAGCATGAAAGGGGGAGGGGCAGAGAGAGAGGGAGACACAGAATCGGAAACAGGCTCCAGGCTCTGAGCCATCAGCCCAGAGCCTGACGCGGGGCTCGAACTCACGGACCGCGAGATCGTGACCTGGCTGAAGTCGGACGCTTAACCGACTGCGCCACCCAGGCGCCCCGTCAACTTTCATTTTTAAATAATAGGCGTACCTCATTTTATTGCATGTGCTTTATTGCACTTTGCAAATATTGCATTTTTTACAAATTGAGGTTTGTGGCAACTTTGCATCAGGCCAGTCTGTCAGGGCTGTTTTTCCAGCAGCATTTGCTCACTTCATGTCTCTGTGTCACATTTTGGTAATTTTCACAATATTTGCAACTTTTTCATTATTGTATTTGTTATGGTGACTTGTGACCACTGATCTGTGATGTTACTTTTGTAATTGTTTCGGGGTGCCACACACTGCCCATATAAGATGGCAAACTTAATTGATAAATGTTGTGTGTATTCACCAACCAGCTGTTTTCCTGTCACTCCCCCTCTTCCTGGGCCTCCCTGTTCTCTAAAACACAAAGATATTGAAATTAGGCCAATTAATAACCCTGCAGTGGCCTCTGAGTGTTAAGTGAAAGGAAGAGCTGTATGTCTGTCACTTTAAGTCAGAAGTTAGAAATGATTCAGCTTAGTGAGGAAGGCATGTAGAAACCCAAGGTAGACTGAAAGCTAGGCCTCCTGCACCAGTTAGCCAAGTTGTGATGCAAAGGAAAAATCCTTCAAGGAAATTAGAAGTGCTGTTCCCATGAACACACTGATGATAAGAAAAAAAACCCAGCTTATTATTATTATTTTTAATGTTTATTTTTTGAGACAGAGACAGAATGCGAGTGGGCTGGGGCAGAGGGAGAGGGAGGCACAGAATCTGAAGCAGGCTTCAGGCTCCGAGCTGTCAGCACAGAGCCTGACACAGGATGCGGGGCTCGAACTCACAAGCTGTGAGATCATGACCTGAGCCAAAGTTGGACGCTCAACCGACTGACCCACCTAGGCACCCCCACAACAGCTTATTTTTGATACAGAGAACGTTTCAGTGGTTTGGATAGGAGATTAAATCAGCCACAATATCTCCTTAAGCCAAAACCTAATCCAGAGCAAGGCCCTCACGCTCTTCAATTCTGTGAAGTCTGAGAGAGAAGAGGAAGCTGCAGAAGAAAAGTTTGAAGCTAACAGAGGTTGGTTCATGAGGTTTAAGAAAAGAAGCCATCTCCATAACATAAAAGCGCAAGGTGAAGCAGCAGGTGCTGATGTAGAAGCTATAGCAAGTTATGCAGAAGATCTAGCTAAGATAAGTAATGAAGATGGCTACGCTAAAGAACAGATTTTCAAAGTAGATCAAACAGCCTTCTATTGAAAGAAGGTGACATCTAGGACTTTCATAACTGGAGAGGAGAAGTCAATGCCTGGCTTCAAAACTTAAAAGGACAGGCTGATATTCTACTTAAGGGCCATTTACAACTGGTAACTTTAAGTTGAAGCCAATGCTCATTTACCATTTTGAAAATTCTAGGGCCCTTAAGAACTATGCTAAATCTACTTTGCCTGTGCTCTATCAGTGGCACAACAAAGTCCGGATGACAGTGCATCTGGTTACAACATGGTTTACTGAATATTTTAAGCTCACTATTGAGACCTACTGCTAAGAAAAAGAGGGTTCTTTCAAAATGTGGGGGCTCATTGACAATGCACCTGGTCACCCAAGAGCTCTGATGGAGATGTACAGTGAATTTCATATTTCCATGCCTATTAGCACAATATTCAAATTTGCAGCCTTTGGATCAAAGAGTCCTTTTGACTTTCAAGTCATATTATTTAAGAAATACATGTTGTAAGACTATAATAGCTGCCATAGGTAATGATTCCTCTGGTGGATCTTGGAAAATTGAAAGCCTTTTGAAAAGGGTTCACCGTTCTAGATACCATTAAGAATATTCATGATTGACAGGAAGAGGTTGAAATATCAACATGAAGAGGAGTTTGGAAGAGTTGCTTCCAACTCATGGATGACTTGAGGAGTTTAAGATTTCACTGGAGGAAATAACTGCAGGTGTAATGGAAATAGCAAGAGAACTGGAATTAAAAATGGAGCCTGAAGACGGGACTGAATTGCTGCAATCTCATGATCAAACTTTAATGGATGAGTTGCTTCTTAGGGATGAGCAAAGAGTGGATTCTTGAGAAGGAATCTATTTCTGGTGAAGACGCTGTGAAGAGTTTTGAAGTGACAACAAGGATTTAGATTATTACATAAACTGAGTTGATAAAGAAGCATCAGGGTTTGAGAGGACTGACTCCAAACTTGTAAGAAGTTCTTCTGTGGGTAAAATGCTGTTAAACAGAATGGCATGCTACAGGGAAATTATTTGTAAAAGAAAGAGTCAGTCAGTGCAGCAATTTATAGTTTCGTATTTTAAGAAATTGCCATAGCCACCCCAACCTTCATCAGCCACCATCCTGATCAGTTATTAGCCATCAACTTGGAGGCCAGGCTCTGCGCCAGCAAAAAGATTATGACTTGCTGAAAGCTCAGATGATGGTTAGCAGTTTTTAGCAAAAGTATTTTTTAATTAAGATACCTTTGTGTATAGTTTGTTTTTAGACATAATGCTGTTGCACCCTTAATAGACTATAGTTTGGTAGACACAATTTTTATGTGCACTGAGAATCAAAAAAAATTTTATCTGACTTGAGCTATATTGTCATAATTGCTTTATAGTGGCAGACTAGAACTGAACCTGAAATATCTCTGAGGTATGCCTATAATTATAGATTCATAAGGAGTTGCAAAGATAGTACAGAGAGGTCCTATGTACCCTTCACCCAATTTCTTCCATGTAGATCTTTTACATAATAAGTGTAATATTAAAACCAGGATTGATATTGGTACAACGTGTGTGCATAGTTCTTGCCACTTTATCACATGTGTAGTTTCATGTAACTGCCATTGAAATTAAGATATAGAACTATTCTGTCATCACAAAGATCTCACTTGCATAACACTAGTATTTTAACTTACTATAGAAACCTTAAAAACCACTCTCAGAGCACTTGGGTAGCTCAGTCAGGTAAGCATTGGACTCTTGATTTCCGCTGGGGTCATGATTTCATGGTTCATGAGATCAAGCCCCACATAGAGCCCTGCACTGACAGTGCAGAGCCTGCTTGGGATTCGCTCGCTCTCCCTCTCTTTCTGCCCCTACCCCCTGCTCATGCTGTCTGACTGTCTGTCTGTCACTCTCTCTCAAAATAAATAGATAAACCTAAAAAAATAACTCTTACCCTCCTGTCTTAGTAGGTCATTAGAATTGGTTGTTTTTTATTCTGGGAGGTGAGTATGTGGAGAAGAAGCCCCTCTTTTTTAATCTATTGAGGAAATTAATAAAAATAAAAGGGAAATAAGTCTTCTTATGTCTGAGTTCTGAGAATCTTAGGTGAGTATCTATGTTTTCTTAGGCGTACTTGCTAACACTTCAACTTTTATTTATTTTTTAAAGTTTATTTATTTTGAGAGAGAGAGAGAACATGAGCATGGGAGGGGAGAGAGAGAGAGAATCCTAAGTAGGCTCCATGCTGTCAACGTGGAGCCTGATGCAGGGCTGAATCCCACAAACCATGAGGTCATGACCGGAGCCGAAATTAGGAGTCGGGCACTTAATGGACTGAGCCACCCAGGTGCCCTCAACTTTTAATTACTGCATTCTCAAAAGACTTTACTATATATAAAAAGAACATTTTATTGAGTTCATGAGAGTTCACATTAATCCTAATTATAATTGTAATTATTAGTTATTGGCAAACTTGTACAGAGACTGGAGTATAATGTATGATTTATTTGGTGATTAGAAAAGAAGTTCGTGGATTGGAGATATCAAGGTGCTAGTAGATGTACTGGTGGTATTTTGTTTCCTACGTGGTTAGCACTTTATAATTTACCCTGAAAGCAAGGGTACTTTCTATGTATTCTCTTAGAATTTACTTATCTACCTGACTTGCTTACATTTTATATATCTGGCATGACTATTCCTAAGAATTCTTTTGTGGTACAGGTGAGTTACCCAGGATTTAGCTGCTTATTCTCAATAGCATTAGTCTTGTTTTTTTTTGTTTTTTTGTTTTTTTTTTTTTTTTTTGAGAGAGAGGGAGAGAAAGAATCCCACAAGGTGCAGATAGAGAGGGAGAAAGAGAGTGCAGAGCCCGGAATGTGGCTTGAGCTCACCCAAAGCTGGGCTCGAGTTCATCTGAAGTGGGGCTCAAGCTCGCACAATGCAGGGCTTGAACTCACTAACCATGAGATTATGACCTGAACCAAAGTCAGATGCTTAACCAACTGAGGCACTCAGGCATCCCCTGATAGCATTAGTCTCAAGGCAGGGCCTCAAGGTTAAGGATCTGAGATGATGGATAGATTATTGTGTCCGACTTATGGAACCATCCCTTTTAACTTATGAGCATTTTATGATGTATATTAGTTTCCTAGGGCTGCCACAGCAAAGTACCTCACACTGGGTGGCTTAAAACATGAGATATTTGTTCTCTTATAGTTTTGGGGCTTAGAATTGTGAAATCAAGGTAATCAAGGTACTGGCAGGGCCATGTTTTCTCTGAAGGATGTGGGAAAGGATCTCCTTGTCTCTGCTAAGCTTTTGGTGGTTGCTAGCAATCCTTGGCATTCCTTGCCTTGTAGACTCATTGCTCAACTCTGTGTCTTTGTCTTCTCATAGCATTGTCTCCATGTGCATGTCTGTGTCCCAATTTTCCTCTTACAAGGATATCAGTCATTGGTTTAAGGCCTACCCTAATTTGATGTAACCTTATTTTGATTACATCTGCTAAAACCCTGTTTTCAAATACAGAAAGGTCATAATCACAGGAGCCTCAACTTAGGACTTAAATATGTCTTTTTAGGGGACACAATTCAACTCACAATATGATGCAACACACATAAAATCTAGAATATACTCTTTGTTGGTGTACTAGGTAGGCTCTATCTATCTTTAGGACAAGCCAAGATCCATATGTATTCTTGAGCTCAAAAAATATTGATCAGAAGTATCTTACACTGAGAATTATCAAATCTTAGTGCCAGAAGTGATCTTTATTGACCATCCTCTCTAACTTCCTCAGGTAAAATAGAAGGGAACTGATGCCTGAGAAACATAGGTGATTTTACATACTGTCACACAGCTTGGATGAAAATAAAAGTAAAAATATTTTGAAAGAGCTTCTAGAGGTATTATAGTCATAATTTGAAATTTTCTTTTAAGAATTCCTTATGAATTTGATTTAGCTCATATCCTCTTTGTTTTTTTAAGAATACATTTCCTAAAATGTGTTGAAATAAGGAACACTATGCCTTGTGCTGATGGCCTGCATACACCTACCAAAAAGATTACTGTTGTAAAATTAGCTTGGGAATTATCTGTGAACTGTCTTAATATATATTAGTATACTGAATTCTCTGAAAAGACTTGCTGTAATATATAGTCACTTAGTGGTATCTACCTTTTGTGGTCACTGTTAGGTGCAGTGGGATAAGTGGTAAACAAGACAGAAATGGTCTTTACCCTAATAAACCTGGTGAAGAAGAGAAATATTGAGGAAATTAATATAATAAATAGTGGTCTTGAGACAAGAACATGATAAGATTGGCCTTCTTAGATTTCTGTGGTTGTTTTGTAGAATATGTAGGAGACAGATGTAAAAGTGAATGCTGGGAGGCTTTGCAAAACCCTAGCAAGAGGTCATATTATTTGGACCATGTTGATAGCAGTGAAGATGGAAGAAAATCAATGCATTTCTGAGAGATTGGGAGTATAGTTTACAGAAACTGGTGACTGATGGGTAGGGCATGGCTGAACGTGTTTTGATTCTCTATTACTAATAATATTTTGTGAACTAGTATTCTATGGAATACCCTATTTTAGGACATATCTTTTAGCTTTCTGAATAAATCCCAGAACTTTTCTCTTTGAAATATTTGCTGCTTTTTAGTAGTAAGTATATAATTTCTATAAGGTAAATCTATCCTTCTTATATTTATATATAGTTCTCAAAATCTATATGAAAGATAGCTTTCTTCCCTAGTTACTCATTTCTTGATCTTATATATTGGTCTCTTTTCTTCTCTGTTTTTTTCTTTTTAATATTTTTACAATTTATTTTTATTTACTTTTTGTTTTTGTAGAGAGAGAGTACAAGTTGGGGAGGGGCAGAGGGAGAGGGAGAATCTCAAGTAGGCTCCACACCTGGTGCGGAGCCCAACATAGGGCTTGATTCCACGATGCTGGGATTATGACCTGAGCCAAAATCAAGAGTTGCATGCTCAACTGACTGAGCCACCCAGGCGCCTCTCTTTTTAATATGTATTTTAATCTTATTATTCCAGCCTTCCCACCAAAGACTGGTCTCTTATATGCCCCGTCCGTCAGAGTACTAGTTCCTTTTTATTCATTGAGGCAGTTATCAGAGAGGTCTCATTCTTTTTAGGACTTTACTATCTTGCTTTGCTGTTGGGCTCTTATGGATACTGTCACTAAAGGAGCTTAAATGAGACTCCTTATGGATCCTTAAGTCATATTTTCCGGAGAGCATGATTTTACTTGGACTCTGGAGGAAAAAAAACAAAACAAAAACAAAAACAACTAGAAATTATAATGCTGATTTTCTTGTACTTCTTACAGTCTTACTATTGTTTTCAGCAGCGACCCCCTGTGGATGAAGTACTCCGGGAAGGTCACATCAATTTGTCGGGTCTCCAGCTGAGAGCACATGCTATGTTCTCAGCAGAAGGTCTTCCTTTGGGAAGTGATTCTTTAGAATACGCATGGTTAATTGATGTGCAGGCTGGAAGCCTTACAGCTAAGGTCACAGCACCACAGGTATGATTCTCTGACTACTTTTCTTCCTTTGCTCACCCACTTCACCAAGAGTAAGTTGTATACCTGTTTAAACGTTCATTGCATTTTCACTATTGGCATTCTGATGGCCAGACAACTCTTTGCCTTTTGGATTGGAGTCATTCTTGCCATTCAGAATTGTCTTAGCAATGGATGAGTCAGAGACAAGTTTCACTTTTTGAGTCACATAGTATTGAAGGGTGTAATGTTTTATAGTTCTTCATAATGCTTTCAAGATCGAGACTTTGGGAAAATCTCAGTATGAGGACTGTTCTGGAAATTTTATGTATTCTTAAAATTACATTAGTTTGCTCACTGTTAAAATTTTCTTTTCCCAGTATATGGAATAATTTGTTAAGAATTTTTCTTTCTTGTTTATTTCTTAAGTAGGATTTGAAAATATTATTTATGGTGTTAAGGATTAGGTAGCTTGGTTTTTTACTTGTCATATCTCAAAGCAAGATAACATCATTTGTATCTGCTATTAATGACGTGGATATTGATTTTAAAAAAATAAAAACAAATTTACTAGTTAGTAAACCGATGTAGAGTGTAGGTTGTGATCCTTCTGGATAAAATCCCCCTCCTCTTCATTGTTCGCCTTATTCTTTATGACTCAGAGGTCATAAGGATTATTTAGTTCTAGAAATGGACCACTGAAATTTAGCCAAATAGCCATATTACTGTAACATTTCACCTGTTGAGCCACATATTTTTTTAAATTATTTTTTTAAATGTTTATTTATTTTGAGAGAGAGAGCACACACGGGAGGGGCAGAGAGAGAGTGAGGGAGAGGGAGAATCCCAAGCAGGCTCCGTGTTTCCAGCACAGAGCCCAATGCGGGGCTTGAACCCATGAAACGTGAGATCATGACTTGAGCCAAAATCAAAAGTCATATGCTTAGACAACCGAGCCACCCAGGCGCCCATGAGCCACATATTTATAATATGCATACTTTTTGTGGAATTTCAAAAGATTGGAATGTGGTCTTGAATGTGTTAAATGTACATACTCAATTTTAATAAAAGTTAACAGAATGTGTATGAATCATTTAGAGGTAGGTAGTAGCAACAAGAAGGTGGATGAAGACTCTAGGTGCCTTGTATATTTGTAACCAGTTTTTGGAAGACAGCACACATTAAGATTCTAGAAATAAGAAAATGGAATTGAAAGGGATATTTTATATAAAAGTAGATAAAGAAAATATATAACAATGTATAAAAGCGGATGAAAAGAAATATTCAGTGCTGACTGCCATGACGACTGTCTTCCTTTATTATTGTCTGCTATCTCCTTTCTCTAATGTACAAGTAAAACCGAAACATGTAAAAAATAGCTTGTTCTTTAACAAACATGGAATAAAACCATGCTTATCCTGCTAAACTGGGCACAATTCCTTTAATTTAACAGTTGTTAAAATCTCATATGTTTATAAGTTGTTCTTATTACAACACAAAACATTTCTCTTCTGCATTAGAATTTTGGCATCACTGTTTCGGTGAGTGTTTCATGAATCCATAGGTGCTTTTAATGTTTATTCCATTCTTTGTATATTTTAAAAGTAAAATTCATGTTTTCCAATAGTAGAAATTCGTACTTTTTTTTATGGAATAATATGTCTACCCATGTTTCAGTGTGTTTATTATTAACACCTTTAAATCAATTATAAAATGAAGGTATTTTTGGGGCGCCTGGGTGGCGCAGTCGGTTAAGCGTCCGACTTCAGCCAGGTCACGATCTCGCGGTCCGTGAGTTCGAGCCCCGCGTCAGGCTCTGGGCTGATGGCTCGGAGCCTGGAGCCTGTTTCCGATTCTGTGTCTCCCTCTCTCTCTGCCCCTCCCCTGTTCATGCTCTGTCTCTCTCTGTCCCAAAAATAAATAAAAAAAACGTTGAAAAAAAATTAAAAAAAAAAAAAAATGAAGGTATTTTTGTAAACTGAAGATTTGATGAAGAATTGATATATTCTTCAGTTTCTATTTACATAAACAAAAGTGCCTTAATCTTCAAAATACCTGATTTTACGAAATTGTAGCTCCCTACGATAGTTAGATTCAAATTTCAGATCAAAGCTTTATTATTAGATAGAAATTTTAGTTGTTTTTCTGTGCAGAGGATACTAGTTAGTCATTTAAGAAGGAAGATATAACCTTGAAGAAAAGTACATACTTTGTGAGTTGTTCAAGTTGAATTTTTCATTCTCACGCATTCTGTCATTCACAAATGAAAAGTCACATAAACTTACAATGATGTCAAGGTAGAAAAATCATGATTCTGGCTGATAAATAGATTATGTAGCAGCAAGTATAAAATAGCATTTGGGTTCTTTCAAGCTGGATTATTCTTGATAAGCTTTAGAACTGTGAACACTTGTTTAGATTGCTAACACTGCTGTCAACCTGTCACTGCTTATTTTGTAGCTGGCTTGTCTCTTGGAGTGGGGACAGACATTTGTTTTTCATGTGGTATGTCGGGAGTATGAGCTGGAAAGACCCAAATCAGTAATAATATGTCAGCATGGAATTGACCGTCGGTTCTGTGAATCCAAGGTATGTTAACAAATATGTTAGCAGTATTGTAAACATTTATGGATTTTTTTAAATGAAAGATTGACGTATCAGCTTTAAATCAAATGCACATGGCCATAAAGTAAACATCATAGTTCAGTTTTCTCAGTTAATGAAATTATTTTGCAGATTTGTAGCCAGTTGTTATTTAGTTGTAAGCATCTAACATATGAGGTAATTATTAAAACAAATTCACAAATAAATGGTGATATAAAAATTATATCTAACCTCTTAAATTTTTACGATAAACTCCTGCTTTCTTGCATTATTACACTCTTTCAGTTATGGCCATATATTTATGTAGAAGATTAAGAAACTGAAGCAAGAGGAAGGTTAAATTCCTTACATGACCTTGTTTATATGACTGTTAATATACCTGTTATACCTGTTCCTCTATAAGGTGGCTAGCAATGCTGGCATTTGCCAAGAAAACATGGCAGTTTCAAAAAAAAAAAAAAAAAAAAATTTACCCTAATCTTATAACAGAGCTAACTATCGTTAACAGTTTAGTTTTTGTTTCTAGTTTCTCCCGTGTATTTTTTTCCTTTTTTTTCTTTTGTTATACACACTGTTTGCCATTACATTAGTGTGAATTGAAAACAATTCATCCTGCTTTTATTCATCCTCCAAAAAATCTATAACCTATGCTTGCTCCCAACAATAAAGGAAACCATTGTAACTGGCGATAAAATTATTTTTTTCTTGCTGTAAAACACATTGCCAGGATTCAGGGAATCTTCAGTTATGTGTCAACAAATTAGTACCTTATGGATAATTCACACATCTTGCAGGCTTCTCCTCCTCCCTTTTTTTTTGTTTTTTGTTTTTTTAAAGACTCAGAGCTTTTATGCTGCATTAAAATCTTTAAGAATCAATTTTAATGAGGCATAATTTACATACAATAAATTAACCCTTTTTTAGTTGTACAGTTGGAATTTTGATACATATTTTATCTATAAGGGTATAACCATTACCATCAGTGAAGACCTAGAACATTTGTATCACCTTAGAAAATTACTTTGGGTCCCTTTGCCATCAGCTATTCATTATTCCATGCAACCATCGGTGTGCTTTCTGTCATTTCAGATCAGGTATTTTTAGGTCTGTTTTGTGTTTACACACCTTTTATTGCATTTCATGAATACTATGGGGTGTTTTGTTTTGTTTTGTTTTTACACATTGAAGGTTTGTGACAATCCTGTGTCAGGCACATCTATCAATGCCATTTTTCCAGCAGCATTTGCTTACTTTGTGTCTCTGTGTCACATTTTTTTTTTCTTTTTAATGTTACAAATTTTATTTTGCAGTGTATTTTTAATTTTTAAAATTATATCCAAGTTAGTTAGCATATAGTGCAATAATGATTTCAGGAGTAGAATCCAGTGATTTATTCCCTATGTATAACATCCAGTGCTTCTCCCAACAAGTATCTTCCTTAATGCCCCTTACCCATTTAGCCAATCACTCCACCCACAACCCCTCCAGCAACCCTCAGTTCTCTGTATTTAAGTCTCTTATGTTTTGTCCCTGTCCCTGTCCCTGTTTTAATGTTACTCTTGCTTTCCTTCCCTTATGTTTATCTGTTCTGTATCTTAAATTCCACATATGGGGGCACCTGGGGTGGCGCAGTCGGTTAAGCGTCCGACTTCAGCCAGGTCACGATCTCACGGTCCGTGAGTTTGAGCCCCGCGTCAGGCTCTGGGCTGATGGCTCAGAGCCTGGAGCCTGTTTCCGATTCTGTGTCTCCCTCTCTCTGCCCCTCCCCCGTTCATGCTCTGTCTCTCTCTGTCCCAAAAATAAATAAACGTTGAAAAAAAATAAATAAATTCCACATATGAGTGAAATCCTGTGATATTTGTCTTTCTCTGACTTAACTAATTTCACTTAGCATAATACCCTCTAGTTCCATCCATGTTGTTGCAAATGGCAAGATTTCATTCTTTTTGATTGCCAAGTAATACTCCATTGTGTGTATATGTGTGTGTGTGTGTGTGTGTGTGTGTGTGTGTATACATATATATACCACTATATATATATATATATATATATATATATATATATATATATATATGTGTGTATATACACACACCACATCTTCTTTATCCATTAATCTGTCAATGGACATTTGGGCTCTTTCCATACTTTGGCTATTGTTGATAGTGCTGCTATAAGCATTGCATGTGCCCCTTTGAAACAGCACACCTGTATCCCTTGGATAAATACCTAGTACTGCAGTTGCTGGGTCATAGAACATAGAACATAGTTCTGTGTTTAATTCTTTGAGGAACCTCCATACTGTTTTCCAGAGTAGCTGCACCAGTTTGCATTCCCACCAGCAGTACAAAAGAGATCCTCTCTCTGCATCCTCGCCAACATCTGTTGTTGCCTGCGTTGTTAATGTTAGCCATTCTGACAGGTGTTAGGTGGTATCTCATTGTGGTTTTGCTTTGTATTTCCCTGATGATGAGTGATGTTGAACATTTTTTCATGTGTCAGTTGGCCATCTGGATGTCTTCTTTGGAGAAGTGTTTATTCATGTCTTTTGCCCATTTCTTCACTGGGTTATTTGTTTTTTGGGTGTTGAGTTTGATAAGTTCTTTATAGATTCTGGATGCTAACCCTTTATCTGATATGTCGTTTGCAAATGTCTTCTCCCATTCTGTCAGTTGCCTTTTAGTTTTTCTGATTGTTTCCGTCGCTGTGCAAAGCTCTTTATTTTGTTGAGGTCCCAGTAGTTCATTTTTGCTTTTGTTTCCCTTGGCTCCAGAGACATATTAAGAAGTTGCTTCAGCCAAGGTCAGAGAGGTTTTTGCCTGCTTTCTCCTCTAGTATTTTGATGGCTTCCTGTCTTACATTTAGGTCTTTCATCCATTTTGAGTTTATTTTTGTGTATGGTGTAAGAAAGTGGTCCAGGTTCATTTTTCTGCATGTCACTGTCCAATTTTCCAAACACCATTTGCTGGAGAGATTGTCTTTATTCCATTGGATATTCTTTCCTGCATTGTCAAAGATTAGTTGGCCATACGTTTGTGGGTCCACTTCCGGGTTCTCTGTTCTGTTCCATTGATCTGAGTGTCTATTCTTGTGACAGTACCATACTGTCTTGATGATTACAGCTTTGCAATACATCTTGAAATCCAGGATTGTGATGCCTCCAGCTTTGGTTATCTTTTTCAGGATTGCTTTGGCTATTCGGGGTCTTTTCTGGTTCCATACAAATTTTAGGATTGTTTGTTCTAGCTCTGTGAAGAATGCTGGTGTTATTTTGGTAGGTATTGCATTGAATGTGTAGATTGCTTTGGGTAGTATTGACATTTCCACAATATTTGTTCTTCCAATCCATGAGCACGGAATATTTTTCCATTTTGTTTTTTGTGTCTTCTTCAATTTCTTTAATAAGCTTTCTATAGTTTTCAGTGTATAGGTTTCTTACCTCTTTTGTTAGGTTTATTCCCAGGTATTTTATGGTTTTTGGTGCCATTGTAAATGGGATCGATTCTTTGATTTCTCTCCCGTTGCTTCATTATTGGTGTATAGAAATGCAACCAATTTCTGTGCATTGTTTTATATCCTGTGACTTTGCTGAATTCACGGATCAGTTCTAGCAGTTTTTTGGTGGAATCTTTTGGGTTTCCCATATAGAGTATCATGTTCTCTATGAAGAGTGAAAGTTTGACTTCCTCTTTGCCTATTTGGATGCCTTTTAATTTCTTCCTTTGTGTTGTCTGATTGCTGAAGCTAGGACTTCCAATACTGTGTTGAATTACAGTGGTGAGAGTGGACATCCCTGTGATGTTCCTGACCTTAGGGGGAAAGCTCTCAGTGTTTCCCCTTTGAGGATGATATTAGTGTTGGGTCTTTCATATATGGCTTTTATGATTTTGAGGTATGACCTTTTTATCCATACTTTCTTGAGGGTTTTTATCAAGAAAGGATGCTGTATTTTGTCAAATGCTTTCTCTGCATCTATTGAGAGGATCATGTGGTTCTCGTCCTTCTTTTAATGATGTGATGTACCACATTGATTGTGGATATTGAACCAGCCCTGCTTCCCAGGTATAAATCCCATTTGATTGTGGTGAATAATTCCTTCAGTAGATTGTTGGATCTGGTTGCTAGTATTTTGTGGATAATTTTTGCATTCATGTTCATCAGGGAAATTGGTTTGTAGTTCTTCTTTTTAGCGGGGTCTTTGGTTTTGGAATGAATGTAATGCTGACCTCATAGAATGAGTTTGGAAGTTTTCCTTCCATTTCTATTTTTTGAAACAGCTTCAAAAGAATAGGAGTTAATGCTTCTTTAAAGATTTGGTAGAATTCCCCAGGAAAGCCATGCGCCCAGGGCTCTTGTTTTTTTTGGGAGATTTTTGATTACTAATCCAGTGTTTTTACTGGTTATGGGTCTGTTCAAATATTCCATTTCTTCCTGTTTCAGTTTTGGTAGTTTATATGTTTCTAAGAATTAGTCCATTTCTTCCAGATTACTCAGTTTATTGGCATATGATTGCTCATAGTATTCTCTTATTATTGTTTGTATTTCTGCAGTGTTGGTTGTGATCTCTCCTCCTTTCTGATCAAACTGGCTAGGGGCTTATTAGTTTTGTTAATTGTTTTAAAGAACCAGCTTGTGGTTTCATTTATTTGTTCTACTGTTTTTTTGTTTTTGTTTTTTTTTATTTCAATAGCTTTGATTTTTGCTCTAATCTTTATTATTTCCCATCTTCTGCTGGTTATGGGTTTTATTTGCTGTTCTTTTTCCAGCTCTTTAAGGTGTAAGGTTCGGTTGTGTATCTGAGACCTTTCTTCCTTCTCTAAGAAGGCCTAGATTGCTATATACTCTCCTCTTATGACTGCCTTTGCTGCTTCCCAGAGGTTTTGTGCTCTAGTATTATTATTTTCTTTGGCTTCTATATACTTTTTAATTTCCTCTTTAAGTTCTTGGTTAACACATTCATTCTTTAGTACGATGTTCTTTAGTCTCCAATTATTTGTTGTCTTTCCAGATTTTTTCTTATGGTTCATTTCGAGTTTCATCACGGTGTAGTCTGAAAATATGCATGGAATGCTCTCGATCTTTTTGTACTTGTTGAGGGCTGATTTGTGTCCCAGTATGTGATCTATTCTGGAGAATGTTCCATGTGCACTCAAGAAGAATGTGTATTCCATCTGTGTCACATTTGGGTAATTCTTGCAATATTTCAGACTTTGTCATTACTATATTTGTTACAGTGATCTATGATCAGTAATTATGACTTGCTGAAAGCTCAGATGATGATTAGCATTTTTTAGCAATAAAGTCATGTACGTATTTCCTATTCATATGCTGTGGCACATTTAGACTATAGTAAATAGTGTAAATGTAATTTTTATGTGCACTAGGAAACCAAAAAAATTATTTTTTATCTTTAATAATATTTTTAATTTTTATTTTAATTCCACTATAAAAACATGTAGTATTATATTAATTTCAGGTGTACAGTGTAGTGATTCAGCAATTCCATATATTACTCAGTACTTATCAAGAGTACCCTTAATCCCCTCTGCCTATTCAGCAGCCCCCCCCCCCCACTGCTTCTCTAGCAACCATCTGTTTATTCTCTATAGTTGAATCTTTTTTTGTTTTCTCTCTTTTTCCTTTTGTTCATTTGTTTCTTAAATTCCACATATAAGTGAAATCATATGGTATTTGTCTTTCTCTAACTGGCTTATTTTGCTTAGCATTTTACTCTCTAGATCCATCCATGTTGTTGCAAATGGCAAGATTTCATTCTATTTTTATGCTAATATTCCATTGTATACACACACACTACATCTTTATCCATTCATCTGTTAGTAGATACTCAGGCTGCTTCCATAATTTGGCTATTATAAATAATGGTGCAATAAACATAGTGGTGCATATATCCTTTCGAATTAGTGTTTTCATATTCTTTGAGTAAATACCCAGTAGTCAATTACTGGATCATAGGATAGCTCTATTTTTCATTTTTTCATCAACCTCTATACTGTCTTCCATAGTGGCTGTACCAGTTTGCATTCCTGCCAACAGTGTTTTTTCTCCACATCCTGGCCAATACTTGCTGTTTCTTGTGTTTTTGATTTTAGCCACAAAAAATTTATTTGACTTGCTTTATTGCGATATTTGCTTTATTGCGGTGGTCTGGATCCCAACCCGCAATATCTCTAAGGTATGCCTTATTATTATAGAAAACTGATTATAAGACAAGACACCTGTGTTCTAGTCCTAGCACTGCCTCTAATGAGCAATTGCATGTTATTGAGCCAATAATTTACTCAGTGCTGCCATTTCCCTCAAGAAGTTCATTGAAGTAGGTGATATGTATGTTTTCTTCCAACCTAACCATGACCAAATCTGTTTTAGGAGTAAAGCAATGTTGGGGCTCCTGGGTGGCTCAGTCGGTTAAGCGTCCAACTTTGGCTCAGTTCATGATCTCACAGTCCGTGAGTTCGAGCCCCATGTCGGGCTCTGTGCTGACAGCTCAGAGCCTGGAGCCTGTTTCAGATTCTGTGTCTCCCTCTCTCTCTGACCCTCCCCCGTTCATGCTCTGTCTCTCTCTGTCTCAAAAATAAATAAACATTAAAAAAAAAATTAAAAATAAAAAAGGAGTAAAGCAATGTTAAATTTCTGTGGATTATTCTAGACGTCATAATAAAATTTACAGTTGACATATTTCTAAAAAGAAGATTGTGTGTGTGTGTGTATAATATAGAGTACTCATAAGAAAATCTTACAATTTTAAACTGCTGTACAGTTCTTATAATCCAGTGACACTTATTACTTATCAGTTTACTTTGGCTATGTGAGTTTCAATAATAAGTTATATATGTATTCTGTCAATTTAGACCAGCTACTTGCCCATTTGAATGGAAATGGTACATGCTTACTTATGATTAGTTTCTAATTGGCAAGACTTTAATCACTGAAGATTTCATTTATCATTATAAAAAATGAAATTTAATTGACTACTTTTTAAAAATACACCTGTAGCCAGAATTTTATTTAATAAGTATCTAAATGGTGAATCAATGCTGAAAAATTAATACTCCTTTCATTTCCATTTTAGTTGAGCTGTATTCCTGGGCCTTGTCCAACTTCAGATGATTTGAAATATACTATGACTCGTTTAGCAGTAGATGGAGCAGATATTTATATTGTGGAGCATGGCTGTGCTACAAATCTAAAGGTACACATTTGTCTATTTCTTGGCTAGTGTAGTTCTTTTTCCTTTTTACCAAACCATACCTCCATTTCTTGAAATAGAACACACATTTATAATTTGCCATCTCACAAAACACTACAGAATTCCAGGAGATAGCTCTTGGTGTTTTGCCTGTCCGTGTTCTCTTCTGGTGTGTTTCTTAAGGCACTTTCTTTCACTACTATTTCACTCTAACTGAATTATCATGACCTTGCTTTATGGCAGAGATGTAAACGTGTAGCTTGCTTTTATGGCAGAGATTAAATTGGCAGTGTTTTTAAAAGATTTGATTTTAAGTGCCTTTAGGTATTATATATTTATATCCTGCCTGGCTCTTGCAAACATCTATTTGCCACCTCTGCTTTATGGGTTACTGCTTAAAATTAAGCCTTATTAAGAGTCTGTAATTTTTATTACTTCCTACCCTTATAACTTTTCTTTCCTCCTTCTCTCTTTTGTTTTCCTTTGGACTTATGTTCTTTTCCTTTTATCCTCTTTTTTGTTTTTAATTGAATGTCTATTTTCATTCTGTTGCATGTATCTTTTCTGTTTCCCTTCTTTTTCTTTTTCTGTCTTTCATGCAGTTTGAAATAATTGCCTATTCTATAGTTTATTCTAAGTTGATTAAGAATATGGAGACCACAGTTTTATTTCATTCTCTTCATTCAATTTAGATGGGTGCAATTCGAGTTGCGAACTGTAATCTCCACAATCAGTCGGTTGGGGAAGGAATAAGTGCTGCAATTCAGGATTTTCAAGTGAGACAGTACATTGAACAGTTAAATAATTCCAGAGTTGGACTTCAGCCTGCAGTGCTACGGAGGGCCTATTGGCTTGAAGCTGGGTCAGCCAATTTAGGACTCATTACTGTTGATATTGCATTAGCTGCAGATCATCATTCTAAACATGAGGCCCAAAGACATTTCTTAGAAACTCATGATGCCAGAACTAAGAGGTAAGTTAAATTTAAGGATGGTAATAGTCCCAAGCTCAGATGAAAATTAGCCTATAATTATAGAGCAAATTCTACTGTTAGGAATGGAATAAGAATATTTTATATAAAGACAAAAAGATTGTGCCGGGTATACCTCAGTGAATATATAAGAATTTGATACTTAAGTAAATACATTATATATCTCATCTGTGGTAATTGTGTGGTTGCTGGAAATAACATTGTTTTTTAATGTATTTCTAAGCTCATACTATGTGTGTTAGCAGTGAAATGAGTTTAAACTATTGGTTCCCAAATAACATTGTATAGAGCACTATCCTCCTTTCTTTCCCATGACAGCCATCCACTTCCAATTCATCATTTCTAGAAAACATCATTGCTATCACTGTGTACTCTACAAAATTCCTTTTATGGGCCCTCATGACTGCAGGGGAGACTAAAAAAAATATGGGACCTAATTCCTAAGGAATGGTTGTTAAGAAATAATTTTATCTGCCATTCAAAAAGTTGCCAGAGCCTCTTACTGACTAATGTCCATTTAAAATACCAGGACATGGGAATGCAAGCTGGTGCAGCCACTCTGGAAAACAGTATGGAGGTTCCTCAAAAATTAAAAATAGAACTACCCTACAACCCAGCAATTGCACTACTAAGTATTTATCCAGGGGATACAGGTGTGCTGTTTTGAAGGGACACATGCACCCCCGTGTTTATAGCAGCACTATCAACAATAGCCAAAGTATGGAAAGAGCCCAAATGTCCATCAATGGATGAATGGATAAAGATGATGTGGTATATATATACAATGGAGTATTACTTGGCAATCAAAAAGAGTGAAATCTTGCCATTTGCAACTAGGTGGATGGAACTGGAGGGTATTATGCTAAGTGAAATTAGTCAGAGAAAGACAAAAATCATATGACTTCACCACTATGAGGACTTTAAGATACAAAACAGGTGAACATAAGGGAAGAGAAACAAAAATAATATAAAAACAGGGAGGGGGACAAAACAGAAGAGACTCACAAATGTGGAGAACAAACTGAGGGTTACTGGAGGGGTTGTGGGAGGGGGGATGGGCTAAATGGGTAAGGGGCACTAAGGAATCTACTCCTGAAATCATTGTTGCACTATATGCTAACTAATTTGGATGTAAATTAAAAAAAATAAAAGTAAAAAAAATAAAAAAATAAAAAATAAAATACCAGGTTAACTTTTTCCATCCCTATCTCTGCCATTATAAAGTTAATACGAGCTTATTTTATTTTATTTATTTTTATTTTATTAAAAATTTTTAAAAAATGTTTATTTTTGAGAGAGAGAGAGAGAGAGAGAGAGAGCAAGCAGGGGAGGAACAAAGAGAGAGAGAGACACAGGATCCAAGCAGGCTTGGTGCTGTCAGCACAGAGCCTGATGTGGGTCTGCAGTCCACGAACTGTGTGATCATGACCTGAGCTGAAGTCAGACGCTTAACTAACTGAGCCACCCAGGCACCCCGAGCTTGTTTTTAAAATAGGGGAAACTATTCCGAAATAGAGGGAAATAATTTCCATAACCTTATCACACTGAATTTGTCATATTTCTTACCCGTATTTTTAGTGTATCTTTCTTACACTTGAGATCATCTTGTATTTATATTTTAAAATTCAGCATGTTGTATTAAACTTACACCCTAACCATCTGCCCAAATAATAGAAAATTTTATAAAGTTCCTTTCAAATAAATGATAATACACAATTAGAAAGATAAATTGTACTTTATTTAGCCATTGCCCTTGTTATATTAAATATGTAGATAGTGTTTCTAAATTTATTATTTTAAATAATAGAGGAACGTTTTGCACATAAAATCTTTTCTCACGTGGTCTTTAAATTCCTTTTATTTTTTTAACTATCTTTTTAATGTTTGTTTATTTTAGAGAGAGACAGCCTGCCTGAGTGCACAGGGGATGGGCAGAGAGAAAGGGAGACAGAATCCCAACTCTGGGCTGACAGCTGCGCTAAGATGATGTGGGGCTCGATCTCACAAACTGTGAGATCATGACCTGAACCCAGATCAAGAGCCACCCAGGCACCCCTAAATTCCCTTTAAATAGTTTCTTTAGAAAGAGATGTGACAGTGCCTTTTGATATGCCTTCCCAAATTACTTCCCAGAAAGATTATTTCAGTTTATATTCCCAGTGGCTTTTAGGAGCATCTCTGTCTCACTGCATCTTTGCTGCCCTTTAAGTGTTTGATGAGAATTAAAACGTGGTATCTCGGGGCGCCTGGGTGGCGCAGTCGGTTAAGCGTCCGACTTCATCCAGGTCACGATCTCGCGGTCCGTGAGTTCGAGCCCCGCGTCAGGCTCTGGGCTGATGGCTCAGAGCCTGGAGCCTGCTTCCGATTCTGTGTCTCCCTCTCTCTCTGCCCCTCGCCCGTTCATGCTCTGTCTCTCTCTGTCCTAAAAATAAATAAACGTTGAAAAAAAAAAACAAAAAATTAAAAAAAAAAAAAAAAAAAAACGTGGTATCTCTTTGTTTTATTTTGCATTTCTTTATTTCTGAGATTTACACTTTTTTTCATGTATTTATTGGCTGTTTTTATTTCCTCATTTGTAAATTGCCCGTTATTATTCTATGTCTATTTATTTATTGGCATATTGTATTTCTTAAAAATTTTTAAGAGCTCTTTATAGATTACCATCCTTTTAATAGTTCCTGTTGCTAATATTTTGCAATTTGTTTCATTTTTAATTTTTTTAATCTTACAGATTTTAATTTTTGTATATTAAAATATGTCAGTTTTCCCCTTTGTAATTCTTTTACTAATTTGAGGAAGTATTTCTTTTGCTAGTAATCCCTTGGCACCTGTATTTTCTTATTTTTTTCTTATCTTTTTTTTTAACTCTATCTGGATTTTTCTGCAAATATCTTCTCAAAAAGAGAAAAATTCATACCTAATACACATTTATTTTTCCATTTCATCACAAATGTTTAGGTATTTTTATCTATTAATTTTCCCAAAGAACTGTTTTTTTTAGTTAAAAAATTTTTTTGAGGTTTTTATTGAGGTTACATTTATCTTTTAAGTTACTTTAAGATCCTGACATTTTATAAAAGTGAGTATGGAAGCTCGTGTGGAGAATATTGTTTTAAAAACTTTGATTTCTTTGATAATTATTTCTCAGGAAGCCAGTTAATGTGAACAAAGTGCTTGTGTCTAATTAGCTGAGATGGTAGAACAAGGTGCTGATGAAGCTAAGGAGGTGGCATCATGTGATTCAGGTTCCAGGTGTTCCAGTAAATCCAACCATTTAGATTGGTTTCAGTGCTCTGATTGGTTAATAATTGTGAAGAGTCTGGGATTTTATCCTACTTGCAAGCTAACAAGTTAGCCTACCACAGTTTCATGGGTGCTGGCAGAAAACACAAGACCTCTGGCCAGAGACAAAGGACTTTATTACTTACAGCAAAAGCACTAGCCAGAGTCCTATGTGCTTGCATTGGTTCTCTGTGCCCTCAAAGTAGGGTTTCCAGATGAAATACAGGAAGCCTAGTTAAATTTGAATTTCAGGGGCGCCTGGGTGGCTCAGTTGGTTAAGCGTCCGACTTCAGCTAAGGTCATGATCTTGTGGTCTGTGAGTTTGAGCCCCGCGTCGGGCTCTGTGGTGACAGCTCAGAGCCTGGAGCCTGTTTCAGATTCTGTGTCTCCCTCTCTGACCCTTCCCCATTCATGCTCTGTCTCTCTGTCCCCAAAATAAATAAAAACGTTAAAAAAAAATTTTTTTTTAAATTGAATTTCAGATAAATGATAAACAACAAATAACTTCTCAGTGTGTCATATTGCCCCATACATTGCATAAGGAAAACTTATTTACGTTTATTTATTTATTTTGAGAGAGAGAGCACGCACACGCATGTGTGTGTGTGTGTGTGTGTGTGTGTGTGTGTGTGTGTGTGTGTGTGTGAGTGGGGGAGGGGCAGAGAGAGAGGGAGAGAGAGAATCCCAAGTAGGCTCTGTGCCTGATGCGGGCTCGATCTCACAACTGTGGGATCATGTACTGAGCTGAAATCAAGAGTCTAGCGCTTAACTGACTGGCTCACCCAGACGGCTCTTTACCACTTTTGTAGTAAGTGGAAGCAAGCGTGCTCTATTTCAGGATGAGACATTACCTCATCTTAAGGTTGTTTACTGCTAGTACATCCCTGAGAAGTGGCCTGGTCAGAGCTTCACATTCTTGGCATACCCAGCAAGAACAGGTAGGCATGTTTAGGCATATTGGTAATTGCCTCTCCTAGCATGTAGGTATCAGAGGTAACTCACTGATCTTCAGCTTTGGCTGGCTGCCTTTGTGTATATTTGATTCCCAGGAGTTTTGGGGCCTAGATATATTATTTTTTCATATAATTGGAGAAGTTGCTGGACACAAAGGTCATTCGTTTCTTTAGGTCAGTGTTTTTGAAAAGTATACTTCCCAAACCACCACCACCAGTGTGTCCTTGGAACTTGTTAGAAATTATATAATAAGACGTTACCAGACTTCATTCAGAAACTCTGGGGGTGGTGCCCTGCTCCCCATATTGTGATAAGTCCTTTAGGTGATTCAAATGCAAGCTAAAGTTTAAGAACTAGTGCACTGAACTATAATAAAGGTAAGGAAAGGGAGCTTACATTTGTTATGCAACTTCTGTATTCCAGGTTTTGTATCAGGAGCTTTACATATGTTATACCATTTAATCTTCAAAACAGTCTTATTAGGTATATCAGACCATAATTTTACAGTTGAGGAAACTGAGGCTCAGAAATTGTTAACTAACATGTCCAAGATCCTAGAGTTATTAAGTGGCACCACTGGAATTAGAACCCATGTCTAGATGACTGCAAATCCATGCATTTTGCTAAGCTTTTTGCTACACAAATGAGGTAAAAACTGTGTGTGGAATATGTAAGATCTTTTATTTTGATAGTGCTTAAAATAGTTTGCTTAGTGACTGAATCTTAATACTTTATAATGGAGAAGTGATTTGCATTTGATAACATTTAATTGCAGTAATACCTCAAATTTTCACTAATCCTAAGTCTTTCTCATGTATTTTTCCTTCTGTCTTCTCTAGACTGATGTTCCACTTCTAACTTGATATATTTCATCTCATCTTTCACATCTCAAATATTACTTTTTGAAAGGTTCCTTCTTTTTCCTTATCACAATACCCTTTTTTTTTTTATTACCTCATAGCATTCAGTATAATTTATGATTAGATATTTTTGTTTATGGCTTGTCTGTGCCTCTGTACTCTAAACTTCACATGGATAAGACTGTCATTTTCACCTAGCACAATACTAGGCACATATAGATATGTTCAAGAAATATAAATGAGTGAATGTAAAATGAAAATAATAATACCTATTCTGTCTTCCCTTGAGGGCCCTGAGGAGACAGTGAGGTAATGCGTGTAAATATGTTTAGCAAAACAGACTTAATATGAGATGGTTTTATCATTTAAAGTTTAAAAAAGAGGAATAAAGATATATCTCCTATATTTGTATTATATTTTTTTAAGAAAGAGGATAGTTAATATACTGACAGGCTTATGTATGGACCACTCACAGAGCTTGAAGACTTTTACATACATTTTCTCCCATTGTCTTAATTCTTAATACTTCATTTGAAGTCCTTATTACAAAATTATTACAGTTTTTTTCTCTAAAAGATAGAATGCATCATTTTGGCCTTATACATCATTTTGGCCTTATTGAGAAATAATTTCCCACTTGTCCCACATTTATAGTATTTTGGTGTATTTACCATGTGAAATAGGCTGTGAAGTACTAACGGTGATAAATTATTAAGTATAATCTGTACCCATGGTTTTGTCCACTTTTTACATTAATGTTTAAAATTTTTAGTCCTTTTGAGAATATTTAAATATTCTCGAATAAAATTTAAATAAAAATATTTAAAACTGCTATTTTAAAATTGGATTTAAATGTCTGATCTTTAATATTTGCTTTTTTTAACATATATATATACTTAGCATATATATATATATGTTTGTAGCATATGCTACATCTCTCTTCCTGTTCCTGCTTACTTTCATCTCACCATGGTGATATTGGGTTTTTGTTTTAAATGTTTATTTGTTTATTTAGAGAGAAAGCAGGGGGGGAGGGGCAGAGAGAGAGAAGAGAGAATATGAAGCAGGTATTGGGACTCAATCTCAAGAACTGTGAGATCATGACCTAGCTGAAACCAAGTCAGATGCTTAACTGACTGTGCTACCCAGGTGCCTCCCAGACTGTTTTTTTTTTTTTTTTTTTTTTAAGAAAGACAAAATGGTTAAAAAGACATTCCACAACAAAAATAAACTTTATGTTTGTGTTTACCTTGTCTTTTAAAAATATTAACAATTAACTTATTTTTAATTATTTGCCAAAAAGTTTTTTATTTCTTAATCAGTTTTTGTTATGTTGTTGTTTTTGTTTGTTTCTGTTTTGGGTTCTGTTTAGGTTGTGGTTTTTGTGGCCAGATGATACCCTGAAGAATAAGAGGTGTAAGAACAAATGTGGTTGTCTTGGTGGCTGCAGATTCTTTGGTGGCACAGTAACTGGCCTAGATTTCTTCAAACTTGAAGAGTTGACACCTTCCAGTAGTTCTGCGTTTTCAAGCACGAGTGCAGAGTCTGATATGTATTATGGACAGTCTCTGCTACAGCCTGGAGAATGGATTATTACTAAAGAAATTCCCAAAGTTGTAGATGGTAATGTGTTGTCACTTGTGCTAATCTTTTATTATCTTTATCTTTACATCATTCTGAGAGAGCTGTGTTACTTTGTTCAACTCAATTTTTTGAGCAGTCTTATAGGTAGAATTCATTATAATCTGCCTTTGTTTTGCAGATGATTTAACTAAAGCCAGATAAGACTAATGAGTTTTTTATAGTTATACAAGGCAAAAGTAGGCCTACTCTTTGGATCTCCCATTGTTGGTATTGGTGATCTTCCTAGCCAACTGTATTCTGAGTATTACATATCATTTCCTAGAAGTCAGCTTCCAGAGGTGCACTTAAGAATAGCTGTGTTCCAAGGTAACAGTTGTTTTATCAAGGTTACTTTTATAGGAAAACTTGTCAAGAGTAGTATCTATACTATTGGGCTTCATGTTACCAACTACTTTTGCAATATACTCTTATCACTAAAAATTGAACATATCAAGAAGAGAAATGTGACCTTTCCTTAGATCCAGTAGGATAACTTTGTAAATATACAAGGTTGGTATAAGCAGTAAATGGTGGTTTTAAGTATATTAGACTTAGATTTATCTAGTATCTTTTCTCTAAAGACTTCAGAAATGGATTTTCCTTTGGATTTTTTTTAATTGTGTGTTCCTACAATTAAGTGCAGTGTTTACTGCCTAAGTTGCCATGCTGTCAAGAAGTGAAATTTAGAGAAGTCTTGGTATTTTACTAATATTAGCCTTTTCCTCTCGATCTATTCAGAAGCATTGACAGCACTGCCTTTTGTCTGTAGACCCAAAGGGAGGGAAGAAAGTGTATTGATTTCCTATGTATAAGGAGCTCTTAGAGGAAAGAGCTGAGCTACATATGTCAAACTCTCGTTTTAATGATATTTCACTAAATATTAATACATAAGTATGTACATCTTATTTAAAGTTGACTTCTGTAGTTTTGGCTAGAATAACAGTACATTATTATTATTCTTTTTAAATGTTTATTTATTTTTGAGAGAGAGACACACAGAGCACAAGCTAGGAGGGGCAGAGAGAGAGGGAGACATAGAATCCGGAGCAGGACCCAGGCTCTGAGCTGTCGTTACAGAGCCTGACGTGGGGCTCAAACTCACAAACCATGAGATCAAGACCTGAGCTGAAGTCAGGCGCTTAGCCCACTGAGCCACCTAGGCGCCCCAATAACAGTACATTATTGTAGAAAATCTGCAAACATTAAAACTTCTTGACATTTAAAAGATAGGAAAGATGCTAAATAAAATATATCATTTTTCTTATTACTTTCTTACATTTGAATAATGTTTGTTTTTAAAAGTTTTCGCAGGCATTTTCTCATTTAATCTTCAAGCTACCATGTGAGTTCTATATTTTCCTTGTTTACAGTAAGGAAAGTGAGGCTCATCACTGAGACTGAGTTGCATGAAATCATATAGCCAAGTAGATGGCTAAGCAGAAACTAGAATCAGGGCCATCAGAGCCACTTCAGTGTTATTTCTGCTGTACTACAGCTGGCACTAATTTCAGCACTGCTTGATTTTCTAATCTGGATGAAAATTTAACCATCACAAATGGAAGACAGAAAATCTACAGGGAATTTACACATAGTAGAAAAGAGGGAAGAGAACAAATTCTCCAACTGAACAAAGCAAAGCTCATTATAACTCTTATAATGTATAATAATAAGGATTTTCTGTATCTCCTGTTGATTCAGGAGTGACCTATAATTCACAAATTGCTATAAATTTGCTATAGATTTAACCACTATGTAAGTATGTGACTTTCTGATTGTTGTGGTTTCCAGGAGCCAAGTATAGATGTGCAGTGTTAGGATAGAATCAAGGAGGGCACATGGTAGAACTCAGGATTTCCTTGGAAGGTCAGTGAACACTAGTTTCCTACCACTTACAAGTGAATGAAACTCCATTTTGACTTTTACTGCTTTGATTTTTCCATTTGTGGTAAGAGAAGCAAATAAGATTACTTATATTGTAAATTCTTAAGTCTTCTTACTCCTTAAATTCCATCTAGGACTGCATTCTTCTTGGAGAGAAGTTTTCTCCTACTAGCAGATTCCTCTTTCTTGGATAACACAGGGATGGTTGGAGGAGAATAGAAACTGGGCCAGACTTATCTTTTGGATCTAAGCAGCTGTAGAACTCTCTTTTCATTCTCCTTCTCCTCCATTTACATAACACATCACAGGGCTCTTAGAAAAGGCTGAGGAAGGGGCGCCTGGGTGGCTCAGTCGATTAAGCGTCCGACTTCGGCTCAGGTCACGATCTCACGGTCCGTGAGTTCGAGCCCCGCGTCGGGCTCTGGGCTGATGGCTCAGAGCCTGGAGCCTACTTCCGATTCTGTGTCTCCCTCTCTCTCTGCCCCTTCCCAGTTCATGCTCTGTCTCTCTCTGTCCCAAAAATAAATAAACGTTAAAAAAAAAAAATTATAAAAGGCTGAGGAAATGTTCCACATTAAAGAATACATGACAACTGAATGCAGTAATATATGATCTTAGATTGAAGGGGCAGAGGTGCTTTAAAGGACATTATTGGGTCAATTGAAAAAAATGGGAAGCACATGGAAGATTAGATAACAGTATTGTATAAATACTAAATTCATCAAATTGACAATTATCAGTGGTTATTTATTATTCTTAGGAAATAAACATTTATTTAGGGTAAAAGGCTACAATGTCTGCAAATGACTTTCAGTTCAAAAAGCACTATGTATATATTATACATAATAGAGAAAATGGGGCAAAATGTTTAAAATAGGTAATTCCAAGTAAAAAATTTATGGTGGCTTTGTGTTATTCTTTAAAGTTTTCTGTAAGTTTGAACATTTTCAAATAAAGGTTAAAAAAAAGAGGAGGAAAAATTTCAATGACTATGGACTCTGGATCCATACCTAATGTAGATATCTTTCTATAGTGTTTAGCATATTGTTATGTGAAACTGAATACTTTTGCTGTAAAAAATGATTATGTTTATAAAAATAAGAAATTGGATTAAGTGTTCACATTTTTCACAAATTGCTTTTGAAATTATGTTCATATAACCTACTTTTTTGTTTGTTCAGGTAATGTGAATGGCATGAAGAGGAAAGAATGGGAAAACAAATCAGTGGGAATAGAAGTAGAAAGAAAAACTCAGCACCTTAGTCTTCAAGTACCGTTACGATCTCATAGCTCATCTTCTTCCTCAGAAGAAAATAGTAGTTCTAGTGCTGCACAGCCTTTATTGGCTGGAGAAAAAGAAAGTCCCTCTTCTGTTGCTGATGACCATTTGGTTCAAAAAGAATTCTTGCATAGTGCGAAAAGAGATGATGGCCAAGTAAGGTCAGTCAGTATTCAATTAGATTTAGAAACCTGATCCTAATAAGATAGTTATTACCAAAAATTTGGCAAGAAAATCTTTTTTCCTCTCAACTCATCTACTATAGAAAATTTTCTGCTCCTGAACATATTTTTAAATGTTAGTTTGCTGTTGTCTGGTTACAAAATTAATACATATTCACTGCAGAAATAGGAAAATACAGAAAAGTATAATGAAAATAAATATTTCTTGTCATCTCACAGATATGAACATTTCAGATTTTCCTCCACTCTCCTTGGCTAGTCCTTCTTATTCCCTATTTCCATATCCTCCATTTTTCACCCTTCATCTCTTCTTTCTCTTCCTCTTACAACCTGCCATTGGTTGGATGTTATCCCTCAGGACTCTGTTCTGTACCTTTATCTCTACTCACTCTGTACTGTTTCCCTAGATGGTCTCAGTAATGGTTTGGCTTTAATTAAGATCTTTTAAATCTGAAACTCCAGCCAAAACTTTTGTTTCTATAGGCCCAGCTACTTTTTTTTTAATATATTTTTACTTGGATGTTTCATGGAGACCTCAGACTCAACCTATAAAAAATGAACTAGTACCTCTCATGCTCAGCTTGCTCTGCCTCAGTAAATGGCACTAGCATCAGTTGCTGAAGTTGGTGATATTGGGGTTATCTGTAACTTCTTCCTTTCCTTCAATGCCTCTCATTTAATCAAAGGCTTTGGTATATTTTGTTGGACAGACTTTTAAAGGATGTAAAAAAAAGTTATAAATGCATTAGTGTCCACAAAATATGGATTGAAGATTATACTTTGGGTTTCTTCAAGTTTGTATTTTGCTGTAAGCTGCCTCAATTTTTTCAGAACCACATGGGGTATGAACACATATTGTGCTGTTTTGCTACTTTGTATATTTTATTGTAAAATTTTAGATTTTCCTTTATTCATAAAAGAAATGATTAAAATTACTGAAAGCGTTTTCTAAGTGCTTCTCTTTGTACTTATATGATGTATAGTAAATGGTAATAGCTTTGTTTTCTGCTTTAGTATTCCTACAGAAATATCAGGAAATAGCCCCGTGTCTCCTAATACTCAGGAAAAGTCAGTAGGTCAGTCTCCTCTGAGATCTCCCTTGAAACGACAAGCCTCTGTATGTTCCACTCGACTTGGAAGTACCAAGAGCCTTACTGCTGCTTTTTATGGGGACAAGCAGCCTGTTACAGTTGGAGTCCAGTTTAGTAGTGATGTCTCCCGAAGTGATGAGAATGTGCTAGACTCACCAAAGCAGAGAAGGAGTTTTGGTTCATTTCCATACACACCATCAGCAGACTCCAATTCATTTCATCAATATCGATCAATGGATTCCAGTATGTCAATGGCTGATAGTGAAGCCTACTTTTCTGCAGCTGAAGAATTTGAGCCCATTAGCAGTGATGAAGGCCCGGGAACTTATCCAGGTAGAAAAAAGAAGAAAAAGCAAACACAGCAGATTGACTACAGTAGGGGTTCCATATATCACAGTGTGGAAGGGCCACTTACTGGCCATGGAGAAAGCATTCAGGATCCCCGAACTCTGCCGTTCAAAACTCATCCTTCCCAGGCTTCATTTGTTTCTGCGTTAGGTGGAGAAGATGATGTTATAGAACATCCGTATGTTGTAGAAGTTGAGAAAACAGTAGAGAGTGAACAGATTACTTCTCAACAACCTGTGATGAATTGTTATCAGACTTACCTTACTCAGTTTCAGGTAATTAATTGGTCAGTGAAGCACCCTACTAACAAAAGAACCTCAAAATCCTCATTGCATCGTCCCCTCGATCTGGACACTCCAACCAGTGAAGAAAGTTCATCATCATTTGAACAGCTTTCTGTTCCAACTTTTAAGGTATAAACCAAGCCATTAGTTTCCACTGATACATTTAGTTAGATAAATCAGTTTTTAAGATGTTTCCAAAATTACTCTCTCAGTCATTTTAACTACCTCTCGGAAAGGTAGAATTTCTGAAATCATGGCTTCATGTGTAACAATAAATCTTAGGGTTATCGATGAGTATTATAAGTTTAAGCATATCAAATTAAGGAACAGTTTCAGACTTGATTGTCACAGTGTTAATTAATATATGGTCTCTATACACATTATGCTCTAAGATTAAGATCAAGTCTCTGTGATTCAAATTTTCACATGTCTTGAAAATAAAATTTTGTAATTGTTTTTAATAGCTGGTGTTCTTTCTACTCAATCTGTAACTGCTTCTAAAAAAAAAAAAAAAAACTCTAGTTGCTTCTATGCCAATCCAATTCCATGTGCTTGACATTTGAGACCTTCTAATTTAGCAGGAATTGGTTATTGTCCATTTCTGTAATGTATTCTGTAAATAGCTTTTTAAAGGAACACTAAAAATGCATCAAAATAAATTTAGTGATAATAGCCAATATGAAAACTTTTATAAAATTATACATTTATAAGAGATTTTTAAAAAATGATTTTAAAGACCAAAATTAAGCATGTAAAATCTTATGAAACTGATTAACAGTGTTTAAGAATTTTATGTGATGTTTACTTACATAAACATACACACTTATTTAAAGTGTCTAAATGTTAATTTATTCATTCTTAATTCAGATATTATATACTACTGTGTGCCAGGCATTTGATGTACAGTGATGAGGAAAACAGACATAGGACTTATAGTTGAGGTGTGGGACCCAGACAGTTAATAGAAAAACAGATAGGTATATGATTACAAATTGAGAAGAGTCTTATGAAGATAATCAAAAAGAGAATAATGGGGGATGGGGCTACCTATATTGCATTCACATTAAAGATTACTGGAGGAGGTAATATTTGCACTGAAACTTAAAGTATGAGAAGAAATTGATGATGGGAAGACCTAGCACAGGCATGAGCCTTGCTAAAATTCTAATGTGGGAAAGAAGTCAGTGCACACTGAACAGTTAGCAGGGAGATTGCTCATTTTGAGGCTAGAGACCTAAACAAAAGACAGATCATTAAGGACTTAAAAACCACAGTTTCAGTAGTTAAAATTTCATTAGGAAACTTGTGAGAACTTTAAGGAAATGTGATCTTACGTACTTGACTAAGTAGAATTGAATTGACATTAAGCAGGAGAACAAGTGGGGTAATCACTTAGGAAGCTGTTGCAGCAATCGGTGCAAGAGGTGACAGGGCTGGACTTATGTAATGCTGGAAATGTGATAAATGGAGTTGGAATACATGTGTACATTTGAGCAATTTTTGTTGAAGGAAGAAGAAGCATTAGTGACCATTACAAAGTTTTGGTTTTAAGGTTGTGCCATTTCTTGCCCAAGATGAATGACCCATGTTAAGATTTCAAAATGTTTTCTTTATTCCATGTGAAAATATGTTGGTATATGAATTTTCCAGTATGAAAAACATATGGTACTTCCAATACAGAAGAGTAACTGAGAGGTTAGAATTATTTTAGTAATTGCATAAATCTTTCTAGTTTGGTTAGGCAATCAACTCTCTGGAGTAAAGGAAGTAATTCATATCTTTAGATAATTTCAAAATAGAATATAGGCAATAAGAAAGTCATTTTTCTCTATTAAATCTGAATAACTGGCTAGCATTTAAAAGAGTTCAGTTTGGTTTGAATAACCAAGTGCATTATTAATTTTAATTGTTATCTGTTTTCTACAATCTAGTTTTTCGTATAACTTAATGTTTCTCTGGGATTCTTTCTCACTTAAAAGTTGATTGTGTTAGGAGAAGGTTCTAAAATTAGTTTAAGAAAAGCTCAGAAAAGGAACTTTGGAGTAAAGACATTTGAAGCACTTATTTTTAAGCTTTAGTTATGTAGTCTTTTACTATCATTATTGAATCCTCACAGCCCTGCCCTCTCATTTGTCTGAATAATCAGAAAATGAAAGTGACAATTCCATATTTTATATGACTTTCTCAATTTGTTAAATATTTTTATCGTACATATGAAAAGCATATTAACAAGGTAATCTGGATATTGACAAATACCAGTTGATAGCATAAAATTAGAGAACAATTAATATTAAAATTCTAGACTATAATGTTTTATATTATTTTAGGTTATCAAACAGGGGCTCACCGCTAATTCTTTACTAGACAGAGGAATGCAACTTTCAGGAACAACTTCGAAGTAAGTAGAAATTACATACTTTTGAAGTTTAAAGTATGTAATTTAACGATATGTGGAGTTTATTCTGAGGAATAACCATTCTTTACTTACTTGACTGTAAACTTTATCTTTTATTTATTTATTTTAAAATTTTCCTTCATAATTTAATTCTTTGACCCATTGGCTTGTTCAGAAATGCAGTGCTTGATTTCCACATATTTGAGAATTTTAAAGATAGCATTTTGCTTTTAATTTCTAATTTCCTTTGTAATCACATAATATATTCCTTATTATTTTGGTCTTTATATTTGTTGAGACTTGTTTTGTACCCTAGCTAGTATTCCGTGTTGGTGAGTGTTCCACAAGCAGTGGAAAAGAAAGTGTTTTCTGCAGTTGTTGGATGGAGTCATATTGTGCACATGGCAGAGTTGGTGGATGGTGTTGTCTGATCTTCTCTAAGCTTACTGGTTTGTTGTTCACCATTTCTATCAGTTGCTGGGAAAGTAGTATAATCTTAACTAAAGTTGTCAATTTATCTATTTCTTCCTTCAATTCTGTCAGTTTTTTAAATGTATTTTTTTTGTTTCTGATTTTATTTTTATTTTTTTATTTACTTTTATTTTTTTAATATTAAATTTATTGTCAAATTGGTTTCCATACAACACCCAGTGCTCATCCCAACAGGTGCCCTCCTCAATACCCATCACCCATTCTCCCCTCCCTCCCACGCCCCATCAACCCTCAGTTTATTCTCAGTTTTTAAGAGTCTTTTATGGTTTGGCTCTCTCCCTCTCTAACTTTTTTGAAACTCTTAGTAGATTTTACACATTGTTCTGTCTGCTCACATTGATTTATCATTACAGAATATCCTCTTTGGCTCATGTAGTAATTCTTTTTTTTAAGTCCACTTTGATATTAATCCAGCCACCTCAGCTTCTGTGATACAAATATATTCATGGAGTATCTTTTTCCATTATTCTTATTATTTTTACCTTCCACATGTCTATAGTATTTATACTTCAGTTGCATTTCTTGTAAGTAATAAATAATTGGCCTTGCATCTTACTTTATTATTTGTTTTTCCAGCTGATTTATTCATTCTCACAAATAATATTTCATTGGCCATCATGTCTCAGGAATTGTCCAAAGCCTTGGGAAAATGAAAGAAAAAGAAGATTAATTCTGGAACTTTTTTTTAAAAATTTTATTTGTGAATTAGTTACCACAAATAATTCAACTCTGTTGTCTGTCATGGCTTTGCCAACATTTATAAGCAGCCTATAGCATTTCTGTTAGACATACTATGTTAGACATACCATAACTTGGCATATCAAAATTGGGAACTAACAAGAATTCAGTATTGTAGTTTTCATATTTTGGGAAAGCCCCATCAAATAACTATGTCAACAATTTTTTTTCTTACTTGATGTATTAACCAGCTTTGATCAGTTTTCATTTTTGTACCTCACCTGTCCTGTCTCTGAAAAGCATTTGGGACATAAAATATCTAGTTTAATTCCATGAAATTTTTAGTTGAAATAAACGTACATTTGAGTGGTCATTCATCCTAAGGAAACTTTAAGTTCTATTATTTCTCGTGATCTTTTAAACCTGTATTTTGCTTGTTAAATTGTATAGTACACCATATACTCCTCTGGAAAAGAAAACTGTTGATAACACAGATGATGAAACATTAACAGAAGAGTGGACCCTGGATCAACCAGTCTCTCAGACCAGGACCACAGCCATAGTTGAAGTAAAAGGGACTGTTGATATTGTTCTGACTCCCCTGGTGGCTGAAGCTTTGGACAGGTATTACTTTTGTTTACAAATATAACTATTTCATAAAATTATAAGTGTATGTGATATGATTAGTGTATGTGTTAATAAAGAAGATTGTTGATGATGGCTATTTTGATTGAACAAAGATGAAAATATGTTTAGAAAGGTTTATCATTTGTTACTTTTTCAGCATAAATAATTATATTGCAATATTGTAATTATTTTATTACATTATATTTTCTCTTTTTTACTTTGGGATGATGAGCATAAAATGTAACACCCAGGAACTAATTAGTATGTTTGATATTCTTACTAGTATCTACTTAATGAAAGGAAAAAGGGGAAATAATAGATTTCTGTGTCCTGCAAGGAGCTTATAGCCCAGCAAAGGAGACAAAACTAACACGAATAAAATCTAGAGTGGAACATAATGGGCCTATTTAGATAAACTAGACTGTAGTATTAAGTGATATTTAAGTTTTTCATATACTGTTTTTTTTTCCCTCAGATATATTGAAGCGATGGTTCATTGTGCTAGTACCCGCCATCCAGCTGCAATTGTAGATGATCTCCATGCCAAAGTCCTCAGGGAAGCTGTCCAAAATAGCAAGACTACCTTCTCAGAAAATGTAAGAACATTTTTATTCAGTGAGTGTAGCCAATTGAATACTCTTCATGTGTACATGATATTTAAACTTGAAAAAAAAACATGTATTAAAATTTTATTAGCCCTTTAAATTGGAATACATAGACATTTTTTTTTAAATGTTCATTTATTTATTTTGAGAGAGAGAGCATGAGGGAGGGGCCCAGACAGAGAGGGAGAGAGAAAATCTCAAGCAGGTTCTGTACTTTCAGTTCAGAGCCTGCCACGGGGCTCAATCTCATGAACTGTGAGATCATGACCCGAGCTGCAATCAAGAGTTGGAAGCTCAACCGACTGAGCCACCCAGGCACTCCAAATCCATAGACATTTCTGAATAGTCTTTGTATGTTATTGGCTCCTTAGGAGATACCATATATAACTGTACTGTGAATAAATAGCAATTAAATATTTATTAAAGTGTTTAGCTTTATTTTTTCTTTTATATCAGAAGTAACTTAATTCTAAGCCTTTCCTAAAGAACTTTGGTCCTAAGTGAATGAGCAATCAATTGTCAGGCTGGTACATTGATTTTCTAAGAATGCAAAGCTGCATATTGACTTTTCTCTGTGATTAGATAACTTGTGTCTAAATATTTTTGAGATTATTTTTATTTTATTTTTTTAGAGAGCGAGAAAACGTGCATGCATGGGCACACATGCACAAGTGGGGGAGGGGCAGAGGGAAAGAGAGAATCTTTTTTTAAAAAACACTTTAAAGTTTATTTATTTATTTATTTAAAAAAATTCATTATTTTTATTTATTATTTTATTTATTTATTTATTTATTTATTTATTTATTATTTATTATTTTTGAGACAGAGAGAGACAGAGCATCAACGGGGGAGGGTCAGAGAGAGGGAGACACAGAATCTGAAACAGGCTCCAGGCTCTGAGCTGTCAGCACAGAGCCTGAGCAGGGCTCAAACTCACGGACTGTGAGATCATGACCTGAGCCTAAGTCGGCCGCTTAACCGACTGAGCCACCCAGGCGCCCGTAAATTTTATTTATTTTAAGAGAGAGCATGAGCAGGAGAAGGAAAGAGAGGGAGAGAGAGAATCCCAAGTAGTTTCTGCACTGTCGGTGCAGAGCCCAATACGGGCCTTGATTTTACAAGCCTATGAAATCATGACCCGAGCTGAAATCACGAGTCGGTCACTTAATGGATTGAGCCACCCAGGTGCCCCAAGATTATTTTTGTTCACTTCAGTGAATTAAGTCATCATCTCCTGGTGTGTGATGTTCTACTTATGTTGTAGTTCTAGCCACTGAGCCAGTTTCTTAGCAGTCATATCATGGTGATTCTCCATTTGACTTTCAAATTTATCTGGGTCATATTTGGGCTAGAGACTAGAGGCAAGATAAAGTGAGGTTGGTTATTTTTAATGATCCAGTTATTCAAAACATATTGGCATTTCATGTGACAGGTAGTTAGGGTATGAATACATCAAAAGAAATTTGAAAATATCCTCAGCCAGTAAGGAGCCAATTATCAAAAACCAAATCTGTTCTTAAATTAATACATTTTACTGATTCTAAAATAACACCTATTGCCATTTTTTTTTGTGTTTCTCTGTAGGGTGTTTTCACTTTATTTTATATCACTTCTCTTCAGCCCTGAAGCTGCTAGTAGTGTTGCTAGCTTTTCTAAGGTTTGGATTTTAAGAGTGTGGGTGCTAAAGTGGATGGCAGCTGGCATATAGATGGGCATACAGGAGCACATTGGATAAACAAGTTGCAATTGTGGATGATGTGGAAATTATGAAAGTTCTCTGAAATAATAATTCTACTTTAATCTCTAGCTATCTTCCAAACAAGATGTTAGAGGAACAAAAACTGAACATACTACCATAGGAACTACTAACCAAGGACAAGCACAGACAAATCTTATAATGAAGCAAGATAATGTAACAATTAAAGGTCTTCAGGCTAATGTTAGCATACCAAAGGTAACAATTTAAAAAATTTTCCAGAAAGAGGAAAACATTTTGGTGGGTTTGGGTTTTATCCTTTGTATTTACTAAGCTGAATGGTGGTAGAATAGATTATATCAAAAATATATATTTTATTTTTTGATGATCTAATGGAAAAATTAATATAGTTTACTTAATTGGAATATGGGGTAATATGAAATATTCCACATCCATCCAATAAGAATTGAATTATGATTATGAGAGTCTATCAGACACATATATACATGATTCTTAACAGTAGTTTTTCAGTTTCTTGTATATTTTATGTTTAACTGATAATTTTTAAGTTTTTAACTCTGAAATTTATGACATTTTGTGTTAGGTAAACTTATGTTTGTTACAAGCCTCCGTGGAAGAATCTCCAAGTACAGCTCCTAATAAAAGCGTGACTCATGTTTCTCTAGTAGCATTGTGTTTTGACAGAATTGCTACACAAGTTCGTATGAACAGGTAAGATTTATTAATTTGAGCCATAATTTTCTTGTTGGATGTAAAAGCAAGAAACAATCATCATTTTAATATATTTCTGAAAACTGGTGCTAATACTCAAAATTTGTATTGGAATTTCAAATATCACTTTATAGATATGCAAAGTAGGTTTTTAAAAGTTCATACTGTTTTTACACATACTATTTTTCAGTAAACACTGAAAAACTTGTTATGAATATTGGTTTAATTAAAACAGTGGAATTAAAAAAAAATTTATTAAATGTTTTTACTGAACTATATTGTTTACATGTTAACTGTCATACTTCTTTTTTTCTTTCTTTTTCCATAAAGAGGTGTGGTTGAAGAGACTTCAAACAATGCAGAACCTGGTAGAACATCTAATTTTGATAGGTATGTCCATGCCACTAAGATGCAGCCTCAGTCATCTGGATCTCTCAGATCAAATGCTGGAGCAGAAAAAGGCAAAGAAATTGCAGCCAAGTTAAATATTCATCGAGTTCATGGGCAACTTAGGGGTCTTGATACAACAGGTAGGATTCTACAACAGGTATTTTTCCTTGACATGTATAAATGTAAGAAGAATTTGCAAAAGGAAACGATTTTTAAAAATATTGCTACAATTTGAGTATTTTATAAGAGAAAGGTATTTCTGCATATATTGAACACATGGTATTTAATTGTTTAGTTACTCGTGTTCTCTGACAGTGGAAGGTAAACTGTGGTAGGAAAGTGAGTGGTATGGCCCAAATTAGGAACTGCTTCTGTCTCCTCTCTTTTTTCTTCATAGTATCTGCTGGCTCATTATAAAACAGAGAGTATGATCTTTATCATCTTTCTTACTTTTTAATCATTCTGTTGGCACAACTTCATTAAAAAGAATTAATTGCAAGGGGCACCTTCGTGGCTCAGTTGGTTAAGCGTCCCATTCTTGATTTCGGCTCAGGTCATGATCTCGCAGTTTGTGAGTTTAAGCCCGTCAGGCTCTTTGCTGACAGTGCAGAGGCTGTTGGGATTCTCTATCTCCCTCTCTCTCTGCCCCTTCCCTGCTCACTTCTTTCTGTCTCTCTCTCAAAAGTAAATAAGTAAATGTAAAAGATGATTATCTTTTATATAAAAAAGAATTAATTGCAATATCAAAAGCTGTTAGTCAAATCTATAAAATATAGTAGCAATAAGAACAATAGCTCTGTCTCTTAAAGTCCCTCTTGAGGTGAAAAACTAGAGATGTTACATGTCCTTTTAATATTTTTGATGTAATTTAGTGCATAGCTCATTTTATTTTATTTTTAAAAAATTTTTTTAACGTTTATTTATTTTTGAGACAGAGAGAGACAGAGCATGAACGGGGGAGGGGCAGAGAGAGAGGGAGACACAGAATCCCAAACGGGCTCCAGGCTCTGAGCTGTCAGCACAGAGCCCGACGTGGGGCTCGAACTCACGGACCGCGAGATCATGACCTGAGCTGAAGTCAGACGCTTAACCGACTGAGCCACCCAGGCGCCCCTACATAGCTCATTTTAAAGGCTTCAGTGATCTCAGATTGTCAGAGATTCAATCTAGAAAAAAATGGAATGTGTCACTCTTACTTGAGATAATTGCTATGTTAAAATCTATATATAGGACAGGTGACCAATCCTGAATGAACAAATGATTACCTTGAGTTTGCTCATTGTATTCTGTGAGCTCTGAAGTTTCCATGATTCTTGTATATATCCTGGGTCTGTGTAACTGCTGTGGCTTTCTCAAAGCTTATTTCACCATCCTTGTGTTTGAGGGCAAAGCATTTTGAGGATTCCAAATAAAAAGACTTTTCATGGCTGCCTGAGATCTATTGTCCTAGAGCTGGTACAAAATATAGTGGCTTAAATATAAAAAGGCTTAGTTTGCACTGGTAACCAGTTTGCACTTGGGTGTTGTAGAGACTGTAAGAAGTAATTAAATAGAATTTTGAAAGGCACACTATGTAGAAAAAAGTCATTAAAGACAAAACATAGTGTAAAAAAGCGTATGTAAAAAACATAATGTTAAAAAAAATGTAATTGTCTTTATATGTGCATAAGATATCTGTGAAAGGATTCTCAATAATCTAATGACATTTGTTACCTAAAGGGAGGGGAGGTGGATGTCCGAGTGTGGTATTGGAGCTTTTCATTGCATACCCTTTCACACATTTTGGATCTTTGATTTATGCAAGTAATTACCTAATCCAAAAATTTCAGTAAAATTTAAGTTAAATTCTCATCTTATATCATACATCAGAATAAGTTCATGGAATTAAAGGCAAATATGAAAAAAATAAATAATGGAAAAACATAGAAAAATGTAAGTGAACATTTAGTCTCTGACAAGGGAAGACTTTTTAATCATAGTGCAAAATACAGTGTTTTCGTATGATGGGATGTTCTGTAACAATTAAAATAGTATCTTTGAAGAATTTTTGATGCCCTCAGGAAGTTATCATGGTTTGCTGTTACTTGAAATGTGGGAACCAAAGCTGGTTTGTTTGTAAAATAATCTCTAAAATGCTAGAAAGAAATTTAATTCAAATGTAAACAAGTTTATCTCTGAGTGCTAAATTTACATGTTTTTTTTAAACCTTTTTTTTTTTTTTCCTTTTCTCTCTTAGCTGTAATCACAGAAAGAAATGAAAAAAGTAAACTAAAAGCCTTTGCCAGGCATGCAGGATGTTAGTTTCCATATTGCATATTGTAAGCAGTGGAATTATTATGGCAATGTCTGTTATGAATTGTAATTACATAAAATGTGTTACCATAAAGTAATCTTTTAGTAAAAGCTGTAATTTTCCTATTTTCTAATGTTTTTCCTAAAGCTGGGTAATTAATTAAAATAATTTTTTTTGTAACACAATGAGAAATTCTTTTTGTAACATGAGAACATAATTAAAATAATTTTTTTTTGTAACATGATTATGTAAAAATAGTTTACCATGAAACTGAATTATTCAGGAGCTATTTAACTTTAGATTTTTAGAGTGTCCTATAATCTTTCAGAAATGAATTCATTCTGCCTCTGAGCAATTATTTGTTAACTGTGGAATCCCTTTTCCTCCCTTTTACTTCAGTGAGATTCTGGCACTTTTTAAGTAGTAAGATATTAGGCATTATTTTAGAAGTTGGTTGGTTCGTTTATTTTTCTTTTTGACAGGGTATTAAGATATCTTTTTAAGATATGCCAAATGTTTCTTTTTTTTTTTTTAAATACAAACCTCTCTGTCTTTGAAAATGGTCATCTTGTTCTCTTTTGATAATAGATATTGGTACCTGTGCCATCACTGCTATTCCTTTTGAGAAATCCAAAGTTTTATTTACTCTTGAAGAGTTGGATGAGTTTACTTTTGTGGATGAAACTGATCAGCAAGCTGTTCCAGATGTGACTCGCATAGGTCCCAGCCAAGAAAAATGGGGTTGGATAATGTTTGAATGTGGACTTGAAAATTTAACCATAAAAGGTAAGCATTCTTAAAAAATTCTGCTTAAATGAGGGACAAATTGACCCCATGTTGCTGAAATGTTTTGAATGATTGTGATTTTTAATAACCTGAATCAGCATATTTAAGCAGAAAGTGTGGTATGTGGGACTATTTACCAGGGTGGGTGCTCCATCCCAATTGCATAAGTGGAACTTTCCCTTCGTTGTGTGATTCAAAACTAACAGAGCATGTAGACATACAAAGCATCAGTGGTTGAACAGAAAAATCTGTGGTTCAGAAAAAATTTTTGAATAAAATATAAAGCCACCCAGCTTTTGAAAGTTTGTGTCTTTGCAAACTGGATTTTTGATTAGTAGAGATTTGCAGGATGAAAATACAGTAAATCCTTTATTCAGTGAGACACACTGACTTACAGTTACATTTGTTTTCTTTTATATTACTGAATAATATACAAAAAAAAGGGAAGGCTGAGTTGTATATAAGACTTTAGGTTTAGTCATGTATGATAGTAATTTTATATACCTACAATTCTTTATCTGATAATCTAATCTTATGTGACTTTTATGGATAAGGACAAGTTTTGATGAGAAAGAATATCTTCATGAATTTTTATTTTTTGTTTTTATCTTTATGGATACTGTAGAGTACAGCATTTATACACCTACCATTTTTAATAAATATATTCTTTCATTTTTAAAGGAGGAAGACAATCTGGTGCTGTTTTATATAATACGTTTGGAATTATGGGTAAAGCTAGTGTCACAGAAAGAGGTGGAGTGCTGACATCCAATAATTCTTCTGATTCTCCAACTGGCAGTGGCTATAATACTGATGTTTCTGATGATAATCTTCCTTGTGATCGAATAAGTCCTTCTTCAGACTTAAATGGAAATTCTGTTTCAGATGAACAAGTTGGTGAATTTTTAATAGTAATAGCGCTTTGAAAAATAACAGAAAACTGCACACCCAATTCACAGTTAATTTCTGGAGTATATTTGCTTGTCTTTCCATATTTTAGATTTTGCTTAAATAGTAATCAAAGTATTTTGGTGATTATATACTACTACTAGAGTGTAAGTTCTGAAATGTAGGTACCATACCATAGATCTATTTCTATCTGCTGTAGTGCTTTGCTTTATACCTTGCTCATATTAGGCACTTAATATTTGTTGAATTATTAAATTAATAGAATATCAGAAAAGTAGTCATTGTTTTTATGTTGTTTCAAGGATTTTATATGCAATTCATTTATTGTTTTTATAATGGTAGAATGTCATGATGAATAATAGCAATAATGAAAATATTCAAAGTTCTAGATTATAGAAGAGTTGTACCAGTGATTGGTGCAAGTTATTTCATCTCCGAAGTTTCTTCATCTGTATAGTATTATAATGATATTGACCTTCTAATTTGTTAAGATTAAAGGAGATAATACATATGAAAGGTTTAACTCAGTGTCTGGCACATAGAAAGAACTTGATAGATGTTGTTTTTAAACACATATATACATATACTTCTAATCATTTGAAAATTAGACCAGTTGAAGAGGAAAGAAACCACCTTTTAAGAAATGTCATGGATATCCAGTATCCATTGGCATAATGAGCTCTGAACCCCAGGTTTCTAGGAATTTAGTTTTGAAACATTTATTTTGATTTGAGGCATAGTTCAAGAGTTTAATCACAGTTTTCTTGTGAGGTCTTTGGAAGTATTTGAATGGTGGTTGGGAATTAGCACTTTAATTAAGGAAATTAAAAAATCCAATAGGTTCTCACTGGACAAAAGAACTGGGAAAAACCAGCTGTGCTCTCTTTGTCCTTCTATCCTGCTAATATACTTGACAGAAACTCAGGTGTCTTCCTTGATCTCTCTGATCCTACTCTCCTTGCTGAGTATCTCTAAATTTTGTAACATTGCTTATTTTGGCTTCTCTGACTTTTGCTGGTCCATGTCCTTATTCAGTTCTTTGTCCTTAAATGTGGGTGTTCACCCCACGTTCTCTTTTTGGCTACCTTGCTTTTTTTGCTATTTGTCCACTCCCTGATTTATTTCATTTCCTAGTCCTGCTCCATAATTTGGTGACACTACTCTTGCCCATTGGTTATGCTTTTAGCACTAACCCTTCACCTGAGCCCCCGAATTACATGCATTGGCCTTTAGCTGTCATCATTTACACATACCATAGGTGCCCAAAATTCGGTCAACCTAAATCTAAGTGTATTACTGCTTTGCTTCACATATTATTATAATTAGTTGCTTATTACCTACAAGCTCCCTTCCCTTTTTAAAATTTGAGTTCTTGAAGACTTTCTTCTCACAGCCTTGTCTGAAACCCACAGGTCAGGTGTATTTGAGAATTCAGACTTTTTTTCCTTTAAGAGAAAGGTAATAACTGTGTGTGGTTTATATGTTACATAAACGCCTAGTGGAATCTGAGATAGCACTGTGTCTTGAAGTATTTAAATACTTATGTAGCACAACATTAATAAAAATGCCAAATGGGATAAATAGCCCGTCACCAGTTCAGATCAAATTTTGTTGCCACATTTACACAGAAATATTTAGATTTTTCAGAACATTGTAATTTTAGAATTGCAGATAAGGAATGTCGACTTATATTTAGTGCCTTCTAACTTTAAAATTACTGTTGCCTATGGTTCAAGTTGGTTTTTTAGCACTTAGGATTCAAACTATTTTGTGGATACTCTAGATTCCTTAATCATCCCACAAGAAAATGTCAGTCTTTTCTTCATCTTGATCACAAGTGAATCAGAGAGCTATAAGTAGACATTACAGGCCGTAGACTTTTTTGTTTCCTTAATATTATTCTTACCTCCTTGCATTCTAAAGAGTGGTGATTATACATTTAAAAAATACTCCTCTATTTCTTAATACTGATTCAGACTGCTAGCATATAAGATAACTCAGAATTTTTGATTGTAGAGTGTTGTTTATTTGAACATGGACTACACTAGTATTTTTATGGCACTTTATTTGGAAGTTTAAAGTATTTTGTTAAACTGGAATGGAAAATAGATTGTGGTGGGAAGCAGAAGACCTTAATTCTATCACTCATTCTCCTACTTAATATTGTATGACCTTTTGGCAAATCACCAAACCTCTTTCTCTCACTTTCTTCACATGGAAAAAATAACAGTTAAACATCTCTAAACAAATGTGATTGAATGAAGTGATCATGAGAAACCCTTCAGTTCCAAGATTTCTTGATTTATGGTTTGTTACAGTGCAGTGGCTTCTCAGACTATGCTCCTTGGAGCTTCAAGGGTCTCTAGATATTTCTCAGAATCAGGCTGAGCAGGGTTTATGTTACCTGTTTTATATAAAGGTGTTCTCTGTAGAACTTGCTTTGTTGGGAAGATTTTGTGCTTAAAACATTAACCTTTGCACTAGTGATTTTAAGGAGCTAAGTTTTTGGTTTTTGAATTTATGTAGGATGAAGGAGTTGAATCTGATGATTTGAAAAAAGATCTACCTCTGATGCCTCCACCTCCAGATTCATGTAGCATGAAGTTGACCATCAAGGAAATATGGTTTAGTTTTGCAGCTCCCACCAATGTGAGATCTCCTACACATTCATTTTCTAGGTAAAAAGTTTTTAAAATGTAGTACTATTCCTTGATGTTACTTTATTTTAAATAACATAAAATTCTATCTAATGTTTTTTAAATTATTTTTCTGATATATCTAGCATTAGGGTTGCCACTTTCTTACCATATTTCCTACTTTCATGCTTTCTATAGACCTTATTATTCTCTTGTTTGACTCTTTTTCTTTTCTAGGGCTTTAGTTTTATATGTCACCTCACCATGAACTTCTTACTTTCACCTCTAATAGGTTTTAATAATTTTCTTTTTTTCCTATTATCTGTTCTTGGCATTTCTACTTATATGTTCATAATGTATCTGGTAACCAAAAGGAAAAGAAATTTTGCCTAAGTAAATAGCCACTAAGTATAGTAAGTATGGATTATTGTTTGAAATACAAATCTTGACACTTGTTTTTGTAATTTTTTTTTTTTAATATTCAAAGGCAGCTGAACCTTTTAAGCACTGCAACTCCAGCTGTTGGTGCATGGCTTGTTCCCATTGATCAACTCAAATCATCCTTAAACAAATTAGAAACTGAAGGCACCTTGAGAATTTGTGCTGTTATGGGATGCATAATGACAGAAGCATTAGAGGTATGTCTTTCAACAATACAAGGTATCATACAGAATTTATTATTGAACATGATCCCTTATTGTTCATCATTGTTGGAAAACATCAGACCTGCAAGTTCTTGATTACTAGATATCTTCTATTTGCACTGTCTTTGATTTATATAACTCTAAATCTGTTGTTTTTGCTTTGTTTCAGAATAAAAGTGTACATTTTCCGCTGAGAAGTAAATACAACAGACTTACAAAAGTTGCACGTTTTCTCCAAGAAAATCCTTCATGTTTGCTGTGCAATATACTACATCACTACCTGCACCAGGCAAATTACTCCATCATTGATGATGCTACAATGGTGAGTTATGGAAACCATATGTGAAACCATAGATTAGTTTTAAAGAAGCCTCTATTCTTTAGAGGAGCCATTCATTGATCCATGGGGTTTGAGATGTGGATGAGAAGTCTAGAGGAGAAATACAATTAGAAATACTGGCTTATAGACAACAGTGGGCTCAGATGAATGATTTGGGAGTTGCCAACATGAAAGTGTTAGAAGCTGTAGATGAAAACTTCTAGATGGATGAAACTTCTAGAGATGATGGCGTGTTGAGGGAGAAACTGGTCCAGGATGGATCCCTGAAGAATACCAAAATTAAAGTGGGGTGGCGAGAGGGTGGATAGAGCTACACAGAATGCTGAGGAGGGAAAGTAACGGGTAGGAGAATGAGGAATAAATGCCTTAGAAGCCAAAGGTTTAAAGAATTTCAAGCAAAAAGTAATCACCAGCATCAGATTTCACAGAAATGTTTAATAAAATAGGGGCTAATTAATGGTTAAGGGGAGAATGTATAATAATACAAAATAAATACAATATATGTCTGCCTCTAGAAAAGCACTACAGAAGATAACATGTCATCATTAGAGGTTTAGAACTTGAGGATCTCTCTTCTCTCCAAGCTTTAGGTCAATAGAAAATGCATGAGAAGTTTAGCCAAATTAGGGATCATTCTATCAGTATTTATTAATTATAACCTCCAATGAGAGAATCTCTAGTAAATGATGGATTTGAAAAAGGTACTTAGACCTGAGACTAGTATAGTGCTTTCTACTCCTACCCTGGAAATTGAAGGCTGGAGGTCCACAGTGCAAGGCTAGCTTGCCCATCTACTCATAGGCAGAGACACTGGAACTGAAATGCCACCAGGCATTTCTCATGTATGGATGCTTTGCCAAGATATGCTTTATATGTAAGAGGAAGAAGCACAAGATGGCTCTCCTTACTTGAGTCTAAGAATTAAAGGACAGGCTAAGAGATCTGATGTTCCTCAGAAAGCAAGTAAGGTGATTTCTGCTGTCTAATAAATGTCTGTCTTCAATCAGAGCATTTCTCCCAACACAAGGAATTACAAGAAAGGGGATGGAGAGGAGTTGGATGTTTTCCTCTTAGGAAATTAGGAATTAGCCAAATTTTCTTTCTTAAAATCATCACCATGTGGAATAAAGTATATTCTAAATTATGTAATTGTTAATGATAATACCTTTAACTTTGAAAGCAGTTACAAATTCAACTGTGTTCAGCATTTAACCATAGTAATTTATTTATTTTTAATGTTAAAATAGTGGTGGTCACCTAATCTTTGAAGGGAATAATTTCATTCTGTTTGTTTAATGAATATTCCAGGTAGCTCAGAATACATTTGATTTCCTCAATTGAGTAAAAAAGATACAGTGGACTGAATGGTTCTTAAGGAGAATCCCAATTTTGCGCCTCATGTTTAGCTTCTTATTCACCTGGTAATGTGTTATGACAGAAAGATGCAATGTTATATTTAGAGAATGAGTTCTATAGTCAGCTTGAAATGATCTCTTTTGTAACCTTGAACAAATTATAACACACAAATTCTAGCTTCTTCATCTCTAAATGGGAGTTATGGGGTTTAAATGAATAAATGTATGCAAAGCACTTAAATAGTAACTTACTATTAAATCATTATTGTTACAGAGTGATGGACTTCCTGCGTTGGTAACTTTAAAGAAAGGTTTAGTTGCACTGGCAAGGCAGTGGATGAAGTTTATTGTGGTGACACCAGCCTTTAAAGGAGTTAGCTTACATCGACCAGCTCAGCCCCTCAAACCTCAATCAGCTGTGGATCACGAACATGAAGATGGACTTGGGCTGGACAATGGAGGTGGTCTTCAAAGTGACACCAGTGCTGATGGAGCAGAATTTGAATTTGATGCAGGTAATCTGTAAATATTTTAGTTAGATATTACACCTTGGTAACATGGTATATGTGATAATTTTATTCATTTGTGTGCCAAAATTTGAAATTGTCATGGCTTAATTACATAAGTATGGTTTGTATTAGTCCAAATAAATGATGATAATATTGGAATCTTTATACTGACTTTTGAGTTTTATATTTAATTTCATAAAATACGATAGACTTCTCCTAATCTATCCAGTATAATAACAGACATCTTTGCATAGCTAGAATGTTTTGCGTGAAGCACATTAACTTTCTTTTAAAATTCACATTTGTATTTGTTCATTGTCTTGTCTATGACATAGTCTTTTAAAGAAGCCTTTGAATTTTACCTGGTGCCTGGTTGATTATGTATTTATGTAATGTTTAGAGTCATGCTTTCAGCCTGTAATTTTATCAGCATAATGACTGTGCCAGAACACAGACAATAGATATGCTTTTCAAAATTCTATGTGCACACTTTAATGCTTTTTCAGAGGTTTTCTTTTGTTATCAAGACATGTCATTTTGAATTATACTGAATTATCATATAATATTTTGAAAAAAATATTACAAGTACCATGGAAAAGGACAGTAGCCTTAAAATTAGAGCTTTCAGAACATTGATATATCAAAAATCTCCCAACAAACAAAAGTCCAGGGCCAGATGGCTTTTCAAATTCTACCAGACATTTAAACAAGATTTAATACCTAGTCTTCTCAAACTATTCCAGAAAATATGAATGGAAGGAAAACTTCCAAACTCATTCTGCCAGGCCAAGCATTACCTTGATCCAAAACCAGACAAGGATCCCGCTAAAAAGGAGAATTACAGGTCAATATCCCTAATGAACCCAGATGCAAAAATTCTCAACAAGATGCTAGCAAATCAAATCCAGCAGTACATTAAAGGAATTATTTACCATTATCAAGTGGGATTTAATCCTGGGCTGCAGGGGTGGTTCAATATTTGCAAATCAATCAATGTGATACACCACATTAATAAAAGAAAGGGTAAGAACCATGACCCTTTCAATGGATTCAGAAAAAGCATTTGACAAAATATAGCATCTGTTCCTGATAAAAACCCTCAATAAAGTAGGTATAGATGGAACATACCTCAACATCATAAAGGGCATATACAAAGACCCACAACTAATACCATCCTTAATGAGGAAAACTGAGAGCTTTTCCTCTAAGGTCAGGAACAAAACAGAGGTGTCCACTCTCACCATTACTATTTAACATAGTACTGGAAATCTTAGCCTCAGCAATCAGACAACCAAAGGAAATAAAAAGCGTCCAAATCAGCCATGAAGAAGTCAAACTTTCACTATTTGCAGATAACATGATATGCTATGTAGAAAATCTGAAAGACTCCACCAAAAAAATTGCTACAACACATGAATTCAGCAAAGTTCAGGACACAAAATTTATATACAGAAATCGGTTGCATTTCTATACACCAATAATAACACAGCAGAAAAAGAAATCAAGGGATCAGTCTCCAAAGTTGCTCCAGAAACCGTACGATACCTATGAATAAACCTAACTAAAGAGTCAAGAGATCTGTACTCTGAGAACTGTAGAACACATATGAAAGAAATTGAAGAGGACACAAAGAAATGGAAAAGCATCCCATGCTCATGAATTGGAAGAATAAGTATTGTTAAAATGGCAATACTACCCAAAGCAATCTGTGCATTTAATGCAATCCTTATCAAAATACCACCAGCATCTAGAATAAAATACTAGAATAAATAATCCTAAAATTTGTATGGAAACACAAAAGACCCTGAACAGCCAAAGCAATCCTGAAAAAGAAAAGGAGAGCTAGAAGCATCACAATTCCAGACTTAAAGCTATATTAAAAAGCTATAATCATCAAGACAGTATGGTACTGGCACAAAAGCAGACACTTAGATCAATGGAACAGAATAGAAAACCAAGAAAGGGACCCACAACTATATGGTCAACTAATCTTCAACAAAGCAGGAAAGAATATCCAATGGGGAAAAGACAGTCTCTTTAACAAATGGTGTTAGGAAACCTGGACAGCAACATGCAGAAGAATGAACCTGGACCACTTTCTTACACCATACACAAAAATAAATTCAAAATGCATGAAAGACCTAAAGGTGAGACAGGAAACCATCAAAATCCTAGAGAAGAGAACAGGCAGCAATCTTTTTGACGTTGGCTGGAGCAACTTCTTACTAGAGATGTCACTAGAGACAAGGGAAACAAAAGCAAAAATGAACTATTGGGATCTCATCAAAATGAAAAGCTTTTACACAACAAAGGAAACAATCACCAAAATGAAAAGGTAGCTTATAGAATGGGAGAAGACATTTGCAAATGACATATCTGATAAAAGGTTAGTGTCCAAAATCTATACAGAACTGATCAAACTTCACACTGAAAAAACAAATAGACATTTTTTCAAAGAAGACATCCAGATGGCTAACAGACACATGAAAAGATGCTCAACATCACTCATCATCAGGGAAATACAAATCAAAACCATGATGACATACCACTTCTCACCTGTTAGAATGGCTAAAATTAACAACAGAAGAAACAACAGATGTTGGTGAGGATGTGGAGAAAGGGAAACCCTCTTGCACTATTGGTGGAAATGCAAACTGGTGCAACCACTGTGGAAGACAGTATGGAGGTTCCTCAAAAAGTTAAAAACAGAACTACCCTACAACCCAAGCAATAGCACTACAGATTCAAAGGGGTACATGTGCCCTGATGTTTATAGCAGCATTATCAACAATAGCCAAACTATTGAAAGAGTCCGAATGTCCATCAGCTGATGAATGGATAAAGATGTGGTATATATATACAATGGAATTTTACTCAACCATCATGAAGAATGAAATCTTGCCATTTACAACAACATGTATGGAAGTAGAGTTTATTATGTTAAGCAAAATAAGCCAGTCAGAGAAAGACAAATACCATATGATTTCACTCATATGTGGAATTTAAGAAACAAAGCAGATGAAAATAGAGGAAGAAAAAATAAAGAGGGAAGTAAACCCTAAGAGACTCTTAACTATAGTGAACAAACTGAGGGTGAATGGAGTGAAATGGGTGGGGAGAATGGGCTAAATGGGTGATGGGCATTAAGGAGGGTACTTTTTACAATGAGCACTGGATGTTATATGTAAGTGATGAATCACTAAATTATGCTCCTGAAACCAATAGTACACTGTATGTTAACTAAAATTTAAATAAAAATTTGGAAAAAAATCTTTACCCAGGTTTTTTGTTGTTGTTGTTGTTTTTAAAAAAACTTTATACTTAAAAGTGAATATGCTCTGAATAATAGGCTGGATTTCAAGTCTACCTGAAAATTGGAAGAATACTATAATAAACATCTCTTCTAATTAGTTATCTTCAAATGCCTAGGTTAATCTGAAAATTATGTATTTGCAGCTTAGTTGAATTGTTTTTTTATCTCTATACCATTTGGGTGGCCTGTGGAGGCACTGAATAGAAGTTATTTGTTCCTTTTTTAAGATAAATGAGAAGATTGGGGTTGGGAGAGTAAAAGAAAAATGTGAATTAATATTATAGTTTATTCCACAATTAATTTCAAGGAAATTTAATTAATTTATTTATTCAAGGCATATGTAAAGTTGGGACTTACACTAGGAACACTGGTGTTGCTGTTTCAAGAAAATGTCTAATCACCTATAGCCTACGTATTCTTTTGAACTATTTCAGCCACAGTCAGTGAACACACAATGCTGCTAGAAGGAACAGCCAACCGGCCTCCACCTGGTAGTTCTGGACCTGTAACTGGAGCTGAAATAATGAGGAAACTTTCTAAGACTCATACTCATAGTGACTCTGCATTAAAAATAAAGGTACATTATTATTACTATTTTTAGTTAGGGTAGTCTTCCAGAGAAGATCTAAATTTTTGATATCTCAAATTCAAATACTAGGTATTTAAATTTAAATCTTCAAATAGTATTTCTATATCAGTAATTAATAATTCAATAATAATAAATATCCTTATGGTGAAATTAACATGATTAGTAATTTAATATACAGTTAGAGTTAGGCTATTTTATGAATTTATTTACACTGTTGAGCTGGACCACCTTGGGAGCCAGACAGCCTTGGTTTCAATTCTGCCTCTGCCACTCAGTTGCTTTGTGACTGAACAAGTTACCTGTACTGTGTGTCTGTTTCCTTATCTGTCTGATGGAGATTACAGTAATAACTTTTTCCAGAAAGTCAATGTAAGAAATAGCTGTAATAGATGGAGAATGCTTAGAATAATACCTGGCACATAGTAAGAATGTAAGTTATTTGTTGTTGTCATGGGTTATGTATTTTTTGTTAGTTTCCTTTTCTGAGCAACGAAAACAACAGTTAATATATTAACTTTCTTTGAAAATCTGGGTATAGACTTATATTAATACCCAGAACCCATAAGGTAAAAGGTGATAATTTTGCTTATATTAAAATATAAAGTTTCTACACAGAAAAAAATAATGTATCATAAACAAAATAGACATATGACAAAGGGCTAATTTCCTCATATATATAAAGATCTTTTTCTAATCATTAGGAAAAAAGAGCAAAACCAAATGGAAAAATGGTATATGGACAGTTCACATAGAAATATATATACATATGTGAATATGTACCCTCTTACAAATAAAGAAATGTAAATTATTTTTTTTTTAATTTTTTTTTTCAACGTTTATTTATTTTTGGGACAGAGAGAGACAGAGCATGAACGAGGGAGGGGCAGAGAGAGAGGGAGACACAGAATCGGAAACAGGCTCCAGGCTCTGAGCCATCAGCCCAGAGCCTGACGCGGGGCTCGAACTCACAGACCGTGAGATCGTGACCTGGCTGAAGTCGGACGCTTAACCGACTGCGCCACCCAGGCGCCCCAAGAAAAGTAAATTAAAATGAGATTTCCATTTCCACCTGTCAGACTGAAAACAGTAAAACATTTGAATAGTGTATATTGTTGGTGAAGATGAGAAAACAGACACTCTCCTACACTACTGGTGGGAGTGTAAACTGGCACAACCTCTTGGAAGAATAATATGACAATTTGTATCAAAACTTAAAATGTGATCTTCTCTTACCCAGTATGTTCATGTCCAGGAATTCATTCTAAAGAAATGGATGTTCTAATTATTCAAAGACACACATCCAATAATGTTTTTCCAACACTGTTTATGATAGGAAAATAATAGAAGAAACATAAATAACTAATCATTAGAGGACTAATAAACTAGTGTACCCTGATACAGATGTAGACTATTGAAGACTTAAAAAATTGTGTTTAAAAGATAAAGGAGGGGGCGCCTGGGTGGCGCAGTCGGTTAAGCGTCCGACTTCAGCCAGGTCACGATCTCGCGGTCCGGGAGTTCGAGCTCCGCGTCAGGCTCTGGGCTGATGGCTCGGAGCTTGGAGCCTGTTTCCGATGCTGTATCTCCCTCTCTCTCTGCCCCTCCCCCGTTCATGCTCTGTTTCTCTCTGTCCCAAAAATAAATAAAAAACGATGAAAAAAATTAAAAAAAAAAAATAAAAGATAAAGGAGATCTCTAAGTGGATATGGAATGGTCACCAGAGTGCTGGATTAAAGTTAACACAAAATATGGGATAATATGTATCTGTGTGTTAAAAAAAAAAAGGATAAATATGTGTATGTGCTTGTATAGTCATAAATTATTTAAAGAAGGATAAGATCAGTACCTTTTGGGGAAGGGATATAGTAGACTGGAGTGAGGGGATACTTTTTATTGAACAATCTTTTTGTGCTTTTAAAGTCTTCATTCTGTGTACATATTGCTCTTTTAATTAAACAATTCAATGATTGGTATACATTTGTTAAGTTTGGACTATTAGGCTTACTCTATTTCTACAGCATAGTTAGAAGGAGGATACTTTTAAACTCTCAACTCCTTAGTCAGTTTCAGGTTTTTTTTTGGTTGATGATTTTTCCTTTCTCCACAAACGTTCCTTTGTTTATGGATCATAAAAATCCTCCAGAGAATTGAATTGCAGTGCTTTGTTTCAGACCTCTTCTTCTATAGGCTTTTCTTGTACTATTTTATACTGATCTGAAATTCTAATCTTAGATGTGACAGAGCAAATAGAGATGGGCAATTCTGTAACTTTTTATTTTCCTCAGAGAATTTCTGAAAATTGTTTTTGACATATTAGAACTCTACAGAGAATCTCTCACAGATTTTCATTATCAGGGTACCAAGAAAAGTACTACAGTATTAAGAATTTCGGGATAGAAATCTTGCCACAAGACACACGCTTCAGATTTCAAAGGGAGTTAATAATTCATTGTTAAAATAAGTGAGTGATAATAAAGGCTGTTCTTTGCATTGTACTATAACGTTTTAAAACATTTATACATACACTTGAGATTCACCGTAGTCCTAGTAGGCACAATCTGTGTTGGTATTAACGTGAATAGTAACTAGCAGTAATAGCAACAGTAGTAGTAGTTGCAGTTATTAGCAGTCATTGTTATATACATAAGAAAGAAAGAGCCCTGTGTTGTTCCTTTTGCAGGGCATTCACCCATATCATTCTTTGAGCTATACCAGTGGAGACACTGCCACAGATTCTCCGGTACATGTTGGACGTGCTGGGATGCCAGTTAAGGAGAGTCCAAGGAAGGAGAGCCTACTCAGCTACCTGACTGGAAGCTTCCCAAGCCTGCACAACCTCCTGGAAGGGACCCCTCAAAGAAGTAGTGCAGCTGTAAAAAGCAGCTCCTTAACAAGAACAGGTACATCCTTAGTTTAGACAATTATAAGTTTACTTCTATGCAAGAATTAAAAACAAACAAGACTTAAGTTTATTTTGATTTATACTTTGGTTGCATAACTAATCTATCTATGTATTACACATAGAAATCTTTGAAAAAAGATTTTGGGAAACTCTTCTCTTTGTAACTTTTGGTGTCTTCATGCCTTTAATTTGTATTTCTAAATTGCAGCATTTGACATTACTGTCAACCTAGCCATGGTATGGGATGGTGTCAAAACCAGCTAGCGGTGCATTTCTTCTTGTTATATTAAAAATAAGTTATTTATTAATGCCTTAATATCTAAATACCAACATCATGCAGTGAGTTTGAAAACATCTGCAAAAGACAATTTAACCTGACTTTTAAAAATTAATTACATAAATCATATTTTATGCTTCCTTAGTATGTAAGTAATACATAAATAATAAACAATAAAACTTTTTTTTCAGGAAATACAATGGCCACTGATATGTTATCCGAACATCCCTTGCTATCTGAGCCATCTTCTGTGAGTTTCTATAATTGGATGTCAAATGCTGTTGGTAATCGTGGAAGTGTGGTACAGGAATCTCCTGTTACAAAGTCTGCACATAACAGCCTTCCAACAGGTATTAAGCTACGTGTTATTTTGCTTAACTGTCTAAGATGCATACATAAATTTTAACAAAATCCTGTTTTTCAGGGAATAGTCAAAAAATCTGAAATGTTTAATAGTGTTCAGTTTAAATTTTCCCATTTATGAAATATCTTTGTTAATATCAAGTTGAGAGAATAGTAAGCAGTCACTTGGTGTTCTTGTGGAAAGACAAATATGTCAAATGTGAGATTGTATATAATTTAAAGAGTTTAAAATGTCCAGTTAATGTGGCTGGTTTAATTTTCTAAATACCAAAATGCGGTAAATGAAAACATGCAAAGTATATGGCATAATGTACCTACAATACAGAAAAATATTTTTAGTTTTTCCATGTTCCTCAGAGAAATAATAACTAGCATTCTTTTACTCTTTTTAGTAATTATTTAATTAAAATATTTAATTAAAATCTAAACGAGTACTAAGAGGAATTAAAAGAAGATTCTTGCCCTTGAGGAGGAAACGAGGGCAATTTATTTTATTTTATTTTATTTTATTTTATTTTATTTTATTTTATTTTATTTTATTTATTTATTTATTTATTTTTAAATTTTATTTATTCTGAGAGTGAGAGAGAGAGAGAGAGAGCATGTGTGCATGTGCATGAGTTGGGGAGGGGGCGCAGGAAGAGAGCAGAGAGAGAGAATCCCAAGCAGGCTCCATGCTGTCAACCATGAGATCATGACCTGAACCAAGATCAAAAGTCAGATGCTTAAGTGAGCCACCCAGACACCCTGGCAGTTTGTTAATTTTAAAAGGGTGTGTGTAAATAGGAAGAAGACTGGCAGGGAATTCACAAAGAAATATTGGTGGCTATCTCCAGAAACAGAAGAGGTGCCACCCTTCGTTTTCTACTTTTTTTTCTTTTTGGGGGGTGTTTTCCCAAATTTATTAGATGCATGTATTATTTTCTTGAAAAAAATTTTTTTAAAGACTGTGAAATAGGCTTTGGTCCTAGTTACTGAGGGCAGGTGAAGTTAATCCATGTAACAGCAATTTGCATTGCTAATAGGAAATTATGAAATGTGGTTGAAACATGACTATTTAGTTTTTTTGTTTTTTTTTGTTGTTTGTTTGTTTTTTTTTTTTTGCTGGTGTGTGGCGTACTTTTGAACCTGGAACTGATTCTAATTATGACTACATTCCAGTTCTTAGCATTGGCTCTTGGTTGAAGAAGAGAGAAGGATGATGCTTCCACCAGCTCTCAGTACTTTTCTAAAACTAGTCTCACTACTGTGCAGTTTAAATTTTAAGAAAACCAGAAAAGAACATTTCCTCTTTATCATGCGTGGGTCTTTTGCCTGGGGAGCTAAAGGGTAAAGGGAGTACATAGGAAAAGAAATAGTGTCATTTTATTTTTCTTTTGCCTCAGGAAAGCATAGTTGGGAAGAAATTTATATGTGGGACTCTGTGACATCCATTGCTTTTATCCTACTGCTATCTATGACTGCTCCTCAGTGCAAAGCTGAGGGAATATCAAATGCTTTTCAAAGATATTCTAGCCATAAAATTCTGTACTTTGGACTGGTTCTAATACAGACTTCATATATGAGGAAGACTAATATTTTCTGAAATTATAGTTTAATTTCATTTTTACTAGTAAATCATGCCTCTAAAATAACCTAAAAGTGCTGTTTTTTTTTTTTTCTTCATTCAATTAAAATGGTCTGGTAATACTACTATAATACAGAGTTCATAAGTTTACTTTGCTGTGCCCTTTAAGTTGTTTTTATTTCCTCACAACTTAAGTTTTATTTTTGAACATTTACTCTGTTAGGTGTTGCACCCAATCTTCCTACGATACCCTCAGCTTCAGATTTCAACACTGTCTTATCTAGCGACCAGAATACTTTGGATGGAACGCATTCTCAGCATAGCACTAGTCAGGATGATGTGGCAGGTGTAGAAGAAGCCAACCAAGGGTTTCCTGCTGTGCAGCTTGCTGATGCACAGGTGAGCCAGTCTCTTTTTCCATAATTATAGTAATCCCTCATTAGGTGGTACTTAGCAGCTGGAACCACCAAGTCATGTGCACCTTGGAAATTCTAGGGCATATCTTTTTTTCTGTGCTTCTCTGCCTAAAGCCTTCATGCAAAAAAAGGAGGAACCTTTTAAAAGTACATGGGTTAATTATAAATGCAAATTTAGCACTTGTAGATGTTCATTAAACAGAAGAGTGGTATATAGTTATTAGTCTCATACAGTAACATCTTTGTTATTTGGAGATACAAATTGACCAAAACACATGACTAGAAAGCTAAATTTAACCATGCCATATAGAAGGCTATATTAAGTGCTATGTTAAGACTTTATTGAGTGAGCAGTTGGGAGGCACTGAAGATTTTAAAGCAAGGAATAAAGTGACTAGAACTGTACATCTAGAAGAAATATTATATGGTAGCAATGTGTTAATGGATTGAAGTAGAGAACTATAGGTGAAAAAAATGAGTTATTGAAATAGTTCATGCAGTGGTAAATGAGGCTTTTAACATAGATGGTTGTGACTTTGATAAAGTGATGGTAAAATATTCTGGAGGTCTTTATTTAATTGATTAAAGGTAGGAGTGGACAGCAAAATCCTTTGACTATTTTGGTTTGAATGATCACAAGGCAAGTAGATGAGTGGGACTGTGGCTATTAAGAGGTGTTATTTTTTCAGGATGAGAGAGACTCAAGCATAGTTAGATACTTAGGAGGAATTAGGAAGGTCCTGATCAGAAGAAGAAAAAAGAAGGGTAAACTGATAGAGCAAGATTCAGAGAGGGATGAGGAGTGTTGGAATTTACAGTCATTTATAGAGAGAGATGTTTTAGACATAAAAATATACTTTTTTCCTCTGAGAATTTCCTCTGAGAAACTGAGAAGGCAATAAGGACAGTTCACAGCTATACAGGTAAGTTTGCAAATTGGTAGCTTCAATTTTCTCTTACAGTAGAAGGTAATTTATGTTAAGAAATGTGTCAGGCACTTTAAAATTTTCCTGAGATTTACTTCTCCAGTACATTAGAGTAGTTTTTAGGGTCTTCATTGTCTTATTTATTTATTTATTTATTTATTTATTTTTATTTTTTTTTTTTAATTTTTTTTTTCAACGTTTTTTTTTAAATTTATGTTTGGGATAGAGAGAGACAGAGCATGAACGGGGGAGGGGCAGAGAGAGAGGGAGATACAGAATCGGAAACAGGCTCCAGGCTCTGAGCCGTCAGCCCAGAGCCTGACGCGGGGCTCGAACTCATGGACCGCGAGATCGTGACCTGGCTGAAGTCGGACGCTTAACCGACTGCGCCACCCAGGCGCCCCTTCATTTTCTTTTTTAATGGAGAGTGGGAAAATAAATAATTTTGTTGTTGTTTTGGCCTATAGAATACATTAATTGTATTTATTAGTATTCAATACATATTTTTAGAGATAACTATATTGTTTTAAAGACTCTAAAATCTACTAGAAACATGAATATTAAATAATATGGTAAAAAACTCTGTAAGGTAATTTAGATATGTGTAAACGTTGGAGTGAATATGGAAGAGAGCTTACCAAACAGACACCCTAAAAAGATTGTCAGATAGTGCTGAGGGCCTGGTTAAGAGTTTAGGTTAGTGTTAGGGTAGCAATGAATGCAATTATATCATCTCCTCTCATTGTTCCTAGCAGCTCAGCTATAGGAGTAGAAGATGATTGATCCAAAGCAGATATAGCAAGAAAAATGTGGTGATAAGATATAATAAACAATCTAGGAAGTTGGTGAAATGAAATTAAGCAAGATTATAGGGGAAAAGGAAGTCCTATAACTTTGGACTGAAGTGTTGGTTATCTTCATGGTCAAAGAAGTCATTCAGGATTATAAATTGGGATTGAAAAGAAACAGAAAATAATCAAAGTTTCTGGAATCAAAGTTTCTGATAGGTATGGAGCCATAAATAAATGACAAAGATTAGGAAAGAGGGTGGTTTGAACCTTAAAGAGGGTAGAGTTTTTCCATTAGAATGAACGAGCAAATCCAAGAGTAAAGGCAAGAAAGAATATCCCAAGCAAGTATAAAAGGGAGAAGAAATTTATCCCCAAAGTTCCAATCTACAGTAGAACTGTTTGAATTCTCTGTTCTAGTTCTTTAGTCCTTAGAAGAGTAGCCTTTCTTCCCAAGCACAAACAAATGAGATGTCCTAGAGGTAATTGAACATGTAGACTTGAGTCTTAATACATAAATTGCACTTGTCCATTTTAATGATAATCTTTAACTTTCAGGAAAAGATCACTAAAGGAGAATGTACAGTTGAAAGGGTTAGGGGAGGGCAATGGAAAGCACTGGGTAGCACCTATATTTTATTATACTTAAAAAAAAATTAATGTTTATTTTTGAGAGAGAAAGAGCACACATGAACGGAGGTGGGGGAGGGGCAGAAAGAAAGGGAGTCACAATCTGAAGCCAGCTCCAGGCTCTGAGCTGTCCGGGCCCCAATCAGCCCGATGTGGGGCTTGAACCCATGAACTGAGTCCCATTTTCAGGGACTCATGGGGCTTGAACCCATGAGCTGAAGTCAGATGCTTAACCAACTGAGCCACCCAGGCGCCCCATAGATAGCACCTATATTTTAGATGTGGAAGGAGGGAAAGGAACCATGCACCAGAGAATAAGTAAATTGATTATAGTAATCAACTACTAAACAAATTAGTTGCTTCTGTTTTAGTTAGCTCTTCATGACTACAACATCAGTTAACAAGACATTTAATCAGAGTGATGTATTTCTATAAGCATGTGTAGTACTTAAAATATAAAGGAAGTTTTTTGTCAGGAAATAAATATTAAATGACTGTTATAACCAAGTGATACCATTTAAAAATAGGTCAGATATTCATAATATAACATATGAAACATTTTTATATTAACATAAGATGTTGATAAGCTATTCTAATACCACGTTTTTATGGAAACACAGTATACATGCCTTTTTTAAAAACAGGAAGTAGAACGATTTAAACTAGTTCAGGGGCGCCTGGGTGGCTCGGTCGGTTAAGCATCCGACTTCGGCTCAGGTCATGATCTCACGGTCCATGAGTTCGAGCCCCGCGTCGGGCTCTGTGCTGACAGCTCAGAGCCTGGAGCCTGTTTCAGATTCTGTGTCTCCCTCTCTCTCTGCCCCTCCCCTGTTCATGCTCTGTCTCTCTCTGTCTCAAAAATAAATAAACGTTAAAAAAAATTAAAAAAAAACAACAACAAAAAACTAGTTCACAATTTTATTTTCCTTGTACTTTCAGACACTCAGGCAGGTTGGAGGAATCTTCTTCCTTGTGATTAACTTGAAAATGAGTGGCACACAAGAGGTGCTCAAAAATACTGTTAAGTTTTAAGTAAAATTAGAGCTTAACATTTTTTGTACAAGTCCCCCCCCCTCCCCGCCCCCTGCCTTTTTTTGCTTCACACTATGGTAATAATATATGTATTCAGATAGGATAAGAAAAAAGCCACAGTAAATGATGGATTATAAATTAAGCTAATTAATGAATGTGTTATGTCTTCCAGGTTGTTTTTAAACCTCTTCTGAGTCATACAGGGATTCAGTCACAGGATGCGATGCCACTCTGCTACCGAATGTACTTTGGAGAACACCTTTCATTTTCAGGGACTTTGGACTGCCTTAGAGCAGATATTGTGGATTCAGACACAGCCAAAGAGAGAAAAGGCAAAAGAGCAAGAAGGTGTCTTGTGTTATTGATCTTTTTGTGTAAAATTTTGTATATAGGTTATAATACCTTTTTTTTAATTTCGTTTTCCTCTATGCTAATGAGAAACTATTTTTAATATCTTAATGAGAAGGTAATTTCCACTTGTCAAAAACAGACTTATTTTATTTTTTAAAAAAAATTTTCTTTTTTCAACGTTTATTTATTTTTGGGACAGAGAGAGACAGAGCATGAACGGGGGAGGGGCAGAGAGAGAGGGAGACACAGAATCGGAAACAGGCTCCAGGCTCTGAGCCATCAGCCCAGAGCCTGACGCAGGGCTCGAACTCCCGGACCGCGAGATCGTGACCTGGCTGAAGTCGGACGCTTAACTGACTGCGCCACCCAGGCACCCCAAAAACAGACTTATTTTAATAACCTGTTGATTTTATAGATCAGGAGGCCTATTTTTAGGTGTAGTTTTGTACCATGTTAGCACATGTATGTGGGTTAGCCAAAGTACATTTGCTGTATATATACTCAGAATGTGTTTACTATTGCAGTAGTTGATTTTTATGGTCTTATACATTGTAATTTTATATATCTTACTTACAATTATTACTAACTTTGCATAGACTTTTAGTATTTTCTATTAGATACAGAGTAGAAGTTATATTTAAAGTATAGCCATCGGAAAAAAATACGTAAGAATGCTGAATGTAGCATGGTGAAAGTTAAGAACTACCTTTTACTTTCATTCTTTATATTATCAGAGATAGTTCTTCAATTTCTTTACTGCTTGAATAGGAAATATTATGCTCACTAATAAGATTTGACTAATCTTTTGTGCACTTGGAATTTTACTTTGAGTAGGTCTCGCTAATGGATATAGGAATCATAGAATATGGACATACATGGCATTTGTGACAAGTTTTGCAACATTCTTGGTTTGATCCAATTTGTGTTTTTGCAGGGTGGTAAATTAACAGTAAAATGCACTAAAAAAGCAAAATGCCCATGTATCCAACATATGACTAAATGAAAAATGTTTTCCATATGAAATATTCTATTTAAAATTTTAAATAATTTGACAAAATCAGTTTAAACATTTTTCGGAAATTTTTTTTTAGATTTTTTTTTTTTAGTGTTTATTTTTGAGAGAGAGAGAGAGAGAAAGCGTGAGTGGGGGAAGGGCAGAGAGAGACGGAGACACAGAATCTGAAGCAGGCTCCAGGCTCTAAGCTGTCAGCACTGAACCCGATGCAGGGCTCGAACTCACAAACCGCTAGATTATGACCTGAGCTGAAGTGGGATGCTTAACCAACTGAGCCACCCAGGTACCCCTATGGAAATTTATTAATAGAAAAATATAGCTTTCTTATGTTTTGTTTCAGGTCTAGATATCTGAGGATTTTCTAATGACACAGGAATATGGAAATTGCGTTGTCTTTTCTATTAAATATAGGACAGTCCTTGCTTTTCACAGTAGAGTGGTACCATAACAATGACTGTGCAAGCTGAAGCACCACAAAGTGACCTTAATGATTATTAAGATTAGTGGGGAGGGACACCTGAGTGGCTCAGTCAGTTAAGTGTCTGACTTCAGCTCAGGTCATGATCTCACGGTCTGTGGGTTTGAGCCCTGCGTCGGGCTCTGTGCTGACAGCTTATAACCTGGAACCTGCTTCTGATTCTGTGTCTCCCTCTCTCTCTGCCCCTCCCCTGCTCACGCTCTGTCTCTCTCTCTCTCAAAAATAAATAAAGATTAAAAAAAAAATTAAATGAAATGAGATTAAATATGTAAACAATATATTTGACAGAGGTGGGGAGAGGTTGGCTAAGGGAGGTACCCTAATCGACCTATAATTAACTTTAAATTCCAATACCATTGGGGTGCATTATCACATTGGTAAGAAAAAATGTTTTATTACTTCACTGAATAATTAACATAAATTTGATTTTAACTAGTCAGTTGTGGAATAAGATCAAGGGAGAAGACGAATTTTCCAACTTATAAAAAATTGGCCTAGTGAATAATAACTTGAGCTCTTGCTTAAAATTATCTAAATGGCTTATAACATGTTTTACCTTGGAGATTTTTTGCTAATAAACTAATAAAGATTGTGCAGCTCTGGAAAAAAGGAAATAAAACCTTGCCATTTTTTTCTTTTTTTCTCCATTTTTAGGCAAGGTCATGTGAATCTTCCTCCACTTGAATTCAAACCAGCATTAATGTTGGAAACCTTTAGCATCAGTGCTGTTGTAATGGAAAAGTCTGTTTGCACCCCTCAGAACTCTACCAGTGCTCTTTCTTTTCATGATCTCAACAAGCGTTATTATAATACCTTTCACTGCAACTTTACAATTTCTTGTCAGTCAATAAGCCAGCATGTAGATATGGCTTTGGTTCGTCTTATTCATCAATTTAGTACCATGATAGATGACATCAAAGCGACTCAGACTGACATTAAACTTAGCAGATACACAGCTGGATCAGCTTCCCCAACACCCACCTTCAAAACCAGAAAACATCGGGATTTTCGCTCATCTGACTTCAGCCGCAGTTCTAGAGGAAGTCTGAATGGTGGCAATAGAGTAAACAATGCAAAGAACAAACGGACCAACAATGAAAATAACAAAAAGGAATCTCGAAACAAAAATTCGTTAGGAAGATCTGAAAGAAGAACTTCAAAAGTGTCCAGGAAGGGTTCAAAAGATGTGGTGGACCATATGACTATTCATATGGATGACTCCGATTCAATCACAGTGTCAGAACAAAGTGAGCCTTCGGCTGAGTGCTGGCAGAATATGTATAAATTACTTAACTTCTATTCACTTATCTCTGATCCAACAGGAATATTGGAAAAATCTTCAGAAACATTTGGACCAGCAGGTAATGAATATTTTAATATTAAAAAAATTTCTTTTTAGAGTAGCAATAATACTTAAACAGATAGGTGCTTTCTCAATGTTATAAGTAGATCATTGAAATGCCAAAGACCTGGCAATCACCCATGGAAAAAAAATAGTAATGGCAGTCAGATAATTTGCCTTCCCATTTCCCGTCCTTTCTACCCTGATACAATATGGTCTTAAAGATTCAGATATACCTACTTTCCAATATCTGACTCTATTATTTATTTTCAATGTGATGATTGGAAATTGTTGAAAACGTTAAAAAATCATTTTGGTGAAGAAGAGGGCTGGTTTGGCATGTGAAGAAAGGTAAGATGATGTTTGGAGTGTCCTTCCATGTCACAGTTTTCATAGCTAAATCTGTATGTTTTTGTTTATTTATAAAGGAGTTCGGAGCCCTACAGAGCCAACATGTAAAGTTGTGTTTGAGAATGAACAAGACAATAACAGTTTGACTAAGACACAGAGGAAACGTAGCTTGGTAACTTCTGAACCTCAGCATGTTACTCTAATCGTGTTTGGGATTGGCATGGTGAACCGCACACACCTGGAGGCAGACATTGGTGGGCTAACAATGGAATCAGAGCTGAAGAGGATTCATGGCAGCTTTACACTTAAGGAAAAAATGAAAGGTATGACGATGTCCTAACACTGTAGTCCTGCTCTTCTGAAAAAAGCCAATGCCATGTCTCCGAAATGTCTAGTTGGCAACTTTTCTTTTTTTTCTTTTCTTTCTTTTTTTTTTTCAGAAAATGAACTTTCCCATTTATATGGATCAAGAGTGCCAGTTTATATAGTTTCTGTTCCTATTCTTTTTTAATTTTCCAAGTTTTCTGCACTAAGTATTACTTCTGAGACTTAAAATGTCATAAGGCTAGGGGCGCCTGGCTGGCTCAGTCCATAGAGCATCCAACTCTTGATCCCAGGATTGTGAGTTCAAGCCCCACATTGGGCTTGGAGCCTGCTTAAAAAATAAATCTATAAATAAATAAATAAATAAATAAATAGCCATTAGGCTCTTTAATACACGAATGGCATATTGAACTGTGTATTTAGCATTATTTCTAGTTTTGACATATAATATGTATGTATGAGTACATAGAAATAAAAACTTGGAGGTGCCTGGGTGGCTCAGTCAGTTAAGCATTTCGGCCTAGATTATTATCTCATGGTCATGAGACTGAGCCCCATGTCATGCTCCACACTGGGCATGGAGGCTGTTTAAGATCATCTCTGTCCCTCTCCCTCTGCCCCTCCCCTGCTCACGCTCTCTTGCTCTCAAAGGAAAAAAATAAAAACCTTCACAAAAAGGTTTTTAAAAGTAGTTCTGAAGTAATTTAAATTTTATTATACATAAAACTTTTAAATTATCTTTCATCATTGAGCATATTATGAATAAAATGCAATTTTAATACAAAGTACAATTATTTCCAGAAATCATATAATTCTTTTTTCTTACATTTAAGATGTTTTACATCAAAAGATGACTGAGACATGTGCTACTGCTCATATTGGTGGGGTTAATATTGTGCTGCTTGAAGGGATTACACCAAATATACAGTAAGTGTGTCATTTTTTCATTCTTTTCTTAAACTTGTTTAGTTTTATAGTATAGGAAACTTAAAATTCACTGGATGAATTCCATACCTGCTGAGTTTTGAGATTTATATACATTATGTTCCCAGATACTGTGATTTTGTCATTAAGGATATCACCGCATGAAATGTTTTCAAAAAAATACTTTTTTCCCATTTTACAATTGGTGTGCTACTCCTCACCCCCACCCCTCCAAAAAACTGACTCCTCGTACGTTGTAAGAATGTCTAACAAGAAAAAATGATTACAACACAAATTTCAGTTAGACATACAACCTGCAAAAACTCACATGATTCAAATAGTTAAAATTTTAGTCAAAGAATATAAACTGTCTCTTGATTTTATGTTAAGTAATTATCACTCAAATTCGTGCTGGGTTTCAAAACTGTGTCTTGCCATTTTTTCACTTAAAGATTTTAACACTAGAAAGCCTATGAGACTCTTGTAATAATATAGGTAAACTTTTTATAGTGGGTATACCATACCATATCACTTTTCTTTTGATTCTTTGCTCTTAACCTTTTTCTTTATAAGTTCTGCTTTTGGGTCTGTTCAGAATTCTTCTGATAATGATTACCTTTATATACAATATATTCATATAATTAATCTATTATCAGTATATTTAAGTGTTGACTTTGTTCATACATTTGGGAGTATACCTTAATTCTTAACTTCTCAGTGGAGCAGCTTTATGCTGTAACAACAAAATATGCTTTGATAATTTAAGTCAGATTTTGAGAATTTGTTCTTTCTAAATATTATAACTACTTAATGTTCTATCATCTTATAGTAAATCTGTCGTGCTAAATACTGACTAAGTAGAGGATTTCGTTCAGCTTTATGAAAATTAAATATTAATCATATATTGATGAGTTACAGTTCTATTCATATTTTACACACGGGTAATGTGATAACGGTCTTGGAGAACATTTCCTTGAAATGGATATACAAGGCTTGCTGGAGTAGTTTGGATCTGTAAATCAAGAACCAAAGAGTATATTTCTATATTATAGCTGCCTAAGTGGTCCAGATTGCATTTCCTAAGCAGTCTAGAAAGACCAGGAAATTCAAGTAGTTATGACAGACAAGATCTTTTCTGATCATTCAGTGTGGGAGAAGGGGTCTTATGATGTAGTAATTGCAATCTTAACAAGTAGCTACTGTGAACCAGGAGCCTCACATAGATTATTTTATTTAATCCTAGCCACAGTCCTGTGAACTCGGGTGGTTTTATCCCACTTTACAGAACAATAAATTGAGATTCAGAGAGATAAAAGTGTTTGCCTAAAATGCTTAAAATCCTACAGTCTGTAAGAAGAGTTGTCTGAACCTGTGCTGCTGCTAAATGTCATTACAGACCTTCAGTTCCAGGATTCCTTTGCTGGCTCTAAATTTAAAGTACCATGGTTTACTTTAACCAGTGCAGCAAATAAAACAAATTTCTTCAGTTGTCTCAGGTGTTTTATTTACTCTAGCTTCCTGAACCTTTTATCTCTGTTATCTCTTAAGGGCTTCAAATAGCCTCTAGACTTACAAAAGTATTTAGTATTTTTACTAGTACATAGTATTTATAAGAGATTTTTAAAAGAATTATTATATAGCTATATTTCTTGCCTTTAGGAAAAAAAAGGCAAGATGCCTCAACTTTTTTTTTTTGAAAAATAAATGTTACTGTTCACTGCCAAACTATAGTAGTTTTAAGACTTTCTCGATTTATTCTTCATTGTTCATTTCTGATTTCAATTAAAGGGAAATGAAACTTAAAAAGTTGAAAAGTTTCTGTGAGGGAAAAATTTTAATGTGGGAAATAAGTAAAGTCCAGATGATTGGTCATACTGTAACTAATTTATGTATGAATGTTTATTTGCTTCCTTTTTGTTTTCCTGCTTTCTCTTGAATCTTCATCTGTAGACTGGAGGATTTTCCTACATCTCCTACAAGCACAGCCAAACAAGAGTTTCTGTATGTCCTATTATTTTTTCTCCCCCATGGGCTTTCTGATTAACATAGTATTGAATAGTTTAAAAGAAATACTTAGATTATCTGCATGGCTGTGAATGTATGTAGTTAGTTTTTATTTTGTAGCTTTAATGTAGATCCTTTTATAGATTAAAGCTTACTGACATTCAAGGAACAAACACAAAGAGGTAAGAGCTACCTTTTGGTAATTCACACATTATTTTGTTGGCGAAAGATTTTAACACTGTAGTTATGTGTTGATTTTGCTTTTTTAAGATGCCTCATTGTTAAAATTTATATTATCATAAATCTTTAAGGTTTGATGTGATAATAGAAACTAAAAAATTTCACTTGCAAAAGAGTTTTCACTAATTGCAAAAATAATTATTAAAACATTAATGTATGAAAACATCTACACATCTCAACTTTATAATTTTGCTTTTAAGGTGAAGAGAATTTACTACTCTGTTGACAGATTTTATGTATGGTTTTCAGTATATGTACTTTTGTATTTTGAGTGGCTTGATTTGACCCATGTATATCTGATATCTAGTTGGTGTTTTTAATTAATTAATTAATTTATTTATTTATTTATCTTTATTTTTGAGAGAGATACAGACAGAGTGTGAGCAGGGGAGGGACAGAGAGAGAGAGAGGGAGACGCAGAATCCGAAGCAGGCTCCAGGCTCTGACCTGTCAGCACAGAGCACGAAGTGGGGCTCAAACTCTGGAAAGTGAGTTTGTGACCTGAACCGAAGTCAGATACTTAACCGACTGAGCCAGCCAGGCGCCCCCTGGGTGCTTTAAATAATTATTACATGAGTCTTACATAGGGGTGGAGATAGAGTAGAGATAATGAAGCCCCAAAGTAAATCCTCAAATTATTCACTCAGCCTGTTGGAAAGACAAGGATGGGGCCTGCATTTAAGACCCAATAGCCTGGACTCAGGAAATAATGGAAGATGAGGAAAAAAGCCCTTGCCTCATTAGGCACTGTGGTCGTTGTAGCTGTCACAGTGGATCTATCAGAACCTTGTAAAGGTAGACTGCCATTGTCAATTAATTCTTTTTTTTTTTTTTTTTTCCAATGAATTCTTTAACAAGATTCCTTGGTCACTTGCCATGAATTTTTTATGTATATGAGGCATGCCTTGCGTGCTACAAGTTTTTATAGTCTTCTCTTTAGAGAGATTTTGACCACTTCTTTCTTGTTTAAAAGTTTTATATATATTATATGACCTAGCTTAAGTGACACCCCTCTTCAAGAATTAAAATTATGAATAGACAGCTCATTTCAGGTCTTCATTCTGGGTCTCCTTATGTCTTTAACATGCAGTTTGACTGGAGTTAATCAGACATCCTCTACAGTTTTTTGGCTCAGTTTGATCAGGATAGGTCTATCATGTCGTCCAGCTTAGAAGAATACCACTCACACTGTAAATGGGGGGCATCATTTACATAGACTACATTGTGAACGGGGCCCTCTGGCATTGAACAACACAGAACACCTGAAGTCCTTAACATCAAAACTTTCACTGGAAATATCATAGTAGGATCCACAATAGGAGAGCATTCAGCTCCATTAAGTTTCCACTCTTACTTTTGCTGCACAAGTGAAATTCCAGTGTTCTAAATGTGCTTATATATGGTTATATGTACTTATATAATTGAAAGTAAGATAGGTGTAGAATTTTACTATCATGATAACAAGACACATTTTTTTGTATGTTTAGTTTAATTCAGTAGATGGTTGCTGTTCACAAGTAGAAAGCCATTTGCATTTTAGCACCACCTGAGAGTTCTGGCTTATGTTGAAATTAAATTTAAAATAAAATCTCATTGATGATAAAAGTAGCTTTATTTATTATAATATTTAAGAAAATATTCCATTCAGTAACTAGTCAGTTTCCCAGAGTTTACTCTCATGCTGGCTAGACCAATTTTATAGATAACTTTTTTTTTCTAGTCAGTGAGAGTATCTGAGAAATAGTTGCCTTTGTAGAAGAAAGCAATATAGTTCTCCAGTAATCATTCTTGAATTTTATGTAATACTTGGATTTAACTGTCTGTAAATAATCAACACCTCTGATAGAGCCATTGTTATACTTCTCGAGGTTTATTTTAATAGAAGTTAAATGTGATTAATTGATTTGTTAGATCCTTGAGACTATAAATAAATTCTCAGTTTATCCTCTGCAGCCTAAGTAGAGATAAATGAATGTGAACTAAACTGTGGTTAATATGAAATTTGTTTTATGTGTTGTTTCGCTAAATTAAAAATTAAGTTATTCAATAATTTTATAATTTAATGTATTATTTATTTATAATTGGTTATAATTAAATTAATTACTTAATATCAAAAATAACTTAATAATTATTAAATTATTGTCAAGAATCCTTTGCCCATGTGAAAGATAGTATTTATATTATAAATATAATTATATATAAAGCTATAATTTTACTAACTGGGCCTTTAATGGTGTAGTTCATGAGCCTTTTCATTGTGTACATCAGACTGCTTCATAATGGCTTCTGCATACATGACTTAACACGTGTTATCTGTGGAATTCCACAGCTATAATGTTAGGAGACATTCCTGTGCTGTACTTCTTTCTGCCCCTTCATTTTACAAAATTCAGTGAGTGCATACCATGTTGAAGGCACTGTTGTAGGCATTGGAAGGGAGAACCAGAAATCAAGAAAGATAATATCTCTGCTTTATGTCTGTATCAGTAAGGCTTATTAATTTTTAACTAAGTAGTAGTTACTTATTATGAATTGGAATTCTATCATTTCTTTGCCACTTATTGAAAATTTGAAAAATGGAAAATGCAAGTTAAGTTTCTTCCTTCCTATTAATTTTTTTCAACATATTAGATAATGGATGAATTCCTTTGATTAGATTCTAAGAAGTATAGTATTTTATTATATTCAGCATCTATGCTTCCTTAGTGGTTGTACATATCCCTAAAATAAATTGGGGCAAAGAGAGGAGTTCTGAATGGAGGAAAAATCAAAATGGGATTTTGTATGTTGTAAACATGTAATATGTCAGTATTCATTCTTTTACCTTTGAACACATATTTTCTTCAGTAAATGCTGTTAAAGATATATAATGATATTCAGTGCAAACAATATAAAATAAATGTATTTCAGTGTTGTTAGAAAACATTTCCTCAATATACTATTTAAATGTATGAAAAATCTTAAGTCATTTAGTTCATTGAATGATTTAAAAGTATTGTCTTGCTTTTAAAATACTTTTTCAACATTTCTCTTTATTGGGCTATATTTTAATGGTCTTCTTTCTTTATTAATAGAACTGTGGTGAAGTGTAGTATTGCCAAGTCACAAGCCCTCTACAGTGCCCAGAGAGGTTTGAAGACTAACAATGCTGCTGTGTTCAAAGTAGGGGCTATCAGCATCAACATTCCCCAGCACCCTGCCACCTTACATAGCATGATGGTTCGAAGTTCCCACCAACTGTCTAAGCAGATCTCAGATCTCATCAGACAGCCTTCTACAGCGTAAGTTATTTCTTCAAGTTCTATGGTTCCGTGTAATGTGTTAAGTCAGTTTTTGCTGTGTTAATAATAGTTTAAAGGAAGACAGAGGGTTTCATCTATGTATTGACCATTATGAACTATGGTGCAGGTGGAAAGTAGCCAAATGTGTGTGGGAGAATCATATTGGGTATAAGGTACTTGGTCACAGATGTAATTGTCAATGTTCTCTCTTGCACCAGTAAAGCTTAAGAGATCCTGGAGATTGTGGACAACATAAGAGTCACTACAAAAGCATATTGACAAAATCTAAGACTGTATCAATCCTTATTTACTTTAAACTCCCTAAAATTTATGACTGCATAAGTTTAAAAATTGCAGTGGCCATTTATGTCCCATAATGGTTTTGTGTTGTCCTCTATATGAAATTGTTGTACATAGTTCAAGGCAGGATGTGATCATGCCACAAAAGTATTTTAAAGGAGAGAAAACTGGACCTTTGTACATTGACTTCTATTGCCTGTGTCTGTAGCCCTCATTCATGGGTCTGCATTGCTAAGCTTTATTCCTAGTCCTCAAAGCAATATAACTAATGAATAATTAATAAGAATATGGTAAGCAAAAGTTAAAAAAATTGTCTTCTTATAGTTCCCTTTTCCTAACCTATAAGTTAAAAAAAAAACACTGTGTCTTTTTACAGAATCCTAAAGCAGTGATATTTCTAGTTGTACTATCTATATCTTTAATTCTGATTTAATATTCATGTCTGGTTGACAAAGTAGTAATAATTTAAATGTGTTTCTCCTTTCAGTGGAATATGGAATCCAAAATGTGTACACAAGCCTTAGGTTAAAAATATACTAAGGAATCTGTCCTTATTATACTGTACTGGCAGTAGAGCATAGTAGTTAAAAAAAAAAAAAAAGTCTCTTGTCACAGTTGAGTTTAAATCCTGGTTTTGCCACTTTCTAGCTATACTTCCTCTTTGGAAAGCAGATAAGAGTATCTACACAAGGTCTTTGAGAGATAAATGAATAAATGATATGAAACACACAAAGCATTAAGAATATTACCTGGCTCATAGAAGCACTCAAATAGTTATTGTTGGGGTTGTTGTTATTAATAGTGGTAGTAATAGTAGCGGCAATAATAGTAATATTACAATCAACACTAAGTCATAGAATTTAGAATCAGACAAACATGAGTTTTAACTCTAGTTTCACATTAATGATATGAATGTGTAATATTCAAGTAATATTCAAGTTTGTGTTGCTATTCTTGTTTACTTTTCTAGATCATCATTTTTCAGTGGCTTTTTTAAGGAAGTCTTAATATGATCTGGTGGTAGAAAGAACATATCTGTTTACAGTTATTTCTTGCTATTTTTCATTGAGAATTCCAATAATTTTATACAATAAAATGGTAAATTTTCTAATTATGTCTTTTTTATTTTTATTTATTTATTTATTTTTAAAGTTTATTCATTTTTGAGAGAGAGGAGAGAGAGAACACAAGCAGGGGAGGGACAGAGAGAGCCAGGGGAGAGAGAGAATCCCAAGAACTGATAGTGTGGAGCCATCGTGATGTGGGACTCGAGCTCATGAACTGTGAGAACATGACCCGAGCCAAGAATTGGAAGCTTAACCGACTGAGCCACCCAGACTCCCCTAATTGTGTCTTTTTGAGGTCATTTATTTATTTTTTGCTTTATAGCCCACAGCCTGTGAAAGAAGATATTGCAACGCCTCTACCTTCTGAAAAAACCCCAACTAGTGTTAATCAAACTCCTATTGAAACGAATGAATTTCCTCAGCTACCGGAAGGTTTAGAAAAGAAGCCTATTGTTCTTAAGTTCAGTGCCATGTTAGATGGTATAGCCATAGGAGCAGCACTTTTACCATCTCTAAAAGCAGAATATAAAATGGGAAGAATGAGGAGTCATGGAATGACAGGTAACATTGAATTTTAAGTTCAGTCTCTTCAAATTTAAGATTGGTTTGAAAAATTAGTAATATTTTGATGAAAAGTTACATTTGGTTTTGTAGATATTATATGAAAATGTAAATAATTTTAATCAGAACACTTTTAAATTTCATTAATGATGTTCCTCAGTCAAGTGAAAAATATCAGTTACATCTTCCCTGAGTGACCAACAGGGACACTGCTTTTATTTGAAGTCTTCAAAGCTATTCAGTTATTGAGTCCATTTCTAATTTAGAAGTTGAATAAATTACTATATCCATTAGTTTCTTTATAGCTGGAATAACTTGGTTTATTTTCAAATTTGGTGCATTTAGCTTAAATCACAGGTTATTTGGTTTCTTCAAAATAGCTACTTCTATAAGGTTTTGTGATCCTTATATACTCTTCGAAATTCTTTGCTGTTGTATTTTTATTCTGAAGTTTATCATATATACAAAAGTATGTAAATTATATACACACAGTTTCAAGAATAATAAAAAAAAAAATGTGACCTTACCAACCCATTATACAAACTAAATGAAAATATTGCCAGTGCTGTGAAGGCTCCATCAATGAATATTATCCTTACCAGCTTTTCTTAATGACTGCTCATGGAATAACTGTTAACATGAATTTTGTGTTACCCATTCCTTTGCTTTTCTTTATAATTTTACCACATATGTATATACTCATAAATGGCTTATGTTTTGAACTTTATTTGTATGGACTCCCACTAATGTATTTTTTAAAGGGAATTTTTTTTCTGTACATTTTGTTTGAGATTCATCTGTTCATTCATGTGTGTACAGTTCATTCATTTTTCACTGAAATAGTCTGTTAAGTGATTATATTACAGTTTATCCACTCTGCTATTGATGGACCTTTGACTCATTTTACTTTTTTGCTATTATAATTATTCTCATGCATGTCACTTGGTACACATGTGCACAAGTTTCTCAAGGGTATTTACTTTAGGAATTATACACCTAGACTGTAGGGTAAATGCATCTTGAGTTTTATTAGGAAGTACAAAACTGTTTTCCAAAGTACTTGTGTTCACCAGTATTTACTGCCCTGCCAGTATTAGATGAGAGTTCCCATTATACCATATACTTGTTAACACTTAATATTATCTGGCTTTTAAATTTTTGCTTTGTCTGGTAAATGGGGAATTGTATCTCACTGTGGTCTTAATTTCTATTTCTATAATTAATGAAGCTGAACTGTTTTATGTTATTAAGATATCTTTGTATGTTTTTTATATGAAGTGCCTATTAATGGTTCTGTGTGTGTGTGTGTGTGTGTGTGTGTGTGTGTCTGTTTTACCATTGAGTCATTTGTATTTTGTTTTGGTTCACAGAAATTATGTTTTGTATGTTAAGCTTTTGATGTTATAAATTTAACATATATTGTCACCCCATTAGAAACTTATTTCACTTTGTTGTCTTTTGATCAGTAGGTATTCTTAATTTTCAAATAATTGAATTTACCAGTATTTTCTTATATGATGTGTAATTTTATATCTTAAATCCTTCTCTTCCCAGGATCATGAAGATATTTTATTATATTTTCTATTAAATGTTTTTAAATTTTTCCTTTTAAGTTCTTCATCTGTATGGAATTGATTTTTTTTTTAATTTGGTGCAGATTAGTTTAATCAATTATTTCAGCATCATTTATTGACTTTTCTTTTTTTCGGTGATACATAGTCCATTTTGGTCATCTATTACATGTTGATACATGTGGGGTCTGTTTCAGAGTTATTTATTATGCTTCATTGGCCTATTTGCACCATTACTGGTGACCTCTTTGCACCAGCTATTTTCAGTATCATATTGCTACCTGACATTTCCTGTTTTAGGAGTTATCTTGGTTATTTTTGGTTACTTGTTCCTTCACATAAATTTTATAATCAGTTTGTCAAATTCTCTGAAAAAACCTATTTGCATTTTTATAGGAATGTAATTAAATCCGTAGATTTACTTGGAGACGATTGACAGTATTGATTGATACCAAGAATTGATGCAATATTTACCCTTCTATTCTTGAATATGTATTTCTTTGTCTCTTTAGGTTTTCTTCAATGCTTTTCTACAAAGTTTAAAAATTTTGAACTTAAGGTTTTTGTGCCTCTGTTACAAGATATATTTATTTGTGTAGATACCCCCTACCTTGTGTTATTGTTGTTGTTTAGTTACTACAAAGGGGATATTTTGTAAAATGGCATTTTCTAAACTGGTGGTAGTATGTACAAATGTGCTTGATCAATTTATGTCAGTTTTATACTCAACCATATTAAACTATTTTCTTATTGGTAATAAGATAGTTTGGAGTTTCCTAAGTAGATACTTGTACCATGTGCAAATGAGGCTTTTGTTTCTTCCTTTCTAGTCTTTAAGAATTTTTCTTTTTCTTACTGTGCTTCTGCTATAATGTTGAGAAAAAGGGGGTATTATGGGCATCCTAATCTCTCATTCTTTTAAGGGAAATCAATATTTCGTCAATGAATATGATGTTTGCTGTAAGGTTTTGCAAGGTTCCCTTTATCAGGTTAAAAAAATTTACTTCTATTCCTAGTTTGCTAAGTGTCTCTATGAAGAAAAGTAGGTGAATATTATCAGATGCTTTTTGCTACAGCTGTTGAAATTAAAATGTTTTTTTCTCCTTTATGCCATTAACATGTTGTATTAGTAGTTTAAAATTTTGCATACATACACATATATAAATACATACACATATTTATTTATATATATGTGTATATTTTTATTCCAACTCCGAACATTTTAGGTTTTTTTCTTTTGTTTCGTTTTATTTTTTTTTATTGAGAGGGATTTTTTCTGAACATCTAGATCCTTTTGTTAACTAGAAGAAAGAAACACTGTGAGGTGAGTTTCCAGAATTAGCAGAGTCAGAAGATCAGGCCTTCAGATATTGGCCTGACAACAGGGTAGACTCACCTTGGCCATTTATTCAGGGCATCCAAGAAATAGGAGAGTTGACAGAGGGCAGTAAGTCAAAAGCCAATAGGCAGTTTGGAACTAGGAAGATATTTAGGTGCAAAGTAAGTGTATTATCAAATATCCAGACTGATAAGAACATATAATTCTCTTGAAATGAAGGAACGGGACAGAAGTAGTAAAAGAATGACTGTACTAGTGATAAGAGATGACCTGAGGCCTAGGATTACTTCAATCTTGATGTTTTTATTTGATAATTCTGGTGGTAGTAATGGAAGTGGTAGTTACTGTGGTAAATAGCCCTCACCTTTTGCAGCTGGCAAGTGATGGTCACTGAGGCTGCCTTGTTGGAGTTAGTAAGAGAAGATCAGAGCAGTCTTGACCTATCTGGCTATCCACAATTGCACAAGTTGATGAAAGAGCATTTTTCTATTTATGGCTAACTCATATTATTGTATAGTGAGTGAATATAGTGAATGTAACATATAGGAAGGAGGTGACCTCCTACTAGTATTTTGAAAAAGATTTATTTCTGGCACAATTGAGAACACTAGGAATGTTTATTACATTTTAATATGTATGTAGGCAAAATAGGCTATTTAATGATGTTTGAGTGTAGAGAATTGGTAACGTACAGAACAATATAAGATTTTGTTGTTGGAAAGGCACACGCGTGTATACATTAGTATACAGTACTATACTAGTACAGTGTATGCAATGGGCAATAATAGATCTTGATTTTAACAAGGCTTCTTCTACTTTTTAATGCCTCCAGAAGTAGTTGGAGAGATATGGCTTGAATAACAGTGTAGGTTGCATATTATAATTGAACAACTGCATGCTAGATTGTTGATTTAAGTAGTTTTAGTAAACTAAAACTCATACCGTATCCTTATTTGGCATACGGGACCATTAATAATTATTGTTAAGGTCACAACTACATGGGATTATATAATTTTATGCCTGATGAATTTGTATTGTAATTTTATACCTGAGTACAATTTAATGACTTGACAATTTTCACTATTTCCTTCCATACTGAATCAGTATCAGGAGGCAAGTTGTTAACTGCTAACTTCTCTGTTAATAAAGCAATATGAATGTGAATGTGGATTGGAATTTTTTTTTTTCAACGTTTATTTATTTTTGGGACAGAGAGAGACAGAGCATGAACGGGGGAGGGGCAGAGAGAGAGGGAGACACAGAATCGGAAACAGGCTCCAGGCTCCGAGCCATCAGCCCAGAGCCCGATGCGGGGCTCGAACTCACGGACCGTGAGATCGTGACCTGGCTGAAGTCGGACGCTTAACCGACTGCGCCACCCAGGCGCCCCTAGAATTTTTTAATACTTAATTTCTCATGTTAAAACTCTTCTGTGGTAAGGGCAGTTTCTTTCTGTTCTACCTTCTACGAAATAAAGAATATTTGTAAGGGTCTCTCTAACACCTAACGCAGTGCTTGGCACCTGGTAGGCTTAGTAAATATTTGCTGGCTTAATAATACTGACTGACTCTTTATAGTACCCACACATATATTTAAAGATTTATTTCATTTGGGATATGTATACATTTTTTTAGAAACCATGTTTTGAACAAAGGAGTGAATGAGCACCTGAACAAACAAACAATAACTTTTCTTATTTTTTACAGGTGCACAGACCAGATTTACATTTGAGCTGCCAAATCACAGATTACGTTTTACTTCAAAAGTTTCTGCCACGGATATGTCAACCATTCCTCCTTCTGCCAGTCTCAACCTTCCTCCTGTTACTATGTCAGGAAAATATATAATGGAAGAGCATGATAGTTATTCAGATCAGGTGTGGAGTATAGATGAACTACCTTCTAAACAAGGGTACTATTTACAGGGAAATTACCTACGTTGTGTGGCAGAAGTAAGTTTACTTTTTAATTTTCTTACACTCTATCATTTAGGAGTCTTTAAGGTTTAGGCATACCAAAATATGTAGTGATCCAAACTTTTAAGACGGATCATTAAATCGTTGATTCTTATAGAATTCTGAACTGAATCTGGTGTGTGTGTATGTGCACATGTGTGTATATATCTGCTTCTTTCTCTATAGTTTCATTTAAACATTTCTTTTTTGTATTAGTCATCTTTGAATTTATATTTCTTATATTAGATTTCACATCCATCTCTGTAATATTTTTATGGCTCATTTGATTATAAAAAAGCTAATATTTATATGCATTGACTTGTACAATACTTAAATTGATCTTAAGAGTTAGGTATATTCTCATTTTGTAAGTGAAGAAACTGAGCCTTCAGGAGGTTACACTATTCATCAGGTATACATAATTATTAACAATATAAAGGTGATACAGACAGATAAAATAATTACAGTCAAATTCACAGACTAATTTCTTTACTAAGGGAAGTGGAAAGCCAGCATACCTGATTTTATCATTTTTTCACTTTATATTGGCACAACTGTCACAAGTTTAGAAAACATTTGGATATATATTTTTTGTTTGATTTGTGTTCAGTAGGTCATCTGTTATTATACTAATTTGATACAGTAGAAATTAGAAGCTGAGAGAAATTAAATAACTGTCCCTAAATCTCCCCATTATCAAGTGAGAGATGTAGGATTCATGCACAGTGCTGTCTCAGCTTCCTTTGTCAGTTTGTCAGAAACAATTTCAACTTTATCAAAGGGCAATTTTATAACTATTTGTTTTCTGAGTTTTATTCTTTAGAATGTGAAGCATTTATGAGAATGCTCTTGAGCACTTTGCTAGAAATATTACAGCTATGGGAGATACTTAAGTCTGGTTTGCCTTCGTTAGACCCTGCTTACCCTAGCATCTCTCTAATAGTTGGGATTTCTTTGTGTGAAAACGTACAAAAAAAATGTGTACAAGATTGTAGAAGTCAGATATTTATTTAAAAGGTAGATTATAGAGGTGCCTGATTGGCTCAGTTGGTTAAGTGTCTGACCCTTGATTTCAGCTCAGGTCATGACCCCAGGGTCATGGGATCAAGCCCCATGTCGGACTCTGCGCTGAGCATGGAGCCTGATTAATATATTCTCTCTCTCCCTCTCTGTCTCCCTCTCTCTCTTTCTTGCCCTCCCCTCCCCCACTAGCTTGCTTTCCCTAAAGTAAATAAATAAAACTTAAATAAGTAAATTAATGGGTAGATTATAAAGCATATTGCATTTGTGCTTTCTATTCTGAAAAATAAGCACTCCAAATTCTAGTTTAGCAATACTATTATAAATGTTTCATTTGACAGAAAATAAATCTAATGCAGTATGTTGCATAATTCCTTACTAATATTAGAAAGGGATAAAGTTTGTAATTGAGGCAGAACACAATCCCAGATTTGCTAGGAATGCAGTTAATTATAAACACTTGAAGGAATCTAAAATTGCATTCCTCAGAGAGTTGCCTGGTTTACTATGGCCTGAAATAAACACACATGAAAATCACCGTAGCCCATTTTGGACTATTCTATAAAAAATAAAGTGTCCAGGGCAACTTAAGACTTTATGTGACTTCTCATTTAATTAAAGACTACTGAACCTATTTTGCACTCTTAATTTTTGGTAAAAATATGAATGCTGTCAAAGTAGCAAATTTGAAGCATTTCCTTTATTCATAAGGGTGTTTCAAACTATCTTTACTATAATACTCAACTTCAGTTAGGACCTGCTTTCTGTTCAATCTGTTTATTAATTTTCCCCAGAAATTTTATGCCTTATACTAATCATAGGGCATATATTAAAGCTGATTGAGTGTATCTGATTAGTTAAATCATGCAAATGTAAGCCTCATGAGAGAGAAAGCCATAATTTGATTGTTTTTATTCACCTTAGCATCTAATGAGGTACACAAAGTAGATGGTCAATAAATATTTGAATGAGTAAATAAATTTACTTTCACATGTAATGATACTTGTCCATGGTTCTAAACACTACAACAGTAGTCATTGAAAAAAGACACTACCCTGGACAAAATTCCAATTTTGATATTAGCAGGTAACATAAAGTATAAATTTCATTCTTTCTCAAAAGATAGAAAACAAAAAACCTTATTGGCCACTGTTATTTAAAAAATACATTTAAGGAATGGCCTATAATAATGTCAGACCAGTAAAGTATTGGGCAATGTGAATATTTTATAACCTTTCTCAAATAGTATGTAGATAATTCATTGTTTTTCTTCAGAGTTTGGATGACTTATGTGAGCAAAAGATGTATTTAAAACAAATATAGTCAGTAGTGTTAATCTAGTATTCTGATTTTGTTTTGGCAGGTTGGCTCTTTTGAACATAATCTCACAACCGATCTGCTAAACCACTTGGTATTTGTGCAGAAAGTGTTCATGAAGGAAGTTAATGAAGTAATACAGAAAGTTTCTGGTAAGATAATCTCATACCTTCCATGGTATGAGCGTTCATCCTGTCATTTAGATATATTTAAACTCTGCATTCCTTTTCTGGCTTTTCCACCTACAGATTCTTTTGCTTATTACTTACTTTTGTCATGTGTAATACATACATTTATGATTTATAAACTTCACAAAGCTCCTTTATACTTTCTCTGCCTGCCACCACAAAAAGAGCGAGTAGTGTATGTCTATTAACCAAACTAATCTTACGCATTTGGGAAACAAGATTTAGATCAATATTAAGATTTTGACTGTATACCATATGGTGACTCTGCATGCTCTATAGCAACCCTTATGATATTTTTGTTATGCCTCAAGAGTAGATTACAAATGGGCTTCTTAATTACAGTTTTACGTCTTAATAGGAAGTGTATGTTTGATTTTAAAAATGTTTAACTGATCTTTAATTCACAAGATGAAGTATTAAGTATTAGGATGGAAAATAAGTTGACTATGTAAGCATCCTTGAGGCTAAATCTTTCCAATATGGATATAATCACGTTAAAATAATAGTGAAACCAGGGGCGCCTGGGTGGCTTAGTCGGTTGAGCGTCTGATTTTGGCTCAGGTCATGATCTCGTGGTCTGTGAGTTTGAGCCCCGCGTTGGGCTCTGTGCTGACAGCTCAGAGCCTGGAGTCTGTTTCAGATTCTGTGTCTCCCTTTCTTTGACCCTCCCCCGTTCATGCTCTGTCTCTCTCTGTCTCAAAAATAAATAAACGTTAAAAAAAATTTTTTTTTTTAAAATAATAAATGTTTGATAGAATTCCTCTGGAAAGCAATCTGGCCCTGGACTCTGGTTTTGGGGGAGATTTTTGATTATTCATTCAGTTTCTTTACTGGTTTTGGGTCTGTTCTAATTTTCTATTTCTTCCTGTTTCAGTTTTCGTAGTTTATAGGTTTCTAGGAATTTGTCCATTTCTTCCAGATTGCCCATTTTATTGGCGTATAATTGCTCATAATATTCTCTTATTATTGTTTGTATTTCTACTGTGTTGGTTGTGATCTCTCCTCTTTCATTCTTGATTTTATTTATTTGGGTCCTTTCCTTTTTCTTTTTGATCAAACTGGCTAGTTGTTTATCAATGTTGTTAAATCTTTCATAGAACCAGGTTCTGGTTTCATTGATCTGTTCTGGGTTTTTTTGTTTTATTTTGTTTTTTGTTTTTTGTTTCAAAAGCATTGATTTCTGCTCTAATCTTTATTATTTCCTGTCTTCTCCTGGTTTGGGGTTTTATTTGCTATTCTTTTTCCAGCTCTTTAAGGTATAAGATTAGGTTATGTATCTGAGACTTTCTTCCTTCTTTAGGAAGGCCTGGATTGCTATATATTTCCCTCTTAGGACCACCTTTGCTGCATCCCAGAGATTTGGGGCTGTGGTATTATCATTTTCACTGGTTTCCATATACTTTTAAATGTCCTTTTTAACTTCTTGCTTAGCCCATTCATTCTTTAGTAGGATGTTCTTTAGTCTCCAAGTATTTGTTACCTTTCCAAATTTTTTCTTGTGGTTGATTTCGAGTTTCATAGAATTGTGGTCTGAAAACATGCACGGTATATGATCTTGATCATTTTGTACTAGTTGAGGGCTGATTTGTGTCCCAGTATGTGATCTATTCTGGAGAACGTTCCATGTGCACTGGAGAAGAATATATATTCTGCTGCTTTAGGATGAAATGTTCTGAATGTATCTATTAAGTCCACCTGGTCCAGTGTGGCATTCAAAGCCATTGTTTCCTTGTTGATCTTTTGTTTACACGATCTGTCCATTGCTGTAAGTGGGGTGTTGAAGTCCCCTACTATTATGGTATTATTATCAATGAGTTTCTTTATGTTTGTGATTGGTTTATATATTTGAGTGCTCCACATTTGGAGCATAAATGTTTACAGTTGTTAGGTCTTCTTGGTGGATAGACCCCTTAATTATGATGTAATGCCATTCTTCATCTCTTGTTACAGTCTTTATTTTTAAAGTCTAGATTGTCTGATATAAGTATGGCTACTCCAGCTTTTTTTTATTGACCATTAGCATGATAGATGGTTCTCCATCTCCTTACTTTGAATCTGAAGGTGTTTTTAAGTCTAAAGTGGGTCTCTTGTAAACAGCATATAGATGGATCTTGTTTTCTTATCCATTCTGTTACCATATGTCTTTTGTTTGGAGCATTTAGTCCATTGACGTTTAGAGTGAGTGCTGAAAGATATGAGTTTATTGCCATTATGTTTCTTGTAGAGTTGGAGTTTCTGGTGGTGTTCTCCGGTCCTTTCTAGTCTTCATTGCATTTGGTCTTTCCCGCCCTCCCCCCCCCCCATCTTTTCTCCCCTGAGAGTGTCCCCCTTAAAATTTCTAGCAGGGCTGGCTTAGTGGTCACGAACTCCTTTAGTTTTTTTATAGCCTCGCTAGATAAAGAATTCTTGGCTGCATATTTTTCTGATTCAGCACATTGAATATATCCCACCACTCCTTTCTGGCCTGCCAAATTTCTGTGGATAGTTCTGCTGCAAACCTGATCTGTCTTCCCTTTGTAGGTTAGGGACTTTTTTTTCCCTTGCTGCTTTCATGATTCTCTCCTTGCCTGAGTATTTTGTGAATTTGACTATGATATGCCTTATTGATGGTCGGTTTTTGTTGAATCTAATGGGGGTCCTCTCTGCTTTCTGGATTTTGATGTCTGTGTCTTTCCCCAGGTTAGGAAAGTTTTCCACTATGATTTGCTCACATAACCCTTCTACCCCTTTCTCTCTTCATCTTCTGGGACCCCTATGATTCTGATGTTGTTCCTTTTTAATGAGTCACTGATATCTCTCATTCTTAAATTGTGCTCTTTTGCCTTAGTCTCCCCCTTTTTTTCTGCTTCATTATTCTCCTTAAGTTTGTCCTCTGTATTGCTGATTTGCTGCTCTGCCTCCTGCATCCTTGCCACCACATCAGCCATTCAAGATTGCAGCTTAGTTATAGCATTTTTTATTTCATCCTGACTAGCTTTTACTTCTTTTATCTCTGCAGAAATGGACTCTAATCTATTTTCGACCCCAGCTAGTATCTTATTATCATGATCCTAAATTCTGGTTCAGACATCTTGCTTGTATCTGTGTTAAGTCCCTGACTGTCATTTCTTCCTGCTCTTTCTTTTGAGGTGAATTCCCGCTGAGTTCTGTGGTTCAGGTTGTGCAGATTATTGTGTTAATCCTCAAATCAGTTTTCTAGGTGTGCAGGATGGTTTAGTGTTGATCTGGCTGTTTTTCATGGATGCGAGACGCAAAAAACAAAAACAAAACGAAACTTCCATGCTATTCCACCATCTTGGCTCCTCCAAAATCTTTTTCTTTTAATGTTTATTTATTTTTGGGAGAGAGAGTGAGTGAGCATGCACAAGCGGGGAGAGACAGAGAGGAGGACAGAGGATCCAAATAGGGCTCCACTACTCCTCAAACTCAGGATCTTTGAGATCATGACCTGAGCCACCCAGCAACCGAGAAAGGCTTTTCTTAACCTTTGAATTGCAATCAATGAGGAGTTAAAGTATATTCCTAAGTTTATGAAGAATGAACTGGAAAAGAAGACTAAAAATTAATATTCTAACCATGAAGACTTACCAATCACTATGGAGAATTCAGAAATAAGATTCTGATTCTAAAGTCATTTAATGGCTAGGTCTGATCCTTGAGTCATTCCTGACTGGAGACAGCCATGAACTCTAGGAAAATAGCTGAAAGTAAGTTGTGTATCATCTAGCTATCACCAGAACCTCATAGAGTGGAGATCTTATCAAAACCAGAGAAGGTACTCTTTACTGAGAGGGAATGCTTTGAACCCTTATAACCAAGTTTCTTAGTATTCTAATCTCGGTATTGCTTCCCTCATCTACCAAATCTTCATAGTTTTTGTCCTTATTTCTTTTTTTCTTATACCTTTTTCTCATGCTTTTCCTTAATATTACATTTAGCTCTAGGACATTTTCTCAATATTACATTTAGCTCTAGGAATACTCATTTACATCAGTCATCAAGTTTGTTAGGAAATTCTTTTTTGAGGAATCAATTCTTGTAATCTTACTCTCACGGACTCCCTTGATTTTAGAAAGACATGGATAATCACTGACCTAGTAAACATAAAAGATTTATTTTTGAATATGTACAGTCATCTTAGAAACATATAAGGAGGTTCCCTTCTGAGAATTGGGCCTTTCATATATTTAATTCATAATGAGGTAAAAAAATGAAGTTAATGTGACTAACAATATCTGATATTTCTATAAGCTAAAATTATTGTGTAATACATTTGTAAGAGATGGAGCTCTTGCTTTTACATTTTAAGAAAAGTAAATTTTTCTGAAACTACTAAAAGATATTCAAGGCTGTGATAGATCAACAAAAAAATAGGCTTTTAAAAAAATGGACTTTACTTATTAGAGAATGTTTAGGTCCATAGTAAATTGAGGGAAGGTTACTGAGATTTCCCAAATATCCCCTTGTCTCCAGTCATGTATAGCCTCCTCCATTATCAGCATCCCCCACCAGAGTGGCACATTTGTTACAAATGATGAATCTGCATTGGCACACCATTATCACCCAAAGTCCATAGTTTACATTAGGGTTCACTCTTGGTGTTGTACACTCTGTGGATTTAGAAAAATGTATATTGACATTTATTTGCCATTATAGTGTCCTACAGGGTAGTTTCACTGCCCTAAAAATCCTTGGTGCTCCACCTATTTATCCCTCCCTTGGTTTCTTCCATATTTTGGCAATTATGAATAAAGCTATAAATATCTGTGTGTAGGGTTTTGTGTGGACATAAGTTTTTAGCTCCTTTGGGAAATAACCAAGGAGCGTGATTGTTGGATCATATGGTAAGAGTGTGTTTAGTTTTATGAGAAACTATCAAACTGCTTTCCCAAGTGGCCATACCGTTTTGCATTCCCACCAGGAATGCATGAGAGATCTTGTTGCTACACATCCTTAACAGCGTTTGGTGGTGTCAGGGTTCCAAATTTTGGCTATTCTAATGGGTTTGTAGTGGTATCTTAAGATTGTTTTGATTTGCATTTCCCTGATGATATGATGATATGTATAAAGCATCTTCCCTTGTGCTTATTTGCCACCTGTGTATCTTCTTTGGTGAGATGTCTGTTAAAGTCTTTGGCCCATTTTTTAATCAGGTTTTTTGTTTTCTTATTGAGTTTTAAGAGCTTTTTGCATGTATTAGAAACAGTCCTTTATCAATTATACCTTTTAGAAATATTTTTTCCTAGTTTTGGCTTGTCTTCTCATTCTCTTGACACTGTCTTTTGCAAAGAAAAAATTTTTAATTTTAGTGGAGTACAGTTTATCAGTTCTTTCTTTCATGGATTATGACTTTGGTATTATATCTAAAAACTCATCGCCGTACTGAAGGTTTATTTAGGTTTTTTTCTTACGACGTTTTATAAAACTTTTATAGTTTTGTGTTTTACATTTAGATCTGTGATCCATTTTGAGTTAATTTTTGTGAAACCTGTAAAGCTTATGTCTAGATTCATTTTTTTTTTTGCATGTGGATATCCAGTTATTCCAGCACCATCTATTAAAAAGACTATCTTTGCTTCATTATATTGCCTTTGCTTCTTTGTCAAAGATCAGTTCACTATATGGATCTCTTTCTGGGCTCTTTGTTCTGTTCCAGTGACATTGTCTCATCTTTCACCAGTCCCACACTGCCTTGATTACTGTAGTTTGTAGTCTTGAAGTCAGGTAGTGTCAGTCCTCTAGCTTTTTTCTTCTCCTTAATTGGCTATCCTGGGTCTTTTGTCTATACACACCTTAGAATCAGTTTGTTGATTCCCACAAAATAACTTGCTATGATTTTGATTGGAATTGCATTGAATTTATAGATCAAATTGGGAAGAACTGACATCTTGACAGTATTCAGTCTTCCTATCCATGGACATGAAATATCTTTCCATTTATTTATTTTATTTATTCATTCATTTGTTTTTTTTTTTTTTTTAATTTTTTTTCAACGTTTATTTATTTTTGGGACAGAGAGAGACAGAGCATGAACGGGCGAGGGGCAGAGAGAGAGGGAGACACAGAATCGGAAACAGGCTCCAGGCTCTGAGCCATCAGCCCAGAGCCCGACGCGGGGCTCGAACTCACGGACCGCGAGATCGTGACCTGGCTGAAGTCGGACGCTTAACCGACTGCGCCACCCAGGCGCCCCCATTCATTTGTTTATTCATTCATTCATTCATTCATTCATTCATTCCATACTCTTGTTTGATATCTTTCCTCAGAATTTTGTAGTTTTCCTCATGTAGACCTTGTACGTATATTATTAATTTATACCTAAGTATTTAATTTTTTGTGGTGCTAATGTAAATGGCATTGTGGTTTTTGTTTTTCTTTTTGAGAGAGAGAGAGTATGCACACACACACGCATGTGTGGGGAAAGAGCAGAGAGGGGGAGACAGAGGATCCAAAGCAGGCTCCGTGCTGTCAGCACATAGCCAGTTGTGGGTCTTGAATTCACAGACTGTGAGATCATGACCTGAGCTGAAGTCAGACACCTAACCGACTGAGCCTAGCATTGTGTTTTTCATTTTAAATTCCACTGTTCATTGTTGGAAAGTGATTGGGCTTTGTGCATTATTAACCTTGTATGCAACCTTGCAGTAATTGCTTATTGGTTCCAGGAGTTTTTTTGCCAGTTCTTGCAGATTTTCCACACAAATAATATATATAATCCTGTCATTTGTGAACAAAGACAATTTTATTTTCTCTTTCCCAATTTGTATACCTTTTATTTCCTTTTCTTGTATTATTGCATTAGGTAGGACTTCTTGTATAATGTTGAACAAGATTGGTAAGAGGAGTCATCCTTGCTTGTACCTTATCTAAGTAGGAAAGTTTCAAGCTTTTGACCATTAAGCATGATCTTAACTCTAGATTTTTATAGATATTATCTAATTGAGGAAATTTCCTCTATTCCTTTTTATTGAGAGTTTTTATTATGAATGGGTGTTGGATTTTGTGAAATGCTTTTTCTGCATCTCTCTCTTTCATTTAAATTTATTTTTTTCATTTAAATAATCTCTATACCCAACGGGGACTCTAATTCATGATCCCAAATCAAGAGTTGCACAGTCTTCCAAATGAGCCAGCCAGGCACCCCTTTTTCTGCATCTCTTGATATGACCATGTGATTTCTCTTCTTTAACCTATTGATGTGATAGATTGCATTAATTTGATTCCCTAGTGGAGAAAACTTCTCATCCCATATGTATAATATGCTCCCTGGGATGATGCTAAACTCAGCATACATACAAAAAGATTAATCACTTTGGGGCGCCTGGGTGGAGCAGTCGGTTAAGCGGCCGACTTCAGCCAGGTCACGATCTCGCGGTCCGTGAGTTCGAGCCCTGCGTCAGGCTCTGGGCTGATGGCTCGGAGCCTGGAGCCTGTTTCCAATTCTGTGTCTCCCTCTCTCGCTGCCCCTCCCCCGTTCATGCTCTGTCTCTCTCTGTCCCAAAAATAAATAAATAAACGTTGAAAAAAAAAATTTTATTAAAAAAAAAAAAAAGATTAATCACTTTAAGATGGAGAATTTAAAGATTATATATGCAGAAAAATTTTTTCATCAAGAGGAAGAAAAGTGGAAATAAAAGTTATACATTAAAACATCAGAACATTATTTTGTGGATGTCATATTGATGGACAGCAAATGATATTAATAGGAACTGTATCCCAGGGTCTCCTACCCCATGTTTTTTTTAAATTTATAGGACCAACCTTTGTTGACATACTCTATTATTAGCACATATTAGCTTATGTTTAAAATTTCTCCACCTTTATTTTTTTTTATTTTGTTTGCAGCACATCTAAATGTAAATAGCATTTTTGATTGAAGAAACTAGTCCAATTTACTTTTTTCCCATAAATGGAAAAATGAGACATATAATTACATTTGTTTAATTATATACATAATGTTTTAATTTTGCCCTTATAAAATGTTCTTAATAAATGCCTACATGTACAGTATTATCCCTATCTTATATCTATGGCAGGAAATGTAACATGGCTAAGGTTCCCTAATAACAATTGGATTAATAATCAGAAAACAGAAAATAACTGTTCTTTATTTTTTTAAATGAACAAAATAATCATCATTTTCCTTTTAAAGTGATTTCCTCACACCCACATTTACTTAGGTGGGGAGCAGCCTATTCCTCTTTGGAATGAACATGATGGGACGGCAGATGGAGATAAGCCTAAAATTCTACTCTATTCCCTGAATTTGCAGTTTAAGGTAACATACAAATAATTATACTTTTCAAAGTATTTCCCTAATTTTTTAATTCTAAATTTCTAATTTTTTAGCTATAGAAAACTCATATTATACATAAATGTGCCAAGTAGAAAATAAAAATGAAGTATAACCCCATCCACTCAAGAGAAAATGCTTTAACAAGTGAATATTCTTTAGTACTTTTTTCTATTTGTATTTTTACATATGCATATTATTTATGCATTTTAAAAACTTTGGATACCTTTCCATGTCAGAACATATAGATCAACTTTATCTTCCTCAACAGCTCTACTATTTATTATATAGTTGTAACAGTTTATTTAACTCTTCCCTACTGGTAAATATTTTAATTTTTGTCTAATTATTACAGCTATAAGTTACTCTGTAAGATATATTTTGTACATTTGTTCAATTAACAATAATACCTTAATAGAAACCTTAATATTTCAAATATTTAAGATATCAGCATTGTTAAAAATATCATTATTACCAAATAGTTCTTTAATTATAATTAATGTTTTTAACCCATGAACAGTTCAGATGTTAAATACAAAATACTAAAATGAAATTTAATAGCTAAAAAATCCACTAATATGAGAAATTAAGGAATGTTGACAGCTTTATCAGCTCATTAGATAACCCATATGTATTTTAAACATGGCTATTTTATCATATATTGAAAGGTGTCATTTAAGTGAGTGTATATTGTTGATTTAAGATTCTTTTTTTCCCTCCCAACATAATCTCCTAGGGCATCCAAGTAACAGCCACAACTCCATCAATGAGAGCTGTGAGATTTGAAACTGGATTGATAGAGCTGGAACTTTCAAACCGACTTCAAACCAAAGCCTCACCAGGAAGTAGCAGCTATCTGAAACTGTTTGGTAAATGCCAAGTGGATTTAAATCTGGCATTAGGACAAATTGTCAAACATCAGGTGAGTACAGAATTTGCTGACATTAGAATTTTGGCTTTTAATTTTGTATATCAATTTGAACTACTTTAAATATTACTATACTTTAAAAAAAATGTTTTTAATGTTCCTAAAATTTTTAATTGTAAATTGGAGTGAAGAAGCCTCATTTAAGAAGGCCTTTACAGTTTTAGTTTGGCATTTTACTTAGTATTTGGGTGTTATATTATTAGTTTATAGTTTAGTGCAAATGCAATCATGTGAAGCTTAATTCAGCATCTTCATAAATATTTGTTTATAATTTCTTTTTATTTTGTTAAGCATTATTTTTTTATTTCAGCACTCAGTACTAACATTGGCCAACTCTTAAAATGTTACTAAGTTTCTTACTATTTAATATTGGTAAGTTTTTCTTGCCATAATGTTAAACATAAAAAGTTAAATATATATGCACACACAGCAATAAATCAGATTTTATTTTATAAAAATTTAACTTTCACAGCTCATGAAGGGCTTTTTTTGTTACTGTTGTTTTATTTTGCTAGAAATTATTAAAATGTTTAGGTTTTTTTGTCGGAACATTTTCCACTACTTGATTTTATTGAGCCTTTAATTTTATTTTAGGTTTATGAGGAAGCCGGTTCTGATTTTCATCAAGTTGCGTATTTTAAAACCAGAATTGGATTAAGAAATGCCCTCCGAGAAGAAATCAGTGGTTCTTCAGATAGAGAAGCTGTGCTTATTACCTTGAATAGACCAATTGTTTATGCACAGCCTGTGGCCTTTGACAGAGGTAAGATAAAGTCCATCAACACTGTCTTGTTGGAGTTAGAAACGTTTTGGAAATGTTGGATAAGAATCATTTGTAGTTTACTGGTGTAAATACTTGACAGCTAAATGTCTCCTAAATTTGAAATGTGAGCATCCAAGAAAAGTTTGTTGTTTATACCAGCTTTTAAAGTTATTTTATTTTTTAAAGTTATTTGCCTTCTACATGGGATATATAGGATGTCTGATTCAGAATTCTGATTGTAATGCTAATAAGGTTTCCTTTCAAAAACTAATGTACCCATTTGTTTTGACACTGTCTATTCACTTATTCTGTCTGTAAACATTTCCTGTCTGGGCATGGAATACAAATAAGGAAAACAGGATCTTTGCCCTCAAGGAACTCTCAGTTCAGTGGGAAAGAGCAAAGTACACTACAGAGAGGAGTTAGAGAGATACATGTTCTAGTATCTGAGTGAGCCTCTAACTTTGCCTGTTCTTCTTAGAGGGGAAACTAATTCTTCAGATTCGACTTGGAGTTAGGAGTTCACTAGGAAGACAACGAAATGACAGCTTGTCTTATTTATCTTTGTATCTGAAGTTTTAGAACAGTCCCTGGCTTATAGTAAGAACTACATAAATGTTTACCAAATGAGAGAGAATATGAATGAATATATATGAACACAGAGGTCTAAAAACTATAGCAGTTTTCATAAAAGAAAATAATAGGAAATAAGGCTGAACAGATAGATACAATCTCATTACTGTATATTGGGCAAATATGTTGGAATTGTAATTTAGAAGTAATGAAGAACCATTTATGATGCCATTTAAGATTTAAATTGATGTAGGCATTGGCTGGTGATAAGTCTGTTAGAAAACTGTTCTTTTGGCAGTGTTATGGATAACATTTTATTTTGTTAAATTCTGTGCACTTACTTTTCATTTCACATCTTACCTTTCATCAGCTTTCAACAATTCCTTAAAGTACTTTGCATTCTTTGTGTCCAGGATACTTGCTTTTCTTTCTACTTCTCTGGCTCCTTCATGTTTACCTCCTCTTTAGGCTTCTCCCTCTATACACAGCATTAAATGGAGGTTTTCCTTAAGGTTTCATTCTTATTACAGACTCAGATGTCTTGACTTTTGTAGGTCACATCTTTTTAATGTATACTCCTACTGTTATGTACCTCTCCTTCAGGAATTTTTAACAGTTGTAACAGTAAAGTCTACAAAGTTGGGGACCATGTTTTGTTTTCATTTGTTATTGCATCCTGTTGCATAGCATCTAATTGGCATTTCACAAATAATTTATTACATGAACAAATGGACCTGGATTATTTTCTTTTTTCTGCCATTATGCATTTGCCTACTTTCTGCTTTTTTTTTTTTTTTTTCCTCTGTCAAATTGACCGTATCATCTTAGATCCTTTCTAATTCTAACGCTGTATTTTTTGGTGGGAATAATTTTTAGTAATAAGCCAGATTTTGTAGCTATTGAGGTTTACTTGCCTTACAGCTTTACAGCTTTCATTTAAATTTTCTTTCCTCCCTGCCTTAATTATAAAAAGCTGTGCTGTTTTGGCTGAATTATAAGGCTGCCTATGACAACTGGAATGAACAACGAATGGCTTTACATAAAGATATCCATATGGCTACAAAGGAAGTAGTAGATATGCTACCAGGTATCCAGCAAACATCAGCCCAGGCCTTTGGGACTCTCTTCCTCCAGCTTACTGTGAATGATCTGGGAATATGTCTGCCCATCACAAATACTGCGCAGGTACAGAAAATCAAATCATAGTCTAAGATTAAGAGGGAAACATTCTACTAACCATTTCTATGTATATAGAGTATAACAATTTTTTCAGGTTAACAATTTATAACTTGGGTTTAGTAAATAGCAAGTAAAATTGAATTCCTTCAGCCATTATTCATCCATAGTGTATTAAATATGTATCTCATGAGACTTTGCTCTGAAGCGCTCTTCATCAGAATTATGATGAGATTGATACCCATCTAATAAGCCTTAATTTTTACATTGGAAATAAACAGCTTAGTGTTCAGAATCTTATTGTTTTGTTTTTTAGCAAATAAGTCTTTGGGATGCACTTGTTAATAAAATAGAAGTAAAAGAACATTTAAGAATACTGTGTAATAGGGTTTAGTAACCTCATCTAAATTAGAGTAGGGGATTTCAAAATCCCCTAAGCTGAAATAGTTGGTAATGAAACTTCCAAAGTATGTGTGTTGGATAAAGCAAGAGTTTTCATAATTTAGGACTAATTCTTAGGAGTACATATTTGCGTGGACACGTGTATGAGACAAAAAAGGGCTATAAACCCCTATCAGGCTTAAGAAGTTAAAATTAGAACAAATACAGAGGTCTATTTTACTGTTAAAATTTACTGTAAATAACCTGTAACCTGTTGTCAAATGGGTTTATCTTTTAGTATTTTGTTTGGCAACACACTGTGAAGAAAAGTCCTGGGTTGAGGATTGGCAACATATATTTATGCCTCAGGAGTTGAAAAATGGTAGTTTTTTAATGGCATGATGGACAGAACTCAGGAAAGCCATACACACCGAAGGTGGTTGTCATAATGAGAATGTTCCCCACAACTAAATCAGAAGCTTGAGATAGAAAACTAGATAATTAACCTTTTGCGAGTTAAAAAAGAAAAAGATGCACATGGCAAATGTATTTCACTTCAGTAATTTTTAAAAGCATCTTTTTACAGTACTTTCTAATTAAGCTTTCTAGGCTTGACGTTTTCCAGACTTTTGTTCCTAGGAATTCTGTGAGAATTTCCAAATTTAAAAAAGTGTTGTATTTTGTCTTATTTTTTCTTCAATATATTTTGCAGTCTAATCACACTGGAGACCTTGACATTGGTTCTGCTTTAGTATTGACCATTGAAAGTACTCTCATCACTGCTTGTTCTTCAGAATCTCTGGTTAGTAAAGGGCATTTCAAAAACTTTTGTATTCGTTTTGCTGATGGCTTTGAGACGTCGTGGGATGACTGGAAACCAGAAATTCGTGGCGATCTAGTGATGAATGCCTGTGAGTGACTTATTTTCTGTATGATGTTTAGAATTTGTTTAAATTGAAAAAAAAAACAAAAAACAGAAATAGTGTCTTTATTTGTAAGACCAAAGGATGCTCAGCTATAGGAATGTTATTGGACTTTGTGAAATAAGAGCTATTTCTAGTTAAATGTTCATATTTGTGAAAAATGTCAGGTTTCAGTAGTTTGGGTAAGTAAACCAGTTAGGCATTCTGCTTAATAGTATAACAGTTGAAGATTTGTTTACTACCTGATTTTTTCCTGTAGTTGATTCATGAATGACCAGATAAAGCATCTTTGTTCCGTGGGGATCTTGAAAGAAAGTGATAAATGTGTAAGAACTAGTTCATCATATAACATAGAACAGGTTGTAGATAACCAGGAACAGGAACTCCAGCCACAAAATATTGACGTTAATAAATCCACGTGTCTAAATTTGTAAGCTACAGAGTATAACTTGTGTGAATTCTTCCAATTCCATAATACTGGAGGTTGGGAGTAACTAAAGCTGTGTTTATATACAATTTTGAAAGTATATGGGTTTATTTTTATTTTAATATATTAAATATTATAGCAGAGTTAACAAATCACCATTAATATTATAATAAAGAAAAAACTGCATTTGAGGAATTAAAGGTTGTGAACTAAAATTCCTCAGCCAGTCTCAAAGCCAAAATTAATACTTACTCTACCAAAGGTAGCATGTGGTTGTTTATGCAGTTCTTTTGCCCTCTCCACTGGAAGAAAATCTTTCCAGTTCTGGGTTTTCTCTAAAGAACAAGAATATTCTTCATTATTTTTATATCAAAAATTGAAGTTTTGACATTCCATGTTGATTAAAACTTAGATAAAACTATAGGTGAAATTCTCGGTATTGTATGCTTCTCATTTAGGTAATTCATATAAAATACTGCGATTTCTCTGAAATACTTCAGGTTACTAAGAAGCCTTGATATCAAAGTACTTATGCCCAATATTCAAAAGACCAAAAATAGCCTGGATCAGAAATCTTTACAAATAATATTTTACACAGTTGTTATATTTATTTTTAAAAATCACTGTAACTCCAGACGCCTGGGTGGCTCAGTCAGCTGAGTATCTGACTCTTGATTTAGGTTCTGATCATGATCTCACAGTTTATGAGATCGAGCCCCATGTTGGGCTCTGAGCTGACAGCCTGGACCCTGCTTGGGATTCTCTCCCTGTTCCTCTTTCTCTCAAAATAAAAATATTAAAAACTTTTAAAAATCACTATAATTCTTGTCTATTTTTTTCTTAAAATAAATTTAAATCTACTGGTTTGTATTAAGATGACATCTTTGCCATTATTATTTTTTTTTATTTAAAAAAAATTTTTTTTAATGTTTATTTTTGAGAGAGAGAGAGAGACCAAACATGAGCCGGGGAGGGGCAGAGAGAGAGGGAGACACAGAATCTGAAGCAGGCTCCAGGCTCTGACTGAGCTGTCAGTACAGAGCCTGATTCAGGGCTCGAACCCACAAGCCGTGAGATCATGACCTGAGCTGAAGTCAGACGCTTAATCAACTGAGCCACCCAGGCGCCCCTGCCATTATTATAATCATTAAAATGGATAGAATATTTTGGAAGCAAAGGAAGAATACCTTTCTTAAACAGTTTATTATAAAAGGAAAATGCGTGAGAAATGTGCCTCTGAATCAAAATCAAAAATATATTAAAAATGCATAAATAATAACTCAGCACCTCAGTGTATATATACCAAGTAGAATACAAACATGCTGATAATTGTGATAATAATCATGGTTTATTTTAGGTTTTGTAGGATATTAAATGACTTGTTTATAACATGTTTTTGGTTTGGTGTCTTGGGAAGGAAGCAGACGAGTTGAGTGGTTGCTTCATTGATTTAAGAATTCTAAATTATAAAAGGGGCAGATTAGTTTTTGTTAGTAATAATAAATAGAATATAAACGACGTTTAATATTTTTGACAAAAAAGGGTTGAGTTAGGGTAGAGAAACAAGGAAAGGTAGAGTTATGCCTTAGGATTTTTTTTTTTTACAGATCATTTTAAAATCAGGCCCTAGGAAAAAGATGGCACAGTGGAATTGCCTCTCTAGGGTGATAATGTTTTCTAGGAATTGCAGTAAAAATTAGAAAGGACAATCTATAGGAAGAGTTCAAAGGACCATGTAAGTAGATAGAAAAGATAAGACTTTGTTCAGTAACATGTATTTATAGAAATTATAAAAACCATTAGAAGTTGAAAATGTAGCATGGAAAAAAAAAGTTTGAGAGACTTCAAGCTCTTTGATTAGAGTGATTTAGTTGATTCCCTTCTCCTCACTTTCAGCATTTGGATCTTCTCCTAAAAATCTTAATATTCCTTTTTAATTCATCATGGCTCGTAATATATGATTTTATATAATTTTCAAAACTGAATTAAAAAAAATTCTCTGATACTTCTTAGGATTAAAAATCCTAAAAGTTTTCCATCCTTTTTTTTATTTACTAGCTTTCATTTGGTCTAAATTATGTTACTCAAATTTCAGAGCGTTTTCTTTTCATTCCAGCATTCTTAGATTTGAAAGAGTTACTAAGTTTCTTTTGCTCTGTTTTATAACCATGACTATAAAGGTGAATTGGGCAATATTTTACCCTAGGACAAGATCTAGTTCTCTCATATTCTATAATTTGTATGTGAGGTACAGGTAACATACGTCTCAAACTATAGATTTTAGTTATTGGCATCATGTTAAAAAAAAAAAAACCACATAATAGAAATTTTCGCTTAATAAACTCTTTCTCCCAAATATGTTGTAGTATTTCTGCAACTCAGATTTGAGTAGCTCTCAAACTACCATTCCAATGATGGCACAAATTGTCAAAGCCTCTAGAAATTAGAATTTCAGGGTCAGTCTGGTACTGTCACATGCAGAGTGTAAAGATAAAGTTGCAGTTAAGTTCTCATAAGCATAAAATAAAAAATGTTGAATTATGAAATATTATGAGTCATCTAAGGTAGTCGTTTCATTCTGCAGATTAGAAACTGAAGCCTAAAGGGGCCCCTGGGTAGCTCAGTTGGTTAAGCATCCTGACTTCGACTCAGGTCATGATCTCAATGTTTGTGAGTTAGAGCCTTGCATTGGGCTCTGTGCTGACAGCTCAGAGCCTGGAACCTGCTTCGAATTGTGTCTCCCTCTGGTACTGTCTCTCAAAAAATGAAAAATGTTAAAAAAAATTTTTTTTAAATAACAAAACGAAGAAACTGAAGGCTAAAGAGGCTAGTGATTCTATTCTATTATATTTAGGTATTAATCTTTGGGCAAAACACTGCAGTATAATATTTAATCACAAGCATAATTTTATTGAAAACTATTTTGGGGGGTGGTTTTTTGTGCAGGTGTAGTTCCAGATGGCACCTATGAAGTATGTTCTAGGACTACAGGACAAGCAGCTGCTGGTAGGTTCACAATTGGTATAACTTTTTCTTTTTTCTTCTTACGTATATGAGATAGAATTCTGCGTTTTTATACATATATATACATATCTATATATGTATATTTATAGCCTTTATGTTAACAGTAAGAATTTTTTAACTAAACTAATTCTGATGTTCTCTGATTTTTTAAAACTATTTTTGTAATATAAGCATATTTTTATTTATTTAACAATTATTTATTAGACACTTGCTGTGTATAAAATAAATGGCAAAAAGTTTTGGGAAAGACAAAGATGGATAAGATATACTTTCTACTCTGTATAAATTCTGATATAGTTAAGGCTCTGCAGCATAATTAAGCCATGATAAGTGATAAGTTCAATAAAATATAAAATTCCAATTGCCACTGAAATTTGTTGAAGAGAGAGAAAAATTTCAAATTTGTAAGGATACTGGAATCAGAAAAAGCTTCTTTTAACATTTTCACAAACATGAAAAGGGACTTTACAGATAAAAATTATTTCTTAAGCAATAACTGGAAGGCATGGATTAGAAAATTCAGGCAGACAGAATATTAGTCATGCTGTGAAAACAGTGTCTAGTTAGAATTGTCCAAACTGGGTGGAACAGAATTATATGAAAAATAATATTGGAAAAAAATTAAAGGAGTCTGGACTTAATTTGGTGGACAAAGGGAGAGCCATTGAATTTTTTTTTTTCCCTTGAGCAAGAAAGCAGAACCTTTAAAGGATTAGAGAGAAAAAGTATCTTAGGAAGTAAGTTAGGAGATAACTCTAAAGTTATAACCTGTCTTGACTAAGATGATTTCACAACGTAAATTTTTATTTATTTTACTTATAACTAAGTTACGGTAAGCTAAAGGGAGATATTTATTTAAGGGATCTTAAAATGTCAGTGGGAGTAGAAGCTGATTAAAGTTAGCAGATTTCCTTTCTCTCCTTACTATTCCCCTTATCTTCCCCCAAGCCTAGCGTTGGTACTCATCCTAAGTAAATTGTCTCAGAAAGTAGTAAGGCCACTAGTCCCACTGACAGAGAACTGAAAAAGTTAAGAAATTTCCAGGAGTAATGTTAGAAGGAAAGGGTGATGACTGAGTTAAACATACTTATTTGGAGAAAGGTCACATAAAAGTCTTTTTCAAAACTCAGGTTTATAAGTGACAGCAACCCATTCAAACTAGCTTAACCAAAAGGGATTTATTAAAAGGATATATACGGATCACAATTCAACTTAGGAATGGCTATCTCAGTGAAGGTAAGGAACCAGTTCAATTCAAGGAGCCCTCAGGAACTACAGGAACCAAGATTTCAACTCCCACTAGGACTCTTCTTTGCTCCTCCCTGGCTGCTTCATTTTCTTCATACTGCTGACCTCCTCCTTACACATGGCAGGAAACACGGCTGCCAACAGCTCATGAGCCTCATCTCTCCAACCTCAATCACTAGAAAGGGACCACTAGTTTTGAAGTCTAGGGAAGGGATTTTAGTTTTCCAGCTTTGACTCTTACTTGGCCTAATTATCTAATTCTGGCTAATGAGTGAGGATTGTGGCAATTCCCACTACAACCATAGAAAGGTAGATCAGCTTGGGGGTGGGGAGAAGAAGGAATCCATAGTTCACAGGAGAAAGAAGGGTGCTGCACAGAGGAAACAAGAGATGCACACTTTGCAAAGGGAAGTCAATCCCACAGTCTGATGTTTCTGAGAGACCTAGCTGTGAGAGATGTTAGTTGTTACACAAGGCTATCATCCATTTTATTCCTTAAATATAGGATTATTTAAATGTTTATACTCAAGACTTAACAAAATGCCACTTCTTCATTTAAACAGAAAGTAGTAGTGCTGGAACATGGACGCTCAATGTATTATGGAAAATGTGTGGGATTGATGTCCACATGGATCCTAACATTGGCAAAAGGCTTAATGCTCTGGGCAATACCCTTACGACACTGACAGGAGAGGAGGACATAGATGATATTGCTGATCTCAATTCAGTGAACATAGCTGACCTGTCCGATGAGGATGAAGTTGATACTATGTCTCCCACTATCCATACTGTAAGTAAACTTACTGTTAGACTTTTCTAGACTGGCCTTTATCCTGAAATAGGGATTTGATTAACTCAATGTTATTTATTATATTGTAGTTGCTAAGTGTAAAGGAAGAGAATGGTGGTTCCATGTGTCTGCATTTTGTAATGCTGGTTTTTGCTTTTATAATATTGTCTTTTAATTGATAGTTTTCATAATGACTGTCAACAAACTTGTGCCTTAACTTAAAGGTAATGTACTAACATTAAAAGCAAAGTGCAAGCAAACCTGTAGAGACAGAAAGTATATTAGTGGCTGCTGAGGGCTGGGAGAGTTGGGGAGGTTTAGATGGGGAGAGAGACTGCTGTTACTTTTGAGGTTTCATTTGGGAGATGGTGAAAATGTTCTAAATAGATTATGATGATGATTGTACAACTTTGTGAATATACTAAAAACCACTGAATTGTACATTTTAAGTGGGTAAATTTTATGGCATGTGGATTATATCTCAAGAAAGATGCTAAAAAATGGATCTCAAAGCAAAGTGCATGCACACAAAATGAACTATACATTTAAAAAGATGTATTTCCGTCTATACATTTTATAGTATAAATTATTTGGTAGTTAAAAATCAAGTTACTCACTACTTTCATTCTGGTACTGACTTAAAACTTTTTAAAACAAAATATCCTTTAACTCTTGTTTCCTGAAATAGTCTTGTTCTTGGGAAGAAATTTTTTAAAAATTAATGTTACTGTTTATCATTTAGAGTTCAGATGGAAGTTCAGTAAGTGGAGATGGCCACAAGCTCACCTTTGGGCAGCGACTTGTAAATCACCTGCTAGGCCTGACGCCCCCAAATCAGCGCTATTCTGTTCCTGCAGAGTATCTGTGTGACCCAGAGATGTGGGGCTCCCCTCAGTCTAGCCAGTCCCATTTGAAAGCATGCAGAGCTCACTCATGGGGAAACGTAGGTAGCCACTAAATAGATTCCTTGTGAAAATGAAGGGATTTGAATCACTGGAGAATTCTAATCATCGTACTTGATATAGATGGCTTTGATTCTTGCATGCTTCCTTTGATTTAAGGTGTCATTTTTGTGATACTATAGATTAGCTATGTGACCTGAGGGTGGTATTGACAGACATGCTTTTGATTTTTCAGGAAGCTGTAGATTATCGAAGACCAGGAGCATCATGCAGCCAGCCAGGAGAACTTAGAGGAAGAAAAATCATGAAGCGTATAGTGGATATCAGAGAACTGAATGAACAGGCCAAAGTAATAGATGATCTTAAGTATGTGTATGATTTTTAATGTAACAGAATATTTTTAATAGTAGAATCATAGAATATTCAGTGTGGAAAAGACTGGACTTGGGGCAGTACAACCCCTTTAATTTATAAATGAGATCACCAAGGTCCAGAAGAGTTTGGTAACTTGCATGAGACCATACATTAATTAGTGATGAAGTTAAGCGTGAAGTCCTAGTCTGGCGCTCATCACAACTCCCCATTTCTGGGCAGTTTATGACTGACTTTATATTCCATATATGTATCTCTACATGTGTATACACACTTATACATATTTTCACATGTGCATATTAACATATGCACTAGTCTTTTGCTAACGTTGGTATTTCTGGAATATAAATTTTTAAGGGAGGAAACAAATTTAGCATTTATTAAGTACCTATTGTGAATCTGACATGTTATTTCAATGTAATCCTCACAGGATTTCTGTGTGGCTAGATGGCATTATCCAAACTTTATAGGTGAGAAAACTGGCTCAGAGAGTTTAAAGAATTGAAATTTGAACTCGGTGTGTCTGAATTCAAAGTTCATGCTTTTTTTTTTTTTTTTTTTTTTTTTTTTTTTGCCTGCCTGCCTGTACTAGCGGTTCTCTAGAACTAGGGTGAATATAGGGTGAATAGAGAGAGAGGAGTAGGTGGTGGTAATTTTTTTTCTTTATTAGTTGCCTGATACATAGTACTGAGTAAATAACTTGCTCTAGAAGACTAAATATCCTGCCTATCAAACTGACATTTTTGTTTTCCCAGGAGGTGATATTCATGCTTTATCTTTTCTAATCTTCATACACCTATGCCTGTGTTTTTTGCATTTGAGGACTTTAAACAAATATATGCATTTAGACAAATAAATGCATCAGACAAAATGCATATATTTGTCTCATATTGTTTAGGTATTACCTAAAAACTATTCATTGAATTAATTATGATATAATGATTCACATTTTCCTGTTGACTTACATTACAGTTTGAGTTTTGCTCTTAGGGGTTAAAAATGACTTGAAGGAAAGTATACTTCCCTAAAATCTTACTTGAGGCTTAAATACATGTAGAATTTTACATACATTCTTCTGTAGAGTGGGTCCATTGCTTTCATGAGATTATCAAAGATTCTCTTAATGCAGAAGTCGGAAAGAGCCATTTCCTAAAATGTTAGAGTTTTTTTTTATTAACTTTATGGAGGGTTTTGGTCTGTCCATATATAATCTTCGATATTCTGAGAAGTGAAAGAATTAAAAAGGAGCAAGTAAAAATCAATCTTACTTTGCTACTACTTTACACTAATTGCAGTATTTGTTTTGCATCCAGAAAATTAGGTGCAAGTGAAGGAACCATAAACCAGGAAATTCAGCGTTATCAACAATTAGAATCTGTTGCTGTGAACGATATTCGAAGAGACGTTCGTAAAAAATTACGGAGGTCTAGTATGCGAGTGAGTAAACATTTAAGAAGAATTTTATTATTAAAGTAGACCATTCTTTTATTTTTTAGTTTATGAAACTTTGTGAGGATACTTATATTCTCTTTCTTCCTCCATTGCTAGTGATAATACCATTTGATTTGTATGTCTCATATCTACTATGTACTAGACGCTATTTAAAGCACTTTATATTTAACAACCCACTAAATCTGTACAACAGCTGTATGAGGTAGCCTGTATTATTTTCCTCATTTTAAAAATGAGGAAACAGGCAGAGGTCAGGTAATTTGACCAAGGTTATACGGCCATTAATCTCAGTGGAGCCAAGATTTAAACCCAAATAGTGGGACTCTACATTCTGTGTCCTTAGCCACCACGTTTTGTCCACCTTTCATGAAATCATACTTTCTTTTTAGTCTTCAACTCAAATGTTAGTCTTTTGAGATGTCCATTTTATTCCTGTCCCATTTTCTGCAGCTGACTTTATCTCTAAGCCACTATACTCGCGGCACTTCATTCTTTTCCCTTCGTTCATTTAGTTGTCCGTACTAGAATCCGAGTCTCTTAAAGAACAAGTTATTTACCTTTGACCCCACTTCCCACCACATTTTTTGGGATTTAGTCCAGTTGCTGAACAAGTAAAATAAATATGTAGATAGATGTACTATAAACATACGTAGAAAATAATTCTAAAATGTATTCAAATAGAGGTAAGTTGCTTTGGGTTAAGGTGGTCTTGTTAGTGGAAAAAGTACTTTAAAAAAAATAGATTTTTAACCTTTCTTTTTTTAATAATCAGCAGAACCCTCTATTTTTTTTTTTTTTTTTTTTTACCAGCATAAGGTTTTTGGGTCACACCCCAGTACATAAAAAACATTAAGTCAAAGTTGCTAGGGCCAGAGGAAGTGGAGAAAGGTTGTAGAGATCCAGGGTTCATTGACTTGAACTTTATTTCCTTGATCATCCCAAACTCCCAGACACCCTAGTTTGAATACTGTTATAAATTATTTATTTAAACTGAAAATAAAATCCAATCTGAGTTATTCATCACTGGCTTCTCATAATAATAAATGGATAGTTATGACTTCTAATGCATAAATCTGTGTTTAAAATTTTTCCTACCATATACTTAACAATCATATAATAGAATTAAAATATTGTTTTCATACTGTTTATGAGGTAGTTTATACTTGGTAATTGTTGATAAAACTAGGTAGAGAGGATTAGGGAAATTACCAAAATTGTATCAGCATTCTTAACATTTACCTCATTTGTCATTTCCCCCTCAATTCCCCTTCAGTCCTCTTGCATTCCACATTTCCATTGTATTTGAGTCTTTTCAATATCTAGTTCCCAACTAGATACAGATTTGGAGAAGAGGGATTTGGAAACCAGTAGAGTGTTGAAGTCACCCTTTCCTTTCCTTTTTCCTTCCCTTCCTTTCCCTTCCCTTCCCTTCCCCTTCCCCTTCCCCTTCCCCTTCCCCTTCCCCTTCCCCTTCCCCTTCCCCTTTCCCTTTCCCTTTCCCTTTCCCTTCTCCCTCCCTTCTCCCTCCCTTCTCCCTCCCTTCTCCCTCCCTTCTCCCTTCTCCCCTTTCCTTTCCTATCCTATCCTATCCTATAATGGAGTTCTGTCACAGGAGTGCCTTTGGGTAGTACTTGAGATGATTGATGGCCCTCAAACCCAGCCTCTCCCTCTCTCCCTCCTGCTTTCCCTTAATCTCTCTTTCTCTTCCACCCCCAACCTAGCTTTCTCCCAGAATCTGTCTTTTTAATTCTCATTTTCTTTTGCTGTTCTTTACTTTTTAATCGTTTCCTTTCTTCTCACCTTATTTCTGTACCCCTCACCCCTGCTCCCAATCTTTCTCTTTTCTCTTGCAGGCCAGCTGGTGACTCATATTTTCATTGTACACTCCTTCTAAATAACATTAGGTCCTGCTCTACTTTGATCCACCTATACTGTTAAGTGACATTTAAAGTCAAATTTAAAGTAACACGTTATCAGGGCGCCTCAGTGGCTCAAGTTGGTTGAGCATCCGACTCCAGGTCATGATCTCACTGTTGGGAGATCAAACCCCACATCCAGCCTCACATGGGCTGTGCTGGGTCCGGACCCTGCTTAAGATTCTCCCTCTCCCTAGGCCCCTCCCCTGCTCATGTGCATGTGTACTCTCTCTACCTCTCTCTCACTCTCTAATAAAAAATAAAAATAAAGTGACATGTTATTGACCTGGGGGAAAAACAGACTAATTTGTTGAATAGAATAATATTTTATCTGTAGTCAGATATTACAACACCATCAGTTGTTTAAAGTCACTCTTCTCCCATTTCATTAGGCTGCTTCCCTAAAGGATAAATGGGGTTTGGGTTACAAACCAAGTTACAGCCGTTCAAAAAGCATTTCTGCTTCTGGAAGACCACCTCTTAAACGAATGGAAAGGGCAAGGTAATATATATTTCAACCATTGAAACAAATAATAAAATTTCTGACTCCTTTACAAATGTCCACTACTTATTTATTGTGTTCTAATTGGGGAAATTACATAATTAAGGGAGCAGAAATAAACCTCATTAGTCAAATACTGGTAATAATGGATACTGTCAAACTAAAAAGTTTGAAGAATTCCTCTATCATATTTATACCACAATCATTGTGTGCTTTTCAGTAAAGAAGTACATTGCTATTTAGACAAGTTTATATGTAAACTTATAGACTACTCAAAGAAATGAGTATTTGCATATTATTAGCTGCTGCTATAAGTTTGTCACTTTTAGATAAGGTGTGATTACATACACATTTAGCATAGGAAGAAATGGAAATTTTACATATTAAAGAAAAATACTGTCTTACTAATAAATGAGCACTTGAAGTAAGAAGTATAAATTTTTACATGGTTTAGTTTCAGAAAATCTCATGTTAATCAAAACCTTCAGTGCTTTTTTAATAGTATGCTACATGTTAAGAAATGGAATACCAAAAATTTAACCCTTGGATAAGGTAAATATTTAGAAATCTTTAGAATGTTAATGTCATTTGTGAGACTTCTGTAAAGTCCAGGGGCTTTTTTAAAACAATACTAATGTTTTGTAATTTTATATTTTCCTTACAGTTCTCGAATAGGAGAAACTGAGGAGCTCCCTGAAATCCGTGTAGATGCAGCATCTCCTGGACCCAGAGTAACTTTCAATATCCAAGATACAGTAAGAGAGATACTATTGGTTCAAGATACACAGTGCAAAATAATTTTTATTAATTACAAAATTATAGTAGTTACACAATTTCAAAATACTAATTCCTATCTACAATGAAAGTGTGGATTGTGATGATTAAAGTATCTAAAAATTACCAAACAGCAGGACACTGCCTCTGTGCCATCATTTGAGAGCCATGCTGCAAGTGTTGTATGTCTGACATCATTAGTTGTATGTCCTAGTGCATGTCTAGCATTTTGCACCAAGAATAAAGACTCTACTGCTTGTTCTTAGGTAGAAAGATTTTGTTGAGTAATTTTCCTTTCAAGTATGAATCCGCATTAGGTCTTTTACACAAGTGTAAGTGCAGAATGTTTATACTTTATGTATTTATGTATTTTATTATGTATTTTGGTTCAGAATATATAGTGATAATGGCAGAAACCAGAAGTCAGAAAAGGTCAGCTTAAAAGTTACATTTAATTTTATGTATGTTAAACTTTATGTTAACTTTATGTTTGTTTTTGAAGATTTGTTTACTATTAAACCATTGTTTATTTTTCACGAGTTTTTATATATGTTCTTATTATTTTAATTAAGTTGAAAAAAACAATATGGGGAAGTACACCACAATCCAGCTCTCCTGGGGAAGGGTATTTTCAGGTACTTATTAAGAACAACATAAATTTTGCTTTAAAACTAATTAACCACCCTCAAATCTGCTTTCACATTGTCTTTCTCTCATTTTGTACTAAACTCAGGCCTCAAAAATACTTTACATAAAGCTTTAAGATTGTTTGAATTCTTTTTCACCATGTATGTCTTACAAGCTCTTGCACAAATACATTTTATTTCTATACTTTATACAGTATTATTGAATCTCCAAAATTAAAGACTAAATCAGCTTACCAAATTGACCAAATCATAAATCAAAAACTGCTATTTATTAGTTATTTGCTAATCCCTAAGTGCATCTCTTTTCCCTGCATTCAACTACAAAATGAATCTTTTCTTTTTTTTTAATTTTTTTTTTTTTCAACGTTTTATTTATTTTTGGGACAGAGACAGAGCATGAACGGGGGAGGAGCAGAGAGAGAGGGAGACACAGAATCGGAAACAGGCTCCAGGCTCTGAGCCATCAGCCCAGAGCCCAACGCGGGGCTTGAACTCACGGATCGCGAGATCGCGACCTGGCTGAAGTCGGATGCTTAACCGACTGCGCCACCCAGGCGCCCCAAAATGAATCTTTTCTTTAAAGAAATTTTGTTAACTAATTGAAACTAGAATTAAACTTCTCTCAGAACAACAAATTAATCCTTGAATGTTATTTCTTTGGAGTCACTGGTATAAAAAAGCATACATGTATAAAAGCAATCCATTTAAAAAATACTCTCATGTTTGGGGCGCCTGGGTGGCTCAATTGGTTAAGCATCCAACTCTTGATTTCGGCTCAGGTCATGATCTCATGGCTTGTGAGATCAAGCACTGTGTCAGGCTCTGCACTGACAGCATGGAGCCTGCTTGGGATTCTCTTTCTGTCTGTCTGTCTGTCTCTCTCCCCCTCTCTCTCTCTCTCCCCCCCTCTCTCTCTCCCCCCCTCTCTCTCTCTCTTCCCCTCTCTCCCTCTCTCCCTCTCTCCTTCTCTCCCTCTCTCCTTCTTTTCCTCTGTCCTTCTGCCCCTCTTTCCTTCTCTCCCTCTCTCCCTCTCCATCTCCCTCTCTCCCCTCCACACTCTTCTCTCTCAAAATAAACATTTAAAAATACAATTAAAAATTAGTCTCATGTACAAAACTGTGGAAAATGTGCTACACAATAATTCATAAGTTGAATTAACATTTTTATGAACCATATATTTTCCCTAAATATGTCATGAAAGTAAACTGAATTTTAAAAATATATCTGTAGGGGTGCCTGGGTGGCTCACTCAGTTGAGTGTCCAACTTCAGCTCAGGTCGTGATCTGACAGTTCATGGGTTCAAGCCCCATATCAGGTTCTCTGCTGTCAGCACAGAGCCCAGTTCAGATCCTCTGTTCCCCCTTCTCTCTGCCCCTTCTCTGCTTCTGCTCTCTCTCTCAAAAATAAATAAATATTAAAAAAATAATTTATAAAAATATAGCTGTATACTAGGTATATAAATCCTTGTCTAAGAATTTTCTGTCAAGTTACCTTAATTTGACATGTATTTTGTTTCCCTTTTCCCACCCTTTTAAGCTATAGTCTCAGTATATATCCTATAGTTACACTGATATAGTCAAACTGAATTTTGTTTTAGAACTATTAGATTATAGTGAGCTTGATAAACATTTTTTTTCTACAAATGAACTTGGAAGTAAGTTATTTACAGAATTGAACTGAGTGATTCTACTAATTGATTTTTCCCCATCTAACTTTCTTTTTTTAGTTGAAATATAATTGACATGTAACATTAGTATCAGACATACAACTAATGATTTGATACATGTTTATATTGTGAAATGATTAAGTGGTTCTTAAGGGCATTAATATTTGAATTGGTTCAAATCCTATTTTTAAATAGTAATGTATGCTATTTGTAAAAAGTAGTATATAAAAATCATAAATTACAAAATAGATTAAGGCACGGCTAAATATAAAATAAATATAAGACAAAGGGATATTTACACAAACTCATACTACACTTTTAAAAATTGAATATGTTCTGATAAATAAAACCTGTCTTACATATTTACTAAATAACATGTATATTATAAAAAGTGAGGAAGAGCTGGACTCTGCATTTATGAAATTTTGATTATAATAGTCTATTTTTATGTATCTAATTTTGTTGTATCTAATAGTAGAATCAATAGATTTCATTCCTTTGCACGTTACACTTTACAAAGGCTTTTCACATTTTCAAGGGATATTTAAGCAACTCTCAAAACAGGGAATACAAATTAGATCATAGGAAGTTTTTTTGTTGTTTTTTTTTTGTTTTTATTTTTTTTGACCTTAAAAGACAGTGGCCTCCTGGTGCAATCCTCAGTGACACAGTGTTTATAATAAACTATTCATCTTAAAAAATAATATTCTTGAGTTTGATATCTTTAATTACATAACTATTTGCACATCTGTCTTTAATCAATTAGGAACTTGTTTCTTCAGCTCAGGTCATGATCTCACAGTTTGTGGGTTCGAGCCCCACATCTGGCTCTGTGCTGACAACTTGGAGCCTGGAGCCTGCTTTGGATTCTGTGTCTCCCCCTCTCTCTGCCCCTTCCCTGCTCACACTCTGTCTCTGTCTCTCTCAAAAAAAAAAAAAAAAAAAATTAAAAAATAAGTAAATAAAATACACCTACAAAAAGTGGGGGCACATGGGTGGCTCAGTTGGTTAAGTGTCCAACTTCAGCTCAGGTCATGATCTCATGGTTCATGGGTTCAAGCCCTGCATTGGGCTCTCTGCTGTCACCAAAGAGCCCACTTCAGATCCTCTGTGCCCCTGTCTCTCTGCCCCTCCCCAACTCACACTTTTTCTCTCTCTCTCAAAAATAAATAAACTTTAAAAAAATATATCCACGTAAGAGACTCTTAAATACAAAGAACAAACTGAGGGTTGATGGGGGTGGGTTAAATGGGTGATGAGCATTAAGGAAGGGCACTCTTTGGGATGAGCACTGGGTATCATATATAAGAGATGAGTCATGGGGTTCTACTCCTGAAGCCAAGATTACACTGTATATTAACTAACTTGAGAATAAAAAAATAATAAAATAAAAAGTAAAAAAAAAAATTGCTTTAATGCAAAAAAGTATATATCTACAAAAAGCATCTAGAAGCATGAGGTACTTTCTGTACTGACACTGCATGCTCTTCTGTCACTAATTGCTCTCTTGCCCTTCTGATTTACAGTTGGTCACATTATTTGCTTTGTCCCCATAGCATGTTTAATTTAAACAATTACACAACATGTACTAATTAACAGGATGATAGAGGCTTCTGTAAAGTAAATTTTACTCTTTCAGTCATGTGACTTTCCTGCTTCCCTCCTTGGTGTGCTATTTCATGTTCATAAATCTGACCTTTCTTTCAGTTCAGAGTGAGGAAATTCAAGTCTGAGGGAATTTTAAATGTTTAAACATGTTCTTTCTCTTTCTCTTTTTTTAATTAAGAAAAGATATATAAAATGAACCTGATTTCATGTTTTCTCTTTTTACAATCAGTTTCCAGAGGAGACAGAACTGGACCTTTTGTCAGTAACCATTGAAGGTCCCTCCCATTACTCATCAAACAGTGAAGGATCATATTCTGTGTTCAGCTCTTCCAAAACTCCAGGAGGCTTTTCAACAGGCATTCCTTTCCAACCTGAAGAGGGCCGACGGGATGACAGTTTGTCTTCCACTAGTGAAGATTCTGAGAAGGATGAAAAGGATGAAGATCATGAGAGGGAAAGGTTTTATATTTACAGGAAACCCTCGTAAGTAGCCTTTTTGTTTTGAGATGCTTAGGCAGTATTTCAGAGTTTAGAACTGATCTTTAAAGCATTATGTGTAACTATTAACTTTTATAGAAAAAAATCTTAATTTGCCTAGCCAGAGTGAGACTAAGAGACATATCTGTGGCTTACTAATGTAATTTAGCTCCATATGGCATTATTTTTTCTTTCCCTATTCTTCAGTCTTTTAATAAAATCAGGAAAGTAACATTTTACAATTTGCAAATACGAAATCTCCTTGAAAATGTAGACTATATTTCATACACCAATATTTAGACACCTTAATAGCAGTGATGCTGTCTGTGTCATCAGCACCTAGCATGTTGCTCAGCACATGATAGTTACTGAGTGCGTGGTTGCTGAATAAAATGTGACTCCATCAAACTTAGGAAAATCTTCAATAGTATGAACTAGTTGAGTTGTATGTATGAATTTATAAAATAGTAAAATTTATTTACAGACTGTTGCTCACGTAAGATATTGGAAAATAGTTTGTTGAAAATTTTTTCGATTTAATACAGTGTAATGATCAGTTTTCTTTCTCTAGACATACATCTCGTAAAAAAGCAACAGGTTTTGCTGCTGTTCATCAACTATTTACAGAACGCTGGCCCACGGCTCCAGTCAACCGAAGTCTTAGTGGCACAGCTACAGAGAGAAATATTGACTTTGAACTTGATATACGTGTTGAAATTGATAGTGGAAAATGTGTGCTACACCCAACTACCCTTCTACAAGAACATGACGATATAAGTTTGAGAAGGTAAGAGATTGGTCAGAAAAGGGTACATGTAATTTCATTTGTTAGAAATACTATTTCTATATCACTGAATTACAACAGACTTTCCACCCATGTCCCAAAATGTAGATTTAAAGAGTGGATTTAATCACACCTGCAAAGTTTGAGTGGTTATTTGTATAATATACTATTTCTTTAAACAAGTGTATAAAATTTTCTGGCAACTGGAAATGGATGTCAGATTTAGATCCTAGCAATTTAACTAGAAGAATTGTATCTTTGGAATTCTCCTTGTATCGTGCACATTTCTATTATAAAGACAAGTGCAGTACACTGAGATATCTTGGTTATTCAGAATTTTGATGAATTCAAATAGAGATAAAGATTGGGAAACAGTGGCACAGAGGCCTCAGTATACTGGACTGTCGTTTAGGATATAACTGCAGCTTTACCATTTGTTTCCATCATTAAAAAAATGGTGGTATAAATAGGCTTAAGATTAGATTATTTTTTCTTGAATTTTTTCCTTTGCTTTTCTTTGACCTAATCTAAAAAAGAGCTAAAGAGGCACGCACCTGGCTGGCTCAGTCAGTTGAACATCCAGCTCTTGACTTTGGCTCAGGTCATGATCTCAAGAGTCGTGAAATCAAGCCCCATGTCGGGCTCTGCACTGAACATGGAGCCTGCTTAACATTCTCTCTTTCTCGCCCTCTGCCCCTCTCCCCTGCTTGTACTCTCTCTCACTCTCTCTCTTTCTTAAAAAATAAATAAATAAAAGCTGAAGAAAATAACAATTGAAGGGATGGGGAGGAGGTAGAAATGTAGATTTTTAAAAAGGGCAGAATGCTGACAGTTGTTGAAGCTGGAGCCTTAGGGGTTCACTGTACCATTCTGTTTACTTTTTGAATTTTTCATAATAAAAGATTTTTAGGGGCACCCGGCTGGCTCAGTCATTAGGCCATGCAACTCTTGATCTTGGCATTGTGAATTTGAGCCCCACATTGGGTGTAGAGATTACGTTAAAAAAAAATTTTTTTTTAATGGTCTCTTTGTCTAAGGAGGGTTTTATAAAATGAATAAAATGAGAAGATGAAAAGGCACTTATACAATTGAATTTCTACAAATGTAGTAGTAATGATAAGAATGTTAATTTGTTATAATAAATTGCCGATATTCAGCTGTTTTTACCTACGTAAAGGGCAATTTCATTTGCCTCAGCCTGCTATGTTCACGTGAAACAATTGCGGCCTCAGGAAAGAATAAAGATAACTCCCCTATGCAGTTATGGAAAATACAACATAAACATCATCCATGCAAGGCATTAACCAGTTTAGCTAGAGACGCTAATAAGCTTTACTTTTTCAACTTTATTAATGAAGGATTACATTCCACTTACTGTATAAATAAAAGTTTGATTTTAAACAAAAGGAGATAAATGTCCTTTTTAAAAAAGATAAAACATTTTTCTGTTTATAGGAGTTATGATAGAAGTTCCAGGAGCTTAGATCAAGATTCTCCTTCAAAAAAGAAGAAGTTTCAAACTAATTATGCTTCTACTACCCATTTAATGACTGGCAAGAAAGTGCCATCATCTCTACAGACAAAACCTAGTGACTTAGAAACAACAGTATTTTACATTCCTGGAGTTGATGTAAAGGTAAAAACCTAAAAGTCTAGGTTGTATTATATGCATCATTAATAATCTTTATATTCTAATATTAATATATCACTTATTAATGTTAATTATATTAATATTAATATGTAATTTCTATCCGTCTAGGGTTAGCTTATTCTTAGTGGTGTTCATTTTCTATCATACACATTCTTCCTTTACCGAGTATATTAACATGAAACTTTTCATTTTTCTCTGATGCAGCTATATTCTGAACATAAGAACATCTAAATTATAGGTTGCCACTTCTTTTATATAGCTTTTCCATTAAATTTTGGCAGTAAAAAGTTACTTTTTTATACAATGAATATTGTATAAACCTTTGCTGAACCTTTCCAAGTCCAACTTAATTAAACATCTATTTTTTAGATTCTAGAATTATAGAATGCTGTAACATTAAGCTAGAAAAGAATTTATTATCTGGGATGACTTTTTAAATTTTAAATGAAAAAGAGTTAAGAATCTTACTAGCATCACAACATTTACTTGTAAAATGGGTCTTCTTACTGCTGGATTGGTGTTCTTCCTCATTTTTATACATTTGTTGGTTTTCTTCATCTGGATTATTTTAATTTTGAAAGTTTATCTGTCTTCATACAGTTGCATTACAATTCCAAGACACTAAAGACTGACTCACCTAATGCCTCCAGAGGATCTTCCTTGCCAAGAACGCTCTCTAAAGAGTCCAAGCTGTATGGTATGAAAGATAGTGCATCATCTCCTCCTTCTCCTCCTTTACCCTGCACTGTCCAGAGCAAGACTAACACCTTACTTCCTCCCCAACCCCCACCTATTCCCTCAGGTATTTCAGGAAAATATACCTTATTTTTAGTTTTTTTTTTGTAACTTTTTGGTCATCACCTCTTTGCTCTATTGAGAATTTCTTTCAAGTTTACATGTTTAAGAAAAAAGGACATAGATTTGCCAATAACGACTGTATAAAATTCATATATGGAAATGTGGCCCAACTACTTTTGGATATTTTTCAAATTGATACTACCTTAGAATATCAGTGTTAAAAAAAATTTAATATGCTAAATAGTTTAACTTTTATACACGCACATACACACACACACACACACACACACAAATGTATTTAGAAAAAATTTTCTGCAGTTAATATGTGGGAGCTTATGATTTAGATGGAAACATTAAACTTACACATTTAAGACAAAGTACATTGGTCTTAACCACATTTATTATCTATTTTTGCATAATAAATGATCCCAAATCTGGTGGCTTTTAACCTCCAACACAGTTTGTGTGGATCAGAAATTCAGCAGCAGTTTGGCCGGTAAAGTCATTTGTGACATTGCAGTCAAGGTGTTGGCTAAGTCTGCGGTCGTCAGAATGCTTGACTAGGTCTGGAAAATCTGCTTCCATCACTTCGCATTCACATGGCAGGCAAGCTGGTGCTTTAGTACCTCCCCACTTGGGCCTGTCCACTGGGCTGCTTCAGTGTTCTCATAACAAGGGAGCCAACTTCCTTCAAAAGGAGTGATCTCGAAGAGAATGTGACTGAAGATGCAATACCTTTTATGGCCTAGCCTCAGAAGTCACAAACCATCACTTCCACAATATCTTGTTGATCATACAGGTCAGCCCTATTCACTGTGGGAGAGAACTACACAAGGGCATGAATGCCAGGAGGCAAGAACCACCGGCAGCTATTTTGGAATCTGGCTATCACACCACATGAATACCTCAAATATACATTAGAATTTCCAAAACAAAAATTAAAATTAAAAAATAAAAAAAAGGAATATCAGACAAGAATTATTTGAAGATGTTTCGTTTGAGAGATGGAACGTTATACATAAATCCTTTAAAATAGCCAGTAGTCATGATAATCATATTTTTTATATCCCTTTTCAATTGACAGGGAACATCTATGCCCATTTAAGTGCAGGACAGATAATATTATTCCAATTTTATAAATGAGGAAAGCTCAGGTTCACAGAAGTTGAACTGCTTTGCTAGGTTTACAAAATTGATGTATGTTGGGGGTAGAAACCTAAGCCAAAGTTAACTAAGTCTTAGTTAGCTATTATACTCATCTACTGACACAGAATATTGTTATGTAGGAGGAAAGAGATGGCAGTCCATGTAGGGGAGCATTATAAGTATCTATAAGCTAAAAACAGAAGAACATAGGAAACCCTGAAAACATTTTTCCTCACTTACCACAAAATATCGTTAATCAACTCTCTGTATATCTTCTTAAGTGGACAAAATAATGCTAAATGAAATACTAAGCAAAGCATAAACTTGAAAAATTGAACCAAAATTTGTGACCTAGAGCAAGCAGGAGTAACTGTGGTATTATGTGCATCATTAATTATCTTTATATCCTAATATTAATATATCATTTCTATCAATCTGCTATTTTTATTGCATTCTTGTATGGTTTATGTATAAGGTGCTTCACCTGATGAAACTGTCCTGTAGTTCTAATTTCTCATAGAATTATTGTATGTTTTATGGGGACTATTAAATTCACCTCACATTTGTAAATGTTCTAGCCAAAGGAAAAGGAAGTGGAGGAGTCAAAACAGCCAAATTGTACGCTTGGGTAGCACTTCAGTCATTGCCAGAAGAAATGGTTATTAGTCCCTGCCTATTAGATTTTCTGGAAAAAGCTCTAGAAACTATCCCAATCACACCAATTGAAAGGAATTATACAAGTAAGTATTCTCCTTATACATTTACTTCTCAATCACTTATATTTTAAAAATTCTATTACTTAGAAGAATTTTTAGTGCTATTATATATTATTATATACTATATTCAGTGATCATGAATTACACAACTGAAAAAGAACTTGAGAAATCATCTAGTCCTCATTTACGAATAAAGAAATTAGGTCTTGGTGAGGTTATATGATTTTCCCATGGCCACAGCTAGTTAATGACAAAATTAACATCCTTAATTCCTACATTAGATTCTCTCTTGGACTGGAAACTTCTTGAGGGCAAATACTTAATTTTATCTGTACAGTGTTATAACAGGAACTGGAATTTGGAGAAAAAAAAGCAAGAGGTTTGAATAGGGAAAGATTTGTAGAATGATGGGCCACAGAAGCAAGTTTCTGTGTGTTCATATCCCTTATCTCAGTACTAGCATAAGAGAAAAGATGTTTTAGTAAATAGTTTGCCCTTGCCCTAATAATAAAACTAAATATTTTAACAGCTGTCAGTTCACAAGATGAAGATATGGGACATTTTGAAATACCTGATCCTATGGAAGAATCAACAACATCATTAGTATCATCTTCAACATCTGCTTACTCTTCCTTCCCTGTAGATGTTGTGGTTTATGTACGAGTTCAGGTGATATACTTTATTTATTCCTTTTTGTTTTAAAGAAAAATGTTTTTCTTAAGTTTATTTGAATATTTCCAATATTATTTTCCTTAAAGTTTCCTTAATCTTGGTTCATGGACCTTTAGTATATCTATCAGGGCCTAGAGATTGACATATGGGAAGTTTATATACAATTTTATATGTGTATTAACTTTTCTGCTGGGGAGATGCATAGATCTTTGGGCTATCAAATCTTAGATTTCACACTGTTATGGCAAAAATAAAAATGTTTACATTAAACCTCCTTTTTTACAGCATTTTATTCCTTTTTTTGTTAGGACACCTGTATTTCTTGCCATTATGGTCCTTTTTGGGCAAATATAAAGTGTAATTGAGATATAAGTCACATAATAGTACCTTTGTTAGATTTTTGCTAAGTTATGGAATTTTTATTTAGTATTTTATTATAAAATACAGTCTTATCAGTAGGCCTTTGGGAGTATATATTAGTATCTGATTGAGTCCATTTATTAAAGAGGACTTGAAAACCACTTGTAACCAAACCTCAGGATTTTTTTTTTTTTTAGTTTATTTATTTTGAGAGAGAGAGAGAGGGCAAGCAAATGGGGAGAGGGGCAGAGAGAAGGAGAGAGAGAGTCCCAAGCACATTCTGCACTGTCTGTGCAGAGTCCAGTGTGGGGCTCAAACCCACAAACCCATGAGATCCCAACCTGAGCCGAAACAAAGAGACGGATGCTTAATCGACTGACTCACCCAGGCGCCCCCAAACTTCAGGATTTAGTTAACCTTCAGTTAAAACCTGATAATCTCAAGAATAAAAGAAACTGATGGTCATCTGTTCAAACTATTTTCTACAACAGCAATTTGGCCAAACAGGCTTCAGTCTGATCTTCTGGAGTTTTGCATTAGTCTTTTGAAAATATGATGAAAACATGTAACAGGTGACAGCTAGAAAGTTTATACAACTTTTTTTTTTTTTTTTCAACGTTTATTTATTTTTGGGACAGAGAGAGACAGAGCATGAACGGGGGAGGGGCAGAGAGAGAGGGAGACACAGAATCGGAAGCAGGCTCCAGGCTCTGAGCCATCAGCCCAGAGCCTGACGCGGGGCTCGAACTCACGAACCGTGAGATCGTGACCTGGCTGAAGTCGGATGCCCAACGGACTGCGCCACCCAGGCGCCCCTATACAACTTCTGTTACTACAACAGCTTTTTAAAAATTTTAGTATAAGAGGAATTATTTCCTTTAAAAAACTTAATTATGAACAAGTATAATATGAACACAGACACCTTTAAATGTTTTGAATTACCTAGATGTCTAAATATGTATCACTCAGAGGTACCCCCTCAAATATTTAGATTTTTTTAAATACCATTTTATTAATACATTTTGGTTAATATATCATGTATCTGTTTGATAAAGGCTAGGACATTAAACACAAAATCCTTTTGTGTTTGGTATATGTGGAATGAAATGGAAATTAAATATAAATTTGGAATCCAGTATGAAATGTTTTAACTTTTCTAGTACCTAGAAACTTTTTTGGTTTTCTGTGCTTTTTAGCCCTCACAGATCAAGTTTAGCTGTTTACCAGTATCAAGAGTAGAATGCATGCTGAAGCTGCCATCCCTGGACTTGGTGTTTTCTTCCAACCGAGGAGAACTAGAGACTTTAGGGACCACATATCCCACAGAGACTTTATCCCCTGGAGGTAATACTACCCAGAGTGGAACAAAGACCTCTTCAAGCAAAACTGGAATACCAGGTATAGAAACACTCTTTATTACACTGGTGTAAAGCAGATTCTACTTTTTAAACAAACATTTTACTAGTAATTAGTATGTATTTCTAAAAAATAAATTTGGAAAAGGGGAATATTTGAGAATTAGAGTATATATGGAAAAAATACAGAGATCAAAGTTTTTTAGTCTATTTTGTACTAATATATTTAGTATATTTTGGTACAAGTGAATGACAATTGAGTAACATTTTTGATTGGCTTGGAGGTATACACTACAAGCACTATGAAATAACTGACATGTTATTATACATCTAAGTACTTCTGAATGTTTTATGTTATGCTCTATTTTTACATTTAAGAGTAATCAGTGTTGCAAATGGAAAGTAAGAGATGTAGTTATCTTGCAAGAATTTATCACAGTGAAATAAAATTGTATGAGGTAGTGTGTACACACACACACACACACACACACACACACACACACACACACACATATTTAATGGTAAATTTTGTTGCCTGACTCAAATGTCCACTTTATGAAAGGTTTTGTTTTTAAGACAGAACCTATGATTTCCTGGTGAGACAGTTACTGTTCACTAATATATTAAAGCTGTCATTTCTGCCGTAAAAATCATACATCACATATGCAAATCACAAAGATTTTATTCTTAAGAGACTACAATGAATGAAATGGATACTTATGAATAAGAGAACTATCATTAAAACAATGGTTCATAACCAGGGGTGATTTTGCCCCCAGAGGATATTTGACAATGTCAAAAGACACTGGGGAAATGGCAAAGCATTTGGTTGCTGTGTGAATCTTTGAAAGTTTCACCATAAAATAGGAAAACAAAAGTTAATATTTTAGAAATGACTTTTGCTAATGTGGTTGCCCACTGTCATACTTAGCTCCAAAATATTGCTGCTGGAATTGTGTTGCAGTCAACAAAATATTGGATTGGTAGTGTCCATTTTTGTAAACCTATTTTTTGATTATAAAATTAACTCGTTCATTATAAGAATACAGAAAACAGAAGAGTGCTAAAAATGAAAATAATAATATCCTTTTATAATAAACAACCAGTATTATCACTTCCTACTTACTTTCCAGCATTTTTATAGATAGTCTTCTTCCTAGGCAAAATTTAAATATGAACTCTTCTATGTATCTTTTAAAAACTTAAAATACAGATTTTCCCAAATTATTAAATATTCACATGTAAATAACTTTAATGATTGCATGATATTCCGTCATTTTGATCACATATTTGAGACTCCCTGGGCTTTTTGTTTTCTATTTTGTAAGTAATATTGAGATGAATATCTTTGTATATAAATTAACATCCTTAGGATAAACTCTTAAAAGTGTAACTCCTGAGTCAGAGAGAGTAGACATTTTTAAAGCGTTTGGTATGTTTTCCTCTTCTTAAATATAAAGATTTATATTTTATTTTATTAAAAAAAAATTTTTTTAATCTTTATTTTTGAGAGAGAGAGATAGAGTGCGAGCTGGGGAGGAACAGAGAGAGGGAGACACAGAATCGGAAGCAGGCTTCAGGCTCCGAGCTGTCAGCACCAAGCCCAATGCAGGGCTGAAACTCACAAACCGTGAGATCATGACCTGAGCTGAAGTCGGACGCTTAACTGACTGAACCACCCAGGCGCCCCAAGATTTATATTTTAAACATAAAAGATTTAAATATATCTTAAATATAAGATTTATGCATCCTCACCACAGTGTGTGTAGACACCAAGTTCACTGTATTCTTCCCAACATTATGCTTTAAATTTATTTTTAATCACTGGTTAATGTGATGGACTAAAAATGGGATTTTATTATGTCTTATTACTTTATTGGCTAATGAGGGAGGGGGATAAATATGCCTATGTCCATTTCTCTGTTGGAATATTCATTTTTTCATAATGACAAAATGTCACAAAGTATTGATACTTAAATTATTATAACAGTATATATGTGCTGTGCTAGGTATATGTAGTGAAAAGAATATGAAATGAGTGACTATTTGTTATGCCCACATTTTGATTCTTGAGAAAGTAAAGAAAAATGAAGTAGCATCCCTCATTTTATCATCATAAAACATGCAGGAAGGAATGATGATGAGAATAAATGTATGAGAAGTATAGGTTATGACAGTATCCATTCTTTCAGAGGGTCTTTGTTGAACTTTACTGGGGTCTGGCTAAGTGCTAGGTTGGATATATGGTAGTGAACCTCACTAGCAGATATGTCCCTGCTAATGTGGAACATAAGTTGAATTTGGAGAAACAGATAATAAGCAGACAAACATATTTTAAGTGGAAATGGGAAGTCGGCGAGTATCAATTAGCTAAGCAGAGAGTTGGGGTTATGAACACTTTAGGTAGAGAATACAAAATCCATGAGGCAAGAAAGAATTTGGCAAGTTTAAAAAATGAAAACAGAAATACAAGTGTAAGTAGAGTGTGGCAAACAAAAGGTGGACTGGCTTTTGAAAAAGATTTTAAAGAGCTAAGATACAGCCAGATCTTGTGAGGAAGCCATTGAAGAGTTAAGCAGAAAAGTACATGTGATTCTGATTTATCCCTTTAGAACACTAGAGTGGCTACAGTGTGAGAGCTGATTGGAGGAGAACAAGAGTAGAAGGAAGCAGGGAGAACAGTTGGCCATTTCAGCAGTCCAGAACTGATTATTGCTTAGCCTAGAGTAATAGTGAAATACGGGAGATGGACAGTCTTGATAAATGCCCTCAGACATAGTAATGATATGGTGATAAATTGCATGATGGGGAGTTAGAAGTGGGAAGGATGACAAATAACCCCCAGGTTTCTGGTTGAGCTGTTTGCTTGGAAATGTCACTTACTGGAGATGGGAGACCCTGGAAAAAAAACAGATTGGAGATAAAGATCAAGAGTTCAGTTTCGGACATGATAAGATTTAAATGCCTGTGACACATTCTAGTAGGATGTCAAGTAACCAGTTGCAATATGAATTCAAAGGAGGTCTATATATTTTGGAGAAACACATTTCAGAATTATCAGCAAACTCATATAATGTTCTATTCAGATGCTTTACTCATATTTTGTACATTTAAAGCGTATTTTGAATTAGCGTATCCACCCATGGTAAGTGTTGCCAGTGAGGCTTTCTCAGGGAAAAGAGACCTTTAACTTTCTGTATTTGTGTACCTTCCTCTATTTCCACTGCTTGCTACTGAAATGTGGACTCTAGTTATATGATTTGGACTTTTTACAGTTCTCCTCCCCCTTTGTTTAGCCTCAACTGTTTTGTACCTCTTCCACTGCCTGCTTCCAGTGGAACAAAGGAGAAAAGTAACAGGAAACCATGGAGTTGGCCAAAACATATGTATAAATGTTTCAAAGATGAACAGACTATTCAACCGTGGTTTATAGAATAAATTAATTGCAAAGTACATCTAAGTCTTTATTTTCATTTCAAGGATTTAAATGTATTGATCAGTTAATAATGTTTGAGTATTTCCATTTAAAAAAATTTTTTTTAACGTTTTATTTATTTTTGAGACAGAGAGAGACAGAGCATGAATGGGGGAGGGGCAGAGAGAGAGGGAGACACAGAATCGGAAGCAGGCTCCAGGCTCTGAGCCATCAGCCCAGAGCCCGATGCGGGGCTCGAACTCACGGACCGCGAGATCGTGACCTGAGCTGAAGTCGGACGCTTAACCGACTGCACCACCCAGGCGCCCCGAGTATTTCCATTTTAATTTCAAGTCTTGTTTGGTTCATAAGAATGTATTAAGTGACAGGCTTTTAAATTTTTCTGTGGCTTGTAATTTTTGCATTTCTTGTGTTCACTACAGGTTCATCAGGACTAGGCAGCCCTCTTGGCAGAAGTCGACACAGTAGTAGTCAGTCAGATCTAACCAGTTCCAGCAGTAGTTCATCTGGTTTGAGCTTCACTGCATGCATGTCTGATTTTTCCCTTTATGTATTTCATCCATATGGAGCAGGGAAACAAAAAACTGCTGTTTCTGGGCTGACTCCTGGATCAGGAGGACTAGGTATACTTAGAGTGTTTGCATCTTTTTTAATTTAAAGCAACTTTTTTTTTTTTAATGTTTATTTATTTTTGAGAGAGTGATAGACAGTGAGTGGGGGAGGGGCAGGGAGAGAGGGAGACACAGAATCTGAAGCAGGCTCTAGGCTCTGAGCTGCCAGCACAGAGCCTGACACTGGGCTCGAACCCACAAACCACAAGATCATGACCTGAGCCGAAGTCAGACGCTCAACAGACTGAGCTACCCAGCTGCACCTATAGCACCTTTTCAAGCTTGGATCTTTTCAGGAATCATAACACCTTTAATAATGCATATAAAACAAGATCAGAAAGTTTATTTTTCTTGTTGCTATCTATTCTGTCTCTACATAATAAGTAGAATATAAAATAAATAGTTTAGATGATTATACAAGAATTTTAAAACTCTGAGTATTTCATAAGTGCTATATGCAGCACAATAATCTTTTGATTTAAAAGGATATTTATGTTATTTAAATGTTTTGCCAAATCATTATTCGTATAAGAAATTGTATTATACAAATAGTAAATTTTTTAAGTGTGTGCATCACATTTGTCAATTTAAACTGAAACCCTTCTCCTCCTCCCCTTCCTCCTCCTCCCCTTCCTCCTCCTCCTCCTCCTCCTCCTCCTCCTCCTTAAATTTCACTGTCATTTTAAAGTGCAGATTTGGCATGCCTGGATGACTCAGTCGGTTAAGCTTCCGACTTCCTCAGGTCATAATCTCACAGTTGATGGGTTCAAGCCCTGCATCAGGCTCTGTGCTGTGCTGTGACAGCTCATTCTGTCTCCATCTCTGTCTGCCTCTCTCCTGCTCGCACTCTGTCTCTCTCTAAGATAAATAAACATTTAAAAAAATTGTTTAATTAAAATGAAGATTTATCACTAAAAATGTAAGAGACATTGATATTAGTGAATTTCTCTTGATTTACTTAGATAACAAAAACATATTCTCCATGTCAAGTCTTGCTTTTATTGGAGAAGGGTTGTGAAAATCATCACTATTTTTCATGGGCTTGAAACTATTAAACGACTGTCAAGAATGCTCATTAGATCATTCTTAAACTTTTACCTCACTTCAAATGATTTCAATTGACGGTATATTCCAGTATATTAGATAATTTCATATAACTAGATAGTTGTATGTATGTATGTATATGTACATGTATATTTGTGTGTGTGTGCTGTGTTTTTTTTATTTTTTAAAGGGAATGTGGATGAAGAACCCACTTCAGTCACTGGTCGAAAAGACTCACTCAGTATAAACCTTGAATTTGTAAAAGTGAGTTTGTCTCGGATAAGGCGTTCAGGAGGTGCCTCATTTTTTGAAAGTCAGTCTGTAAGCAAGTCTGCAAGCAAAATGGACACTACACTAATCAATATATCTGGTACCTAACTTTATAGTTTTTTAATTAAAATACTGTTTTTCAGAATTAAGTAAGGGCCTCCTTTTTTTTACAATGTTTAAATATTAAATATATTTAATAATATTAAGCTTTTAGTGATATAGGATTTAAAGGAGAGGAATAACAGTCCAGCCTAATGTACTATCTCAGTCTAAGTAATCAATGTTAGGAATATGCTTTCTAGATAAATGCATAGAAATACCACCCAAAGGCCAATATATGCCTAATTAAATCACTGAAAATCACTTCTTTTCTTTGCTTCTCTAACATGAATTGGTAAAATTTCTGACTTATTAGTTTAAATTAATTTTCTGATTGTAAATCCTTAAAACACTAATGAAGGATGAGGGGTAAATAATTTTTACTTGGTTTCATAAGATCATGTATGCATGTATATTGTATGCATGTATATTGCTAGCTTTGTCACTAGCTATGTACCTGTGGGCAAATCACTTGCACGTTTTCTTTATATTGTGATTTGAGTATTTAAAATTAAATGCATATGGAATATTTTGAAGAATTTGGAGTACTACGTTAATGAAAATGTTTAAAGTTAACTGCAGAAATATAGTAAGTATACTTTAACCCAATATTCATTCAACAAACATACATTGAGCCTATATTTAACAGTGAACTTGTGCAAGGCACTCTGCTCAATGATTCAGGGTACAGGCATGAATAGGCAAGGTCTTATAAGTAGAAAAATAAATGACACTGTCATGGGATTAATGCTGTAATGGAGGTTTATATAAAAAGGAGGAAAAAATAGTTTTATTTAAGAGATCAGACAATGCTTCACAAAAGAAATGATATTTGGGCCAGATTTTCAAAATTATGTAAGAAAATTCTTGGCTATAATAACATGTTATATAATGGTACAAAAGCATCAGAAAGTATGCTTTTGGATCATACTTTGGTTCACCGAAGCAAAACACAGGCGTAACTGAACATTTAACTGTTTGTATGGTTGAATGTCCAGGAGGAGAGAGGAATCGGCTAGAGGTAAAGCTGGCAAAATAGACCAGGACTAGATTGTAGGGGGCTCAGATGCCAGGCTAAAAGAACAAGGTTCTGATCCTTTGGGCAGTGAGAAGCCATTAGAAGTTTTTAAGAAAAAGGTTGACAGCATTGTGTTTAAAGATGACAGTACTGTATTATACATTTAAAAATCTGTGAAGACAGATCTCATTTTAAGTGTTCTTACTACACAAAAAAATTGTATGTGGATTATAAAATAAACATGTTTTCATTAAAAAAAAAAAGTGGGAAGATGCTTCAGATTGGTGTTTTAAAAAGAGAGTTGAGGGGCGCCTGGGTGGCGCAGTCGGTTAAGCGTCCGACTTCAGCCAGGTCACGATCTCGCGGTCCGTGAGTTCGAGCCCCGCGTCGGGCTCTGGGCTGATAGCTCAGAGCCTGGAGCCTGTTTCCGATTCTGTGTCTCCCTCTCTCTCTGCCCCTCCCCCGTTCATGCTCTGTCTCTCTCTGTCCCAAAAATAAATAAACGTTGAAAAAAAAAATTTAAAAAAAAAAAATAAAAAAAAAAAAAGAGAGTTGACAGTAGCATGAAAAATGGAAAGATGCTTGCAAAGGCTGTTGAAATAGACCAAGCAATAGGGGATAAAGCTCTGAGCCGTGACAGTAAAAAAAGAAGAGGGAATGATTTTAAGAGAACTATAAGAGAATCTACATGCTTGAGGACAAACTGTAAGGAGCGATAGAGAAGACAGGGGTGCCTCAAGCTTTTAGCTTAGGTGACAGAAGGGGCAATGGACCATCATCAACTTAGAAAGTAAAGAAGTGCCTAATAGGACATTTAGGTGGGAGAGTCTGGTAGACAACTGGCTGATTGGCTGTGTGGGTACGGACTTGGGCTGAGACAGAAATGTTAGATTTGGGAGACACTGGTGTGTAAATCCTACAGAAGCTATGCAGAGGAACAGAAGAGCACGTAAAGCAGGAGCAACAGAATGCTCAGAACAGAACCCCAAGAGGTGGCCATCAGAAGAATGCTTTCAGACTGACAAGTCTAAAAGGAAAATAGTAGTTCTTGCCACACACTGTTTAGTTTGCAACTAATTTTGAGGAAATTTGTATCCCCTGCCCATCCTGATTATTCAATTTCCATATTTGAGAAGAGCTCTATGTTAAAGTTGAAAGCTGTCAATAAGTCTGATCTTTAGAACCTCTCAGAATTTCACGATAAAGTGATGAAAGAATTTCAAGTTGCCCTCACCTCAAAAAAGGAAATGGAATAATGTAAGAATGTGCTATTTTAATCATTTGTGCAAGAACAAATATCACTTACTAATCATACCATGTAACTTATTTTGATATTTCATTAATTAGTTGTGTAACATGTCATGTTATGCTTACCATGTGAAAAGACTTTTAAAGTTTTGGAAATCTGTTCTAACAGATTTTATTTATTTCTTCATCAGCTGTCTGCGATATAGGATCTGCCTCCTTTAAATATGATATGCGTCGACTCAGTGAAATTCTGGCATTTCCAAGAGCCTGGTATAGGAGAAGTATTGCAAGACGCTTATTCCTTGGAGACCAAACTATAAATTTGCCAAGTAAGCTTGTTATGTAACTGTAATTATACTTAGGTTGCTTTTAATTACGATTACAATAATAACAAGAACCTCGGATTGATAACACAAGTTTTGTTAAGTTGTGCAACAACTTGTTAAGTTGCACCATGCAATTCATTCACCCACTGAATAAATGTCTATTGAGCGCCTCTAATGTGCTAACTAACCATTGGGGATACATTAGTACTGGAGATCACAAAAAGCTTGCCCTTTCAGAGATTACATTCAGCTGACTTATATTCTGTAATTATTCTGTAATCTTTGTAAAATCTGAAATGCAGAAATACATTTAACCATCCAAGTTAATCTGGTTAGTTAAGCATGAAAAACAAAATGTTGGCAAGTTAATCTGGTTAGTTAAGCATGAAAAACAAAATGTTGGGGACATGTTACCATATTGCCTGCATTTTTTCTCTAGGACTTACATATTGTTGTACTAGTATAGTGTGTAAGTGAAAGAGTTGGCATGATACAGTAGAAAATATTAGAAATCCAGGTCTGAGTCTATTCCCTCATCTATAAAATGGACCTGTCTTGACCTTTTCATGAGTTTCTGTAAGAATTAAATAATAACTTGCTGGAAGGTATTTTGCAAACCATAAATTACTGTACAGTTACCAAATAAAGAACTAGAAGGCATATATAATTATAAATGGTGGAGTGGTGAAATTTATTATTTTATAAGATGGAGACTCTACCCTGGTTAATTCTGTTTCTGTTTTCCACTTTCCTAATAGCATCTGGCCCAGGGACACCTGATTCCATTGAAGGGGTAAGCCAACATCTTTCTCCAGAATCATCAAGAAAAGCTTACTGCAGGACCTGGGAGCAGCCTAGTCAGTCAGCCTCCTTCACCCACATGCCTCAGTCACCTAACGTATTCAATGAACATATGACAAACAGCACCATGTCACCAGGGACAGCAGCACAGAGCCTAAAGTCCCCAGCTTCCATAAGATCAAGGAGCGTGTCTGATTCTTCAGTTCCCCGAAGAGGTAACACTGCTCTCTTTGTTGTCAGTATCCCCACCCAATGCCCCCAATATAAAAATCTTAATTCATTACTCTCAGATTTTTGCCTCAACTGTAGAAAAATATACTCTTGCAGACTTTTATGGAAGATGATTATGGTTGGGGGGTGGGGGGTGGAATACCCAAACAAAACAACAAACACTTCAAAGTATTTGCCAGCAGAAGAGGTAGGTGGATGGCTAGTAGTTTTGAGAGAGGAATGAGCATATTGTTAGTTTGCTCCACATCGTACCCTTATTCTCAGAAGTAAAACCAACTGGGGCACCTGGGTGGCTCAGTCTGTTAAGCATCCAACTTTGGCTCAAGTCTTGATCTTGCAGTTTGTGAATTCGATCCCTGCACTGACAGCGCAGATCCTGCTTAAGACTCTCACTCTTCCTCTCTCTCTGCCCCTCCTCTACTTGGATGTGCACACTCTCTCTCTAAATAAATAAGTAAACTAAAAAAAAAAAAAAAGTAATACCAACCTACAGTGTTGTTAAATATGTCTGATATTGAAAATGTTAATCTTTGGTATTTATTCATTCAGTCATTCTTTTTATTCAGCCACTGTTTCTTGAACTCTTTTATATGTTCAGCACTGTTTATGTCTTAACATATAAAAGTGATGTAGTTCATGTCACAAGCTTAGAGTATGATGAGTAAATGAAGGATTCAAGATACACACTGAGCCCACAGGAACCCAGAAGACAGGTGCCTCAGCAGGTGTCTGCATTTCAGAATAGTCCCTGCCTTCAGGTCCTCTATTTGGCAGCAGCACCTTCTGATTTTCTCCTTTGTTAAGCAAATCTGAGGGTGATGATCTGTGTTGCTGTATCCCACGCACATCTGAATTTCCTCACAGAAAATGGAGATCATACGGGACTTTATGAGCTTTCAAGAAGTAAGACTATCAGCCCTTACTGAACACTCATTCAGTAAATGGTAGCTAGTACTTTAGAGGCAATGTGGCAGATATTAAATGTTAGGTTTTAATTCAGAATACCATATTTTTATTTTGGGGATTATAGTGATAAGAGTGATAATTTTTAATTGTCCATGCATCTATGTGAATGAATATGCTTTTGATTTTTCTATTTTTAGATTCACTTTCAAAAACATCAACTCCTTTTAACAAATCAAACAAAACAGCAAGCCAACAAGGGACCCCATGGGAAACATTGGTCGTGTTTGCCATCAACTTGAAGCAATTAAATGTTCAAATGAATATGAGTAATGTAATGGGAAATACAACGTAAGCTATTCAGATAAAAGGAAAATTAATCATTAGTTGTAATTTTTCTTATATTGTAGTAAAGCAATTTAAAACCTTTTTAATACTGAAATGTTTGAGACAGTAAAGACAGTAGAAAAAAGATGTAAATTGCTTTATCCTGAAAGTGGCCTTATCAAAGATACGTAATCTAAAACAACATGGAGTATGTATTCTAAAAAGAGAAAATTATAAATAGTGTAATTTGCTAGGTAAAAAAGCTTTATCATCAATATTAATATTCAAATATTTACCACAATTTTTGTAAGAAATGTTTTGTCAAACTTTTTAAAATCCTCTAACTCCTGTTTTAATTCATGACACTGAAAGCTTAATAAACCCTTTTTCTTTTTTTTCAGGTGGACAACTAGTGGTTTGAAGAGTCAGGGCCGTCTGTCAGTAGGAAGTAACCGAGATCGAGAGATAAGCATGTCTGTTGGCCTGGGAAGATCACAGTTAGATTCTAAAGGAGGAGTAGTGGGAGGGACCATAGATGTCAATGCTTTGGAGATGGTTGGTATGTTGAAATTTTACAACTGAAAACAAGTTTTTTAAAATTGATTTTGGGGTTTCCCAGTAGGCATTTCTGTGAAAAGTAATTATTGTTTCTATTTTAGCTCATATTTCTGAACATCCAAATCAGCAACCCAGTCACAAAATTCAGATTACTATGGGTTCTACAGAAGCTCGTGTTGATTACATGGGCTCAAGTATCCTCATGGGTATCTTCAGTAATGCTGATCTCAAGCTTCAGGATGAATGGAAAGTAAATCTGTATAATACACTGGATTCAAGCATGACTGATAAGAGGTATTTAGTAAAATGTTACTTTTTGAACACTTTATAGGACTGCTCCTAACATGTTTTCTCTCATCCAGTTAGAAAACACAAACAATTCACTTTTCTTGTAAAATGATTTTCTATTATGCAACAATATGAATGAAAAAGCTGGGTGGGTGAAGAAGGGAGTTTGGTTTTTGTTTTGTTTGGTTTTTTTTAGCTGTTTTGTATAAGATATATGATACTCTGTTTTATGCTTTAGTGAAATATTTGTCCATGGAGATCTGAAGTGGGATATTTTCCAAGTAATGATATCAAGATCAACTACACCGGACCTGATAAAAATAGGAATGAAACTCCAGGAATTTTTCACACAACAGTTTGACACCAGCAAACGAGCTCTGTCTACCTGGGGACCTGTTCCATATCTTCCACCTAAGACAATGACAAATAACTTAGAGAAAAGTTCACAAGAACAATGTAAGAATTAGAACTCAGCCTTTATATATGCTTTATCTTTCACTAAAAGTTGTGTTACAATTTTAATTTAATATATATACTACCTATATATCATACTTACAAAGTGGTTCATATGCTTTTTATTCTTTTCACTCAGCAAAGTACCTGATTTCCTGCCCATCAATGGAATTAAAGGCCATCATTTGGGAAGCCATCATTTATTATCTCCTCCCCCCTGCCAAACTCACCCATAACCATACCCACTCCATGCTCCTGAATACTAACTATGACAATACTGTGTTCTGGTTTAGAGCTTGGGCTGTGTAATCAGAATGTCTAAGTTTGGATTTATTAGATGTGTCATATTAGGCAGATATTCACTCAGTAATTCAATCAGCAAATCAGCTATGTTCTTAAGCATGGTTTTAGGCATAGGAGATCTACTAGTAGACAAAGTTCCTACCCACATAAAACTTTGTTCTAATGGGAGAGATAGACCATAGTTAATTTACTAACTAGGTAATTTCAGGTAGAAAGACGTGCTGAAAAAGCAGGGAAAAGAGATAAAGAATTCTAGTGTGTGAGGCTAGCTAGTGTAAAAAGGGGGTTCAGAGAAGCCTTTTCTGAAGTGAAAGATCTAGACTAGAAAGATCTCTTCTGGGAAAGAGAGTTGTACGCATAGGGGCCTACTGAAGAGTGCAAAGCTCCTACAGAAGAAAGTTGGCTTATTTGAGGATGATTAAGGTGGCTACTTTGTTGGAACAAAGTGAGCAAGCAGGAAAATGTTGGACATGAATGGCCACATTCATAATATTTTTAATATGATGGATAGCTCCATTGGAAAGTTCTGAACAGATTTGATATTTGATTTACTTTTTCTTAAACTTTTTTTAAAAGGGTATTTTATTTATTTGAAAGAGTGAGAAAATGAGATTCCCAGGTAGGCTCTGGGCTGTCGATAAGGGGCTCGATCTCACAAACTGTGAGATCATGACCTAAGGTGAAACCAAGAGTTGGATGCTCAACTAACCTCTTAAAATACTCCTTTTTAGAGAATCATTCTGGCTGCTGTGTAGAGAATAGACTATAGGTGGTTAAGAGTGGAAGTAGAGACCATCACAGTAATTACCATTACCATTATTGGACACATAGTAACAGTAAGGAGACCATTGGAAGAGTTCAGGCAACAAATGATGGTGGCTTTAATTAGAGAGAGGTAAAAGTGGTGAAAAGTAGTCAGAATCAGGATAATTTTAAATAATATTTTAGGGGCGCCTGGGTGGCTCACTTGGTTGAGCATCTGACTCTTGGTTTTGGCTCAGAGCATGATCTTACCGTTTGTGAAATTAAACCCTATGTAAGGCTCTGCACTGAGAGCATGGAACCTGCTTGGGATTCTCTCTCTCCCTATCCCCCACTCAAGCATGTGCACTTTTTCTCACTCTCAAAATAAACTTAAAATATAATTTTTTATAATCACAGAAGCAGTACATATGCACTGGAAAAGCCTAGAAAATAAATACAAGCAAAAAATAGAAACCTCACATTCCATCCAGAAATCAACACTCTGAACAGTTTATATGCTTTCAGATAATTTTCTATGAACCTATATACACATGTGCTTTTTACCAAAATATTGTTCATACTGTTTCGTAACCTTTTCTAGTGAACAATATCCAGTTTTCATTTTGCTAATTATCTTCTCTAGCCTTCTGAGGGCTATATATGTATACTGGTTTGGACAAATCAGTTGTAATATCGGTGTGTGTGTGTGTATGTATGTATGTATGTATATACATACATACACACACATATATATAAAATTAAAGATCCCAATTTAAATCTGGTTATGTTCCTTTACTCTCTTTTAAATCAGCATAGTCCTTTTTTTTATGACCTGACTTGTTGAAGAGACTTGGCCAATTTTCCTACAGAATATCCTTCTAGATTTTTTTTTCAGTTGTTTCCTTGTGGTTTCATTTATCTTGTTCCTCTCGTTTCTGTATTTCCTTTAAACTAGAATTGGTGTCAGGCACATTACAAATTAGAGAGATGTTCCCCAAAATGCCTGGCCTGGATTCTTCAAAAAAGTCCTTGTCATGGAAAACAACCCAGGCATAGGGAATTGTTTTAAAGGAAACTAAAGACACATAAAACTAAATACAATGTATGATCCTTGGTTGGATCTGGAATGAGAGTTGTGGAAAACAATCAAAAAGGACATTATTGGGATAAGTCAGAAATATAACTAGTGCTTCTCAAACTTTAATGTGCATCTGAAACACATGGAGATCTCATGAAAATGAAGATTCTGATACATTAGGAACAAGGTGGACTTAAGAGTCTCCATTTCTAGGGGGCGCCTGGGTGGTTCAGTCGGTTAAGCGTCCAACTTAGGCTCAGGTCATGATCTCGCGGTCCAGGAGTTCGGGCTCTGTGCTAACAGCTCAGAGCCTGGAGCCTGTTTCAGATTCTGTGTCTCCCTCTCTCTCTGACCCTCCCCCCGTTCATGCTCTGTCTTTCTCTGTCTCAAAAATAAATAAACGGTAAAAAAAATTTTTTTTTTAAATAAAAAAAAAAAGTCTGTTTCTAATAAGCTGCCACATGATGCTGATGCTGCTGGTCCTGAGACCACTTTTGAGTAGCAAGGGTATAAGAGAATTTTAAAAAATCAGGAGATCTGCATTTGATTTCTAGGTCTTCTAGTCACTGGTTCACTAAACCTCTCTTCTTCATTGAAAAGAATATAGATGAGGGGCGCCTGGGTGGCTCAGTCGGTTAAGCGTCTGACTTCAGCTCAGGTCACGATCTCACGGTCCGTGAGTTCGAGCCCCGCGTTGGGCTCTGGGCTGATGGCTCAGAGCCTGGAGCCTGCTTCCGATTCTTTGTCTCCCTCTCTCTCTGCCCCTCCCCGTCTCAAAAATAAATAAAACGTTAAAAAAGAAAAGAATATAGATGAAATACCTAATTTACAGAATTATTGTGAGAATTGTATAAAATTTCATGCAAGTACTTTGTAAATCATGAATCATTATAGAAATGTTAGTTGTAATTATTATTAGCAAGTTACTACTTTTCTTAATTCTATCCATCCTTATGAGCATCTTTTCCCAGACTATATTTTTATCAGCTTCTGCTTAATGTTAGCCAGGTGTTGGATTGTTTTCATCCCTTACCTGCATCACTTCAGCTGTAGAAAATAGCCACCTGCTGCCTTTCCACCTGCCATTCAGGATGTTTGAGAGGCACTTGAGGATAAGTGGTTTTTGGTTTTCTTGCAGTGCTTGATGCAGCTCATCATCGACATTGGCCTGGAGTATTGAAGGTGGTATCGGGATGCCACATATCCTTATTTCAGATTCCATTACCAGAAAATGGAATGCAGTTTGGAGGATCAATGAGCTTACATGGAAATCATATGACACTAGCTTGTTTTCATGGTCCAAATTTCCGTTCAAAATCCTGGGCCCTTTTTCACTTAGAAGAACCAAATATTGCTTTTTGGACTGAAGCTCAGAAAATCTGGGAAGATGGTAAATGGACACATTTGTAACTTTTACCTTTTCTTATGATTAACTTTTACCTTTCTGATATGAATATAAACGACAGAATAATTTTGCTTTCTTGTATCTTTTGTATGTTTTTCTTATATTACTGAAGTCCAGCCCTGTTTGTTCTCATGTACTTGACATGTCAAGGAGTTCATTGCCAATGTGTCAATATAGTCTGGGACATGCTTAAGCACTTACTTCTGAACTTGCCATCTTATTCTGTTTCTTAAGCAATTAAAGTTTCTGCGCTGTGTCTGGCCACAGTCATAATAAGTTATTGTAAATTTTTCTTATAAAAACATGATAAAAGACACATGGTGGTAGTTTAAGGAAACTGTCAGTCAAAACTATTATAAAACTTTTATGGGTAAGGCTATGCTTTTACCTCTATTTACAGTGATAAACCTCCTTCCTTTTAGCTTTAATTTCTTAATCTGTGGTTTCTTAATAATAAAGAAAAAATGGTTGATGCTCATCATCTTACTGGGGACAAATCAAGTTATAACTAAAAGAAAGAAAACCTATTTGTGATTTTTTTTCTCACTTACTCTTCAGTTTTACACTCTTTCTTACTTATGTATGAGTTAGCTAAGTCTATTGCTCTAAAGCCACAACTATTTTCTTGCATCTAAATATAGCTTGTTAACATTAAGAAACCTTTTTTTTTCTTCTAGGGTCTAGTGATCATTCTACATATATTGTACAAACGCTGGATTTTCATCTGGGCCATAACACCATGGTTACCAAACCATGTGGTGCTTTGGAAAGTCCTATGGCAACAATAACTAAGATAACAAGGCGTCGCCATGAGAATCCACCCCATGGAGTAGCAAGTGTGAAAGAATGGTTCAATTATGTTACAGCCACAAGAAATGAAGGTTAAAAGTTTATTTCTTTAAAGAGATTTGTTTTCTCTATTTGGAGCCCTGTTAACCTGTGTTTAGAATTTAATTAGAGGGAGAATTTGCATTTATTTTAAATCAGTTTCATTTTATTCCTGATGACATAGTACTAATGTACATGATTCACCACCCTGGTTGTGCAACATCTCAAAAACTAGACACTATTTTAGATGTAAGAAAACATTCAAAAATAAAGTTGGTTTAAATAAATGAATTTTATTATAGTTAAAATATTTTTGTAGTGATGCTAAATATCAGAGGTTTGGTAAAGTTATTACACAACTAAGTAATACAATGCCACAAACTTAAGGTTTGGGATGGTTGGTATAAAATGAAGCTAAATAATAATATTCCTATGAAATAAGTTTAAAAAGAGCACTTTTGGTGAATTTTTCCATTTGATTAGAATCACCAATCTTGTGATAATGTGGTCAGGAAAATTCTTATTTTGTGGTTGTTTTTGTGTTCAAGTTTATAGTACTGGCTTTTACCAATCATGTCATCTGTCCTGGAAAGGTGACTAGATTCAGACCCGTGAAGACTTGAATGTTGTACAGAAATAACCATCTTTCAAAACTGTAAAGATGACTTAAGTCCCATTGAAAAAGTTACTATGGAATAGGTCATCCCAGGGGTTAGAGACTGTTGAAAATAATCTGAGAAGAAAAGGATAAGGAAGTAAATTAGAAGATTATGTATGCATTGACTATTCTGTATTGACTATTCTATCTTCCAATAGAATTTTTGGAGAAGGGAGTTCTTTTTGGCTGGTATACCATGTTGGGGCTATTAGCAAACTTCACTGCTACCTATATACCTAAAAAATTATTAACTTTTATAAGAAAACCATAGCACATATGCTGGAGAAAATCAGGACTTCTACCTGATTTCAAAGTCAGGAACATATTTAATTGCAAATTCTCTTAAGAGTAAAGTATTCACAATATGAATGAAACTCATGTGTGGAATTTAAGAAACAAAACAGAAGAACATAGGGAAAGGGAAGGAAAAATAAGATTAAAAACGGGGGGGGGGGCAAACCATAAGAGATTCTTAAATACAGAGAACAAACTGAGTGTTGCTGAAGGGGAGGTGGGTGGGTGATGGGCATTAAGGAGGGCGCTTGTTGGGATGCACACTGGGTGTTTTATGTAAGTGATGAATCACTGGGTTCTACTCCTGAAACCGGTACTACACTGTATGTTAACTAACTTGAATTTAAATAAATAATGTACTCTTAAAAAAAAGAGTAAGGTATTCAGTCTATGGAGAATTCTGAGCTTAATTAAACTCTTAAATTTAAACATGAATTTAGTTAAAAATAATATACATTTTAATGTTTGAGAAATAAAAACAAAATAGATTTATCCAAAGTCATGTTATAAAGCTTTAGTCATGAGAACAGTGATAGAATCACTATATATATATGTAGTATATATATACCATATATATATGTGTATGTGTATATATATACATATATAAATAAAACTGTACATATATAAACATATTACTATATTTGTAAATATAAACAAATAGATAATAAATATATTTAAATAGATAAATATATTTAAATAGACCAAAGCTTTATATGGCTCTATTTTTAAAAATGTGAATCATTATTTTCCAGCTTCTAAAATGATAAAAATTCTGTGAAAATTATATGCTTATCAATGTTTACTGGTTTAATTTGATTCCTTTTGTCTTTATTATCCACATAGAGCTAAACTTGCTTCGTAATGTTGATGCTAATAATACTGAGAATAGTACTACAGTGAAAAATTCTAGTTTGTTGAGTGGATTCAGAGGAGGTTCTAGCTACAATCATGAAACAGAGACTATCTTTGCTTTACCAAGGATGCAGCTTGAATTTAAATCCATTCATGTTCAAGAGCCACAAGAACCTTCATTACAGGGTATGTGGAAAAATAGTTTCTAAAGTTACTAAGAAAATTCTAAAGGAACTTCAGATTACTGTGTTCACACAGGTTGTGTAATATTAATATAGTGTAATGAAATTGCTTAGTCAAATTTTCTTATCAGCTGTATGACTTCTGGCAAATGATTTAATCTATTTGTACCTCTTTCTCTTTGGGAAAATGGGGAGTAATAACAGGACCTCATTCATAGGGTTTTTATGAGGAATAAATGGTACATATTTGGAAAGTGCTTAGTAAATTATCATCATTTGTAAATCACATACAGAAACTGCTCATTTCTCTGTAGTTGCATTTAAATGGATTCATTTATATGCACCCATGTAAAATCGCTTATTAAGAGAAAGGGACTTCTTTCGTTAAGTCTTTTACTATAGAACTTTGCCATTGCAGATGCCAACCTGAAGCCGAAGGTAGAATGCAGTGTGGTGACAGAGTTCACTGATCATATTTGTGTGACTATGGATGCTGAGCTCATCATGTTCCTTCATGATTTAGTGTCAGCTTACCTTAAAGAAAAAGAAAAAGGTGGGTAGCATGTTCTTTTTTCTTTCTTTCAATTGAGCTTCAGGAAAGGCAGTTGTCAGTGCCATTTATATGGATTTTTATGGTCTAATGATAAAATGACTGGAATGTGTCTCCGTCCTTTATGAGTTGTATGTATCAATGAAATACATTGGTAAAACTGTGTGACAGACTATCTACTATGTACATGACAGTCAAAATATACCTCACACTGAATGGTGTTTTATTACTTTACCAAATGTTTCCATATAAGCTATGTACATTATCAGGACTTGTAGGAGAATCAAAGAAAGAAAGAAGAGAAAGAACATTTCTTTGAGGAAACACTGCTAGTCAAAGTGAAATGGCTAAAGAAACAACTACATAATAAAGTAGCATGAGTTATAAACATAATTGGGAAAACTCAATTAAGTAGATAAGTCTGTTAGAATGCAGAGAACATTATCTTTTTAGAAATAAATTATTTAGACCTCATTGGTGGGGTTTTGTTTTTATGAGCTAGCTAACATTGGTTTACTCACTGGAAACTTACATGTTTGTCCATTAAGAAACATATGGCAGGGCGCCTGGATGGCTCAATCGGTTAGGCATCCGACTTCGGCTCAGGTCATTATCTCACAATTCATGATTTCGAGTCCCGCGTTGGGCTCTGTGCTGATAGCTCAGAGCCTGGAGCCTCTCTCTCTCTCTCGCTTTCTCTCTCTCTCTCTCTCTCTGAAAAATAAACATTAAAAAATTTTTTTTTTTAAGTTTATTTATTTATTTATTTTTTTTTTTTTATTTTTTTTTTCAACATTTACTTATTTTTGGGACAGAGAGAGACAGAGCATGAACGGGGGAGGGGCAGAGAGAGAGGGAGACACAGAATCGGAAACAGGCTCCAGGCTCTGAGCCATCAGCCCAGAGCCTGACGCGGGGCTCGAACTCACGGACCGCGAGATCGTGACCTGGCTGAAGTCGGACGCTTAACCGACTGCGCCACCCAGGCGCCCCTTTTTTTTTCTTTTTATTTATTTATTTTTTTTTTTATTTTTTTTTCAACATTTACTTATTTTTGGGACAGAGAGAGACAGAGCATGAACGGGGGAGGGGCAGAGAGAGAGGGAGACACAGAATCGGAATTTTTTAAGTTTAAAGGAACATGTGGTGACCCTAATATCCATATAGAATGGATATAATAGAATCCATTCCATCCTCTGTAGCTGTTGAAAAGAATGAGGTAGTCTGAAATGTAATGATATGGAATGCCTTCCAAATATATAGTCTTTATTCACCCAGTAAGTATTTATTGCACAAACCTATGAATATATAGTGGTAAAACAATAGACATGATTTTCTTAAAAAGAATTTTTTTTTAATGTTTGTTTATTTTTGAGAGAGCAAGACAGAGCATGAGCAGGGGAGAGGGAGACACAAATCTGAAGCAGGCTCCAGGCTCCAAGCTGTGAGCACAGAGTCCGATGTGAGGCTCAAACTCATGAACCATGAGATCATGACTAAACCAAAGTGGGATGCTTAACCGACTGAGCCACCCAGGTGCCCCAGGATGTGATTTTTTTTTTAATTGCCTAGAAAACATGCTATTTGTTTAGATCACCCTGTAATACTTCATTTTCTTCATGAATAAATATAAAATTTTTCTAGCAGTATTTCAAAATAGGCTCATGATAAATGTTTGGGTGAACAAAACAGATTATTAAAAAAAAAATGCAAAAGCAGCATAGCACAGATTGAATTGCTGTTCCATTACTATTAAATCTAGATGTGTCAACAATTCAGTGAGAGTAAAATCAGTAACGATGACTGAAAGAAATCTATGAGACAGGAATTGAAACTTAAATGACTGAAATCATTTAATAGGAAATACTTTATATAAGTAGATCCAGTCTTCACTTATAGCACCAACATATAACAGGCACTATTGTAATCCTCCTGTTTTTCTCTCTGCCTTAATATTTGAACTTAATGTGGAAAAATATTCCAAGTAAATCTGTGAAGTTCAGAATTCTTTTCTAGTATACCTGTATATAAAAGCCTGCCAGATTTCTTTCTCACAGTTATGTGAAACCTTTGTCACTTCACGAAATACTGTGTTGGTCTTGGTCTATGAACTGTGCATATTTTTTTAAAAAATCTTTAAATACATGGGGCGCCTGGGTGGCGCAGTCGGTTAAGCGTACGACTTCAGCCAGGTCACGATCTCGCGGTCCGTGGGTTCGAGCCCCGCATCGGGCTCTGGGCTGATGGCTCAGAGCCTGGAGCCTGTTTCCGATTCTGTGTCTCCCTCTCTCTCTGCCCCTCCCCCGTTCATGCTCTGTCTCTCTCTGTCCCAAAAATAAATAAACGTTGAAAAAAAAAATTTAAAAAAAAATAAATAAAAATCTTTAAATACAAACTGTTGCACACACACACACACAAAAGAGAAACAGACTCACTGAGAACAAACTGGTGGCTCCCAAAGGGGAGAGGAATGGGACGATAGGGGGAACAGATGAAGAGGATTAAGAGCTACACACTTCCAGTTATAAAATAAGTCATGGGTACGAAAAGTAAAGCATAGGGAATATAATCAATAAAATTTTAATACACTGCTTGTGGTGAGCATTTCAAAATGTATATAATTGCTGAATCACTATGTTGTATACCCGACCCTAATATATATGTAAATTATTTTTCAATTAAGAGTAAAAACACAAACTTGTTTAATATCATTTCATGGGAAAGAGGAAATGGGAATTTGATTATCAGACTTACAGTAACCAAGTGTTATTATCTATGTGGATTTCAGTTATAAATAAAAATATGTTAACGGTTATATTTTGTTATTAAAAACTAAAAGAAATTAGTTTTGACCAAAATAAGTATAAACATGCCAGAGAATATTATTAACAGCATGTAAGACTAGACCAAATCAACATATTTCTATAACATCAGATCAATTATAGCACCATAACCATTACCAATAATAAAAGAGCAACTGAGCAGGCAGTAACTGCCTATATTCTTATGTGGTGTGATAGTGTGACAATAAGTACAGTTTTATTCCTAAGCTCATTCCCAGTCCATGTGTTACCCTGCTGCTAATCTACAATAAAGTTAAAAACAGGCTACACAAATTTATTAAAAGTACATTACATGAAAACTATATTTCAGATTTGATTTTGATTTTATATATATTATGATCACCAATTTAAAAAGAACTTGTCTTTCATAAAACATTTGAGTATGCACTTATAAGAATGAAAGGCTGCTTATGTAAAAAGCTTAGAACCAGTGTTCAAATATATATAGACATTTACATCCTAAAACTACTGAGTAATACACTTTATTGAGACACAATTCACATATAATACAGTTCACTCATTTAAAGCTATTTAAAATGTCCACCTATAGTCATTCTTTAGGAAACTATTAACTGTCAATTTTAGTGCCCCATGCCTGTTGTCAAATCTTGTCATTCTTTACTATTAGTGTTAAGCACAGAAATATACATAAAATATATGCTATTCCTCAAAAATATGTTAACTTTAATACTGTCTTTCTTTAAGAAATACCAATAACTGGCACTTGTTTATGGCTTATTTTTAAATACTAGTTTTTCAGAAATATCATTAAATGAGGCTTTGGCCAGTTCATAAGTAAAATGATAAATGGAACTAATTACACTATTCATATGGTGATTTAAGATAAATTTATTATATACTTGCAATATTAATCTATGATTTTCATCATAGCCATTTTTCCACCTCGGATTTTATCTACTCGACCAGGACAAAAAAGTCCAATTATTATACATGATGACAATTCCTCTGACAAAGACAGAGAAGACAGCATCACTTACACTACTGTGGACTGGAGAGATTTTATGTGCAACACATGGCATCTAGAACCCACTCTTAGGTAAGTAGAAGGTATATATATTTACCTATATCCTACAGGATTATTATGAGAAAAAGGTTATAAATGATGTAGTAAGTTAAATATGATTTACCAAAAACTTTTTAGAAGTTAGCTACTTATAACATCTCTAACTTCTGGCTATGCTTTCTGCTCCTTTCTGCTTTTTTAAGTTCTTCTAGTCAGGGCAAAAGAAGCACAAACACTGCAAATAGCTCAGCATCCTCCACTGTGTAACATTCTTCCAGTTAATCACTAAAATATGAGAGTAACTCTACTTCCACCATTGCTGCTATGTTTTTACCAGGATATTAATTTCAGGTGTTTGAAGTACCTACAGTTAACTTTTTTGTTACTAAGTTTGGGTAGATACAGTAGCAGCCACACATTAAGGAATTATTACAATTTCTCACATATGTCATGACAATGTAATAGAACCTGCAATGTCATAGTTCGTCTGCATGCTAAGCAATACAGAACCATCCCTGAAATGTTGACTTTAATGCTGTCAGATTCAGGTTCATTTACCGAGTCATATTCTAATACAATCATGATGCCAATTACATCAACTTACTTTCATATTAAAATGTCAGTAGTATTTTCTAGTTTTAATTACATTTATAATGGCTGCTATAACTAGTGATATTTGCAGTTGTGTGTCCTTGTTTATGATTACCACTTATGACCTTCCTATCATTTTTCCCTTTCCTTTCATCTGCTTTGCTAATGAAATTTTAACTCTCTGAATCATGGAATAATGGTATCAAAAAAAGGTCATCATAAGAAAATTCTAGCATATTTCTGCATAATGATACAGATTTCATTTAGATAAGGTTATTCAGACATATTTATGCCACAAAATAATTCCAAACTAACAAAATATCCATTATACAGTAGACTCTTGTAAAAACAAAGTAGTGACTTTGTGTTAATTTGTATTCAATAAAATTTGGTATGAATTAATAGTACATATACTCATGAAAAGTATTAACAGTGTCAGTGCTCAGGAACAGAATTAAATATTGCAGAGGTTCTAATGCAGAAAACTACTTAGAAAATTTGTTTTGTATTTGTAAATCTATGATGAAATTAAATACCTTTTAATTTGAACTTAAAAAGGTAAAAAGTGGTGGAGAGCATGTTGAAGAGCTCTGGCTCTAAGTCCAGGTTTATAGATAGCATGGTAACTAAATTATCTTGGCCAGAGGATCTAACCTAGTTCTGCCTCAGTTGCTTTATATGAACAATTGGTAAACAATATTACCTACCTCGTAGGGTTGTTACAATGGTTAAATGAGTTAATGCAAAATGCTTATAACTATTAGAGTTTTAGCAGATCAATGCTTAATACCCTCTTTTTCCCTTCCCAAGTTCAGAAGCAATTAAGACAGTGGGAGAGAGGCAGCTGCAAATCAAAATGGCAGTTTTAATACTGATAAGGCCCATAACAGAGAATGTGATTTCTATGTCTGGAAACAATGGCTTTCTACTACAAAGTCCAAGTTTGGACTTACCTACAGGGCCTTCATGATGGAGAACTCAGGGTGGAGGCGGGTGTACACCAGAATTGTGCAGTTGACAGCTCTGTGAACTCACCTAGCTACAGGCGGCCATGAACAGTCTTGGGTTAACCTATTTAGGAGTCTGTCCTTGAGAAACCTATTGCATGAAGGGACGGATCAAAATGAGTGGCTCTTAAGAGAAGGTAGGGAAGAGGGCACTAAACTACACTATATGGTTCCTCTGTTAACTTGTCAAACAGATAAATCATCAATAAGGGAGCAGAGAAAGGTCAGTAGTGTTTCACAAATGGCTATTCCTCTCTAAGGAAGGAAATGCCAGGAATAGGGAAAAAACTGTGTCCTTCAGACACGTTTAGCCCATAGCAAACAATACATTTTAGCCTTTTTCCCCCCACCATTATGCCACATATGTTGAACTCTCAGTTTTATTGAGATAAAACTGACAAAACACGTAAGGTATTTTAAGTGTACAGGGTCATAAATTTTATATCTGTAAACCTTGTAAAAGGATTCCTCCCATCAAGTTAACATCTTTTAGAATGAACCAGATGTTCTTTAAATATTAAGATGACCCTGTAACTTAAGCCTAAATCAAAATGAGATTCATTTAGTCCACTGCTGTCAAGGATGCTTATAATAGTGAATGCTATTATAGTGAACCCAGGAATTGTAGCTTAGATTACTCAAATGCACCTACTGAGAATATTTTGTCCTAAGCATATTATGGAGGTTTAGTGATGTTCTTGAATCTACCTTTAGGACTGTGTTAGGGCACTGTACTCCCAAATAACTTTTATACTTACAGATTAATTTCTTGGACTGGAAGAAAAATTGATCCAGTAGGTGTTGATTATATTCTTCAAAAACTGGGCTTCCATCATGCCAGGACTACAATTCCTAAATGGCTTCAAAGAGGAGTCATGGACCCACTTGATAAAGTTCTCTCAGTTCTTATCAAAAAACTTGGTACTGCACTACAGGATGAAAAGGAAAAGAAAGGAAAAGACAAAGAAGAACACTAAAAAAGTAACTCATCTGTGAACAAACTGTGATTGTGTCCGTTAAGTTTTATTACACTGGAGTGTTTTTTCTTTTTGTATAGTAAACTTATTTCCATTATAAATTAAAATAATTCTAATTTTGTGGTCATTACATTGAGAGTTTGTAAGTTAATCTGTTTATTCTAGTTCCACCATTCTGTATACAGTGAAGTATTGCATGGTAATGTAAATTTTGTGAAAAACTAGATTAAAATATATAAATCTGCTTGGTAGGGTTTATAATTGTATTATGTGCAATATGATTCCTCCATCTTTAAAATATTTTCAGAGTAACTGTGAATTTCCTTTGATATTGGCCATAACTTTTAGGAAAAATCTTGCTGATAATGTGATTTTTTTTGGTCATTAATTGTTTTTTCTTTTTTTAAAAGGTAGCCTTGTATAAATACCTATTTGTATATAGTTTGAGTAATTGTGATATGATTGAATACCACTAAAATATTGTTTGTAACTATTGTAATAAAGTCACAATAATTCGTTTCACTCTGTAGTTTTGATAGCTTATTTTTATAATTCTTGCAACAATGAAATCCTTATAAAGATTAGCTCAAGGAGGATGCAATCAGGAAGAGGCACAGCAGAGGCTTAAATATTAGATATTGTTCTATATATATATTTATTTAGACAGCAAGGCACACACGTGAGAGCAGGGGAGGGGCAGAGAGAGAATCCCAAACATGCTCCATGGTGTCAGCACAGAGCCTGACTTGGGGCTCAATCCCACAAACTGTGAGATCCTGATCTGAACTGAAATCAAGAGTCAGAGGCTCAACAAGCTGAGCAACCCAGGCATGCCATTATTCTTTTTTTTTTTTTTTAAGTTTATTTAAGAGACAGAGGGAGGGAGAGAGAGAATCCCAAGCATGCTCCATGCTGTCAGCACAGAGCCTGACCTGGGGCTCAATCCCACAAACCCCTGAGATCATGACCTGAACTGAAATCAAGAGTTGGATGCTTAACTAACTGAGCCACCCAGGCACTTCTCTATTTCTTAAACTAGTGGTGAGTACACAGCTGTATGTTCTTACACTGTGTATGTAAATTTATGTGTATCCTTTTTAAAAACTTTATATATATAAATGTATATATAGTATACATGCAGAAGGATAATAAGATTTTAAAAAGACTAGCAAACTCTAAAGAAATATTCAAAAGTACTTATAATCAACTATATTCCTCCCCCCACACCCCCACAACTCAGGTTTGAAATCTAGCCAAGGCTGTACAGTCAGTTTAAAGGTTGGGTAAAAAGTAGAACTGAAAAATCCTAGAGCTAGAAAATGCCTCAAAAAAGTCCATGATGCAGACTCTTGCATTGGGTAGACAACAAAGTGTCTGACAGATTAAAAATAATAATAATTACAGAAGAGCCTCTTGCATATGCGCGCGCACACACACACACACACACACACACATAAGTGTTGGTAGGGGAATTAACTACTATCACACAGCAATTTAGTAACAACTAAAAGCCTAGTATCTAGAGTCATAATTTTATATTCTTTCTGCTAGACCATCTTTTCTATCATCTGCCAGTTCTCTGCATCACCATTACAGTTGGGGGCTACATGTACATAATTTCTACTGGTCAGGTTTACCAGAGAAGCAAATTCTATGTCTACTATGGATCTAGTGTCTAAGATAAACTACCAGAAAGTTACTTCATAAAACAAACCAACTAAAAATTAAAGAAATTAGTTCCTTGAGTCCTACTCCAGGTATGTATTCTCTGCTTTAAAGAAACAGTATGCTAGTTATAAATGTTAAAAATTTCCCATGGCTTTATATATTATTGACGTATGAGCTAACAAAAAAAAATGATCTAAGTATAAACTTACTTGATTTCTAGCACTGTGATAATGTTTTACTGTGATAAAAACATGAAACCATAAGAATTCTTGAGGAGAACACAGGCAGTAACCTATTTGACATTGGCTGTAGCAACTTCTTTCTAGATATGCCTCTTAAGGCCAGGGAAACAACTACTGAAACTTCATTACAATAAAAAGTTTCTTCACAGCGAAACAAAATTAAAAGGTAACCTAGGACATGGGAGAAGATATTTGCAAATGACATATCTGATAAAGGGTTAGTACCCAAAATCTATAAAGGAATTTCTACAACTCAACACCCAAAAAACAATCCAATTAAAAAATAGGTAGACAGACATCAACAGACATTTTTCCAGAGAAGATACACAGATGGTCAACACACACATGAAAAGATGCTCAGCATCACTCATCATCAGGGAAATATAAAACTACAATGAGACATCACCTCACACCTGTCAGCTAAAATCAACACAAGAAAAAACAGGTGTTGGTGAGAATGTGGAAACAAGGGAACCCTCTTGCACTGTTGGTGGAATGCATACTGGTGCAGCCACTCTAGAAAACAGCATGGAGTTTCCTCAAAAAGTTAAAGAACTACCCTATGATCCAGCAATCTCACTACTAGGTATTAATCCAAAGAATATAAAAATACTAATTCAAAGGGATACATGCACCCTGATATTTATATTATCTACAAGAGCCAAATTATGGAAACAGCCATAAATTATTAGTCAAATTATAGAAACAGATGTGGGGCTAGATCTCATGAATTGTGAGCTATGACCTGAGCCTTAACTGAATGAGCTACTTAAGCACCCCAAGAGAATGACTCTTAACTAAAGAGAACAAACATGGTGACCAGAGGGGAGGTGGGTGGGGGGTAGGTGAAATAGGTGATGGGGATTAAGGAGTGCACTTGTGATGAGCACCAGGTGTTGTATGCATGTGCTGAATCACTACATTGCACACCTGAAACTAATATTACACTGTATGATAACTGGAATTTAAATCATATTTTTTAAAAATTTTTTAAAAAGAAGAGGGCAATTTAAATCTGTAACTTCAAAATTTCTGTGGCTCCACTGGACAAAGCTATAAAAAAAACCTCTATTTGTGTATTACTGGTAGGAATGTAAATTGGAACAACCCCCATGGAGAAAAATTAGGCAAGAGCTATGAAAATTACAAAGGCATATAATCTTTGCCTTCTCACTGCAGGATGTACCTTCATGTGTGTGAACTATGTAAGAATATTTTTTGCATTATTTGTAATAAGTCGTTGAAAACAATTCAAATATCCATTCAACAAAAGACAGGTTAAATAAAATATGGCAGGCCCTTTTGGTGGAATATGCAACTGTAAAAAAAAAAATAGTAAGGATGATGTTTGTCTAATATTAAATGAAGCAAGATGCATCAAGCTATGTAGATTACAAAGTTTCCAGTCTATCAAAATTATCTTCTTCTATTCCAGGAAATCACATGATACATCCAGGTTTTCTGTAAAATTCCAATAACATTTAACAAAACCTTCACAGCTGTGAAGATATAGTAAAAAATAATTTTTTAAAATTACCATGTGAAACACCAAATCTATGAAGTACCAATCTAAACTACCAACATAATACTTATAAAATACAGTATGAATCAATTATTCAAAATACAAAAATTAAAAAAATGCTCAAGGACATATAAAATACAAGCTCAAATTTTTAATTATTAGAATCAATTTTATTATTACACCGAAGTGTTGAGTTCTACTCATCCCTAAAGAATTTCAAAATAACAGAAACAGAACATTGACAATTCATGGAGTGGCCTCAGTCCCCGGGCCATACTAAATAGAACTGCCTTACAAATTTCTCCATCTTTATTATGGAATGGTGTCTTCTGAAGTTAACTGGAGTAAACCTGGTTACCTGAGTATTCTGGTCATTTTCTATGACAAATGATACTGCCAGAATGCTTGTGCCCTCTGCACAGTGAGAGCTAGATATTCATCTCATGTCACTTGAACATGTTCTAAAGTCTGTTGAGAATCTCTTTTGTTTTTCAATTCAGACCTCAAGAACATAGTATTCTTACCCAAAAGTGTTAGATGGCTAGATAGTCCTCAATTGAAAAAAACTAATAAATTCAAGTTTTGTGAATTTTGTCTGCTTTACCTGTGCAGACCAGAGTCAAGCAACTCAAGGCCAGGAAAGGCCTTTTTTGCATCTCTCATCACTGAAATGCAGCCAGATCAACACTAAACCATCCTGCACACCTAGAAAACTGATTCGAGGATTAACACAATCTGAACAACCTGAACCACAGAACTCAGCAGGTACATGGCACAGAGAGGTAAATTGGGAGAGAGAGAAGCTGCAGAGGGCAGGGAGAAGCTGCAGAGACAGGGGGAGAGTAGGGGAAAAGCACACTGTGCTCCAAAGTAGCTGAAGAGAAAGTGGAAAAGTGGAAACAGCTGCAGGGACTGAACAAAAAAAAGGGAGAATGGAGAAAGGAGAGGGTTTAAATTCCATTAAGATAAACGGGGAGCACAGTCTGAAACAACGCAGCTTGATACCTGGTGGTGCTCTGGTGGGAAGGGCAAAGCCCAGGAGCAGAGAGATCCAAGGGGTCTTCAGGCCAAATGGGGAGGAGCGGTTCCCCTGCTGGGGAGACATTTGGTCGAGGCTATGTGGCCACTCCACAGGCAAAGGTCCCAGTGAACCCTAGAGAACAACCACATTCGCTGGTGCTGGAACAAAATATTTAAGGGGGAAGCCTGGCACCAGATGTGTGTTGTGATTTTCTATAATCCCCGAAATGCTGCTGCTACATAACCATGTGAACTTCTTCTGGGGTGGGCTGGCACCCAGCTGCAGTCTCTGGGCATCAGCAGTAGCACGGTCCTGTGAACGTTCCTGGGGGTGTGCGGGCACCCAGCCATTGCTTGCTGAGACCCTCCCCAGGAGGTCTGAGTGAGTCAAAGCTGCAGTCCCACAGAAGTGAGGGGTTGGAAAGTACAGCTGCATCTGAGATAAAACTCAGGAGAGCGGTGCCACCTAGCAACGTGATGGCTTGGTTTTGGACAGTGTAAAAGCAGGAAGTGGACGGAAGCCGGGGACAAAGGAGGGGTGTGCAAAAGCTGGTTGAAGAGAACAGAGTTCTGATACTAGAGACTGGGTAGCTGGGTGACACCATTTTCACCCTTCCCATGCATGCACATACACAACTACAGGTAACACAACACCACTACAATCAACCCAGTAAGCTAAGCAGTGCCATCTAGTGGAGAACAGAGCCGTTACACTAAGCCCTGCCCAACTGCACCAACTTTGCTCTTCAGGAATACCATAAGTCTCGCTGCCTGCTTGGTTTACAAACTGTTAAGTGCCTCATAGTTTGACTTCTAGGGGACACCGATGTAATTTCAATATTTTAGGCTGTTTGCTGGGCTATCCAATTTTTTTTTCTTTTCTTATTCTTGAATAAAGAGAAGAAATTTATTTTTATTTTCAATTTTTATTAATATTTCTCTTTAATTTTCTACTATATTTCTTACTTTTTTGTAAATTTTTCAATTTCCATTTTACTTCAATCATCACTTTATTCTATTTCAGGGTATTCATTTTTCTAAATTTTCAAACATTTACTTTTTTTTCTTTTCTTTTTCTTCTTATTCTTTTCTTAACTTTCCCTTTTATCTCTAATCTATAAAGCTCCTTTCAACAACCAGACCAAAACACACTGAGGATATAGCATCATTTGTTTCTTTTTGCATGTGTGTATTGTTTTAATTTTTTAATTTTTTTTTGCCTCATTAATTCCTTTTCTTACTGCAAAATTACAACACAAAGGAATTCACCCCAAAAGAAAGAGCAGGAAGAAATGACAGCCAGGGACTTAACACAAATATAAGCAAGATGTCTGAACCAGAATTTAGAATCATGATAATAAGAATACTAGTTGGGGTCAAAAAGAGATTAGAGTCCCTTTCTGCGGAGATAAAAGAAGTAAAAGCTAGTCAAGATGAAATAAAAAAATTCTATAACTGAGCTGCATCTTGAATAGATGCCACAGCGGCAAGGATGGATGATGCAGAGCAGCGAATCAGCCATATAGAGGACAAACTTTAGGAGAATAACAAAGCAGAAAAAAAGAGGGAGGCTAAAGCCAAAGAGCATGATTTAAGAATTAGAGAAGTGACTTATTAAAAAGGAACAGCATCAGAATCATAGGGGATTCATCTTATGGGAATAAGATGAACAGAGAGAAAAAGGGATAGAAGGGTTATATGAGAAAATCATAGCCGAAAACTTTCCTCACCTGGGGAAAGACACAGACATCAAAGTCCAGGAAGCACAGAGAACTCCCATTAGATTCAATAAAAACCGACCGTCAACAGGCATATCACAGTCAAATTCACAAAATACTCAGGCAAGGAAAGAATCATGAAAGCACCAAGGGAAAAACAGTCCTTAACCTATAAGGAAAGATCCGGTTTGCAGCAGACCTATCCACAGAAATGTGGCAGGTCAGAATGGAGTGGCAAGATATATTCAATGTGCTGAATCAGGAAAATAGGCAGCCAAGAATTCTTTATCCAGCAAGGCTGTCATTCAAAATGGAACGAGAGATTAAAAGTTTCCCAGACAAACAAAAACCAAAGGAGTTAGTGATCACTAAACCAGCCCTGCTAGAAATTTTAAGGGGGACTCTCTGAGGGGAAAAAAGATGAAAAAAAGAAAAAAAGACCAAACAACGAAGACGAGAAAGGACCAGAGAACACCAACAGAAACCCCAACTCTACAGGTAACACAATGGCAATAAGTTCATATCTTTCAGTACTCACTCTAAACGTCAATGGACTAAATGCTCCAATCAAAAGACATAGGTAACAGAATGGACAAAGAAAACAAGTTCCATCTATATGCTGTTTACAAGAGACCCACTTTAGACCTAAAGACACCTTCAGATTCAAAGTAAGGAGATGGAGAACCATCTATCATGCTAATGGTCGACAAAAGAAAGCCACAGTAACCATACTTATATCAGACAATCTAGACTTTAAAATAAAGACTGTAACAAGAGATGAAGAATGGCATTACATCATAATTAAGGGGTCTATCCACCAAGAATACCTAACAACTGTAAACATTTATGCTCCAAATGTGGAGCACTCAAATACATAAATCAATCACAAACAAAAAGAAACTCATTGATAATAATACCATAATAGTAGGAGACTTCAACACCCCACTCACAGCAATGGACAGATCATCTAATCAAAAACTCAGCAAGGAAACAATGGCTTTGAATGACACACTGGGCCAGATGGACTTAATAGATATATTCAGAACATTTCATCCTAAAGCAGCAGAATATATATTCTTCTCCAGTGCACATGGAATGTTCTCCAGAATAGACCATCTATCATGCTAACGGTTAACAAAAGAAAGCTGGAGTAGCCATACTGATATCAAACTTTAAAATAAAGACTGTATCAAGAGATGCAGAAGGGCATTATATCATAATCAAGGGGTCTATCCACCAAGAATACCTAACAACTGTAAACATTTATGTGCCAAATGTGGTAGTACCCAAATATATAAATCAATTAATCACAAATATAAAGAAACGCATCGATAGTAATACCATAATAGTAGGAGACTTCAACACCCACTCACAGCAATGGACAGATCATCTAATCAAAAACTCAACAAGGAAACAATGGCTTTGAATGGCACACTGGACCAGATGGACTTAATAGATATATTCAGAACATTTCATCCTAAAGCAGCAGAATATATATTCTCCACAAGGAATGTTCTCCAGAATAGATCACATACTGGGACACAAATCAGCCCTGAACTAGTACAAAATGATCAAGATCATATTGTGCATGTTTTCAGACCACGATGTTATGAAACTTGAAATCAACCAGAAGAAAAAAATTTGGAAAGGTAACAAATACTTGGAGACTAAAGAACATCCTACTAAAGAATGAATGAGCTAAGCAAGAAGTTAAAAAGGAAATTTAAAAGTACATGGAAGCCAATGAAAATGATAACACCACAGTTCAAAAACCCTGGGATGCAGCAAAGGCGGTCATAAGAGGGAAGTATATAGCAATCCAGGCCTTTCTAAAAAAAGAAGAAAGGTCTCAGATACACAACCTAACCTTACACCTTAAAGAACTGGAAAAAGAACAGCAAATAAAACCCAAAACAGCAGAAGACAGGAAATAATAAAGATTGGAGTAGAAATCAATGCTATCAAAAGCAAGAAAACAGAACAGATCAATGAAACCAGATGCTGGCTCTTTGAAAGATTTAACAACATTGATAAACCACTAGCCAGTTTGATCGAAAAGAAAAAGGAAAGGACCCAAATAAAATCAAGAATGAAAGAGGAGATATCACAAACAATACTGCAGAGATACAAACAATAATAAGAGAATATTATGAGCAATTATATGCCATAAAAATGGGCAATCTGGAAGAAATGGACAAATTCCTAGAAACACAAACTAACAAAACTGAGACAGGAAGAATTAGAAAATTTGAACAGACCCATAAAGAAATTGAAGAAATTGAATTAGTAATCAAAAATCTCCCAAAAAGATTTAGAGAGGGAAGATGGCGGCGTAGGAGGACGCTGGGCTCACCGCGCGTCCTGCTGATCACTTAGATTCCACCTACACCTGCCTAAATAACCCAGAAAACCACCAGAGGATTAGCAGAACGGAGTCGCCGGAGCCAAGCGCAGACGAGAGGCCCACGGAAGAGGGTAGGAAGGGCGGCGAGGCGGTGCGCGCTCCACGGACTGGCGGGAGGGAGCCGGGGCGGAGGGGCGGCTCGCCGGCCAAGCAGAGCCCCCGAGTCTGGCTTGCAAAAAGCGGAGGGGCCTGACGGACTGTGTTCCGACAGCAAGCGCGACTTAGCGTCTGGGAGGTCATAAGTTAACAGCTCTGCTCAGAAAGCGGGAAGGCTGGAGGACAAAGGGAAGGAGAGCTGCTGAGCCCCCGGACGACAGAGCTCAGTTTGGTGGGGAACAAAGGCGCTCGCCAGCGCCATCTTCCCCGCCCATCCCCCAGCCAAAATCCCAAAGAGAACCAGTTCCTGCCAGGGAACTTGCTCGCTCTGCGCAAACACCCAACTCTGCGCTTCTGCGGAGCCAAACCTCCGGCAGCGGATCTGACTCCCTCCTGCTGCCACAGGGCCCCTCCTGAAGAGGATCACCTAAGGAGAAGCAAGCTAAGCCTGCCCCTCCTGCCCCTGTGCACCTTGCCTACCCACCCCAGCTAAGACGCCAGATCCCCAGCATCACAAGCCTGGCAGTGTGCAAGTAGCCCAGACAGGCCACCCCACCCCACAGTGAATCCCGCCCCTAGGAGAGGGGAAGAGAAGGCACGCACCAGTCTGACTGTGGACACAGCGGTGGGCTGGGGGCAGACATCAGGTCCGACTGCGGCTCCGCCCACCAACTCCAGTTATACACCACAGCACAGGGGAAGTGCCCTGCAGGTCCTCACCACGCCAGGGACTATCCAAAATGACCAAGCGGAAGAATTCCCCTCAGAAGAATCTCCAGGAAATAACAACAGCTAATGAGCTGATCAAAAAGGATTTAAATAATATAACAGAAAGTGAATTTAGAATAATAGTCATAAAATTAATCGCTGGGCTTGAAAACAGTATAGCGGACAGCAGAGAATCTCTTGCTACAGAGATCAAGGGACTAAGGAACAGTCACGAGGAGCTGAAAAACGCTTTAAACGAAATGCATAACAAAATGGAAACCACCACGGCTCGGATTGAAGAGGCAGAGGAGAGAATAGGTGAACTAGAAGATAAAGTTATGGAAAAAGAGGAAGCTGAGAAAAAGAGAGATAAAAAAATCCAGGAGTACGAGGGGAAAATTAGAGAACTAAGTGATACACTAAAAAGAAATAATATACGCATCATTGGTATCCCAGAGGAGGAAGAGAGAGGGAAAGGTGCTGAAGGGGTACTTGAAGAAATAATAGCTGAGAACTTCCCAGAACTGGGGAAGGAAAAAGGCATTGAAATCCAAGAGGCACAGAGAACTCCCTTCAGACGTAACTTGAATCGATCTTCTGCACGACATATCATAGTGAAACTGGCAAAATACAAGGATAAAGAGAAAATTCTGAAAGCAGCAAGGGGTAAACGTGCCCTCACATATAAAGGGAGACCTATAAGACTCGTGACTGATCTCTCTTTTGAAACTTGGCAGGCCAGAAAGAATTGGCACGAGATTTTCAGTGTGCTAGACAGAAAAAATATGCAGCCGAGAATCCTTTATCCAGCAAGTCTGTCATTTAGAATAGAAGGAGAGATAAAGGTCTTCCCAAACAAACAAAAACTGAAGGAATTTGTCACCACTAAACCAGCCCTACAAGAGATCCTAAGGGGGACCCTGTGAGACAAAGTACCAGAGACATCACTACAAGCATAAAACATACAGACATCACAATGACTCTAAACCCATACCTTTCTATAATAACACTGAATGTAAATGGATTAAATGCGCCAACCAAAAGACATAGGGTATCAGAATGGATAAAAAAACAAGACCCATCTATTTGCTGTCTACAAGAGACTCATTTTAGACCTGAGGACACCTTTAGATTGAGAGTGAGGGGATGGAGATCTATTTATCATGCTACTGGAAGCCAAAAGAAAGCTGGAGTAGCCATCCTTATATCAGACAAACTAGACTTTAAATTAAAGGCTGTAACAAGAGATGAAGAAGGACATTATATAATAGTGACAGGGTCTATCCATCAGGAAGAGCTAACAATTATAAATGTCTATGCGCCGAATACCGGAGCGCCCAAATATATAAAACAATTACTCATAAACACAAGCAACCTTATTGATAAGAATGTGGTCATTGCAGGGGACTTTAACACCCCACTTACAGAAATGGATAGATCATCTAGACACACGGTCAATAAAGAAACAAGGGCCCTGAATGAGACATTGGATCAGATGGACTTGACAGATATATTTAGAACTCTGCATCCCAAAGCAACAGAATATACTTTCTTCTCGAGTGCACATGGAACATTCTCCAAGATAGATCATATACTGGGTCACAAAACAGCCCTTCATAAGTTTACAAGAATTGAAATCATACCATGCATACTTTCAGACCACAATGCTATGAAGCTTGAAATCAACCACAGAAAAAAGTCTGGAAAACCTCCAAAAGCATGGAGGTTAAAGAACACCCTACTAACGAATGAGTGGGTCAACCAGGCAATTCGAGAAGAAATTAAAAAATATATGGAAACAAAACGAAAATGAAAATACAACAATCCAAACGCTTTGGGACGCAGCGAAGGCAGTCCTGAGAGGAAAATACATTGCAATCCAGGCCTATCTCAAGAAACAAGAAAAATCCCAAATACAAAATTTAACAGCACACCTAAAGGAAATAGAAGCAGAACAGCAAAGGCAGCCTAAACCCAGCAGAAGAAGAGAAATAATAAAGATCAGAGCAGAAATAAACAATATAGAATCTAAAAAAACTGTAGAGCAGATCAACGAAACCAAGAGTTGGTTTTTTGAAAAAATAAACAAAATTGACAAACCTCTAGCCAGGCTTCTCAAAAAGAAAAGGGAGATGACCCAAATAGATAAAATCATGAATGAAAATGGAATGATTACAACCAATCCCTCAGACATACAAACAATTATCAGGGAATACTATGAAAAATTATATGCCAACAAATTGGACAACCTGGAAGAAATGGACAAATTCCTGAACACCCACACTCTTCCAAAACTCAATCAGGAGGAAATAGAAAGCTTGAACAGACCCATCACCAGCGAAGAAATTGAATCGGTTATCAAAAATCTCCCAACAAATAAGAGTCCAGGACCAGATGGCTTCCCAGGGGAGTTCTACCAGACGTTTAAAGCAGAGATAATACCTATCCTTCTCAAGCTATTCCAAGAAATAGAAAGGGAAGGAAAACTTCCAGACTCATTCTATGAAGCCAGTATTACTTTGATTCCTAAACCAGACAGAGACCCAGTAAAAAAAGAGAACTACAGGCCAATATCCCTGATGAATATGGATGCAAAAATTCTCAATAAGATACTAGCAAATCGAATTCAACGGCATATAAAAAGAATTATTCACCATGATCAAGTGGGATTCATTCCTGGGATGCAGGGCTGGTTCAACATTCGCAAATCAATCAACGTGATACATCACATTAACAAAAAAAAAGAGAAAAACCATATGATCCTGTCAATCGATGCAGAAAAGGCCTTTGACAAAATCCAGCACCCTTTCTTAATAAAAACTCTTGAGAAAGTCGGGATAGAAGGAACATACTTAAAGATCATAAAAGCCATTTATGAAAAGCCCACAGCTAACATCATCCTCAACGGGGAAAAACTGAGAGCTTTTTCCCTGAGATCAGGAACACGACAGGGATGCCCACTCTCACCGCTGTTGTTTAACATAGTGCTGGAAGTTCTAGCAACAGCAATCAGACAACAAAAGGAAATCAAAGGCGTCAAAATTGGCAAAGATGAAGTCAAGCTTTCGCTCTTTGCAGATGACATGATATTATACATGGAAAATCCGATAGACTCCACCAAAAGTCTACTAGAACTGATACATGAATTCAGCAAAGTTGCAGGATACAAAATCAATGTACAGAAATCAGTTGCATTCTTATACACTAACAATGAAGCAACAGAAAGACAAATAAAGAAACTGATCCAATTCACAATTGCACCAAGAAGCATAAAATACCTAGGAATAAATCTAACCAAAGATGTAAAGGATCTGTATGCTGAAAACTATAGAAAGCTTATGAAGGTAATTGAAGAAGATTTAAAGAAATGGAAAGACATTCCCTGCTCATGGATTGGAAGAATAAATATTGTCAAAATGTCAATACTACCCAAAGCTATCTACACATTCAATGCAATCCCAATCAAAATTGCACCAGCATTCTTCTCGAAACTAGAACAAGCAATCCTAAAATTCATATGGAACCACAAAAGGCCCCGAATAGCCAAAGTAATTTTGAAGAAGAAGACCAAAGCAGGAGGCATCACAATCCCAGACTTTAGCCTCTACTACAAAGCTGTCATCATCAAGACAGCATGGTATTGGCACAAAAACAGACACATAGACCAATGGAATAGAATAGAAACCCCAGAACTAGACCCACAAACGTATGGCCAACTCATCTTTGACAAAGCAGGAAAGAACATCCAATGGAAAAAAGACAGTCTCTTTAACAAATGGTGCTGGGAGAACTGGACAGCAACATGCAGAAGGTTGAAACTGGACCACTTTCTCACACCATTCACAAAAATAAACTCAAAATGGATAAAGGACCTGAATGTGAGACAGGAAACCATCCAAACCTTAGAGGAGAAAGCAGGAAAAGACCTCTCTGACCTCAGCCGTAGCAATCTCTTACTCGACACATCCCCAAAGGCAAGGGAATTAAAAGCAAAAGTGAATTACTGGGACCTTATGAAGATAAAAAGCTTCTGCACAGCAAAGGAAACAACCAACAAAACTAAAAGGCAACCAACGGAATGGGAAAAGATATTTGCAAATGACATATCGGACAAAGGGCTAGTATCCAAAATCTATAAAGAGCTCACCAAACTCCACACCCGAAAAGCAAATAACCCAGTGAAGAAATGGGCAGAAAACATGAATAGACACTTCTCTAAAGAAGACATCCGGATGGCCAACAGGCACATGAAAAGATGTTCAGCGTCACTCCTTATCAGGGAAATACAAATCAAAACCACACTCAGGTATCACCTCACGCCAGTCAGAGTGGCCAAAATGAACAAATCAGGAGACTATAGATGCTGGAGAGGGTGTGGAGAAACGGGAACCCTCTTGCACTGTTGGTGGGAATGCAAATTGGTGCAGCCGCTCTGGAAAGCAGTGTGGAGGTTCCTCAGAAAATTAAAAATAGACCTACCCTATGACCCAGCAATAGCACTGCTAGGAATTTATCCAAGGGACACAGGAGTACTGATGCATAGGGGCACTTGTACCCCAATGTTCATAGCAGCACTCTCAACAATAGCCAAATTATGGAAAGAGCCTAAATGTCCATCAACTGATGAATGGATAAAGAAATTGTGGTTTATATACACAATGGAGTACTACGTGGCAATGAGAAAAAATGAAATATGGCCTTTTGTAGCAACGTGGATGGAACTGGAGAGTGTGATGCTAAGTGAAATAAGCCATACAGAGAAAGACAGATACCATATGGTTTCACTCTTATGTGGATCCTGAGAAACTTAAGAGAAACCCATGGGGGAGGGGAACAAAAAAAAAAAAAAAAAAAAGAGGTTAGAGTGGGAGAGAGCCAAAGCATAAGAGACTGTTGAGAACTGAGAACAAACTAAGGGTTGATGGGGGGTGGGAGGGAGGAGAGGGTGGGTGATGGGTACTGAGGAGGGCACCTTTTGGGATGAGCACTGGGTGTTGTATGGAAACCAATTTGACAATAAATTTCATATAAAAAAAAAATAAAACTACTATTTAAAGCATAAAAAAAAAAAAAAAAAAACTCCCAAAAAAACAAGAGTCCAGGGCCAGATGGCTTTCCAAGGGAATTCTACCAAACATTTAAAGAAGAGTTAACACCTATTCTCTTGAAGCTGTTCCAAAAAATAGAAATGGAAGGAAAACTTCCAAACTCTTTCTATGAAGTCAGCATTACCTTGATTCCAAAACCAGACAAAGAACTAAAAGGAGAACTATAGACCAATTTCTCTTATGTACATAGATGCGAAAATCCTCAATAAGATATTAGCCATCTGGAACCAACAATACGTTAAAAAAATTATTCACCACTACCAAGTGTGATTTATACCTAGGATTCAGGGTTGGTTCAATATCCATAAAACAATGTGATACATCACATCAATAAAAGAAAGGACGAGAACCACATGATCCTCTCAATAGATGCAGAGAAAGCATTTGGCAAAATATAGCATACTTTCTTGATTTAAAAAACGCAAGAAAGTAAGGATGGAGGATCATATCTCTAGATCATAAAAGCCATATATGAAATACCCAATGCTAATATCATCCTCAATGGGGAAAAACTGAGAGCTTTCCCTCTAATGGCAGGAACAAGACAGGGATGTCCACTCTCACCACTGTTATTCAACATAGTATTGGAAGTCTTAGCTTCAGCAATCAGACAGATTGCCAAATAGGCCAGGAGGAGGTCAAACTTTCACTCTTCACAAATGACATGATACTCTATATGGAAAACCCAAAAGATTCCACCAAAAAACTGCTAGAACTGACCCATGAATTCAGCAAAGTCGCAGGATACAAAACGATGCACAGAAATCGATTGCATTCTTATACGTCAATAATGAAGCCACAGAAAGAGAAATCAAGGAATCAATCCCATTTACAACGGCACAAAAAACCATAAAATACCTAGGAATAAATCTAACCAAAGAGGTGAAAAATCTATGCACTAAAAACTATAGAAAGCTTATGAAAGAAATTGAAGAAGACACCAAAAAATGGAAAAAATATTCCATGCTCCTGGATAGGAAGAACAAATATTGTTAAAATGTCAATACTACCCAAGGCAATCTACATATTCAATGCAATACCTATCAAATAACACCAGCATTATTCACAGAGCTAGAAGAAACAAACCTAAAATTTGTATGGAACCATAAGAAACCCCGGATAGCCAAAGCAATCTTGAAAAAGAAAACCAAAGCTGGAGGCATCACAATTCCGGACTTCAAGCTGAATTACAAAGCTGTAATCATCAAGACAGTATGGTACTGGCACAAAAACAGACACATAGATCAATGGAACAGAACAGAGAACCCAGAAATGAACCCACAAATGCATGGCCAGCTAATCTCTGACAAAGCAGGAAAGAATGTCCAATGGACTAAAGACAGTCTCTTCAGCAAGTGGTGCTGGGAAAACTGGGCAGCAACATGCAGAAAAATGAACCTGGACCACTTTCTTACAAGATACACAAAAATAAACTCAAACTGGATGAAAGACCTAAATGTAAGACAGGAATCCATAAAAATCCTAGAGGAGAAAGCAGGCAAAAACCTCTTTGACCTTGGCCAAAGCAACTTCTCACTCAACACGTCTCTGAAGGCAAGGGAAACAAAAGCAAAATGAACTACTGGGACCTCATCAAAATAAAAAGCTTCTGCACAGCAAAGCAAACAATCAGCAAAATTAAAAGGCAACCAATGGAATGGGAGAAGATACTTCAAATGCATATCAGATAAAGGGTTAGTATCCAAAATCTATAAAGAACTTACCAAACTCAACACCCAAAAAACAATTAATCCAGTGAATAAATGGGAAAAGACATGAATAGACACTTCTCCAAAGAAGACATCCAGATGGCCAACTGACACATAAAAAAATGCTCCACATCATTCATCATCAAGGAAATACAAATCAAAACCACGATGAGATACCACTTCATGCCTGTCAGAATGGCTAAAATTAACAACTTAGGCAAAAACAGATGTTGGCGAGGATGCGGAAAAAGAGGATCTCTTTTGCATTACTGGTGGGAATGCAAGCTGGTGCAGCCACTCTGGAAAACTGTATGGACGTTCCTCAAAAAATTAAAAATAGAACTACCCTAAAACCCAACAATTGCACTACTAGGTATTTATCCAAGGGATACAGGTATACTGTTTCAAAGGGACACATGCACCCCTATGTTCATAGCACTATCAACAATAGTCAAAGTATGGAAAGAGCCCAAATGTCCACTGATGGATTAATGGATAAAGAAGATGTGGTATATATATATATATATATATATATATATATATATATATATATGTATGTGTGTATGTATGTATATATACACACACACACACACACACACACACACACACACACACACAACGGAGTATTACCCAGCAATCAAAAAGAATGAAACCTTGCCATTCGCAACTACATGGATGGAACCAGAGGGTATTATGCTAAGCAAAATTAGTCAGAGAAAGACAAATTCATATGATTCACTCATAGAAGGACTTTAAGATACAAAACAGATGAACATAAGGGAAGGGAAGCAAAAATAATAAAAAACAGGGAAGTGGACAAAAAACATAAGAGACTCTTAAATATGGATAACAAACAGAGGGGTTGCTGGAGGGGTTGTAGGAGGGTGGATGGGCTAATTGGGTAAGGGACATTAAGGAATCTACTGAAGTCACTGTTGCACTATATGCTAACTTGGATGTAAACTAAAAAATAAATTAAAAAAATATGTTTGCACTATTCTGTAGTATAGCAAGTATGTAATAGCATTTTCTAAAATATGAGCAAATCTCAGCAAGTTTAAGCTTTTTGGTTCGTGGAGGGTCTTGTCTTGATGTTGATGGTTGCTGACTAAGCAGGGCAGTGGTGGCTGAAGTTTGGGGTGCCTATGGCAATTTTTTTTAATTGTGGCAATTTCTTTAATAAGACAACAATGAAGTTTGCCACATCGATTGACTCTTCATGAATGATTTCTCTGTAGCATGAGATAATGTTTGGTAGCATTCTGCTCACTGTAAGAACTTAATTTAAAACTGATCAATCCTCTCAAATACTGGCACTGTTTTATCAACTAAGTTTATGTAATAATCTAATTTCATTGTTGCTATTTCAGCAATCTTCATGGCATCTTCACCAAGAGTATATTCCTTCTCAAGAAACTACTTTCTTTGCTCATCCGTAAGAAGAAATTCCTCATCCATTCAAGTTTCACGAGATTGCAGCAATTCAGTCACATATTCAGGCTCTACTTCTAATCCTAGTTCTTTTGCTATTTTCAGCACATCTGCAGTTACTTTCTTCACTGAAGTCTTGAAACCCTCAAAGTCATCCATGAGAACTGAAAGCAACTTCTTCCAAACTCCTGTTAACGTTGATATTTTGATCTCTTCCCATGAATCACATATGTTCTTAATGGCATCTAGAACGGTGAATCCTTTCTAGAGGGTTTTCCATTTATTTTGCCCAGACCATTAGTTGAATCTTATCTATGGCAGCTATGGTCTTACAAATGGATTTAATAAGACTTGAAAGTCAAAATTATTCTTTAATCCATGGGCTGCAGGACAGATGTTGTGGTAGCAGGTATAAATACATTAAATTTATTGTACATCTCCATCAGAGCTCTTGGGTGACCAGATGCATTGTCAATGAGCACTATTATTTTGAAAGACTCTTCTTCTCTGAGCAGGTCTCAACAGTGAACTTAAAACATGTTGTAAACAGATGTGCTGTCATTCAGTCTTTGTTGTACCATTAATAGAGCACAGGCAGAGTATAGTTAGCATGGTTCTTATGGGTGCTGTGATTTTTAGGAAAGCAAATGAGCATTGCTTTCTTTTTTATTATTTATTTTTTAATTAAATCCAAGTTAGTTAACATATAGTAAGTATAATAATGGTGTCAGGAGAATTTAGTGATTAATCACTTACATATAACACCCAGTGCTCATCCCAACAAGTGCCCTCTTTAATGCCCATCACCCATTTAGCCATGTCCCTACCCACCTCCCCTCCAGCAACCCTCAGTTTGTTCTATGTATTTAAGAGTCTCTTATGGTTTGCTGCCTCATTTGTTTTTATCTTATTTTTCCTTCCCTTCTATGTTCATCTGTTTTGTTTCTTAAATTCCATATATGAGTGAAATAGCATGGTATTTGTCTTTCTCTGATATTTCACTTAGCATAATACCCTCCAGTTCCATCTATGTTGTTGCAAATGGCAAGATTTCATTCTTTTTGATCACCAAGTAATATTCCATTGTGTATATATATATATACCACATCATCTTTATGCATTCATCAGTCAATGGACACTTGGGCTCTTTCCATAATTTGGCTATTGATGACAGTACTGCTATAAACATTGGAGTGCATGTGCCCCTTTGAATCATGAGTTTTGTATCCTTTGGATAGATAACTAGAGTGAAATTGCTGGGTCATAGGGTAGCTTTATTTTTAATTTTTTGAGGAACTGCCACAGTTTTTCAGAAAGACTCGCCAATTTGCGCTCCCACCAACAGTGCAAAAGGGTTCCCCCTTCTCTACATCCTCGCCAACATCTGTTTCCTGACATGCTAATTTTAGCCATTCTGATAGGTGTGAGGTGGGATCTCATTGTGGTTTTGATTTGTATTTTCCTGACGATCAGTGTAATGTTGAGCATCTTTTCATGTATCTGTTAGCCATTTGGATGTCTTCTTTGGAATAATGTCTGTTCATATTTTCTGCCCATTTCTTCACTGGATTATTTGTTTTTTGGGTGTGAGGTTTGATCAGTTCTTTATAGATTTTGGACACTAACCCTTTATCCAATGTCATTTGCAAATATCTTCTCCCATTCCATAGGTTGCCTTTTAGTTTTGTTGATGGTTTCCTTTGCTGTGCAGAAGCTTTTTATCTTATGAGGTCCCAATAGTTGATATTTGCTTTTGTTTCACTTGTCTCCAGAGACATGTCAAGTAAGAAGTTGCTGCAGCCAAGGTCAAAGAGATTGTTGCCTGTTTTCTGCTCTAGGGTTTTACTAGTTTCCTGTCTTACATTTATGTCTTTCATCCAGTTTGAGTTTATTTTTGTGTATGGTGTAAGAAGGTGGTCCAGGTTCATTCTTGTGCATGTCGCCGTCCAGTTTTCCCAACTACATTTGCTGAAATAAGTGTTTTTTTTCTATTGGATATTCTTTCCTGTTTTGTCAAACATTAACTGACCCTACATTTGTGAGTCCATTTCTGGGTTGTCTATTCTGTTCCATTGATCTATGTGTCTGTTTTTGTGCCAGTACCATAATGTCTTGATGATTATAGCTTTGTAATTCAGTTTGAAGTCTGGAATTGTGATGCCTCCAGCTTTGGTTTTCTTTTTCAAAATTACTTTGCCTATTCAGGGTCTTTTCTGGTCCCATACAAATTTTAGAATTCTCTTTGATAAGTTCCTTTCCCTTGGCTTCAATGTCCATTATGAGGAACTTCCACCAGAATAATAACCTACTTTTTCTCCCATCACATGGTTTACTCCTTCCCAGAAGTTACTTAATCTGTGTTTGCTCTGGAGACAAGAAAATAAGCTTAGCCCTTTCTTCTCTTTTCATCTTTTAAAGCCAGCCTGCCTGCATGGAGGATGCAATTCTGATTTCCTCTCTTGTGCATGCTGTAAGGGGCAAGCTGAATTTCTCCAGCTTGCATTGAGAGAATAAGTTTGTGTATTTAGAAAGCATTAGCACCCCATTTGGCCACACAACTGAGCCACATTTTCCAATACAGATTCTTTAAGCAATAAAGTTTTTTTTGGCCTCCATATCTCTGATATCTGTGTCTCTCAATGAATTCCAGCCTTTGGAAAGGAGGAAGATATTTAATGATCTTATGCATCAAACACGAATAGTAATAGTGTTCTGTCTAAATAATTATTCTTTACTATCATGGTTTTCTATTACCAAAATGAAAATTAAACCTACCTTTAAGTGAAAAAAAAGTTGATGCCCATGGGTTTCACTAGTTTTATCACTACCCAGATGCAGCTATACTTATAACAGTGGAATAGCTTACTAAAGATTCAGTGATTCCTTGGTTTGAGAAAGATATAACTGGGGTGCTGCCCTGTAGGAAGTAGCAGATGTTCTAAACTAGTGATCCGTATCTCATACTGTATCTCCCATAAACAGAATACATGGGTCCAGTCACTGAAGGTTGAAAGAGGAAGTATCACCTCTCATTATTATATCTAACAAGCTCCTTCAAAATATATGCTTTCTGTCCAATTCTGCTGTCAAGAGCTCTTAATATCCAAGGGAGGACTGTTTCCACTAGAAACACAGTATTTTTGTTAAATTAGAATCTGAGGCTGCCACCTAGTCACTTGGGCTTACAGGTATGAACTGGTTGAACTAATACAAAGGTGTGGCTATAGTGACTAATTCTAATCACTGGGGAAAATAGAGTTGCTGCTACACAATGGAGGCAAAGAGGAATGGAAATGGCTCCCAGGTGAAAAGTCTCTTAGTGCCCCTAAATTAGTTGCAGAGTAAAGCAACTTTACATATTTCCATTAGTGCTCAGATCTCTCAGAAACAAAAATCAGATTATGTTGGAAGGTATTCACAATGGGTCTCCCACATTTCTGTGTGCCTTGCAAACACATCTAACTGCTCTTTAAGGACTATATTTTCAAGGATATTTGTATAACAAAGAACCTTGGAAAACAGAGATAGTATTTACTCTCAGTGCAAGGGTAGATTTGCTTATAGCCCTTGAAGATATAGTGACTCCTCTGCCCATTATAAAAAGTTAGATTTTCCTTAGCTCTAAGTTCTACTCTAACACACCCCTGCTGTGTGTGCAGCATTAATCTAGACCCATACATGCTACCTCTATGTGATCTGGAGACAAGTAGAACTATATAGACATGCAAATGTCTACACTGTGAATAATAAAGTTCTTAGTATCTGACCCAGGAGTCTCATGTCTTCTGTCAGCATCCATGAAACTGGGGCGGGCTAACTTTAAAACTTTTAAGTAGAGTAAAATCTCAAACCCTTCACAGTTCTTGACATATTATTCCATTGAAAAAGGAGCCTTAATCATCTGAGAGACTGAATGAAGGCAATAAACATGGAATGGTGGTACAAGAGATAAATGACAAAGTCTAACAACCTTATGACCAGTTGCAGAAATGAGGGTTCTTCCATATACTTTTCTCATGTTCTAAACTAGTGATCCGTATCTCATACAATTTCATGGAAATTGTATGTGTTAAATTCTGTAGCAAACATTTAAAAGTTATCTTTAAAACTTTAGTACTTAATTCATATGTGAAGTAAAATAATAATACCAAGCATTTACTGGGGAGGAGGTACTATGCTATTTATGACTTAAAAGATTCCTCCCAATGAAGTAGATGATAATATGTCTATTTTGCAAATGAAGAAATTGAGACTCAGGGTCCAGGTAATCTGACCAAGTTAATTTTAATTTTCTTCAAGGCTTTAGCAGTAGTCTTCTCAGTGAGGTATTCTTTAAATACCCTATCTGAAATTTTAATCCTTTTCTCTATAAATATGATACATCTTCCTTCTCTGTTTTATCATCCTATTTTTTCTTTTAACTTTTTAAACTATAGTTAATATAGAGTGTAATATTAGTTTCAGGTGTAGTGATTCAACACTTCCATACGTCATCCAATCCTCATTACAAGTGCACTCCTTAATCCCCATCACCTATTTAAACCATAACCTCACCAACCTCACCTCTGGTAGCCTTCAGTTTCTTCTCTATAGTTACGAGTATGTTTCTTGGTTTGCCTTTTTTTCCCCCTTATTCATTTGTTTCTTAAATTACACATATGGATGAAATCATATGGTATTTGTCTTTCTCTGAATGGCTCATTTCACTTAGCATACTACTACTCTCCAGCTCCATCCATGTCATTGAAAATGGAAAGATTTCATTCTTTTTCATGGCTGAATAATATTCCATCATATGTGCATACCACATTTATCCATTCATTAGTCGATGGATACTTGAGCTGTTTCCATAATTTGGCTATTGTTGATAGTGCTGGTATAAAAATCAGGATGCATGCATCCCTTTGAAGTAATATTTTTGTATTGTCTACACAAACACCTAATAGGGCAATTGCTGGGTCATAGGGTAGTTTTATTTTTAACTTTTTGAGGAAACTCCATACTGCTTTCTAGAGTGGCTGCACCAGTTTGCATTCCTACCAGCAGTGCAAGAGTGTTCCCCTCTCTCCACTTCCTCGCCAACACTAGTTGTTTCTTGGGTTGTTGATTTTAGCCATTATGATAGGTATGAGGTGATAGCTCACTGTAGTTTTGATTTGTATTTCCCTGAGGATTAGTGATGTCGAACATCTCTTCATATGTCTGTTGGTCTTCTATATGTCTTCTTTGGAAAATGTCTATTCATGTCTTCTGCCCATATTTTAATTGGACCATTGTGTCTTGGGTGTCAAGTTGTAGAAGTTCTTTATAGATTTTGGATACTAACCCTTTGTGAGACATGTTATTTGCAAATATCTTCTCCCATTCTGTAGGTTGCCTTTTAGTTTTGTTGATGGTTTCCTTTACTGTGCACAAGATTTTTATCTTGATGAGGTCCCAACAGTTCATTTTTGCTTTTGTTTCCCTTGCCTCCAGTGATGTGTCTAGTGAGAAGTTGCTACAGCTGATGTCAGTTTACTGCCTGTGTTCTTCTCTAGAATTTTTTGTAGTCAGGTCTCACATTCAGGTCTTTAATACATTTTGAACTTATTTTTCTGTATGGTGTAAGAAAGTAGTCCAGTTTCATTCTTTTGCCTATTGCCTTCCAGTTTTCCCAACACTGTTTGTTGAAGAGACCAACTTTTTTCCATTGTATATTCTTTCCTGTTTTGTTGAAGTTTAATTGACCATATAGTTGTGGGTTGATTTCTGGGTTTTCTATTCTGTTCTATTGATCTGTGTGTTTATTTTTGTGCCAGTACCGTACTGTTTTGATCATTACAGCTGTGTAATATAACTTGACAGCCAGAATTGTGATGCCTCCAGCTTTTCTTTTTCAAGGTTGCTTTGACAATTTGGGGTCTTTTTTGGTTCCATATAAATTTTAGTTTTTTTCTAGCTCTGTGAAATATGCTGGTAGTAGTTTGATAGGGATTGCATTAAATGTGTAGACTGCTTTGGGTAGTACAGACATTTTAACAATTTTTATACTTTCAATCCATGAGCATGGAATGCTTCTCCATTTTTTTGTGTCATCTTTAGTTTCTTTAATTAGCATTTTATAGTTTTCAGAGTACAGGTCTTTCAACTCTTTGGTTAGACTTATTCCTAGGTATCATTGTTTTTGGTGCAATTGTAAATGTGACTGATTCCTTAAATTCTCTTTCTGCTGCTTCATTATTGGTGTAGAGAAATGCAACAGATTTTTGTACATTGATTTTGTATCCTGCAACTGTACTGAATTTGTGTATCAGTTCTAGCAGTTTTGGGGTGGAGACTTTCAGGTTTCTATATACAGTATCATGTCATCCTCAAATAGTGAACGTTTGACTTCTTCCTTGCTGATTTGGATGTTTTTTATTTCTTTCTGTTGTATGAATGCTGTGGCTAGGATTTCTAGTATTATGTTAATAACAGTGGTGAGAGCAGACATCCCTGTCTTGTTCCTGACCATAGAGGCAAAGCTCATTTCCCCATTTAGGATGATTCTTAGCTATGGGTTTTTCATAGATGGCCTTTATCATGTTGAGGTATTCCCACAACCAACTTTGTTGAAGGTTTTTATCATGAATGGACTTGACAGAGCAAAATATCCAGACAATGATTTTTTTTGGATTTGACACCAGAAGCAAAGGTAACAAAAGCAAAAACAACCTGCATATAACTAGAGTGTATTATGCTAAGCAAAATAAGTCAGTCAGAGAAAGATAAGTATCATATGACTTCACTGATATGTGGAATTTAAGAAACAAAACAGATGAATGTAGGGGAAGAGAAGGAAAAATAAGACAAAAACAGAGAGGGAGGCAAACCATAAGAGACTCTTAAATATAGAGAACAAACTGAGAGTTGCTGTAAGGGAGGTAGGTGGGGGGATGGGCTAAATGGGTGATGGACATTAAGGAGGGCACTTGTTGGATGAGCACTGGGTGCTATATGTAAGTGATGAATCATTAAATTCTACTCCTAAAACCATTATTATACTATATGTTAACTAATGTTGATTTAAATACAATTTTTAAAAAATTTTAATTAAAATTGAAAATAAAAAAATAAGCAAGTGGGACATCAAACTAAAAAGGTTCCACAAAGCCAAGGAAACTATGAACAAAATGAAAAGGCAACCTATAGAATGGAGGAAATACTTGCAAATCATATATCAGCCAAGGGTTAGCTAATATAAAAATATATATATAGAATACAACTCAATAACAAAACAAAACAAAACATCAATCTGATTAAAAAATGGGCAGAGGATCTGAATAGAAGTTTTTCCATAGAAGATGAATGGTTGGACAAGAGATATGTGAAAAGGTGCTCAACATTACTAATCATCAGGGAAATGCAAATCAAAAGCACAGTGAGATATCACTTTATAGGTGACAGAATGGCTATTAGTAAAAAGACAAATAGCAAGTATAAGAATATGGAGGAAAGGGAACACCTGTGCACTACTGATGGGAATGTAAATTTGTGCAGCCACTATTAAACAGTATGGAGGTTCCTCAAAAAATTAAAAATAGAATCAACATATGATCCAGCATTGCACTTCTGAGTTGTTGGGGAAGTCATCAAGAAGACATGATGGCTTCTTGACCCATGAGCTAGACCTGGGCAATCAGAGGTTCTTCATTCCCTCTCTTGTCCTGGAGTATGAATTCCACTTGCCTTCCCCACTCCCAGAACCTGCCCCAAAGATACAGCCTTGAGACAGTGAGGTGGGGCTGAGATCATCTGGATAGTGTATGTGACTAAACCCAATTAGTGTCTCTATAAAACTTGTAGGTGAAGAGATCCATTCATCTTGTCATCACCTAAGATAAGCCTTATATGTAAGTTCCCTTTGCTTATTAAAATTGCCATCTACCAACCTAGAATGACTTGACTCTTTGCTCTCTCCCTGCCCTTCATGTATGGGGACCAGTTTGACTGGTTAGCCAGCCAGAAGACTGAAATGGGCTTTCGGAATGAGGCATCCATGGAGGAAATCCTGAGTTGGCTATCCTCTTCTATGAGGGGAGGGATGGACCATATGTCAGATATCTGTGGACTGTCATGTGAATATAGGAATAGCCCAAAAATGTTGGCTGTTTTAATGGGCTTGTGTGAGGAACTGCACATATTGCACTCTGGCAAAAAAAAGGAAATAAATGGCTACCACAATGCACTGGTCTCTACTGTGGGTAGTTATTGATGCCCAACTAGAGGCTGAATCTTGAATTTGAAAGTTACAAGAGCTGAGCTTATTGAAGAACATGTGAGTACCCACTACTCTGCCAGTTTTGGGGCTGGCAGACAAGGTAGGAGAACAGGATAATAAATGAGAGACCTTAGTGTCTTGTTTGCAAAGCTAGAAGAGCACAAGAGGCCTCAGCTTAAGATCCAGGTACTTGTGACAAAGCCTGATTAGCACACTAGGAGCTGGAATCTCTGGGAAAGTGATCAGCATGAAGAGGAATTTGTGGTGACTGACAGTGAAACAGACGAAATACACTATGTTGTCCAACCCATAATACAGAGTAAAATTTTAAACAGTTAATTACCCCAAGGGGTGCCTGGGTGGTTCTGTCGGTTAAGGGTCCAACTTTGGCTCAGGTCATGATCTCACGGTTTGTAAGTTCAAGCCCCGTGCCAGGCTCTGTGCTGATAGCTCAGAGCCTCAGAGCCTCAGAGCCTGGACTCTGCTTTAGATTCTGTGTCTCCCTCTCTCTCTGCCCCTCCCCTGCTCATGTTCTGTCTCTCTCTCTCTCTCTTAAAAATAAACATTAAAAAAAATTTTTTAAATACTTATTACCCCAAAATTTCTAGAAAACTTGCATTATTTCACATCCTTCATAAATTTTATCAAATTGTTGAAATGTAAACACCGCAGATTAACTGAAACATTGCCCACAGAAACTGAAGGAAAAAAAGTAGGGTATGGGAGGGGCTGCTTTTTAAAACAGACTGCTGTAGAAGTTCCCTTGCCCAAAAATCTAGTCCACAGCCTCCATAAGATCACAAATACCAAAAAAAACCCCAAAACTTTAGCCATGTGAGAGGGTACCTGATTCATGACTAGAGTTACAGATGAAAGCTATGGGGTTTCTGCTTGTGTCTGTATCTTTATATATATATATGAATACAAACTCATTATATATATATATATATATATATATATATATATATATATATATATGAATTTGTGTACATTAAAAAATCTATGCATTCAATGCAATCCCTATCCAAATAACATCATAACATCAGTATTTGGGGTGCCTGGGTGGCTCAGTTGGTTAGGAGACTGACTTTGGCTCAGGTCATGATCTCATGGTTCGTGAGTTCAAGCCCCGCATCACGCTCTGTGCTGACAGCCTGCTTCGGATTCTGTGTCTCCCTCTCTCTCTGCCCCTCCTCTGCTCACACACTCTCTCTCTCTGAAAAATAAACAAACATTAAAAAAATTTGTTTAAAGAAAATAACATCAGCATTCTTCACAGAGCTAGAACAAACGATCCTAAAATTTGTATGGAACCACAAAGACCCTAAATAGCCAAAGTAATGTTGAAAAAGAAAAGCAAAGCTGGAAGCATCACAATTCTGGACTTTAAGCTGTAGTAGGATAAAATGAAAATTTTAATATCAAAAGTGCATTGGTGCAAAGTTAGATTTTGGTTTTCTCTCTGTTAAAAGAACAAAATTTTCTTAGGTTATTGCCTGCTCTTAGTAAGAAATTGTAAACAAAAGTTTTTCTTTACCTTTAATGTAATCTGCCTAGAAAGAAAAGATTGTTTTGTCTTTATCAGGTCTTTAATTGCTTAAGAAAGCTGAGTCTTCTCTATTAAAAGAGCTAAGTTTTTTACAACTATTTAACATTGTATACATCAAATCTCATAAGAATCATTACCAAATAAGTGATGCTAAACTTATTGCATATTTGCATGAAATTCCTAAAAATCTGGTATGTCCTGGTACAATGTTACCACTCATAATTTTAAAATGTATGTCACAGAAAATTCCCTTGTCAACAGCATCATACTGAGCTTTTGCCTGGTCTTTAACCATGGCCATTTTTAAGTCTTCTGTCATTTACAGATAGTTACTGTTACTTAGTTGCTTTGTTAAAAGTGTTCTTGCAAAAGTGCTCCATCTTCAAGGAGATTCATGGGAGACTTTGACAAGTTTCTGATAACTAAGATCAATTTGCCTTTATCTGAGAAGGACAATAAGGAGCCCTTTGAGTGCTTCCCCAGTGTTACCTGCATAACCCAACAATATGTCATTCAATGGTAGCCCAGACCCATCCCTGTTCGCCTCCCCCATATCAGTAAAATAAGCCCGTCACATTGATGATATAATGTTAACATGAATGTTTGCCTCTGCTGCAGGATACTCTGCAGGCTTTGCTGAAACATCTACAGAGGAGAGAATGGGCAGTGGACCCACAAAAATTCAAGGACCAGACACTGCTGTAAGTTTTGGGAAATCATTTGGTCGGGTAAGATGCACACTGTCCCAAAAGCTACGATTCATAAGGTGCCAGTGTATCCAACCCCAAAGAATATGAAAGAGATACAGCCTTTATAGGGATTTTGGAGGACTTTTAATCCTTACCTAGCACATTGTCCCCATCCTTTATAACAGCTGGTTAAAAAAGTTGTGTGGGGCATGTATGGGAGTAGAGATCAGAGCAAAGTTCCCTTTGAACTCTGGGCATCTCCCCAGCAGGGCTACCATCCGAGTTAGATGTGTCTGAGACTTCTCAAGTTATGGGTCAGGCACTGTAGCAAAGACAAAGAAGAGAGTACCCTTAGGATTTTAGTCCCAGCTCTAAAAGGGGGCAAAACCCCCATACACCCCCATAGAGCAACTGTTCCTAGCAGTGTTCATAGCACTCCTCCAAGGACAGCCTCTCCCACAGCAGCCAATGCATCAACCAATGGGCTAAACTCAGAGTGGTTTGACTGGTGATTATTCATGAGCCCTTGCCATTAACCCTCTGGATACAGTTGGGCCACTTTAAAGAGATTAACCCTATGGCTTGGACAATGGAACACCGAGAGGTGGATAAATCATGAGTGTGCCCTTTTGGGTTCAGGATGTGTGTGTGTGGGGGGGGGGGGGGTGGGGAGGGGAGACACCTGGGTTCATTTGCAACAGCGTGAGGCAGTCCTCACTGCTTTCCATGTCCCAGCTCATAAGGTACTGACAACCCCCTGACAATCAAGATGCAGATGCCCTGGTTCAGATATGAGCCCTAGCAACTGATCGTTCAGTAGACATAGCAGATTGGGTACACAGAAAGTGTGACTATCACAGTGCCCAGGTGGGAGGACATATTCCAAGGATCCCTGATTCCATGGATACTGCCTTGAAATACAGTAAATTGGTTAACACAGTAACAGCATGTCCTGTGTGTTGTAAACAATGCCTAAGGCAACTGCCAAAGGAGTCTGGGGCCATCCACCAGAGTCCCCCACCAACAAGGGACTGGCAGACTGATTATATTGGCTCCCTCACTCTGAGTGAGGGTTCTAAACATGCCTCGGTTTATGTGGACACTGCATTTGACCTAACACAAGCTTTCCCCTATCACTATGCAAACCAGTTTACCACCATTAGGGGATTAAGAAAGTTAAATACCATGTATAGATACCCTCATCAACTAGATATTCATCTGGGGGTCATATGTCAAAAGTCATGATTTGCAAGACTGGGCAAAAGAACATGACATTGAACACAGGTTCCATCTCCCCTATAATCCACATGCAGCAGGATTGGTAGAAAGAAAAAATGTAATATTAAAATAGCAGATAAAATTCCTACCAGGTAAACCCACCTTCGCCAAGTAGATTAAAGTACTGCCTCCAGACTTTATTACCTTTGAATGATTAACTAGTAGGGCCTATTGTTCCATGTGCAGGACTAGGTACCTCTGCCAAGGCACCCAATATCATAAAGGTATGGAAGTCTCAGGAAACAGCCATTGCCCTCATCTCTCACTATGGATCAATATGCTGTGCTGCTGAGAACAACAAACTCTATCAAGCCTAAAAAAGGAGTTATCTATTGAAATTTACATTGGAATGTCCTTCTGGTTGGGGTTAGTTACTTCACACCCCTGAGTGAGAGGAAACTTTGTCTTACTATAAGCTGGACCAGTTAAAATGCACTCAACCTGGCCTGGAACATGCATGATTGGAAGAGGGAATATGGGAGTCCTGGTCTTGTATATCCTATCCCCAGGCCATCTCCTCTTGCCTGATACCCAGCCAACATGTATAGTATGTACAATCCAGTCAAGTTTCTGAAGCTTCCAACATCCCTCTCCTCAAAGCCAGGTGAGCACGTTATGTTTTTCCACTAGTATGGTCATTTGGCCACTGTCTTTGTTCCTTCTATTGGCTTAGAGGACATTATAGCATACACAGAAACCCTTACTAAATTCACAAAGCAAACCCTGAATGATAGCCAACAAAGCCTGGCCTGACTGAATACTAAAATGTCTCTAATGAGAAAAGCCATCCTCCAAAATAGAATGGCCTTGGACATTACTACTGCCTTGCAAGGAGGCACCTGTACCACTATGCAAGCAAAATGTTGTTTTCACACCTGATGAACATGCTAACATATCATCTATATTTAATCATATGAGGACACAAATGAATGCTCTGAGTGATCTGATCTCCAGACTAGGGGACATAAGTCAGTGGTTTGGATCACGGGCTCTTAGTAGAAAAGTTGTCACCAATTTTAAGAATCATTGTCTTAATCTGTGTTTTCCCTTAAATTTATCCATACTGTTGCTGTGGCATTTGCCTCCAATGCAGTCAGATAGCCACCAAAGGAGCCACCTCCATGCTAGTGAAACCCCTTGCTGGCCCAACAAGGCAAATTGTGAAAGAGGGAGGTATATGAGACAGTCAGAGTTGATCATAGGGGGTGGAATGTTGGAGGTCATCAAGACATGATCACTGGTTGACCTGTGGGCTAGACCTAGGCCATTAAAGATTCTTACCTCCTTCCCTGTCCTTGGAATATAGGTTCCACTTGCCTTCTCAACTTCCAGAAGCTGCCCCAATGACACAGCCTTGAGACAGTAATTCTGAGTAGGGTGCTGAGATCATCTGGATGATATATGCAATTAAGCCCAGTTAATGCCTCTATATAAACTTTTAAATTTGACAGGTGAGTGCAGAAATCTACTCATCTTGTTGTCACCCAAGATAAGCCTTATATATTAGTTCCTTTTGCTTATTAAAACTTGCCATCTACCAACCTGGAATGACCTACCTCTGTCTTTAGTCTCTCCCTGTCCTCTGTGTATGAGAATCAGTTTCAGATTACACCTGGAAAACTCCTACACCAACACATTGGAGCTTGTGAACCAACATGGATATTAAGCTTGAGGAAATGAAGACTAACTCAAAGAGATATCTGCACCCCCATGTTCACTGCATTATTTACAATAGCCATGATAGGAAACAACCTAACGTTCCATCAATATATAAATGGATAAAGATGAAGGGCACCTGGGTGGCCCAGTTGTTAAGCTTCTGACTTTGGCTCAGGTCATGATCTTGCAGGTCATGCTTTCAAGCCCCGTGTGGGACTCTGTGCTGATGGCTCAGAGCCTGGAGCTTGCTTCAGATTATGTGTTTCCCTTTCTCTCTGCCCCTCCTCTGCTTGCGCTCTGTCTCTCTCTCTCTCTCAAAAGTAAACAAACATTTAAAAAATTTTTTAATTAGATGGTTAAAGATTATGTGATATACACATGCACACACACAACAGAAAACTATTCATCCATAAAAAATAAAATCTTGAGGAGGAGAAGTTAAGATGACATAGAAGGAGGACCCTGGGCTTTCCTTATCCCTAAAACACAGATGTATTGAGGTCAGATCCCTTGGAACACCCAGGAAATCAAGCTGAAGACTGGCAAAAGGATCTCCACGGTTAGAGGGAGACAGCTTGGCAGGTTCAAGGCTTATTTTAACAATAATATCAAAGCACACCTAGTTAAAGTTTCAAGCACTCCACCACTGAAAGCAAGGAGAAGCTCTACAGAGGACTGACCAGTAAGAAAGAGCAGCCAAAACACAACAGCAAGAGGGCATGCACACAGTATACACCAGAAACACTTCCTGGAGTGCCAGGCCCTAGACAGTGTATGACCCCCTTTTTAAAAAATTTTTCAAAAATGTTTATTTATTTTTGGGAGAGAGAGAAGGAGGAAGAAAGGGAGAGGGGGAGAGGGAGGGAGAGAGACAGGGAGAACAAGCAGGGTAGGGGCAGAGAGAAGGGGACAGAGGATCCAAAGCAGACTCTGCATTGACAGCCCAATGCAGGGCTCAAACTCATGAACCACGAGATCATGACCTGAGCCGAAGTCAGATGTTTAACCAACTGAGCCACCCAGGCGCCCTGTATGACTCCTTTTTAATATAGCATTACTCTCAGGTGCAGGAAACATAACAACCTTTTAAAACTTGCAAAACACAGAAACTTAGCCAAAATGACAAGATGGAGGAATTCTCCCCAAAAGAAAGGTCAAAAAGAAATCTCAGCCAGGGACTTGCTCAAAACAGATATAAGCAACAAATGTGAACAAGAATTTAGAACAACAGTCATAAGACTACTAGCTGGGCTTGAAAAAGCATAGAAGACACCAGAGAAACCCTTGCTACAGAGATTAAAGACCTAAAAACTAGTAAGGCTGAAATTAAAAAATGTTATAACTGAGAAGCCAAACTGACTGGATACAGTCACAATGAGAGTTAAAAAAGCAGAGGAGAGAAAAGGCGATACAGAAGATAAAATGATGGAAAATAATGAAACTGAAATGAAAAGGGAAAGGAAACGGTTACATCACAAAAGGAGACTTATGGAACTCAGTGGTTCCATAAGGCAAAATAATATCCATATCATCGAAGTCCCAGAAGAAGAGCAGGAAAAAGGGGCAAATGGTTTATTTGAATAAACTTTAACACAGAACTTCCCTAATCAGGGGAAGGAAACAGGCATTCAAGTCCAACAGGCACAGAGAACCCCACCCTCAAAATCAACAAAAACAGGTCAACACCAAGACATATCATAGTGAAACTTCCAAAATACAAAGATAAAGAGAGAATTCTGAAAGCAGCTAAAGACAAAAGGTCCTTAACCTACAAGGGTAGACACATATGGTTAGGAGCAAACCTGTCCACTGAAACTTCACAGGCCAGAAGGGAGTGGCAGGAAACATTCAATGTGCTGAATGGGAATGCAAATTGGTGCAGCCATTATGGAGAACAGCATGGAGGTTCCTCAAAAAAACTAAAAATAGAACTACCCTTCAATCCAGCAATTTCACCCTATGATCCAGCAATTAAATAGTTAGGTATTTACCCAAAGGACACAAAAGTATAGATTCAAAGGGGTACATGCACCTCAATGTTTATAGCAGCGTTATCAACAACAGTCAAACAAACTATGGAGAAAGCCTAAATGTCCATCCAATGATGAATGGAAAAAGAAGATGTGGTTTGTATATATTATGGAATACTACTCAGCCATCAAAAAAATTGAAGTCTTGCCATTTGCAATAATGTGGAAATAGCTAGAATGTAGTACACTAAACAAAATATTTGAATCACAGAAAGACAAGTATCATATGATTTCACTCATATATGGAATTAGAGAAGACAAATGAACATAGGGGAAGTTGGGGGGGGGGTGGAGAGAAGAAAGGGAAACAAACCACACAAGACTCTTAATGATAGAGAACAAACTGAGCGTTGATGAAGGGAGGTGGGTGGGAGCTGGGCTAGATGGATGATGGAAATTAAGGAAGGCACTTGTTGTGATAAGCACTTGTATGTAAGTGATGAATCAATGAATTATAGTTCTGAAACCAATATTGCACTGTATATTAACTAAAATTTAAATTAAAAAAAGAAAAAGAAAAAATAAAATTTTGCCATTTGGGACAAGATGCATAGACCTTAAGGGCATTATGCTAAGTGAAATAAAGTCAGATAGGGAAACACAAATACTGTATGATCTCACATAAGTTTGGAATTAAAAAAAAAAAACAGACTCATAGATAGAAGAGATTGGTCATTGCCCGTGGCCAGGGGTGTGGGGATCAAAAGGTACAATCTTTCAGTTATAAGTCCTGAGCATGTAATTTAGAGACCATGGTGACCATAGTTAGCAACACTGTATTGTATAAAAACATAACTCATTCTACTGTGTTTTTGCTTTATCTCACTTTGCAGATATTGCATTTTTTTTTATAAATTAAAGGTTTGTGGCAACCCTAAGTCAAGCAAATCTATTGGTGCCATTTTTCCAAAAGCATTTGCTCACTTCCTCTGTGTCACATTTTGGTAATTTTCACAATATTTCAAACTTTTCAATTATTACTACATTTGTTATGGTGATCTGTTATCAGTGATCTTTGATATTACTGTTGTAATTGTTTTGGGGTGCCAAAAACTGCACCCATATAACACAGACTTAATTGATAAATGTTGTGTATGTTCTGACTGTTCCACCAACCAGCAATTCCATTCTCTCTCCTTGGGCCTCCTAATTCCCTGAGACAAAACAATCTTTAAACTAGGACAATTAGGGGCGCCTGGGTGGCTCGGTCGGTTAAGTGTCAGACTTCAGCTCAGGTCATGATCTTGTGGTCCGTGAGTTTGAGCCCCACGTCGGGCTCTGTGCTGACTGCTCAGAGCCTGGAGCCTGTTTCAGATTCTGTGTCTCCCTCTCTCTCTGCCCCTCCCCTGTTCATGCTCTGTCTCTCTCTGTCTCAAAAATAAATAAACGTTAAAAAAACATTTTTTTAAAATTAAAAAAAAAAAAAACTAGGACAATTAATAACACTAAAATCGCCTCTAAGTGTTCAAGTGAGAGGCAGAGTTTCTGTCTCTCACTTTAAATCAAAAGCTAGAAATGATTACATTTGGTGAGGAAGTGTTGGAACTGGAGACCAGCTGAAAGCTAGACCTCTGGCACCAAACATTCAATTTGTGAATGCAAAGGAGAAGTTCCTGAAGGAAATTAAAAGTGCTATTCTAGGGAACACACAAATGATAACAAAGTGAAGCAGCCTTATTGCTGATATGGAGAAAGTTTCAGTGGTCTGGATAGAAGATCAAAGCAGCCACAGCACTCCCTTAAGCCAAAGCCTAATCCAGAGCAAGGTCCTCACTCTCTTCAATTCTATGAAGGCTGAGAGAGGTGAGTAAGATGCAGAAGAAAAGTCTGAAGCTAGCAGAGGTTGTTTCATTAAGGAAAGAAGCCATTTTCATAACATAAACGTACAAGTTGAAACAGCAGCAAGTTATCCAGAAAACCTAGCTAAGATAATTAATGAAGATGGCTACACTAAACAACAGATCTTCAATGTAGACAAAACAGCCTGCTGTTGGAAGAAGATGTTATCTAGGACTTTCAGAGCTAGAGAGAACTCAATGCCTGGCTTCAAAGGAGAAGCTGATATTCTTAACAGCTAATGCAGCTGGTGATTATAAATTGAAGCCCATGCTCATTTGCCATTTTGAAAAGGGTCCTTGAGAACCGTGCTAACTCTACTCTGCTCATGTTCTATCAAAGGAACAACAAAGCCTGGATGACAGCACGTCTGTTTATAACATGGTTTACTGAATATTTTAAGCTCAATTGACAATGCACTTGATCACCCAAGAGCTCTTATGGAGATATATAATAAAATTAATGTTACCTTCATTCTTGCTAACACAACATCTATTTTGCACCCCATAGATCAAAGATTAATTTTCACTTTCAAGTCTTACTAAGAAGACTTAATTTTTAAGGCTATAGCTTCCATAGATATGATTCTTCTGATGGATATGGGCAAAATAAACGGAAAACCTTTTAGAAAGGATTCACCGTTCTAGATGCCATTAAGAACATCCATGATTCATAAGAGGTCAAAACAGCAACATAAACAGGAGTTTAGAAGAAGTTGCTTCCAACTTTCATGGATGACTTTGATGGGTTCAAGACTTCAGAGGAGGAAGTGATTGCAGACATGGTAAAAATAGCAAGAAAACTACAATTAGAGGTAGAAACTAAAGGTGTGATTGAATTGCTGCAATCTAACGATAAAATTTGAATGGATGAGGAGCTGCTTCTAATGGATGAACAAAGAAAGTAGCTTCTTGAGAAGGAATCTACACCTGGTGAAGATATTGTAAAGAGTGTTGGAATGACAACAAAAGGCTTAAAATATTACGTAAACTAAGTTGATAAAGCAGCAGTAGGGTTTGAGAAGGATTGATTCTAAATCTGAAAGGCATGTGAGTAAAATGCTACCAAATAGCATTGTGTGCTACAGAAAAATCATCAGTGAAAAGAAAAGTATTGATGCACCAAATTCATTGTTATCTTAAAGAAATTGCCACATCCACTCAACCTTCAGCAAGGCCATCCTGATCAGTCAGCAGCTATCAATATCAATGCAAAACTCTCCACCAGCAAAAAGATTACTACTCAGATGATGGTAGCATTTTTTTTAGCAACAAAGTATTTTTAAGTTAAGTTTGTACATTGTGTTTTTAGACATATTGCTATTGCACATTTAATAGACTACAGTATAGTATTAACATTACTTTTATATGCACTGGAAACCAAAAAACTCATGACTTTCTGTATTGTGACATTTGCATTATCACAGTGGTCTAGAACTAAACCTGCTACATCTCTGAAATACACTAAAAGTTGCTAAGAAAGTATATCAAAGTATATCTCAAAAGTTTTTACCACAAAAAAAGAAAAAAGATTTGGGGGATGGATTTTAAATCGTCTTATTGTGGTGATCAATTCATAGTATATACAGATAACAAATCATTACACTGTACACCTGAAACTAATTTATGTCAATAGTATCTCAATAAAAAGGAAATTTAACTGAGAAAGCATATTTAAAAAAAAAAAAACACCACAGTGATAACTGCTTGAGGCAAGATCCAAAGACGAATGAAAATTAGTGAAACTCCAGGGTGAAACAAGACATTTGCATAACCTCAAAATATCTCCTTCAAAATGTTTATTAATATGGTGATTTTAATATATGTCCACAAATTCTGTGATACTCTCTCTGGGATGGAATCCTTCTAACAAAGAGTACAGAAAAGAAAAATGGTAACTTTACAGAAGAGAAACTGGAGACACAACCTTAACCAAGTCATCAAAGTTAATATCAGCAATAGCTGCTAACATCATGTACTCCCAAATATGCTATGAGAAGTGAACTTCACCTATGTAGTCGTCTCCCCAAATACTCTTATCTCTTGCATAACCATGAGAAAACATTAGGCAAACCCAAATTTAGGGCCATTCTACAACGTATTCAATCACTACTCTTCAAAAGTGTCAAGGTCATGAAAAAAAGCAAAAACTGAAAACTATCACAGGCCACAGAAGACTAAGACGGGACCACTAAGTGCAATGTAATATCCTGGATTGAATGGACATTAATTGAAAAACTAGTGAAATCCTAATGAAGTGTATAGTATAGTTAGTAGTGTTGTATTAATACCAATTTCTTAGGTTTGAAAATTGTGCTATTGTTACATATAATGTTAACAATAAGGAGGGGCACCTGGTGGCTCAGGTTAAGCGACTGACTTCGGGCTCAGGTCATGATCTCACGGTCTGTGAGTTCAAGCCTGTGTTGAGCTCTGTGCTGACAGCTTGGAGCCTGGAGCCTGCTTCAGATTCTTTGTTTCCCTCTCTATCTCTGCCCCCTCTCCTGCTTGCCCTCTCTCTCAAAAGTAAGTAAACATAAAAAAATAATAATGTTGACAATAAGGAAAACTGAATGGAAGAGTATAAGGAAACTGTGTTATCTTTACAATTCTTCTGTAAATCTAAAATTATTTCAAAATAAAATATTATTTATATACACTTTAAGAGTAATTTTTATGCATTCCTTTAACTTCTTGGCCTTCTATTTCCATTCCATGTCCCTCCTCAAATTAGATCCTAATGTAATTACATGTTTTTGTACTCAGAAGTTTTATTCATCCCTATCATACTCTTTGGCAACACCATTTGAATTTTTTAATTTCCTGTAAGCAAAAGTCTCTAAATGTTAAGGAAAAGAATTCTGCTTTGAATTATCATTACAATTATTAATGGGCATTTGATCAAAGCGACATATCAATACATTTTGGTAATCACTAGAGAAAAATATGCCTTTACTGAAAATGCATTACTTGTAAGAGGAATTAAGGTTTTTGTTTTCTTCCAATTAGCCCACGTATTTGTGGACGGATATTACTCCTTGCTATAATGAGGTAGAATACCATCAATTCTATTCTTTTTCTTTTAAAATGATTTAACCCTTGAGAAATCTTGCCTATATAAAAAAAGTAGGGGAGCATTTATATATTGTAATAATGCTATCACTCAATTCTTCAATTCCTTCTGCGTTACTTGCCAAACTCGATTGGTAATTTACTAAAGAAAAATAGAGCCAGGCATTAGCCAGAAGGTAAATTAAGTAAGTAGTCACAGGTATAGTGTGGTCTTAATATTCTCCTTAGGAAAGAGGGGAGGGCTTGAGTCTTTACAAGGCGATTCTTTTAAGGTTATTTCACTAAAAAAAAAAAAAAATCAGCCCCCTTGGATTTGGGCCAAAATGGACTTAGCATACATCAAAATCCTATCTACAACACCATAATGTATATAGATTAAAAAATAAATTGCCTTCATGGGTAAATTTAATTTACCATCTGTCAGCTAACACCTCCATTAGGGTCTCCTTCAACCTTCACGAGTGCAAAGAATTGAAGAAAACACCCACAATGGGTTTATCACTCAGATATTACAGCCATTAGCTTTCAATGTCCCCACCTGTTTCAATGATTGTTCATTGTTTGGTACCAGCAGTGAAACTAATGCAAAGCCCAAAGTTTTTTTTTTTTTTCCTGTAAACAGTAAAGGCACTGTTGAGGCCAATCCTTGTCCACAGGGGCCTTCTCAGCATAACCAGGGATAAAACGAAAAGTTTCTTTGAAACCATCCACACATTGGTACCCCAGGGACACCCCCAAGCACCCCGGCTCTAACACAGTGCTTCAGGAAAACGGTAGCGCCAGGTGTGTGGAGGGCATTGGGTACGACAGTAGAAATGCCTGGCTGCGCAGCTTTACCTGACTTCCGTGGCAGTGAGGGCCCCTTAGGGGGGTCTGGGTACCCACGCTCAGAGAGAACAAGGTCGGCATCACAGGACGTCGAATGCGTGACGCCCTACGTCTCTCCGTTTGTTGACGCAGGCTGCACAGCCCAGAGGGCACTGCCATGGCGCTGGCGCAGGCGCGAGCGCGGGGGCGGGAGCACAGCCCTGCAGACGGTTGGTAATTGGATGAAGAGGGTTGTGGGGTGTTAGTCCGCGTACTGCTGGGACGCCACCAGGCAGCTTTTGAAAGATGCAATTCTGGCCTCGTGAGCCTTGAAGCCCGAGGTGGAACCGGGAGGAGGAAGCAACGGCGGTGGCAGCTGCGGCTGGCGAGCCCCCGGCCTGCCGCTAGGTCTCCGACCTACAGGGCAGGAAGCACAATTTTGGTGGGTGGGAGTTGGGCTGGAATCGGCCTTTGAGAGTCTTATGTTTTTATGTTTTCTTTTCTGTTTTTCTCTGACCCCCGGGTAGATGTAGGGGCTTTTCCGGCCAACTGTTTTTTTTTTGTTGTTTTTTTTTTTTGTTTTTTAATTTTTTTTTTCAACGTTTATTTATTTTTGGGACAGAGAGAGACAGAGCATGAACAGGGGAGGGGCAGAGAGAGAGGGAGACACAGAATCGGAAACAGGCTCCAGGCTCTGAGCCATCAGCCCAGAGCCCGACGCGGGGCTCGAACTCACGGACCGCGAGATCGTGACCTGGCTGAAGTCGGACGCTTGACCGACTGCGCCACCCAGGCGCCCCTCCGGCCAACTGTTTTGACTCTTCGTTACCCTTTTGTAGCAGCACTTAGGGAAGGGCTATAGGCGGGATGAATCCCGTGCCTGTTAAAACTCTAGTTACAAAGCAGTCATGACATAAGTTAACGAGATTTAGTTCTATGTCGTGTGTGTTCAAGCCATTTATGGGAATATATATTATTTTTAATTTCAGATTACTTTTATCTAGTACTTTGTTTTTTTGTTTTCTGCCAATTTTCGTATCATTTATAGGCGAGAAAATGTCTGGCAACAATGACTGGTTTCAGAGTTCCCGGGTCCCTAGCTTTGCTCAGATGCTGAAAAAGAACTTGCCAGTTCAGCCATCAGCCCAGACGGTAGCTACACCCACAGGATATTCTTCAGAAAGTTACAGCCTGTCGAATATGGCATCCAAGGTTACGCAAGTGACGGGTATGACTTCTTTTTCATTTGCAATAATGTCTGAGTTAAGAATCTGGGATGGCTAGTAAGTATTGTTGAGCCTCCAGTTTAAATGTTCCCTGACTATATATCCATTTACCAGCGGCTGTGTCCCATCTGGAACTCAGATTTGACTCTGAACACTGAAGGAGACCTGTAGAAATCTTTCCCCTTGCTATGCAATTATTTTACTATTTAACCACTTAAAGGGTGTCTTGCTTTTTTGAGGTGCAGTTGTGTTAGCCCCCTCAGGGAAGAGACTGAATTTACACTGGTTTCTATTCCATATATCACTGAGATTAAGTACAAAGCAGGGACAAACACCTAAAGTCAATTGAATTCGAAGTGAAAAGTAATATAAAACAGTGAATGGGAAACAAACTTGTCTTAGTCCCAGGACTATGTCCTCAGTCTAGGTCTTAGTGACATCATGTGTAAAAAAATGACTTTTGAGAGCCTCTGAAAACCTTGACCTCACTTAATGTTATGACAATGATAGTACTTCTTTGCAAATAGTTTGAGTACTCCAAAAGGTATTTGCTTCAACAGGTTGCACTTATCATGTGTGCCAAAATTTTTTAGTAGAAACTTACCTGTAATGAAAAACAATTAGATCTATCAGGGACAATCTTCCATTTTAGGGGAGGATTTAGTGCTTTTACTTTTTTTATTATTATTATTTTACAGAACTGACCACTGTAAACATTTATTTTTAGGTAATTTTCCAGAACCATTGCTTTCCAAAGGTCTTGCATCTACTTCAAATCCTGTCCTTCCTCCAAAAAAAATACCCAAGGAATTTATAATGAAATACAAACGTGGAGAGATAAATCCTGTGTCAGCTTTGCACCAATTTGCACAAATGCAACGAGTTCACCTTGACCTTAAGGAAACAGTAACAACAGGCAAGTGGAAAGTTGTATCTGGTTATTGCAGTACTGGAAAATACTTTCCTATGAAAAGCATAGCAAACGGGTGCCTAGATGGCTCAGTGGATTAAGTGTCCAACTTCAGCTCAGGTCATGATCTCATAGTTCATGGGTTTGAGCCCCATGTTGGGCTCTGTGCTGACAGCTCAGAGCCTAGAGCCTGCTTCAGATTCTATATCTCCCTCTTTCTCCACACCTCCCCTGTTCGTGCTCTGTCTCTCAAAAATGTTAAAAAAACATTTTTTTTTAAAGCAGAGAGTACAAGTGGTACTAAATTTGGTTATTTTCTATATTCATGTAATGTTGGGGTTAGGTAACTAGTATGTTTTGACAAATATACTTCAGAAATTTTTATATTCATACTTTTCTGCAAATAACATACATGTACAAAATTTTTCTAATCACTGAATTTTAATTTTTTGTGTGTGGCTAGTTGAACTGAAATCCCGTTAGTGAAATTCAAGTGAAATGAACTGAAATTCAAATGAAATTCTGAATTTCACTTCTAAAAGTGAAACTAGGACTTGGATAGTATATCGAAAATAGTATATGATGGATACCCTTTCTGCAGATGTGTGTGACTATTTTCTCCATTCTCACTTAAACCACCTCCCAACCAGAAGGGTCTTTTACCACATTGTGCCTGTGGAAGGCTGCAGGAGTAAAGATCAAATAAAATGCAAACAGCAGCCTCTGATCTCTTTACCTTATGACCAATGATTAGATAGAACTTTCGGAAAGTAGAGGGATAAGAAAATAAATGCTCTTGGGGTGCCTGGGTGGCTCAGTTGGTTGAGTGTCTGACTTCGGCTCAGGTCATGATCTCATAGTTCATGAGTTCAAGCCCCACGTCGGGCTCTGTGCTGGCAGGTCAGAGCCTGGAGCCTGCTTCAGATTCTGTGTCTCCCTCTCTCTCTGCCCCTTCCCCACTCATGCTCTGTCTCTCTCTGTCTCTCAAAAATGAATAAATGTAAAAAAAATTTTTTTTAAGAAAATAAATGCTCTTAACAGGTATTGACAGGCTAAAAGTATGAGTCAAAGAAACACAATCCTTAAAAATATATATATATGTGTACACATGTGTGGGTTCCTATGGGTATTTGTATATAAAAACACATTATTAAGTAGCTTGGTTTTTAAATTTTCTCTTACTGATACTAACTTTTGCCAACATGGGTCTCAAGGTATCTTTGCAAAAGGATTTAAAGTTTTTGAGATTTTAACAAAGATTGTCATAGTGAAGTCAAGTTTCCAGTCTGTTGTTTTGAATGAAATAACTGGTAAACATGTGACAAAAATAGAGTCTTAATATCGCGGGTGGGAGTTTTCCAAGGTCTAGTCACTGTAGGTGGGATTACTTCGTGATTGGTACTGTGGACTTTATTTTTGTGTCACTAGTTGTATTTCCCTCCATTCTTCTCAGAATGCTCTTGGAAAATGTAAGCTGTTGGTCATAGTAAGAAAAAAAATGTGAGGGCAAATCTTCATTGAACTTAGTAAAAGCTGCTCACAACTACAACCCATTGATAAGTAATGATATTTACTTTATGTGTATACTACTAGTTGAATAATCTGAATGAGTAGGTTTAATAATGACACCAGAGTATATTTTAACAACTCTACAGGTGATTTAGATACATACTAAAGTTTGAGAACCTGAAGCATGATGGGATGAAGCTTAAAGGCTCAGTACTCTGACACAGAGGTCTTATTCACAAATTTGATGGGTCATATCTCACACATAATAATCTCACCCTTGTTAAATAAATGTACAAAATATTACAAGGTTTAGTAAGTTGGGACGGGAACCTAGGTGATCATAATGAAGGAATTTGGGAAACTGAAGTCATAGATGGTGGGAGGAAAGCAATTTACTCAAATGTAGTCAGGAGTTACTTGTAAAACTTTGATATATATGGAAACTCAGAAGTTAGTGTAATATGTAAGGAAGTAATAATAACAGTGATGATGGGGCTTATGTGGAGTGACGCTGTACCTAGCCATCCATAACGAGTAGAGACTTGAATTAACTAGAGAACTTCTAAAGTCTGAATACCAACAAGTAAAACTTGAACTGGAAAAATCTTTGGCCTATAAATTTAGATAATTCCACTTCAGTTTTCATTAGGCAAATATGAAAACTAGGTAAAAGTAATTGTGTAAAACTAATCCTTCTAGGAATTTTGGATGACTGGACATTCAGTATAAAACTGTTGTTTGTTTTGGTTTTCCTCGTGAATTCTCTCCCCTCCACTTGCCTTTAAAGTTATGGTGGTTTGAATTGCTTACCATGACACCCTGATTGGTTCACAGGATTTCTTCCAAGGGGTATTTTTGTTCTGGGGCTTACAAGAGTATCAGAGTACTCAGAAGGTGGGAGAAGAGAGATGTTGCCAGAGGCTCCACATTTTACCTTTGTTGGTCATTCAGTAGATATTTGGGTGCTTTCTATTGCCAGGTATTTCTTTATACAAGACCCTGTCCCTCCATGTATGATCTATACTCTAAAGCTGGCCCTACTGTTCATGCTGAATTTGGAGCTAACCTGGTTGCCTGATGAATTCCTCAGAACTGGTTCAGGGGTTCATCCAGCTTTGCTTTTAACCTGCATTGGCTGTGGGGCACCTGGGCGTCTCAGTCGGTTAAGCGTCCGACTTCAGCTCAGGCCACAATCTCACTGTCCATGGGTTTGAGCCCCACATCAGGCTCTGTGCTGACAGCTCAGAGCCTGGAGCCTGCTTCGGATTCTGTGTCTCCCTCTCTCTCTGCCTGTCCCTCTGCTTTGCATGCTCTCTCCTTTGCACTCTCTCTCTCTCTCTCTCTATCTCTCAAAAATAAAGAACATAAAAAAAATATTTAACCTGCATTGGCTGTAATAAATAAAATAAAATAAAACACAAAACTAATAGGCCAAGATAGTTTTCCACAGTGTTTGTACTAGGATATTTTTCTTTATAAAATGTCATTTGCAAGAACATATTATGAATTGTTGCAGCATTCATTCTGGCTTCTTTTTCAAGGTAATGTTATGGGACCATATTTTGCTTTTTGTGCTGTGGTGGATGGTGTTCAATATAAGACTGGACTGGGACAAAATAAAAAGGAGTCTAGATCCAATGCAGCAAAATTAGCTCTTGATGAGCTTCTACAATTGGATGAACCTGAGCCAAGAATTTTAGAAACATCAGGTAAATACTCTTGATTATAAATGTTTGTAAAATTAATCTTTTTCCAGAAGGAATCACCAAAGGATTTGTTAATGAAGAATTATTTGGCAACTACAGGAGAGAAATGGCAGAATTTATTTTCTTCCATTGCTGATTGCTGACATATTTAATATTAGTTAAAATGCTCCTGTATAGGGGATTGAGTACACCCATTGTGATGAGTACTGCGTAACAAACGTATAGAATTGTTGAATCACTATATCATACACCTGAAATTAATATAATGCTGTATATTAATTATACTTGAATTAAAAACAAAATAAAAATAATAGCAAAGGAAAGAATACAAAGATTTTATATAAAAGAAAAAAATACTCTTGTATATTTCAGCACCAAATTATATGAACATGTTGGCTGAATTATCTGATAATTTGTCAGATTCTCAAGAGCTTCGTATCCAGAAACTTGATTTTCTCTGTAGTTCATTGGGTTCTTATTATGCGCTTTAATACTGTGCATTTAATGCTTAGAGTTTTTAAATGCAATTTTTGTGAAGTTGGCTTATATTAAATTCAGTGATGGTAGAGTTATTGGAGAAAATAATGGCCTAAAGTAACACAGCAAATAGGTTAAGTGTAAATTCCAGAATTAATTGCTGAAGGTGGAATATTGACTCTGAACAGACAAGTTATTTGCCCTCTAAATGCAAGCTTCATCATTTAAAAAGGGAGGACATTAAAAAAAAGAATAAATAAAAAATAAAAAAAACATAAAAAGTGGGGACACCAATAGTAACTACCTCCTATGCTGTTATTAGAATTAACTAAGTAATGTATGCAAAGCCCTTACCTAGTGTTTAGTGAATAATTTGTAATGAAATGATGGTAGCTTTTATTACTAATAATCAATTTGAGGAATATGTTACCATGGTGTATATGCTAGCATAGTAAGCAAATTTTGTCATAGTGAGCAATTTTTGCGCGTTTAACGGTAGATTACATTTTGGTTCATCTGTAAATGATAACTTTAAAAAAAGAAAAATCTGATTTAAACAGAGATCATAAACTCATTCTTTTTAAATACAAATCATCACTTTATTTATTTTACTACTGGGCTTTTTTTTTGGTTTGTTTTTAGTCTATTCATTTTGTTTTTCTTAATACTTAAACTTTTTGTTCTATGTTCAACTCTTCTTTCATGTATCTTTATTTTTGTTGTTTAAAACTAATAATTAAAAATGATTTATTTTGCCACATCTTGTGAGTTTTGATGTGTGGTTTTTTCATTGTTTTCAAATAGTTTGTCATACTTTGGATTTATTAAGTACTTAAGAACGTACTTTGTTAATTTTCACGTTATTTTCTCTTCACTATTTTTCAGGTTTATTAATTAAAGGGCTAGGTATGATGATTCTGGTACATGTCTTATACATGCTGGCACTATAAATGTCATTATCCTTATTTTATTGAAATGCTTTCATTTTTACATGTTATTTGACCTATAGAGCAGTGATGCAGTGATTTCATGGTGTTACAGTGTATATTTTTTTAATTCAATATAAAATAACTTTTTTATCTTGTATATTTTATGTTATATATGTTTTGGTCTTGAATTTTTTGAAATTCTCAGATTGATACTTTGTTAAACTTTGTATTGGTCCAGTGTCTTTATCCTATTGTTTTGTTTTTAATGATTTTCTTTTGTGCATAAAATTAGATTTTTTGACCTAGTCAATAAATGTTTCAATAAAAAGCTTTAACATTTGCACTTATTATGAATGTCTGATGTCATGTTATGCATTTTTTTTCCTTTTGTCCTCTGGATAACGTTTTGACTTTTTTTCTTTTAAATATTTAGAAGGTACTGATTTTAACCTAGAAATTCCTTCCTAATATGAAATCACTTTTGATAATTTTGAGTTCTGATTTTATCATTTGATAATTTTGTCATCTTTACTAGTATTCGTTTTTGTCCATCATTCATTTATCCATTCTCACACTGCTTTATGCCCTGAGTGAACAAATTTTACTCACCTAGAGCTTAGTGTGACAAGTGATTTATTTAGATTTATTTTTTTATAGATATGCCTTTGCCTTTCCAGAGTCTTTAACAAATTAATGTAAAATGTAGAACCTGTGACAAATAATATTCTTAAGACATTCTTTCAGTTTATTTATTGAAATCCTTTATATGTGATTATTTTATCAGCTATCAGCCCATCTAGGTACGTCCCCAGCAATATTTTCCCAGTTTCCTTCCAATAGTAGCATGCAGCAGAATGAATAAATCAATAAATGTTTTCAGGATGTACTATGTTCCAGGGCCTGTGGTAGGTGCTGAGGATCTAGAATTACATAAGACCTGTCCTCTACTGTCAGGGAGCTAAGATGTAAAATGCTTTGTTAAAATTAAGTTAAAATCTATCTACACAATTTCCCAAGCATCTAACTTAATCATCAGAAAATGTTTATGATTGGCTTCTAATGATAAATACTTCAAAATGCTTATTTAGGGCTAGCAAATGTTTTGCCTGGTGGGATATGATTTTTAGTTTTTAAATATCTATCTTTTCCCTTTTTTGTGAAAATTAAAACATTTTCCCATCTCCACTGGTACCACTTTTATTTTCAATACCATTGTTTTCTCAAAAAGTGCCAATAGTGCCTTAATTATGACTAAAAGTTTTTAATAATGTATTTTCTGTGGTCACAGAGCCTGGTAAAAATTTAATTAAGTCACCTTTTTCTTTACAGTGAGTTACATTTTCTTTAAAATGTCCTAAACACTTAAAAACCATATTTTTAATTTTTTTCAAAATTCTGAGCTCAAAAAAATTATTTTCCACGTATTGCTTCTTTCATATTTTGTACATGGTGTTTTTTAAGTATAATCATAATTGTTAATTAACTGTATAATGTTGCTCTAAGTTTTTTCAAGGACTGTTATTAATAATACTCTGTTAGGTTTTGAAAATCTTAACACTTTTTATACAATGATTTAAGAATCTGGTTCTAAGTTTAGCTTATTTCAATACTGCTTTTTTAAAAAATTCAGGTTTTTAGTGTGGTAAAATAAAATTTTGTACTGCATATATATAAAATATAAATTTTAGTGTCGTAATTGTTTTAAGTGTACACTTTCGTGTTAAATATATTCACTTTGTTGTGTATCCAATATCCAGAGCTCTTTTCATCTTGAAAAACTGAAATTCTATACCCATTAAAAAATTACTCATTCCTTCCCCACCCCCACTCCACACCAAGCTCATGGCAATTACCATTCTATTTTCTATGAGAATTTTTCTAGGTACCTCAAATGGAATCATACAGTATTTGTCTTTCATTGCTGACTTCTTTCACTTATCATTATGTCCTCAAAGTTTTTATTGTAGCATGTATCAAAATTTCCTTCCTTTTTAAGGCTGAATAATATTCTCTTGTATGTATATACCACATTTTGTTTATCCATTCATCAGTTGATACATACTTGGGTTGCCTCAAATTTGGCTATTGTGACTAATGCTGCTATGAACATAGGTGTACGAATATCTCTTTGACATTCTGGTTCCAATTCTTTGGGATTTATACCCAGAAGTGGAACTGCTAGGTCATATGATAATTTTATATTTAAATTTTTAAGAGTTGCTGTACTGTTCTTTATAATGGCTGCACTATTTGACATTCCTGCCTACAGTGTGGAAAGGTTCCAGTTTTTCCACATCCTCACCAATGCTTGTTATGTTCTGGGTTTTTTAAATAGTAGCCATCCTTTTGGGTGTGATGTGGCATCTCATTGTGACTTTGATTTGCATTTTCTTACTGACTAGTGATGGTGAGCATTTTTCATGTGCCACTTGTATATCTTCTTCAGAGATATGTCATACTCCATTCTTTTGCCCATTTTTGAATTGGGTCATTGGTCTTTTTGTTGAGTTTTAGGAGTCCTCTATCCAGTAGTTCCCTTCTTATTCACAGTTTCACTTTCTGTGGCTTCACTTCCCTGTGGTCAACTGTGGTCTGGAAGCAGATGATTCTTCTTCTGACATCAGAAGGTCAATAGTAGCCTAACACTACATCACAATGCCTGTGTCATTCACTTTACTTCATCTCATGACATTTTATCATCTCCCGTTGCAAGAAAGGTGAGTACAGTACAATAAGATATTTTGAGAGAGAGGACTATATTCACATAATTCTTATTACAGTATGTATATTCTATTAATTTCTTACTATTATTAATTTTTTCTAGTTTATAAATTAAACTTTATCACAAGGATGTGCGTATAACATACATATTAAAAACGTGTGTGTGTGTGTGTGTGTGTGTGTGTGTGTGTGTGTGTATATATATATAGGGTTCAGTATTATTTGCAGTGGAACTAATCACCTCAGATAAGGGGAGGACTGCTGTATATTCTGGATGTCAATGCCTTATCAGATATGTGAGGTACCTATGTTTTCTCCCTTTTTGTGATTTACATTTTACTCTGTTATTAGTGGGTTTTGATTCACAAAAGTATTTAATTTTGATAAAATCCCAGGTTTTTATTGCCTGTACTTTTAGGGTCATATCCAGGGAATTATTGCCAAATCCAGTGTCATCATCAAGCTTTTCTCTTTGTTTTCTTCTAAGAGCTTCATGGCTTTTGCCCTTAGGTTTGCGTCTTTGATCCATACTGACTTAATTTCTGTATGTAGTGTTGGGTAGGTGTCCATCTTTAATCTTTTGCATGTGAATATCCAGTTTTTCTAGCATCATTGAAAAGATTGCCTTTTCTGTTTTTGAATGATACTGGCACCCTTGTCAAGAATCATTTGACAAAATAAGTGAGAATTTATTTCTGCATTCCCTGTTCCATTGGTCTGTGTGTCTTTATGCCATTACCATACTGCTTTTATTTACTGTCACTTTGTATTAAGTTTTGATATAGTGAAGTGTGAGTCTTCCACCTTTGTTCTTTTTCAAGACTATTTTGCTTATTTATACAGTGCCTCTTAAGATCAGTGCAACTGGTACAGTCACATTTTCTTTATTGAAATTATTTGTGCTTGATAAATAGGATTTAATATCTGTGTTTTTCACTCCACTTGTGCCTAGTGCACTAGTAAATGGAAAAAAATCATCTTTCTTTGAGTTTTTAAGGTTCTGCTTTTCTTTTTTAAATTTTTTTTTCAACGTTTATTTATTTTTGGGACAGAGAGAGACAGAGCATGAACGGGGGAGGGACAGAGAGAGAGGGAGACACAGAATCGGAAACAGGCTCCAGGCTCTGAGCCATCAGCCCAGAGCCCGACGCGGGGCTCGAACTCACGGACCGCGAGATCGTGACCTGGTTGAAGTCGGACACTCAACCGACTGCGCCACCCAGGCGCCCCAAGGTTCTGCTTTTCTAAAGTCCAGAGTGTATATATCTATAGTTAGCCTTTGCTTAACTAACAAGATGACATTGCTAATCTTTCCTTGCTAACTTTTATGTATTTGGCCAGTATTTCATCTTAGCCAAAATGAAGTCCAGAGGAGCAGCTTTTTTGCTTCCTTTGTCTTTATGAATGATTCTTGAGAGATCTAATATCTTGAACCTTTGCTCCTGGAGCCTCTTCATTTAAACTTTTATGATCTTTTTTTTGTTTCTTTGGTTTAGTGTTCTTTTTTGGTTTGTTTTTCCTAGATTCCCTAACTTGGGAAACAAATTGGAAAGCCATTGCAAAGAATGAGACTAACAGCTTTGAAAACTTTGAATGAAGTATCCCTCTAGGAAAAATGATAATTCTCACATATTAAATTTTTGATAGGATAATAATTTTAAGTATTTTGCATAGTATTACTGTAAATAGAGAATTGTTCATGGGCATCTAAAACAAGGTTTAATTTTAAATGTTTTTCAGAACGTTGCATCTATTACAACACCAACTATATAGTAGCAATTATGCTTGTGCTGATAAATTAGGAAATCCAGAAATGTGTTTGTATAATTTCAGTAAGACAGGACATTTACTAAGTCTGAGCTAATAGAGATTTGATGGCCTAGAGTTGGCAGAACTATACAGAAAAAATAATCATTTTTAGATAATAATCTAATATGTGTGTTACATAATAGTAAGGTACCTGCTTTTTGGAACATGGAAGCTTCACGTTTCTTTACATTTTTATTTTATTTACAGGTCCTCCTCCTATCCCTGCAGAACCTGTTGTTTCACCTGAACCAGTCTATGTCTCAAAAATACATTATGGTAAGAAAGTCCTTCATAATGATATTTTTTTAGAAGGGGAGCCCAATAAAAAGTTATAACAACATATAATTAAAATATGCTCAGGTGGGGTGCCTGGGTGGCTCAGTCAGTTAAGTGTCTGACTCTTGATTTCAGCTCAGGTCATGATCTAACGGTTCATGAGTTCAAGCCTGACATCGGGCTCCATGCTGACAGCACGTAGCCTGCTTGGGATTCTCTCTCTCTTCTCTCTCTGCCTCTCCCACACATGAGCTCTGTCTCAAAATAAACTTTAAGATAGTTTAGGTATGAAAATACATTAGTATTTTATCATTCAAACCTATCAGACTTCTACAAGGAGAAGAATTTCCTTCTATATTGTGCTAAAAATGAGAAATGAGGAATGGAGAGGAAAAATTGAAGAAATGGCTTTTTTCATATGAGGAGATGGTTCATCAATTTCATATATCTTCTCTTTTGAGAATGCTTTTCTTTTGTAGGCTTGTCATTAATGAAAACCAACAGCTTTCTGGTAGTGCTTAATGGTTGGGCATTCATTTTAAGTAATCAGTTTCTTAATCGCAGTTATTTGTCACACAAGCTCAGGAAAACTATGACTGCAATTGCAGTTACTAATTACATGACCAAAGATCAACTACTTCTCCATGTACCTTAATTTTTCCATTTGTAAAATGTCCATAATAATAATTACCTTATAGGGTAATTGCGAGGATTCCGTGTAATCATATATGTAAAATACTTAAAGCAGTGCCAGTAGATGCTTCCTAAATAGTAACGTTTTATTATAATACTTTGTCATATTCAATACTGTATGGTAGTTATTGTATACTTTTCCCATTCATTGGTTTATGAATCCCCTGAAAGTCAGGAAATTACTCTTTACTTCTTCATTGCCTACATAGTGGTAACATTTCAGACTTCAAAGTTTAGAGTATTTATAGAATTAAAACGAAAAAGAGCCTACCTTTCTCTTTTCTATGTCTGCAGATTAGGATTTGAAAAATGGGTTTATGCTTAGTCAAACTTGTTTTCTGTTGTCTTTTTTTTCTCATTGTTATTGTTATATCTCTTTCTCTAAAACAGAGAAAGACCCTGCACATTTATGAGTTTGTTTGCAGTAAAAGGACCAGACCAGGGAAAGTAGGCACATTCAAATGGCAAAGTCTACCAACAGTTTAATATAGTCACTTGATCTAACAGTCACAAGAATTGATGAAGAGAAGGGAAGTAAGGGATCAATCCAGCAATAGTCATCTCTTAATATGGGAAAGGGCTCTGGTCTGTCTTTTCAGCCTCTGTGGGCAATTTTAATGAATAGTGGGGTAGAATCTCCGGTCAATGATTGACAAATAACACAGATTATGATTACCCTGAGAAAACAGATCAGTCTGTGGGGAAGAAAGAACATATGTTAACAGTATGTTTAAAGAAATACAAGATTAGGGTCAGCTTTGGTAGGCTCAGACAGGAGTCAAGTGTCAGAAAAAGGAGAGCAAACATTATCCTTCAAACACAGGAGTTGGATGTTATTGCCTTTGAAGAAAAAAAATTTGAGACTCACAATAATTTCCGAAACAGATTCTGCTATGCCAGTTATAGAAGATACCACTATTTCACAGCCTGTTTGCTCTGCCATATCTCTGACTGGACCATATCTTCATTAAAAACAGTGATATTGGGGCGCCTGGGTGGCGCAGTCGGTTAAGCGTCCGACTTCAGCCAGGTCACGATCTCGCGGTCCGTGAGTTCGAGCCCCGCGTCGGGCTCTGGGCTGATGGCTCAGAGCCTGGAGCCTGTTTCCGATTCTGTGTCTTCCTCTCTCTCTGCCCCTCCCCCGTTCATGCTCTGTCTCTCTCTGTCCCAAAAATAAATAAACGTTGAAAAAAAAATTTTTTTTAAAAAAACAGTGATATTTTGGGAGGCACCTGGGTGGCTCAGTCTGTTGAGCATCCGACTTCAGCTTAGGTCATGATCTCACGGTTTGTGAGTTCAAACCCTACATCAAACTCTGCTGACAGCTCAGAGCCTGGAGCCTGCTTCAGATTTTGTGTCTCTCTCTCTCTCTGCTCCTCCCCTGCTCACTCTCTGTCTCTGTCTCTCAAAAATGAATAAATGTTAAAAAAATGATATTTTGGCTTTGAAGATAAGTTCAGATTACACATGATACTAAAAACACATGACGCTTGAAATTGGCAACTTGAAATCAAAGAAATGGTGTTACTTGGGATTATGTATGTCATGTTCTTATCTCATTCTTCATTTTCAGTAATTTGTGAAATCATTTTATTTCCTCAATAGCTGGAACACATGTATAAGGAAAATGATACTACTTATTTTTTTACATGCATGGTACTAAGAGATACAATTTAGTACCTAAGATTTGATTATATTCACAATATTATTTCCTTCAACACTGAATTAAGATCAAGAGGATTACTGATACATTGTTAAGACCCAAGTGTTCTTTATGATATTTAGGTGCAATCTTTTAATGGGTAGCAAAACATTCTCTTGCCCCATACACGATTCTTACTCTAGCAGTACTAATTGCAGTGTGGTTTTCTACTCCATATCGTAATACAAAATAATTGCTAACTACATGTGGTATAATTAAACAAATTATAGTACATTTATTCTATAGATCCATTAGGAAGGATGTGGTAGTTACTATGTCTATCCTTGAGTGATGGCCAAGACCAAGTAAATGCAAAGGGTGCATTTCAGCATGTCCCAGTTTTTATATTTTGAAGTGATATATGTTTATAGATTCTAAAAATTTCTGTTAAGAACTAAAATAGTGCCCACATTTGGTGAGGGAACCTCTGAATGTAAATCTTTATATTGCTGTTTCAGTTAAAAAAAAAAAGTAAAATTTTAAAATATCCTTAAATGAATACTGCTTCTGTATGATGAGTTTTTGGTGATAAGCAGAGCCAAGATGCTGAGAATTTCTCATTTATATTTTTACTGCATAAGGAACAAAAACTAATTTATACACCACACATTGAGGGTTTTGACCAATTTTAGGTAAATGTATGCTAGCATGCAATTATAATAATTTTTACCTCCACATTGTATGCTTTGCGATGAGATAAAAGAATATAGCCATTACTTTATTCTTTTTTCTCTCAGAGCTTCATTTTGTGATTAATTTTATGATTGTTCTCATTCTTCTTGATAATGTGAATTTGGAGTTTATTTCGGCCAATAAAATAGCATTAACAGTATTAACAGAAAAATTAAATATTAACAAATATAAACAAAAGCATGCAAATGACCTAACTACAATGTGTTGTATCCAGTTAGCAGAATGTTAGCTGAGACCAACATCAAATTTTTATTACTTGTGTGCTTTTAATATAATTTATTATTGAGCAGGTCAAAAGAATTTCTATGAAAATTATAATCAATTATTCATTTCATATATACATAATGCATGATAGAAAAGTTCTTTCATTGCTTTTTTTCCTCTGAAAATATGAAATGGGCTACAGACTACTTGGTAGATTGCTTAGCAGCCATCATGAAACATGAGGAACTGTCAGTGTCTTACAACTAAACTTTGAGAAACACTGTATGGTATCATGTGATTCTGCAACCTCTCATTCTCTAAAACAAGGGTCCTTCAGTAGGGATACACAAAGTAACAAATGGCCAGGGCCCTACCCCAGAATCTTAAGTTCTCTCATGTTTTTAAAAATTTTTTTTAATATTTTTATTTGAGAGAGAGAGGGAGCAGGGGAGAGGCAGAGAGAGAATATGAAGCGGTCTCCACACTAAGAGTAGAGAACCATATGTGGGGCTCGAGCTTATGAACCATGAGATCATGGCCTGAACTAAAGTTGGACGCTTAAGCAGCTGAGCCACCCAGGTATCCCTCTGTCATGTTTAAAAAAAAAATCCATGGGTAACTTCTGATGTATATTCTTGATTATAAACTGTTCTGTGGTAATCCTGGTTACTTAACACTGTCTTTATCCCCTTTCAAAGTTCAGGACTTTTTAGTAGGAACATGGAACTATATCAAGGGTCTAAGTGCTCCGTGTTTTTCAGTGGTTCTCAGTGGGGCAAATAACTAAGGAATGTATTTCAATTATCACAATGATGAGGGAAGACTACTGGCTTTCAGTGAGATGTTGGTTGTCTGGCAATGTAGAATAATCCTATACAACACAGAAGTGTGTCTTATAGGACTTTTGAATATTTCAAAAATATAGATCAGTAACTCTCTAGTGTGTAATATGAAGACATTAAGAGAAATTTTCTATAAAGCTTAATAACGTGTTTTATTTGGAATGGAATGCTTTAAAATATCAGTCATGATGTAAGTTATAATTTGCTTACACATCTATAAGTTACAAACTCAATTGTTAAGGTTGTAATTGGAATAATAGAGGCCTCTGCAAGAAAGCACAGTATTCTTCAAATTCATACTCCATTTGATTTTTTTTTTCCAGAAGGGAGACATATTCAGCATGGAAAGATATCCCAAATTGTTAAAGAAACATTTAATCAACTAATATATAATCATTCAGAATATCTGAAATGTAGCAATTCATTGGCTGCTTTTATAATTGAAAGAGGTAAGTCCAAATACATGGGATGTGTTGGTTTGTAGAAAAGCTATTAAATATCCTAATTTTAAGATGTATATAGTAGTATTTTAATTAAATAACTTTGACCCTTTTTACAGTAGTATTGCATTGATTTGAAGTGGCTTTTTCTAGTGGGTGTGTATCATTTTTTTAAATATAATTTATTGCCAAATTGGCTAACATATAGGGTGTAAAGTGTGCTCTTGAGTTTTGGGGTAGCTTCCCATGGTTCATCGCTTACATACATAGTGGGTGTATATCCTTAAACACAAAGGCTCTCAAAGTTAAAATATACTGACCAGAAACTAATAGAGAACTGCAGAATGGTAAAATGCCTAACATTTTAAACAATAACTCTGTTAGAACCACTACCAGACTGAATTCTAATTTCCATTATGACAAAGAGAAAGACTCTATATAATAAATGACCAAATTTTCATTTTAAAGTAAGAAAAGATTACTATGGAAAATCATGAACTTCTGGTTTTTCTTGTGGATATTACGATGATTCCAACTACATTTTATCTTTTATTTACCCTTTAATGTTCTGTGTTGATCATTAAAAGTATTTAAATTTTATATTTGTTTCAGTTAAGAGATTATAGATGATATAAAACAAATTGGAGGTTTGGTTCCTGGTCTTAAGGAGTTTTTATAATTTAAATGGGGAGAGAAGATATATATAATGTTGGGAAAGTCTAAGATGATAAAAGTTACTTATTTTCTATGATCAAAAGATGTATGAAAAATTCATAGACAATAGAAACCTGATACAGTTAAAATCTTTGGGAACAAGTGGGACTTAAGCTGAAACTTTAAGGATTGATAAGGCTTATTTAATAGAGGAAAAGAAGACACTTTTGGAGAAAGATATGAGGGAAGAAAGCAGCAGTGAGAAAACTTTTTATGGAACAATGAAAGAAATTTATTACTAGTGTGGAAGAGATATACATATATACATATACATAACGTATATATGCACACACGTGCATGCACGCACACACACAGGAGTAATACAAAATGTTGTAGGGTTGATAAGATGTTACCAGATTATGGAGTCATTTATTTATTTATTTAAAAAAATTTTTTTGATATTTATTCTGAAGGAGAAAGAGAGACAGAGTATGAGTGGGGAAGGGGCAGAGAGAGAGGGAGACAGAATCTGAAGCAGACTCCAGGCTTCAAGCTGTCAGCACAGAGCCCCATGTGGGGCTCGAACCCATGAACTGTGAGATCATGACCTGAGCCAAAGTTAGACACTTAACCGACTGAGCCACACAGGTGCCTCTGGAGTCATTTAAAATCCAATCAGGAAACAAACGAAAAGGAAAATACAACAATCCAAACGCTTTGGGATGCAGCAAAGGCAGTCCTGAGAGGAAAATACATTGCAATCCAGGCCTATCTCAAGAAACAAGAAAAATCCCAAATACAAAATCTAACAGCACACCTAAAGGAAATAGAAGCAGAACAGCAAAGAGAGCCTAAACCCAGCAGAAGAAGAGAAATAATAAAGATCAGAGCAGAAATAAACAATATAGAATCTAAAAAAACTGTAGAGCAGATCAACGAAACCAAGAGTTGGTTTTTTGAAAAAATAAACAAAATTGACAAACCTCTAGCCAGGCTTCTCAAAAAGAAAAGGGAGATGATGCCAATAGATAAAATCATGAATGAAAATGGAATTATTACAACCAATCCCTCAGAGATACAAACAATTATCAGGGAATTCTATGAAAAATTATATGCCAACAAATTGGACAACCTGGAAGAAATGGACAAATTCCTAAACACCCACACGCTTCCAAAACTCAATCAGGAGGAAATAGAAAGCTTGAACAGACCCATAACCAGCAAAGAAATTGAATCGGTTATCAAAAATCTCCCAACAAATAAGAGTCCAGGACCAGATGGCTTCCCAGGGGAGTTCTACCAGACGTTTAAAGCAGAGATAATACCTATCCTTCTCAAGCTATTCCAAGAAATAGAAGGGGAAGGAAAACTTCCAGACTCATTCTATGAAGCCAGTATTACTTTGATTCCTAAACCAGACAGAGACCCAGTAAAAAAAGAGAACTACAGGCCAATATCCCTGATGAATATGGATGCAAAAATTCTCAATAAGATACTAGCAAATCGAATTCAATGGCATATAAAAAGAATTATTCACCATGATCAAGTGGGATTCATTCCTGGGATGCAGGGCTGGTTCAACATTCGCAAATCCATCAACGTGATACATCACATTAACAAAAAAAAAAGAGAAGAACCATATGATCCTGTCAATCGATGCAGAAAAGGCCTTTGAAGGGGCGCCTGGGTGGCGCAGTTGGTTAGGCGTCCGACTTCAGCCAGGTCACGATCTCGCGGTCCGGGAGTTCGAGCCCTGCGTCGGGCTCTGGGCTGATGGCTCAGAGCCTGGAGCCTGTTTCCGATTCTGTGTCTCCCTCTCTCTCTGCCCCTCCCCCGTTCATGCTCTGCCTCTCTCTGTCGCAAAAATAAATAAATGTTGAAAAAAAAATTTAAAAAAAAAAAAGAAAAGGCCTTTGACAAAATCCAGCACCCTTTCTTAATAAAAACCCTTGAGAAAGTCGGGATAGAAGGAACATACTTAAAGATCATAAAAGCCATTTATGAAAAGCCCACAGCTAACATCATCTTCAACGGGGAAAAACTGAGAGCTTTTTCCCGGAGATCAGGAACACGACAGGGATGCCCACTCTCACCACTGTTGTTTAACATAGTGCTGGAAGTTCTAGCATCAGCAATCAGACAACAAAAGGAAATCAAAGGCATCAAAATTGGCAAAGATGAAGTCAAGCTTTCGCTTTTTGCAGATGACATGATATTATACATGGAAAATCCGATAGACTCCACCAAAAGTCTGCTAGAACTGATACATGAATTCATCAAAGTTGCAGGATACAAAATCAATGTACAGAAATCAGTTGCATTCTTATACACTAACAATGAAGCAACAGAAAGACAAATAAAGAAACTGATCCCATTCACAGTTGCACCAAGAAGCATAAAATACCTAGGAATAAATCTAACCAAAGATGTAAAAGATCTGTATGCTGAAAACTATAGAAAGCTTATGAAGGTAATTGAAGAAGATATAAAGAAATGGAAAGACACTCCCTGCTCATGGATTGGAAGAATAAATATTGTCAAAATGTCAATACTACCCAAAGCTATCTACACATTCAATGCAATCCCAATCAAAATTGCACCAGCATTCTTCTCGAAACTAGAACAAGCAGTTCTAAAATTCATATGGAACCACAAAAGGCCCCAAATAGCCAAAGTAATTTTGAAGAAGAAGACCAAAGCAGGAGGCATCACAATCCCAGACTTTAGCCTCTACTACAAAGCTGTCATCATCAAGACAGCATGGTATTGGCACAAAAACAGACACATAGACCAATGGAATAGAATAGAAACCCCAGAACTAGACCCACAAACGTATGGCCAACTCATCTTTGACAAAGCAGGAAAGAACATCCAATGGAAAAAAGACAGTCTCTTTAACAAATGGTGCTGGGAGAACTGGACAGCAACATGCAGAAGGTTGAAACTAGACCACTTTCTCACACCATTCACAAAAATAAACTCAAAATGGATAAAGGACCTGAATGTGAGACAGGAAACCATCCAAACCCTAGAGGAGAAAGCAGGAAAAGACCTCTCTGACCTCAGCCGTAGCAATCTCTTACTCCACACATCCCCAAAGGCAAGGGAATTAAAAGCAAAAGTGAATTACTGGGACCTTATGAAGATAAAAAGCTTCTGCACAGCAAAGGAAACAACCAACAAAACTAAAAGGCAACCAACGGAATGGGAAAAGATATTTGCAAATGACATATCGGACAAAGGGCTAGTATCCAAAATCTATAAAGAGCTCACCAAACTCCACACCCGAAAAACAAATAACCCAGTGAAGAAATGGGCAGAAAACATGAATAGACACTTCTCTAAAGAAGACATCCGGATGGCCAACAGGCACATGAAAAGATGTTCAGCGTCGCTCCTTATCAGGGAAATACAAATCAAAACCACACTCAGATATCACCTCATGCCAGTCAGAGTGGCCAAAATGAACAAATCAGGAGACTATAGATGCTGGAGAGGATGTGGAGAAACGGGAACCCTCTTGCACTATTGGTGGGAATGCAAACTGGTGCAGCCGCTCTGGAAAGCAGTGTGGAGGTTCCTCAGAAAATTAAAAATAGATCTACCCTATGACCCAGCAGTAGCACAGCTAGGAATTTACCCAAGGGACACAGGAGTGCTGAAGCATCGGGGCACTTGTACCCCAATGTTTATAGCAGCACTCTCAACCATAGCCAAATTATGGAAAGAGCCTAAATGTCCATCAACTGATGAATGGGTAAAGAAATTGTGGTTTATATGCACAATGGAGTACTACAGGGCAATGAGAAAGAATGAAATATGGCCCTTTGTAGCAATGTGGATGGAACTGGAGAGTGTGATGCTAAGTGAAATAAGTCATACAGAGAAAGACAGATACCATATGTTTTCACTCTTATGTGGATCCTGAGAAACTTAACAGAAACCCATGGGGGAGGGGAAGGAAAAAAAAAAAAAGAGGTTAGAGTGGGAGAGAGCCAAAGCATAAGAGACTCTTAAAAACAGAACAAACTGAGGGTTGATGGGGGGTGGGAGGGAGGGGAGGGTGGGTGGTGGGTATTGAGGAGGGCACCTTTTGGGATGAGCACTGAGTGTTGTATGGAAACCAGTTTGACAATAAATTTCATATATTGAAAAAAAAATAAAATCCAATCAGAAGTTGGATTTAATGAGATATAGATAGTAAGTGGTGAAAGATTTTTGGTCAGGGATTGATACTGTACTCTAATTGTTGGAAACAGCATCAGACTTAGCTCTGAGACTTAAATGACTTTGGGCACATTTTGTACTTAACATCTCTCTGCTTCAGTTTTCTTTTAATTAAAAGTAGAAGTTATAACAGTCTCTACCTCATAGAGTTATTAGGATTAGGTATAATACTGTAAGTAAACTATTTGGCAAAGTACTTGGTATTTAAGAAAACATTGATTTATATTTGTGTTAATTAAAATAAGTTGATGTCTAAGCAATAATTGCCAACAACTCTTTAAAAATACTACACAGTTGTACCTGAATTAGGGAATCATACATTAGATGGTTATGATGGAGGTGCTTAGAGTTGAGATAAGTATGAACAGGGAAAGAAAATAATATTTTTTTAGAAATTGATGCGATAAGATGGAGTGACAAATGATAAATGAAGTGAGATGAGTAAAACAACATTTCAAGTTTACATAGGGGAATGGTGTTTCCACATACACGGGAATCTGGAAGCTGATGTGAAGTTGAGCGAATAGCATGAATGAGAATAATAAGTCTGGTTTTAGAAATATGATTGCAAATATGGGGTGGGGAAAGCCTAAGTAAAATTAAGTACCTGTTGCTGGAGTAACTCATACAGTCAATACCTACTTAAAAGGTATTAGAAAATCAAATGGTGTTCCTCACTGCCCAGCCAGCCTGTGTCTCCAGTAGGGTGTGTCACACACTCCCTGGAATGGCTGTTTCATACTTTTCTTTGTCCTCAAGTACCCTACATCCTCTTTTCCATCCTTGCTTTCAGCTTTTGGCCTTGCCTCATAATTTTTAATTTTGTTTGTAAGAAGCTTTCAAATCCAAACTTCCTTCCATCCTCTTCCACCAACTCTGTGTACTTCCTTGCAATTGTGCTCATATTCTCTACTGTGAGAGTGGAGGCAGGCTCTCTCATAAAGCCAATTCCTTCGCTTAAATTTTGGTTTCATTCCCTCGCACGTCTTAATGAATACCTTCTTTGGGTTATTCCCTTCTTTTTCCTGCATTATCAAACTAGAATCTCCCTGAAATATGGCAGGTCAAGTTAGAGTTGCAATAGAAACTGACTTCTTGGCTACCCTATTGCCCTTTATAACTCAAAACTTTACATCACCATTCCAGAACTTACACTGACTCTATATAATTCACTTTTCCCACCACCATCCACTCCTTCCTGGAACAGCTACGTTTATGATAATTTATTTTTCTTGTCTTATTTTCTTTTCTCCAGCTTTCTCCATCTCAGTAAATGACATAAGACAGACTGAAAATCTAAGTTCTTTCCCTAAGACCCAAATTTTTTCTTTAAGTTCTGTTGTATCCCCAAACTTTATCTCAGATCTGATTATTCTTTTTCCAACTACCCTTCATTATTTGAGTCTTAAGTCATGATCTGTAGTTTCTTGGACCCTACATATAGCATTTTCCACATAAAGGAGTGATCTTAAAATGTAACCCAATAAGGTTTTCACTTCCTTACCTCAGTAGCTTCACCACAGCTCCTGGGTAAAATCCACAAATCCTTAGCATGTTTTATGATGCCTCTTTCTCTAACCTCATCTTATGCCATTCCCTTCACTCTTTACTGGAGCAGCTGTACTGGTCTGTCTTTTAACTCCAGTACCTTTTACCTCCTCATGTTGCTCACTCCTCATACTGAAACTTAAATTTCAGTTTCATAGGGAGGGATTCTGCAACTACTTTGCATAGGGTAACCTCTCCCCCCCCCCTCCCGAAACGCACTTTTTCTTACATTAAGAATATAATCATTCTTTACATTTGCCCCATATTTTTTCTCCTCAAAGCACGTATCACAGTTTGTGGTTGGTCTTTTTTCTGTCTCTCCTATTAGAAGCTTCATGAGGGCATATCTTGCTCAATATTTTATTCTTACCATCAACCTCAGCACCTGGAACTTGGTAGGATCTCAGCTGCTTTTGTTGAATTAATGAAAGTCCTTTAGGTATTTGCAAATGTGAAATTGAACTTTGTCTGAAAGACTAAGACTAGAGATTTTTTGAAATCATCAACAGAGGTAAAAGATTTAAAAAGCACAATGTTCAGAAGAGAGTATCGAGAGAAAAGAGAGCAGTGAGCTTTGTGACTAGGCTATAGAAAGGCCTCATAGGATGTGAAAGGAAAAAAGAATTGTGTAATTTGAGCATAGAGTTTCAAGGAAATTTCAAATGAGGTACAGCAAAAAGTAAATGGAGAAAAACTGTTAGAAAAAGCATAAGGTGCTTGTTTCTCTAAAAAAGCAGTTTTAGTAGAACAGAAACTATAATTTTATTTGTAGAGAGTTTGAGTATATTAAGAAAAAAGGAGCCACTATGTGTAGATAACTTGTTTAAGGCAGAAATAGAATGGCCAGTGAAATCTCTAGTAAGCCAAACAAATCTAGATGTAGAAGAAATAGATGGAAGTTTTCAAACTAAGGATATCTAATGATTCTGTTGATTGTAGTAAAAGTTTAGATGAACTAACATAAAATACCTGAATTTTTAATTGAAATTATTGAACTATTAAAAAATTAGTTCTTAGAAGACTCTCAAACTCTTACTTGAAATTGTGTAATTTTTGCATCTCTTTGGTCAATATATTTTAGTAACTTTAAAATGGTAAGGTAGAGGTTGAACATAGGTAAGATGGAGGTGAAAATAACCTACTATTCTTAACCTTTTCCTTTCAGCTGGACAGCATGAAGTTGTAGCTATAGGCACAGGTGAATACAATTATAGCCAGTGCATTAAGCCAAATGGAAGAGTGTTGCACGATACTCACGCTGTTGTTACAGCAAGAAGGTCTCTCCTTAGGTAAGGTGACAAATATATTTAATGCTATCAAACATTAATGCTTTCAGCCCAAAGTAACCACATATCAGTGTCTTTATTTACAAATCACTGAGCCATGGATATGACATTCTTTTCCTTATGCAGGTCATCTGATTATTTCCATGTCATTTTTGAAAACCTTACGGTAACTGCAGTGTCTATAATCTGTGGATTTTAGTGGCTTCTATTATCAAGACCTTATGAGTCCATTTTAAGAGTCCTGCAACTTTTTTAATATGACATGTTTATCACTGATCAAAGTAATTAAGAGTATATAGCTTTAGATCTGGACCAAGTTGGCTTGGTAATATTTCACCCCTAAATTAGCCATATTTACCCAAAGTATTGCCAGAAAACAATAAGTTTCCATTCATGAAGTCTATGCAAAGTTTACTATATAGCAGAATATAGATAAGGTATTGTTTTTTTAAGTTGTAATATAGTTGACATGTACAGTATTATACTATTTGCATGTTAGTTTGCAACACTCACTGCACCCACCACCACCATAGCAAATATGGTTACCATCTGTCACCATACAAAATTATTACAATATTATTGACTTTGTTCCCTATGCTATATTTTCATCCCCTGACCTATTTATTTTATAACTATAAGTTTGTATAGGCTGGCAGATCTTAAAGAGAAATAAGGGGAACTTGGATGGCTCAGTCAGTTTATCGTCCAACTCTTGATTTTGGCTCAGGTCATGATCTCAAGGTTCGTGAGATTGAACCCCACATCAAGCTTTGTGCTAACAGCACAGAGCCTGCTTGCGATTCTCTCTCCCTGCCCCTCCCCAACTCATGCTGTCTCTCTGTGTCTCAAAATAAATAAATAAACATTTTTTTTTTTAAATAGAGAAGGAAAAGGGCTGAGGTGAGGAGGCCTACTTTCTTCTTCCAAACTCATCAGTCACTCTGCTCCTTGTGAAAGGAGTTAATAGCAGGTAGGAGGGAGAAGTCAGGAAGGTTACTCGTTGGAAGTCCCTTCATATGAAAACATGAAAAGTAAGAAATGTGTTACTTTCTCCAGTGTCTGCCAGATTTTGGTTCCATTAAGACATTAAGCTTACTTTTGGGGCGCCTGGGTGGTGCAGTCGGTTAAGCGTCCGACTTCAGCCAGGTCACAATCTTGCGGTCCGTGAGTTCGAGCCCCGCGTCAGGCTCTGGGCTGATGGCTCAGAGCCTGGAGCCTGTTTCCGATTCTGTGTCTCCCTCTCTCTCTGCCCCTCCCCCGTTCATGCTCTGTCTCTCTCTGTCCCAAAAATAAATAAAAACGTTGAAAAAAAAAAAAAGACATTAAGCTTACTTTTTATAAAACTTTTTTGTGGAAATATTCAAACACTAGGGAGAATAGGATAATGAGTTCCATCATTCAGTTATCAGCATTCTCATACCACTATCCAATGATCAGCATATCCAGTTATAAGCTTCCTTTTTGTTAATTAAAAAGAAAACTTTTTAAAATGTTTATTCATTTTTGGGAGAGAGAGAGAAACAGAACATGGGTGGGAGAGGGGCAGAGAGAGCGAGACACAGGATCTGAAGTGGGCTCCGGGCTCTGAGCTGTCAGCACAGAGCCCCACACAGGGCTCAAACCCACAAGCCATGAGGTTGTGACCTAAGCTGAAGGACACTTAACCAACTGAGCCACCTAGGGGCCCCCAGTTATCACCATTCTGCATTTAATCTCTGCATCCTCATTTTTTGTTGGTGGTATTTTCTCTACTAGAGTATTTGAAAACATATTTAGACATTAGTTTGTCTAAAAAACTTAAGCACGTATCTCTAATTATAAGGAAAGAATCCTATAATCTTAAAAGATAACTTTTAGGGAAGTCCGTGAAGGTAATGTAACTCATTGTTCTCTAATCCCCATTGGTGCTTATTGAATTATTTGACCTCTTTAAAATTATCTGATATGTGTATTTCTTCCCATGCTTGGCCTTGTTATATACTGGTGCTTAATTTTTCATTATTTCTGAAGGAAGTACTAAAATCATGTTTTTTATTTAATAAGCAAAATAATATTTGTCTCCTGATTTGATTAGTATTCGTTTTTCAGGAGATTGTTTCACTTCTATAACTTACGGTTTTCATTGTACTGTTCTGTACTCTTGTGTTTTTGTCTTCACAACCGCTAAGAAACAGGAACCACAGTTGTTTGTCTGTTTTGTCAGGAAGAGGAAATAGAAATAAGACAGAATATTGACACCTCATGCAGGAGGCTGAGAACAGAACTTGTGAGAAAAGGAGGAATCAGTGGAGAAATGTGTATTTTGCAGGATATGACAGTTGCAGACTCAAATGTGAAATGAATGGAGTGGTAGTCAAGGAATGGTGCTTTAAGGCAAATCACATGGCAGACTGGGCTCCAGCTGAGGAGTTCTCATACAGTTTAACTCTTCACTAAAAAAGACTAAAGTTATTTTAGGAGCTCTTATCAGGTATCAAAACTTTCAATACATAGGGAGAGACATTGCTCACAACACATATATAGATATGATACTTAAGATATATAATTTAAAAAGTCTATTACTTGGTAAAGTTATAACCCCTTTATTTTAGGTACTTTTATAGACAACTTCTGCTCTTCTACAGCAAAAATCCTGCTATGATGGAAAAATCAGTATTTTGTACAGAGGCAGCTTCTAATCTACTCACTCTCAAACAGAATGTCAACATTTATCTCTATATGAACCAGTTGCCTAAAGGGTCAGCCCAGATTAAGTCACAATTGTAAGTATTATGGAAGTTATTTCTCAAAGCAGTGAGGATGTCTATGTCATATATTCTGAATACATAACAGCAATAGGACAAGTAACTTCGTATCTATCCTTGTTCTCCCTCTGCCTTGAGGTGTTATTTGTGGCTAGCTAGAGGCCACAGATTCTTTCTCCCTCCCCTCCACTTAATCTCCTCTACCTTACCACTTTCTTTCTATGCTGTTGAAAATTTCCTTTCAAGTTTGAAGACTTCATAAACAGTAGGGAAGCATGGATTTATGCACTCTTCACATGTTATTACAGAATCAAGAAATGCAGTTTGCTTTTCTGGTCGATCTGTGGCCAAAACTTCATTATCTTGATGAATGGGTAGCATCAGAAATTTAAACAGTACAGACACGCACAAAGGAGAAAGCAAAATTCACTTCAAGTCTCACCATATAGAGATAATAATGGTTAATATTTTGTTAAAAATTCGTACAGTTATACCTTTGAAAACAAGGGCAAGGAGTATTCCTGGAGGGAAAATTCAAGAAAAACTATTTTACATTTTTTTTTTAATTTTTTTTTTTTTGAACGTTTATTTATTTTTGGGACAGAGAGAGACAGAGCATGAATGGGGGAGGGGCAGAGAGAGAGGGAGACACAGAATTGGAAACAGGCTCCAGGCTCTGAGCCATCAGCCCAGAGCCCGATGCGGGGCTCGAACTCACGGAGTGCGAGATCGTGACCTGGCTGAAGTCGGACGCTTAACCAACTGCGCCACCCAGGCGCCCCTTTTTTTTTTTTTTTTTAGATTTTTTTTTTTTTTTGAACGTTTATTTATTTTTGGGACAGAGAGAGACAGAGCATGAACGGGGGAGGGGCAGAGAGAGAGGGAGACACAGAATTGGAAACAGGCTCCAGGCTCTGAGCCATCAGCCCAGAGCCCGTATTTTACATTTTTTAACACATTTTATTGGAAAAGATCTTGAACACAAATTGTCAGGATTTTTTTTTTTCATTCTCTTTGTAGTTTAAAAAAATATTCATACAGAAAAAGAAAATAACTTAGGAACTGTGGTAGGAACAAAAATTAGGTATTCATTTGATTTTAAGGGACACAAAGAAAGTAAAAAGAATTTATCTTTGCCAGAAGCTCTAAATATGGTTAATTTATGTTTGGTATTAATCTTGTAGAACTATGTTACTCCATTCCTACCTTGCTTTGGTTTTGCATCTATTTCTGTTCGTGAAATTAAATGAACACTGGCAAGTTAAACATGTCTGAAAAAAATTCTATTATTTTAAATAATAAAATTTATTATTTTGAGAGAGAGCATGCATGTGCGAGCAGGGGAGGGGCAGAGAGAGAGAGACAGAATCCCAAGTAGGCTCCACGATGTCACCACAGAGCCCGATGTGGGCTTGAACTCACAAACTGTGAGATCATGACCTGAGCCAAAATCAAGAGTCAGATGCTTAACTGACTGAGCCACCCAGATGCCCCCCGTTCTTTTTTTATTTTTTTTAATTTTTTTAATGTTTGTTTATTTTTGAGAGAGAGAGAGAGAGAGAGAGACATAGAGCACTAGTGGGGGAGGGGCAGAGAGAGGGAGACACAGAATCCGAAGCAGGCTCCAGGCTCTGAACTGTCAGCACAGAGCCCAACACCAGGCTCGAACCCCTGTGAGATCATGACGTGAGCCTAAGTCGGACACTTAACCGACTGAGTCACCCAGGTACCCCACATACATGCTTCTTTATTAACACATCAAATAGCAAGATTTAGTGGAAAGGTCTAATAACTAATATAATTCTATTATACATTCTATTATAATTTTGAAGTAGTGATTAGTAAACATTATTCTGAGCTATCTACAGCAACTGTAATGTGATATAAAAGTATCTGTGATTTCTATTGGAGACAAATTCATATGTACAGCTGATGCTTTTCCGGTTTATTGCTTATATTATGGAAGAAATGAATAAATTTCAGTTAGATATATTAAAAAAGATGTATTTTTTCCCCACTCACATTTATGAATACCAGATTAGGAATCCCAGTTTGTTTCACTTAGCATAATACTCTCCAGTTCCATCCACGTTGCTACAAAGGGCCATATTTCATTCTTTCTCATTGCCACGTAGTACTCCATTGTGTATATAAACCACAATTTCTTTATCCATTTATCAGTTGATGGACATTTAGGGTTTGAACTCATGGACTACAAGATTATGACCCAAGCCAAAATCAGATGCTCAACCGACTGAGCCACCCAGGCACCCACCCCCAGTTCTTAAGTACATAAAGATTTTTTAAAGTTTTAATTTAAATTCCAGTGTAATATTAGTTTCTGGGGTGCAGTATAGTGATTCACAATTTCCATTCAGCATGCAGTGTTCATCACAAGTGCACTTCTTAATCCCTATCACCTATTTATTCCATCCCCCCATCCACCTACACTCTGGTAACCATCATTCTCTACAGTTAACATTCTGTTTCTTTGTTTGCCCCCCCACCTTTTCTCACCTTTGCTCATTTGTTTTGTTAAAACACTAATTGAGCTTAAATTCCACGTCTGAGTGAGATCACCTGGTATTTTTCTTTTTCTGACTGACTTTCACTTAGCATAATACTCTCTAGCTCCATCTGTGTTGCTGCAAATGGCAAGATTTTGTTCTTCTTTATGGCTGAGTAATATTCCACTGTTTTTTTTTTTTTAAAGGGATAAAACTTTTCTTTTTCTAGGCGTCTTAATCCACATTCTATATCTGCATTTGAAGCCAATGAAGAGCTGAGTCTCCATGTGGCTGTTGAAGGCAAAATTTATCTGACTATCTACTGTCCTGCAGATGTTGTTAATAGAGTAAGCAGTATGTCTTCAAGTGACAAATTGACAAGATGGGAAGTGCTTGGTGTACAGGGAGCATTGCTGAGTCACTTTATACAGCCAGTTTATATCAGCAGTATACTTGTTGGTGAGTGGGATTTCAGTACCTCCTGACCTCTTTTACTAAGTAAATATATTAATCAGTGTAAAACCAGATTTTTGCACTCTTGAGCCTTTATTTAAGGTAAAAAACACATTCACTGTTTTGTTGAGATTTTCATTTCATGGTAGCTTATAATCATACTTAGTATAATATGACTTCTACTTTCTTATCAGGAGGAGAAAAATTAATATTTTAAATTAGCCACTTAGATATATTATACCTTAGATACATTATACCTTGAACTTATACTTTTGTTTGCACAATATTTAATTATTTTTCCTTTTCTTTTAGAAAAAGGTGTTTCCTTGAACTTCTCAAATCTAAAAGTTTGTCTTTAGTTATCCTTGAAGTAAGAAAAAATATTAAGTGCCCATTTTGGGTTTTTTCCTACCTTTTTCATGCATTTGGTTATGATCTGGATCCTTTAAATTGGTCAAATGAGTAGGAAGTAGCTAGAGCACAAGATAAATAACGTGAATTAGCAATTTACTTTTTTCTGTGGTGGGAGGTATTACAGAATGCTGTACTTATATTTTAATGGTTATTTCAGGCATTATTTCAATAAACAGTTTTGGGGCTCAGTTTTATAGTTTTCATAAAGCCCTAGGTATTGCAAAACTTTAATTCCCTTGTGAAACACTTTAAATTATACTGTTACTTGGTTCTTCTTTGCTTACCATTTTTAATAACAGTTGCATGTACAAGCTTTAGATCCTCACATGGGTAAAATTTTTGTTTTTAGTGGTACTATTTCTTATATTTTTTTCTTGTTTTTTTTTTTGTTTGTTTGTTTAGATATACCATTTCTTAGAAATTTCTCTTACAGGTAAAACTTTTTCAGTTCCATGTGTATATAAGATTCTGTATTTTCTTCCTATTTTTGTTTGGCTTTAATAAATTGTAAAAAGGAAAATGATTATTTATTTTCCTTTTTTTAATTTTCTAATATTAACCTTATTTTCTTTGTATAGGAAATACATTATTTGATTCACAATTCAAAAGATTCAGGAGGGTTTTCAGTAAAGCTTCCCTCCCATCCTAGTGCCCCAGGCACCCAATTTACTTCTGTGGCATTCATTGTTACTAGTTTTTTGTTTTTCTTTCCAAAGATAGTTTATGCTTATAGAAATAAATGAATACATTCTTTCCTTTTTCTTCTCTTTTCTTTTCTTTTCTATTCTGTATTTTATGTGAATAGATGATAACAGCTCATATTGTTTGCATCTTTTTTCATTTAATAATGTATCTTGGAAGTTTTTCCATGTTGAGTATGTAAAGAATTTCCTCATTATTCGTGGCTCACTGTGTAATATTTCCTTGTATAAATGTATCATAATTTATTTAACCATTTTTAGGTTGTGGTAATTTTAGGTTGTTTGTAGGGTGGTTTGTTTTTTTTTTTTTTTTTTTTTTTTTTTTTGCCACTGCCAAAATGCTACAGTGAATGACCTTTTTATATTTATTATTTATGCATGTAAAATATATTACTAAGATGAATTCCTGGAAGTACAATTGCAGGCAAAGAAGTATGCATTAGCAGTTTTGAAAAATATTACTAAGTTACCCTCCAAATCATATTGCCCCTGGTAAATATGGCAGTGCCTGCTATTCTTACCCTCAAAAGTGCTTACTTCTAAATCTACTTTTTCCAAATACATATTCATATAGATGATACATTTCTTAGATTTAATTTAGTTACCAAGGTTCTTTGCAATATTTTCTTTTAGTCAGGTCAGATACTCTCTCAGACACTTAAACTTTCCTCAGTCTCGTTTAAGAAAGGCTCTTTTTCTTTTTGAATGTCTATTAAGTATCTAAGAATTATCTATGCTTTCTCTAGAATCATAGCTTTCTTTGACTCTGATGAAGAAGGTATTTTAAAATATGTCATTTATATGACATAACTCCATACTATATTTAGTTTCTCAAAAGGATGGATATAGGTTCTTGTAAAATTACTTGGAATTTAGCTAGTGGTTGGGGCGCCTGGGTGGCTCAGTCTGTTGGGCGTCTGACTTTGGTTCAGGTCATGATCTCACAGCTTTTGAGTTTGAGCCCCACATTGGGCTCTGTGCTGACAGCTCAGAGCCTGGAGCCTGCTTTGGATTCTGTGTTTCCCTCTCTCTGTCTACCCCTCCTCCGCTCATGCTCTCTCTCTATCTCAAAAATAAATAAACAATAAAAAACATTTTTTTAATTAAAAAAAAAAGAATTTAGCTAGTGGTTTAGGATAGGAACTTAAAAATTAAATCTTGTCATTTTGAGTTCATCTTGCACCTAGCAATGGGGAACACCAGGTAATGATAAAACACTATATAAGACTTTGTAAAATTGTTTCTGCTCTCTTTTCTTGGCATCTTTGTGGGACACATCTAAAGCTAACTGATGTTCTGTCTAGTATAGTCTAAATGATTTTAATGTGTATAAGTTTGTAACAAAGGCACATTTTTGGATTTCTTATGATCTCTATTTTGTGTCTGGTGGAGGAGGTAGGAAGTTTTGAGGCAGAGGAATATACATTTTAAAAGAGCACCATTGGGTGATTCTTATACAGATGATGTGAATGGCTCTTTGAGACATACTCATTTAAAGTGTCCGTACACTAAAAGAATGTGATTTGGAGAGCTAAAAGAATCCTGAGTTCACTGAACTGTATTAGTAGTCTAGTATAGCTGCTCACTTAATAATAAACTCTTTTTATGTCATTCCTGATAGAGGATCATCTGACCTTAGTTTAAAAGCATCTAGTAATGTGGAGCATAGGATTTAAAGCCAATCTCTTCTATTAATTGAATAGCTCCAATTGTTTTAAAAACGAATTTCTCCGTATTTAGAATTTAAATTTACTTCCCTTTAATTAAATCTAGTTCTTTGAGAATAGTGACCTCATCCCATTCTCTTTTAATAAGTCTCATGAAAGTTTTTACAGTTCTTTATTTTGATTCTTAAAAACCTAATTTACTAGATCAGTTACCAATGGAGAGTATTATATTTTAAGACTTATTTAACATTTTAAAAAGTTTACAGAAACAAATTTTATGTTCTAGATATTGTCAGATATTTATCATTTTATGGTAGTATTCTTTTTCTTTTTTAGGAAAAAATCTTAGACTTGCATTTAAAAAGACATTTACTATTATTTGAATAGAAAGCAATCCAGACTAATATGGAAGAAATTTCACTTTGCTTAGGTACTTAAAAACAACTGGATTTATATTTTCAAGGTTTTTAAGATATATTTTGCAAATTTGTTATTCTGTTAAGATAAGGTCATCTGTCTAAACATTTCAAGAGTGTTTGTCCAGAGGTATTCCCATCCAGGAGTGCTTTTCATATGCTGATTTGAATTGTACATTTGGATTATAAAGAATACTAATTGCTGATTCCCTCCTGGTGAAACTGTTTTAAACATAGATTTAAACATTTCATAACCTTAGAGATTATGTTACTCCTTTTTTTTTTTTTTTAAGATTAGTGATTGGAGGTTCACAATGTTAATAAAAGACTTGCCCAAAATCATTCAGTTTGCCTATTGGCAGAGCCAAGACTCAAACCTAGTCTTATAACTTCTCATGCTGGTGCTTTTTTTTATTAAATTGAGCTCTGACAGCTTTGTCTGAGCATAGCCAGTGACTAGAATTTCACTGCTATGTCTCTTAAACTTGATGGTCTTGAAGGCAGATGCTATGCCACACTCATCTTGGTCTGGATTATGTTCCCTAGCACAAATGTAAATGTTTCATGAATAAATGGTTTGAGTCAGCATGTTTTATTGTTGAAAGTGCTTTTATTTTTCTACTTAAAACATATTCTGCCTGGAACAGTTAAAAAATAATTTTTTTTTTTAAAATTCTTTGCTCTTGTTATATTTGATGATCATCTGGGAAGCTTTTAAAATAATATGGGAATTAAGCATTGGTATTAATATTCCAATCCCTAGTGATTCTAATGTGCATCTAGAATTGATAATTATTGCTTTCTGGTAATCTAATCTTTTATATTCCTTTTTCATCAAGTATTTATTGAGCCACCTACTAAATGCTAGGTGCTGTGTACTGTTGTGTTACCCTTAGTGGTGCCCTTTGTGTAAAATACAGAGTGAGTGTTATGAATACACACACAGGATGCTTCTTGCCTTATGTCTTCTTCTAGCCACATATTTGTGTTTCACAGGAACGTGATTTGTTTTCTCCAGATGTTCTGTGGTATATGGGTGCTGGTGGTAACAATGTAATGCTTCAGAATAATTACAATGTTCCAGATGTGGTAGGACCAGTGCACAGTTCTCTAATGTTTGATTTAGATACTTCATTCTTATTCATGCAGCTTCAGTTTTTATTAGCTACTTCAGGAACCATTTCTTTTTTTTTTTTTTAATATATGTAATTTATTGTCAAATTGGTTTCCATACAACACCCAGTGCTCATCCCAAAAGATGCCCTCTTCAATGCCCATCACCTACCCTTCCCTCTCTCCCACCCCCCCATCAACCCTCAGTTTGTTCTCAGTTTTTAAGAGTCTCTTATGCTTTGGCTCTCTCCCACTCTAACCTCTATTTTTTTTTCCTTCCCCTCCCCCATGGGTTTCTATTAAGTTTCTCAGGATCCACATAAGAGTGGACACATATGGTATCTGTCTTTCTCTGTATGGCTTATTTCACTTAGCATCACACTCTCCAGTTCCATCCACATTGCTACAAAGGGCCATATTTCATTCTTTCTCATTGCCACGTAGTACTCCATTGTGTATATAAACCACAATTTCTTTATCCATTCATCAGTTGATGGACATTTAGGCTTTTTCTACAATTTGGCTATTGTTGAGAGTGCTGCTATAAACTTGGGGTACAAGTGCCCCTATGCATCAGTACTCCTGTATCCCTTGGGTAAATTCCTAGCAATGCTACTGCTGGGTCATAGGGTAGGTCTATTTTTAATTTTCTGAGGAAGCTCCACAAGGTTTACAGGAACCATTTCTATTGATTTACATTACACTTATGGTAGATTATGCTCCTGAGAATCTTTTCTGTATAAAAAGCTGTCAAGTTGGGGCGCCTGAGTGGCTCAGTCGGTTGAGTATCTGACTTTGGCTCAGGTCATGATCTCACGGTCTGTGGGTTCAAGCCCCATGTCAGGCTCTGTGCTGACAGCTCTGAGCCTAGAGCCTGCTTCAGATTCTGTGTCTCTTTCTCTCTGCCCCTCCCCTACTCATGCTCTGTCTCTCTCTCTCTGTCAAAAATAAATAAAAATTTATTTATTTATTTATTTATTTATTTATTTATTTATTTATTTATTTATTTTAATATATGAAATTTATTGTCAAATTGGTTTCCATACAACACCCAGTGCTCATCCCAAAAGGTGCCCTACTCAATACCCATCACCCACCCTCCCCTCCCTCCCACCCCCCATCAACCGTCAGTTTGTTCTCAGTTTTTAACAGTCTTTTATGCTTTCGCTCTCTCCCACTCTAACCTCTTTTTTTGTGTGTGTGCGATTTATTTATTTATTTATTTATTTATTTATTTATTTATTTATTTATTTTTATATATGAAATTTATTGTCAAATTGGTTTCCATACAACACCCAGTGCTCATCCCAAAAGGTGCCCTCCTCAATACCCATCACCCACCCTCTCCTCCCTCCCACCCCCCATCAACCCTTAGTTTGTTCTCAGTTCTCAACAGTCTCTTATGCTTTGGCTCTCTCCCACTCTAACCTCTTTTTTTTTTTTTTTTTTCCTTCCCCTGCCCCATGGGTTCCTGTTAAGTTTCTCAGGATCCACATAAGAGTGAAACCATATGGTATCTGTCTTTCTCTGTATGGCTTATTTCACTTAGCATCACACTCTCCAGTTCCATCCACGTTGCTACAAAAGGCCATATTTCATTTTTTCTCATTGCCACGTAGTATTCCATTGTGTATATAAACCACAATTTCTTTATCCATTCATCAGTTGATGGACATTTAGGCTCTTTCCATAATTTGGCTATTGTTGAGAGTGCTGCTATGAACATTGGGGTACAAGTGCCCCTATGCATCAGTACTCCTGTGTCCCTTGGATAAATTCCTAGCAGTGCTATTGCTGGGTCATAGGGTAGGTCTATTTTTAATTTTCTTTTTTTTTTTTTTTTTTTTTAATTTTTTTTTTTCAACGTTTATTTATTTTTGGGACAGAGAGAGACAGAGCATGAACGGGGGAGGGGCAGAGAGAGAGGGAGACACAGAATCGGAAACAGGCTCCAGGCTCCGAGCCATCAGCCCAGAGCCTGACGCGGGGCTCGAACTCACAGACCGCGAGATCGTGACCTGGCTGAGGTCGGACGCTTAACCGACTGCGCCACCCAGGCGCCCCAATATTTTTAATTTTCTGAGGAACCTCCACACTGCTTTCCAGAGCGGCTGCACCAGTTTGCATTCCCACCAACAGTGCAAGAGGGTTCCCGTTTCTCCACATCCTCTCCAGCATCTATAGTCTCCTGATTTGTTCATTTTGGCCACTCTGACTGGCGTGAGGTGATACCTGAGTGTGGTTTTGATTTGTATTTCCCTGATAAGGAGCGATGCTGAACATCTTTTCATGTGCCTGTTGGCCATCCGGATGTCTTCTTTAGAGATGTGTCTATTCATGTTTTCTGCCCATTTCTTCACTGGGTTATTTGTTTTTCGGGTGTGGAGTTTGGTGAGCTCTTTATAGATTTTGGATACTAGCCCTTTGTCCGATATGTCATTTGCAAATATCTTTTCCCATTCCGTTGGTTGCCTTTTAGTTTTGTTGGTTGTTTCCTTTGCTGTGCAGAAGCTTTTAATCTTCATAAGGTCCCAGTAATTCACTTTTGCTTTTAATTCCCTTGCCTTTGGGGATGTGTGGAGTAAGAGATTGCTACGGCTGAGGTCAGAGAGGTCTTTTCCTGCTTTCTCCTCTAGGGTTTGGATGGTTTCCTGTCTCACATTCAGGTCCTTTATCCATTTTGAGTTTATTTTTGTGAATGGTGTGAGAAAGTGGTCTAGTTTCAACCTTCTGCATGTTGCTGTCCAGTTCTCCCAGCACCATTTGTTAAAGAGACTGTCTTTTTTCCATTGGATGTTCTTTCCTGCTTTGTCAAAGATGAGTTGGCCATACGTTTGTGGGTCTAGTTCTGGGGTTTCTATTCTATTCCATTGGTCTATGTGTCTGTTTTTGTGCCAATACCATGCAGTCTTGATGATGACAGCTTTGTAGTAGAGGCTAAAGTCTGGGATTGTGATGCCTCCTGCTTTGGTCTTCTTCTTCAAAATTACTTTGGCTATTTGGGGCCTTTTGTGGTTCCATATGAATTTTAGAACTGCTTGTTCTAGTTTCGAGAAGAATGCTGGTGCAATTTTGATTGGGATTGCACTGAATGTGTAGATAGCTTTGGGTAGTATTGACATTTTGACAATATTTATTCTTCCAATCCATGAGCAGGGAATGTCTTTCCATTTCTTTATATCTTCTTCAATTACCTTCATAAGCTTTCTATAGTTTTCAGCATACAGATCTTTTACATCTTTGGTTAGATTTATTCCTAGGTATTTTATGCTTCTTGGTGCAACTGTGAATGGGATCAGTTTCTTTATTTGTCTTTCTGTTGCTTCATTGTTAGTGTATAAGAATGCAACTGATTTCTGTACATTGATTTTGTATCCTGCAACTTTGATGAATTCATGTATCAGTTCTAGCAGACTTTTGGTGGAGTCTGTCGGATTTTCCATGTATAATATCATGTCATCTGCAAAAAGCGAAAGCTTGACTTCATCTTTGCCAATTTTGATGCCTTTGATTTCCTTTTGTTGTCTGATTGCTGATGCTAGAACTTCCAGCACTATGTTAAACAACAGCGGTGAGAGTGGGCATCCCTGTCGTGTTCCTGATCTCAGGGAAAAAGCTCTCAGTTTTTCCCCGTTGAGGATGATGTTAGCTGTGGGCTTTTCATAAATGGCTTTTATGATCTTTAAGTATGTTCCTTCTATCCCGACTTTCTCAAGGGTTTTTATTAAGAAAGGGTGCTGGATTTTGTCAAAGGCCTTTTCTGCATCGATTGACAGGATCATATGGTTCTTCTCTTTTTTTTTTGTTAATGTGATGTATCACGTTGATGGATTTGCGAATGTTGAACCAGCCCTGCATCCCAGGAATGAATCCCACTTGATCATGGTGAATAATTCTTTTTATATGCCATTGAATTCGATTTGCTAGTATCTTATTGAGAATTTTTGCATCCATATTCATCAGGGATATTGGCCTGTAGTTCTCTTTTTTTACTGGGTCTCTGTCTGGTTTAGGAATCAAAGTAATACTGGCTTCATAGAATGAGTCTGGAAGTTTTCCTTCCCTTTCTATTTCTTGGAATAGCTTGAGAAGGATAGGTATTATCTCTGCTTTAAACGTCTGGTAGAACTCCCCTGGGAAGCCATCTGGTCCTGGACTCTTATTTGTTGGGAGATTTTTGATAACCGATTCAATTTCTTTGCTGGTTATGGGTCTGTTCAAGCTTTCTATTTCCTCCTGATTGAGTTTTGGAAGCGTGTGGGTGTTTAGGAATATGTCCATTTCTTCCAGGTTGTCCAATTTGTTGGCATATAATTTTTCATAGTATTCCCTGATAATTGTTTGTATCTCTGAGGGATTGGTTGTAATAATTCCATTTTCATTCATGATTTTATCTATTGGCATCATCTCCCTTTTCTTTTTGAGAAGCCTGGCTAGAGGTTTGTCAATTTTGTTTATTTTTTCAAAAAACCAACTCTTGGTTTCGTTGATCTGCTCTACAGTTTTTTTAGATTCTATATTGTTTATTTCTGCTCTGATCTTTATTATTTCTCTTCTTCTGCTGGGTTTAGGCTCTCTTTGCTGTTCTGCTTCTATTTCCTTTAGGTGTGCTGTTAGATTTTGTATTTGGGATTTTTCTTGTTTCTTGAGATAGGCCTGGATTGCAATGTATTTTCCTCTCAGGACTGCCTTTGCTGCATCCCAAAGCGTTTGGATTGTTGTATTTTCATTTTCGTTTGTTTCCATATATTTTTTAATTTCTTCTCTAATTGCCTGGTTGACCCACTCATTCGTTGGTAGGGTGTTCTTTAACCTCCATGCTTTTGGAGGTTTTCCAGACTTTTTCCTGTGGTTGATTTCAGGCTTCATAGCATTGTGGTCTCAAAGTATGCATGGTATGATTTCAATTCTTGTAAACTTATGAAGGGCTGTTTTGTGACCCAGTATATGATCTATCTTGGACAATGTTCCATGTGCACTCGAGAAGAAAGTATATTCTGTTGCTTTGGGATGCAGAGTTCTAAATATATCTGTCAAGTCCATCTGATCCAATGTCTCATTCAGGGCCCTTGTTTCTTTATTGACCGTGTGTCTAGATGATCTATCCATTTCTGTAAGTGGGGTGTTAAAGTCCCCTGCAATTACCACATTCTTATCAATAAGGTTGCTTATGTTTATGAGTAATTGTTTTATATATTTGGGGGCTCCGGTATTTGGCACATAGACATTTATAATTGTTAGCTCTTCCTGATGGATAGACCCTGTAATTATTATATAATGTCCTTCTTCATCTCTTGTTACAGCCTTTATTTTATTTTATTTTTTGTATTTATTTTTGGGACAGAGAGAGACAGAGCATGAACGGGGGAGGGGCAGAGAGCGAGGGAGACACAGAATCGGAAACAGGCTCCAGGTTCTGAGCCATCAGCCCAGAGCCTGACGCGGGGCTCGAACTCACGGACCGCGAGATCGTGACCTGGCTGAAGTCGGACGCTTAACCGACTGCGCCACCCAGGCGCCCCTCTTGTTACAGCCTTTAATTTAAAGTCTAGTTTGTCTGATATAAGTATGGCTACTCCAGCTTTCTTTTGGCTTCCAGTAGCATGATAAATAGTTCTCCATCCCCTCACTCTCAATCTAAAGGTGTCCTCAGGTCTAAAATGAGTCTCTTGTAGACAGCAAATAGATGGGTCTTGTTTTTTTTATCCATTCTGATACCCTATGTCTTTTGGTTGGCGCATTTAATCCATTTACATTCAGTGTTATTATAGAAAGATATGGGTTTAGAGTCATTGTGATGTCTGTATGTTTTATGCTTGTAGTGATGTCTCTGGTACTTTGTCTCACAGGATCCCCCTTAGGATCTCTTGTAGGACTGGTTTAGTGGTGACAAATTCCTTCAGTTTTTGTTTGTTTGGGAAGACCTTTATCTCTCCTTCTAGTCTAAATGACAGACTTGCTGGATAAAGGATTCTCGGCTGCATATTTTTTCTGTTTAGCACACTGAAGATCTCGTGCCAATTCTTTCTGGCCTGCCAAGTTTCAAAAGAGAGATCAGTCACGAGTCTTATAGGTCTCCCTTTATATGTGAGGGCACGTTTATCCCTTGCTGCTTTCAGAATTTTCTCTTTATCCTTGTATTTTGCCAGTTTCACTATGATATGTCGTGCAGAAGATCGATTCAAGTTACGTCTGAAGGGAGTTTTCTGTGCCTCTTGGATTTCAATGCCTTTTTCCTTCCCCAGTTCAGGGAAGTTCTCAGCTATAATTTCTTCAAGTACCCCTTCAGCACCTTTCCCTCTCTCTTCCTCCTCTGGGATACCAATTATGCGTATATTATTTCTTTTTAGTGTATCACTTAGTTCTCTAATTTTCCCCTCATACTCCTGGATTTTTTTATCTCTCTTTCTCTCAGCTTCCTCTTTCCATAACTTTATCTTCTAGTTCACCTATTCTCTCCTCTGCCTCTTCAATCTGAGAAGTCGTCATTTCCATTTTGTTTTGCATTTCGTTTAAAGCGCTTTTCAGCTCCTCGTGACTGTTCCTTAGTCCCTTGATCTCTGTAGCAAGAGATTCTCTGCTGTCCTCTATACTGTTTTCCAGCCCAGCGATTAATTTTATGACTATTATTCTAAATTCACTTTCTGTTATATTATTTAAATCCTTTTTGATCAGTTCATTAGCTGTTGTTATTTCCTGGAGATTCTTCTGAGGGGAATTCTTCCGCTTGGTCATTTTGGATAGTCCCTGGAGTGGTGAGGACCTGCAGGGCACTTCCCCTGTGCTGTGGTGTATAACTGGAGTTGGTGGGCGGGGCCGCAGTCCGACCTGATGTGTGCCCCCAGCCCACTGCTGGGGCCACAGTCAGACTGGTGTGTGCCTTCTCTTCCCCTCTCCTAGGTGCAGGATTCACTGTGGGGTGGGGTGGCCCGTCTGGGCTACTTGCACACTGCCAGGCTTGTGATGCTGGGGATCTGGCGTCTTAGCTGGGGTGGGTAGGCAAGGTGCACGGGGGCAGGAGGGGCAGGCTTAGCTGGCTTCTCCTTAGGCGATCCACTTCAGGAGGGGCCCTGTGGCAGCGGGAGGGAGTCAGATCCGCTGCCGGAGGTTTGGCTCCACAGAAGCACAGAGTTGAGTGTTCGCGCAGAGCGAGCAAGTTCCCTGGCAGGAACTGGTTCCCTTTGGGATTTTGGCTGGGGGATGGGTGAGGGATTGGCGCTGGTGAACGCCTTTGTTCCCCAACAAACTGAGGTCTGTCGTCTGGGGGCTCAGCAACTCTCCCTCCCTTTGTCCTCCAGCCTTTCCGCTTTTTGAGCAGAGCTGTTCACTTATGACCTCCCAATTGCTAAGTCCCGCTTGCTGTCGGAACACACTCGTCCGGCCCCTCCACTTTTGCAAGCCAGACTCGGGGGCTCTGCTTGGCCTGCAGGCCGCCCCTCCGCCGGCTCCCTCCCACCAGTCCATGGAGCGTGCACCGCCTCGCTGCCCTTCCTACCCTCTTCCGTGGGCCTCTCATGTGCGCTTCGCTCCAGAGACTCCGTTCTGCTAATCCTCTGGCGGTTTTCTGGGTTATTTAGGCAGGTGTAGGTGGAATCTAAGTGATCAGCAGGACGCGCGGTGAGCCCAGCGTCGTCCTATGCCGCCATCTTCCCTCTCTCCTCCAAAAATAAATAAAAATTTTTTAAAAAAAGCTGTCATTTCAGGTCTGCTTCAATCTTTGATTAGATTTATTTTTTGACTTACCTTTCGAGTTTTATGTTGTTACTTTAGATGATTTTAAATAAATCAAACTTTTCCTATTATATGACATAATTTTAGAGCCGTATTTTTCCAGGAACAAGATTTAGTTTCAAGATAGAACCAAAACCACATCTTAGATTCAGTTAATAGTTAAAGCATACATATATAAGGGGGAAAAGTAAAATTTCTAGTATCAATATCCTTGATGTTTTCTATTAAATTATTGCTTTTATACCACCCTATTAAAACATCTAGTTGAAACAATTTGGTATTTAAGGAATCTTACGTGGAATTTGAGTTGCAGTGTTGTTGGGTTCTTTTTTTTTTTTTTTTTTTTTTTTTTTCCTAAATATGTCTTGGTACCTTGGGCACAAATAGTATCCTTATCTTATTACAGTATGTCTTATTCTGTTTGGGCTACTACTCTGTTTGTGGCTACCCACCACAGATTGGGTGTCTTAAGCACCTAAACATATATTTCTCACACTTCTGGAGGCTAGAAATTCTAGGATCATGGTGCTGACAGATTCACTGTCTGGTGAGGGCCTGTCTCCTGATTCATGGTTGACTGTTTTCTTACTGTGTCCTAATACTGTAGCAGGGGTGAAAGCCTCTTTTATGAGGGCACCTCACAAAGGCCCACCTCCAACTACCATCACATTGGGAATTAGGTTTCAGCATATTAATTTTGTGGGAATACATTTAGTTTGTAGCACAGTATGTAATATATAACATTTTCTTTTGAATCCATGTCTTCTGTCCACTATAGATACAGTGACTATTCCACAGACCACAGACCTTCCTTCTTACCAGTATTTTATGTCCAAGCATCTTTTTTTGGTGTGCCCAGCATATCTTTATCCTAGACTTCATTTGTCAGTATTTCTTAATTTGTAATATTCAAAGGAGTGCTCATTGTCTATCAGTAGATGAATAAAGAAGATATGGTGTATACATACATTGGAATATTATTCAGTCATTAAAAAGAATGAAATCTTGCCATTTGCAGCAACATGGGTTAGATCTAGAGGGTATAGGCTAAGCAAAATAAGTCCTAGAAAGACAAATATTATGAGTTTACTCCTGTGGAATTTAAGAAACAAAGAAGCAGGAAAAAAAGAAAAAAGACAAACCAGAAAACAGACTCCTAACTATAGAGAAGGTACATTGGAGGGAGTGTGAGTGAAATAGGTGATGGGGATTTTAAGAGTACACATCTTGATGAGTGCCAAGTAATACACAGAATTGTTGAATCACTATGTTAAATACCTGTAACTAATTTAACACTGTATGTTAACTATACCAGAATTAAAATGAAACACACACACACACACACACACACACACACACACAAAGGAGTGCTTAGAAAAAGGGTAACAAAAGCAACTCCTGCTCTCTTTACATCATTTTCTAGTTTCCAAGTAGTCATAATGAGTGTAAGACCAGTAGCCATCCATTTCAACAATTTCAGTGATACAGAAACAACTTTTTTCTGAAGTATTATCTAGTAGTTTATAAAATTTCTCTTGTGAGAACCTCCGACCCTCTAAGGAGAAAAGAGATCTACTTTAGAATTCTTAATTTTTAAATAGGAATGACTTGTTTAACTTCTGTTTTAAGTTTTCAGCCCATTATTTTATACCTTACTAATGACATTGCATCTCTTTGAGCTCTCTTTCAACAGTTATTTTAACCAAGAACTCCAAAGTTTTGATATTGGTCAAAATTTTAACCAGAAATGGCCATTCTTTAAATTACTTTGTGTTGTGAAACTGAACTATTACAGTACTAGAATAATTGTAATTTGTGGTCCTTAGATATAGAAAAGTAACTTACTCTCACCAACTATTTCTCAGCCACATTTATCTCATGTATTAGGTGTTGGTTTCATGCTGTCATCTGAGAAATCAAGACGAGTCAATTGTCTTTGGCAGAAACCTGTATAAAGTACTGGGATTTTTTTCTTTGCTTGCTTGCTTGTTTTTTGTTTTCTTTTTTTTCTGGGTCAGTTCTGGCTCTTCACTGGAATTTCAATTTTTTTTACTTTCTGTATTTTCTGTAGATTCTTTTTTGAATAGAAATCATGACCTTGATACCTTGTCCTAATTCTGGTAAAGAATATGGAAACAGGTGCTAAGACAGAAGTAGGAAAGGAAAAGTAGCAAGATTAAAGATAGACTTTAGACTCTTTCCATTTTTTTTTTTTTTTTTTTGGTGTATAGTCTTTTAATATTGAACTTCTTCTGAGTGTTTTGTTTTTACTTTTTAGGTAATGGGAATTGCAGCGATACTAGAGGTTTAGAAATTGCTATAAAGCAACGTGTTGATGATGCACTGACTTCAAAACTTCCAATGTTTTACTTGGTCAACAGACCTCATGTTAGTTTAGTACCTTCTGCATATCCACTTCAAACAAACTTGGAATATAAATCCCTGAGTCTGAATTGGGCACAGGGGGACATTTCTTTGGAGATTGTGGATGGCCTAAGTGGAAAGATCACTGAAAGGTTAGCATTTCTAATTTTTTTTAAAACCGCATATTAAGCAGGGCACTTGTGATGAGTACCGGGTATTATATGTAAGTGATGAATCACTAAATTGTATACCTAAAACTAATATTACACTGTGTCAACTAACTGGAATTTAAATAAAAATGAAAAAAAAGAAAAAGTAAATTGTAAGAGAAAATACTGTATTTATTAGAAAAGAACATCTGTACATAAATCTGTACATAAAAAGAAAAACTGTACATACAGTTTAAACCTGTGTTGTTCAAGGATCAGCTGTATTTAGAAGTGCAAGTGTAAGGGGCCCAGAAGTTAAGCTTCACAGTAAATCTCCCTCTGTCTATGCTATAATAAAAACAAAGTCCCTCCCAAAAGCACATATAAGCAAAATAATACATTTTAATACAGTTTTTAAAATTATTGTAACTTTTTTAGGTAAAAAATTTTAAATTATGAACAATAATGGTGTGTTATCATTGAGTGTGACTATACTAATTTAAGGAGAAAAAAACATTTCTTTTTTCTGATGAGAAAACAGACCTGGAGAAGTTCTATAACTTACTGAAGTTACATAGTAAGTTGAATGGAGCCAGCATTTAAAATCAGTCTCCAGAACCTATATTTTTCTAAGTATCATTTCATGATTTTAAATACTTAAATTTTTTTTAAACATTTATTCATTTTTGAGAGACAGCATGAGCGGGAGAGTGGCAGAGAGAGAGGGAGACACAGAATCCGAAGCAGGCTCCAGGCTCTGAGCTGTTAGCATAGAGCCCAACCCAAGGCTCAAACTCATGAATTGTGAGATCATGATCTAAGCTGAAGTCAGATGTGTAACCAACTGAGCCACCCAGGCACACCTCATTTCATGATTTTAATTAGCACTGAAATCATATAATGTGTTTGTATTAAAAATTCATTTTCTCTTACTGAAGCTGAATTTCTGGATCTAAGGCTCAAGAATCTGTATATTTGATATGTGTTTTCACGTATTACCTACTTACACTTAATTTTTTATTTTTTTACTTTTTATTTTTGAGAGCGAGAGAGACAGAGCATGAGCCAGGGAGAGCAGAGAGAGAGAGGGAGACACAGAATCCAAACTAGGCTCCAGGCTCTGAGCTTGTCCACATAGAGCCCTACACGGGGCTTGAATTCACGAACCACAAGATCATGACCTGAACTGAAGTCGGATGCTGAACCGACTGAGCCACTCAGGCGCGCCTATTACTTACTTACACTTAAATGTGAGAACTAACATACTATGTTATACTACCTTCTTGTAATAACCCTGTAGATTAGGTTGTATTGTTGCTCTTTTACAGGTAAACTGTCAAGTAGGTTAAATACCTTGTTTAAAGTCATCCAAATAGTAAGTGACACAGCTGGGATTCTGATCTGGACATTTTATTTCCAAAGCCCTTGTCTTTAGACACTATGCCTTTAGACATTTCTTTGTAACATCCCTGCCGCTGATTGTCAAGCAAAGCTAAAACCCTTCTTTTCGTGTGACCATAGGTTTATACTGAAGTAATGAATAATGTTAAAAGTTTAAATGCTTAATCTTGCTTTCTTTGTGAAAGATGGATTTAAATCAAGACCACATACAAATATTTCTTGGTATGAACTCAGTCAAGCATTCTGTTGATTACTTCAGCTAATGTGAATTAAACTATTGCTTTGCGGGGCGCCTGGGTGGCACAGTCGGTTGAGCGTCCGACTTCAGCCAGGTCACGATCTCGCGGTCCGGGAGTTCAAGCCCCGCATCGGGCTCTGGGCTGATGGCTCGGAGCCTGGAGCCTGTTTCCGATTCTGTGTCTCCCTCTCTCTCTGCCCCTCCCCCGTTCATGCTCTGTCTCTCTCTGTCCCAAAAATGAATAAACGTTGAAAAAAAAAAAAAAATTAAACTATTGCTTTGCATCATCAAAAAGTAATATCACTGTTAATTATGAACAAACTATACACATAAAAACAAAACAAATCTTCGATAAAAGACATTTAAAAATCTTTTACTGAAAACAGAAAATAATGCAACAAGACTAAAATCAATAAATATAAAATGAGCCTAATTCTTTTATTGTAGCTAAATCCTTGCCAGGTGATTACAAATGGAGAGAGCAGATGTGATCTAAATATTAGACAAAGTATAGTTCAACCTCAAAGCATTACGTAAGGCAAAGGATACTTTATCATTGAAAGGTATAATTTACAAGGAAGACAAAAACAGTTAATGGATACCTATGCAACAAATAACATAGTATCAAGGTTCATATAGCAGAAGTTACAGAAAAGGAGGAAAAATTAAGATCCACCACTAGTTGAGACCATAATTGACCTCTTTCATTAGCAAATAGACAATAAGCAAGGATATAGTGGTTTTTAATAACAAAAAGATAGATTTGCTTAACTTATGAAACTTTGCACCATAAAAATGTAAAATATACCTACTTCTCAAGAACCTGTAGAATATTGAAAAAAATTCATCCTATGTTAGGCCACAAAGAAAATTTCAAATTCTAAAAGAAGCAATGTGTAGATAGCATTTGTAATATAGTAAATCTATAAATACTAAAATCAGGATACTAGAAATTTATTGGGAAAAATACTCTTAATTTTTGGCTCAAAGAGGAAATGTAAAATGAAACTTCAGAATATTTAGAATACAAGGATATTGAAAGCATTTCATGTAAGAACTTGTAGGATATAGGTAAAGCAAAGCTGAATAGAAAATCAGTACTTTAAATGCTTATATCGACAAATAATGGAAATCAAGCAGAATGAAAAAAATCAATAAAAGAAATGTAAATTAAAGAGCTAGAGCACAAACAAGTTGTAAGTAATCATAAAAAGCTGATTCTGGTAAATGTCACTTATTAATCTCATTTAACAAAAAGGGAGTAATTAACAAAAATAGAAGATTGAAAGAATCCTAAAAAACTTCTTTGGTCAACCATGTAAATATATTTGAAAATCTTGTGAAATGCATACATTTCTAGGAAAAAATTATTTCTATAACTGGTACAGAAGAGGGAAAAATCTAAACACTGTTTTCATAATAAAAGTTATCAAGAAGATGCCCTAACTGTTCTCAAAGAAGGCACCATTCTGCGGTGGTTCAGAGGAATTTTTTAAATCTTAAATAGTAGACATTTCCAGTGCTATCTAAAGATAGAAAACTTCAAAATCCTTTTATGAAGCAGGTATACCACTGTACTTAAATAGGATAGAAGATTGATGCCCTCCCCTCACAAAAGTTACAGGCTAAACTTTCTTTTTTATATGAGCAAAATTTATGTATAAAATATTAGGAAGCAGAATGTAGTAGTATATTAAAAAAATATATATATACTTTATACAGCAATACCAATTGGTATTTTTTCTAGGAATTTGAGGATAGTACTAACATAATAGAAATAATACCACATTAGAAATTCTTATTAAAATAATTTGTCATAATAATTGATCTAGGGAAATACCCCAAATGTTCCTCTCTATAAATTCTAAGAAGGCACATAATACAGATATTCAACTATCTAGATAAAGATAATAAAAAAGGAATATTTTGATACTTTTGTTAAAGATAAAATGTGTCTTTATTAGAAGTATCATCATGATTGATGAGGAAATCTCAGAAGCATTTCCACTAACATCCAGAACAAGACATTATTGTTTACTGTTACTGCTATTTAATCTTTTACTGAAAGCATTTGGACAAGAGAAAGAAGTGAGAGGCTATAAAATATTGAAAAGAAGGAGGTAAAATTACCTTTATTTGCATATGGTATCATTTATACCTGAAAAGCTGAAGAATCATTGGAAAAAACTACAACAAAAGGTTATCTTGGTGAAAATATTAATAAAGATATCACACAACAGATTTCATACACCAGAGGGTACGTTAACTACTGCTGTATATAAACTACCTCAAAACGTGGTTAAAACTACCTCAAAACTTAAAATAACCAGTTGTTACTGCTCACAAGTTTTTAGGTCACCTGAGCTGGATTTGGTTAGACTCCCTCATTCGTCTGGAGTTAGCTCTAGGTCAATTGAAAGTCAATTTGGCTGATCTTAGAGGGCTGACGGGAATCTGGTCCATATGTTATCTCAACCTCTTGTAGATTAGTCCCAGCTGGCTCATTTGGCAGAGGATTCCCTAGAGAATGAGAACACAAACCTATGAGGCCCAGGCTCAGAACTGACACATCATCTATTCTGTTCAAAATAAGTCACAAAGCTAGACCAAATTCAAGGGGAGGAGAAATTAACCACAGTTATTGAGAGGAGAATTTGAAAAGTCACATTATAAAGAGCATGAACACAGGGAGGAAGAAAGGATTTGGGCAATTTTTGTAATCACAAGAACAGCTAATGTGAGCAGATACAACGAAGAGAGAGTTACAATAGCAAAAACTTTCATAGTCTGTGGACCCGCTTTTATTAGAAACAAAAAATATATCTACATGCATGTATGCAAATATGGGAGGTCATGAGAAGGGGTGTAGATATTTTACTTTTTAGTGAGTTAAATTTACATACAGTGAAATGCACTGCACAGTTTCATGATTTTTGATATATGTATATACCTGTGTAACCATCACTCCAAAGTGCAGGACATTTTCATCAGTTCCAGAAAATATTTCTCTGCTTTTTTCCAGTCAATTCTGGTAAAACCGTTGTTTTAATTTGGATCAAAATAGATTAATTTTGCTTCAAACAATAAAATGCTCCAATGTCCATCTTCTTTAATTTTTAATGCAACACTATAGTGACTAAAACTGCAATTTAATAAAAGAAATAAGCTTCAGAAAATAATTAAATATTCAGAACAATTTTCATGTAAATTGCATTGTACATAACTGAGAAAAATATTTGTAGATTCTGTGTTGATTTTACTCTCTACAGTGTCAACATATATCCTTGAATAATGATGAATGTTTCATTCCTTCCTACTTTAGTTCCCCATTTAAAAGTGGTGTGTCAATGGCAAGTCGGCTTTGTAAGGCTGCAATGTTAAGTCGATTTAACCTGCTTGCCAAAGAAGCTAAAAAAGAAGATTTACTTGAAGCTAGTACATACCATGCAGCAAAGGTAAGTCCTTCAAGGAATGAAAATGATTATAGAAATCAAATTTAAGACAACAAAAATGTAATTTGATGATGATACACAGCAGAAGTTGGTTGAATAGTACCTGACTATAAAGTATTGCCATGTACTGGTAAAATTCATTTTTAAATGACTATGCCAGAAATTGGATGTGTAAATGAGTGTTGCCAGTTAAAGTAGTGACCTTAGTTGGTAGGTACATACTTTGATGATACCAGTCAAAACCTGCTTTCATATCCAGAGAAACAAAATGGTAATGAATTTTTTTTCTGTAGGTGTTAACTGTGTTAACTTTAGAGGTTACGTATTTTAAAATAATACATTAAAATACCCATATAAATTAATTTTCCTATTTCAAAGTTCTGAAATAGCTTTAATTTCAGCATGTGACTTGGACCTGATTAGGTTGGTGATTCACAGAGCCTTTTTCTCTCTTTAAAAATATTCTGTTTTTAGTATTACAAATGTAACGTATAGAGAATTTGCCAATTTTTTTAAATACAAAGGAAAAATACTACTTGTAATCATTCCTACTTGTCAAATTATAATGTTCTTAATCTTTTATAAGATTAAGAGCTATTGCATGTTATAAGCACATTATTTCAGTTTTTGTCACCTGTGTCATGCATATATATATATATATATATGTGTGTGTGTGTGTATATATATATATATATATTTACATAAATTTTAAAATATTAAGTTCATACTGGATGTTTTTGAATCTGCTTTTTTCATTCGGAATAGTCTGACCTGAACCATGTTATCATAATATGACATACCCATCACATTAAGTTTAATAACATCAAGTTATTAAATACAGATTGTTTCTGATGGCCTAATTCAGTTAATAATCTAGTATTGTATGAAAGTCCCTTAATTTCACCAATATCTTAATGCTCACACTATAAATCCCCACCTGTGAAACAAATTATAATAACTACAGATTTGTGGGTATGTATACACATTTTTAAGTATAAAGTCTTATCTACACAATTTTTGGGTTTGGTGGCAAGAAGAAATTGCAGATCATTTTTATAAAAGAAAGTATGAAACGGGACAAAATTCTCAAAAAAACACCTTTCACAACTCTGGGAATTGAAGACAGAAAAACAGCAGAAAGTGTATATTCTTGAAAAACTGCTAGAACTTTGGATAAGAATAACAGGAGTTTGTGGTGCCTTCACCCAGAGCTGTTCCTCTTCTTTTTCCCTCCCCTCTGCTAGCTTGAATGGCAAAACCCGTAGTTTTTACTAGAGGGAGGATGCCACTGGAAGTAGTAGATTTGCTACTTAAGAGTGGACTTGATTTGGTGCAGGGGGTGAAAATTTGAGGCTTTTTCAGCTAAAAGTGACAAACCTAGTAACAAACAGATGAGGAAAATCAACAATTTTTCTGGCTCAAGATTGCAGTCCTGGTTGGGGCAAGTGATGCACCAACTAGTAACTTAATAGGTAGGCTTTGGAAATGAAAGAGTCATAGAAGAGCTGAGATAAATTCTCCATATATCCTTGGCTGAATGAGAAACTACACTTGTGCAGGGAAGATCCCAGAGAACCCAGTAAAGAGTGAAAGTGTAAAAGAGAACTGGCTATGGCATTAAATTCAGTAGTCCCTCCTTATGCATGGGGGATACTTCCAGTAACCCCAGTGGATGCCTAAAACGGCAGATAGTACTGAACCCTATATATACTGTTGTTTTCTTATACATACATACCTGTGATAAAGTGTTTTATAAATTAGGCACAATTAAGAGATTAACAACAATAATATTAAATAGAACAATTATAATATACTGTAATAAAGGTTGTGTGGTCTCTTTCTCAAAATATTTTATTGTGCTGTACTCACCTTTCTTTTTCTTGTGAAATGATAAAATGCTTATGTGATGAAATGAAGTAAGGTGAATGATGTAGGCATTGTGACATAGCATGAAGGCTACTACTGACCTCCTGATACTTCAGAAGGAGGATCATCTGCTTCCGGAACGCAGTTAACTACGGGTAACTGAAACCAGGGAAAGCAAAACCATGGATAAGGTGGGGGGAACTGTGGACATAATCTCTCTCTCTCTCTCTCACACACACACACACACACACACACACACACACACACACAAATTGATCAGAAGAATGTAGATGCCTTGTAGGTTTAAGGTGTTTGAGCAGTATCAACTGAAATCATTTGGTTATCATTAAGTTATGTAGATAGAGGGTAAGCATTCAGAAGCCAGGCTAAAACACAAATATAAGAATAAAAAAACTTGGGAGAGATAGCAGCAGTTGCACACCATGGAGCAAACAGATGTCACAATTTAAGCAAGGTAAATTAAAAAAAAACTTTAGAAAAACTAAAACTATATCCAGATTTGCTACAATATATTATTTAAAAAGTTTAAGTTTAAGCCAAAAGTTCTGGGATATGTAAAAAAAACACAAAAGTGAAACCTATACTCAGGAAAAAATAACAGTCCATAGAAACTGATTTTGTTGAGTTTAGCAAATGTTGAGTATATCAAACTTCAAAGTAGCTATTATAAATATGTTTGGAGAATTAATGGAAAATATAAGTGTATTAATAAATAGGCAATCTCAGTGGAGAAATAGAAATGATAAAACAACAAATAAAAATTCCAGAATTGAAATAATATGTAATAAATGAAAAATTATTTAGATGGGCTCAACAGTACATTTGAGATGACAGATAAAAATCAATAAACTTTGAAGATAATAGAAAGTTTTTTTGAAAGACAGAATGAAAACAAATGGAAGAATGAAAAACAACATCAGAGATCTGTGGAAAAATATTAAGCTCACCAACATATGTGTATTAGGAATCTCGGAAAGAAATAAAAAGGGCTGGGAAAAATGTTTGAAGAAATAATTACTGAAAAAATCCCCAAACTGGATGAAAAACTTTAACAGATCCAGAAAACTCAGCAGACTCCCAAGAAAGGAAAAACTATTTTAAAAGATCCATGCCCTCTAAATCCAACCATAAGTCAGAGAAAGACAAATATCATATGATTTCACTCATATGTGGAATTTATGAAACAAGACAAATGAACAAAATAAAAAGACAGACTCTTAAATATACAGAACAAACCAATGGTTGCCAGAGAAAAGGTGGGTGGGGATGGGTCGAAAAAGTAAGGGGATTAAGATTTATCTAATGATGAACACTGAGTAATGTATAGAATTGTTGAATCACTATATTGCACACCTGAAACTAATATAACACTGTAATTGGAATTTTAAAAATAAAATTTTAAAAAAGATTCATATCTAGACATGTTATATTCAGACTGCTTAAGACGAAGACAAAGAGAAAATCTTGAAAACCGCAAAAGAAAAAAGTTGCCAACCAAAGAGCAGTACATCTAAAGGGTGATTCCTCATTAGCAACAATGGAGGCCAACCTAAAATAACCAGAACAGTCTTGAATAAGAATAGAGTTTGACAGTTCACACTTCCTGATTTCAAAGCTTACCAGAAAGTCACAGTAATCAAGACACTGTAATACTGGCATAAGGATAAACATATAGATCAATAGGATATAATTGATAGTTGAGAAATAAATCCTGGCATTTATGGTCAGTTGATTTTTAACAAGAGCACCAAGATAATTCAGTGGGAAAAAAATCGTCTTTTTGGCAAATAGTCTTGGGACAACTTGAAATCTACATGGAAAAGAATGAACTTGGACCTCTACCTCACACTATATACAAAAATTAACTCAAAATGGATGATCTATGTAAGAGTTAAAACTACAAAACTCTTAGGAGAAAACATAGAAGAAAATATGTGTATTCTTAAGTTAGAGAAAGGTTTCTTAGATCTACCAAAAATATCCATAAGAGAAAAAATTTGTATTTTAGACTTTATTATAATAACAACTTTTGCATTTCAAGAATTATTAAGAAAATGAAAGGGCAAGCTACATACTAGCAGAAAATATTTGTGAATTATATACCTGATAAGGGACTTGTGTCTACAATATACAAAGAAGCCTTGCGACTCAATAATAGATGACTCCTCTATAAAATGACCAATTTTTATAGACATTTCTATAAAGAAGATAAACGAATGGCCAATAAGAATATGAAAAGATGTTCAGCATCATTAATCATTAGGGAAATGTAAATGAAAACCACGGTGGTTTGCTGCTTTACATATACTAGGATATATCTATAGTAAAAAAGACACTAATTAGCAAGTGTTGGCAAGGATGTGAAGAAATTGGAATCATCACACATTGCTGGTAGGAATGTAAAATGCAGCTCCTTTGGGAAATAATTTAACAGTTCCTCAAAAAGTTAAATACAGAGTTAGCATGTAGCCCAGGAATTCCCCACCTAGATATATGCGTAAGAGAATTGAAAACATATATTCACAGAAAAACGTGTATATGAATGTTCATAGCAGCAGTGTTCATAATGTACAAAAGGTGGAAACAACCCAAATGTTCATCAGCTGATGAATGGATAAACAAAATGTGGCATATCTCTTTAATCATCCATAAGCAACATGGATCAATCTTGAAAACATGATATTAAATGAAAGAAGCCAGACACAAAGGCCACAGATAATATGATTCCATTTATCTGAAAATAGTCAAATTCATAGAGACAGTGGATTAGTGGGTGGGGAGGAGAGAATAAGGATTGACTACTAATGGGTATAGGATTCCTTTTTAGAGTGATGAAAAATTTCTGGAATCTGTGGTAATGGTTGTACAACTTCGTGAATGTACTGAAAGTCATTGAAACATACACTTTAAAAGAGTGAGTTTTATGATACATGAATTACATTTTAAAGCTGTTAGAAAAGAAATAATGGAGACCAGAATGCAGTGAAATGCAGTGAAAAGTGCTGAAAGAAAAACCTAGCAACCAAGAATTCTATAGAATTACAGCAAAATAATTCTTCAAAAATAAAAGCTATGGCATTTATAATTATATAACAATTGTATGTGTTAGTAACAACAGAACTCCAAAATATATAAGCAAAAGCTGACAGTATTGAAAGGTGAAATAGATAATTCTACAATTATAGTAGGAGATTTTAATATTACTGCTTTAGCAGTTGATAGAACAACTAGACAAAAATAAGACTATGTAGAAGGCTTAAATAAGAGTGCCAACCAAACTGGCCTATACAAAACACTCTACACAATGGTAGAATATATGTTCTTTTTAAGTACACATGGGACATTATCTAGTATAGGCAACAAAGCAAGTCTCAATAAGTTTAAAAGGATTAAAATCATGCAAAGTATGTTCTTACCACTTTGGAATTAAATTAGAGATCAACAATGGAATGAAATCTTAGAAGTTATACATTTGAGAATTATAACAACTTCTGTATAATCCAGGAGTCAAAGAAATTATAAGGCAAGTTAAATATCTTGAACTGGATGAAAATACAACATAATAAAATGTATGGAATATAAATCAAAGAAGTGGTTAGAAATTTATAGTTTAAACCCTTACATTAGAAAGGAAGAGAATTGTAAAAAAAAAAAAAATGTTATTTGAGCTTCCACCTTGAGAAATTAGAAGAAGAGCAAATTAAAAGTAGGAGGGAGGAAATAATATAGTATGGAAATCAGAGAAATAGAAAACAAAAAAACAGAAAAACTCTGAAATCAAATGTTGGTACATTGAAAAAAATTGACATTGATAATCCTTTACAGTAACCAATAAGAGAGAACACAAGTGATCAAAATTTGTAATGAAAGAAAGGTCATCACTATAGACCACAAAGAGCTAAAATAATTGTAAGGGAATATCATGAACAAACTTTTGTCAAAAAATTAGACAAATTAGATGAACACATTCCTAGAAAGACAAAAACTATAAAACTTGACTAAAGAGAATATCCAAATTGAACTAAAGAAGTTGAGTTATTAAAATTGTTTTCCTAAGAAGAGAGACAAACCAAGAAATAGACTCTTATAGAGAACAAACTGATTGTCACCAAAGGGGTTGGAGTGAGGGATGGTTAAATAGGTGGTGGGGATTAGGGAGTGCACCTGTCTCCATGAGCACTTGGTGATGTATGGAATTGTTGAATTGCTATATCGTACACCTGAAACTAATATAACACTGTATATTAATTGGAATTAAGATAAAAACTAAAAAAAAAAATCTTTCCCTAAAGAATAGCAGAGTGAGAGTGAATTCTATCAAACATATATGCAAAAAAAGAAAAAAGAAAGAAAAATACAAATCCTACAAAAACTCTTTCATGAAATGGAGGAGAGAACACTCGCCAACTCCTTTTATGAGGTCACTATAACCCTGATACTGAAACTGGATAAAAACATCACAAAAAATGAAGACTACAAACCAGTATCTCTTAGGAACATAAATGCAGAATTAAGATATTGGCAGACTAAATCCAGCAACCCATAAAAAGGATTATACACCATCACAAAGGAGGTTTATTCCAGGAATGCAAGGTTGATTTAGTATCAGAAAATTATTTGATGTAATAGATTCATGTTTAAAACCCACATAATTACCTCAAAAGATGTACAATATGTATTTGACAAAATGAACAGCTGATGTTCATGATAGAAACACTAAGAAATAGAAGTAAACTTCCTCAAATTAAAAACCTACCATTGACATCATGCTTAGTGGTGAAAGAATACTTTTCTCCCTACCTTCCCAAGATTATGGAAGAAAACAAGAATGTCTGCTGTCATCATTTCTGTTCCACATTATTCTGTAGGTCTAGCAAGTGCAGCAAGTCAAGAAAAAGAAGTAAAACCCATCGAGACTGGAAGGGAGAAGAAAAACTGTTCTTATTTGTAAATGATATAATCTTGTATGTAAAATATCCTGTGGAATCTACCAAAACAAACAATTATATGATGTGTAAATTTAGTACACAGTATAAGGACAGTGTAGAAAAATAAGCTATGTATTTTTGTACTAGGAATGAACACTCTAAAATTAAAATTGGGAGAACTGTTGGGGCGCCTGCGTGGTTAAGCGTCCGTCCAACTTTGGCTCAGGTCATGATCTCACGGTTCATGAGTTTGCGCCCCACATTGGGCTCTGTGCTGACAGCTCAGCATCTAACGCCTGCTTTGGATTCTGTGTCTCCCTCCCCTGCTCACACTCTGTCTCTCTTGGTCTCTCAAAAATAAATAAATGTTAAAAAAAATTAGAAAAAAATTAGGAAAACTGTTTCATCTAAAATAATACAAAATAAACTTAGCAGTGAATTTAAAAAGTAAGTGCAAGATCTGTACACTGAGAATGATGATGTTGCTGAGAGTAATTAAAGAAGACATAATTCTGGGGCTCCAGAATTAAAAACTTGCTTTTCAAAAGTCATCATTAAGAAAATGAAAATACAAGCCATACAGTGAAAGAAAATACTGGCAAATCATACATCTGATGAAAGGTCTTGGATCTGTGATACACAATGAACTCTTTACAACTTAGTATTAACAGGGCAAACAACCCAGTTTTGTTTGTTTTTTTTTAATTTTGGGGGGTATTTTTTAGAGACCAAGCAGAGGAGAGTGGCAGAACGGGGGAGAGAAAGGGAGATCGTTTTTTTTCTTGTTTTTTTTTTTTTTTTTTTTAAATTATTTTTGAAAGAGACTGCATGCAAGCAGGGGAGGGGCAGAAAGAAAGGGGTACAGAGGATCTGAAGGGGGCTTCATGCTGACAGCAGCATAATGCTGGGCTCAAGCTCACAAACCTAAACTGTGAGATGGCGACCTGAGCCAAAAGTGGATGCTCAACCACCTGAGCCACCCAAGCGCCCCAGGAGGGAGACTCTTATGCAGGCTCCATGCCCAGTGCAGAGCCCAACATGGGGCTTGATCCCACAACCCTGGGATCATGACCTAGCTGAAATCAAGAATCAGATGCCCAACTGACTGAGCCACCCAGTGCATATATAGCAAAGAATATAGCCTAGTACACAGATAAAAGATGCTCAGCTTCACTGGTCATTAGGGAGATGCAAAATCAGACCACAGTTTGATACTGTAGCACATCCACTAAAATACAAAATAAATACTAGGTATTGTTGCAGAGAAACTGGAGACCTCTTACACTGCCAATGAGAATGTAAAATAGTACAGTCACACTGGAAAACATTTTGACTGTTTCTTGCAAAGGTAAACTTACAGTTAACCATGTGATCCAGCACTTCCACTAGTATCTGTCCAGGAGAAACAAAAACTTACACCCACATAAGACTTGTACATAAATGTTTACAGCAGCATTATTCATGATAGGCAAAAACTGGAAACATTCAAATGTTTATCAGCTTGTGAATGCATATACAATATGATAAACCCATATTATGGAATCCTAATCAGCAATAAAACAGAACCAACTGTAAATACATGAAACAACATGAATTAATCTGAAAACATGGTAACTGAAAGAAGCGTGACACAAAAGAGTTCATATTGTGTTAATTAAGTTTTATGAAATTTCTAGAAAAACCAAAACTTTAAATACAAACTAGATAGATTCATGGTTGGCTGGCGCTGGGAATACAGATTGACTGCAAATGAGCACAGTGGAACTTTTCGCAGATGATGGGATTGTTTTACCACTGGACTATAAGATGGTTGCATGCCTGTATAAATTTACAAAAAATCATCATAACTGTATACTTGCAGTGACTCCATTTATGGTATGTAAATTATACTTCAGTAAAGCTTTTTTAAAAGTTCATCAATATGTTCATTTATAAAAAATTAAAGGAAATAAACCAAAATAATAATGGTGGTTATCTATAGTTTGGGGAATACAGGTGGTTTTTATTTTCTTTTTAATATTTTCTCTACTTTTCAAGTTTTCTGTAATGAGTATGATTATTTTAATAAAAAATGTTTAAAAGATGTCTTTAAGGAGTGTTGGAAAGGAAAATGTTTAGTTTCAAAAATAACGAGAAAAATAGGAATGCAAAAACATTTTCAGTAGTTTTTAAAATGTCAAAGAAACAAGATTAGGGCTACTTACTTTTCATAAGCCAAATTCTGCCTATATCCTATAATTCAATTTTTTTTTCTTTCTATAGTGTATGTCTGGATCCTATCAAGAAGCTAAAACTCTGTTGAAATCCTACTTGCAGCAACATGGCTATGGCTCCTGGATTGTGAAATCTCCCTGTATAGAGCAATTTAGTATGTGATTTAGGCAATCCATTGTCATATTAAAAATCTTTTATTTTTTGGTGTCTTTGACTAGTAAAAATATTTAAAAATTTTTGGTGGATTTCAGCTTTCAAAACCAGAGTCTTTGCAAAAGCAATGTCCAGAGATTGCTTGAAAATAATAATTTACATGAAAGCATTGGGGTTCTTAACTTTTTTTTTAATTTTGGAAAAATTACTACCTGATTAATTATGTAGCCATTTTGTATTTATTTTCACAGGCATTATAAGGCCATTACCCTTTTCATAGTTTAAAAGAAAATTCTATTTCTTTTAAGTTTTTGTTTTAAAGTTATCCATGTAGCAAATATATTCAACATTGTGACCTGGTATTTCACTCCTGTTGTTTCTTTTTCAATTAAAAATTAGAATACAGGAATACAAATAATAGTCCTTGCTCATTTGTTGATTAATTCAACAAACATTTGAGTGCCTAATATTTGCTAATCACCATGCTTGTGTAATAGTAAAAATCAGTAACTATCATTCCTCACATCAAAGAAGTTTATGAATGTAAACTGCACATATACATGCAGAAAAATGTTAAGCATGTTAGAGAATAGTTTCATAAGTTAGTTATTCTGATTAATAGTATCATCATAAATACTTTAAAGAGTGCCCATTTTCCAGCGTTCTGTAATTCCATCCAAATGTGATTTAATACTTTGTAATTTAGATAAGTAGGGATTTCTGATAATCAACCAAAGATTATTTAGCTTTACATTTATATTTGTTTATAATATGATTGGATCAAAAGGAAAAGTTTAGTTACCACCTGAGTTAGGATATCTGTCGTTAGTGAAATTGTGAGTTTGTTCTATAGTTCAACCTATTTCTTAGTTTCAGTCACAGATGAATTAAACATTATTGGTTCTCACACTCTGTTCCTCCTAGCTTGGATCTTTATAATCTCTGATGAGGTTGATAATGGTTTTTTTAAATTTGTTTTATCTATTCTAAAAATATCTTTTCAAGATTGCAGTTGATACCAGTAATTGTCATTCTTTGTTCAGAGATAGAAGCTTGATCGAAAAGACTCTAAACTGCCCTACATCAAAAGCAGCAATGCTTATTGCCTCTTTTATGTACTCTGTGTTATGATTATATAAGATACTTTGCTTGAAGAAAATCAGACTTCTAAATCCAAACTTATAAACTTCAATTTTAAAAATTCTTCAAAAACTACTAAACTAGTTGCATCTAAGTCCTCTTATAGCTCTAAGGTTCTGTTATCTGAGATAAACATTAAAGGATAGATAAAAGTGAGAAGGCTGAAGTGGAAGAGAGAATATATTCCAGTTGGAAATAATAAAACAAAGATTAGATGGGAAATGTTACAGTGTTTGCGCCTAGAGAATAGAACACTGGATGGAAAGTTGAGGGCTGAGTCTAGCAGATGTTCTGATTTGGGTAGACAGAAGGGAACCCTTGAAGGGTTTTGTGTAGGGAAGTGACATACATTAAGACACCATCCACAACATTTTTATGTTCACTTACTATGGAAATTTCTAAACATACGAAAATAGAATAGTAAGTGACTCCCATCTACCCATCACCCAGCTTCAATAATTATTAAAACATAGCAATCTTCTTTCATATATACTTCCCCAAGCTGGATTATGTTAGAACAAATACCAGACATATTATTTCTTTTTTTTTAAGTTTTAAATTACAGTTAACATACAGTGTAATATAGTTTCAGGTGTACAACATAGTGAATTCATCACTTCCATATATCACCTGGCGCTCATCACAGCAAGTGCATTCCTTAATCCTTATCATCTATTTAACCACTCCCTTCTCCCCCCACCCATAACCATCAGTTTGTTCTCTAGTAAGAGGCTGTTTCTTGGTTTCTCTCTCTCATCTGAAAATACTTTCATGCACATCTGTGAAATATGAGAACTCTTTAATACACACATATGTGTATAACCACAATCCATTTAGCAACACCTTAAAAATTAGTAGTAGTTCTCTAAATATCTCCTAAGTGTTATATAGATTGTTGGAATCAAGATCAAAATTACATTATATTGGAATTTGTGTGTTAAATGTCAATCTATAGATTTTCTCTCACTTTTTTTTCTTTTAATTTAGTCCTTGAAGAAACTGTTTTTAGTGGAGTTTGCCATAATCTCATTTTTGCTACTTACATCTCCATGATGTTATTTAATGTGTTCCTCTGTCTTATTTATTTCCTGAAATCAATGGTTAAATCTAGAGGCTTTCAAATAGAGGTTCGTTTTTTTTGTTTTGTTTTGTTTTGTTTGTTTTTTTGTTTTAGCAACAATACTTCATAAGTAGTACTTACGAAGTAGTACATATGAAGTAGTACTTCATCACACGACACAATGTCTGGGTTCTTTTATTTTTGTGATATTAGCAGTCAGTGATCATTGCCTTATTTTGTTAGGGGTTGCAGAGTTTGATAATCACATTCTCTCATTAGCTGGAATGTTATTAAATGTTTGCTTATAAATGGTCTGATTACCTGTGGTGTACTTGATAAAAAAGCCTGGATTATTTCTGTCTTTATGTTTTTCAAATAGCAGGTTCCCTGTCATTTTTTAAAGTTCACCAATGAGAATTTTTTTCATTATCATTATGAATTTACATATTTGGGTTTCAGTCCTTAAAATTCATATTGATATTATTCTCTTGCGTTAGTAGAAGCCTATTCTAGGGGTGCCTGGGAGGCTCAGTCAGTTGAGCATCCGACTTCAGCTCAGGTCATGATCTCACGGTTTATGGGTTTGAGCCCCGCGTTGGGCTCTGTACTGACTGCTCAGAGCCTGGAGCCTGCTTCGGATGCTGTGCCTCCCTCTCTCTCTGCCCCTCCCCCGTTCACGCTTTGCGTGTGTCTCTCTCTCTCTCTCTCTCTCTCTCTGTCTCTCAAAAATAAATAAAAGTGTTTAAAAGAATTTCTTAAAAAGAAGCCTATTCTAAACCTCTCAGTGGTTTTCTTCTAATTGATATTTCTAATGCTCTTTTAAGTAATATCATTTTGTATATTTTATTTTCTATTTGTTGCTGATATATAGACATAAAACTAGTTTTTTTGTTGTTTTTTTTTTATGTTGGCCTTCTATCCAGTACCCTTGCTAAATTAATTCTAATTGTTTAGAGCTTTTGGATTTTCTTCATACACAGTTGTGTCATATGTGAATAATGACAGATGTATTTCTTCTGTCCCAGTCTTTAACTTCAAATGTCTTTTTCTTGCTTTTTTGTACTGGCTGTAATTTCCTAGTACAATGTGAACAGAAGTAATGAGCAGTGTCCTTGTCTCATGTGAGAACCTTGTCATGTTTGTGCCTTTGTCTTCTGATCATGATCCCAATAGTCTTTGTGAGCTTCTCTTAGAACAGAATGTTCTTGCCTCATCTTGTGCATTTGTTGCCCCATACTTGGAAATGGCCATTTCTCTCTTAAAGAGCTCTATTTCCTTTTTGTAGAAAGTGGTTAGAAATTATAATCTGGATGCTAAGGGTACCTATTAATACTGAGGTTTTTATCCCTCAAGGTCTTTTCAGAGAAAAATACCTTAGAAATATGTACATTAATTTAAGGTAAAATAATATGTTTATTCGTTCCTATTGATTATTTTATTTCAAATTCAGGTCCACAGAGTTTTTTTAATCAACCTCTTAAATCTTACATTTGTATCTCCTTCCTCTCACACCAAAATCCTGATTCCTACTGATAGCAATATAACTTCTTATTCACTTTTTTCTACAACTCATGCATAGTAGTCTCAGAATAACAATACCATCACTACCATCAATAGAATGATTGCTGAAAACAAATTTTTTTGATGTTATTTATTTTTGAGAGAGCACAAGCAGGGGAGGGTCGGAGAAAGAGGGAGACACAGAATATGAAGCAGGCTCCAGGCTCTGAGCTGTCAGCACAGAGCTCCATGCAGGGCTTGAACCCACGAACTGCAAGATCATGACCTGAGCCAAAGCTGGACGCTTAACCAACTGAGCCACCCAGGTGCCCCTGATTGCTGAAAACAATTTAAAATTGTTTTTGTCCTCCGGACGTATTCTACCAGATATGTACAACCAGTTTGAACTTCTTTATGTGAGTTGTGCCTCCAGCCTATGACACACTTCAAATTATTCATTTAATTTAGCTCTTGATATTTAAAATTGAGATTTAAAAAATTATTATATAAAAATATAACAAATCTGTAATACATGGTATATGCAGAAACGTCTAGCATTTATCCCTGTTCCTTCCTGAGAGTGTGTGTGCATGTGTATGCCCTCTGTCTTTATATAAATACACATAAGTATAATAGATGTGTACACATATATACATGTACATACATATATACACATATATATATAATTATTAGGTTTTTCATTTATCCTTTATTTTCAATGCAATCACATACCTGCATAAACATATGGATAGACATTTGGGTTGTTTTCTATTCTTTTGCTATTATAACGTGTATTGTAGTGGCAGGTTTTTTAGGTTGTTCAGAAAAGAAGAGCCTAAAAGGTCAGGAGGCCATGACAGTAGCCTAATAAGTAATAATGATTCTAGTCAGGGTTGTGACTGGTTATTAAGGGGAAGACAAATTCAAGCAATGGTGGGGAAATAGGACCAAAAAAATAGAATATATATGACAAAGGAGATAGACAAGTTGAAAATGATACCATGGGTTTGAGCTAGAAACTGGAAGTACTATAAATGTAAGTAGAGTCAAGGATGGAATCTGATTTGGCTGAAAATATTTGAAGCTTTGACATATTTTTAAGGTGGTAATAAGATTATAAAGTGGAGATACTCAACAATTAGAAATACAGTAAGAGACTTGGAGAAAGTTTTGGAGTAAAGGTAAAAAACTAGGAATCACTTTCAAAGAGGCAGTTTTCAAATTGTGAGAAAAGGTGTTTGCCTCTTTTTGAGGAGTATAAAAAATATATTAGGACTAGATCCCCAAGGAACACTTATATTTTGCATTAGGAAAAATAAGAGGAAGCAATATTTGGAGTTGTTTGACAGGTGGGTGAAGAGTAAGGTTGGCAGAAAGAGGAATTTCAAAGAATAGAATAAGCATTCTCAAGTGTTCTACTGGTCAAGGAGAATAAGAACTACAAAAATACTGCTGAATTGGCAACCAGGAGTCTACAGATGACTAAAATAGCATTTCTCCAAACTGATTGCTCACAAGGGGCATCACTGAAGGGTACTCTGATTGAGCAGATCTGGGAAAAGCCCCCAAATCTGTATTTTAACAAGTTACTGCAGATGATTTGATGTGGGTAGTACTTTGACCACACAAAACACCACCCTGTAAAGTAATAAAAATTTGCTGGTAGCGGAAGGATTGACCACAGTTAAGTAAATGAGAGATGCGGATTTGGAGTCAGTGACTGAATTCCATTTTTTCTAGAAGCTTAATGGAGGGCCTAATATAGCTGTGGTTGGTTTTTTGTTTGTTTGTTTGTTTGCTTATAAGATGAGGGAGACTTCATCAATGTGCATGAATTTTTAGTGGAGCCAGCTAATGTGATGTTTATGACTTGTTTTAGGGAATATTTGGCAGTCAGGTCAGATAATTGGCCTAGTTGGAGTCAGATCAACTCTCCCTAGGGAATTTTGGGTGCTATGAATGAAATGGCTCAAGCCAAAATGGGGAAAATAAACTGTGAGTAAATAGGATTAAGTGGAAGTGAAGCAGTTTCACTGAGAGGGAAAATATGAGATGACAGGGGATTGTGTTCAGGGTATTTTCAAAGTTGAAATTCTTAGATATTTAACTCTGGCCTGTATTTTGTCAGGTTCCCTTCACCTTCAGTCTAACCCAGTTATTAGGAGAAATAATACAGTAGTTGAAATCTAGTTGAAAAGATGTCTTATGAATGGAAATTTAGTGTTCATTATATTCAGTCTTTGAGGGATCTATCTGCATGGTGCCAGGGACAGCTGGAGCCCAGGACAGTCAATTCTGACCTTTGGCAGCCTATTATTTACCCGCATGTTCAGGAATGCCGTTTTCTTATCTGTGCCACGATGTGACAAAGGTTAGAAAACAATATTCCAAACTTTTTAATAAAAAAAAAAAAATGTAGTGGTGATGATCATATATTCAGGCAGTACCTATAGAGTTGGAAAGGACATTTAATTATATCTGTGTTAGAGTTTCTTGGTTGGTTGGTGCTTTTAGATAAATATATTTCATTTTGCACATAAGGTGAAGTGAGATGACTGAGCACTATTTTAAGGAAGCCTTAGATGAAACTTGTGAAAAATAATTTGAGTACAATATGTATATTAAATATGTACAAATACTTTGAAAATATTGATGGGGACTGGATATGAATGTTGTCAAGCTTCAGTAACAACAGTTAATGAAGAATCACTGTTACTTTGAAATGCAAGTTTTTATTTTTTTGAAAATGAGCTCTAATTGATGGTTCCTAGATAAAGAGAATTGTTCTTTGATGTGAGAAGGGAAAAAGAATATTGTTAAGTAAACAGGAAGCATGAGAATTTCCTCTTTAGAAATCTTTTGATCCTGACACCATCCTATAAATTGACTTGAAATACAACTTATTCTGTCACTTCTTGTGTTACAATAAATGTCAAAAATATCTGATTTTCTTTAGTTTAATAGTTTTAGTACTACTAAAGGAACATCATTACTACCAAAACAGGATTTGTTTTTGGAAATAACATGTTTCTCTTTAAAATTCTGCTGAGCCTGAATTGCCTTTCTTTATCGGTATTTTAAGTATGGATTGTTTTCTGTTTTCATAGAAGCTATAATTTTTATTTGTTACATGATCGTAGAGGTAAAAAGGTATGCTAATCCTAGTAGGCTGGTGTTATCATTTAAAAGTTTAAAATGAAGTATTTCCTGGGAATTATAGTTTTATCTACATATATTGTATTTGTCAAAGTTTTGCTTTGAACTTTGACTATAATATAGAGGAAATTCACTATTGTAGAAGCTTTCTAAAATGTTATTTGTTTGGATAGATGACGTGGTAAGATAATTAAGCTACATCTGTGGGTGCTTTTCCAAAATTTTAGTGATTTTAAAGTTTTTTCTATCCACTCTTTTTGAGTTGTTCCATTGATAGAAAAATATTTACAGTACAGTTTTATATCATTTTCAAATTAAATTTTGAATATCTAAGCTCTGAGACTGTCAAACTTTACTATATTTGAGAATTGACAAATATGATGGTGACATTGTCTGCAGAGTTCATAGGAAAATCCATGATTTTGCTTTTTGGAGTCCACTGTAATCATCAGTTTATTCACTGCTCCCTACTTCTTTAATAATATCCTGGTTTTTAGCCAATTAGAATAATTCTGTGTGTGTGTGTTTTTTTTTAAGTATAATCTGTCTTTCCTGCTGTATTGTCATACTCTCTTCTCGCAACTCTATGAGACCAATATTTCCAGTTCATCTTACATGTAACAACTTTTTATAGCAGTCTCTTTTAAATTGATAACAATATAAGTTTGAATGCATTCTGAGGCTCTACATTTTTACTCCCCACCCCATATTTTATGTCTTTGATGTCACAACTTACATCTTTTTTTCTTGTTTAGCCCTTAATTATTGGAGTTAGCAGTTATTTTTACTACTTTTGTCTTCATATTATCTTTAAAACTGATCCACTACCTTTATTATACATTTACCTTTACCAGTGAGATTTATACTTTCATATCCTGTTACTAATTAGTGTCCTTTCATTTCAGCTTTAACAAATCCCTTTAACCTTTCTTATAAGGTGTTTAGTGGTGATGAATTCCTTTAGCTTTTGCTTATCTGGAAAACTCTTGATCTCTCCTTCAATTCTGAAGAACAATTTGCCAGGCAGGGTATTTTTGGTAGACAGGTTGGGTTTTTTTGTTTTTTTTTGTTTTTTGTTTTTTTCTTTGAGCACCTGGACTGTATCATGCTACTCTCTTCTGACCTCTAGAATTTCTGCTGAAAAATCTGCTGATAATCTTATGGGTGTTTCCTTGTACATAACAAGTTGTTTTTCTCCTGCTGCTTTTAAGATTCCCCCACTGCCTTTAAGTTTTGACATTTTAATTATAACATGTCTTCATGTGGGTCTCTTTTGGTTCATCTTAGCTGGAACTCCTTGGGCTTCTTGGATCTGGATGTCTGTTTCTTTCCCCAGGTTAGGGAAGTTTGCAACCATTATTCTTAAAATGAGTTTTCTTCTCCTTCTGGAGCTCCTTCAATACAAATATTGGTCTGCTTAATACTGTTCCATAAGTCTCAAGCTGTCTTCATCTTTTTCACTTTTTTCTTTTTCTTGCTCTCATTGGGTGAGTTCCACTGCCCTGTGTTCAAGTTCACTGATGGTTTCTTCTGCTTCATCTAGTCTGTATTGAGCCCCTCTGTTGTAATTTTTAATTCACTTATTGTAGTCTTCAGTTCTCTGACTTCTTTTTGGTATTTTCTTACATTTTTCTGCCTCTTTCTTAAAACTCCCACTTTGTTTATGCATTCTTCTCCTGAGATCAGTAAGCTTCTTCATGCCCATTGCTTTGTACTTTATCAGGTAAATAACTTATCCCCATTTCATTAAGGACTTTTTGGGTTTTATTTTGTGCTTTCATTTAAAACATATTCCTTTGTTTCTTCATTTTCCTTGACTCTGTGGTTGATTTCTATGTGTTAGTTTTAAAACAGCTACCAGTGTGGTAGGAATGGCCTCAAGTGGAAGATGAACCTTACTGTTTAGCCTTGCCTTAGTTCTTGTTATCTCTTAAGTTTTGGTTATTGTTCAAGCAGTCTATTTGATTTTTTTTTAAGTTTTTATTTAGAACCCAGTTATTATATATATATATATATATATATATATATATATATATATACAGACACACACACAGACACACACACAGTATACTGTATTATAGTATCGTACTGAAAGTCTATTTTATTTTTATTAGCTCCCAATAACTGAGGGTGTGCTAAGACCTCTCAGTGTCCCAGAGGGGAGGATGTCAGTCAGGTCTGACTGGAAGCCAGTCCCTCAGGCAGCAGCTTTTAAAGTTTGCATGCTTGGGGCACCTGGGTGGCTCAGTCGGTAAAGCATCCGACTTCAGCTCAGGTCATGATCTCGTGGTTCGTGGGTTCAAGCTCCCTTTGGGCTCTGTCTGACAGCTCAGAGCCTGGAGCCTGCTTTCGATTCTGTGTCTCCCTGTCTCTCTACCCCTTCCCCGTTCGTGCTCTGTGTGTCTCTCTCAAAAATAAACAAACATTAAAAAAAAATTAAAGTATGCATGCTTATGAGCAGCCATCATAAAAATTGGGGCTCCAGACAAGTGTATAAGCTCCTTTCAGGGAGATACTCGTGACCTGAAGTAAAGGAATGGGAGACTGCAAAGATGGTGTCCCCCAACCTGTGCTCCCTGAGTGACTTCTGTAGTTTCTAGATATATACCAAACCTGAAGCTGCTACTAAGGCTGAAACTCCAAGACTAGCCAGTAGGCCTCTTTCACAGAAAGCTTGGAGGTAGAATTTAGTCTACTATCTGTGTAGGGCCCTGGGAGTGGTAGCCTCCCAAGAACTCTTTCCCTGATTGTTATAGTCCCAGAGGACCCAGGAATGCAAATTCTCCCTAACCCCCACTGGCCACCAGAGTCAGGTGAGCAAGGAGCGGCATCTCCTGGGTAGAAGCCACAAAAACTGCTACCAGATATAAATATCAGGATACCAGATGTATAGAAGCTCCCCTCCAGCAGACCCTGGCAACCTGGAGTGTCGTAGAGGGAGAACACAAAGATGGCACCCTCTGGCTGGAGTGAGGCAGAAAGGGAGTACAAAGATGATGGTCACTGCAGAGAAAACAAGAAAAAGAAGAAGAAGAAGGAAAAAAGATGATACTCCTTGCCTTTAGCAAGGCAGTGGGAGGGCAGGATGATGACACCCACTAGCCTCTGTCTTTAGGAGTATTGCAGCAGGCCCCTGGCCCTCAGACCAATGCGTTAAAATTAAGAAATAAGTCTTCTTTCACATAAAGTCTGGGAACGTTTCAAAAGGTTGCTTCTGTGCTGGGCCTGGGAGCAGCTGAAGGTGTGCATGAGCCCTTTAAAACTGTTCCTCATTTGGCCACTGGCCCCACACGTCTCACGGGCAAGAGTCCTATTGGTCTTTAAAGCCAGACATTTTGGGGGCTTGTCTCTCAGATGCTGATCTTAAAAGTTGGGGTGCCTGATAATGGCGTATAGACTCTCTGCTCCTTGGGGAGAAGCTCTAGGTTTTGGGTTCCCTTCCAGTTGTGAGTCACTGTGCTGGGAATGGGGTAATGGTGAGATTGTGTCTCAGCTTTTCCCTACTTTTATATGGTTTCCCTCCCACTTGCCCAATGTGAGGGAATTGACCTGCCAATCTTTAGTTTTTTTCCAGAGAAAATTATTCTATACATATATTTGTAGGTTCAGTGTATCTGTAGGAAGAAGTGAATTAAGGATCTGTGTTGCCGTATTGAACTGGGAACTCTCCAATCTTTTTATCCAAATTCTTCCCATTTTTAGCTACAGCTTATAACAGTTATATAAATATAACTGCCCATGAAATTTTTCTGAAACCTTTTAGTTTTAAATATCTCTGTCTCTAACTCTTGTATATCCTATCCCTATCTTATTACATTTATTTATACATATTTACTGCTAAATAGTAAATATATTCAATTTTTACTCATTGCCTCCTGGACAATGACTTTTATGTAATAATTTGTTTATAAATATTTATTTATTGAAAACTATAATCAATTTTTAAAAAATTTTTCCCAAGAATGAAAGGTATAGCTATCCTCATGTCTAGCAGCAATGAAATTTACTACTACAGAAATTTGGAGCATTTCTGGCCCCCTTATATATATATTCTTATAGATGAATTGTCTTGTTTGATCATTTACTGCTAGAATTTAATGACTGCACCTCCTGTATAACTGCATTTACCAACATAACTTTTATTTTTAAAAACCAAGAATTTTTTAATTCGGGTATATGACACCAGCTTTAATGTTTGTTTTTTCAATTTTTTTAATATTTTTTTTTTTTTGAGAGAGAGAGAGAGAGCATGAGTGAGAGAGAGAGAGGTGGAGACACAGAATCCGAAGCAGGCTCCAGACTCCGAGCTATCAGCACAGAGCCTGGTGCGGGGCTCAAACTCAGGAGCAGTGAGATCATGACTTGAGCTGAAGTCGGACGCTTAACCGACTGAGCCACCCAGGTGCCCCTAATGTATTTGTTTTTAAATAAAGGAATTATTTTTCCTCTCATAATTTTAAAACTTCTTTTTTGAAATAATTATAGGCTCCTCAGAAGTTAGTTGCAAAATTAATACAGAAGGATCTGTGTACCCATTACCCACTTTCCTTTAATGGTGCATTTAAATAACTATAGAGCATTATCAAAACCAGGAAATTGACATAGGCACAATACAATTAACTAGACCACAGAGTTTACTCAGATACCATCGGTTTTTATATATACTCCTTTTTCATGTGTATAGTTTTATGAAATATTTTCATATGTATATATGAATAAATATGACCACAAAAGACCAAATTTACATCCCACAAAAGAACTCCCTCAGACTTTATAGCAAGCCTTCTCCCCCAAACTCTGACAACCTTTGTTTCTTCAATATATATATTTGTTTCTCTATATATATAATGTTTTCATTTTGAGAATATTATAAGAATGGAATCCTATAGTATAATGTTAGGAAATTGGCTTTTTTCACTCATGATGATGACCTTGAGATCAATTTTACCGCTTTAATCTTTTTTAGGTGTACAATTTAATGGTACTAAGTACATTCACAGTGCTGTGCAACCATCACCATTATTCATATCTGGAACTTTTTAAATCATCCCAAACAGAAGTTTTGTACCCATTAAACAATAACTCCCTACTCCCTCCTTCCCCCAACCCCCAGGTGAGCACTAATCTATTTTCTGTCTTTATGAGTTTGCCAGTTCTAGGTACCTCATATAAGTGGAATCATACAATATTTGTCCTTCTGTGTTTGGCTTATTTCACATAGTGTTTTCAGGGTTTGTTTATGCTCTTGCAAGTATCAGCATTTCCTGTTTCAGCCTGAATAATATTTCACTGGATATACTGCATTTTTTGTTTTTTATCTGTCTGTGGCTTGCTTCCGTATTTGGGCTATTGTAGATCATGCTGCTATAAACATTAGTGTGTAAGTGTGTTTGAGTCTCTGCCTTCAGTTCTTTTGTGCATATACCTAAAAGTGGGCTTCTTGATCAAATGGTAATTCTGTGTTTAACTTTTTAGGAACTACCACTGTTTTCCACAGTGGCTGCACCATTTTGCTTTCTCACAAGCAGTGAACTGGGGTGTCAATTTTTCCACATTCTTGTCAACACTTGCAATTTTTCTTTTTTTTTTTCTTTTTGACATAGTGTTCAAAGACTTTCTTAAAAATTTGTCTATTCAGTTGACCTGGCAGTATTTATTGAAAAGACTATTCTTTCCTCACTGAATTATGGTTGCACATCTCATGTATTGTTATATATGTTGGTCTTTTTCTTCTCCACTGCTCTGTCCTTAAATCAGTGCTACACTCTCTTATTTACTAAGTAGCTTTTTAATGTTTTGATATTTGGTAATGTGAACCTTCCAGCTTTGTTTTTCTTCAATACTGTCTTGGTTATTTTATTTTTTATTGTGTATTTTTATAAATTTTAATTATAAAATCAGGGGATTATCTGTTTGATGCTGGCATATAAAAACATAATTGAATTTTTGCATGTTAACCTTATTATTAGTAATTTTACTACGTTCATCCATTAACTCTAATAATTTGTAGTTGCAGATTCTCTTGGATATTCTATTTATACAATCACATCTATGAGAAATGATAATTTTAGTTCTTCCTTTCTAGTACTTCTTTTTCTTGTCTTATTAAATTTGTTAGAACCTCTACTACACTACTGAATAGAAATGGTGATACCCATCCTTGTCTTAGTCTCAAACTTAGAAGGAGAGTTTTCCATATTTCATCATTAACATATTAGCTATGTTTTTTGTGACAAAGATACTCAGATTAAGAAAATCCCCTTCTAGTCTTAGTTTTCTGACCACCGTTAATTTTTATTTCAGTTTTCTTAAATGATATTTATACATCAATTTAACTGATACATGTAGTCTATCTAAGTTTTATTTAAATTCCACTTAGTTAACATATAGTGTAATATTAGTTTCAGGAGTAGAACTTAGTGATTCATCACTTACATGTAACACCCATTGCTCATCACAACTAGTGCCCTTCTTAAATATCCATAACCCACTTAACCCATCCCCCTTCCCACCTCCTCTTCCCACCTCCCCTCCAGAAACCCTCAGTTTGTTCTCTATAAGTAAGAGAACTGTTTTATGGTTTTGCTTCTCTTTTTCCCCCCATGTTCATCTTTTTTTGTTTCTTAAATTCCATATATGAGTGCAATCATATGGTATTTGTCTTTCTCTGACTGACTTATTTTCCTTAGCGTAATACACTCTAGCTCCATCCATGTCATTCTCTTATTTCAGACAATGTTGAATTTGATTCTGGAATGGAAGTAACTTGTGGATTATTTGAGTCTTTCAAGACTTGCTTTTTTAAATTTTTTTTTAAATGTTTATTTATTTTTGAGAGAGACAGTGTGTGAGCAGGGGAGGGGCAGAAAGAGAGGGAATCTGAAGCAGGCTCCAGGCTCTGAGCTGTCAGCATAGAGCCGGACGTGGGGCTTGAACTCAACAAACCATAAGATCAAACCATGACCTCAGCTGAAGTCAGATGCTTAACCAACTGAGTCACCCAGGTGCCCCTTTCAAGACTTGCTTTAAAGCTTCGTTAGGGCATGTCTTGAGTGGTCTTTACAGTAAGCCTGAATTGGTCCAACCTCTAATGCAGTCTTTTTAGTGTTTCTATGAAATTTCCAGAGGATTCAGCTTCTTAGAATTTGAGCATCTTCTAATCTTACACAAACTTCAGTGGCTGTTTAGACTACAATTTTTAAGGATACATACTTTCCCTCTTAGTTGTTCTTTGTCCAGCCTCACAGAATCGCACACCTAAATAGCCACAGCTTATTATTCAGTTTGCGAGTTGGAGCCCCTCATCGAGCTCTGTGCTGAGAGCTCAGAGCCTGGAGCCTCCTTAGGATTCTGTGTCTCCCTCTCCCTCTGCCCCTGCCCCTCTCATGCTCTCTTTCTCTCTCGAATATAAACATTAAAAAATAATAATAAAGAATAAAAATGTTTATTTATTTTGGTGGGGGGGGGGGCAGAGAGAGACAGAGTAGGCTCAATGCTGCCAGCACAAGATCCTGGCACAGGGTTCTGTCTCTCAAATTGTGAGATCATGCTGAGCCAAAATCAACAGTCTGATGCTTAACCAACTGAGCCACCCAGGCACCCCTTCATTCTTTACTTTTAATCCTTCCTTGTCTATTTAAAGTATATTTTATATAAACAATGTAATATTTATTTAAAAATATTTAATTCGAGTTTTTATTTTTATTTAATGAGATTATTGTGATGGCGTTTGATTGAAGTCTCTCTTCTTGCTATTTATTTTGTCTCATTTGTTCTTTCTTCCTTTAGTTTCCCTTTGTCCTTCATTTCTTACCTTTTTTTTTTAGGTTAAATGTTTCTAATATTTTGTTTCCATCTATATTACTTTTTAGTTATACTGTTCTTTTAGAGGTTACTTATAATATGAAAATTTGACACATGTCAAAAGCTGAGAAATAACAGAAATAAAACTATAAATCACCAAAGTAGTAATAAATATATTTTGCACACATCAGAAAGACAGTTTGCAAACTGGAAACACTCAAGCAAAACAAACCAAAACATGGAATGAGGCTTAGGGGTGTATTGTTATAAATCACTTTGGGTATTTTTTTATTGGCCTGTCTTTGGATCACTAATCCAGTCTTATGCTATGTCTAGTATGCTGATATACACATCTAGTAATTTCTTAACTTCAGATACTATATTCTCAGTTGTAGAATGTTTCACTCGATTTTTTCAAACAGATTTCAGTTCTTTGCAGAAATCTATATTTTCATCTATATGTGCCAAATTCTTTTCTTAAACATATTAGTTACTTTAAATAACTTCTAACTATCTGAATTCTGTGTTGGAGATTTTTTTTTTACTAGTTTTGCCTCTTAATTTTGAGTATGTGTGTGTGTTAGCAGGTATGCCTCATAATTTTTTAAGTAATGCCACATGTAAGTGAAATATTATAGAGAGTCTGGATGATAATATCTTTAAAATTTTCTTCAGGGAGGCAAGTAGGATCTGGCAGATGCTTTTGATCCTTTTGAAGTTTGGTTTTAGGCTTTATTAGAGCTGTTATATTTTAGATTCATCCTCATTTCAAGGCTTGTTTACTTAGAACATTGTACCTTCTTTTTTCTCATCTTAAATCCTTACTTACATGCTTACTAGACCTTTTCCCCATGGCAGAGCTTAAACTCCAACCTGTGTCTCCTCAGCACAACACAGCTCTCTACACAGCTCATTTGCCTCCTACATGTTCTTTTCTGCCATTTTTTAGTGGTCAAGTGGTTGTTTGTGCATGTGCAGCTGATGGATCAGCCATTGGAAAGAATTTGTATTTGGCTGTAGTGGCTCCTTATCCACAGTTGCCTTTGCTCTCAAATCCCATCTACTTCGACAACCCTGAATTCCTACTTTTATTTCCTTGTGGAACTACCATTTGAATTCCATTTCTCTGTGCCATAATTTGAAACATACCCTCAGATAAAAATCCAGGATGTCTCCTGTGTACATTCTTTCTCTTAAGGAATGTAATCTGTAAGACCTGCCTGTATTGGTTGCTGTCCTCACATAGAGAAACTGCTACCACGCTTAGGCCTGAGGGAGGAGGAGTGAATAGATTACTAAAACTTAAGGACAGGATCATAAAGGACCACTTTGAGAGGAGAATGACCTTTGGTCTAGTGATGTAGCCATCCTGAGGTGATCCTTCATCCAGCTCTTACCAGGGATCCCCTTTGGCCAAACTCAACTAGAAACCATAAAGCAAGAAAATGTAGCCTACACAAGCCAGCTTAGGAGAGTGGGAAGAGATGTAGAGTTGTCAAGAGGAAAATGGAAGATATCTGGCACAGTTTACCTCTTTATTCTTCAACATGTACTCTCTCCATTTGGGAGAAAAGTGTCCCAAGCAAAGGGGACACATGAAGTTCTACCAATTCTGATATCATTGTGAATATCAATTCAGGAATACTTTTCCTGAAATTACAATGGTGGACACCACCAGTATTTTTCACATGAAGAAAGTGAGACTATGTGAAGTCTTATTTCACATGATGTGGGACAAAAAGAGAGAAAAACAGGTAAAATAAATGTACTTGAGTCTCTGCTCAATAACTAGTCATGAGAGTTAATAATCATAGTTACCTTCTTCCAATATTCTTTGCATATTCTTCTTTACCCTCTGCCATTACTTTGGCTGAAATTCTTTACCTAGTGATGGACTATAAATCTCAATTCTGGGGAATCTGAGTCTTTGGTATTCTTGAATTTGGGGGATTGGTACAGTTTTCCATTGACCAGTACTATTGGAAAGAGTCCAAAAAAATGCCCTGCTGGATTTCCTGGGTTCCAAATATAGTGCTACTTATTGTGTAGCTGTTGCCTCTATTCTATAGCAGGAACTCAATTTCCCCTTGTCATCAAAATCAGTCACTCTGGACAGTACAGTAGTCTGTCATGGACCTGTTAGTTCAGCTGCATGTAAAGTCCCCACATGGCCAAAGCATAGTCTTGGTTTCCATTTAATCAATTTTCTGGTAGTAGTCAAGATTCATGGTAGAAACATGCCTACTTGAGCACTAGGACCTTAAAAATAACAAAGCTAAGGTCTTGTTGACTGGAGGTAAAAATTTTCAAGTGGGTCGTTAAGTGTAATAATGAGAGGGACTATGTTTACTTCTGCCTCTTGATTGCCAGACCTGTGCAATCTGTGGAGGGAGATTATCATATTTTGGCTATGGTTTAACACAAATAGTGCATCCTGTAGGACCACATGTCCTCTTCACAATATTGTTTTCAAACAGATATGGTAGCTGAAGCTTTAACAGGCCATTTCACTCTCTTTTCAAGCCCCTCCTGAATGATGGAGTATATAGTGAGGTCAGTGAAATCCATGAGCGTGTTGCCATTGCCACACGTCTTTTGTCATAACTATATTCTTTGTTTGGAGGCAGTGTTGTGATAGATAAGGCATTCCATAAATCTAAAAGTCATGCTGCACTACATGAGGCAGAGAAAGAACATACGAATTAGAACACAGGTCTATCCTTTAGAGGACAAAACAGTGTTCACTCCATAGGGGTAGGGATCCATATAATCAATCTACTATCAGATAGCCAAGTGTTTCTTCTGGGGAATTGTGCCATATTGAAAGCTGAGCATTGGCTTATGCTTTTGGGAGGCTGGGTACTCAACAGTGGCAGTAGTCAGATCAGCATTTGTGAGTGAAAGACCATATTGGGCTCATACACACTCTCCATCCTTGTGGCCATAGCCACTTTGTACATGGGTCTATTGAGTAAGCACTGGATTATCGCGGGAAAGAGACTGGGAAAGAGTCATCTTCTCCACTTGAATAATGATGGCCTTTTTTAGAGTGTATGTTAATATTTTTATATTCTCTGCCCATTTAAGAGGTCCATTCTCATACCTCTTCCCCAGACCTCTTTTTCATCATTTTCCCATTTTCTTTTACAAATCTCTGATCATTTACCAAACTCATTTTGTCACTTCTCATAAGTCAGTCTATTCTAGATCCATATCTCTGTCCATTTATCCTTCCACATGGTATAGACAAATACACAATTTTGAATAGGGTTATAGTTTTGGGATCATCCATCTTCTGGCAGATCATAACATCGATTGCAAATCCATTTTTAAACTAGGATCTTACTCCTTTCTTTTAATTTGTATTAAGGAAGTTCGCCAGTAAACCAAAGGAGAGGACTGAGGAAGAGGGGTTAAATCAGGTACCATGAGATTCTAAGCTGCCTGATTAGGAAGTTTAGTTATCCCTCCTGGACCTGTTCAAACCTACTCCCTTCCATTATATGATGAAATGCTGCTTTGTTTGCCCACTATTATGTTTCAGAACATCAGTAACTAGTTCATGATGTGAAGTTCAGGTTGCATAATAATTTGGTGTCCTGTGGTCAGGCATTTTTCTCTACCAGGGTTTTGTCACAAGCCAGGTGATGTTTTTAAATGAAGTATTACCTGCACAGTAGGGCATGGTCTTTTTTGAAAACTATCCAGGGACTTTCTAGAGACTTTTAACAGTATCTGTGTCACAACACTTTGAATATCCCTGGATCTCCTGGTCATAAAGCCCATTTGGCTGCGGAATTTGAATTGAGGCCTATACCTGTTATAGAGCCCTTTCTTACTGTAGGTCAGGTTGAAAACTGACAGACTAATGGGTTACCTCCCCTGACCAAGTGGGTCAGACTAACATATGTAGGGTATTTCCAAATTGTAGAGGCCCACCAAGATTTGTACCTCTTTGTAGTGGGCTGTTCAGGCACAACATCTAATCCTCCACTTTAGAAGAATTTATTAATTTGTATGAAACTACTCAACCCCTAGAAACTTCATTTTCCTGTTACACCCTTGAACTTCCGCAGGACTTCTCTCCCTTCTTCTACCAAACATGTTCCTTGCTCAGGCACTACCACTATTAGTTCTCATTAGATCCAGTTGGCATAACATTACCCATGTAATGGGCCAGCATGATATTCTGTGAAATAATAAAATGATCAAGTACTCTCCAGACTAATTATAAAGGAGCAAGAACTGATTATATCCTTGGGACTAGACAGTTAAGGTATTCTGTTGCTCATTCATGTAAATGCAAATGGCAATAGCTAAAGACTACCAGTCAACTATGCCGTCTTGAAGGTAGTTCTGAACAGTGTGCCTCCCTAGCCACTACAGAGGTATGGCATAGATAATATCTGTGATCCCTTTGGACCCTCTTGAGATGGATTCAGGGTAATGTTGCATTGTTCACTTGATCCTCCATAAGCTCTCTGACTCGAGCCTCTCAGTAGAGTTTCAGAATTACTGGGTACATTCAGAGCCATTAACTAATAATCACCAGAACATCTAGACATTACCCATTTCTCAGTGAATGATCTTCCTGGAAAATATCTCTTCCAGCATGGTTTAGGGGAAAATTTCACAGTATATATCTGTGGCCATATTATGGGGTACTTCCTTAAAGAGATCCAGCCTCCTTGGAGACCAGGTCTATGAAATGGCTCAAGTCTGGGAACTGGAAACAGGTCATGAATCCCAATTATGATTTTCATTCACTTTTTGCCCAGAAGAATTAGAATCTTCTAATTTGGGGGGATCTTGTAATCAGTCACCATTAAGGATCATTTTGAATCAAAATGCTTTGATTGGCACTTTGCCCTATTGTTTATTTAGTGATTGCTTCCACCTTGTCTCTGAGGGCTAAATGCTGTCACCTGGCCTGTAACAGTCCAGGATTCCATTATTCTCAGATCAGGGAAACCAATTCTATTGCAGCACCATCTGTCACTTCTGGCTTAAGAAAGAAAAACCACTACAGAACTGTGGTGGGTGCTAGTGTACCCCTTACCAATGAATTTCTTAATGTCATGCTAGGCAAGAGGAGAAGATTGCACATAATAGGTCCATTCCAATATTTCTAATTCCCTGATTCTTTGGACTCTTTCTTCCAGAGAAGCCTGGCATTTAAATGTCACTTTAAAAGGCCACCGTGGAGTCCAAGAATTAACTCAACCAACTATTAATGCCATTTGCAAGTTCTCATTAAATTCTGAATCCCAGGGAATTTGCACTTCTCTAAATTGTATCAGCCCAAACATGACTTAATTTTACCCCTGTTGGTTTAAACACTTTTTATCTCACTGCCCCAGCAATGTTGAGATCTTAACTTTCATTTCAGGCCTAGAGGCAATTAAAGGTGGTAGAAGTGAGTTCTAAGGAAAATTTCCCTTAATTCGTGAGTCATTGGAAGGTTTTTATGCAGAGGAATGATTTTTCCTCAGAAAGTATACTATTAAAGAAAAGGAATTGTCTCTGCCAATAGGATGCTTAAAATTCTCAGCTTCTATGTCTGGCAAAATGTCCACATCCCATATCTCAGGGTCTCACTTCTCCATTCATAGTGTAAGAAACCTGGAAGGCTTAAGCTTTTTTTTTTTTTTTTTTAATTTTTTAAGTTTATTTATTTTGAGAGAGAGAGAGCACGAGTATGGTAGGGGGCAGAGAGAGAGGGAGAGAGAACTCCAAGCAGGCTCCGCACTGTCAGTGCAGAGCCCAACACAGGGCTGGAACTCACGAACTGTGAGATCAGGACCTGAGCCAAGATTAAGAGTCAGACGCTTAACCAACTGAACCACCCAGGAGCCCCTGGAAGACTTAAATTTTAATTGGCACTATATCTTTGCAGACCTTACATCAGACTCTTGGCTGTGTCTTCCATCATAGATGTTCTGTGACTACAGGGGATGAGGGACTTCTTCAAAACTGCCAACAAAAACTTCTGGTTGTTCATGCATGTTTTAAATTGTATATTTATGATGTTATTTTTAACTCCTCTTTGAGACCATCAGAAGAATCTAGGTAATAATCACAATTTTTATAACTCTTGCTACTCTCACAATTAAATGTCATGGCCATTTGATCTCACACCTTGCCCTTCATCTGCATTTCATCCTGTGCTGCCATTGATAATTGAGTAATCAGGATGTTAGTACATCTCAGAGATTATTGTGTTCCTAATGAATCCAGTCCCAGATCTCATTTTGATGGTCTATTTGTTGGAGCTATTTCTGGTATAATTACTGTCTTTGAGCCAGGAAAGAGATAGCATATCAAAACAAGTCAAGGAGGATCTACTAGAGACACTTACCAAGCTGTGGTCATGGTACAGGGAAGCTGTGAGAGATAATGCAGTACCCTGGATCTAGTGACAGTAGAAGTGTTACTATCCCTAGCATTGAAGGGAGGAATGGATGGAAGAATTAGCAGAACCCAGAAGGAAAAAGTCTTGAGAGAAACTGGGTTCTTTGATTGAGAGGTTACTTCACTTGGAGAGTCAGGGAATCTCTTATGTCCCTCAGACATCCTACCAGAGCTCCCCAGTGGCAGGACCTAATGAAAAGCCAGAGGACAGGGGAGAACTTTGATATATATGCCATACAAGTGAGCCTCCTGAGGGCAGAGTGCAAGTGGTAAGATGTTGGAGAATAGATAGGGGGGCGTACCAATTGTATGAAGAGTTTCAGTGTGTTTGACATCTTCTCTGAGGCATGTAGATAATTTGATAAGGTTTTCACAGACTAGAACCAAGGATCTGACTACCTGGGGAAAGGAGAAAGCAAGAACTTTGAGAAGCCCATTTCCCTATTCCACATACATCTTCAAGGGAAGAATGACTCTTATAAGCATCTTAAACATTTTATGAGTTCACATGAGTAATTCAGAAATCTTTTACTTTGTGCTATTCCCAGGATAATAAATGGCTAGGCTTCTATTATTTTTATTAAATAATTTTATTAATTGATCTACAGAGACATTATATGTAACAATTCAATATAAAAAATAAATACTTTGGGATAAATAATTTAAGTGAATTTTTAGAGCCCCTAGGGCTTACAAAAAGAATCTTAAAAGATCCATGTTTATCATAAGAATAAGAATAATAATTACAAAAGGTAGCAAACCATACATCAAAAAATAAATATAAATTTTAAATATTTAAATAAATAACCTGATACATTTTAAATAGGAGACACTCAATTATCAAGTCAGCGTTGAGAAGATGCTTTGACAAAAGGTAATCCATTTGTTCAGAAATTCTACAATGGTTGCTGTCTCATCATCATATTTACATGTGAATCTTGTTTCAGATCCCTGTAAGAGAAAAATTTAATTTTTTTTAGTTCAAGGTAGTTTCCCTTATATATAGTTATTCTCCATTGAAATCTTACAGGCTTATGGCCTTTATTTTCAAGTATGCTAAACATATTAATCATTCACATTTTCTTGAGATGGTCAAAATGGCCTACCAAAAAATTGTATGTTATGATACCAAGTGATAGTAAAATGAAAACTAGGATTTTCTTCATTTGTCAATTCTGTCAATCTCAGTGAATACAAGAATTTTTTTCCTGAATTGTATAAAAATAAACATTTTAAGTAAAAACAGTTCCAGACAAATATTTTATTAAATGCTGCATGCAAAAGAAAGTTATTAAACCTCTTTTTCTGTGGGCATATGTCTGTATCCTTATCTAAGTGTAGGTTACAGGTATGCAGTCATATGCACATTAAACTTTTTCAAACCATAAGTCTTCTCTTAACTTTAGTGAATCTCCTTATTGTTCCCCAAAGAAAGATAGAGCCAGCGCAGAATAAGTTAGGATAAGCTTTTGTTTGGGGAAAATTTGTGTGAAGAACATTTTCATAAATACTCATACCCACTCCACCTTAGTATCAACGCAGGTGAGTTTCCCAATTTTAAAAGTCTAAACATTAGAAATTTTGTTCTATGGACTGAGTTTTTAGAAATTAACCTCCTCTGCTCATAGGAGCTGTTTCAACTCTGCCTCTAGCTGAGAAAGAAAATACTTTAAAATATAGCAAGATAGAAGAGAGGGCTTTTTTAAATTGAGGTAATTCCTATCCTGGAAACATATTTCCTTTAAAGATAAGATAAATATTTCCTTTAAATAAATTGTTGCAGTGTTATATATCTTCTTACATATAATTATTTAAATTTTAACATTTTAATTATTTAAATATTAAATATTAAATAAACCTCCCCTCTTGAGAAGGTTTAAATTTTTAACAATAGATTGCTTTTGAAATACATTTCCTGAATTTCACATAATTTTATATTAATTTTGCATCAAGAACTGAGAATGAGTTTTCTGATGGTCAGAAATTTCAGACCAAACCTCTTGACATAGATGTCAGTCCATCAATGTCTAGATGACATTGATGTCAATGTATTTTTTTTAATTATTTGGAAAGAAACAGTCTACTGTTTCTTATTTGGAAACAACTAGAGTTACATAATTTTATAAACTTGGTTCTACTGTAATTAAAATTATGCTATTTCTTTAGGATTCCTGTTAACTCATGAAGTTTGTACTTTTGGCAGATGAAAAAAGAGAGCCATGAATCTCTACACATCCTAAGTCCCTTGTATATTTAATATTTCCTGTGAATTTAAAAATACTTAAATCCCTGAAAGTATTACCTCTAAATAAAGTTACCTATCTAGCCCATTGGCCTAAATTTTAACGATTACCATTTTTTAGATAAATCTCTTAGTCCTTCAACCAAATAATAGGGAAACCCCATTTTAAAAGCCTTTCAGGTAATCAGTATTGGTTGTTCTGAAAAACAATCTAAAAGAATTTTAAAATATGTAACAAAACCTGTCTTCTTTCTGTGAAATTTAATTGTCTTCTCCCACTCCCAGTTTTGTGTTAATGTGAGAGAGAGCTTTAAAAAAAAAGTGAGAGAGAGATGACAGAGTGCCAGGGTAGGGGCTTGTTAGTGGCTGGATGGTGGACAGAAACCCTTTAGCTTTTACTTCTTAGCTCCACAATGTATCATCTACCATAAAAATGATTCATGTTCATAGTGGTCTTAAAATGCATGAGTACTTCACAAATAACAAAACCGTTATATCACTTTAAAATGTGATTCCATTTGTTTTATTTTCAGGAGAGCAAATACAATAATGCCTTACCTTTAGTTTCAGAACTGTTACATTGATATTGCTCATTAATTCCTTGATGTGATTCAAGTGAAAGTTTTTGCTTTGAGCTAAATATAGCACTTCCTCCAGAGGTTTGAGTTCTTCTACTAGACACTGAAGATGTGTCAATTCTGTGGCCTTGAATAATAATAAAAACAATTATTGGATCAGTTTTCCCTAAAGGTCAGAATCAGAAATTAATCTCAAGTTTATTTTATTAGGAGTAGCAGTATAGTTCTTAGTATTATCCCTGTTCTCAGCATTACTGTAAAGATGGACCAATATAACTTACATTATAAGATTGGAAGAACTTTAGTTCAACTACCCATGTTTAGCCTTAACTGTGAGCAAATAATGAGTCATTAACTTCAGTTTAATTTGGCCTTGCCAAAAGTTAGCATTTCTGCACCCGAATGCAAATCACAGATATAGGCAGAATTCTTTTCCAGTCTGTGTAGGAATTATTAGAACCAGAGTAGTCACAACATGGAAGTATAGGATCACATTATATGATTCTAGTATTTGATAATCTAAGAGTTGAGAATCATAGAAAGTTAAGGACAGAGGAGCTCTTGGATATGCTGTGATAGTCCCAACATTTTATAGATTAGGCAGTTGTAAGTATATAGTTAAGATTCTCAATACAGCAAGTCATATAACTGCGTCAATTTTTTTTATTTTTCTATAATAAGTACATTAAGAAGCACTTTTTAAAAAATTATGTGTCCCAACAAAATAAAAGGTTAGAATTTTTGAAGGACTTTTGGGTGGCCCTCCACACTTAGACATATACACCCACCCATCTACTTACGTGGTCTACTATATTGATAGTATTTCACACTTCTGTGGTACATTATAATTTTAAAGTGTCTTCTCCCAAATAAACCCATTTAAGTCTCACAGCCACTTTTTGAGATACCAATTCAGCATTGTTATTTCCATTTTACAAATAAGGAAACTAAATCACAGAATTTAAGTGTTTTTCCCAAGATCACATGACTAGGTGGAGCCAAGATTAAATTTTATTTATTTTTCTTTATGGCATTAACAATAGCATCCTTTGAATTAAATGTTTTTGTCCCTTCCTAAAAAAATTTTTTTGCAAACATAGAATGGTGGTAAAATGGACAAATGAATGGAATTTATCACATTACTTTGGGTTTCAAATAGATTTTGAGCTGTCATTTAGAAACTGTTAGATTTCAAAGAATTTCACCACCTTCTAACTTATGCACATAATCTTATCTTACCTTTCTAACAATCTCTAAAAAGAGAGAGGACTACACCACACACATTTTATGACATTTCCATCCATTGCCCTTTCAACTTGCTACTACAAATGCAGGGCTTAACGTTTTTGGCATGAGCAACTTGGAGCTATTTCCTTCAAAAACCAGTCTAGTGTCGTTATGTTGCTCTAGTTACATGGCTCTAATTAAATGCTTGGAGAAGCATCTCTAAGTTATTTTCATTTTTCAGAAGAGTAGTTTGAAGCATACCATGACCTTTAAAAAGTTTTGAACCTTGGAAACCAAGTCATATAGCATCGTAAGTCTCTAGGTCTATTGGCATAAAAGATGTGTAAGTCCAAATTTTTACTTTATACTCCCCAGGGAGAATTTTGTTTTTACTATAACTAATAGCTAATTCTTATATGTTATTTATTCTATGTTACACAGTGTTATGAGTACTTTACATCTATTGATTAATCCTCACAAAACTATATGAAGTATATATATAATTATCATTCACATAAGTAGATAAGAAACTGAGCCACAGAGTAGGCAATTTTCCCAGGGTCACAAAAGCTAAGACATGGCAGAGCTGGGATTTTAGTTTGGATAATCTGGCTCTAGAGACTGTGCTATTGGTCACTGTTATGCTGCAGCTCAAAGGTAGACCCTTAGGAATCTTTCCTAAAACAATAAAGTGTTTTTTAAAATAGACTTCTCTGAAATCAATTTTGATAATTTGTATGGTAAAATGATATAATCAAATATCTCTCAAGTTTTACATTTTTCAATAAAAGTCAACATAATCTTTTAAAACTGTCCCAGCAATAAACTGTCTTCTTCCCACTGCCTCTGTCCCAAAACACAAATACACATAAAAAATATATAGGCAGAGCTATTTTCCAGAAACTTCATTACAAAATTGGTTTAAAAAAATATTGAAGTTATTGATTTCTTTTCCTCAGATGAGGTGCTACTAATCTAATCAGCATGCAGATTTTCATATCGTTTTGAATTTTATTAAGACATAAATTGAACATAGAAAGTTGTACTTACCTTCTTGGGCACGTAAAATTTAAATGTGAGCATCCTGGAGAGTTTGGGGTTCTCAGGATTCTGAGAAAGCATAACATATTTTCATTAAAAAATGATCTCCAGTTCAAAACTTATATGTAATAATTTTGGTAAGAAAGAAAGTATACTTACATTAACTCCATTCAAAAGCAACCGTAAATCCAGCAGTAATTGCTCCAGCTGTTGCTGTGTTTCCTTTGTAGAGCTTGAAGCAGGTGCACTGTTTGTGACGAGTATAAGAGTCAGTGCAATGCAAGACAAGAGTTGAATTTTGTACATTGTGGCAGGAGTTGAGGTTACTGTGAGTAGTGGTTAGAGAGGCTGATAGAAAGCTCTTGAACGAGAGAAGCAATTTATACTGTTAATTCTGGAAAAATCTTATGGGGGTGTCAAAATGTTTTACATATTACACATATTTTCAAAGATTCTACCTGTGTGGCAAAAAGCATTACCTTTATTTTTCCTCTTCTGATGACTCTTTGGAATTTCTTTAAACCCCCATAAACTGACTGAATGGATGTAGGTAAAATCCCTGTTGGTTACATTAGCCCACACTTAGGTGGCAGTTGTAATTCAGACAACTAACGCCTTCTGTATGAAACAATTTTTCCTCCCTCTTTCTTTAAGGGGGTGGGGATACAAAAGTGGCTCATGAAAATTTTCTCTTTGTCATAAAACAGTGTTGAACATGTGGAGCACTGTGGTATGCTGGACAAGAGTAAATAGTTGCAAAGAATAAATTTTTAGATTTGTTGATTACACAGGAAGAATATTGGTTTCCTGTTCAGGATGGTTTTACCTTTTGATCTACACAATGACTGAGCTAATGCATATGTGATAGATTACTTCTTAAACAATGAGCTAGAGAAATATTAAGACTAGAATACATAAAATGCTCATTGAGCTTAAGGTGCTGTCTTAGTTTTAATGTTTCTTGTATCTGTTTTAATCTCTTAATATCTGTTGCACATTTTTAATGGATATGATGTTCAGCAAATAAATACCCAGGAAAGGATTTGCATGCAAGAGTACTAATGCTGCTTTTGGGGAGGGGGCTTTGGACAAATATATTTTTGCTGCTTTATGATTTTTCCTGGCCATCAAAGGGATGTAAGGTGAGTTGGAATGTCACCAGAACCAAGGTTGCTTTTTCTTCCTCTTGTTCTCAAGGACCACCTGAGCTATTAGATCTTTTCCTTCAGTTTATGTCCATTTCATTTCTCTCTCTCTCTTTATTGAACAGATTGCTTATATTTCTTTAACTATAAGGCAGAAAATGAGAATAATAGGGATCCCCAAGTTTATTTGTAGAAAGCCACTAACTAAAATTTCTGGACATTATTTAGGAGAAAGATAATATGATCTGGCAAGCATGAGGTGTACCAATCCTGGCCTAAGTAGTGGGGCTGGGGCTGAGAAAGGGATGGTAGTAAAATAGCCCAGGAGGCTGTGGTGGGTCATAGGGTAGGGGTGTTTGTGTGTGCATGCTCCTTGTGGAATAAGAGCTGTCCTCAGAGCAGGATATCAGGACTCATTTATTCCAAGATGATTCTTATTATACAGAGGTCAGAATTGAATCAACAGAAGTGACCAAGAAGGGGTATCCATTACAATTTTGGAGTGCCTTTTACGAAAAAAAATAAAGTATTACAAACAACTCATGACAAACAAATATTCAGAAAAAGGTTTGCATCCAAGAGTACTGATGCTAGTTTTATAATAGACTTTATATGCGCTGTATGTAAACCAATCCTTAAGTTTGTACTTGTTATGTTTTCACCTCTCTAATAGATTTGGGTTTCTCCACTACAACATCTAGGGCACTATGAGTGTAACAATAGTAGCTCTGAAATAAGATCAGATCGATATGTTTAAAGTTGGTAGAATGGGTAGGATACTTAGGATATGTGTTACTGTGTCCTCAATATAATGCACTAACTGCCCCAGTATGATGGTAGAGGCATAAAGTTCTGACTTAAATTGGAGATAATTGAGAAAATTCTTCCTCAAAGCGTTGCTGGCGACTCCTCCAATTTTACTAATTCATTTTGTGTCTAGTCTTTAAAAAGACATTTATCTAGCACCTCAGGTATATAGAAAGGGAGAAAAAAGAACATTGTGAAAACCTGTGACGGGATGGTTCCCATTTTGCAGATTAGAAAACTGAATCTCAGATATGTTAACTAATTTATTATAGGTCATGAAGCCCTGACTGCCAGTCAGGGGCAGAACAAGGATTTGAAACCAGAATATTCTGACTCTATAGCCCACTCTTCTCACTTGTATTCTTTCTTAAGGAACCTGATGTGCCATAGGGAAGAATGTACACAGACCAGTGTAATCCTGGGTAAAAGGTAAAACTTGCCACCTCAAGAGAGGTAGATATAAAGAATTTTGAAGAAGGAACATGACTTGAAACTGGATTTTGACATGTTTAAACTATAGATATGTAAATTTAGGATTAGGAAGAAGGTGGTGGGCAGGAACGGTTAACCATTCTTAGGAACATTTATACCTACAAAAAGCAGAGAAAAATGGTTTAGGACTATTTATGTGGTAGACAACATTCTGAAGAATGTAAAACATCTTCTTAACATTTAAAAGTAAGCATTATAGTTCCTCGGGTGGAAAAAAATGAAGGAAAAGCCAGATTAGCGATCAGTGATCTTTTAGGAAACATTAGAGACAAGTTAGAGACAAATGATCATGATCTTTTCTTTTTATTACTAAAAAATGCAAAGTGCCTCTCTCTACCTCTCAAATCAAAACCACAAAGTGAGCATTAGTTCTAAGGGAAAGGCTATTTAATGATCTGTGTGTCAACTTTATAATACTTGTTTTGCTCTCTAAAGACTTCGGTGTTTCATCCCAGCATCATCAGCTCAGGCCTTTACCCTTCCAGAATGGAAGAATTCAGGCCCACACATTTTTCTGTGTGGGGGCTTTTCCAATGAGGCTTTTGATGTTCTCATAGTCTTGGTATTTCTATTTCTCCAGCTATTTCCATTAGAGAATGGGTCAATATATGCTACATTTATGGGACCCTGTAGAAAATTCGTTCCTAAGCTCCTGGCTTATCCCTATTAACACATAACAGACGCCATTATGGAAGTTGGTCTTATAATTTCTTTCTTGAAATGCCTGAGGATAAAGCTACCATACGCTGTGGCATACTTTCACTTTTTAACATGTCTGACACATCAGCTGGCTTTTTTGGCTATAGTGGTGGTAAAGTCAGTAGTAGACTGCTAGCTACTGCATGTGTCACACCCCCTACTTCCCCTTTGAAAATAAAATTCTACTATTCAATAAGCTGTTTTCATTGCTTAGCATTGTTTGTGACTCAGCCTGTTAGACTCGAGTAGCCCAAGTTCTTTAAAAAGGGAAGCCTCAGCAGTGCTTAAGTTGGTTAAGCATCTGACTCTTGATTTTGGCTCACGTTATGATCTCACAGTTCATGAGTTCAAGCCCCACATCGGGCTCTGTGCTAACAGCTTGGAACCTGCTTGGGATTCTTTCTCTATCCTCTCTCTCTGCCTCTCCCCTGCTCTCTCTCTCTCCCTGTCTCTCAAAATAAATAAATAAACTTAAAAAAAGGGAAGCTTCAATCCCTGAAGCTGTCTACCGAAGAGACTGGTCAGTCAGTTGCACACATTGTCCATTCAGCAAAGCTGACTTTCAAGGACTCCAAGTCCTGTGAGAATTTTCTCTTTCTCACCCTTTTCCATCACTTTGTAAAACTTAAAAATGTTTTTTTAGTGTTTATTTAATTTTGAGAGAAAGCGCAAATGAGAGAGAGGCTGAGAGAGGGGGAGACACAGAATCTGAAGCAGGCTCCAGGCTCTGAGCTCCCAGGGCAGAGCCCGACGTGGGGCTCAAACTCACAAACGGCGAGATCATGACCTGAGCCAAAGTCCAACGCCCAACTAAGCCACCTAGGTGCCCCCACTTTGTAAAACTTTAATTTGGACTGGAGCTTGATGCCCATATGAATGTGTCTCTTGTTAGTTTCTCTACAGGCCTCTTGGCTTTTCAAGATACAGTTATCTCCCTGTATTTAGGGACATATTCTTGAATTCTCTCCATACCACCTAGAGAGTATTCAGCTATGATCTCTGTGTTTTCCATAAGAAACTGAATTTCCTCAGGCATAGGTTGGTGCCCAGTCTTTGTCTTTATCAGACCTATAGTCCTCCATGATAGATTTACCTCTGTAAATCTATCTGTGGATCACAGTTAAGTCTCACTCTTGTGCCCTTCCATGTGGTAAATTTTAATGATGTTCATAATCTTTTGGGATGGAAGAATTATTTCCATGGTACTTTTAATTTTGCAAAGTATTTTCAAATTCATTATCTCATTGAGTCATATTTTACTGATAAGAAATTTGATGTTTGTGCAGGTTAAGTGACTTTCCCAAGATCACATTCTTAAGTTAGTGGTGAAGTTAGAGCAAAACCCCAAGACTTCCTGGCCCCTAATGATCTTACATATTTCCGGTGTAAAATAGTGAGATGCCAAATTCTAGGTACATTAGACTACACAGAGAAGGTTGAATTAGATTGTGCCTACTATTCCATCTCACTTCACTCTATCAGTGATAGCTGATGAGTCAGGCAAGGCATCATCCACCTTCGCCTACCCAACACCTTGTCTGAGAAATTTCAGGATTTCTAAGAAGTTAGAGCAGCTGAATTCACACAGCTACAGAAGCTAGGTTTTACTCATGTTTTTCATTTCTTTCTGGGCCTTTTAAAAGCACCAGAGCATTTGATGTTTCCTAACAATTCTTTCATGTCTGAAGAAAGAAAGTGATTGCATCCACTGTGAATTTAAGTTGAATTGGACGTTCAGAGTACAGTGTTTTAAGGCTGACATGGGAGTATCACACTAGGCATTTGTCTGCATTTGGCAACCAAGAGGCACCTCACTGCCTAAATGTAACAATAATGGGAGTATCTTCCAAACCCTTGGAACTTTACATTTTGTGTAAATCTAAGACCCATGTCAAGTCACACAGCAGTTACCAGAAGTAGAATGGGACAGTCTGACAGTAATAGCAATAGATTTGCAAGGCATTTCATATTTATAAAGCACTTTCACATCCATTTATCTCCTCTTATGGCAAAACAGGTAAGGAAATTTTTTTCTGGTTATATGTATTTCACTAAGGACTTTATTTTCTTTGTACATTAAAAATTAAGCCTTGCAACTTACACATAAATATTAGCTTTCTTCTCTCCAATATAAGTGCTTTAATTAAAATCTTGTAAAAATATATTATTTACATTTATCTTCATCTTTCCTGCCTAACTTTGTTTCTAAGCTCTCTGTTAATCATTTGTTCTTCCCTCTTCTACAGTAGCTTTGAGTGTATCATTCATTTACAGTCCATTGTCCCATCATTCATAATGTCAAAAGATAAACTGAGGCATATTTTAAAATTTAAGAGTTTATTTGAGCAAAAATCTATTTGAATTGGACGGCATCCCATCTAGCAAATAGAAGGGAGCTCTGGGGAATTGTACAAAATGAAAAACTTTGATATCCAGAGAAAGCAAGAACAAGGAAGGTATACTATGCAAAACAAAACAAAACAAAACAAAACAAAACAAAACAAAAAAATGTGTTGGTTATTACAAAGCTACTTTCTTTTAGGGACGGCACTGGTCTGTCTATCAGGTAGATTATCTGGTGCTGATCAGACAGTTCCTGATTGACTGGTTTAAGATTCCATTCTTGGGAGAAATGAAGCTAGAATTAAGTCTTGGTTTAATGACTTTATTTTGGGCCTGTTGTTTTGTTTTTAAAACTAAATGATAATTTTTTAAAGAGTATAGCCTGATTTAGATTTAGATTGTGTGGTACTGTTTCCTAAGGAATTCAAGTGCCACACCCCACTGGTGAGAATAGAACCACACCAGGGCCCCCATTGGCTGGGGCATCAGAGCCTAACTAAAGGAAGAACAAGCCCCATATCCATCCAGTCAGTCCTGTAGGGACAGCTACAAGACACTGAATCACCTCAGAGCTTCCTAAATCCCTCACTTTCCTCAGACCCAAAGGGGTTGTGAAAAGCTATTCTTCTATTTTTGTTGTAGAAAATTCTAATTTCATCCTGATATCTATTCTTCCCTCCTGCTTAGAAAAAGAATCCTGATTTTTAGCTAGATATATTGCTGCTCCTCATAAAGACCACGTTTCCTACTTTCCCTTTGCAATGAAGTGTGGCCATGTAGCTATAATGGCTGGAGCTCTAGTAACTCTTCTGGACCTTAAGGACAGGGGACCATACTCTCAGGATGTTAAAGCTGAGAGCTGTGATAGTGAATATTTTATGTAGCTGCCAAATCAACTCTGATTTCCTAGTTCCTGACTTCTTTTATGTAAAAGAGAAGCAAGTATATCTTGTTTAAGCCACTGTTATTTTGGGTTTCTCATTACAGTTGACCCTTGAACAATGTGGGGGTTAGAGGCACTGACCCCTGCACAGTTGAAAATCCATGTATAACTTTTGATTGCCCCCAAATTTAACTAATAGCCTGCTATTGACTGGAAACCTTACTGATAACTTAAATAGCCCATTAACATGTATACTCTATATCTCTATATGTGTTGTATGCCATATTCTTGCAATAAAATAAGCTAAAGAAAAGACAGTGTTGTTAAGAAAATCATAAGGAAGATAAAATACCTTTACAGTATAATACTGTATTTATTTTTAAAATCTTTATATAAGTGGACCTGTGCAGTTCAAACCAGTATTGTTTAAGGATCAACTGTATATGCAGTTAACAACACTGTATAAGTACATTAGGCCATGTTCTTTTTAGACAATCCTATTTGGTATTTGTTTTTTTTTTTTTTTACTACAAAATATTTAAGGTACATTGTTGAACAACATCATGGGCTATGGGAGTACAAAAATAAATAGCTATCCCTAGCCTACAAAATTTTACATTTTAGTAGGAAAGACAATATAAAACTGTGAATGCAAAGGGTGGGTGGGTAAGTTAATTGGTAAGTGTACAATTTGCTAACCTCTAGTGTCATAAGAATAGACTTATAGACTAATGGAATAGAATTGAGACTCTAGAAATAAACCCTGTAATTTATGATCAGTTGGTTATGGCAAGGGTGCCAAGACAGTTCAAAGGACAAAGAATAGTCTTTTCAACAGCTGGTGCTGGGACAACTGCATATCTATTTGCAGAAGAATGAAGTTGGACCCCTACTTCATGTGATATACCAACATTAACCAAAAATAAATCATAGAACTGAATTTTAGACCTAAAATAACAAAACTTGTAGAATAAAACATAGAAGTAAATATTCTTCGCTTTGAATTAGTCAAGGTTTCTTTAATATGTCACTAAAAAAAGCAAAATCAACAAAAAAATGAGACTTCATTAAAATCTACAACTTTTGTCCTTCAAAGGACACCATAAAGAAAGTGAAAAGATAACCCACAGAATGGAATAAAATATTTGCAAATCATGATTCTTATAAGTGATTTGTATTCATAACGTATAAAGAATTCTTGTAACTCAACAATAAAAAGGCAACTCATTTAAAAATGGAAAAATTATTTGAATAGACATTTCTCCAAAAAAGATGTACACATGGCCAAAAAGCACATGAAAAGATGTTCAATATCATTAATAGGTAAAAACAAACCAAAATCATAATGAGGTGCCACTTCATACCCATTAAGGTAAGTAAAATAAAAAAGACAATAGCAAATGTTGACAAGGATGTGAAGAAATAGGACCGTAATGTATTGATGTATTGCTGGGGAGAATGTAAAATAATGGTACAGCTTATGTATATATACATATGTATATGTATATATATATATATATATGTGTGTATATATGTGTGTGTGTGTGTGTGTGTGTGTGTGTGTGTGTGTATTAAACTTGGAGTACTGTATGACCCAGCAGTTCCACTCTTAGATATATGCCCAAGAAAATGAAAACACATCGAAAAGCTTATAAACAAATGTTAGCACCAACATTAATTAAAATAGCCAGAAAGTGGATAGATAAAATGTAGCATATCCATACAATGGAATATTATTTGGCAATAAAAATACTGAAGTACTGATATATTCTGCCACGGGTGAACCTTGAAAACATAATGCAAATTTCAAGAAGCTGATTGTATGATTCTGTTTATATAAAATGTCCAGAAAAAGCAAACCCATCGTGGCAGAAAGTAATTTATTCATTTCCAGAGTTTGGGATAAGAGAGAATAGGAAGTGAGTGCTAGTGGGTATGGGGTTTCTTTTTGGGGTGATGAAAATGTTCTCAAATTAGATAGTAGTGAGTTTCCTAAGTTCATGAATATACTAAAAACCACTGAATTGTACATTTATGGTGTGTAGATTATATCTCAAAGTTGTTACTTTGTTTTGCAGGTTTCATAATTGTGGTTGAAACATATGCAGTATGCTTTTGGTTTGTGGCTGTACTGAAGTAATGTCCCTATATGAAGCTATATCTGTCTCTAAGAATTGCATATATAACCAGCATATATAAAACAACTGTATTATTACAATTAAGAATGAAATCAATAGATTAAAATTTTAAATTTCCATTTAAATAGTAAAAGATACCGCATGGCATTCAATCACTACTCTTGCTGCCAATTATCATCACCAAATTAAGGTCCAAACACTGAAGAAGCGGTAATGCTTTTTCTTTCAGTAGCAAATTAAAATGGTATTCTTCAACCCTTCGGTATATTTGAATGTTTAAAAAATATATTTAAGATAAATAACTGTACCAACAAATACTATAGAAATGTGGCAATGGTTCTAGAAAAGGTGGTTCCACAGGTCTTCCCTGTCACTCATTATTAGGAATTCCATAGTCTACTAACTGCTCAAAACAAAAATCTATGCAATCATCTTTGTTTTCTTTCTTTCTTTTGTACACCATATTCAATCTGTCAAAAAATCTTACTGGTTCTAGCTTCAGAATTGATCTTTAATCAATCACTTCTAACCATAGCTATCTCTACCATTCTAATCTAAGGCATGTTCAACATTTGTTTTAATATTTCAATAATTTTCTTAAATGGTGCTCCTTCCCTCAGTTCTTGTTCCACTAAAAGCCTCTTTTCACACAGGAGATGGAATGATCATTCTAAAATATAAATCCATTTATGTCATGCTTATCAGAATCTTCAAGTGGCTTCCTATCTCCCCAAAAGTAAAAGCCAAAGTCATTTATTGGCTTACAAGACCCTTCTCATCTGATCTCAATAATGTGATTTCTCACTACTCTTCTCTCTTACCTCCAATTCACACTGGCTTCCTTACTGCTCCTTGAACAAAACACCATGTGACAGCCTCAGGGCCATTGCATTGGGTATTCTGCATGAAATGATGTCTACTCCAATATCCACTTGACTTATTCCTTCACCTTCTTCAATTCTTTGCTCAAATGTTTTTCTTTGAAAGACTTTTTCTGATCACCTTATTAGTATTGACCTCTGAAGAACTAGCTACCTTCCTTCCCTGCTTTTTCCCCCTCTATAGCTTATTGTCACCTTCTAATTACACTGCATAATTTCTTATTTATTCTTTAATTGTCTGAGTCCTCCCACATTAATATATACTCTGTGAAGGCAGGGATTTTATGTGTTTTGCCCATTGCATTCCTACCAGCCATGCAAAAGGGTTCCTCTTTCTCCACATCCTCACCAACATCTGTTGTTGCCTGAATTGTTAATTTTAGCCATTCTGACTGGTGTGAGTTGGTATCTCATTGTGATTTTGATTTGTATTTCCCTGATGATGAGTGATGTTGAGCAATTTTTCATTTGTCTGTTAGCCATCTAGGTGTCTTATTTGGAAAGGTGTCTACTCATGTCTTTTGCTTATTTCTTCACTGGATTATTTGTTTTTTGGGTGTTTGATAAATTCTTTGTAGATTTTGGATACTAACCCTTTATCTGATATGTCACTTGCAAATATCTTCTCCCATTCTATAGGTTGCCTTTTAGTTTTGCTGACTGTTTCCTTCACTGTGCAGAAGTTTTTTATCTTGATAAAGTCCCAATAGTTGATTTTTGTTTTTGTTTTCCTTGCCTCTGGAGACTTGTCAAATAAGAAGTTGCTGCAGCTGAGGTCAAAGAGGTTGTTACCTGTATATTTCTATAGGATTTTGATGGCTTCCTGTCTTATGTTTAGGTCTTTCATCCATTTTGAGTTTATTTTTGTGTTTGGTGTAAGAAAGTGGTCCAGGCTCATTCTTCTGCATGTCGCTGTCCAGTTTTCCCAGCACCATTTTTTCCATTGGATACTCTTTTCCTGCTTTATCAAAGATTAGTTGGCCATATGTTTGTATGTCCACTTCCGGGTCCTCTATTCTGTTCCATTGATCTATGTGTCTGTTTTTGTGCCAATGCCATACTGTTTTGGTGATTACAGCTTGTAATACAGCTTGAAGTGTGGAATTGTGATGCCTCAAACTTTGGTTTTCTTTTTTAGGATTACTTTGGCTATTTGGGGTCTTTTCTCGTTCCATACAAATTTTAGGACTGTTTGCTCTAGCTCTGTGAAGAATGCTGGTGTTATTTTGATAGGGATTGCATTGAATATGTAGATTGCTTTGGGTAGTATTGACATTTTAACAATATTTGTTCTTCTATTCCATGAGCATGGAATGTTTTTCCATTTTTGTGTGTGTGTCTTCTTCAATTTCTTTCATAAGTTTTTTATAGTTTTCAGTGTATAGATTTTTTCACCTCTTGGGTTAGGTTTATGCCTAGGTATTTTATGGTTTTTTGTGTAATTGTCAATGGGATTGATTCCTTGATTTCTCTTTCTGCTTCATTATTGGTGTATCAGGATGCAACCGATTTCTGTACATTGATTTTGTATCCTGTGACTCTGCTGAATTCATGTATCAGTTCTAGCAATTTTTTGGTGGAGTTTTTTGGGTTTTCCACATAGAGTATCATGTCATCTGTGAAGAGTGAGTTTGACCTTCTTGCTGATTTGGATGCTTTTTATTTCTTTGTGTTGTCTGATTGCTGAGGCTAGGACTTCCAACACTGTGTTGGATAACATTGGTGAGAATGGACATCTCTTTTGTGTTTTTGACCATAGGGGGAGAGCTTTCAGTTTTTCTCCATTGAAGATGATATTAGCTGTCGGTCTTTCATATATCGCCTTTATAATCTTTAGGAATGATCCTTCTTCTACCCCTACTTTCTTGAGGGATTTTATCAGGAAAGGATGCTGTATTTTGTCAAATGCTTCTTCTGCATCTATTGAAAGGCTCATGTAGTTCTTATACTTTCTTTCATTAATGTGATTTATCACATTGATTTGCAGATATTGAACCAGCCCTGCATCCCAGGTATAAATCCTACTTGATCGTGGTGAATAATTCTTTTAATGTATTATTGGATCCAGTTTGCTAGAATCTTGTTGAGAATTTTTGCATCCATGTTCGTCAGGGAAATTGGTCTATAGTTCTCCTTTTTAGTGGAGTCTTCATCTGGTTTTGCAATCATGGTAATGCTGGCCTCATAGAATGAGTTTGGAAGTTTTCCTTCCATTTCTATTTTTTGGAACAGTTTCCAAAGAATAGGTGTTAGTTCTTCCTTAAATGTTTGGTAGAATTCCCCTGGAAAGCCTTCCAGCCCTGAACTCTTGTTTGTTGGGAGATTTTTGATTACTGATCCAATTCTTACTGGTTATGGGTCTGTTCAAATTATCTATTTCTTTCTGTTTCAGTTTTTCTAGTTTATATATTTCTAGTAATTTTTCCATTTCTTCCAGATTGCCCTATTTGTTGGGATATAATTGCTAATAATATTCTCTTATTGTTGGTATTTCTGTGGTGTTATGATCTCTCCTCTTTCATTTGTGATTGTATTTATTTGTTTTTTTTTTTAATTTTTGATCAAACTGGCTAGAGGTTTATCAGTTTTTTTAATTCTTGTAAAGAATCAGCTCCTGGTTTCATTGATCTGTTCTACTATTTTGTTTTATTTCGATATCATTGATTTCTGGTCTAATCTTTATTATTTCCCTTCTTTTGCTAGTTTTGGGATTTATTTCCTGTTCTTTTTCCAGATTTTTTAGGTCTAAGTTTAGATTGTATATCTGAGACTTTTCTTCCTTCTTTAGGAAGTCCTGTGTTGCTATATATTTCCCTGTTATGACCACCTTTGCTGCGTCTCAGAGGTTTTGCGTTGTTATGCTTTCATTTTCATTGTTTTCCATGTACTTTTTAGTTTCCTCTTTAATTTCTTGATTACCCCTTCCGTTATTTAGTAGAATGTTATTTAATCTCCAAGTATTCATGGTATTTCCAAATTTTTTCTTGTGGTTGATTTCATGTTTCATAGTGTTGTGGTCTGAAAATATGCTAGGTATGATCTTGATCTTTTTGTACTTGTTAAGGACTGATTTTTGACCCAGTATGTGATCTACTCTGGAAAATGTTCCATGTCCACTGCAGAAGAATGTGTATTCTGCTTTTGGATGAAATATTCTGAATATATCTGTTAAGTCCATTCAGTCCAGTGTGTCATTCAAAGCCCTTGTCTCCTTGTTGATTTTCTGCTTAGATGATCTGTCCATTGCTTTAAGTGGGGTGTTGAAGTCCCCTACTATTATGGTATTATTATCAATAAGTTTCTTTATGCTTGTGATTAAATGATTTATATATTTGGGTGTTTCACATTGGGGGCATAAATACTTACAATTGTTAGATCTTCTTGATGGATAGGCCCCTTAATTATGACACAATGCCCCTTTTCATCTCTTGTTACAGTATTTATTCCAAAATCTAGTTTAGGAGCACCTGGGTGGCTCAGTAGGTTAAGAGGCATGACTCAGGTCATGATCTCATGGTTCATGAGTTTGAGCCCCACGTCGGTCTCTGTACTGACAGCTTGGAGCCTGGAACCTGCTTCCGATTCTGTGTCTCCCTCTCTCTGCCCCTTCCCCACTCGCTGTCTGTCTCTCTCTCAAAAATAAATAAGCATTAAAAAAATTTTTTTAATCTAGTTTAATATTGGTATGGCTACTCCAGCTTCCTTTTGATGACCATAGCATAATAGTTGGCTCTCCATCCCCTTACTTTCAAACTGAAGGTGTCTTTAGGTGTAAAATGAGTCTCTTGTAAGCAGCATATAGATGTGTCTTATTTTCTTATCCATTGGGATACCCTGTGTCTTTTGATTGGAGCATTTAGTCCTTTGACAATTTTTTTTAAATTTTTAATGTTTGTTTATTTTGAGAGAGAGACAGCATGAGTGAGGAAGTGGCAGAGAAGTAAGAAGAGAAAGATAATCTCAAGCAGACTCCACACTGTCAGCACAGAGCCCGATGTGGGGCTCAAACTCACAAAACTGTGAGATCATGACCTGAGCCGAGATCAAGAGTCAGATGGTTAACTGACTGAGCCACCCACACACCCCTAGTCCATTGACATTTAGAGTGAGTACTGAAAGTATGAATTTAGTGCCATTATGTTGCCCATAGACTTTGTGTTTCTGGTGATGTTCTCTGGTCCTCTCTAGTCTTTTTGCTTTTGGTCTTTTTTTGTTTTGTTTTGTTCTGTCTTTTCGCCAGATAGTTTCCCTTAAAATTTTTTGCAGAGCTGGTTTAGTGGCCAAAACTCCTTTGGTTTTTGTTTATCTGGGAAACTCTTTATCTCTCCTTCTGTTTTAAATGACAGTCTTGCTGGATAAAGAATTCTTGACTGCATATTTTTCCAATTCAGCATGTTGGCTATATCTTGCCACTCCTTTCTGGCCTTCCATGTTTCTGTGGATAGGTCTGCCGCGAACCTGATCTCTCTTCCCTTATTGGTTAACGACTTTTTTTCCTTGCTGCTTTTATAATTCTTTCCTTGTCTGTGTATTTTATGAATTTGACTATGATATGCCTTGGTGATGGTCAGTTTTTGTTGAATCTAGTGAGAGTTCTCTGTACTTCCTGGATTTTGATGTCTGTGTCCTTCCCCAGATTAGGAAGGTTTTCCAACATAGTTTGCTCACATCAACCTTCTGCCCTTCTTTCTCTCTCTTCATCTTCTAACACTTCTCTATGATTCAGTTGTTATTCCTTTTTAATAAATCACTGAGTTCTCTGAGTCTTGTATCGTGATCTTTTTCCTTTGTTTCCCTCCTTTTTTCTGATTTATTATTCTCCATAATTTTACCATCTATATCACTGATTCACTGCTCTGCTTCATCCATCCTTGCCTTCGTGAAACCTGTTTGAGATTGTGTGTAGTTTATACCATTTTTAATTTCATCCTGACTAGATTTTATTTTTTTATCTCCACTGAAAGGGATTCTATGGTTTTTTCAACCCTAGCTAGTATTCCTGGTAATATGGTTCTAAATTCTAGTTCAGATATCTTGCTTATATCTGTGTTTATTAAGCCCCTGGCTGTCATTTTTTTCCTGTTCTTTTTGGGGTGAATTCCTTCATTTTGTCATTTTGGAGGAAGAAAAAAATAAAATAAAAAATAAGGACTTAAAAACAAATCAAAAAAATCAAATAAAGGACGCTAGATCTTAGGTGTGTCTTGGTCAGCATGTCGAAAGAAGCTTGATAGAATAGAGCAGAAAGGGGCGGAAGGTAAGAAAAAATTTAAAAACTAAAAAATATTACATAATAAAAAAATGAAATAGAATAAAAATTTAAAAATAAAATAAAAGTAAAAAAAACTAAAATAAATTTTTCTCTTTCTGTATCTGAGAAAGAGGAAGAGAAGAAAGAAAAAGAAAACAATTTAAAAATAGAAGCAAAGAAAACAAATAAATAACCCAGCAAACAGAGTGAAACCTGAATGAAGTTACATCCAGTTTCCTCTAGAAGTGAAACTATGAAGCCTTACACTAAGCAGGTGGAGTGACTTGTGCTGGTCTTCTAGGGGATGTCCTTCTAGGGTGCAGTTGGGTGGGGCTTGGTGTAATGGCTCCATTCTCCCCTAGGTGGTGCTGCTTAGCTTAGCTTACTGGGGTGGATTATTGTGTTGCGCATGTCCGTGCACGAACATGCTCATATGTGGGAGAGGTGGAAATGGCTTCACCCAGCTCCCTAGTCTCTGTTATAGGAATTTGGTGCACTCAACAACCTGCGATCAAGCCCCACTCCTTTGTCTCAAGCCTCCATCCACTCCTCGCCTCTACCCTGTCCGTGTCCAAGCTGTCCACCTACCAGGCAGCACCTCCCTCCAGAGTTTTATCTCAGATGGGTTTGTGTTCAAAACCCCATGCTTCAGAGATCCCTGAGACTTGGACCTGCACCAGCTCTCTGGGGGAGGGTCTTGCTGAGCAATAGCCAGGTGCTGGCTTGCCCCAGAAAATGTTTGTGTGATCGTGCAATGTCAGATGTTCAGAGATTATGGCAAATCACAACATAGCCAGCTCCAGGTTTCACCACCCTCTCGTGTCTTTGTCCCAATACCAGCAAATGTGGCTGCTCTCTGGGGCCCACCTGGGACCCTTGCCTGTGGGGAGGCTTTATGGCCTGTACAAAATGCACTCCAAGCAGGGGAACCACTTTTCCCTGTGTGGCACACGGATCCCTCAGACACTGCTGCCAGCTCTGGGGAATTTACCCTGCTTCCTCACCAGAACACTGCCAGACACTGAGCTCCAAAACTTCAGACTCTGCACTCCTCTGTTTATAGAATCCTGATGGTATTAAAACCCTCTCCTTTCTGCCTGTCAATGGTTTGGGGGAAGAAATTTCTTTTTCAGTCCCTTTTGAGTGTTTTCACTCTTTCTCTCCAGCTACTTTTGGGGAGTGCTTTTCTTGCACAATCCCATTGTGCTGCACTCTCCCCCTTTCTCTCTCTGTCTCTCTCCAAAAAACAGCACCGTACCCTCTGTGGCTTTTTTCTCATCAAGTTCACCTCTCTGCACCATGTACCTGGAAAGTTCTGGGGCCCAAGTTATTCAGATTGTTGTGTTAATTCTCAGATCAATTTCTTAGGTGTTCAAAATGGTTTGGTGCTGATCTAGCTGCTTTTCAGGGATAAGACAAGCTCAGGGTCTCCATGCTGCTCCACCATATTAACTCCTTTCCCTGATTTTTTTTTTAATTTATATATAATCTGAAATGAAAAGTTGACCTTTCCATGAAACTTTTCCGTCTTAATACTACTATTCATAGTTAAATGACATGCTTTTATGATGTTCTCTTTGTGATTATGCTATATATTTTGAGAGAATTATGATGTGTATTTAAACTGGGATAGATGAAGTTTGTATTTCACAGTTACCATAGCCATTTAGTGTGATATGTAGTTCATTCCCTAACATTGAACTTTCTATTAATCTACATATTGCTAATTTTCTGGCCAAAAAGAACTGAAGAGTTGTCTTAGATAGCTGAGTGAAAGACTATTGCTTCTGCCCCACTGAGCAGATAACAATCAAAGAAAAACTTAGTCACCCCATTTGTCATATTTCTTCTTGGGCTTATTTTTTCATACATTTTCCTTCTTGGATTCATGTAGTTTACAATTTAAATAACATTACAAACATCTTTAATTTTGTAAAACATGAATGCCAGGATGGTATGAGTAGATTCATGGATGAAAGGAAATAATGTTTATTAATTGAAGGTTGTGTTAACATGACTGAGAGACACCTATTTTCATATTGCCTGAGTTATGTGGACTGAAGTTTGCGCTTTCAATCACACAAAAGAATGATAACTGCAGAGAGAAATCTCATTTTCTACCTTCCCTTTTCTGTGGAATAGTGTATTTCTGGGTTGAAGCGTTATCTCCATTTCATCAAATAGAGGCAAACCAATCTTTTTATCATCTACTTTTACCTGTGAGTATCTGCAGTTTTTGTAGAATTTTGGAAGAAAATAGCATACTAAAATCTTTAACATTCTTTCAAATATCCACCCCATAACCATTCTACTGGCTTTCAGTGTTTGCTTGACAATATATAGCAGGCTCAAAATTTCTATCCAAGTAATAAATAATAAGTAGGCATTATATTAAATTTATTAAATTAAGTTAGTGGGAAATGGTTGACCTCCCACTGTCTCCAAATTTACTATTCAATCAAAGTTATCAAACAAGATATTTCTTTTGTGTCTCCAGATAGACAATAAGAAAGCTTGCAGGGAGAATTGGCATCAGTGTGCTTGGATTCCCCCTACTCAATTGTTCCCAATTGCTTCTATTCAAATGTTCATCCTCTGAGAGAATCACTTTCTGAGAAAAAGTAACTCTTTCCTGTTTTAAGTCAGTATGAGATCTACAATGGGAAAAAAAAGATAAAACCACAAATCCATGGTATACAAGAGAGATTTAGATATTCTATGAATGAGCAGTCATAGAAACAACCATTATATCTTAATTCTGTCAGTAATATGTGTGTGAATAAAATATTATTTCATGGATAGGCACTTCATTAAGTTGGAAATTTTTCCCACATTTTATGATTAACCACACTAAAGAGCTAGCTCAACCATATCTAATTTCTAACCTAATTTCTAAGAATGCAAATGCTTTTAGACTTTATAAACTGTTTTCCCCCACAACTTTATTGAGGTATAATTGGTACACCAAAAAATGCATATATTTAATGTACAAAATTTGATGAGTTTGGACATAGGCATACCCATGAAACTATTACCGCAATTAAGGTAATAAACGTATCTATCTTTGTACTCTCCCTGCTTTTTGTAGTAATAACACTTAATATGAGATATGCCCTGTTAACAATTTGAGCATACAATATCATATATTAATCATATTATTAATCATGTTAATCATATTGTTAACAGTGGGCACTATATCTTACAGCAGATCCCTAGAACCTATTCATCTTGCACATATGAAATGCTATACTAATTCAACAACAGCTTTCCATTTCCCCTGCTCCCCTAGACCCAGGCAACCACCATTCTACTCTTGGTTTCTATAAGTTGAACTATTTTAGATACCTCACATAAGTGGAATAATGCAGTATTTACCTCTCTGTGACGGACTTATTTCAATTAGCAAAATGTCCTCCAAGTTTGTCCATGTTATTGCATATGGCAGATATCCTTCTTTTTTAAGGCTGAATAATACTCTGAAATATATATATATATCATATTTTCTTTATCCATTCATTCATTTATGGATATTTAGGTTGTTTCCATATCTTTTTTAAGGCTGAATAATACTCTGAAAATATATATATCATATTTTCTTTATCCATTCATTCATTGATGGATATTTAGGTTGTTTCCATATCTTGGCTATTGTGAATAATGCTGCAGTGAACATAAGAATACATATATCTCTTTGAGATCCTGATTTCAATTCTTTTGACTATACCCAGAAGTGGAATTGCTAGTTCATATGATAGTTCAATTTTTAATTTTCTAATGAACCACCATATTCTTTTCCATAGCTGCTGCACCATTTTACATTTCCACCAACAGTGTAGAGTGTTCCAATTTTTCCACATTCTTACCAATACTTGTTATCTTTTAGATTAAAAAAAAAAGCCGTTCTAGCAAGTGTGAGGTGATATCTCATTGTAGTTTTGATTTGCATTTCCCTAATAATAAGTGATGTTGAGCTTCTTTTCACATATATGTTGTCATTTGTATGTCTTCTCTAGAAAAATGTCTATTCAAGCCCTTGCTCATTTCTTAATTAGGTAATTTAATGTTGATTTCAGCAATTGAGTTATAGCAGTTCTTTAATTATTTCAGATACTAATCCCTTATCAGATATATGGTTTGCAAATATTTTCTCCCATTCTGTGGATTGCCTTTTATTCTGTTTACTGTTCTTTGTTGTGCAAATGTTGTTTAGTTTTGATGTAGTCCTACTTGTGGATTTTTGCTTTTGTTGACTGTGCTATTGGTATCATATCCAAGAAATCATTGCTAAGACCAATGTCAAGATTTTCCCTTATGTTTTCTGCTAGGAACTTTACAGTTTCATGTCTTTTCCTTAAACTTTTTGTATTTATTTTGAGAGAGAGAACATGTGCACAAGTCGGGGAGGGGCAGAGAGAGAGGGAAAGAGAGAATCCCAAGCAGGCTCTGAGCTGTCAGCACAGAGCCCAACACAGGGCTTGAACTCACTAACTGTGAGATTATGACCTGAGCCAAAATCAAGAGTTGGAAGCCTAACTGACTCAGCCACCCAGGTACCCCTGCAGTTTCATGTCTTACATTTAAGTCTTTAAGCCATTTAGAATTGATTTTTGTGTATGGCATAAGATAAGGGTCTAATTTCATTCTTTTCCATGTGGATATCCAGTTTTCCCTACACAGTTTGTTAAAAAAGATTATACTTTCCCCATTGTGTATTATTGGCATTTTTGCTGAAAATTAACTGACTATATATGCATTCGTTTATTTCCAGGCCCTCTATTCTGTTCCATTGGTCTATATGTCTGTCTTTATACCAGCATCATACTGTTTTAATTGCTGTAGATTTGTAATATATTTTGAAATCAAGAAGTATAATGGCTTCAGCTTTGTTTTTCTTTCTCAAGATTGTCTTGGCTATTTGGGAACCTCCATCGTTCCAAATGAGTTTTAGGATATTTTTTTCTATTTCTGTAAAAATGTAAAAAATGTCAGGGCACCTAGGTGGCTCAGTCAGTTAAGTGTCCAGCTTCAGCTCAGATCATGATCTCATGGTTCATGGGTTCAAGCCCTGCATTGGGCTCTATGCTGACTGCTCGGAGCCTGGAGCCTGCTTCAGATTCCGTGCCTCCCTCTCTCTCTGCCCCTCCCCTGGTCATGCTCTGTCTCTTTCTCTAAAAAAATAATAAGGAAACCTTTAAAAAAATGTTTTTAATATAAAAAATGTCATTGGAATTTTGAGGAGGATAACATGGAATCTATAGATTTCTTTGGGTGGTATGGATATTAAATAATATTATCTTCCCATCTGTGATTGGCATGTTTCCATTTATTTTTGTCTTCTTTAATTTCTTTTACCAGTGTTTTGTAGTTTTCAGTGTGTAAGTCTTTCACCTCTTTGGTTAAGTTTATTCCTAAGTAATTCTTTTTGATACAATTGTAAATAGAATTGTTTTCTTAATTTCTTTTTCAAATAGCTCATTGATAGTTATAGAAACACATCTGATTTTTGTATGTTAATTTTGTATCCCACAACTTTACTGATTTTGCTTATTAGTTTAACGTGTGTGTGTGTGTGTGTGTGTGTGTGTGTGTGTGTGTGTGTATGTGTGTGTATACACTTTAGGGTTTTCTGCCTATAAGATCATGTCATCTGCAAAGAGAGACAATTTTAAATCTTTTTTTCTTACTCAAATGCCTTTTACTTCTTTTTCTTGCCTAATTTCCCTAACTAGGACTTTTAGTACTGTGCTGAATAGATGTGGCAAGAATGGGCATCCTTTTCTTGTTACTGATCTTAGAGGAAAAGCTTTTAATTGTTCACTAGTATGATGTTAGCTATCACTTATCATAGATGGTCTTTATTGTGTTGAAATAAATTCCTTTATTATTTCTTTAAATAAGCTTTCTGTCCCTATTTCTCTCTCCTTCTTTAATGTGCATATTGGTACATTTGATGATGTCCCATAATTCCCTGAGGGTTTCTTACACGCTTTCTCATTATTTTTATTTTTTGTGCCTCTGACTAAATAATCTCAAGTGACTTGTCCTCAAGTTCGCCGGTTCTTTCTTTTGCCTGGTCAAGTTAAATGTTTAAGTTCTCTATTGAATTTTTCAGTTCAATTATTAAATTCTTGAGCTCCAGAATTTGTTTGGTTCTTTTTTATAATTTCCATTTCTTTATTAGTTTCTTTTTTTTTCATATATTGGTTTTCTAATTTCATTTAGTTATCTGTGTTCTTTTGTGGCTCACTGAACTTATTTAAGATGATCGTTTTGAATTCTTTATCAGTAAATACATAGATACCCATTTCTTTAGGGTTGGTTTATTTTGTTCTTTTGATTGTGTCATATTTCCCTGAATCTTTACGTTCCTTGTAGCTTTGCATTGGTGTCTGCACATTTGAAGAAACAACCACCTCTCCCAGTCTTTATGGATTGGCTTCAGCAAGGAAGCTGATCTTCACCAATCATCCTGGTTAGAGTTTCTGGGAGCCTCTCAAACCTTGTCTATGGATATTTACACTCCACTCCTCTTCCTCCCTCTTGGGAGAAAACACTTGGGTGGTTTTGTTTGTTTGTTTGTTTGTTTGTTTTTTGGTTTGTCTGTTTGTTTTCAGCATGCAAGGGTCAAAATTATTGGACTCTCAAAAAACTTAGAATATGGGTTATAGACATAAAAGGTCTCTCTTGGAAAAGATGTGTATTCTCTTCTTTTCTGCTATCAGATGAACCACCTTTAGTTCCATAGGCAGCAAGAAGCAGCTGATCTTCTTGATTTTTCCCATCATTTCCTCAAATACTACAGCTTTAGTGGCATATATCTGTCCCCCAGGTGAAATAGTTTTACTAACTGTTTCTCAAGCAAGTTTCTAGAACCTTTCAACTAGGAATAATAGCATAGTGCCCATTGTTACTGGTCCCACTTTTCTCCATTCAGCAAATTCCACATCACATTTTAGGGTCTGAGATTTGTAGCACATCAGTTTCAGGGACCAAATTCCATGTCAGATACAATACCCCCAGTCATAAGTAACAGAAGGGCTGCTTTAGATTGGTCTGAACACCAAAGACATTTATTTCACATATTAGGAATTCTAAAAGTCGGGTAGACTCCAGGGCCAATTGATTTAGCAGCTTAGAGATGTCATTAGGGACCCCAATTCTCTGCTGCCACAGAGTTGGCTTCCTGCTAAAACTGGTTACTCTCATGGTCATAATATGGCCGCTAGAATAATATACTAGAATAATATTCTTCTTTGATTATTTCTAGCAGGAGACTGAAACTAGCCCTTTTTCCCAGGAACGCCAGTAGGTCCTTGATCCATATTGGCTTTGGTCTACTCATCCCCCAATTAGCCAGTTAAAAGGGGGCATAGTCTTATCATAATTGGCTTACACTAATTTACTGAGGTAAAATGAATGTTGGAACATTATCTCCACGATCCTCTATAGACAAGCCTTTGCCAGGGTACACTGATATGCAAATGAAAGTTCTAACTTCCTAATACCTTTTCTCTAGCCAACTTTCTTTTTTCTTTTTCTTTTTTTCTTTTTATTTAAGTACAGTTGATACACAATGTTACATTCATTTCAGGTGTAAAACTGAGTGGTTTGACAAGTTTATGCATTATGCTGTGTTCACCACAAGTATAACTACTATCCGTCCCATTACATAGCTATGACAATATCATTGTCTGTTCTTTATGTTCTGCTTTTTTATTGCTGTGACTTTATCATTCCATAATGGAAGGCCTGTATTTCTCTCTCCCCTTCACTCATTTTGCCCTACCCCCACCCCCCACCCTCCTCCAATCTGGCAACCATCAGTTTGTCTCTGTATTTATAGTTCTGATCTGCTTTTTGTTTATCCTTTTTTTTTTTAATTCCATTTATGAGTTCTAGCCAACTTGCTCCCTGTGCTCTGCTACTTCAAAAGTCTGAGTAGGGACTGACAGAAAAATTATTTGACAAAGCTATGCATTTGTCATTTTGCTTTTGGCTTAAGTCATTGTCAGCAACCAACACTTTATTTATTTTTAATATTTATTTTAATTCCAGTTTAGTTAATGTACAGTTCTATACATTACTCAATGCTCATCATGATAAGTGTACTCTTAAACCCTTTCACTGTTTCACCCATCCACCCTATCTACTTCCCCTGTGGTAACTATCAGTTTGTTCTCTATAGTTGAGTCTTTTTTTTTTTTTTTTTTTTTTGGTTTGTCTCTTTATCCCTTTGTTCGTTTATTTTGTTTCTTAAATTCCACATACAAGTAAAATCATATGGTATTTGTCTTTCTCTGACTAACTTATTTCACTTAGCATTATATTCTCAAAATGTGTCCATGTTGCTGCATATGGCAAGATTTCATTCTTTTTCGTTATGTATATATACCACATCTTCTTTATCCATTCGATCATCTGTGGACACTTCAGATGCTTCCGTGATTTGGCTATGTAAATAATGCTGCAATAAACATAAGGATGCATATATCTTTTCAAATTAGTGTTATCATATCCTTTTGCAAATGCCAGTAGTGGGATTACTGAATCATATCGTGATTCTATTTTTAATTTTTTGAGGAACACTTTTCCACAGTGGCTGCAGTTTGCATTCCCACCAACACTGCAAGAGGGTTACTTTTTCTCCATATCCTCACCAACTTGTTGTTTCTTGTGTTTTGATTTTAGCCATTCTGACAGGTATGAGGTGATATCTCATTGTAGTTTTGATTTGCATTTCCTTGATGATGAATGATGTTGAGCATCTTTTCATATGTCTCTTGACCATCTGTATGTCTTTGGAGAAATGTCTATTCATGTCTTCTGCCCATTTTTATTTGGATTCTTTGGGGTTTTTTGGTGTTCAGTTACATAAATTCTTTATATATTTTTGATACTAACCTCTTAATGGACATTTGCAAATTATCTTCTCCTATTCAGTAGGTTATGTTTTAGTTTTGTTGGTTGTTTCCTTTGCCATGCAAAAGACTTTTATTTTAATGTAATACCAATAGTTTATGTTTGCTTTTGTTTCCCTTGCCTCAGGAGACATATCTAGAAAGATGTCATAGCTGATGTCAGAGAAAATAAAGGCCATGTGTGAAAAACCGCCTGTGCTCTTTTCTAGGATTTTTATGGTTTCAGGTCTCACATTTGGATCTTTAATCCATTTTGAGTTTGTTTTTGTGTATGGTGTAAGAAAGTGGTTCAGCTTTTATTCCTTTGGAAACTGGAGAGTTTCCAGTTCTGTTAAAAATGATGTTGGTATTTTTATAGGAATTGCATTGAATCTGTAGATCGCTTTGGGTAGTATGGACATTTTAACAATATTTATTCTTCTAATCCATGAACATGGAATATCTTTCCATTTGCTTGTGAGTTCTTAAATTTCTTTCATCATTGTTTTATAGTTTTCAGTGTATAGGTCTTTTACGTCCTTGGTTAAATTTATTCTGAGGTATTTGCTTATTTTTGATGCATTTGTACATAGGATTATTTTCTTAATTTGTCTTTCTGCTACCTCACTACTAGTACATAGAAATGCAAAGGATTTCTGTATATTGATTTTGTGTCCTGCGACCTTACTGAATTCATTTATCAATTCTAATGTTTTCTGGTGGAGTCTTTAGGGTTTTCGATATATAGTATCATGCCATTTGCAAATAGTGAAAGCTTTACTTCTTCCTTGCCAATTTGGATACCTTTTATTTCTTTTCTCTATCTGATTGCTGTGGCTAGGACTTTAGTACTAAGTTAAATAACAGTGGTGAAGGCAGACATCTCTGTCTTGTTCCTGACAGTAGAGAAAAAGCTCTTGGTTGTTCCCCATTTAGGATATTAGCTGTGGGTTTTTCATATATGGCCTTTATTATGTTGAGGTATGCTCCCTCCAAACCTACTTTCTTGAGGGTTTTTTGTTTTGTGTTTTTTGTTTTTATCAAGAATGGATGTTGTACTTTGTCAGATTTTTTTTTCTCATCTACGGAAATGATCATATGGTTTTTATACTTTCTCTTGTCATCAGCCAACACTTGAATAATTCTGGACTCCCTGTATCATTTAGGAAGTCTTTAAGGTTGAAAGTAACATAACCCCAAAGTAGTGGCTTAAGCAAATAGACTTGTATTTGTGTCACATAAGAAATCTTGACATATGTATTTACTTGTATTGGCTCAGTAACATGACAATATCAAGGTTATCATCTATGATTATCTGTCTTTTTATATATGTCTCTCACCTCAGGGTGACAAAATGGCTGCTGCAATTTCAGTTATCAAGTTTATATTTTAATCCAGAAGGGGGAATGGTGACCCATATAATTAGCCAGAATTCATGACCCATGGCAACGCCTGACTGGTGGGTGTCCAAAGAGAATGGGTCTGCATAAAGCAAACATCTTATCTTCTGCACACTGCAAACTGGATAATGTATGTAAGCATTTAGACTTCAGTGCAGAGTAATTTACTTTCTTCCAGCATATGGAAATGAGTTAATAGGTGATGATAGGCATAAGGATCTAAATATGTCCAATCAGCTACCCTGTTCTGTAGGAATGCTTCAGGCTGTCTACTTGTAGCAACTCGCCTAGACATGGGAGACCCAGTGCTATCCATAGCCCCTTGTTTCAGGTTTTCAGCCCAACTTCCTGGGTTTCTATCCAAAAGACCCCAGTTGGTTTGGTGAATTGAATCACAATTGAGGCTGCAGGAAGTTGTGGTTGACCTGTTTTTTTGTTACCCACAAATAGCCTGTATGATCTATTCTCATAACTTCTTCACAGTGTCCATGTGAGGAATAAGGGATTCCTTGAATCTATCTTTCTTCTTCTGTCTCCCAAAGTGGCCATTGCCATTTTGGATTGGCAAGCTCTGGCAGACTGTGGAGATGACTTTGTCTCCTTGCCTAAGCCTCAAGAGTTGTCCTGTTCTTTGCTTCAACTCTCTTATCTTCTCTCTTCATCTCTTATAACTCACTGGACAGAGGGTGTGAAGAGGCTATGGTAGAGGTAGAAAGGATTATAGCAAAAGGGACTTCATTTTGGCCTTCATTAAGTCCTGCTTTGTTCCCACAGCATCTAGGAGCTGGATGCAGAATAGGGCAAGACTAGAGGATCTACTTCCCCCACCTCCACCATTCTCAGACTCGTCCTACTCTGAACAAAGAAAGGACTGAAGCCCTCCTGATGACGCCTTGGAATCTCAGACCTACTTGGAACCAAGGCAGCAAGTAGGAGGTAATTGTCTTCTGTTGCCTCCAGTTCCTACTCTCTTCACTGTTAGAACAGAGCATCACTCTCCTCCATATGAACTTCCCTTCTGAGCCTGCTTCCTAAATCCTGTCACGGAACTCTCCCCTCCCACACTGGTGGTTCTGTTCTAAGGCAAACCAAAATAAAAAAAAATTACTCTAGATTTCTGAGTCTAGGGAACTGGCTAATGGTTTTTCACAACTGGAGCTTGAAGGAATATGATACATATTTGCACTTTTTGATGGATACTGGGCATTCATATATATAGAAGTGATATACATGTAGAAAGTCAACACCAGAGACCCAAATACAACTCATGAACAGATGTGGCTTCCCAGGCAATGAAGATTAGGTAGTAGGAAGTGTTCAGATACAAAGAAGCTAAGTGGTGACAGCATTTTTTATGTATCCAGGACTCCCTGTGCTCCTCTTTTCCAGACACTTCAGGTTTTGGCAAAAGGCTTAAGGTAAAATAGGCACTGATTGTTTGGAAGGGCAGAATTTTTATAGGGTTTTTTGTTTGTTTGTTTGTGGGTTTTTTTATTTGTTTTGGTTTGTTTGTTTTTGGGTTTTTTCCAAGCATATTATTGTTAGCAATACTGAAAAGCAGCCATGTGTTTTCCTAGATCCTTCACTTGCTGTTGTGTCCTAGCAGGCTCTCAGTGCTATCTATTTTGGGAGAAGTATATAGTATCCTTGGCTCTAAAACACATCCCTGGTTCCCTGATTAGGTTATTGGCTACTCAAGAATGACTCTTAAAGATGCTATAAAGGGAAAAGTGAAGGAAATCGTGGGCTTTTGGTAAAAGGAAGTTACTAAAATGTTTTAAGTAGAGAAATATAGTAGAATTTTCAACTTCATGTGTAAAATACAAGTTTTAAGGTAGCAGAACTAGCAGTATATTAACTGGTTAGGAAGCTATCAAAATAGCCATGGAAGAGACAGTGAGGGAAGTGGGGTGTACAGATGGAGAACAGGGTACAGGTTTGAGGAATGTGTGGAAGAAAAACTGATAATTGAATTGATACAGAAAATGAGTGTCAGGAATGAGTTCAGAATGACTCTCAGGTTTGTGTAATGGGAAACCTATGAATTCTGTCCTTTTAACTGAAGTTTAAGGACTTAGGACAAAAGACAGGTTTGAGAGAAAGAGGTGTTTTGAGTTTCAAGTACTGCAGGTACACATCTATGAATATATGCATCCACGTTCAAGTGTCATTTCTTTTTTTTTTTTTTTTAATTTTTTTTTAATGTTTATTTATTTTTGAGAGAGACAGAGACAGAATGTGAGTGGGTTAGGGGCAGAGAGAGAGGGAGACACAGAAGCAGAAGCAGGCTCCAGGCTCTGAGCTGTCAGCACAGAGCCCGACGCAGGGCTTGAACTCACGAGCTGTGAGATCATGACCTGAGCCGAAGTCGGACGCTCAACCGACTGAGCCACCCAGGCGCCCCCAAGTGTCATTTCTTTAAGAAAAGCTCCTGTGACCAGTTATAGGGTATGGGTCTCTATCTCATAACATCCTGTGCTTTTCTGTCGTGCTAATCTCAGTTTAAGGAAGTAACCAATTGTGCAGTTAACCGCTTAGTATAATCTTCAGCAGGACAGCCTCTAGTTCCCTGGCCTATGCCAGAGCCCTTGTCATAGTAGACACTCAGTAATATCTAATGAGTGAATTCTAGGTGCTTTTCAGTCACCTAAGAATTAGTTATTGTTATCTCACACCTTACATATGTAGAGCTGGAGATTCTGAGAAATAAAGTAACTTGTATGTGGTCATACATGGAGTGAGTGTAGGATGCCAGATTTAGCAAGTAAAAATACAGAATGCACAGTCAAAATTGCATTTCAGATAAACAATAAATTATTCTTTAGTGTAAATATGTCCCAAATATTGCATGCAATATATAATATACACCCTTAAGTGAGTGGCATTTGACTCAGAACTATGTGACTCCAAAGTCCAACTCTTTCTACTCTCTCACTCCTATACTGAAAACCATGTGAGGGATTATACCAGCATCAGTCCTCTTTCCCTGTTAATAAAAATTTTTGCTTTATATCAGGTTATGTTGTTTTTAAATTCTTGCTTTGATGAAAGTAACCCAGTTTACACCTGTCAGAATAGCAAAAATTAACAACACAGGAAAACAAGAGCCTGGTGAAGATACAGAGTAAGGGGAACACTTTTACACTGTTGGTGGGAATGCAAACTAGTGCAGCTACTCTGGAGAAGAGTAATTTTTGGTCCCCCCAAAATTAAAAATAGAACTACCCTATGATCCAGCAATTGCACTTCTGGCATTTACCCCAAGGATACAAAAATACAGTTTGAAGGGGCACATGCACCCTATGTTTATAGCAGCATTATCAACAATAGCCAAACTATGGAAAGAGCCCAGAAGTCCATTGACTGATGAATGGATAAAGAAGATGTGGCATATATGTACATGGACTATTACTGACTGAGCTATCAAAAAGAATGAAATCTTAAAAAAGGAGAAAAAGAATGAAATCTTGCCATTTGCAACGATGTGGATGGAGCTAGAGTGTATTATGCTAAGTGAAATAAATCAAAGAAAGACTAATACCGTATGATTTCACTCATATGTGGAATTTAAGAAACAAAACAGATGAACATATGGGAAGGACAAAAAGAGACAAAGAAGCAAACCATAAGGGACTAAAAAGAACAAACCGAGGGTTGATGGAGAGAAGGTGTGCAGAGGATGGGCTAAATGTGCAATGGGTATTAAGGAGGGCACTTGTGATGAGCTCTGGATTTTTTAATATGTATGTGCTGAATCACTAACTTCTACACCAGAAACCAATTTTACCATATATGTTAACTAACTAGAATTCAAATAAAAACTTGGGAAAGAAAGAAAAAGAAAGAAAGAAAGAAAGAAAGAAAGAAAGAAAGAAAGAGAAAGAGGAAAGAAAAAAGAAAAGAAGGAAAAGAAAAAAGGAAAGAAAAGAAAAGAAAAGAAAAGAACAAAAAGAAAAAAAGAAGAGAAAAAAGAAAGAAAAGAAAGAAAGTCAGTTTATCCTGGATGCGAAGCAGCAACTAATGGATTCCAAACGTTTTGTGAGAGTCCTTCTGGAATGCCTTCTCCAATTATAAAGGTGAACTAAAACTACTTGGACTTTCTGCAGTATCAGATACAGGGAAATGAGGTTAAAGGACTCTCCCTGAGTCGAAGCACTCCCCACCCACTTTTGTGGTATTTTGAGCCACTCAAGAGTTGTGGCCTCTATCAGATGATTATGTACGTCAGAGACAATGCTTTATAGTTTATGAGTTTCCTCATAGACGTTCTGTAACGCTCTGGAAACAAGATAACAGTGTGGTTCTAGCAATTTTCCTGAGTGATCTTTAGGGCTGTCCTGTGTGGTTAATTTGATCTGTGGAGCTGCTATGTTATGGGTAATTTTGAAACACGGGGTTTGCTTATCTGTCTTTCTTCCCTAGGTGACAACATTAAGGCACTGGTTCAAAGGGTAGTACCAGGCTTTTCTCGAAGGAGCTAGAAAGGCTCTTGCATACATTTTCTCTCTCCCTGTCTTTTTTTCTGTCTGTCTGTATATACATGGAGAGACAACATGTAAATTCTATACTAGAACATTAATACTGGTTCTCTTCTGAATAGTGTGATTTCAAAATAATTTTTACTTTTTCTTTATGTCTTTCTATATTTTTTTAATTTTTGACAAAAGCAGCATCACCTTTAAAATAACAATAAACACTATTCTCTCCGTGGGAGAAAAAGTCTCAGCTTTCCCTTTATCAAGCATGGATTATCCTCATAACTGATACTCTCCTGTTTGTTTCTCTTCTCCTCTTATGAAAGAAAGATAAAAGAGAAATAAGATAAAGAAAAAGAATCTTCTGAAAGTTTATTCAATTAAAAGGCAAAAAAATCAAAAAAGCTCGTGAAAAAGGAAAATAAAATATTGGTCTTAACACAGAGAGACAGTTACCTTTGGTTTCAATTATAAGCAATGAAATCATGTAAGGTCAGAATTTGATGTTCTATTCAAGGTCAGAATTACAAGTTCTATTCAAAAGAAATTTGCAAGCAGATATTCCTAAAGTTTGACATTTCTAAATAGTAAAAAATTTCAGGACAGAGAGCACCTGTTAGAACTTTGAGCCTCAGGCACGAATACGTATTACCACTGACAACACAAAGCAATCTTCATCATTCAGTTCCTAACAGTTGATTCTTACCCAACAATATAAGCCCATTGTTCAAATTGATTTCTTCTCCCTGCAGCCCCCAGGAGCTGCTACCATTAAGAGGGTTCTTGTCAAATAGTTTTTGAAACATTTTTGTCTGTAGAAAACCACTGGAATGCAGAAGAACTGGTGAGGTTCCATGGAACAAACATGGAAGCTTCAATTATATTTTAGGCTTTGTGTCACCAGCCCCAACTCTGTGGTACAAGCAGAGGCACAGTAACAGTCCCCAAACAGTATTTTTCTTGCTTTGCTTCTACCTGCTTTGCAGATATCCCTCCCAGCTAATTCTGAAAAGGCTGGTGGGAGGTCACTAGTGTTTGCTAACTCACTCTGCTCCCACCTAGCACTTACCATACCTGCTCTCTTCTTCATCTCACTGTGATGATATCCTGAAGCTGCCAATAATGTATTGCTTCTGACAAAACTCCCTTCTTCTGATTTTCCTCTGAAAAGCACAGCCTTGGGTTTCTTAAGGTCTATAAAGGTTAGTGAAACAACTCTTTAGTTTTTCATACTTTATTGTAGCCCCTGCTGTAACCCCTAGACAATCTGAGTAGTAAACACCTTGGTCTCCTTCCTCCCTTGACTTTCTTCCTTCCCCACTGCCCACCTTGATCCTTTGTTCTTGAACTAAACTTGAGATGTGGACACTTGTGATTGTTTGAATAAATTTTTTTTCTTTCCTGAAAGGTTCTTCAGTCCTTTGGTCAAATAAGCCCATTGTGGGCCACCCTTGCTGGCCTTCTAGATTTGCCCAGATATCCCTGCATTCTAAGATGAATGTGGCATAAGCTATCCAACCCACTCTATTTTCCATGAATTTAGATTTGTGGTTCCAAATATAACAAAGTGCTATGGGATAGAAATGTTAAGAATTCCAGCCAGTACTTGAAGTTGCCAGGACTTATAAGCAAGCACTCCAGGTCTTCTTTTTCAAGATAGTCATGTGAGTGATGCCACATAGTTATGCAGGCAAAAGGCACACAGATACCCATTGCCCCAGGAGAAGGGTGAAACAGAATCTTAATATGGCCTGATCATAAGACCTCTCTTAAAACCTTTTGATGTGCATGGCTGGTTGCTGGAAAAGAGGCAGACAGATTTGCATAGATGCCAAGCAACCTACTGGGAGAAAAAGGGGGTGGAAAGCCTTTTAAATAAAGCTCAGTTAATTAAAGGCACCTCTGTGGCTGGTCAGTTAAGCATCCAACTTCAGCTCAAGTCATGATCTCACAGCTCATGAGTTCAAGCCTCTTGTCAGGCTCTGAGCTGACAGCCTGGAGCCTGCATCACATTCTGTGTCTCCGTCTCTCTCTTGCCTCTCCCCTGCTCATGCTCTGTCTGTCTCTCTCTCAAAAATAAACAAACATTAAAAAAGATTTAAAAAAAACCCTCAGTTAATTAGAACCTTCCTGATGAATCAGGATGGTTCTAATTGAGATTCTCCTGCAGTATGAAAGGATGACAGGTTCCAGTGGAAAGCATACCATATGGGTTGTGGAACCTGGTCTGAAGGGTTCATGGGGCAGGGAGATCTATACCACATAGCTGAGGCTGGAAGGCCTCCCCAGGGAACCCCTCTGGCCTAGAACTCAGCCTTTAGAACAAAGACTGTGGACATGTGGACTGGCTGGCTCTCTCCTTAGAGCCCAGTGTGGCAGCACTTCAGCCTGGGCATGCTCTAGGACAGCAAGAACATCATTTCACCAGGAGGCAGTGTCCATTGGCCTCTGTGGAACCCACAGCAGCAACTAAAGCAAGAGTTTCTTCTACCTGGTGCTTAAGAGTCAAGATGGACCTTTCTTAACTGAGTATGCACCTAGCTTTCATGGTGATTCATGTGGGTTGGGGGTTGAGGAACTGGGAAGGGCTCAAGACTCAGATATTGGACTTATTGATGAGTTGCAGGTGAAGCTAAAGTAATTAGTGGCTAAAATTAGAGCTTTATGAGAGCTTTAAGAAAGGGTTTACCTACTTGTTAGTTTTACTAACAGAGAGAGGGCTCACTCATTTCAATTTTTGTTGGTTTTGGGGCATCTTGGTAGCTCAGTCGGTTAAGCATCTGACTTCCGCTCAGGTCATGATCTTGCAGTTTGTGAGTTCAAGCCCCTCATTGGGTTCTGTGCTAACAACTCAGAGCCTGGAGCCTTGCTTCAGTTTCTGTGTCTCCTTCTCTCTCTGCCCCTGCCCCTCTGCTCTGTCTCTCTCAAAAAATAAATCAATATTAAAAAACAATTTTTTTGTTAGTTTTAAAATTATTGTCCACTGTAAGTCAGTGAGATTGCAGATGTATACCTTTAACTTTAATTTCTAAAATATTAAATAATTCTGGGTTTTAAAATTATAAGTTAATATGGTTGTTTGACCTACCCTGGTCTCTTTAATAAGCTGGACCCATCCCACACAGGTTTTTGGAATTAATCTGGATTGCCTCCTCTTTGGCTGGTTCTACTTGCCAGTTCTTGCCCTGTGATTCCTGGCTCTTTGATTTGAATCCATCTCCAAAACTTAGCCCTCCCTGTGTGCCCAGCCCTCCCAGACCGATTCCCTGTTCCAGGTCAGGTTTTTTAGGCTGACAGAGATATACTCTCTTTCCAGCCAGGACTTTAGCAAATACCCACCTTTCTCCTGTCCTCAGCTTCCACTCCCAAGCTGCCTCCTTGTTAGTGGAGAAGTAGGAGCACTGGGAAACAGAAGCCACAGTTCACCCCAACACTGTGTGTGTCTGTGCTGCAGCCTAGTCTTTTCAAGCTATGTCACACACTGATGCTTCATTTATGAATGGCAAGGACTAAGCTAGAGAGTCCCAGTGTGCATTATGAATTAAGGAACAAACATTGTTTTTTGTGTAATAACTTTGAGATGCATGTAAAAAATGTTTCCTTCAAATCAAATGTGAATTTTGGCCTTGAAGTACTACTCACAGTGCGTTCATAGCTCTCAGTTTTTGACAGGATCATGATGATGCAAAGTTTTATAAAAGTTAAAGCCTTGAAAAAAATGGAAATTTTTAACAAGTAACAAAGCATTGTATCAAACATTGGTATGTATTTCCCCTTCTGAGGAGGGAAAGATGGAGGTTGATTAGAGTTGATATAACGGAAAGAAATGCTGAAATCCTGGCATTAATTTTACCTTAAAAATCTGGAGTTTTTATTCACATCAACTTGGTAATATAAGCAAAGCAATGGAGAAATTTGCCCAAGACTTGGTCTTCCCACCTTTATTCAAATTACCATCTTTATTACTTTCCATATCTTAACAAGGGAAAAACTGAAAGTAAGAGAGGTGTGTGCACCACAATGACTGCAGTCATACCTTCCATCACTGAAAATGAGAATGAGCAAGCAATTTGTTTTTCCACATTCAGAATTTTATTTTTTTAAAAAAGCACAATTTTCAATGCCATTAAGATGAAAAGCAATCAACAAAGGTAAGAAAATTCACTGTGGAGGAAATGAAATTCCTTCTTAAATCACAAACCCAACATTTGATCGTATCAGGAATCCCCTGCCCGTACTCAAAAACAATCTTTTTTCCCTGTAACATATCCTTTTTAGTCATGCATGATGGTGTGTCTCATGCACACAATCATGAACAGATTTTTTTAAATCAAATTCTTAAGAGACTTGTTAAGTTAGGACCGCTTGTATCTTTCTTTGAGGTTCTTTGGCAAAAATGATCAAATTACAAACACTTTCTAAGATTTCAAACCTAAAAAGATTGTGTTTTAATTTGGGGTGGGGAGGGGTAGTAAGGAAAGACAGGTCTAGTTTTTATCTTTAGCGAAATCAAGATGAGCAAACTGAAAGGAAGATTGGGTTGGGGTTTATGCAAACAGTCTCTTCCTCTCTACCCCCTTCCCTGCCCTGCCTGCAGAGAAATTCACCTGTGCATTTCTATATTTTATCCCTTCGTTCCCAGGGTACCGCTAGTCAGTCCTGGACAATTCTAGAATTTTATGGAAGTCTTAGATTGAATGAACAAGGTCAATATTTCTTAGGGTCAACTTCTAAAAGCAGAGTCCAAATTGAAAAACATAACAAGACTCACTATTCATTCAAACTGACATGAACAGAAATAATTTGGAACCATGTGGCCATAACTGTCCAGAGATATTTATTCGGGACCCATTTATATCTAAAACTGAACTAAGTAAAATGTACAGTCCTAACCTAACAGGCATGGTTGATAACAATAGTGATGATAACAACTACTTAACAAGTAATTACCATATGCCAGGCATTTATATTCTCATTCAATCCCTATAGCCATTCTAATAATTAGATATTATTGTGACTGGTTTATGGAGAGGGAAACTGAAGTTAAGAACCATTAAGCAATTTGCCTGAGGCTGCACACATGCACTGTCCTTGTCTCTGAAGAACACACTACTAAATTGTATTCTTCTTAAGCCTAAGTAAAGATTGAGCATATAGGACTGGAGACAGCCTCATCCCACTTATTTGCTTGATGGTAAATGTGTTAAGTGCATGGGGTCCTTGGATGGAGGGGGAATTAGAGAAAATAAAAAAAACCTCTTCTTCAGATAGCCCAAGATACTAGCTTCCTAGAATGACTTTCTAGAGAGAAATAAGGAGGAAGCAGAAACTAAAGGAACCATAAAATATGTATATTGCTTTTTATCCCCCAGATGACCAAAGTTTACAGAAGAAATATACTCTAGTTAAAAATTGAACAGAGAAATGTATAAAATAATCCCACCAGAGAAAATTGCTGTGAATGGTTTGTGTATACTTTCCTGGATTTCTCCTACATATAAATATATAATTATTTTAAAATAAGATCATTATAGGGGTGCCTGGGTGGCTCAGTCAGTTAAGCATCCGACTTTGGCTCAGGCCATGATCTCCTAGTTCATGAGTTCCAGCCCCACATTGGGCTCTGTGCTAACAGCTCAGAGCCTGGAGCCTGCTTCAGATTCTGTGTCGTCCTCTCTCTCTGCCCCTCCCCAGCTCACACTCTGTCTCTCTCTCAAAAATAAACATTTTTAAAAAATTTTAAATAAGATGATTATGTACACACATACTTTTCATTTAATAATATGTTACATCATTTTTTAAATTATTTTTTCCTGGGAGTTCTTGGTATTACATTGTATGGATCTACAATAATTTATTTATCTAATATTTCTATTGATTTGGACATTTAAATTAGTTTTAAATTTTTCATTCTAAGAAATATTCTACAATAAATATTTTTATGGAAACATTTTTCAATATGTATAAAATAAATCTAGAAATGCAACTGTGCAAGTCAAAGGAAAGGCATATTTAAATTTTTAAGAACTATTATCAAATACCCTGTGTTTTCTATTTCTAACCCATCACTGTACAAAAGTGCCTATTCCCTTCATATTTTTGCCAATACTGGGTATTATTAATCTTTTTAACAGTTGCCAGTGTGATGAGTGAATAGTATCTTATTTTTTATTTAACTTAAGTTAGTAAACATCTTTTCATTTGTTTATTTGGCCACTTACATTTTTTTTCCTGTGAATTCCTAAATCTATCTTCTTTTTCTATTGGTAATTTAATAATTTTCTTATTAATTTTGATGAAGTTCTTAGATATTAGAGATACTTTAGCATTTGTCTGCTATACATATTGCAAATTTGGTTTCCTAATTTATCTTTTGACAAATTTTTCTTCTCCTCCTCCTTCTGCTCTTTTTTCTCCTTTTCTGTCTCCTCCTTTTCATCCTCTTGTCTCTTTCTCTCACTCTCTCTGCCATATAGATGTTTATAATTCTTGTGTCAAAAGTTTATGACCTTTGGACTTCATGTATTTATTAGAAAGGCCTTTGATAGTCCCAAGAGTATACAAATACCAATTCATGTTTTCTTCTAGTACTTTAATTTTTTTTTCAAAATAAAATATTTGATCTAAGTTGATTTCATTCAAATTTAGCTAGGAATCTAGGTTTTCATGTAAAATCATCTGTTTTAAAATGTCTGCTTTAAAAATATATGTGTTACTGTATGAGTCAAATAAAACAACCTTGGTGGCCAGATTTGGCCATAGAATGACAGTTTGTGACTTTTCATTATAAAAATTCCACATAAGAAATTAAACAAGACCAGACTGTTTTTGTTACATTGCTGACAGATTAAAGGAGTGCATACAGTCTGTAATTAAATGCAGGAAAAACTGTGTAACTGCCAGTTTGAAAGTAATGACCTTCAAGCTCCATCTCCTGAGGAAAATTACTTAAACTCTCTCTTACTTAACTCATCTGCAAAATGGAGATAATAGTTTTCAGAAGGCATTAATTGTACTTTGACCTTGTATGGGGTCTAGCACATGGGATAAGTCATTAAGTAGTTATTATGAAAACACAAATAAGGATGCTATAATTAAGTACTAAACTGATATAGAGATATGTTTTAGGTCATGAAGATAAAGTTGTAAGAGGGATGGAATTGAAGGCCTTGAAGAATGCATAGGATTTGTCCCTGCAAAGAAAAGGGCATTCCAGGTTTGGGAAACAACATGAACAAAGCCATAGATATAGGATTCTTGTGTGTCAGTTGTGCATCTCTGCAGAGGAGGGGTGTGAATGAGGACAGAGAGGAGGGGACATAGCTTGGGCAGAATTGTTGGCAATAGGCTGTATTAGACCTGTTGAACTCAGTAAACTAGGGTTACAGCTGTGGGCTAAGTACTTTGGAGACAGACCACAGGAGTCTATGACAGTACGAAGTTTGGTAACAATGGCTGAGCAGTAACTGGGAACTCGGAACATTCACATGGAAGTTGCTGTGACTATGGATAAGAATGTAAAATTATTAATGCCTAATATTTATTGTCACATATGTCACTAACATAAAACATATTTTCAAGAGGTTTTTTAAATCTTGTCATTTAAGCTTCCTTCTCACTTAACATTACAACAACTGTAATAAGGTAGGTGCCATCCTTATTGTTTTACAGATGAAAACACTGAGGTATAGAGAGGTTAAGATACTTAGAAAGAGAGATATCTTCAATAACACTAACAGGTCTGCCACTTTGGGATCTTTAGAAAAACTACTCATGAAATCAATCCAAAGGCCACCTTTCAAGGATAAACACCAAGGTCTCACCCTCTTCTGAATGCACCTCAGGACATAGATCAATAGGCAAGATGAAGATGGGGTCACGGTGTCTTGGTGACATCTGCACCCTCGGAGTGTGATGTATCCAACAGCCTTTCAGATTAGAAATTAGTGAAAAAGTAAGGCTCCCAGACCAGAGAAGGTCTATTCAGGTAAAAAAAAAAAAAAAATGTTCATTTTTGACTCATTGATTTTCTCTGCTCATTGAGTCATGATTGCTTAATGTTGCCAGTTGCTTCAATAATTCCCTCTTTCCTCTTTTGACTATTAGGTACTTTCTCTCACTTTTCCTTTTCAGTTTTGGGGATTTTTCAGATTGTAATTTGCTACTAAGAAGCGGGGGAAGAGAAAACCATTGACTTTTATAACTATTTAACATTTAGGTAAACCAAGTCTCAGAATAATCAAGAATCTTGTCCAAAAAAACAAAGTTAATCTCTGTTAGCAATAGAACGCAGTTGTCTTAACATTCCCCTTAGGATCTTTATTATCCAAACATTTTTTAAGTTATCAGCTTCTAGGATGTTGTGCTAATTTCATTCCTGACATCCAGTAAGTTCAGCTTTAATTTTTCAAGCCCCTAAAAGCAAAGCAAGTCATTCTCTTGATATACCTAGGTGAGTTAAATGACCACTCAGTAAAAAGTGGAGAAGACAGGAAGTCTGACAGATAATTAGTCCTGAAGCTTATATATTCAAAGGGCAATTATGGGAAACTTCTTTCATATAATGAGCAGAAATCTGTTTTCCTGGAATATCAACTCACAAATCTAAGGCTGAATCAAACTAATGTTTTATAATGTGAACCCAGAATGAGCCTGGGATCCACTGTTCTATTCCAGGGAGCAGAGAGCATAGCCCCAGTGACTGTTTTAGATTACCCTTCTTTTTAATTCATGTTTTCAGAATACACAGTGCCAGATGTTTCGAATCTGAAATATGAACAGCTACCTCCTATCAGTGCAAACAAACTCTGCTACATGTTGGGTTTATTTTGAATTTTAAAAGACAACAAAAAATCTTATTTATTTGATGTGCCTATGGTTTGCATGAAAATACCTCTCTTTGGTTTGTGAGAATTCATGAATAGATGCATATTTTTTGATAGATGGTATATCAGCAAACTTTTGTTAGCATCTCCATAATATATCTCAAACTTATCAACTTATCTTCAGCTCTACTACAGCCACCCAGGTCCAAGTTAACTCATTATCATCTTTTTCCTGAACCACTACAATTTCCTCCTGGCTTGGTTTCTAGCAGCCAGAATATTTTTAAAATATTTTCTACTCTTGCCCTGGCCCTCTGGCCTCTGGTTTTAAAACAACCTAGGTTATTCTCCCTAATGTTGTTGCAGAATTGGTTTCCTCTTCCTGGAAGACTGTCTTCCTTGTTTGGTATGGCAACCTCTTTTTTTTCTTTAGATCTCAGCTTGATGTCAGTACCAGAGAGAAACCTTACCTTACTACCCTATCGGAGCAAGACCCACCATTTTTACTCCATTTCCTTATCTTGTTTGTTTTATAACAATTGTATTAATTTGAAAGCTCTTTGATAGCAGGAGCCATCTCTTTTCAATACCATACACCTAGCACTTGGTACTGTGCAAGGAATACAGTGGGTTTTACTACATTTTGATTTCCTTGTGTTCCAAAGAGGAACTGCAATGCATTTTTGCTAGTCATTTTTTTAAATAAAAGAGTAGTTTGTGATTTTGATTGTTGTCAACAATCTTGACTTTGAGAAGACAGCTAAGACTGGACTGGTGATGTAGACCCTCCCCCCCAAAAAAAAAACATACCTGTGTGTCATTTGAGATACTGGTCTCTAGGCTAAAATGTTAAAGTACCCTGATTAATCAACAGCTACTTGTATTGGTAATATTCCGGTGATACTTCCATATCCATAAAGGACTGTGGCAAACTCAGGTGTCTTTGGAAGAAGACAGCCTAGAGGAGGAAGGATCTATAAACCTTGGAGTTAAAGTAGAAGATGAGGGGCGCCTGGGTGGCGCAGTCGGTTGAGCGTCCGACTTCAGCCAGGTCACGATCTCGCGGTCCGTGAGTTCGAGCCCTGCGTCAGGCTCTGGGCTGATGGCTCAGAGCCTGGAGCCTGTTTCCGATTCTGTGTCTCCCTCTCTCTCTGCCCCTCCCCCGTTCATGCTCTGTCTCTCTCTGTCCCAAATATAAATAAATGTTGAAAAAAAAAATTAAAAAAAAAAAAAAAGTAGAAGATGAACAGTGAAGGAGGAACAGAAGATGAAGATTTTAATATCAGCTGGGGATAGAATTGGGGATAGAATTTTTAAAAATTTAAATGAGATGAACACCAAAGGATTGTTATATGGAAGAAATATTAGATTTATTCTAAATTGTTCCAGAAACAGAATTAAGATCAGAAAAACATACTTTATATCATCATAAAAAAGAACTTTCACAGCTTACCAAAACTAATATAAACCTTCTTGTGAAGAACTAAGCTTTTATGACAGATATTCAGGTTGAAGAACTTCTTCAACCTCTTCAAATATATTAATGTGAAAAATTTTACTCATATCGCCTTATACAAAATAAACCCTCAATTCATATCGGTAAATGATTGCAACTATGTGAAGTGAGATATGTTAATTAGCTTGATTGTGGTAATCATTTCACAATTTATTCATATGTCAAAACATCATATTATGCACCTTGAATATACACAATTTTTATTTGTCAATTATATCTTCAATAAAGCTAGGAAAAATTTATGTTTGGTAAATAAATGAGTGTATTACTACTATACAAAATGAGACTCAATGGCCGCAGAAGTCTAGAACAGTGCTGATATTCCTTGATTTTTCTAGTATCTACTCTGCACCATGTGAGAGATACAAAGACAAGTCAACCCTGATTCCTTCCCTTAAAAGTTGCTGAAAAAATAAAGGAAATGCTTGAAACAATGGTTGTAATAAACAATAATTGTAATAAAGTGTTTTTACCAAGGATGTTAGAGAAGGTAAAACCACCTGAGCTGCTGTAGTTTTCTTAGAGAAGGTATATGAGTTGGTTCTTGAAGGGCTAAGAAAAACAGAATAAAGAAGATGTAGCATTTTAGAGAATTAGTTCAAAGGTCTAGAAATAAAATTGAGCATGACCTAAGGGACAGATAGTGAGCAAATAAGCTGGTTAGAGTGATGTGTTCACCTGGGGAGGAAAAATGAGACAGTGGGCGCATAGAAGCCAGAAAAAGAGATGAGACATGATTAGAATGTGTCTGAGAAACACTCACCTGATAGATGCATGCTGGACAAAATAAAAGTGTGCTTTTCAAACTGGGGTATATACTACCCCCTCACATTCACACACCAAACTGTTCATGGGCATTAATTTTACTTGAAGATTTTGTGGTAAAGATAATTTAGCCTTTAAGTAATTGAAAACATTATTTTATATCAAACAAATATGATAAAACCTGATTTCCAAGAAATGGCATTCTTGTTGCAGAATGGCCATGGGTTCTGCTCAAGGGTCCTGGGAGCTCCATGGCAGGTGGTCCTCAGATGGGGAAGTCTGAGCAGCATGTGAGAGAAGGCAAAGGAACAGAAGACAATGCCCAATTAATAAACACTGAGAACATGCTGCTCCAGACACTTAGGTGCTAAATTCTGCGGGAAGGGAGGTAAAGATAATGCTGCCCTGGAGTAGATGTTCATCTCCTGGAGGAGGAGATAGATACATAAGATGGTAACTTAAATATATTTTGGAAACAAAAACTGGTTATGCATAGAATGAGGCCCTGGGTAAATTAGAGGAAACAAGTGGAGAATATAATGGCAAACAATGCAGAAGCTAAAGGCGGATGAAACAAAGACCAGACCAAGATTTCTGTCCTGGGATGCTCAAAGGATGAAGCTGTTTCTAACAGATATGTGATTAGGTACCCAAAGTGGTAACGGTTACTAAACGATATCTGTTTAAGTACAACAGAGAACTCATGCCTGGGAAGAAAATTGCACATGAAAAAGACAAACACCCACTGAAAGAACTTGTTGTTTGAGCCCACACTGTCTTACCTCGTTGTACAGCTCTCCCACCTACCTGTGTACATGAGTTCATTTCCATTAATGGTTCTAAGACACAAGTTCTGATATTTTCCAATTTTTAACCTACCCTCCTACTGAGAATAAAACGAACTGAAAACTCCAGAATAAACTTTTCAGTAAAGAACCCAGAATCTTCCAGCTCTTAGTAACAATTACTATATAGATCTAACTTATAGAAATAGAATAATATATACCTTATTGAGGTTGGTACTTGAACTGTCCACATGACTTAGATTTTTAGTTTTATTAAAGAAAAAACTTGTAGCCAATTCAAAACACACAGTTTCTACCTGTCTCATAGAACATGATTTATATTCATTGAATTGAATTGAATACCAGTGGCACACAGGTAAATGAACTCATTTGTTACGAATAATAGTTTTAAAATAATCATCACAAGTAATTAGCTACTGCTAGTAACTAACAATTATTGAATGTTTAGTATATTTCTCACACAACCAAATTTGGTAGGTGTCATTACTATCTGTGTTTTATGGATAAGGTAAAATGAAGCAGAAGGGTTGAAGATATTTGTCCAAGTTAAAATCATTAGAAAGTAGAAGTTGGGTTGTTTAAGAACTCCAGAGCTCAAATGCTTAAGCACTGTACTTCACTCTCTTAACAATAATAGAACTCATTTCATATGTGTGTGTGTGTGTGTATATATATATATATATATATATATATATATATATATGCAGTTATCCCTATGTGGCTCTCTAGTAGACATTCTCTTGAGTAAGAGAAAGAGGGAGAGGGAGAGAAGGAACAGGTTATTTCGAGTACACCAGGGGTTGAACCCCATCTCAGGGAAGTCCATGGGAATATATGATGCCCTGGTATATCATCTGGGTATGCATCTTAGTAGAAAAAAACATTTCAGACTTCTGCCATAGATAATGAATTGATGTTCAGTTAAAGTCTACTCCATGCAATATTTGAGAAAACTCAGCACCTTTTTGTGTATTGCCAATAAATAGCATATGAAACATTTTTGAGAAAATTATCCCAAAGGATTTTTAAAAACATGGGCCAAATGTTAGATGGGTATTTCAAACTGTCGGCAGATTACCCACAGCAATTACTTCTTTGGAAACTGCATCAGACCTGATTTATGCACCTCTCCAGATTTACTCAGGCCCACCTGCCCTCTGGGTTTTTGCTGGTTGGTCACTAGAGTGCTCTGGCCACCATTACAGTCACTTGGGAAGTCATTGCCTAACACCACCTGCTGTCACCACTACCTCAGGGTGATTGCTGGGCTCCAATATGGTCTCTGTTGTGCCTTTTCAACGTTTATTTATTTTTGGGACAGAGAGAGACAGAGCATGAAAGGGGGAGGGGCAGAGAGAGAGGGAGACACAGAATCGGAAACAGGCTCCAGGCTCTGAGCCATCAGCCCAGAGCCTGACGCGGGGCTCGAACTCACGGACCGCGAGATCGTGACCTGGCTGAAGTCGGACGCTTAACCGACTGCGCCACCCAGGCGCCCCTGTTGTGCCTTTTGAGAACACAGATGTGATCTGACCAAACCTACTGAGAATCTGGCTCCTCCTCTTACTCTGGTCTCAAATGAAGCATCTTAGTGTAAGACATAGTATCTGACTTTTCCAGCAGCAGCTGCCTGAACAAGCGGGACAGGACAAGAAGTTCAGAGGAGTTAATGTATTATGTATGTGCCAAACTTTGACTGTTGAGGCATAGAAGATGGAAAGTGGTTGGCTGATAAGTCCTCTCCTCAATGGATTGTTTGAAAGCACTATGATTCCAAAGAGCCTGTTTAAAATATGTCCTATGTGACTGAGCAGTCATCTGTGTTTTCTTGTGAAACTGGTCAGCTTGTTAATACAATAGCTTGTATTTGCTTTCTCTCTTTCCATGCCTCATATTATCTTTTCCCCTAACTCATCCTGCCCTAATATTGTACCTCCAAATAGTCTTTACATAGAAACTTTTCCTCACCCTCCATTTTCTAGGAAATGTAGGTTAGATCAAACTAATTATCCAGTATATAAATGGCTATTGATCTTATGCACACATGTGTGTTTAGATAACCCCTTTCCTCAAGAAACTCCTTGCTCCTGAAATTGTTTTATTTTTCTATTTCAGCCTTTCCCAAAATGTGGTTGTACAGGAGTTATGAAGCAATGACACAAATTTTTAAGATAGCTGGGAAATGAATGAAGTTTGGGAAACACTTAGGTCTTTAAGAACCTGTTAAAATATGAAAAGAAGTGGTAAAGGTGGACATCCTTGCCTTGTTTCAGATCTTAGGGAGAAGGTATTCAGTCTTTTATCATCAAGTATGATATTAGATGTAAGTTTTTCATACATGCCTTTTATCAACATGAGGATGTTCTCATCTATTCCTGAGTTATCTGGGTTGTTTTCATGAATGGGTATTGAATTTTGTCGTGCTTTTCCTGTATCTGTTGGAATGATTATATGATTTATTACTTTAGTCATTTATTAATTTTTGAATGTTAAGCCAACCTTGCATTCATAGGATAAAACTCACTTATTCATAATGTATTTTTGTTTTTATATTATTACTAAATTTGATTTGCTAATATTTTGTTCAGGGTTTTTGCATTTATGTTCATGATAGATATTGATCTATAATTTTTCTTTTCTTGTGATGTCTGACTGCTATTGGTATCAGTAATACTGGCCTTGTAAAATGAGTTTGGAAGTGTTCCCTTATCCTTAATTTTCTGAAAGAGATTCTATTAAATGTTTTATAGAATTCTCCAGTGAAAAAATTGGACCTGAGGCACCTGGGTGGCTCTGTCAGTTAAGTGTCTGACTTCAGCTCAGGTCATGATCTCGTGGTTTGTGGGTTCGAGCCCCACATCAGGCTCTGTGCTGACAGCTAGGAGCCTGGAGCCTACTTCAGATTCTGTGTCTCCCTCTCTGTCCCTTATTCTCTCACACTCTGTCTCTCTATATATCTCAAAAATAAATAAACATTTAACAAATTCTTTTTAAAAAAGGAAAAATTGGACCTAAATATTTTTTATTGGAAGGTTTATAATTATGAATTCAATCTCTTTAGTAGATATAAGACTGTTAAGTTTCCTATTTCTTCTTACAAGGTAATTTTAATAATTTCTGTCTTTAAAATAGTTTATCCATTTCATCTGGTTGTCACTTTTTGGCATAAAGTTATTTGTAACATTTTCTAATTATCCTTTTAATATCTGTAGGATCTGTATTGGTATCTCCCTTTTCATTCCTGATTTTGGTAGCTTGAATACCCTTTCTTGTCTTAATCATTATAGTTAGAGGTTTATAAATTTTATTGATTTTTTTTTACAGAATCAGCTCTTGGTTTCATTGATTTTATCTATATAGTTTGTCTCTTTCATATTTGACTAATTTCTGCTCTGATATTTATTACTTCTTTTCTTGTACTGAGTAGCCAGTAAGGAAACAGTTTTCAGAAGAGAAACTAGATACTGTTTGTATCTCTGAGGAAAGTCCACCAAACTATCTCTAATATTATTTGGGCTTTTATGGTAACAGATGGTTCAGTCTTTTGAAAATAAACTGAGAAATTTCTGTCTAATTACTTGAGGAACTATTGTTCTGATCACTTTAAGGACAGTATAAATGCTGTTTTCTTATGTCAGTTTTAAATTTTTTCCAGCTTTATTGGAATATGATTGATATAACATTATATAAATATAAAGTGTACAACATGATGATTTGACATACATATATATTGCAAAATTATTAACCACAGTAAGGTTAGTTAACACATCCATCACCTCAGATAGTTACTGTGTATGTGTATGTAAGTGGTGAGAACACTGAAGATCTACTGTCTTAGCAACTTTCAAGTATGCAATACAGTGTTCACTATAGTTACTATGCTGTGCATTAAACTCAATATTTTAGAGGTTGGAATTAGAGTAAATAAGGAAAATTAGTGTGAGAGGGAAGGAGACTTAAGCAGTAAGATACTTTCCAACACTTTTTTTAAGTCTTTGGGTTTTGGGGTGAAAAATAAATTGTACTCCTTCTAAAAATCCTGTGTCTACAACAGGAAAAGACCTAAGTTACTTTCTCTGTTTTTGATAATTTTTAGAATAATTTAACTTGACTAAATACCATTTAACTGAAGTATCTTTTGGATATATAGCTTGCTTCCTCTCCTCACTCTTTGTCATACAATCATCCCTTTCTACTAAGGTGGAACAGAAATTTGCTAAAAACAATGGCAAGGCTAAAAAGAGAGATCTGCAACATTTGCCCCGTGGGATTTTAGAAAATATTGTATGGAATGTTTGTCAAAGGGAGATGTTGGTGTTAGACTGTTTGGCATCATAGCCTAACTCCAGCCAAATGATCCTGGGCAAGGTATTGCCCATTCTGTGCTTCAGCTTCCTCGAAATGGAAATGAAAATGAAAATGGAAATAATGATACCCACCTCAAGGTCATTGTGAGTTCATGAATATAAAGTGCTTAATAAAGTGATCATGGAGAATTCCTCATGAGGCCATAGGTGCAAGCTGGGAGAGAAACAGCAGTGTAGCAGGAATGGAAACTATGGGCATTTGGGCACTTCTTCATATAACTTGTGCCTTCAGGGCCAGATCAGACTTGATCACATATATACCACTTCCGTCTGATGAAGGAATTCTGTTCATGTTGAACTCTCTGGTTTGGTGGGTCAGATAATACCAGTTCATGAGAGGCAGCTCATGTTACATGGGTCAGTGGTCCATGGTTAAGCATCCAGTTTCTATGAAGCCTCAGTAGCAGGCAGTCCAAGAGCTGTTTCTCAGAAGAGAAGTCGCTATCTGCAGAGGACTGCAGGATTCTGCTCCAAAATCACTGTAAGTCACCTATAGGGATCTTCCAAAGGCTCCAAACAGCATCCCTGTCTACCACTGACACTTCAGGCACCATTAGATCTACTGAACCTTATGATCCAAGTGGCAGAGCAGGCTTGCATAGCAGCCTAGACCTATTTCAGAGCCTTCTGTTTTGAGTCCCACACAAAACTAGTGGCTTTTGTGATAACCTGATAAATGGGCCAGAGGAACAAATCCAAATGAGTGATATGTTTCCTCCAAAATCCAAAGAGGTCCATTAGGCATTGTGCCTCTTTTTTGGTTGTAGGAGGACCTAGATCCATCCTTCACTTAGAAGTGATATCTCAACATGCCCCACACCACTGGACCCCTAGAAATTTCACTGAGGCCTCTAAATTTTTGTCATATTTATTTCTCACACTCTAGCATGCAAATATTTTACTAAATCTAGAGTAATTGCTACTTCTTACTCACTAGGTCCAATCAGCATAATGCCATCAATGTATTGGACCTGTGTGATAACTTGTATAAGTGAAACGTGATCAAGATCCCTGAAAACTGAATTATGACATAGGGTTGGAGAGTTAATATACCCTTTAGGTAAGACAGTGAAGGTATATTGCTGGCCTTGCCAGCTGAAAGCAAGGTGGTCCTTATTGACAGGACTAGAGAAAAAGGCATTTGCTAGATCAATAGCTGCATACTGAGTACCAGAGAATGTGTTAATTTGTTCAAGCAATGAAACCAAATCTGGTACAGAACCTTCAGCTGGAGTCACCACCTGGTTAAATTTAGGATAATCCTATATCATTTTCCAAGATCTATCTCCTTCTAAAGAGCTAGATAGGCTAGTTGAATGGTGATGTATTGGGAATGATCACCATCTCTCCAGTCCTTGATGGCACTAGTCTCTGCAAGTTAGTACTCAATATAGTATTGCTTTAAGTTTATATTTTTCTAGGTAAAGACAGTTCTCGTGGTTTCCACTGGTCCTTTCCCACAATACTAGCCCTCACTCCATAGGTCAAAAACCAGTATGGGGATTCTGGCAACTGCTGAGAATATCAACCTGAAATATGAATTCTGGAACTGGGGAAATAACCACAGGATGCATTTGGGGACCCAATGGTCCCACTGTGAGACAGACCTGAGCTAAAACTTGATCAATCACCTAGCCTCTATAAGCTCCTACTCTGACTGAACAAAAATGATGTTTGGGGTCTTATTTAGAATTGTTATCAGTTCAGAGCCAATATATGTAATTCCTGAAAGGTCTGATTATTTCCTGTTCCCCCATGCACAGTTACTCTGGTAAAAGGCCATAAATCCCTTTGGGGAGGGTGGGGAGGAAGACTGACAGTATAAATTTTTGGTAGTGCACCAGGGTTCTTCCTTAGGGGACCCAGCCTGCCCTTCATGTAAGGAGTTTTGGTAAGTAAACTGCCTCAAGTCTATAAACTAATTGGGGGGCTATGACTCTCTGTTTTTATAATTCAAGCTAGACTTTGTTCACTTGACCTAGAACTTCTCTGCTTATACAGATCACGGAAGAATTTAATAGGCTTTCTGTGTATTTTACTTCTGGAATACCAAGGTCAACTAGCCACCTTCATAAGTCTATGCTAATGAGACTGTTTGATTGCTGTTCTGACTCTGCTGTCTATTATGGCAACCACACCCACCTTACCTTTGGTGATTGAGTGCTGCTACCTGGTTCCTGCCACCCCAGGATCTAGTTAGTCTCATTGCATTTAGGTTTCTTGATTCAGTAACTATAGTCCCACTGTAAGGTCTGGCCTAGAGAGAAAAGTGATCACATAGCTCTTAAGGATGCTGGAACTCCCCTCATAGTTAGTCATTTATTTCGCACAATCATCATGAAAAGTATGTCTTCTGTATCTTCCCAGTGTGTCATCTAAATGACAAATCCACTCTAACATTTCAATCTCTTTAAGCCTTTGAATCCCTTCCTCTACATTAAACCAAGGGAGTTCTGATATTTCCAACTTGTTTGCTGTAGGCCACTTTTTGATCCATGTTTTAGCCAACCAACCAACCAACCAACCAACCAACCAACCTGTTAGAACCCTTTCTAGCTCCCTAAAGTGCAGTGTTAAATGTAGAATCCCTGTTTAGTGAACCGATATGAATACATTTGGCCTGATTAAACTTTATGTTCCTTCCACCATTATCCCACACTCTTAATATTCATTCTAATACATGTGTTCTGAATATCTGTCTGTATAAATTAGAAAACTCAAGTAGTTGTTTTAAAGTGTAGCATATTTCCTCATGGATCACACTTTGTACCTTACCTTTAGGGACTTGCTGGTATAGGTCTGGAAGCAAGGATGGGTGGTACAGGTAGTCCTGGGGAGGATCAGCATTGTCTCATACAGCAGTTGCCTCAAGAGAGGCCATTAGAGTTTCCACAGGCAATGCAGTATAATATTTTTGGTAGAGTACCAGTGTCCTTCTTTGGGGGACCCAGCCTCCCCTTCATTCAAGTCTACCCTCTCAGACAGGGGTAGAGACTACTTCCACTGGGAGTGGGGTGGCCTCTTCCACTGACAAAACTCATCAGAATTTAGATACTTAATGTCCCCAGCTTCATCAGAGTCTTCTTATAAATCTCTATTCCAGACCACACCATGGAATATCAGTGCTTTCTTTATTACTGGAAATAGAGCCAGTAGCATCTTTAAATCTAATCAGAATGGATAAACAATCCCAGAAACCCCAGAAACAATTCAGAAAACACATCGTTAACATTCTGTGTTTCTAGAACCGGTGCAAAAAATATTAGCTCTCCAGAGAAACATAACCAATAGGAGATAGATAGATAGATAGATAGATAGATAGATAGGCAGGCTGGTTGATCATAAGGAATTGGGTCATATAATTATGAAAGCTGAGAAGTACCAACATCTACATTTGACAAGCCGGAGGCCCAGGAGAGCCAATGTGTAAGTTCCAGTCTAAAGGCCAGAAAAGACCAATGTCCCAGCTCAGTCAGTCACCAATTCCCTCTTACTTAGCCTTTTTGTTTTATTTAAGTCTTCAATGGATTGGATGAGGCTCACCCATACTAGGGAGGGCAATCTGTTTTCCCTCAGTCTACTGATTGAAATGCTAATCTCATAAAGAAACACCCTACTGGACACACACAGAATGTTTGGCCATGTATCTGGGCACCTTCTGACCCAGTAAAGTTGACACATAAAATTAACCATCATAGCCATTTTGTTATTTTCATAAATATTGTCTATAATTTTTGTAGAACAGATTTAAGTCCTTAACATTTCTCACCTGAACTAATGGAACAAACTTACAACTAATCTCATGATATTCAGCTTCTCTTCCTTGCATTCATCCCTTAAACTACTACTAACATTATATTACTTTTTTAACAACACAATTGGAGACTGTTTTATCCACCCCTCTCCCTTTGCCAGAATACTGTAGCAACCTTCAGTGGTTCTCCTGGGCTGCAGATTTCAATATTATCTTAATAGTATGGGCATGAGGAAACCTTCCTATCATCTTCCACTCTATCTCCTTATAGGAATGCCTGCTTATCCTTCTGAATATAAATCAGTGCAATACAATATAGTAACTATTAGGTTGAACCATATGAAATTGCTATTTTTGTAGGTAAAAGATAGTAAATTGGCAAACTGTGATCCAGTTTAATTTAGTAATGTAAAAGAAGGATTAGAGCCCTTGTCTCATTCATCTCCATTTATCTAGTGGCTAGCATGATTTTTGGCACATCACAGACTGTAAGGAAATGTTTCCTGATTTAATCATTTTTATATTAAAGAACACTCAAGAAGTGAAAAGTTTAGAGTGAAAGTTTAGTTTTCATTATCTTAGATTTTACTCTGACTTTATACACATGACTTTACCTTTTTTAAAAAATTACAATTACATTTAAAGATTCAAGTTTAAAACAGTTATTCTCATTGTTAAGAATTATTTCTAGTTTATCTAGACATTGTTCTTAGTCTGAATGGAAAAAAAAAAGAGACTACCTCAAATTTAACTTGAGCTAAGTTTTATTCCAATCACTTGAAAGGTAGCCCACTGCTTGTGGCAACAAACAAACAAACAAAGAAACAAAACAACTCCTTTTGAAAATAGCACCTTGGGGTTTGTTCAGATTTTGGGGTGATTTTTTTCTGGCTTCAGAAAAATTTTAAAAATATAACTTATTGAACTCATAGGAAAAGTGAAACATTGTGATTGAACAGGTAGAGCCTGTTCAATCCATGCATGCACTGGAAACAGCTTTTAATTTGACAGGAAATAGAAAGCTAAATATAATCTGCATACAGAATTGGAGGACTGTTACAGACTTTGGGAAATCTGTCTGTTCTCTAGTAGTGCAATGTTTAAACCTTCCCCAACAGGTAAGAATCTACCCTACCCTATTTTTAAAAGGTCTGTAAAGAAATGGAAATTTAAAATTGTAAAGGCTCTTCTAGACATTACTAGTCTATCCCCAAAGGGATTGTCAGTATTATAATTAATCTAACACATGAAGTACCTGGGACATAAGTGGTCAATAATTATTGGTTGTAATTAATTTTGCACAATTAAGATGGCCAGAAAACATTAAGCATATTCCTGAGAAAAAAAAAAGAAAGCTTCTCTTAATTAAAAAAAGCAAAGCATATACTTATGTACATAATAATTTTGGAACTGGATGGTACACATGAAACACTTGAAAACATGAGCTACAGAGCTCCTAGTAGGTATGGGCTTAAATTCCAGCTCTCCTAAACTTCTTCTTAAAATAGGGACAATTACACAAATCCACCTTGCAGGACTATTTTGGAGATTAATTATATTATTTGTAAAATGTTTTGTACAATGCCTGCCTATCATGGGCCCTTCACAGATAGTTCCTGTTAATAGTACCAGGACTCAGCTTAAGCATTAACACATGTTTGCACAAAGACATTGACATTGATGAATGCACTATACAGTCTGTGAAGTGATAAATACAGCTCCACAGAAAAGGTCTCATTTCTTACAGCATTCCTACAAAAGCTGGATTTTCATATATCAAAAATGTTAAAGTAGATATTTCTCCATTTGAAAGAAGAGGGAACTGCATTAGTGGATCCCTGACACCTAATCCTCTGAATCAACCAGGGAAACTTCTAAAAATACATTCCTGAACTCCAGGTCAGACCTAGAAAATCAGCATTTCTGGGGGTGGGGAGAAGAAAGAAGGAATCTTGTATTTTAGAAAAACAAACAAACAAAAAAACAAAGAGCAACCTAGGTGATTCCCATGATAAGTCAGTGAGATGACCTCCCTATTCCCTTTAAGATTTAGATTCTGTGATTCTAATCAGCCCTTCTGAGTGACTCAGAGCTCAGAGTTATGTAAAATGAGATAATTTGTGGCTTCCTGTCTTAAAATTATGGTAGAGGGATGTATCACATAATGAGTATTGTCTGATAAATTAAAGGAGATTTCTTACAACATAGAAAAATGAAAAATTGCCTGATTAAGCCCTTAAGCTTTCCAGCCCTAATAGTCTGACAAATAAAGTGAACAAAGCAAGCTGGATTTTAACATGATGGGTATCTGTGCCATAAAAATCCCTGACAAAAAAAGGAAAAAACCCAGGGAATACTCAAGTAAGCCACAGTCAAGGGAGCAATGAAGAATTAAGTTGAAGGTAATAACAAACATAGAGATATTTTGTTTTACCTCATAACTGAACAACTGAAGTCTTGAGGCTGACTCAATAAAGAAAGAATAAGCCTTTGTAGGAGTACCAGAGTGATATTTTTCATAGAATTGTGGAGCATGATTGCTGTCTGAGGCCCATATGGTCAAGGGAAATGTTGCTAAATTAGAGTTCACAAATGTGTTTGATTCAATCAAAGGAAGAAATCTCATATAAATTTTGCAGTGTGTCACAGACTAATGCAGCAGATCATGACCCCCAGGATAAATCATTCTTCTATAGACTAAGAACAAACTTTTATATTTCTAGCACTGTGTGTATCTGGCTTTCAGAAAAAAAAAAACTAGTAGTTTATCATGGATGTCAGGTTCCAGAAAGCAGGTAACATTCTCAGTGGTCTCCTCACTGTGGTAAGGAAATGAGAGGGTTGCCTTTTACTCCTGAGTTGATATAGATAGAACTAAGATATAAGAAGTTGCTAATGGCATCCCTCAGAAATACTTGCCTATAGCATTGACAACATGGAATCAATTCCTTTGAACCTTAGGTAGTGTTGGAAACGCCATGCTCTAACCTTGAGAGTGAGCAGGTTCCCAAAAGACCTCAAGTCTTATTAGCAAAACAGTAGAGCCATACCATGCCTTCAACCAAGTGTGTAATGTTTTTAATTCTCATTAATTTATATGATTCTAGGATTCTAGCTACTGGGGTGGTAACATACTTTGAAAAGGGCAAGTATCCATGTAGGACTATCTCTACAACCCTAATCAGAAAAGCCGATCAGTCACAAGGTGGAAAGGAATCTGATTCTTAATTGTCTAATTCTTATTATAACTCTCAAGTGTTTTCTGGCTTTACAACTGTACACCATCTCATAGATAGATACCTCTATCCTGTTACTTGCTAATCCACATCATGATGACCTGTATCAGGGTTGATAAAGTTGAGGTTTGGAGGCTAACTGGCTTCTCTGTAGGAAGGAGTTCTCAAGGACTCCATATCCTGTCCTGTTTTTAACTGTCTGAAATATATTAACCTATTCACCCCTGTGTAGATGACACAGAAAAGGAAATGATCAGGTTTGGGGACTATTTTTAACTTTCTGATTCATTCCTGGTCTCAGAGATCTGTGGGTGTTTACTATAGTTTAGCAACTTTCTTTCATATAGTAATGCCCAGTAAACCTCTTCTTGGATCACAGCCAGGTAAAATGGTCTCATAACCCTATTTTGCATCGATGCATTTGATTGCCTTCAAAGATGAAGGACCATGAAAAGAGAAATTCCTCCCCAGGAGCTAACCACTAACTGGAAAGGATTCTTGATTGCTAATGAATATTTTCCACTTAACTCCTAGATTCAAGGCTGTATTTTAAAAGACCCACTTAATGGAAGAATTTAAGTCTAGTCGTGGAGTGATTGGGGGAAAACAAAGCTGTGTGCTTTCCCTGAGTGTCATGTCTGTGGCAAAAACAGAGAGGAAAACATTCTTCCTTGGAGTTCTGTGTTCAGAAACTTGAATCAGCAATTCTAGCAGTATTTCCTGTCTGTGATGAAATTAAGAGAATCTGTCTTATAGGCTTTCCTCACTTTCTCTTTCTTTTTCACACTTACACTACATTCCTTTGTTTCACTCCATTCCCCTTATCTGCTTCTTTTCCCATTCCTTTTTCTCTTCTCCCTCATCTTTTTAAAAAAATTTTTTTTTCAACGTTTATTTTATTTTTGGGACAGAGAGAGACAGAGCATGAACAGGGGAGGGGCAGAGAGAGAGGGAGACACAGAATTGGAAACAGGCTCCAGGCTCTGAGCCATCAGCCCAGAGCCTGACGCGGGGCTCGAACTCACGGACCGCGAGATCGTGACCTGGCTGAAGTCGGACGCTTAACCGACTGCGCCACCCAGGCGCCCCTCTTCTCCCTCATCTTTAAGAACTTCTCAGATGGGGTGTCAATGGGGACAGTAGAAAAAAAAAAAAAAACATGCTCATCTGACTTAAATAGGAAAAGAGTCAGGGATTTCTGTTTGTTTGTTCTGTAAGTTCAAAATCTCTAACTATTTTAGGGGATTGTGGCTACAGAAACCTAGTCAGATCAGCTGTGCTACACAGAAGTTGTTCCAAGTTTGTTGATGCTGTCTTCCAAAGTCTGTCTTTAGTTTGAGGTCGGTTTAGGGTAGCACTTGAAGGTCGTCTGGCATTAACTTGAGATGCCACTAATTGGGTCTAAATAGGAGGCCTGACAGGCTGAGTAGTTAAGAGTTGGGTAGGCAGCAGTCCCCAGAGTGATTTTTCATCAACTTGTGAAAACCCAGTCTTCTTCATACAAATGAAAGAAGAATCAGTTGGAAACAATCTGTTAGATTTTCCTAGCATGCACGAGGATTTCAGTGGGGGTTGCTAGCAAATGGTACACAATTCTTAATTTCAAAACCTGTACCCTAAGATGGCCCGTGACATGATTTTACTGACTAAAGGACAAGTTGGGTGTCTTTGGGTGTATGAATTACAATAGGACATTTGACTGATTGACCCAGGACTTGTATACTGCTAACATAAAGAACATCCTCTCATTTTAACCCACCTGCCTCTACCCCCAGAAGTAGTTTTTGCATCCACAGAAGAGCAGGAGAATTTGGGAGGTGGAGGGGAAGGCAAGAGAAGTTTTCTGGGATTCGAGCCAAAGCAGAATAAAATTGAGGAAGATGGAATGGTGGTATAGCTTCTGTTCTCTGTCTAGCTTCTAGAACTAGACTTGAGCATATGTAATAGAGTGGATGTGATGCTTATCCTCTGACACCTTTGGACTGAGGAAGAAAAAGCCAATGGGCAAAGGAGGTATGTTTTTGATAAACTGAGTGACAAAGCACACCAAATTATAGAGAGACTGCTTCCTTTGTGGAGCTGCCATTGCTGTTTTGCCTTCAGAATTGTCAGCTTTGGGGCACTAAAGAAGCACCCTTGGCATGGGCCTTGATGTTTCTTTCTCTCATGAGGGGCTACAATGGCACTCCTTCCAGTGGCCCTCTGAACTGTAGACACTGTGGGAACGTGTGGCAGATCGAAGACAAACATATGAAGTCTCTACCCTTTGTATTGGTGCTCTCAATTAATTGTGGGAGATGTTGAGGGGAAACTGAAATCCTGCAAGCAAGCATAGGGACATAGTAATTTAGAAATTTCTGATGAAATCAGAAATGCCCTCTACGTGACTCTGGCGGGGGAGGGGGGCATATGTGTGTACGCGTGTGTGTATCTGTGTGTGTGAATGTTGAAGGTAGTCAAGATTTAGTATCTAGTACAATTATATACAGTGAGGGGCATCTTTATTATATCAGTAGATCTTTTTCCTGGACTTTTCTTTCCTATAATTATTCTATAACAATTCTTAAAATATTTTTCTTAATCTGATGATTAAAAACTGATGGAGACTAATATCATATGCTTTCACTCATATATGGAATTTAAGAAGCAAAGCAGATGACCATAGGGGAAGAGAAGGAAAAATAAGATAAAAACAGAGAGGGAGGTAACCCATAAGAGACTCTTAAATACAGAGAACAAACTGAGGGTTGCTAGAGGAGAAGTGGGTGAGGGATGGGCTAAATGGGTGAAGGGCATTAAGGAGGGCACTTGCTGGGATGAGCACTGGGTGTTATATGTAAGTGATGAATCACTGGGTTCTACTCCTGACACCAATATTATACTATATGTTAACTAACTTTAATTTAAAAAATAAATTAAAAAAAACTGGTGGAGACTAGAACTATGCCATTGTTTATTATAAAGAACATTTTCTCACCAAAATTAATCTTGGGAAAAATATTCTAGACCCAAAGATATTTCCATTTTTTTTCCCCTAAAGCTTGTAATTAACATACTCTCATTTTTCTTTAGTTTACTTTTTTTTTCTGGTAAAATGAAAGTATATGAAGTATAGGACATTTGCAGTTAGGGAAATTTAGAAAGAAGGGAAAATATCACAAATCATATACTGCCATATGCCTGTTTTGGAAATCACAACTTGTACTTGCAGGATCAGAGAAATGGATTCCAATCCATTCATAGATGAGGATCAAAGTTGCCCCTCAGCTTATTTATAGCAGAAAAAAAATTGAAGCAGGATTCCAGTCTGCTTTTAACTACATTTTAATAGTGGCCTTCTGGAGACAATACCCTAGAGAGCACCAACCCTTGGGGATTTCATACCATGTAATAGGGAGAACAACACAGGAGGCTATTGGAGAGCCATTGTAGGCTCACAGGGTCCCCTCTGTGATTTGGGCCTGGATGGGGACTTTAACTTAATGGGGTTTGGCAAAGGAAACACAAGTGGAGGCGAGAAAGGAAAGAATCAAAGAGGTCCTGTTAAGGAACCCCAAAGCATCTATTTCTGCCCCTATTTCTCATGGACAATATATATATTTCTATTCTTCCTGTCACGTTCAGTGCAAAGGAAAATATCACAAAAATTAGTTTACTGCAGTCTAAATGCAATACCTTTCCCAGAAACAGTTACAACTGTTACTTACTTATTTACTTATTTATTTTTAAAAATTTTTTTTCAACGTTTATTTATTTTTGGGACAGAGAGAGACAGAGCATGAACGGGGGAGGGGCAGAGAGAGAGGGAGACACAGAATCAGAAACAGGCTCCAGGCTCTGAGCCATCAGCCCAGAGCCTGACGCGGGGCTCGAACTCACGGACCGCGAGATCGTGACCTGGCTGAAGTCGGACGCTTAACCGACTGCGCCACCCAGGCGCCCCCTTATTTATTTTTTAATAGTTGCAACTTTAAGGAGGAACTGAAGATTTAAGTCAAGGGAATTAATACCTAATTGTGTAGTTTCTAGTATCATTAAATAAGATGGAGAAGCATTGACTAAGGGACTATGGCATTACATTACACTGAGAAGATAACTATCTGAGAAGTCCATGGCAGTCTTAGGCATTCCAAACCCTAAATGAGTCTTACTGAAGCAAGTTCAGAGCACTCCCATGGATTTTCTTTCAGACACCAGGAATGAGCCCAAGAATGACTTAACTATACTGAGATATTCGTTCATTCATTGATTCATTCATTCAGTACACATTCATAAACCCACACTGTGTATAAGATTCAATCTTAGACGTTGGAGGAAATTAAAGATGCTTAAATTTTATTCCTGGTCTTAAGGAATCTTCATTCTAGTAAAGGACATAAAACATATACAGAAATAATTTTAACAAAAATTAAAACGTGGTGTTGTGAGAGAGATTCTTTTTAAAGAAACTGGAAGGTGCTAGAGAATATTATTTAGAAGGAAAAATGTCAGTAGAAAGGGCATGATTAGAGTCAATTGAAAGGGATTTTCAAATAAGATTAAAGTCTTATTTTATTTTATTTTATTTTATTTTATTTTAGAGTATGCAAGTAGAGGAGAGGGGCAAGAGAGTGAGAGAGAGAGAGAGAGAGAGAGAGAGAGAGTATCCTAAGCAGGCCCCATGCTCAGCTCAGAGCCAGATCCCACGACCCTGGGATCATGACATGAGCCAAAATCAAGAATTGGCTGCTCAACTGACTGAGCCAACCAGGTGCCCAAAGAAAGATCGTTTGAGATAATGATGCTTCTGGGATCAACTTGGCAGAGTAGTTGGAAAAGAAATATAAAGGAAGAAAGACTCTGTGTGTGTGTGTGTGTGTGTGTGTGTGTGTGTGAGAGAGAGAGAGAGAGAGAGAGAGAGAGAATGTGTAGGAGATTTATATTGAGTAGGCTTGGTCTACATTAGGACAGAAAGCTGTTGCTTGAGAGTGAATATGACAGCAAGACTTGACAGAAATGTTTAGAGTAAGTGTCTAGAGACCTGTATCAATACACCCATAAAAGAGAGAGACTTGGGGTGCCTGGGTAGCTCAGTTGCTTAAGTGTCTGACTTCAGCTCAGGTCATGATCTCGCAATTCATGAGTTCAAGCCCCACACTGGGCTCTGTGCTGACAGCTCAGAGCCTGGATCCTGCTTTGGATTCTGTATCTCCCTCCTTCTCTCTCTGTTCCTCTCCCACTCATACTCTGTCTCATTGTCTCTCTCTGTCAAAAATAAATAAAGAATAGAAGAAAAAAATTTTTTAAAGAAAGAGCCTTGTCAATTAACAGTGAGGGCCCAAGTAGGATCACGTTGTGTGGTTTCATTGTGGATCCATGCAGCCCAGGTCTGTGATTTTATTCTAAGGTTGAAAGCAAGCACAGAAAGAATGAATGGAGACTTTAACCTGATAAGGTTTGGCAAAGAAGGCACAGGTGAAGGAAAGAAAGAAAAGAATTGAGAATGTCAATAGGAACATCAGGTTCCAGGGGTTTGGTTAGAGAAGGGGAAGGCAATGTGGAGCTAGAGGGATTGGAGGATCTGAAAGGGCCCAGTACAGGTACCTCTCCCTGACACACTCATCTAATGCCTACCTAGAGATCTCTACTCTGGCCTGGTAGGAGAGTAGGTGGGTGAGTGTGGTGATAAGGCTCCAAAGGGCAGAATATTAATAATGCAGTGGCTGACTTTGAATGCAGCTAGACTTCTTACAATTCATGGGAAAAAAAAATTCTTTTCCATTTAAATTATTAAAATGTAAACAAGGTAAAACAAAAACATACATCTATATAAGTCATATTACTAAAAAATACAGAAAAGATTATTAAATAAATAGAAACACTTAAGAACAGTTAGGCACTTTACAAGTTCTTAGCTGTCATTAATTATTATTTAATCTTACCCTGTTTGTCTGCACTTGTATAGATTTCTCTTCACCTTGATTCTTTATACTTAGAATTGAAAACCATGCCAGAATTGAAAAGCATATGCCAGGAGTCAGTATATCTTTGGACTTTTATTTTGCTGTAGGCCTTAACTTCCCTGAAATGGGGATTTTTTAAAACTCTTGATTGGTTTTCTTTTTTTGTGTTCTAAAATGAGGAAGAAACTGTTTTTCTCCATTGCCACTTCTGAAAGAGCACAGTGAAGTCACTAAGTAAAACCCTGGCTTTCTTTCCAGTTAAGATTTTCTAGTTACTCTTTTCTTCTTGGAGAGGACATATACTTCTGTTCCCACCTCCCAGGCAACATCCTGTATGGGTTATCTCCTTTGGGACAGCTACAGCTCCACACTGACAGATGAATTCTAATATGGAATTTTGGTTGTAAAGTTAAACTCACCAAAACGTGCCATTTAACTAGAGAATCCACCAAGCTTTTAAGGCATAGAGTAAGTTCCAGGTCACTTGTAGTGGATGAATCAGTTCCACAGCCATAAGTCATTTAGGAATCAGAGCTTCTGGGGCCCCCAAGGACAGAACTTCTGGAGTGTTGTCCTTGGCCCTAGCTCCTTCTAGCTGATTTCACAGTGGTGTGCACCCGTTGCCCATCTCCTGCTTAACTGCTCTGCCATCCTGGGCCTCCTCTGTCATACCCCCAGTTCTCAGATTGATTGATTATGTGGGCAACGTTTAAAGGAAAAGAGACTTTAAAACAAATTCACTTAAAATAGTCACTAAAAAGGATAAGGATCACAACTGAAATAATGAGTTTTCCCTAGGAACTAGCAGACAGCCGTAATCTTGGACCCTGGTTTCCTCACTGTCTCTGTTAACGTAGGCTAGGAGCCAGGCTTCCGGGAAGTCCCAATCCTATCAGTAGTTCATTCCTTTTTCTTCCTAGTGTCACCTTTGGAAGGAGAACAAGGGAGGGACTGATTGTGTCAGCTTTGTAGAGTGAAATCACTCCAAGGGGAGAGAAGCAAAGAAGGACTTTGTCCCCTCCACCTTGCTTTCCTCTTTTGGTCTTAGAGCAGGAGTCACCTCACTGTGAGGTTCCTTCCCAGGGGGACAGGATTGGTATTGTCATGAAGCTCCTCCACAAAGTGGCTGGGCTTCTCCCAGGCTCTGACCATGGATGTGCTGGAGTTGAGGCTGGGTGGGCACCAAGGGTTTAGAGTTGGGTTTCAGGTCAGCTTTAGGACAGGAAATGTATAAACTAGCAATGGCAGGAGTCTGTGGTGTGCCTAGAGCAGTGTGTCAAACCTATCTGCACTTTTGAATCAACTCAGGTGGTCAGAAAATTCGAATGGCGGGGCCTGCCCTACACTAATTGAGTTAATATCCTGGGAGTAGGGTCTGGGCACCAGTATTTTTTGAACAGCTATCCAGGTGATTCTAATGCACAGGCATGGTTGAGACACACTGGCATAGAACTTGGTCTTTTTCCAAGGTCTAGCTCTTATTTCTGAGCCTGCATCCTGCTGACCCATCTCTCCCAAGATGCCATAGAGGAAGCAGAAGTTAATCTTTACTTGAGATGTAGCCACTAAAGTGCTCTTGATACTCTTTCCCTTTGTTTCATGCAAGCCTTAGTCCATCAATTATTGAAGGGTCATTGGTTAATCATCCAATTTTCACAAATTCCTATATTGTTTATTTGGAGGCAGGAAATGTCATGGCTAAAAGCACAGTCTTTGAAATCAGCCTGCCAAGTTTCAAGTCCAACTCCACCACTTACCAGCTTTGTGATCCTGGGTAACTTAGTTAACTCTCAGTGCTTAAGTAACCATAAGATTGAGAAATAATAGTATCTTCCTTCAGTTCCTGTGTGTGTGTGTGTGTGTGTGTGTGTGTGTGTGTGTGTGTGTGTGTATGTAATGTTACTGTACCTAAAGTGCTTTGAATATTATCTGACACAGTGATTACTCAGTAAATGTTAGGGTATTTTTTTTCCTTTTAATCATTTTACTATCAAATCTCATTAATTAGAAGCAGGAGCCCACATTTAATAACTACTTGTCTTACTCAGGGAAGCATTACAACTAAAACATCTTTATGGCTTACATCTGCTGAGGAGCACAATTTTTTTCCTCTCAATTATGCACAGCAAACAATACACCTTAAATATATCCATTTTTGTAACCTAAATCCAAACACATCCAATATAATTTTGATTTCGTAGGAAAAGTATATGCCACTGAACCTAAACTTAAAGTATTTCCAGTGTAATTCCCCTTAGCCCAGTGCTTCTCAACTTTTTTTTTCATTTTTATTGTCTTTATCCACGGAACAGTCATATACATTTTTTTCCTAATTGCTCCCCACATGAAATTTTAATACCAAAGATATGTTATACATATATCTATTAATGTATATAAATACACTATATACATAAAAAGTAAGATGTTTTGCCTCTGTTCAGAGCAATGTCACCCCCATTGAGAAAGCACGACTTAGCCAAATCCCCCCAAAATGTTTGTGCCATTGTAATGCCACTCAACCCAAGGAGAAATGTGAAAGAGGGTAAATTCGAAAGGAGAGAAATATATGACCATATAAACACGTTGATTGGAACACCCCTAGTGCTGTGGAAGGGATCCGTTTAAGTAAGGAGTGAAGATTTACCCTGCCTTTCCTTCACATTAAATACACCTCTTCCAACATGGTGTGACTTTTGTGGTATGGCTAATAAGAAAGTCACAGGGGAAAATGAGAACATCTTCTCCCTTCATCAAACCAGGCAAACGTCCTAATGTCCTTCTTATCCCTTAGAAACAAGATAATATACTCATTCCAGGTCTAAAAAGGCAAAGAAACAGACTAATAAAACCCCAGAAAAGATTGTGATAAATCTACAGATAAACTAATCCCTCCTATTATTTCAAAATCGAGTAACTTCTCAGGCATAGTAACAGTTGATTTCATAATATGGCCATGCATTTTTTTAGATAAAATTTTCTTGTAAAGTGTTCACTGATTTTATAGTGATAACTGAAAACATTTAAAAGAACTGAAATATTTATATAGCTATCAATATGTTACTCTTGGTTTTGAAAAACCAACTTAAATTTATTTTAAAAATGTTTGAGTTTAAGTATTCAAACTATAACCACTATGTGTAAATATTGAGCATTTGGTACTGTGGTACACAAATAGAATTTACTGATTTTCACATTTCTTCATGCTTTGAAGGAAAAGTGAATTGAAGGATGTACATATTGATATTACGATGATTATAGAATGTATCAATAGGATTTCATATAGTTAGTTATTTAATCTCCATTGAGTTATGAAATGCTGCTTGATGTGGCTGTTTGCTAACTGTGGGTCCTGAGAATATTGACTGTGTTATAAAGGATCATTCAACATGTTTTTACTAACTTAAAATAGAAAGACAGGTTTTACTTTTTTCCCATGTAGGAGAGAGTGGAACATTTTAAAATTGAGAAACTTAAAAAGAATTCCAAGATAAAAGAAAGTGAGACTTGAAATTTCTAAGTAGTTCTGGGTCTTTTAGTCACAGTCCCCAAGTCATTTCTCATAAGGTGCTTTTATCTTTGGTAAATATGCCCCTGCTTATATAAGAGAAAAAAATCTTATTTACAGTATTTAGGAGTACAAGGGCTTAATCTGGAGAACTGACAACAATTATCAAATAACGTTTAATACAGACTATGCCCATGGTAAACAGTGTCATGTCCTGTTGTCACTTAAATGTGAAAGTAGTCCCTTGGAGTAACTTTAACTTTCCTAAACTACAATACCCTCTTCTGTGAAGTGTTATAATAAAATATTTGTCAAAAAGTTACATGGATTAAATGAGATAACATATTACAACTCTTTAGGACTCCCCCTTCCCTTTGCAAGTATGAAGAATCCTTGCCATTATTGTTGGTGTTTTGAGCTGGAGTATCAGGAAAAATACAGAACCTCTTGCCCAAGCTCTCCTGATTACTGTGTGGTGGTCTGCTTGTATGTTATCACCCACATTTTTTAAATATGGGGATTCTCGGGACTTGCTTTGACTATACTATACATAATTATCCATTGATTGTATGGTGATTGTACTCTGTTGACATTTCCTGTTTACTTGTCTGTACCCACTATTAAACTATAAGCTAGAGAAGCAGCTGATCTCATGCATTTGTCTTTCTACCCCAATGTCCATGTGACTTAGCACCCAGTATGTGCTCAATTATGTGTTGAACGAATACAAGAATGGATGGCCATGATATCATGATAGAAAATTATATATTTTGATTTCCTTAGGTAGAATGTTTTTCCCATGTGGTTTTAAAACCTGCCTCAATTATGACCTGAGACCTCCATGACTCATTTGGCCTCCCAACTAAAAACACCAGGAGTACTAATTACTGTAAAAGGCAATGTCTTCAGAAAGAAAAGTTGTCTACCTACAGTAACTAAACAGAAACCACCTACCATCAAATTTTATGTTGGCCGGTGAACCACCAAAGAGCAGGAATTTTCCATTCCCATCTAAGAAGAATGCGATTTAACAAATGGCCTAAATCACTTTAGAAGGTGTTCTGATTGGAATAAAGAAAGCAATGTACCAAATATTCATTAAAGCTTTCTTGGGTCTACAACATGGACTACAATGTGCTAGGCTCCCTGTAGGTTACAAGAGAAACGGAAGCCTCCAGCCCCTGGCCTCAAAGAACTTTCTACCATGTTAAGAAGATAAGTCCACACTAGAGAAGGGAGGATTGATTCAAGAGTGTCTCAGGGGACAATAGGTACATATTATTGACTCTTGGCTTGTTTGGCGGGGGAAAGGGGGCTTCTTCTGGAGGAAAATAATAACTCTGTGTTGATTTTTCATTTGTAAGGCTGTCCTAGAATTAACAATTACTTAATTCTTAATTTGATTTGTATGAATGGAACATAGAAAGGTTGGGGTGATTTCAGAAGAAAGAGCCTAGTAAATTTTTATCCTTCACTCTGTACAGATTTTTGTTTCTTCTGCATAGTACTGTAGCTGAGAAGAACCTTTGGCCAAGGGTCCTTCCTGATCCTCTTTGGATGTAGTAGTTCATAAACATAAATGCTGACTTCAGGAAGCCAATGAAAGACTTCATTCTGGCAGAACTTGAGGTGGAGGAAAAGGGAACTGGGTGCTCTCATGCTCTACAGTCCTTTCTTTCCCTCATGATGTTATCTCTGCCTTGTCTACCCTGTAAGGTAGGTGGAAAGCAAGAGAGGGCAATATGGCCAGACTAAAACAGGTTGGTAAGGTAGACTGGCAGCTACTGAATGGGAATGCCACTGAAGGGTTAAAAGCTCAAAACATGGTAGATTCTAGAAACAGTGAGACAGTGCTGGGGAAAACATGCATAGGTAGAGCTGGAGCAATGAGTGGTTCAAAATCAAGGCTAGGTTCAAAAGGTGTTGCCAGTAAAATATCCTATAGCATTTGGTATGGAACTAGGCTTAAGCATTTTCCTTGAGCTGGTCACTCTTTCATAAAGAAAATGTTTAGGTGAAGCAGTGGCTGGGGGCCTCATGCATGGCCTGGCCTGGCCAAGCCTTAAAGGGAACCAGCCCTACTGGGATGTGTATTGCCTCTATATCAATTAGGACTGCTTTCTTTCTCTTGTGTCATTTCATGGTTATAAGATAGACACTGGCATTGGGATATCACATCACAGTTCACTCAAGACAGCAGAGGAGGGGCAAGGAGAAAGGGGCTAGTGTCAACAGATTTTCTCTAATGTCTTTTTGCCAGAGCGGTATCACTTGGTAATGCCTGGGGATTCTAGCAAGGAAGACAGGAAATAAACTATTTAGCTTCGCATTGTCTCAAATAGAGTCTGTAGAGAGCTGGATTCAGGTGTAGGGAAACCAACATACAGTGTCTTTTACTGGTTCTGAAACATTCCATACCACTTTCTCCCTTCTACTCCATCCCTTATGGCAATGTTTTTTAAAAAAGTAGAGAATGCTCAAGTATGTTTCCAGTGGAAATAGCCATCAAACTCATTTAAGTCCTCAACTAGCATTCACCCAGTCTGCTCAGATACCCAGGAAACCTGTTTCAGTTGTTTGATAGTTTTTCATTCTTATCGTAGATGTGTTTCTTCTCACCCCACCTCTGATTTCAACTGCAGCCATGGTGGACATTTCTATGCACGTGACTGAAAATCTTCCACTTCAGACATGCACTGTAACCTCTCCATTTTCCTGCCCCAGGGCTCTCAGCAAACCTTAAAGAATTCATTGGCCCATACACGTGAGCACCAAGAAGTGAAGGAAAGTGTATTTTCCTGGAGATAACCCTCCTCTAGGAGTAGACAGGAATCAGTAGGCAAATATCCCAATCTTCAGCACTTGAACAATCTTGAGGGGCATTCTACATGTTTCTTTGAGGGTCCCCAGCTAGTTGAACACAATGGAAACTAGCCCAACAAAGCTCTCTTACCTGATGTTTTCTTCTTCTGCCTAACTCTCCCTTTTCCATCACTCCTGCTTCTTGGGATCAGCACATGGATATGTGATGAGGCCTGCACCTACATCCTTGTTTTAGGCCCTGCTTTGGGGGGAACCCAAACTAAACCTCCTCATTGGAATTCCTTGATAATTTTTGTTTCTTGTGATTTCCACACTATCCTTCTTTTTGCATCCTCCCTTTTGAGGAGAAGCTAGGCTGGATTTCTTTACAGAAACTAAAACTCTAGGTATGCGAACAGTAATTCATTATACAAATGTAAACACATCATATGTTTTTCTGTTGGGAGAAACAAATGTATCAGAGAGTATTCTTCTCGCAGAATCCCTTATTGGGCCAAGGTATTAACTGATTATTGTAAATGGTATATGTGTCTTAGAGGATCAGCAGCAATACAGAAGCATTTACAAAGTAGTCACTGTGCCAGGTATCAAGTGCAGCAGTATAAGCCAAGGATCCACTATCAAGCAGACATAATTTCTGCTCTCAAATCACTCATGAGGTGGAGGTGAAGTGTGGGAAAGGTCAGGTAAACAATACTTGTGGTATGTGCTTTATAAGGATGCACAAATCTTGGTGACTGATATAATGGAGGAAGGGAACAAAAAAGATACAGGGATCTTGGATGATTCCAAGCTTTCTAACCTGGGTGACTGGGTAGATGGAACATAATTAGCCAAGACAGAAAATTCAAGGACAGTAACAGATTTAAAAGAGAGATGACAGGTTGACTTTTAAATATCTGCAAATTATTCAGGTGGAGATACCTAGACAGAAATATAGGTCTAGAGATAAGGAAAGACATCTGGATTGGACTGCAGATTTGCAAATCATCGATGTATACAGCTAATGCTATGGAAATAGATCAACAGGAAAAAGAAAAGACAGTGGAAGATTAATCCCAAGAAGCAGCAGGACTAATAAAAGGATTAAGAAATAGGAACCAGCAATGAGATTGAGAAGGATTGGCTACATAGGTAGGAGAAGAATCAGATGGAAGTGTTTCTCAATTCTTGAAACCGAGGGAAGAGCAGTGCAATTTATAGCTCTTGATGCTGTGCTGTGGAGAGCTTAGGTAGGGTGGATAAAGACAAGGGCCTTCAACATCAGTGATCTCAGATGTCAATTTCAGTAGAAGGATGGACAAAGGATATCTGGTACATTATTTTACTCACGCAGCCTGTGTCTCCTTAGTAGTCATAAAAGTAGGGCATTAACATTGCCTTCTAAAGCCTCTACTTCTAATCCCAGATTCTTCTGACAACCAGAAGCAGATTTGTGCACTTTCCTTTTTTTCTTCTCCCTTCTCTTCCCCAAACATATTGAGATTTATCTTCCTCCTATGTGAAGTATCATTCTCTCCTCCCCCACATTTCTGTTTGCCATATAGAAGCTGCTGTTGTTTCTTGGCTTATTTGCACACCAAGTTCTGGTAGAAAGAAATATTATATGGACAGAAACTCTCTGAGCTGGTAGCTTCTAATTTGTCTTAACTTGGCAAAAGAAAAACACCCCCACCGGACCATCATTCCACCAACAAAGCCATGTGGCACATGCCAGATGATTGGGTTAAAAACAATTTGGCTGAAAAGACAAATTGGTAGAAATCCAAAACTGGCTGCAAAACCATATTTCTAGTCTCCTGTTTTTCATCTTTTCTGGCATTGATGCTTATTTTACTTTATAACGTCGAGTCATGTAAAGAGACTAGTCCTGCATCTTTGGGAGGCATTGCTAAATGCAGAAAAATTTTTTAAAAAAACAACCCTGAAATGTGTTTTTCAAAATGGTTATTGGAATCACCTAAGATCAGAAGTAAATTGTGATGTGTAACATGATACAGGTTGCAGCAAGCTGTTTAGCCCTAAGGCAGTAAATGCTGACAGGGCTTGGGAAGCTGTCTTATGTGCTGTGAACTGGTTATGTGAGTGTAGAGCACCATGTGGAAGCTGATTTGGGGATTTGGTAAGATGATTACATATTTGGTTCTACTCATATTGAATTTGAGATAAGTCTGAATAGAATCTAGAGAAAGCTCTGAATGGAAAAATCAACTAGGAATATGTAAATGGGAAATGGAAAGCTGAAGAGCAATTGAGACTGGAGGAGATTTGAGAGACCATCCATGCAACGGTGAGACTGGGTAAGATTACCAGTGTAGAATATACAAGTGAGATAAAAGAAGGTTTGATGAGACTGCTAGCTATGTACCTAACATCCACTCCTCTCTCTTCCTTGGTAAGAGAAGGCAAACTTATAGCTGAGCGCATCAGCTCCTGAAATAAAAGACCGCATTTCTCAGCTAACCATTGAGCTGTTGGTCACATGGTTAAGTTCCAGCCAATTATTTGTTAGTCATAAGTGTTGTATGGGACTTTAAGAACAGAGCACATCCTCTTTCCCCATTTCTCCTTCCTGTTGCTCAGAATGCAAAGGTCATGGCTGACACTAGAAATCATGTTGGTCATGAGATGGCCTTGGGAAAGTTCGTTGTTGTGGACCAAACAGTAGAAACATCGGAATTCCTGTTGACTTCCTGAGGCTGTTACATACCAGATCTGGATATTCTGTAACTAGGTTTTCTCTTATTGGAGAAAATAAATCCTTGTTTGTTTAAACCACTATAGGTGGGTCTTTGTTACTTTCAACTGAACATAATGTAACTAATGCAAACATGATCTAACTAATGTAAATGTAACTAATCTAACTAACTAATGCAAACATAGAACAAAATCTAACTTATGTAAAAAATAAAAGAAGTGCTAAAGAAAAAGACAAAGGACAAATCAGAAAAGTAAGAGGAAGATTAGCACCGGGTGTATCATGAAACCAAGGAGGAAGGAAGATGGAAGGGGATCAAGTATTAAATGCTGAAGAATAAATGATTATATTTCTTTGTAAGTACCTTAAACTTATGAGGAAAGCAAATCTATTTATTAATGATAATGGAGTATACATCATTTATTTAGGATTTCAAAAAACCCAGAGCTTATAATTTTCTATTTTAAAAGACTTTATGATACATCTCTTAATTCTCTTTCAGCTGAGGCTAATCTGAGCCATAAAACTTCATTAATTGTATTTCATGTTTAAGTTTGACAATAATGATATTATAAAATGGATAGTATCAAAGAGACAGCAAAAAAACTCTGTGTGCAAAATGAAATTTAAAAGTCTCTAAAGAAGTTGGGATGCATGGGTGACTTAGTTGGTTGAGTGTCTGACTTGATTTTGGCTCAGGTCATGATCCAGGGTCCTGGGATCAAGCCACACATCAAGCTCCTTGTTGAACATGGAGCCTGCTTGGGATTCTCTCTCTCTCTCTCTCTCTCTCTCTCTCTTTCTCTCTCTCTCTCTGCCCATCTCCCCCACTTGCACTCTCTCTCTAAAATAAAAAAAACACTTAAGAAAATTTTTAATAAAAAATAAAACTCTCTAAAGAAGTTAATGGTAGTGATTTCTAATGGATTCTGAATTATACAATAGTACTGGATTTTTTAATTTCATTTTCGGTGTCTTTATTCTGAGACAGGAAATTTATATCCGTCTTAATGACAATGTTCCTCATTACTGATCTGTTCTTATTTATCTCAAAATATATAATGTTGCTGTATATTGGTTTGTATTAATAATACTACCATTACAGATTTATTTAGCAGGCAGAACAGCATTATTCTTCTCCTATCCCTTCTCCCAAATACTGTATCAGCTCTGTATCTCCAAAATCTGGATAATATGTAAGACAGATTCTAATCTTTTCCAGTCATTCTGGGGTATTAGAACAATTCCTATTTTCAGCTAATAAAGACAGCTTAATCTAGCATCAAAATGTAAATCTTTCATCCAATTAAAGCTTCTCCTACCCTCCATCTTCGAATGGGCTCATGGCTTTAAACCAGTCATTGGGAAAAAGAGGGAGTGGGATACTCTGCTCCTTCACTGTCTTTTTTCTCCCCCCGCAAGCACACAATTCTTCTATCCTTGGCTCCTTTAGAACCAGGGGCAGAATAGACACAAGAAGTAAAGTGTGATGCTTTAACTAGTTGGTGCTGTTGACCTTACTGTCTCACACTGGGGATTCAAATGCTGACTTTCATGGCACACGTTGGTGAATTCCCAGAGATCTCCACTTGCCCTGGTTCTTGACCTAGGTGATTTCTTCTCCAAATGATCTCTTGTGATACCCCATCAGCTTTTATCCCTAGTGATCACCCACCATGGCCTTGTTCTGCCAGGATTCCCTTACCCCAGTGGACAGCCTTTGGGGTTGAAGCCCTTTAGGAGTGGCTCCCATGTGGCCACTCTACCACCCGTTCTCCCAGAACTGGCCCAGGGAACATTTGGTGTCTTTGTTCTGCCCAGTCCTACTGCTGTCCTCTCCCCTTACCTCCCCTTACCTCCTCCCCTTACCTTCTTGGGCTACTCTGGTTTCTTATTCACATGTGCCCCGAAGCCCATGGGAGCACACATGAGTTTGACGCCAAAGCTTATCTGTGAACATTCTGCTGGTGGAAGCATGTGGCAAATGATGAACCAAGAGATGTGAGGTCAGCCCCTGTTCTGGCAGATAACCCTAGTCTCCAGGAGTACTTCTCTTGAGACTCCCAAATGAACTTAGGGGACATGTAACTTGTATCTTTCCTCACATGGAGGGTAGGGGAAATGCCTTCTCTACTATGAATTCTATGCAAATATTTCTTTTCCCAGGAATTGTTAGTTTGATTTTACACGGTGTGTTGGGGGTGAAGGTCACAGGACTAGGTCGGATAGTTCTCAGCAAGTCATGCTGAGATATATCCAGTGATTATAGAATGTAGAGGAATTACCCATTATCTTCAGCTTTGTATTTTAGCTGAAATTTCAAGGCAACAGAAAACATTCTATTCTTGTGTTTGAAGGTGTGCAGTAATTTTTATAGGTTACATATAAAAGGAAGAGGTTGAATTAGTTCATCTTTCTAAAGTCTCTTCTGTCATTAAAATATGCTGGGACTTACCTGAATTCCTTTATTTGGGGGTCTAGCTTCTTGAGAAAGTTTTTAAAAATCAAGAAATAACCCTTAAAAGGCTTCAGAACAAGTAAAAATTGTATTTAAAAACACACATACAGTGAGAGTACTTTATTTAGTAGGAGATTCCCTTGGGTCATTCCTCAGTGCCTAATTACTCTGGCTCTGTCATATACTACTCAGATTAAGTCACTAAAGTTATTGTTCTTTTGTCGCAAATAACTTAAAGTGCTTATCAATTGGGATGCTATTAGTTACAAGCAACCAAAAATCTAACTCGAATAGATTTTTAAAATAAAGAAAATGTACTGTCCATGTAAGTGACATGTCTAGAGGCTTCAGGCAAAGTTTGGCCCAGGTTCTCACAAAGGACCTAGTTTCTTTTCTTTTTCCTTGCATGGTTTTGACTTTATCTTAAATATGACTTTCCTTACTGTTGCAAGGAGTCTTATCAAAAGCACCTGACACTTAAATATCTCCTCATTTATGTCCACTGGGCATCTTTTTTGCTAACTCCTAAGAATGAGAGAGGAAACTTTTTTCTTAAAAGCTCCCAGAAAATTCTCTTAATAGCTCAATCAGAACTGATGAGGTCATGTTCTACACTTATTCATCAATAACTCTATACAGGAAAATGGGGTTCTCTAATTAATTTCAGTCTGGGTCTACTCTGAAACCAAAGTTTAGGATCAATTCTACCCAAAACATATGACTGGAAATTTGGGAAGTTGTTAGGAAGGAGGAAATAAAGATTGGATGATGAGAAGCACCATCTGTTCTCAAAATATGGTAATATAGAACCTAAGGACAGAAATGTTCTGGACCTCAAGAAGGAATGAAATTGGTAACAAGATGATCATTGTGAATCCTTGCATACTTTTCATTGCCTCTTGTTTCTCCTTCTCATTAAGCATATACTTTACATAGGACTTAGAGGACAGGTCATATAATGGGCTTAGATAACAGCTTCTCATAGCTCCCAAGTTCATGTATTACAATTACAGACTCACAGAGAATTTAACACTCACTAGGTTTCCAGACTCAACATTACCTGGGAGAGACCACTGATTAACCTACTTGGAAGTCTGCCCTTCATGTAGTCAACTGTTAACAGGCACCAGGTATTATAAGCAAACTTTGCTTCTTCTAGGAACCTGCTCCTGTATATCAGAGAGGAGTTAAGGTGACCACAGGCAGCTAGGCAGCCTTCACACAATGCATCTACCACAGGTAGTAACTACTCGAGATGGGCACATCACTACAACCTGGCAGCAACAAGAGAAAGTAAAAGAATTTACGAATCAGATACAAAAATTTAAGAGTATCGAAATGCATCAAGACAGTTCCACATGTCCATATTCATGTTGATAATTCTGAGTCATTAATGTGACACTAGGTTCACTCTATTCTAGTTAAATTGAAATTTTACCCTTGTGGAATAATGTGTGGCCATTATCATCCAGTTAATATAACCTACAACTACCCTATTCTGTCTTTTGTGGTTTCCTTAACCTCTATACATTATCAAGATTAATTAAGATTCCCTTCATTGTGTGTATCTACAGTTATTCTTTTTTATAATTGTTTCAACGTTAATTTAGTTTTTAAAGAGACAGTATGAGCCAGGGAGGGGCAGCGAGAGAGAGAGAGAGAGAGAGAGAGAATCTGAAGCAGGTTCCAGGCTCTGAGCTGTCAGCACAGAGCCCAACGTGGCGCTCGAACTCATAAACTGCCAAGATCATGACCTGAGCCAAAGTTGGAGGCTTAACCAACTGAGCCACCCAGATGCCCCTACAGTTATATGTGATACCAATTCTGAACAACTACAGTTGTTTATGACATGAATTCCTTTAATAAATATTTCCCGCTCACTAAATAGAGATGCTTGATTTCCCTTCTCGCTAAATAGTATGCTTGCTTTCTTCCATAATGTATGCAGTTTTATTTACATAATTTTGACTGAAGTGATGTAGGTGTATGTTATTTATCTTAGTTCCCAGAGGAGAACTTGCTATCATACAGTTTATAGATACCATTACTCTAAAGTTTTGTTCATAAAACTGAATAATCTACTGAATGCTTTCTCAGTGCTGAAGTCTGATTCACTTGAGAAGTAATGCCATGTCTGCGCTAAAAGACCCTCAAGCACGTAGTACTGGAATAAAGTAACAGATATTTATTACCAGAGAAACTAAAATAAATTACACTCATTTATCAGTGTGTCAGGAATGCTGAGAAGCTAGATCCAGGACCACCTCCCTTGAGCCTCTGTCCTATCTTTCCTTAATTTGTTCTAGATTTACGTACTCTTCTGGAGAGAGGACATGGTTAAGAATGCAAACTCGATTCATAAATCATGGTAGCAATTCAGAACATGGGTTGATTAGAATCCAATGTCTTTCACAGGGAAACTCTGAGAAAATTATTTACCTTCCCTCACTCATTTTTCTCCTTTATGCAAGAGTGATGATGATGATGATGATGATGATGATGATGATACCCACCTCATAGGGTGGCTATACAAATGCAGTGCCCATATTCAGTACACTCCCTTTATAAATTTCCCTTCCTTTTGTATTTTTTCTTTTCTTTTAGGGAAAGAAAACCATTTTATTATTGAAGAAGCATTAAACCTAAATGCACATCACAGGCAGTATGCAAAAGATTGCATAGACAGAAAGAAATCTCACCCCCAGTTACATGCATGTCTTCAACATGAACAATAAGTAGTCCTCAAGACAGTTTGATAGTACCATTTGTCACACATAGTTTATCCTAACTTTACCTCGTAATTAGAGTGACCACCTGTGTTACTTAACTGACTTTATCTGAAGAAAAAAATAACTTCTCATCTTTATGACAGCAGGTAGTGCTGTATCTTGGAATAAGGCACCCATCTAAGCTAGGTTCCTCTCCTCCTACAGAAACTGGGAGACAGATGCTTGCTTCCTCCTATCTGCCTTAAATTACCCAGCAGTTTGATCTTTTCTTTTCAGTATTTTTTAAGGAAGTTCAACTTAAAAAAAATTGAGATACAGGGTTGCCTGGGTGGCTCAGTCATTTGAGCATCTGACTCCTGATTTTGGCTTAGGTCATGATCTCACAGTTTGTGAGGTTGAGCCCCTCATTGCATCGGGCTCTGTGCTGACAGTATGGAGCCCGCATGGCATTCTTTCTCTCTCTCTCTGTGCACCTCCCCCCCCCCCCCCACCGTCTGTGTGTGTGTTCTCTTGCTCTCTTTCTCTCTCAAAATAAATAAATACACATTTAAAAAAATAAAATGAAAATTGAGGTATAATTGACCAATAACATTATACTAGATTCAGGTGTGCAGCATAATATTTGTATACATTGTGAAATAATAACCACAAGGCTAGTTCTTTCAATCTTAGTGAATCTTTATATACCAATGTAAGATATCTGGAAAATCTCACCATACCTGAATATCAACTCATTCTTGTTTCCATTTTCAAATATTTCTCAACACTTTTCTGGAACCACTTATCTTAGTGAAATCCTAAGTCTCTTGGTCAGTTCAGGTTTCTTTCTAAGGAACAAAGGCCACATTCCTTGTTAGTGACTGGTGCTTTCTTCTGATCTAAAGAAGAAATTGCAGACCTATTTTTTATCTCTCTTTTCTGGAAAATGCCTAGTAATCCTTTGGTGCTCATTAAGGATGAAATGGTAGTCACAGTTTGAATTAATGACTGAGCTGTGGCCGTGTGTATAATGCTTACCCTCCTTTGCCTCTACCTATATTTATAGTGACAAACTCCTAAAAGCATAGCAAAGCAAACCTTATATCCACATTATAATAGCAGATGCTTAGAGATAATGGAATAAGGCCACTGCCTGTGAGGCAGTAGCTGGAGCCTGTCAAAGCCAGTTTAAGGGGTCTGACTCACACTAAGAAGAATCACAACACAGAGATCAAAATCTCAAGGGCATTTATTTATAATAAAGAGGGAAATTACCAAGCAGAGTGGAAGTACTTCTTACCCACAGGGCAGTAGCGTCCTTTCAAGTTCAGAGACCCCTTACTTTGCAGTAGTGACAACACTATCTGAAGGGGTTTAGTTCTAAGAAATACCTCATCATTATAACTTTGTGCTTCACACCCAAAGGAGGCTGAAGTGGAATGTACGACCCCTGAGTCTCTATTTGGATATACACATCACAGCACCATGTGTTAAGTGGTATCTCATAGTAAAGAGGATTTTGACAGAATCCAAGACAGTCCTATTTATAAAAACACTGATGTGAATATAGATTTACAAGTGTGAATATCACCAGAATTTAAGTTTAAAAGTGGAAAGGGGAAAAAATCATGGGGAAAGACAAATTTCTGAAGCACAATTTATGGAATGCTTTTAACCACTAATACTTTCTAGTCTAAGAGCAGCAAACCCATTGAGCCAGTTTCTTTAACTGCACTGCCCCCTGGTGGTAACATGACTTAGTCCATTGGCAGAAAGAGGCAGATCAGGGTGCCTGGCTGTCGGTTAAGCTTAAGCTCTTGATTTCAGCTGAGGTCACAATCTCACGGTCAGGGGATTGAATCCTGTGTCAGGCTCCAGGTTGAACACGGAGCCTGCTTGTTATTCTCTCTCCTCTCTCTCTGCCCCTCTCTCCCACTAGCTCCTTCTCAAAATGAATAAACATCAAAAATAAAGAAAAATAAAGAAAAAATAAAGAGGCAGGTTGGGAGTGAAGGAAATAGATGAAAGGCTGTAACAGGCAGGAGCAACAGGTCAGATAAGAAATAAAATAGAAGTTTCTTGGAAGAGTGGTCAGAAGATCCTGCCAGTGGGGATGTTGGGGAGAGAGCCCCTGGCCCCTTGTAGGAGCTGCTTTTGACCATCTGTGTTGGTCAAGTCTCTTGAATTCCCTAGGACAAACAAGATTATGCTTGTTTTGTTTTGCTTTGCTTTGCCTTGAAGCCCCATGCAGGGTAGGTGTTATGATACCAAGTCACGCTTAGCCACCACTACCCTGTGCTCCCTATCATCTTGGAGAAATGTGGCCTAGGAAATTGGATGACACCACTCCTCAAAAATACACTTGGCAGAGGAGATGGCAGAATAGCTCAGTAGCCCAGAGGAAGCCCCTATGCAGAGCATTTGACTCTTTTTACTACTTTGGAGGCTAGCCAAAGAAGGGCCTTGGTGCTTGTTTATAATTTATGTCTATCTAATTTCAGTGAGGTGAGGAGGCCTATAATGAATATCACATTTAGAAGATGTTTGAGAAATAAAGAAAGAAAACTAGAAACAATGCTGAGGAATACAGAAAGTGCAGGGACTGTGGCACAAGGCAATTGTCACAACTGAGCATTCCATTCAGTTCTGAATTTCCTCCTGGCTAAGGAAAAACTAGAAATATAGGAACTAATATAGTTTGCATTGCATGAAAGGAGACAATACAACTGTCCTTCAGAGATACGTAATTTCTGTAACTGGATGGAGGTATTGGCTAATACTGTGGTGTTAATCATTTTTCAACATATAAATATGTCAAATAAATGTGTTGTATACCATAAACTCACACAATGTTATACGTCAATTACATCTTAATAAAGCTGAGGCAAAATTTGAAATGTTTTCACATACATAGTTCCTGGCATAAAATTGAAAGAGGAGTTTATCCTAGAAATTCTAGACTCATAAATAAACACCAAATTGAAAGATCCAAATGCATAGTTGATTCTCTTCCATGGCAGCTTGTAGACCTGTCACTATATCTCGTTTAGTACTAGAGGTGATGAATAGTTCCCATTTGTCAGTGATTCCTAACCTCTGGTGGGACCCCTAGTGGGCCATGGAGTTATTGCAAAGTGTCCATGAATCTAGACTAGATGCATAATTTCAGGAGTGAAAAAATAATCTTTTGTGCAAGTGTACCAATATTTTTCAAAAAATATGATGACTATAACTGGTAAAATACAAAGTTATGTAAAATAACTACTGAATTCACACTAGCTTTTGGTTATTATATATTTTCTCAATCAGATTCTGCTAACAATACAAATGTTAAAACTTGGTATTACAAGTAGGTCCTTATGCTTGACAAAGTTGTAAACCATCACTGGTACAGACCGTCTAGATGGTGTTACTGCTCTGAGCAGAGAGGGCAGACTCCCCACCCCCACCCCCACTTCTTCCCCAGTCACTACTCAATAACTGTTTTTCATGTTCTGAGATGAGCTCCAAGAAAGGCACCTATGTGCTCAGATGCTCTGGGCTTTGTTCAGTAATCAGCTTTGTGGTTTTAGGAGGCCCAAAAGAACTTCAGGGCTTTCCACTCCGAGCACTTTGTTCAGGAAGCTTAAGAGACTTGTTGTGGTTTCAGAAATGACATGCTTGAAGTTTCTGGAGTTGGCACAAACTACTGCTCCTGCTCAAATGGATGGTAGGAAGAGAGGCAGCCATAGGGGCTGGCGGCCCAAAAACCGAAGCTGTGGTTGTCTCCACAGACAACAACTCTTTAGCAAGCTTGCAATTGCTCCGTACCCCTTTCATGTGGGCAAAGAAAGAACTTTATCAGACAGAGTCTCTGTTCTCTGAAACACTAGGGTGAGAGGAGAGGAAGTTGGGCAATAGATCAGGGCAGAATTTTCAACAGGGAAAATCACGTTTCTGTTGAGTTCTTCCTTATCACAGGGGCAACTCCACACCCCTGGATATGTCATGCATGCTTGCATGCTGACTGATGCTCAGACTGCAACATGAGGTCCCCCCAAGAGGAAAATGCAGAGCACTCTGAAGCTAACCTGACGTCTTAAGCCACTGTGTTCCGGATTGCCTGGCTTGGCTTGGCTATTTAAGGGCAGAGGCCAATGGCTGCAAGATTTCAAAGCTAAAATGGGCATTGCAAACCCTTGTGAGAGAAGCAAAGTTACACAGTATTTCAGCCTTGCCTTCTGCCACAGTGCCATTAAACAAGCCATCCAATCACCACCCAAGGACAAACTGCCACATTTGTTAAGGGAAACACCAAGGTCACAAACTGTACATTTTTAGTTACAACTCTAAGGGCACATATAGACATATAAATTTGAGTACCTAGCCAAAAATGTCTTTCCCATTATTTATCTTACCTCCTCAGTTGTACCACTGAAAAGTTATTTCTTTGAGTCAAGAGTGTTTTCGATCTCTTAGAATACAAACATTCTGGTGGGTATATCTGGTAGGATCAGAGGAAATGACTGGTATCGGAAGGTGGGGCAGAGTGCTGGGAAGGGGAACAGAATGTAAAAGAGAATAAAGAGTCAAGACAGATTGTGCTTACAGCTTGGAATGTTTGGAATAGAATCTGTAATCCATGGTCAGAAACTAGGTGGCTAAAAGCAAAATCACACCTGGGCAGAGCTCCAAATTCTAGCTTGAGGCCCAAATTCTCAGCTCCCCCTCCTTTCCTGCCAAGACCTTCTCCCCTCTGGCTGACTTAACCTCAAACTTCAGACTCTTTTCTTACTCCCTTTGCTCCAGCAAACCTGCCATATAATAAGCACTGAACCAAGGAAATGTTCACTCACAATCTTGACTCTTCAGGTAAGGAATTTGACTTCTGTTTTCTCTTGTAAAAGGGGGCTAGTGCCATCATGGTTCCCTGATGCTAAAATAACAAATAAAAAATGTATTTCTTTGAGTTTCTGAACTCTGGAAACATTTTTAAATGTGTACATTTAATATGGTAGTGTTCATATATATATATATATATATATATATATCCCAAAAAGCTGTTACTAAATACTTGGTGTATCTTCTAATTAATGGCCCCATAGAACTAAAAACTATATATAGGGTTTTTTTTTTTCTTTTCTCTTTCTCACAAGTTAATGTGAGGAAATTAATGTGATAATTCTTAAGAAAACAGTATATCAAGGTAGACAAAAAAAAATGCTACGGGATTTTTTCTTAGAGGGCCTGCTATCTCTTGAATGATGGTTCAAATGATTCCCAATGACATCCTGTGTAACAGACACATGACACTCTTTCCTAAAGGCACAATTTATAAGGTTGGGTTCTATTAGTGGAAAACTCTTATATCATAAAAATGTCCTGATCATTGGGGTGCCTGGATGGCTTAGTCAGTTAAGCGTCTGACTTGATTTTGCCTCAGGTCAGAGAGAAAACAAGCAGGGGAGAGGCAGAGAGAGAAGGAGAGAGAGAATCCTGAGCAGGCTCTGCCCTGTCATCTTAGAGCCTGACATGGGGCTCGATCCCACAAACCGTGTGATCATGACCTGAGCCAAAACCAGGAGTAGGACATTTAACCAACTGAGCTATTCAGGTACCCTATGGAGTTCTTAGTTACTCCAAGACTTGTTAAGGTATGGTGACTGCTTTAGTAATGAAGGCTTTTGGGCTCCTGGCAGATGAAGAAAGGGGAAGATTTGGGTACAAACCAACCATGTGGTACCTCTCCATGATACCAGGTGAATGGCTCCAGCTCTTCTTCCTGGTCTATTCTTTAGAAAATTTTTATATAGGAGGTATTTTCTCTCAAGTATTAGACTTCAGGATACATGGTGTCAGGGCCCCTGGGGTTCTGACTATGGTCAGTATTTTCAGATTCCAAGAATCTGACTTTCTCAAAGTTAGGTGTAAAATCTCGGCAATCAGGATTCAAACTTAGAACCACTGGCCTGTGTCCTCTGGGGATAAACATATTTTTGCAGCCAAGTAGGGATATTAAATATTAGATATTGAATTAGACATTCAACAAATATTTGTTGAAAAACTACTATGTGCCAAGTTCTATACTAGGCATGAGATATGCAAAGATGAATACATGCTCTTACAAACTAATAGGAAAATATGATAAGGACATGATCTAGAAGTTCACAGAAGGTAATTCCAAATGGTCAATAAACACCTTAAATGTGTGTGATTCACTAACAATTAAAAATATGTAAGTTTAGAGTCACTATGGGGAGCCCGGTGCTGCTAGATGCAGGTGACCATGTGGCAGCTGCTGGCTCGAGCCAGTGGGCCACTCCTGTGAGTGCCGCTGTCAGATATTTGGGCAGCCCCACCTGCCAGTGCTGGACTATGGATGCTGCTCCTGGTGCCAACTCTTGAGGATGTTTCCATTCTTGAAAAGCCCAAGCTTAAATTTGTTGAAAGGGCAACATCTGTGTGTGCCAAAAGTGAGAGGAGAACTTAAAAACGACATATGAGGACCTTCTACTGAAGCTACTGAGTTCACAGAAAGCAGTTGTGCAATCTTGGCACTGGGTGGTGGTCACCTCCATTGGAGCCATTTTGAAATGATGCACCTGACAAAGTACTGCTCTGTGGACCCCAAGAACATATTTGCCTTATGAAGAGTACTAGCCCCTTTTCAGCCCATCACCTGCAAGGGTATGACACACATGGGAGCCAAAGGTGCCATTGATCATTACATGACTGGCCCATAATAGAGATGGGTGGGCATTGTGAATTCAAAGAGGTACAAGGCTTACTTGACCAGGTGCCCACAAGTTGCCCTTCTGAGCAAAGGCCAGGAGTGTGTGACTCTAGAGAAGATGTGGAAAGATCAAGAGGAATGAGAACAGAACAACTAAAACCCCTGGACCTTTGAGCGTATAGCCACTGCCAATGTGCTGGGGATATGGAAAGTCCTGAGCCCCTATAACTTGACCCAGAAGGCGCAGTTCTGGGGCAAGTCCTATATGCCTGAACATGTGTAGTGAGAATGTGAGAAATAAATGTACGAAGGCTACTGAGAGAGAAAGAATCTACATCTTTAATACCCTCAGCCTACCCTTAAAGTCTTTGGGTAGCTCTAATGTCTAACCAAGGTGCAATATATGAGTAAATGATTTCTGAAAATTTGTACAACATATGTGGATTTTTTTATATCTTTTTCAAGTTTTTATTTAAGTTCCAGTTCATTAACATGCAGTGTAATATTAGTTTCAGGTATAGAATTTAGTGATTCGCCACTTTCATACAATACACAGTGCTCATCGCAAGTGCACTTAATCCCCATCACCTATTTAACCCATCCCCCCTGCCCACCTCCCCTCCAGCAACCCTTGGTTTGTTGTCTATAGTTAAGAGTCTGTTTTCTGATTTGCCTCTCTCTTTCCCCCTATGTTCATCTGCTTTGTTTCTCAAATTCCACATATGAGTGAAGTCATATGGTATTTATCTTTCCCTGACTAATTTATTTCTAGCATAATACTCACTAGCTCCATCCACATCATTAAAAATGGCAAGATTTCATTCTTTTTGATGGCTGAATAATATTCCAGTGTGTGTGTGTGTGTGTGTGTGTGTGTGTGTGTGTGTGTGCATGTCACATCTTCTTTATCCATTCATCAGTCAATGGACATTTGGGCTTTTTGCATAATTTGACTATTGTTGATAATGCTGCTATAAATATTGGGGTATATGTATCCCTTTGAATCAGTATTTTTGTATCCTTTGGGTAAACACTTACTAGTGCAATTGCTGGATCATAGGATAGTTCTGTTTTTAACTTTTGGAGGAAACTCCATACTGTTTTCCAGAGTGGCTGCACCAGTTTGCATCCCCACCAACAGTATAAGAAGGTTCCCTAGGGGCGCCTGGGTGGCGCAGTCGGTTAAGCGTCCGACTTCAACCAGGTCACGATCTCGCGCTCCGTGAGTTCGAGCCCCGCGTCGGGCTCTGGGCTGATGGCTCAGAGCCTGGAGCCTGTTTCCGATTCTGTGTCTCCCTCTCTCTCTGCCCTTCCCCCGTTCATGCTCTGTCTCTCTCTGTCCCAAAAATAAATAAATGTTGAAAAAAAAAAAAATTTATAAGAAGGTTCCCCTTTCTCCATATCCTCACCAACACCTGTTGTTTTTTTGTGTTGTTAATTTTAGCCATTCTGACAAGTGTAATGTGATATCTCATTGTAGTTTTGATTTGTATTTCCCTCATGATGAGTGATGTTGAGCATCTTCTCATGTCCCAAAAGAAGAAGAGAGAAAAGGGGGTGGAAGGTTTATTTGAGGAAATTATAGCTGAAAAGTTCCCTAATCTAGAGAAGGAAACAGACACCCAAATCCAGGAGGCACAGAGAACTCTCATCAAAATCAACAAAAGCAGGCTACCCAAGACATGTTGTAGGTAAATTTTCAAAATATAGTGATAAAGAAAAAATCCTAAAAGCAGCTAGATTAAAGAAGTCCCTAACTTACAAGGGAAGACCAATAGGGCTAGCAGCAATATCTCCATAGAAAAATGGCAAGCCAGAAGGGCTTGAATTCAATGTGCTGAATGGAAAAAATCTGCAGCCAAGAATACTCTGTCCAGGAAGGCTATCATTCAGAATAGGAGAGATAAAGAATTTCCCAAATAAAAACTAAAGGAGTTTGTGACCACTTAGCCAGCCCTGCAAGAAATATTAAAGGGGACTCTTTGAGTGGAAAGGAAATACCAAAAGCAACAAAGACTAGAAAGGAACAGAGAAAATCTCCAGAAATAATGACAAAACAAGTAATAAGATGGCACTAAATACATATCTATCAATAATTACTCTGAATGTAAATGGACTAAATGCTCCAATCAAAAGACATAGGGTATCAGATGGATTAAAAAAACAAAACAAAACACAAGACCCATCTATATGCTACCTGCAAGAGACTCATTTTAGACCTAAAGAAACCTGCAGATTGAAAGTGAGAGAATGGAGAACCATCTATCATGCAAATGAATGTCAAAAGAAAGCCAAAGTAGCAATATCAGACAAACAAGACATTAAACCAAAGACTGCAATAAGAGATGAAGAAAGGCATTATATCATAATAAAGGGGACTATCCAAGGATACATAACAATTGTAAATATTTATGCCCCCAACTTGAAACAACTCAAATATATAAAACAATTTATATCTGTTGATTTTTTAAAGTGCATTATATTTACATTAAATAGAATTTGAAAATTACCTCAGGAAAAAAATAAGTTAAAATAAGAAGTCATTTCACTCACATGAGGACTTTAAGAGACAAAACAGATGAACATAAGGGAAGGGAAACAAAAATAATATAAAAACAAGGAGGGGCACAAAACAAAAGAGACTCATAAATATGGAGAACAAACTGAGGGTTACTGGAGGGGTTGTGGGAGGAGGGATGGACTAAATGCGTAAGGGACACTAAGGAATTGACTCCTGAAATCATTGTTGCACTATATGCTAACTAATGAGAAGTCATTTTTCATTTTATTTTTTTTATCTGTTTGACAAAGGCTAAAAATAATGGTTATATCCAGTGTTAGAAAGAGTGTGGATAACTTTCCTATACTGTTGATGAAATACCACTTTTCTAGAGGAGTTTGTCAGTATGTATCAAAATAAAAATGTTTATCTTAACCTGATAATTCCCATTTTGGAAATGTAAATAAAGGCTGTAATACAAAAGCTCAAAGATGTGTATTCAGATTTTCATTGGGGTATTTTTTATAATAGTGGTTTCATATAAGTCTTATTTACAGTAGTATTAAGTAATTTACAGTATATCCTTTCTGTGGATTGCAGTGCAGTTGATTATGTATTCCTATGTTGTTAGGTATCCATAATATATCATCAAGTGAAAATAACAGAATACTAGAAACAAGCTCATCCTATTTCTGTTTTTAAAAAATATACATACTTATACACATACTAAGAAATTAAGAAAGATCCTCCAAGATGATTAACATGGACTGATCTTTCATATATTTTTTAGGCTTCTCTGTAGTTCTCTAATTTTTTTGCAATGAGCTTTAGTTACTTTTATTATATGCAAAAAAAGTATTGAAATATAAATATCAAACACTCTTTCCTCAAAGATATCACGTTTGTATACACAGGCAAAATTTTTCAAGCTGCAGTAAAAGTAGTTTAATAATTCTAGAATTGGCAGAATTGGCAGAGCTAAGTTGTAAGTTCACCTCTCTTTTCAAAGCCCAGTTCCAGGAAGGGGATCCAGACAAGTCTTACTTTCTTGTCCTTCAGTGAGCCAGCCTCTCCAGTCCTTTTCTCAGCATTTTCCTGCTTATGGTAAATCAGGTCCAGGTGATGTCATTTTCTTGAGCAGGAGCAGAACTAAAATTAATTAGGAGGTTCCTAAGTTCCAAGCACTCTGTTGGACACTTACATATTCTCTACTGGTAAGGTGTTAATAAAGTAACTGGCCTCAAATTAACAGGGCCATGATTCAAATCTAGTCCTCTGATTCCAAAAGCCATGCTATTTCCATGGGTTCCTCTGTGTCTACTTTTGTGTATTTGTGTGTTCATCAACGTATAGATTCTTGCTTTAGTGTGAAATAGTTTGTGCCTATATACCTGCACTTAATTGGGTCTTCCTTAGAAGAGGCCTATAGTGGGAACAATTCTCTCATGCCCTAGCCTTTTTAACTGGCTAGAGACCTGCACACTCCAACCACCTACCCATCCATCCGTCCATCTATCCATCCATCCATCCATCCATCCATCCATCATCTCCATTTATCCATCCTCCCATCTAGTATTTGTTAAGAGCAAATAGCTTACAGTTTAAAAGCATGGTCCATAGAACCAAATTGGCTGGGTTCAAATCATAACTCTACCATTTACCAACTATGAGACCATGGACAAATCACTTAAATACTTGTGCCTCCTTTTTCTGTAAACTGGGGATAATAACAGTACTTACCTCACAATATTGTGCACATTAAATTAATCAATCTAAAGTACTTAGAGTCATGCCTGGAATATAATAAATACATTTCCATAATGATTAATATCATGTGCCAGGCACTGGACTTGATAGTAAATTTCGAAATGGAACAAAATAGGTTTTCTGCCTTGAAGACTAGCTTATAGTCTAGGGGCAGAGACAGGCACACCTATGGCCATAAACACAGAGTTCTTTGGGGGCAGCACTGGAGAGGGTTGGCATCAAGGAGGCTTGCCAAGGAAGAGATTGTCTAATCTGAAGTCAACCAGTTAAAGGTTGAAGAAGACCTTGTTAAATCTGAAGTCAACCAGTTAAAGGCAGGGAAAGGCAAGAGTGTGTGGCAAGCTTGAGGTACCCAAGTGGTTCAGAACAACTGAGGGGCAGAATGCCAGAGGGGTGTGGGAGAGATGGAGCAGGAGAGGGGAGGTTAGCTGGCTCTTGCTCTCTGTCAACTTTTATAGAAGTTCTTTAAATTTTGTGGAGCTGACTACAGCCCTTCCCCTTGACTTGCATTTAAACCTTTTTTGCCTGTTATTGCCCTTAATTAATAACAACACATCAGACCTGAAAGATAAGGTTGGAGGTCATGGGTAAAAGCTCTCCTTTCATCATGCTTTCAGTTTCTGGGGTGAAATGACTGAGTGTTTCAGCTATGCCAGTGTCTGGAAACTTTATCACATTTATAGGCTCAGACTGTGGAAGTGGGATTAACAGCTTTGAGGAAAAGTGACTCCCCCAGCCATCATTTGACAGACTTTTTGGGACCAGCTGTCTCCCAGTACAGAGAACAAGGACATATACTGGGCCCACACTCCTGCCTTCAGTGGAAATCATAGCGTGCCTGGTAGACTGGCCAGTTTTATTTTACAGTTCTTATATTGTCTTTCTCAACAATAATTATCTACCAAGAAAAGAACTTGAATGCTGAAATTCCCACTAACCAGGATTTTATAACTGTCTTGACTATTCTCAAGTATACTATTCTCCCTCTATTTCTTTGTTTGCCTTGAAGTATCAAGTATTAAAGTGTTTTTTATTAATCATTTTTGTATTTAAATTTTTTAAATATTGGGGTGCCTCAGCGGCTCAGTCGGTTAAGTGTCCGACTTCGGTTCAGGTCATGATCTCGTGGTTTGTGAGTTGGAGCCCCATGTTGGGCTCTGCGCTACCAGCTCAGAGCCTGGAGCCTGCTTCGGATTCTGTGTCTTCCTCACTCTCTGCCCTTCCCCCATTTGTGTGCTCTGTCTCTCTCTCTCTCTCTCTCTCTCTCTCTCTCAAAAATAATTAAATAAAATATTAAGTAAAAATTTTTTTAAAAATTTAATGTTTATTTTTATTTTAGAGAGAGAGAGAGAAAGCGACAAAGCATGAGCAGGGGAGGGGCAGAGAGAAGATAGAATGCGAAGCAGGCTCCAGGCTCTGAGCTGTCAGCACAGAGCCTAACACAGGGCTTGAACTCACAGACAGAGATCATCACCTGAGCTGAAGTTGTACACTTAATTGACTGAGACACCCAAGCACCTCATTATTAATCTGTTTTAACTAATGCCTGTTCACAAAAATTATGTATTCTTAATTTTTGTCTTTAATCAGTGCATTTTCTCAGTGAAATATGTGTCTCTCTTTCAATTTTGAGATTCTCTTTGAAAGTAATGTAAAGGAATGCATGGGTGGTTCAGTTGATTAAGCAACCAACTTCAGCTCAGGTCATGATCTCACAGTCCTTGAGTTGGAGCCCCACTTCAGGCTCTGTGCTGAGGGCTCAGAGCCTGGAACCTGCTTCAGATTCTGTGTCTCCCTCTCTCTCTGCCCCTCCACTGCTCACACTCTGTGTTGCTGTCTCTCAAAAATAAACATTTAAAAAATTAAAAAAAAAAAAAAAAAGTAACGTAAAGATGCTTGCAGGGTACCTGAGTGGCTCGTTTGGTTAAATGTCCAACCCTTCATTTCATCTCAGGTCATGATTTTATGGTTGTGAGGTCAAGCCAGTGTTGGGCTCTGTGCTGAGCTTGGAGCCTGGTTAAGATTCTCTCTCTCCCTCTCCCTCTGCCCCTCCCCTGCTTGCTCTCTCTCTCTCTCTCTCTCTCTCTCTCTCTCTAAAAAAAGAAAAAAAAATGCTCACTGGACTGGTTACCAGTTTCCAGAGAAGGTTCAAACCTCATTACCTGTATCTTCAAGAGCATTTCTGTAGGTCTGTCATAACATCTTCAGTGTTTCTCTGTCGGCTTCTGCTTGCTTTCTGTTTTTTGGTGTAACATCCTCCGTAGGGTATTTTTGGCAACAGGGCTTGTCTGAATCAGTCTCCCTTTCATTTCTGAGGCAAACCAGTGATTCATCTTTGTTACAGGATTTCACAAACACTGCTATACTGTTTTGTATCATTAAGATTTGACTTAGGGAAACAGATCAAGGAGAATTATCTCACGGGCATTCAACTTTCCAGTTATGTCTTCACTGTTGCTCCTGTCAACAGTACCCGGAAGAGTGTGAATGCAGGTGAAAGTCTCCTGGACCTGATTTTAATGCCACCCCTGCTCAGGAGGCCACAGAATGTGTGGAGGAAGAAAGTGGAAATTGCAAGTGCATTAAAGAGTAATAAAATTATGTGTGTCCCGATGTACTATACTGAGGACATAGGATCTCCTATATTGTATTCCTGCCAAAAGGATGTAGTTTAATGATGATGGAAATAATCAGGCACATCCAAATTGTGAGATATTTTGCAAAACAGCTAGCTTAGGATTTTCAAAAAATGTCAGTGTAATGAAAAACAAATGATTGGGGAATTATCCTAGATTAGTTCTCAAAATGTGCCAGCAGCATCAGCATCACCTAAGAATTTATTGGAAATGCGGAATCTCAGCACAGCCTCCCTACCAGACTCAGAATCAGAATTTGGATTTTAACAAGGACGCCCAGGTGATTTGTGAGCACATTCAATTCTAAGAAGCTCTGACCTAATGTACAATTCATACTCAAATTTCCCCAGATGACCCAGTAATATCCCTTTTGGCTATTTCCCAATCCACCCAACTCCATATTTGAACCTAATCAAGTATCACACAGTGCATTTTGTTCTTAGATCTCTTTACCTTTTAATCTAGAACTGTGGCGCTCAAACTTTAGCATGCATCAGAATCACTTGGAGGGTTTGTTAAAAAACAGTTTGCTATCTCCTAAGGTGAAGGGAAAAAAAGCAAAAGTAAACTGTTGGGACTACTCCAAAATAAAAAGCTTTTGCACAGCAAAGGAAACCGTCAACAAAACAATGGGAGAAGATATTTGCAAATGGTATATCCAGTAACAGGTTAATATTCAAAATATATAAAGAACTTACACAACTCAACACACACACACACACAAAAAAAAAATCTCATTAAAAGATGGGCAGAGGACCTGAAAAGGTATTTTTCCAAAGAAGATATACAGATGGCCAACATGCATGTGAAAGATGCTTAACATCACTAATCATCAGGGAAATGCTAATCCAAACTACAAGGAGATACCACCTTACACCTGTTAGAATGATTAAAATCAAAAAGACAAGAAATAAGACATGTTAACAAGGATGTGGAAGAAAAGGAATACCCACACTGTTGGCAAGAATGTAAATTGGTATAGTCACTGTGGAAAACAGTATGGAGGTTTCTCCAAAACTTAAAAATAGAAATACCAGGGCACCTCAGTGGCTCAGTTGGTTAAGTGTCTGACTCTTGATTTCAGCTCAGGTAATGATCTCACGGTTCATGGGATCAAACCCCACATTGGGCTGTGTGCTGACAGCACATAGCCTGCTTGGGATTTTCTCTCTCTCTCTCCCCCTTCCCCACTCTCTCTGTCTCTCTGCCTCTCAGTAAATAAACTTTAAAAAATAGAAATACCATGTGATCCAATAATTCCACTGTTGGATATTTACCCAAAGAACACAAAAACACTAATTTGAAAAAAATATATATGCACCCCTATATCTATTGCAGCATTATTTACAATAGCCAACATATGGAAGCAAATTAAATGTCCATTGATAACTGAATGGATAAAGAATATTTGGTATATATATGCAATGGAATATTACACAACCATAAATATATGAGATCATGCCATTTGAGACATGGAAAGACTTAGAGGGTATTATGCTAAGTGAAATAAGTCAGACTGGGAAAGACAAATACTGTATGGTTCCACTCATATTTAGAAACTAAAAAAGTAAAAGCAAATTAATAAACAAAAACCAGAATCAGACCCATAAATACAGAGAACAAACTGATGGTTGCCAGAGGGGAGAGGATAGGAAGAAGGGCAAAATGGGTGATGGGGAGTGGAAGATACAGGCTTCCATTCATAGAATGAATAAGATGGGAATAAAAGGCACAATATAGGGAATCTAGTCAGTGATCTTGTAACAACATTATATGGTGACAGATCATAGCTACACTTGTGGTGAACATAGCATAATGTATATACTTGTCAAATAACTATGTTGTATGCCTGAAACTAATGTAACATTATGTGTCAACTATACTCAAATAAAAAATAAAAGAAATAAAAAACAAACTTAGATATCTTTACAGGATTACAGGTAGATCAAAACAAATTCTATAAAATTTAGTGTTTTTTGTGGTGCCTTTGTCTTATCACTTCACACTTAAAAAAATAGGCCTCTTCCCAAGTGCATTTCAGAGACTATGTATTGAGCATCTGCAACAGGCACTGGATTCCAAGACAAAAAATAAAGACAAGATTGCTGCCTTCCAATGCACAGGGTATGGGGTGGGAAAATGTTGGGAATAGCTGGTCTATATCATAGCTCTGTGTGTCTGGTTTAAAGAAAAAATAGAATATCAAAACAAAGCACATTTATGAAATTCTTTGATTATGTTAACAATAAAAATAAAAAATCATAGGGGAAAAAAAAAACAGATTCCCCACCAACCCCATTCCTGCATACACCATGCAAGAGTTCCTAGAGGTGAGATCAGATGCTATTGGCCCTGGGACCACACTGTGAGTAGCAAATAATTAAATAATAGTATTAGCTCAGTGTTAAATTTCTAAGTGTGGTAATTATATTTGTAAAGGTAAAAAGGCTTTGTTTTTGGAGATTCTTGCTGAAGTATTTAGAGATGTAGTATCATGATATCTGTAAGTAACTCTCAAAAGATCTAATAAAATAAATAAATAACTAGCTAGATGGATGGATCATGAATGCATAAATGAATGGATGGATGGGTAAATAGATGGATAGATTAATAGAGCAAACATGGCAAAATGTTAACAAGCAGTGAACATGGAAGAATAGTGAACATAGTGAACAAAAAAAATAGTGAGGTAACCCATAAACTGTGGGGGGGGGAAATTTCCTCAGCCCTTTTAGGTTCACTACCTGGGGCCTTGCATCTTATATTGACAAAAGAAAGATTAACAGAAATAAAGGCATGCACATTTTATTTGATGTTAATTTTTATCAGGCATGGGTTTTTCTAGAAAAGTGAAGACTCAAAGAAGTGGATAGGGCTGAGAGCTTATATACCATTTTTTTTAAAGTCTATTTATTTATTTATTTTGAGAGAGAGAGAGAAAGCACAAGTGGGGGGGGGGGCAGAGGGAGAGTGTTGGGGGGGGAGAGAGAGAATCCCAAGCAGGCTCCACATTGTTAATACGGAACCCCATGCAGGGTTTGAACTCATGAACCGTGAGATCATGATCTGAGCCCATGTCGGGTGCTTAACCAACTGAGTCACCCGTTTTTAACAAAGAATGAGAAATTACGGAGATATGACAAGACAAAGGAAAAGGTTTGGAGCTTCCAAGGGTGCCTGCCAAACTGTGCAAAAATAGATATATGGAGGAAACTAATGAGTCATAAGGGCTATCTCAGCAGGTTTGTTTGTACAAGTCCATCTTGGGGATAGGGGATCTATGGTAGCCCGTATTTCCCAGGACTTTCTCCCTTTAGTCAGATAAGGAAATCTCTGGGAAGACTTCTTTATGTATCTGTTGATTCTCAAGTATCTTCAGCTCAAAATAATCTTTATGCCTAAGGAGTAGCAGGGTTCATAACACACTAACCCAAAATATGACACCTTAGCATATTGAATATCTTAAGCTGGAGGAGTTTGAGAAATGGCAGGTGAAGGAAGGACTGTCTGACTTCCTTCATCTCTGCTGAATTAGGTCTTAAGACCCTTATGTAAGAGGTGTCCTCCTTATAACTGAAGGGAAGGAGTGTCCTTATCTCCAAAGATACAGAGACACTGAGGGAAGTCTGAACCCATAGGCCTTGCTGAGTTTCCCCCAATTTACCACCTTAATTCATACCATTTTGCCCTATTACATTTTCCCATGATTCTCCACATCAAACCTAATACAAAAACACTCAGGCTTAATCACTTCTTTTGATCTTGTTTCTTTATGAAGGCTCCCATGTCACATAAAACTTATATTACATAATTTATGTGTTTTTTCTGTTGATCTGTCTGGTGGCAGTCTAATTCACAGGATCCCAGCCAGTGAACATAAGGAAAGCTTTTTTTTTCCTACTCCTATGACGGCATATTTTGGAATGGCATAGTCTGATCTCCTTCAAAGCAAACGAAAAGTGTTTACATAGAGGTGGTAGCTCTTATTGTCCCTATTAACAGTACACCAGTGTGGAGAGTGGGAAAAGCAGTCTTTGGGCAGGTTTGATCTGCACCACTAAGGCCACTGGATGAGCAAAGTACAGTACATGCTCAGTAACTGGCCCTTAGGATTTTAATGTGAAAAGCTGAATGAGAACTGCTCTCATAGATAGTGTTTTGTGCCATAAGGACCAAAAGTAGTCATGACCCTGTTGAACTGACTTTTTTTATTAATACTGTTTAAGTCTCTAGTCAGTCAACCAACATCTTTTACAATTCCTATGGGATGGTGGGAATATTTTACCCTTGCCCTCTGTGTCCAGACAGCAACCATCCCTAGGGGCCTACAGCAGGAAATACTTCAATCTCTGAGAGGGGTGGTTCAAAGAACCCTGGTGAAGGTGAGGAAGGAATGCAGATTCTGCTTCAGGTAATGCCAAACTAGAGATCTGTGGCCTGGGTAGAACTCTTAGGGCCTTTGGGATTCTGTTTTCTTGTATGTAGCCTGGCCATTGGACTGGAGCAGGAATTTTCAGACTTTGTGAAACCTTCAGACTTTGTGCTTTGTGGAACCTTCAGAGATTCTCTGAAGAGAATTCAGGGACTGCTGGAAGGAGTGAGGATCACCCTTCAGGGCTGGGGGACAGTCCCTCCCTACTCTGACCACACCTGTGAACCATACACCCATGCACAGCAAATGACAAAGTCCTAATGGGCATTATAGGATCTCTGATGGTGGATGGGACACTGTCAGGAGAACTGGGGTGGCAGGGTGGGGACAGAATACAAAGGAAAGTAGAGTCCTCTTCTGGGACTGAGAAACACACAAGAAAGCCTCATTCTTGTCAACACTTGTTGAGTGCCTCCTAAGTTAGGCCAGATGGTCTACATAAGGACTGAGAAGGAGGTGGAGGAAGTACAAGGTCCAACGTGACCACACAAGGCTTCATAGAGGAGATATTTTTCAGTTAGGTCCCAAAAAGGAACTGATTCTGAGACTGGTGTATGTCCTGCCTTTACCCTGCATACCAATGAGAGAGTAGTCTTTTCATGTTGCTGTTGTAAATGCCCTGTGAAGCTCTGTGCTTCAGGAAGAAATGCCAAGTAACCCCTAGCACCAGGCAAAATTTGTCATAAATTGTGAACCTAAAAGAACAGGTCACCTTTGTCAGACCATTTCTTGTTGCTTATATTTAGCTATAATTCTAAGCAAACAATTTTGCCAGTGAGCTGTAGTGTTTGCACTGACCATTATTCAGTTCCCACATGTCCAGATGCTTTCTTAACAGCACCTCTTGCCATGGTGGACTGTCCCACCAGCCAGGTCCAGGTCTGTAGACTGTTTCCTGTTACTGTAAGACATGACAATGCCAGCTAAAATTTCTTGTGTTTAGCATCTGCCCTTGCCAAAAACCCTCACCCACAGTTACTGGCTACTTATTAGTCACCAATACATAAATTTTAGACTATTTCTTTGAAACATGTGAGTAGCATTGCATTTGCTATTTGTTTCAGGTTTGGTCCAGTAATTGGTCCTAGTTTACTAGTTACTCATCCAGTCATTATTCCAGGCACTAGAAAATAAGCCTTTCACATGTTGTAGACCCATAGACTCAAATGTTGCAATAGGTAAGAGTCTGATATTTTTCTTTAAGATGAAGAGACCAGCCTCAAATTGAAGCTATCTTCTGGATTTGCACTTCCTCCCACTACATCTACTGTTGCTTCTGGTTATAGTGACCAGTTCACAGTCTTGCATAAAAAACTGAGCCTTTCTGAACCTTAGTTTCTCATTTATAACATAAGAGGGTTGCAGGCTCCTGAATGACCATGCTACCTTTGGCCTGATTCCATGCTGTGTCCTCCACTTAAAAGCTTGTACCCACCCTCTAGACCAATTTTGCCTCTCAAGAGACGTTTGGCAATGTATGCAGACATTTTGGGTTGTCACAACTTGGTGTAGGGGTGTGAATGGCATCTAAAGAACAGAGGCAGTGATACTACTAAATGTCCCATAATGCACAAGACAAGCCCTCACAACAAATGATTATCTGGCCCAAAATGTCCATAGTGCCAGGTTTAGAAACCCTCTTCTAGACCTCTACAAGTCCTGTAGCCTTCAAGTTAAGTGTCACTTCCCATAGGGCACCTTAGCTAATGCCCTAAATTGAACATAAAACTGTCAGAACACTTATCCCATATGCTATAATTGTTCTCTTTTGGAGATAAGGTAATATTTCTTGCTTAATGTTTTATGTCTCTCTTGAGTTTAGCACATAATGTAGTTGAACAAAGGAATGGATAGATGAATGAATGGATAATTAGTTAGCTAGGGCTGACATAACCAAGTACCACAAACTGGTACTTGGCTTAAACAACAGAAATTTAGTTTTTCACAGTTCTGGAGGCTGGAGGTCCATCAAGGTGTCAGCAGTTTTGATTTTTTCCGAGACCTGTCTCTTCAGCTTGCAGATGGCTGTCTTCTTGTTGTGTCTGCACATGGCCTTTTCTCTGTGTACACACATCAAAATCGCCTCTTATAAGAACACCAATCGGACTGGATTGGGGCCCTTCCTAACCTTTAATTTTTTAATGTAATCACCTCTTTTTAATGTAATCACCTCTTTTTAATGTAATCACCTCTTTCAAGGCCCTGTTTCCAAATACAATCACATTCTGAGGTTCTAGGACTGAGGTAGTTAGGACTTCAACATATGAATTTTGGGACGGACACAATTCAGACCATAACAGATTTTTATTATCTCTTACATTCTAAGATTCAACTCCATAGGAAGGTTTCAGTTGAGGAAGAACAATTCTCCTGATCCCTTCCCAATTCTGGCTTCTCTTCAACAATCTCCCCACCTTCTGCCTCCGAATCACTGAGAGTTGTGAGATCAGAAAATGAAAATCACCGGATGTCATCTTGGAGCTAACACCCTTACACAGGTGACCAAAGTCAGATACCAGGGCATGGTTAAGTCTTACCTCCACCAGGAACAAGTTCAATGATCTTGGGCAATCTCAGTTCCCACTCTAAAAAGTAGGATAATGTTTATTGTCCAACCTCTGAGGGTTGGTGCCAGGATTCATCAAGACAATGCATAAACTATGCCTATGCAGAAACTATGCATAAACTATGCATAAACACAGTGCTTGGCACATAGTAAATATTCAATAAAGGTTAGCTTTATTTGCCATTGCTTTCAGGGGGAGGGCAGTAAATTAGACATCTTTTTATATCACAGTAGTTTTTTTTTTTCACCTTAGAAAACTTTGATCTTTGCAAGGCAAAACATTTTGCTTTGTAAGTCTTTTTTTTTAGTTGATATTATAGATAACTTGAGAAACGCAAATGTCATCTAGTTTTTACTCACAACTCCTACCCTAGTACCCTGTGTGCCACCAACTCTCCAAAGCTAATGACAGGCTAATGGGAAAATGGAAGGAATGGAGTCCATTGGACTTGGATTTCTTCTGTCAACTTTGTCATCCCCCTCACCCATCCTAGCATCCACTCCTTCATTAAACTTGTGGATTCTACTTCTTTACTACCTCTTAAAGATTTCTCTTTTCCTACAGGCCTCTCTCTCCACCTTGGCTGGGACCCTCACTCTTGCTTGTCTGGTGCCACTTTAGAGCTTGGCTTCTCTGACCTTGGATGAGTCCCTTCACACCCACCCCCTACTCTGCTCTTAGTTTGATCTTGCCAACATAAAATGCCTCAGTGGCTTCCCTTAGCTTTCAGAATAAACTTCAAACTTCTTAATCCCAAAGCCTTTTCTAATTTGTCCCCTAATTCCTTCTCCAACCTTCTCTCTCTCCCAGCCCCTCCTCCTAAAGGCATTGTGCTGTGTCACACTTCTGTGCCTTTCCACATGTCACATGGTCTACTTCCAATCTTCTTCCATCCTTCACCTAGCCAACTCTTACTTGTTCTTCAAACATCTACCTCTTCCAGGAAGCCTTTTTACACCCTAAGCTCCAGTTATAGCTTTTATTTATTCAGGGAAATTTGAATACAGTGAAATGCAGAGATTTTAAATGTCTAATTCAAGGAGATTTAATAAATTTATACACATTCATTTAATCTCTACCCAAATTAAGATATAGAAAATTCCCTTGTGCTCCCTCCCAGTCTATCTCCACCCACCCCCACCCTGCATAAGCAACATTCTAATTTCTATCACCACAGATTAATTTTTACCTGTCCTTAAAATTTATATGAACAGAATTATATGGTATATACTGTTTTGTCCATATGTGTGTGGGTCTATTTTTGGACTGTCTAGTCTATTCCTTTCATCGATTTGTCTATCTTTACACCAATACCATACTGTCTTGGTAAGTAAGTCTTGTAATTCTTGAATTCAGATTATTCAGACCTTCAACTTTGTTCCTCAAGAAAATTTTGGCTAATCAAAGTATTTTGCATCTCCATATAAATTTTAGAATCAACTTGCCGATTTCTTCCAAAAAAATAAAATGCCTGTTGGAATTGTGAATGTGACTGTAATTGCACTGAATTTATAGAATTTTGAATTTAATTTCAGGGAAAACTGACACAGCAGTATTCAGTCTTCCAGTCCCTGGACATAATATACTTCTCCATTTTTTGAGGTATTTTAAATTTCTCTCATCAATGTTTTTGTAGCTTTTAGAAGTTTTGACTGTCTTTTATGATATATGTTGCTAAGCATTTTATAATTTTGATACTATTATGAATGAGATTAAAAAATTTTCATTTCTCAGTTTTTACTGTTGATATGTATAGAATTGATTTTGTACATTGACCTTGTATATTGAGACCTTCATAAATTTACTTTATGAGCTCTAGTAGTTTTTTAGATTCCATAAGGTTTTCTATATATCATGTCATCTGTAAAGAGAAATAGTTTTGTTTTTTCTTTTCAATGTTTATACTTCCTGTGTCTTTTGTCACCTTATTACACTTTTTTGGACTTCTAAAATGGTTTTGAATAAAAGTGAGTGTAGACATCCTTTTCTTGCTCCTGATCTTAAATCATTTCATTTAGAATTTAAATGAAACTCTAATTTCAGTAGGTTTTTAAAAACTGCCTTTTAGGGGCGCCTGGGTGGCGCAGTCGGTTAAGCGTCCGACTTCAGCCAGGTCACGATCTCGCGGTCCGTGAGTTCGAGCCCCGCGTCAGGCTCTGGGCTGATGGCTCAGAGCCTGGAGCCTGTTTCCGATTCTGTGTCTGCCTCTCTCTCTGCCCCTCCCCCGTTCATGCTCTGTCTCTCTCTGTCCCAAAAATAAATAAAAACGTGGAAAAAAAAAAAAAAAAAAAAAACTGCCTTTTATCGGACTAAGGAAGATTTTTTATATTTTATTTTTTTAATATAATTTATTGTCAAGTTAGCTAACATACAGTGTATACAGTGTGCTCTTGGTTTTGGGGGTAGATTCCCATGATTCATCACTTACATACAACACCAAGTGCTCATCCCAACAAGTGCCCTCCTCAATTCCCATCACCCATTTTCCCCTCTCCCCCACCCCCACCCCCATCAACCTTCAGTTTGTTCTTTGTATTTAAGAGTCTCTTATGGTTTGCCTCCCTCTCTGTTTGAAACTATTTTTTCCCCTTCCCTTCCCACATGGTCTTCTGTTAAGTTTCTGAAGTTCCACATATGAGTGAAAACATATGATATCTGTCTTTCTCTGACTGACTTATTTCACTTAGCATAATACCTTCCAGTTATACCCACATTGTTGCAAATGGCAGGATTTCATTCTTTCTCATTGCCAAGTAGTATTCCATTGTTTATATAAACCATGTCTTCTTTATCCATTCATCATTTGATGGACATTTGGACTGTTTTCATAATTTGGCTATCGTTGAAAGTGCTGCTGTAAACATTGGGGTACATGTGCCCCTATGTATCAGCACTCCTGTATCCTTTGGATAAACTCCTACTAGTGCTATTGCTGGGTCATAGGGTAGTTCTATGTTTTTCGAGGAACCTCTGCACTGTTTTCCAGAGTGGTTGCACCAGTTTGCATTCCCACCAAAAGTGCATGAGGGTTCCCGTTTCTCCACATCCTTGCCAACATCTGTTGTTTCCTGAGTTGTTAATTTTAGCCACTCTGACCAGTGTGAGGTAGTATCTCAATGTGGTTTTGAATTGTATTTGCCTGGTGATGAGTGATGTTGAGTATCTTTTCATGTGTCTGTTGGCCAACTGGATATCTTCTTTGGAAAAGTATTCATGTCTTCTGCCCATTTCTTCACTGGATTATTTGTTTTTTGGGTGTTAGTTCTTTATAGAGTTTTGGTACTAAACCTTTATCCAATATGTCATTTGCAAATATCTTCTCCCATTCCGTCGGTTGCCTTTTGGTTTCGTTGATTGTTTCCTTTACAGTGCAGAAGATTTTTATCTTGATGAGGTCCCAATAGTTCATTTTTCCTTTTATTTCTTTTGCCTTTGGAGACATGTCGAGCAAGAAATTGCTGCAGCTGAGGTCCAAGAGATTGTTGCCTGTTTTCTTCTCTAGGGTTTTGATGGTTTCCTGTCTCACATTTAGGTCTTTCATCCATTTTGAGTTTATTTTTGTGTATGGTGTAAGAAGGTGATCCAGTTTCATTCTTCTGCATGTTGCTACCAGTTCTCCTAGCCCCATTTTCTAAAGAGACTGTCTTTTTTCCATTGGATACTCTTTCCTGCTTTGTCAAAGATTAGTTGGCCATACATTTGTGGGTCCAATTCTGGGTTCTTTATTCTATTCCATAGGTCTATGTGTCTGTTTTTGTGCCAGTACTATACTGTCTTCATGATTAGTGCTTTGTAGTAGAGGCTAACGTCCAGGATGTAATGCCTCCTGCTTTGGTTTCTTTTTCAACATTACTTTGGCTATTCGGGGTCTTTCCTGGTTCCATACAAATTTTAGGATTGTTTGTTCTAGCTTTGAGAATAATGCCAGTGCAATTTTTATTGTGATTGTGTTGAATGTGTAGATTGCTTTGGGTAATATTGACATTTTAACAGTATTTGTTCTTCCAATCCATGAGCGTGGAATGCTTTTCCATTTCTTTGTGTCTTCTTCAATTTCTTAAGTTTTTTATAGTTTTCAGCATATAAATCTTTTACATCTTTAGTTAGGTTTATTCGTCGGTATTTTATTGTTCTCAGTGCAATTGTAAATGGGATCGATTCCTTGATTTCTTTCTGTTGCTTCATTATTAGTGTATAGAAATGCAACCGATTTCTGTACATTGATTTTATATCCTGAAACTCTGCTGAATTCATGTATCAGTTCTAGCAGCTTTTTGGTGGAGTCTTTCAGGTTTTCCATTTAGAGTATCATGTTATCTGCAAAAGGTGAAAGTTTGACTTCTTTGCCAATTTGGATGCCTTTTATTTCATTTGGTTGTCAATTGCTGAGACTGGGACTTCCAACACTATGTTAAACGACAGTGGTGAGAGTGGACATCCCTATCGTGTTCCTGATATTATGGGGAAAGGTTCTCAGCTTTTCCCCATTGAGGATGATATTAGCCGTGGGCTTTTTACACATGGCTTTTATGAGGTTAAGGTATGTTCCTTCAATCCCTACTTTCTTGAGGGTTTTTATTAATAAAGGATGATGTATTTTGTCAAATGCTTTTTCAGCAGGATCATATGGTTCTTATCTTTTCTTCTATTAATATGATGTATCACATTGATTGATTTGCAAATATTGAACCAGACCTGAAGCCCAGGAATGAATCCCACTTGATCATAGTGAATAATTCTTTTAATATACTGTTAAATTAGATTTGCTAGTATCTTTTTGAGAATTTTTGTACCCATGTTCATCAGGGATGTTAGCCTGTAATTCTCCTTTTTAATGGGTTGCCATCTGGCTTCATTCTTCTGCACAGAAGAATTGCTTCATAAAATGAGTCCAGAAGATTTCCTTCCGTTTCTTTTTTTTTTTCTTTCTTTTTTTTTTTTTTTTTGGAACAGCTTGAGAAGGATAGGTATTAACCTCTGCTTTAAATGTTTGGTAGACATTTGGGAAGCCATTTGGCCCAGGATTCTTGTTTATTGGGAGTTTTGATAACTGATTCCATTTCTTCACTGGTTATGGGTCTGTTCAAATTTTCTATTTCTTCACATTTGAGTTTTGGAAAGTGTGTGGGTATCTAGGAATTTGTCCATTTCTTCCAGGTTGTCTAGTTTGTTGGCATATAATTTTTCATAGTAGTCTCTAATAATTGTTTGTGTTTCTGTGGTGTTCCTTGTGAATTGTCCTCTTTCATTCATGATTTTATCTATTTGGGTCCCCTCTCTTTTCTTTTTGAAAAATTCTGGCTAGGTATTTATAATTTTGTCTATTAATTCAAAAAACCAGCTCTTAGATTCATTGATCTGTTATACTGTTTTTGTTTTTGTTTTTTGGATTCTATATTGTTTATTTCTGCTCTAAACTTTATTATTTCTCTTTTTCTGCTGACTTTGAGGTTTCTTTGCTGTTCTGCTTCTACTTCCTTTAGGTGTGCTGTTAGGTTTTGTATTTGGGATTTTTCTTGTTTCTTGAGATAGGCATGGAATGCAACGTATTTTCTTCCTAGGACTGCCTTTGCTGCATCCCAAAGGGTTTGGATTGTCGTGTTTTCATTTTCATTTACTTCCATATATTTTTAAAATTTCTTCTTTAATTTCCTGATTGATCCATTCATTCTTTAGTAAGATGTTCTTTAACCTCCATGCATTTGAAGGCTTTCCAAATTTTTTCTTATGGTTGATTTCAAGTTTCATAGTGTTGTGATCTGAAAATATACATGGTATGATTTCAATTCTTTTATATTTATTGAGGCCTGTTTTGTGACCCAGTATATGGTCTATTTTGGACAATGTTCCATGTGCATTCGAGAAGAATGTGTATTTTGCTTCTTTTGGATGAAAAGTTCTGAATATATCTGTCAAGTCCATCTGGTCTAGTGTATCACTCAAGGCCATTGTCTCTTTATTGATTTTTCTGCCTAGATGATCTGTCCTTTGTTGTAAGTGGATTATTAAAGTTTCCTGCACTTACCATATTCTTATCAATAAGATTGCTTATGTTTGTGATTAATTGATTTATATATTTGGGTGTCCTAGTTGGGAGCATAAATATTTATAATTGTTAGCTCTTCCTGATGAATAGACCCTGTAATTATAATATAATGCACTTCTTCATCTCTTGTTACAGCCTGTAGTTTAAAATCTAGTTTGTCTCATAGAAGTATGGCTCCTCTAGCTCTCTTTTGACTTCCAGTAGCATAATAGATGGTTCTCTATCCCCTCACTTTTAAGATGAAGGTGCCCTCAGGTCTAAAATGGGTCTCTTGTAGACAGCATATAGATGGATCTTGTGTTTGTTTGTTTGTTTGTTTGTTTGTTTTATCTATTCTGATACCCTATGTCTTTTGATTGGAGCATTTAGTCCATTTACATTCAGAGTTATTATTGAAAGATATGGATTTAATGTCATTGTGTTATCTGTAGGTTTCATGCTTGTGGTGATGTCTCTGGTCCTTTATAGTCTTTACAACATTCCACTCAGAGTTCCCCTTAAGATCTCTTGCAGGGCTGTTTTAGTGGTCATGAATTCCTTTAGTTTTTGTTTGTCTGAGAAAGCCTTTACCTCTCCTTCTATTCTGAATGACAGACTTGCTGGATAAAGGATTCTTGGCTGCATATTTTTCCTATTCATCACATTGAATATTTCCTGCCACTCCCTTCTGGCCTGCCAAGTTTCAGTGGACAGGTCTGCTACTACCCTTATGTGTCTACCCTTGTAGCTTAAGGCCCATTTGTCTCAGCTGCTTTCAGAATTCTCTCTTTATCTTTGTATTTTGCCAGATTCACTATGATATGCCATGGAGAGGACCTATTCCTATTAAATATGAAGGGGATTCTCTGTGTCTTCTGGATTTTTATGTCTGCTTCCTTCCCCGATTAGGGAAGTTCTCAGCTATAATTTGTTCAAGTAAACCTTCTGCCCCTTTCTCTTTGTCTTCTTCTTCTGGGACTCCTATGATACAGATATTATTACTTTTCATTGAATCACTTAGTTCTCTACTTCTTCCCTCCTGGTCTAGTATTTTTTTTTTTTTTTAGTGTTTATTATTTATTTTTGAGAGAGAGAAAGAGACAGAGTAAGAACAGGAGAGGGGTAGAGAGAGGGAGACACAGAATCTGAAGCAGGCTCCAGGCTCTGAGCTGTTAACACAGAGCCTGACCCAGGGCTCAAACTCACAAAGCGTGAGATCATGACCTGAGCTGAAGTCAGATGCTTAACCAGCTGAGCCACCCAGGCGCCCATAGTATTTTCTTATCTTTTTCTCATCTTCATCATTTCTCATAATTTTATCTTCTCTTTCATTTATTGTCCCTTCTGCTTCCTCCATCCCTGCTGTCACTCTGCTATTTTATTTTGCATGCATTTACAACATTTCTTAATTTATCATGACTGGTTTTTAGTTCCTTGATCTCTGCAGCAACAGATTCTCTGCTGTCTCTATGCTTTTTTCAAGCCCAGCTATTAATCTTATGACTATTATTCTAAATTCTTGATCAGATATATTGATTATATCTGTTTTGAGCAATTCTCTAGCTTTCATTTTTTCCTGGAATTTCTTTTGAGGAGAATTCTTCCATTTTGTCACTTTAGCTAGTTTTCTGTCCCTATGTATTTAAAAAAATTTTTTTAACGTTTATTTACTTCTGAGAGAGACAGAAACAGAGCACGAGTGGGGGAGGGGCAGAGAGGGGGAGAGACAGAATCCAAAGCAGGCTCCAGGCTCTGAGCTGTCAGCACAGAGCCCGATATGGGGCTCAAAGCCACAAATCATGAGATCATGACCTGAGCTGAAGTCAGACACTTAACTGACTGAGCCACCCAGGTGCCCCTGTCCCTATGTGTTTTAATAGCTTGTTATGTGTCCTGCACCTGTGAGCACTACTATATTAAAAAGCTGTCATACACTGTCCGGGGCCTGGCCCTTCAAGAAGGGTTTTTGGAGTGTGTTGTGTGCTCTCCATTGTTGTGACTCCGCTTGCTTTATTTCCCTATTTGTAGTGGTGGTTTGGATCTTCCACCAGGTGTGCTTTGATTTGTTCACTGAAATAAGTAACCCTTGAAAAAGTTTTTAAAGAGGGGGTTGGTGGTGGAAGAAGCCTTATCCCATACAAGGAGAGAAATGACAGCAGTGGGGAAAAAGAAAAGAAAAAAAATAAATAAAATGACCAGGCAAAGAAACTATACAACTTAATCCAGAGAGAGAGAGATAGAGAGAAGCAGAGGAAAATAAAGAAGGTGATATAGAAGAGGTGTAAAAAGAATAGATTTAAAATGTCTGCTTAAACAAACAAACAAACAGAATAACTAGACTAAAGAAGGGAAGAAATAAGAGGAAGAAAAAAAAGAAAAAATATATATATGCTGGATGAATATACAGATATCTGATAGTGCCTTGGAACCAGTGGCTGCCCTGCTCTGGAGGAGGGGCTATCTGGTCTGGTTAGTGTCAATATTGCTCTGTTAGATCCTCAATTACCAGGCACAGAAGCACATGGTTTGTTGTAGGCAAGTCCCACCTCCACTATGAACCCCTTGTCCGTTCCCTGAAGCCCCACCTTGTTAATGATGGGAAGAAAAATGGTGAAACCCCAGTCTCTCCTCCCAGGTGTCCTAAACCACTCTGTTTAGCTGTCTTCACAGTGCTGGTGTGAGTGGGCCAGTTTGTTCTGCCCATCAGTCTCCTGTGCCTCCAGGCACTCCGCTGGGATTCAAACCCCGATTTCTTAAAGGATCCTGCTCCCCATGCCCCATTTCTGGAGTAGTGCCACTCCACCCAGGCAGCCAACAGAGGGCCTCTCAATTTTTTCTATTTTAGTTTCCAGAGATTTTTGTTGCTGTTAAATCTTAGTTACTAAATTTTATTAAATGCTTTTTCTGCATCCATTGAAGTAATAATTTACTTTTTCTCTTTTATTCTATGAATATGGTGGATCACATTGATTTTTGTTCATTAAGTAGTCCTCTCATTCTTTGCATGAATTATAGGTGGTCAAGATGTAATAAACTTTTTTGTGTTTCTGGATAAAAATGTCAATTTTTAAGCATTTTTGTATCTGTGCTTATGAAGGAGATTGGTCTGTGATTTTTCTCAAAAGATTTCTCTCAGGTTTTGGTATCAAAATTAAGCTGGCCTCGTAAAATGAGTTTGGAAGTATTTCCTCATTCTCTATTTTCTGAAAGAGTTTGTATAAACTTGACATAATTTCTTGCATAAATAATAGAATTCACTAGAGAAGCCAGCTGGGTCTGGAATGTTCTTTGTGAGTTATGTTTTCATTATGAATTCTATTTCTTTAATAGATATAGAGCTCTTCAAATATTCTATTGCTCCTTGTGTCCATTTTGGTAAATTTATATCTTAAGGAATTTTTCCATTTCATCTCATTTTTAAAATTTATTTATACAAAGTTTTAAAAATAATATTCATTTGCTATCATAATGTCTGTAGAAGCTGTAGTAATGTCTCTTCTTTTATTCATATTGGCTATCTACATTTTCTTTTTTGTTCATCAGCCTTGCTAGGGATTTGTCAATTTTATTAATCTTTTCAAGGAAGAAATTTTGGCTTTTCTTAATTTTCTTTATTTCCTATTTCATTGATTTCTACTCTTCTTTAAATTATTTTTTCCTTCTACTTACTTTAGGTTTATTTTTCTCCTCTTTTTCTAGTTCTTAAAGTGGAATATTAATTTATTTTAGACTTTTTATTTTCTAATATAAGTATATAATATTAAAAATTTCCTTCCACACATTGCTTTAACTACATCCCACAATTTTTATTTGTTGTATTATTATTAATTAAAAATATTTTCTGATACTTGTTACGATGTCTTCTCTGATTCATGAGTTATTCAGAAATCTGTTTCTTAATTTCCAAATATTTAGGGCTTATTTGGATATCTAAGTAGTAATGCCTTCTAATTTAATTTCATTGTGGTTAAAAATATATATATAAATATAAATATATAAATGTAAATACATAAACATATAAATAAAGGTTTTGAAATTTATTGAGATTTATTTGGCTAAGCATAGGACCTATCTTGCTAACTGTTCCATGCACACTTAGAAACAATGTGTACTTTTTACTTGAGCTTGTTGGTGTTCCATAATAGTAATCAGATCACATTGGTTGATAGTGTTGTTCAAATATTCTATATATAATCAGTGTTCTATCAATTAAAAGAGGTGTCTTAAAATCTCCCATGATAACTGTGGATATGTCTTTTTTGTTTCTTTAGTTTTGTCAGTATTTGCTTCATTTATTTTGAAGTTCTATATTTAGATGCTTACATATTTATAATTTTTATTTCTTCTTGATTAAGTGATCTTTTTATCATTCACTGGTAATACTTGTCTTTCTTTATTGTTATTTTTTTTAAGTTTATTTATTTTTGAGAGAAGGAGAGACAGAGTGCAAACTGGGGAGGGGTAGAGAGAGAGAGAGAGAGAGAGAGAGACAGAATCTGAAGCAGGCTCCAGGCTCCGAGTTGTCTGCACAGAGCCTGACGCGGGGCTCAAACTCATGAACTGTGAGACTATGACCTGAGCTGAAGTAGGACGCTCAACCAACTGAGCCAACCAGGCTCCCTGGTAATACTTGTTTTTAAATGAATTTTGTCTGATATTAACATAGGCCCAACAGTTTGTTATTGTTTTATCACAAAATGTTTTCCATTCCTTTATTTTGAACCTATCTGCTTTTATTTACTGTATCTGTTGTAAAGAAGCATATAGTTTTGTCTTATTGTTTTATGCAATCTCTGCTTTAAAAAAATTTTTTAACGTTTATTTATCTTTGAGAGAGAGACAGAGTGCAAGCAGGGGAAGGGCAGAGAGAGAGGGAGACACAGAATCCGAAGTGGGCTCCAGGCTCTGAGCTGTCAGCACAGATCTCAACACAGAGCTTGAACCCACAAACCATGAGATCATGACCTGAGTTGAAGTCGGATGCTTAGCCAACTGAGCCACCCAGGTGCCCCTCAGTCTCTGCTTTTAAATAGAGAATTTATTGAGGAGGGCACCTGTTGGGATGAGCACTGGGTGTTGTATGGAAACCATTTGACAATAAATTTCATATTAAAAAAACATAAATAAATAGAAAAAATAAATAAATAGAGAATTTGGTCCATTTTCATTTGGTGTAATTAGTTACATATGTATTTAAGTCTATCATTTTCCTACGTGTTTCTCTTTGTACCATCTGTTTTTTTTCTTGTGTTCCTTCTTCCTTGCTTTTTTAAGGTTAATTAAATATTTTTACTATCCCATTATAATTTCCCTAAGTTTTAACTATTCCTTTTTAATCCTTTTTAGCTGTCACTAAGATTACAGCATATATCCTTAACTTATCATAGTCTTTGTAGAGTTAATATTGTACCATTTTGTGTTAAATTTAAGGATTCTGAAACCATGTAACTAAATTTACTATACACCATATTGCATGCTGTTGCCATGTATTTTTTATAATTTCTACAATAAAATGTTATAATTTTTGACACTGAACAGATATTTGTCTTTGAAAGAAATAACAAGAAGGAAAAAGTACTATTTTATATTTACCCACACATCTGCCATTTCCAAAGGTCTTTATTCCTTCCTCTGTATTTGAGTTACCATCTGCTGGCATTTCCTTTAGTTTGAAGAACTTTTAATAGTTCTTGTAGGACTTTTATAGACTTTTAGAAATGCCTTTATTTTGCCTTCATTTTTGAAGGATATTTTTACTGAATATAGAATTTTGGGTTGCTATTTTTTGAAGCGTGTTAAGAATGTTTTCTTCATAGTCTTCTTTCATTGTTCCTGATAAGAATAAGACTTTATTCTTATTGTCATTCCCTGTATATAATACCCATACACTCCCCTGCCATGCCCACCAATGCTTTCAAAAATTTCACTCTATCTTTGATTTTAGCAGTTTGACTGTGGTGTGTAGATGTGGTTTTCTTTATGTTTATACTGCTTGAGGTCCTCCAAGCTTCTTAGGTTTGTAAATTAATGTTTTTTACCCAATTTAGATAAATTTTGGCAACTATTTCTATAGATTTTTTTCTGCTTAATTATCTTTCTTCTCTCCTTCTGGGACTTCCAATTTCACATATTACACCAATCGATATTGTTTCATATGTCCCCAAGGTTCTGTTCATCCTTCAATTTTCTTTCTCCATGTTCTTCAAGTGAGATAAGTTCAAATATTTGTCAACAAGTTTTGCTCTTTAACCTGTTAATCCCATCCAGTAAATTTTTTACTTCTTATATTATACTTTTTGGTTTTACAATTTCCATTGCTTGTATAGCTTCTATGTTTCTACTGAAATTCTAACCTATTCATTCATTATGCCCATTTTTCCTCTCAGTCTTTAAACACATTTATAATAGTTGCTTTAGGTTTTTGTCTTCTAATGCCAACATTTGGATTATCCTGGGATCTATTTCTCTTCAGTACTTTTTCTCTTGACTATGGGTCACATTTTCCTGTTTTTGCGTGTCTACTAACATTTTAATGTTGATATTATGTATGACACATTGTAGAGATTCTGCAGTCTGCTGTCTTTCTGTAGAGAATGTTGATATTTATTATAACAGGCATTTAAATTACTGGCTCATCACCTGCTTTTACGGCGGCTTGATTTTTACATTTCATTGAGTGTCTTTTAGTTTAGTGTGGGGTGAATCTGTTGTCTTTTAATATAGTCTTTACTGCTAAGGCATAGCCTTTTAATAGAAAGGCCAAAATGTTTACCAAGTCTCTCTAACTTGGTGGGAATCATACGCCAACTTTATCTCCATTGAAGGCTGAAATCTCTGTTCAGCCTTCCAAATATTGCTGTCACTGGGCTCCTTGAAGTCTTCTCTATGCATCCACAGTTCTGAGACCATCCAAGGATTTGAGGCAGTTTATGGGCAGATTTAGAGGCTTTTTACTTGTGGCTCCTTCCTTTTCAGTCTTCCTTCCCTCAATTTTCAGCTACTCCACTCTCATCTGACACTTCAGATCAATAGGATAAAGCCTTCTGATTGAGTTCTGGTTGTGCCACACCTCATGGATTGGAGGAGCTCTCAAGGTAAAAAGTCATATACATATAGCTCTAATTTAGTGTAGTTTCCTTTTTTCAAGAGTCAAACCTCTTCATTTTTTGCCTCTTCATTTTCAGTAAACTATAAATAGTGGTTTTTCATATTTTATGCAAAGTTTATCACTGTTGTCCAGAGGAGAATTGGCTAAATAAAAACCACTCTGCCATTACCAGAACCAGAGCTTTCCCACTGTATTTTATACATTCACCTATCACAGAATGTGCCTATAACTGAAAGTGTGAATTTAATTATATGTCTCTCCCACCAGACTTAAATTCTTTAGGGTATGTCCTTAATGTCTATTACAATGTCTGGCACATTGTGCTCAATAAATGTTCATTGAATAAATAAACCTAATAAAACTATAATTTTGATAACCAGAGTCTGGAATGGGCCTACATCTTTAGCAGTTTTCATGTGGAGCTTTGGTTTTCTCAGGTGAGTCACTTAGAGAGGTTCTGAGGATTACAGGAGCAAATTCTTCTCTTTTCGCTAGCCTTTTGCCACTTGTTTATTGTGGTATCAATAATAAAAACTAGTCCTTTGACAATTAGTGCCAGATTATGGATTAGCAAGGTAAATAGGAAATAGTGATACATTATTGCTTATTTTATTTCATTATTTTATTTTTAAAATGCTTAGAATAAACCTCTGAATGAAACAGTAGATGTAGTGGCCATGGCCCTTCTCACTCTTGTAGAAGTGAATAGAGAAAAATAATATTCAGTCTAGCCCAAATAGATTTCCTAGCTCTATGGAACCACAGTGGATTCCAGATGAGGAAAAAAAAAATGAAGAGTATGACCCTAGATGCTATTTGTTCTAATTTGGTGTTGATCAGTGCTTGGCAAGGTGGTGTTTCTGGACTGTCAAAAGAAATGTAAACAGTGGAAATAGTTGTGGGATTTTAGAACCTTTTGTTTGGTGTATCTATTCTACACGGTCATGGCCCTTTCTGCTGTTTCCATGGTGATGTAGCCTTTACTACAAGGTATGTATGAGTTTGGGAGTGGGGATTGACTCCACATCTGGCTCTGTAAGCAGCAAGTGGCCATCCTGCTGTCAAGAGCTAATATTCTAACCTTACTGGTAGCCTTCATAACCCAACCAGGCTTCTTTTTGGAAGGTGAGAGAGGGGATTCTACAATCTTGTTTTCCACAGATGGTTAGCCAGAGAGAGTACTGCTACAGAGAGTTTCACACCTCAGTTTCATTTAACTAGGGGTTTGGCAAAGAACAGGATACTATCTTTCTTTTATCAAAGTTATTTTTATTTTTATTTTTTTATTTATTTATTTTTTAAAAGAACATTTAAAATTTTTTTTTTCAACGTTTATTTATTTTTGGGACAGAGAGAGAGACAGAGCATGAACGGGGGAGGGGCAGAGAGAGAGGGAGACACAGAATCGGAAACAGGCTCCAGGCTCTGAGCCATCAGCCCAGAGCCCGACGCGGGGCTCGAACCCACGGACCGCGAGATCGTGACCTGGCTGAAGTCGGACGCTTAACCGACTGCGCCACCCAGGCGCCCCTATCAAAGTTATTTTTAAAGTAATGTACAGTTCTGGGATTGAGGAGTCTGTTAATTTAAAGCTCTTCCAGTCATAGTGACAGATATACAACTGAAACTAGATTAAATATAAAGTAGATTTATTGTCTCTCATAATTAAGTTTAGTGGTGAACCTTCAGGCACAATCTATTTCCCTATCTCTCACTCTGCTTCTTTGTGCTCAGAAAGCACTCCCCAAAGAGTAGCAAAGATGGCCACTGGCAGCCCCAGCCTCAATTCCATCAATTTAAACCCCTGTAGGAGAAGAACATTTCCTTCTGCATAATTACAACAAAAGTCACAGAAAGGTTTCTCCATGCTCTGGCTATGTTATGTTCCCACCCCTAGAGCTCAGGGGGAGGTGAGACCAGCCCCAATTGACCCCAACGACTAAGAGTTGGTCAAGGAGGGATTCTCAAAGAAAAAGAGGGTCTCTAACCAGAGGAGGCAAAATAGATGCCAGACAGACAAAAACAAAGGGTTTTCATTTTTCATTGGTTTGGTTGTTTCTCCTCAACAAGGAGAAAAACGTTTTAGCATTACATGTAGAAGCAACAGAGGCCAGAATATCTGAGCCATTATTACTCTAGACCTGATGAGGAGAGCAGAAATGGGAAATTAAAGAAGGTAAATAATACAGAATTGGCTAAAACATTGGGACTATATTGAAGAGAGTTGCATTTTGCAGAAAATGATGGTAAACTTTTGGAGGGAGGAGACATGATCAGAAGCAGCTAAAAAAATGGATTATTTAATTGATGTGTTTAATTAAAGTGCTGCAACCACTAGGAGTATTTTTTTTTTATTAGGAAACTGTGTATTAAAATACAGTTCAATGAGTCCAAGGTTGTGGAAGAGAGTTCCCCATTTGCTCTCTTTGTCATGAGAGAAATTCCTTAAGCAGGATGTGGTAAATGGGAATTCAGCACAAGCTAATTGCTGCTATAATTATGCCAAAATAAGTCTGAGACAAGCTCATACATTGTCAAATGCGTAAACACTTTACAAGACACTTTTCCATGCCTCATTTCCTTTTATCTTTGTGAGAATTCTACGGTGTTAGAGATGTTTGAATTTTACAACTATTTCACAGGTGAAGAAATCTGCAGTGTTTCTGGCTTCATCCTCAGCGAAGGATAAAGGTTAACATTGTCCTGGTTAAGGACTCCTAAAAAGGACCCCAGCTAGATTAATGTTACTTTACCAGGATCTAGTGGCCATGGATTCTGCCTATTTAAGGATGCTGAAAGGTCTCTCAGATGTTCGTGTGTAAGCAGGACAGCAGCTAATGGTCCCAGAGCAGGTTTCAAACACTCCCATTTTTGTTCACACTGAGTTCTGTAGCTCCAAAGAGAAATGGGTTTCCTGGTCCTGAAGCTCCTTTTAAAAATGATCTCAGTAGTGAAGATTTTTGTAAGTCCAGGACTGAAAGAGCTGAGAAAATCTTTTAGACTTTATACCATTTGCTTTTCTCTAGGTGTGGGGTGACAAGGTCCTGACTGACATTTTAGAATTTGGGTGTCTGGTATATATTTGCATTGTTTCAATAGGTGGCAGCATGTCCTCTCCTTTAAAAGGTATATTTTTTAAAGGGCAACCTCAGCAAAAATCTTCTTTTGGGAAAGGAAGAGGCACTAATAATATAGGCAAATAATAAATTTTCCCTTTGACCCACCAAGAATATACTGCTCATGGTCACAACTCAAGTCATTCAACAGGTTTTGATCCCACCATAATATCTTTAGAACACACATTGAAGCATGACATTGCTACTTTGAATTCTAATGCTATTTGGTTCTCCCCTCATCAGTGAGTGACTTAGCATACTGGAGAAACTCTGCCAGACAACACTTCCCCACCCACCATTTTGTGGATGATTTTGTTTCCATCCTGGCCACACTGTTCCCTTCTGCACTCTCTTCAGAATGACCAGCTCCAAACAATTTTCTCTTTGTAAGATCAATTTATCTATCAACATATATAAATGTTTTAATTTCATTCACAATGGCATTTCTCCTAAAAGACCATCCAAGAAATGGTTGGTTCCAAGTCTAAACAAACAAACAAACAACAAACAAATAAAGGGAGACTTACTAGAAGCTTGGAATTCATCAACTGCCCTATATTCTAAGAATATGAATATCTTATTTTCTCAGGGAAAATATCTTCTGTTTGCAGCATGGGAATGATGGCTGCCCTTGGGTAGGGAGTGAAAATGAAGGGCAGTGGTTCCTCATGGTGTTCAGGACTTGGGGTGCACATCATTGGTATCATATTCTTGCCCTAGACAACTCACTCTTTGTGCTGCAAATACATTTCTTTCCAAAACTGGGCTCCTTTAGGTTAAGTGGGCCCTTAAAATTAAATTGTGGCCCCTAAAAGCATAAGAGACTGTTAAAAACTGAGAACAAACTGAGGGTTGATGGGGGGTGGGAGGGAGGGGAGGGTGGGTGATGGGTATTGAGGAGGGCACCTTTTGGGATGAGCACTGGGTGTTGTATGGAAACCAATTTGACAATAAATTTCAAAAAATAAAATAAAAATAAATTGTGGCCCCTAAAAGGGAACAACCTATATAAAATATATACCTAATAAATATAACATAATTCTATATAATTCTATATGAACAAATACATCCCAACATTCTTAAAACTGCCTCTGTTTTAATAATAAAATTAATCCTTGCCCTAACCCTTTTTCTTACCTTAGAAAATAAACTTCTAAAAGAAAAAAAAATTACTCTTACTGTAGTAGACAGAGTTGGTGCCTGCCCAGATACTCTTGGATCCTTTCCATCAGCTCTATGTATGCATCCTATCTGTGTGCTTTGATGGTAGCTCCAACTTGGGACACTCAGAAGATGGCCATTGGGCACTGGAGCGGCCTCACCTCTGTCCTGAAGTTCCACAGACAAAAAGAGTAATTGTGGAATACAAGAGCCCAGTTCCTGTGTCTCTAGGCAGAACTAACAACTTTGGTGTAATTTAGGCTGCAGGGCACCTTGCAGGATCAGGTAGGATCTGAGACTTCACTTGAATTTACTCCCAGGCCTGGATTTCCCCCTTCCCAACCCTGCCTTCCACACTCATTTCCTAGTTTCTCTGGGAGCATTTCCTTAGTAAGCCACTTGTACCACAATCCTTGATTTAGGCTCTACTTCTGGGAAAACCTGACCACTGACCAAGGATATTTATGTTTTGTCTTCTCTTTTCTCCTCTTCTCTCTCTTCTTTTGTAAGTTATATTTGGGATATTGCTTGAATTAAGATTATAGAGGAAAAACACAGCAACACAAACTTTTCTTCTCCAAATTGAAATCTTTCAACCTAATAGGAAGATTGTAACATAATTAGAGCCAATCTAAAAACATAATTTTTAAAATGTGATTTTTGACTGAGGTACCACAACCTAGAGTCTTCTTTTGTGGCAAGTGCTGTTTCTCCTTCCTCCCTAACTGCCTGCCTTCCTTCCTTCCTTCCTTCCTTCCTTCCTTCCTTCCTCCCTCTTTCCCTCCCTCCCTGTTATCACTTAGCCAACTGTTTCTCTCTCCATAGCCTTCTGCAAGTTTTTTTATTTCTATAAGTGCCATGTATTGTTAATGTGACAGAATTTTTCTAAAATACCTTTTCTATCAATTATTTTTAATAATTGAATTTTAATTTTATTGAATTATGACATACGTAGAGAAAATGGTATAAATCATAAGTGTACAACTCAATAAATACCTCCCCCTGGGACAAGAAATATAACATTATTAGTACCCCAGAAGTCCCCCTTTATATTCTCTCTCAGGTACTGTTTCATTCTCCTCTCCAAGGATTACCACCATTGACTTTCTAATACTATTAGTTTTGCTTGTTTTGGAGCTTTATATAAATGGAATCATAAAATCTGTATTTTGTGTTTAGCATCTTTTGTTAAAATTGTGTTTCTGAGATTCAGGCATGTAACTACTATCATTTTCTTACTGCTGTGTTGAATCTTTTTATAGGATTATTACATAATCTATTATTCCTCTTTTAAACAAATAATTAATCCTATTTAAAATATCTCCAAGGGGAGCCTAGGGGACTCAATCGGTTAAATGTCCAACTTCTTTTCAGGTCATGATCTTGCAGTTCGAGCCCCGCCTTGGGCTCTGTGCTGACAACTCAGAACCTAGAGCCTGCTTCAGATTCTGTGCCTCCTTCTCTCCCCTCCCTGACTCAAGCTCTGTCTCTCTCTCTCTCTAAAAAATAAGTAAACATTAAAAAAAAATTGGGGTGCCAAATTTGGGGTGCCTGCATGGCTCAGTTGGTTAAGCATCTGACTTTGGCTCAGGTTATGATCTCACCATTTGTGAGTTCAAGCCCCGTGTCAGGCTCTGTGCTGACAGCTCAAAGCCTGGAGTCTGCTTCACATTCTGTGTCTCCCTCTCTCTTTCTCTCTCTGCCCCTTCCTTACTTGCACTCTGCCTCTGTCTCTCTCTCTCAAAAATAAATTAAAACATTTAAAAAATTATAAAAAAATTTTAATATCTCCAAAATTATCTTTCTGCTATAAAGAGAAAGCACATCTTTTGGGTGCTATCTTTGCTGTTAGGGCCTCAGAGAGAATTAAATTGTTGCAAAGGGTAATGATCTAGAAAAAGTACATAAATGTACTCATAATTCTGTAGTATATATCATCTCTATCTCCTGGCCATAATATGTCAACATTGCTTTGAATCGTTCAGTGGTTCTCAGCCCTGACTATATACTAGAATCACCTGGAGAGTTTTAAAAATATTAATTACCAGGCCCTCAGACATTTTGATTTTATTTTAATTAAATACGAAGTAGTATTTTTTTATTTTTTTAACATTTATTCATTTTTAAGAGACAGAGGGAGACAGAGCATGAGTTGGGGAGGTCAGAGAGAGAGGGAGACACAGAATCTGAAGCAGGCTCCAGGCTCTGAGCTGTCAGGACAGAGCCCGACACAGGGCTCAAACTCACAAGCTGTGAGATCATGACCTGAGTTGAAGTTGGACGCTCAACCAACTGAGCCACCCAGACACACACCCCCCCCCCCCCAGTAATATTTTTTATAAGCTCTCCAGATGACTATATGCATGCCAGAGCTGAGAACCACTTGCCATCTTATAGACACTTGTTAGATGATTCATTTGAACTAAAGTCCATTTCAACACTGTACCTCAAAGAGTTCTCTCTCAAAATTTTTATCATCATGTGATTTCTTCTCACCTTTATATTATTCCTCATTTAAGCTCACTGGAAGTAACAAAAAATTCCATTGGATGTAGGTTTTCATTCTAGCTAAAACTATTCTCCTCATCTGCCCCACACATGCCCCCCAACCATCCCCCTTTCTCTGCTTGTCTTTCTCCAGAGCACTTTATCATCTCATTCAGGATGAATGAATAAAGGAAAAATTTTAAAAAGTGAGAAAAATAAGATAATTTGTAAAACACATGGAAACTTTCTTGAAAATAATATTTTATTATGAATGAAGGTAGAAAAAGACATTTTTAGAGACTCCAAAGTCGTTGTATGGATATTTTAATTTTCTATTTTTATAAAAGGAGAAGTGCTATCACTTGAAAAATATAGAAGAGGTGTAGTTACATCTGATAAGAGGATGGGAGTAAATTTGCAGAAGATACAAAATACCTGGAGATCAGGGAGAAGCTATAAGGGAAAAAATTCAATAGTACACAACTTGCATAATAAAGAAAAGGCGAACTATATGTTGGGAAAACCCTGTGGCATAACTCCAATGCCAGCTATCCTAGAATCCATCAATTCTTTCTACAAATTTTTCGTGATTTCTATGATCAAGGCATTGTTTTGGGTGCCAGTTATATAGCAGTGAACAAAACCAACAAAAATCTCTGCCCACATTGAGCGTACACTCTGGTGGGGGACAGAGACAATAAACACATAAATTATCAAAATGTATATGTTGAGGATGGTAAGTGCTATGGAGAAAAATAAAGCAGCGGTGTTTGGGGAAGTTGCAATTTAAAAGAGGATGGTAGTCCTCTTTTTTTTTTAACGTTTCTTTATTTTTGAAAGAAAGGGTGAGCAAGCATGAGCAGGGGAGGGGCAGAGACAGGGAGACAGAATCTGAAGGTGAAGCAGGCTCTGCATGGTGAGCACAGAGCCAAATGGAGGGCTCCAACTCAAACTCACAACCCATGACCTGAGCTGAAATACAGAGTTGGCCACTTAACCGACTAAGCCACCCAGGTGCCCCTGGTAGTCCTCTTTTAAAAGAGATGATAGAGAAGACCTGATAGTCAGAGAAGACCTGGTTAAGCAGGGACATGAAGGAGGGGAAAGAATGGACTATGTGGACATTGGCAGGAGACCATTCCAATCAAAAGAAACAGAAACTGCAAATGCCACGGGTGGGAGTGTTCCTAGAGTGCTGGAGACAGGGAAGAGTGTCAGTGTGGCTTGAGTTGAGTAAGAAGAATGAAAGTGAGGTTAGAGAAGTAGAAGGAACATAATGACCATGTAGCCCTTGTTGTAGGACTCAGGCTTTCTGAATGAGGTGGGAGCCATTGGAAGGTTTTAAGCTAAGGGGTGACATACTCTGGTGTTTTAAAAGATTATTAAGGTTGCTTGTTGCAAATAAAGTTTGGTGAGGGGCAAGAACAAAATCAGGAAAACAATTTAGGAAAATATTACAATTATCTAAGTGAAAAATGGTGGTGGAGTCAAATAAAGTGGAAGCTGGAGATGGCGACAGGTGATTGTCTTCTAGAGTTATTTTGAAAACAGAGTTGACAGGCTTTGATGATAATTGGATTCAATGGGTAAGAGAAAGAGATGTCAAGGAAAACTTCAATGCATATCAAGGAAAGTTTTAGTGCATAATTATGTATTTTGTATTTGGTCTGACTCAATTTTTGAACATTGTTTTCTACTATATGTTATGTGCTATATATAAGGCACTGTGCAGGCAAGATGCACTTCCTTCTACCAAAGAGGCTTATGTTCTGGAAAGGGAAACAGATGTATTGGTCAATAAATGTGTATATACCACATTAAAACTAATAACCAGAGTATGCTCAAGTTCTAAAAGTGAGAAGAGATTAATACTGTCACAGAGATGGAATGAGATGGTGATGGAAATACTTCTGGAGGAAGTGATAACTAAGTTGAGTACTGACAGATGCCTGAGGGTTTTTCTGGATGTTGAGGAGAGGGTGGAGGAGTAATATTCCACTGCAAGTACAAAGACACAGAGGCATGAAACAGCATGGTGTGTCGGAACTAGAAGCAGACGTGAATCGCTGGAATGTGAAGTTCAAGGTGAGAAGAGGCTGGGAGTGGAGTGGAGCAGATGATAAAGGGTCTTACATGCCCAGCTTCAGGCCTCAGCTTTATTCTAAAGAAGAACCAGTGAAAGGCTTTAAATAAGGGAAAATCATTATCTAATTTACATTTGATCAGATATAATTCTGGTGACCATGCAGAGATAGATTGGAGAGAAGAGAAGGCAAGAGACCAGAAACCCAATCAAAAGTTATTGTAACCATTGCTGAGAGCCTGCATTAAAATGATGACAGAGTGAATGGAAAAGAAAGGATGTACTTAAGAGATACAAATAGCAAGGCCCGTGGCCAATTGGTTATAGTGAATGAGAGAGAAGGCAGAGTCAGGGAGGCTGGAGATGCATTCCCATTAATTAAGATTAGGGAATACTGGAAAGTAGAGGAGGTCATGGAAGTGGGAAACAGTGACAAGATCAGTTTTGGCATGTTGAGATGAAGGGCCTGGAAGATAAAGATGGAAATCTTCAGGGAGAAATTGGATTTAGGGGTCTGGGAATTAACAGAGAGGTATGGCCTTTATCTGTAGATTTGTGGGTAAACAACATACAAGGGCATGTTTAAAACACCAAGAATCTATTGGACTATCGAAGGAAAAGTTTAAAGTGAAAAGGTGGCCAGGACAGAATCCTCAGGGATATCAACTTCTAAAGGGAGGACACAGGAAAGCAAACCAACAACTGAGATGGGGAATGTGTGGTAAGAGAGGTAAGACAAGAAAGAACCTGGAGAAGGAGGACCCTCCAAAGTCAAAGAAGAAAAGAGAGTTATTAAAGGTAGCAAAAGCCATGATAAGATCAAGTAAGATAAGGACTTAAACATATTTGTGAGTTGGGTAATTTGAAGGTATTTTGATCAAAGAAAGGGCATTTTAATACACAGATAGGGTGTAGGATGGGTAGAAATCAGATTATAGTGGTTTGATGTATGGATAGAAGTTGAGGGAGTAGAGACACATGTAGAGACTATTCTTTGTTTTCTTTTCTTTTCTTTTTTCTTTTCTTTTCTTTATTTTGAGAGAGAGAGAGAGAGAGAGTGAACAGATGTGGTAGAAGTAAGGCAGTTTAAGAATTAAGAGACTAGCAGATGATGGCTTTATATATATAAGGATTTCATACTGAAAATAGTTCCAAGGCAATAAACTCTGACACATGGCCATGGGAATGGGCCACCTGCAGGTGTTTGAAACTGAGGTAGTCAATGTTCTGGCAAGTGGCAGTGTTGGCGGAATCCTCCTTGTGGGCACTGAAGTTACTCAAGATGATGGCAGAAGTTGAATTCAAGGGAAAGAGTATGCCTAACTCCTCTGTAAAGATGGAGGAGAGAACAGATGACAATCACCAATAACAAATAAAGGTACAGAAAAGCTAAATGGGATAAATGTCAAAGCAGGAAAGAGTTTTACACAAGAGTGTACATGTAATGGGCATTGGCAAGGATATCTTCAACTCCTTCAGAACCTGCCATACACTTGGGAGAGCTGCAAAAGGACGTGATATCCTTGAGGTGGAGACAGGAAGTGGAAGGTTCCATTTCAGTGAAAGTATGTAAGGAGAAAAGACTGTCTTAGCAATATACATATAAAAACAATATGCTCCCAGAAACTGAGGATCATCTTTTATTTTCTGCTAAGACTATTGAAATAAGGGTTTCCAGGGAATCACAAAAACAGTTGTACTGACTGGGAAGTATTTAATATGATCAAGTCTTAAATAAGAAGCCATGAACATAAACATTTAAAACCAAATATATAATAAATAATTATTAAGTTATAAAGTACATAGTTTGTATTAAAACTAAATTCTCAGATGCAAGTGTAAATACAACAGAGCAATAATATAGAATAATAATGCTACAATTTTATACAAGTGTCAAAGAAGACACTTTCAGCTACAGTAGTAAAAATCATGATTAATTTTCCCTGAACTTCCATGACCTACTGCAATGTTTTTCTCCTTTTTTTTTTCTTTCTTCCTTCCTTTTTTGGGGGGGAGAGGGGAACATTTTCTTTGTTCCTGCAGTGAGTGTTGCTACAAATGCTATTGAATAAGGTTGTTCAACTGAACATCAGATTTAGTGAAAGTTTTACTCAGAGTATGGTTAGATGTTCCTGTAAGAGTATCCAGAACATCCAGAACTTTAGACATTCATAGACACAAAAAGCTCTAAAAAAGGTAGAATTGACTTTAGAGATTCAGTCCAACATCCTCATTCTACAGATAGGGAAATGGAAACCCCCCAAATTTAAGCAAGTGACCATGATTTCACAGCCAGCAAGATTTTAGGCCTCCTGTATCACCATCTGTAGGTGAACAGTAATGTTCGTAGGTAAGCCTCTATCTCTTTTGAGGGCTGCTTAAGTCTTGAACACAGAGCAGTGAAGATGGAGCTGTTCATGTCTTACTTCTTCATCTTGTTTATTTCAATGCAGTGCTTTTCTTGGAGTGTTGCTAGGATCTTTACCTGAGTCTTTAAACTCAGTTTAGTGAAGGCTCTTAACCAACACCCCGTTAAATTATTTTTACTCTTAAGGTAGAATCTCTGGTCAAAGGATTAGAACAGAGATTTTAACAGTAAACACACCAAAATAAATATATTATTTTAAATATAAAATCACAGTGTCAAAGAAGTCACCAACTATAAAGCCAAAAACAAGAAATACAGACTTCATCCTTCCCTAGGCAACTTTGTGGCTGCTTTCTGCTTTTATCCCAATAATGTGGGCTGGCACCATTTGACACATAGGTAGGCTCTACATGCATGTTATCATCATTATTGTTTACATGATCCCTTTGTGATAACATTTTAAAATTTTAAGGTAGAATACCGTGTTTTCGATAACACATTTCATTGAGATTTGATGAAATAATTGACAGCTAATATATCTTTTAGAACTATAAATTTATCTGTACTTAAAAAAAATACTTCTAAGTAGATAATTTTTCTTCTCAGAACATACAGTATTTCCCATCCCACATCCTCTTGCACGTTCACAGCCATTTTAACAACAAGAGATTCTCAAATAGCTTATGACATTCTAGCAAAAATTTTATTTTCCTAGAGTTTTTAATTTCATATTTAAATAAACTCTGCTGGAGTTGATAAGAAATGGCAGTTAGAACAGGTTGCTTACTTTTACTATCCATGGTTGAAAGATTGGAATGTTTATGCAAAAGTCTGTTTTCTATTAGGACAGAAGTCTTGGCCTCTTGATTTGTCTCCTTATTTTGATTTGATACAAGTGATTGAATTTGCCTTATGCAAAGCATGCAAGCACAAAGTGTCTGTCACATTCAAAAGAAGAAAGAAAAGAAAGGAAGAAAGGTGACAGACATTTGGAGTTACTAGCTCGCTCCCATGTAATCATTATAACAATTTGAGAAGAGAGCTACAAGACTTTGCTTAAAATGCATTTTGTTCCAGAATACCACCTGAATATGTCCCTCTATACGTTTTAATTGCCATTTCCACAAGCTTAAAATGTTAGCTTATAAGGGGACTTGAACTGGGGAAGGTATGTTAAAACGACTTAAAGAAAAAAGACTACAAGAGTGTATTCCATAAATACATTCATATCTATAGTATTTAAATATTTTTGATAAATCCCAATAAAGAAATAAGACCTTTTTCTGTAGCCATCTAGTAAAGCTATCTCCTGGCACATAAATAAACTATATATTTATATGTTAGATATTCTGAGATAAAAAATAAACTCTTCAGATATACATTTTTAAACACTCAGTTTCCATTTCCTTAAGAGAATAAAGACCAACATTTCATCTTGACCCTATGCTTCTATATTTCTCATCTTGAATGAAGGTATATAACTTTTAAATTAATGATCATCAGACACCTCATTCCTGTGCTAATCAAGGTCAAGGTTAATACAAGACCACTAAATTCCCAAACCATGTTTTTGGTTAAAAATTTTAAGCTTAAAAAAAAAATTTAAGCTTCTCTCTCCATCAAGGAATGCCATATTTGGGCACTAATATAAAGTAAAAATTTTAGAAACCATAGAAATCCATAACATAGGAAATCAGACTTAATTGAGTAGACAGCTTTTTCAAGTTGACCAGATACAGAGCATGTGGATCAAACTGAAGAACTGTATAGTAACTGGGGGGAAATAATCCTGACTTGAAATACTGATCTGAGTCTTTTTCCCCATCACCAATATGTTGTACTCCTCCATTTAGAATACCAAGAAGTGAGTTTCACTACTGTGTTAGAGTATGTAATATAGTGTCCAGCTTCAAGTTAGATCCTCAGGAACCTTCATATCTCATTTGTTCTAGGAGAGATGCTGATGAATCATCTGTGGAAATAGTATACCATGAGTAACATAAATGTAAGAATAAATCTGGATAGATAAATATGAAGTAGAAAATTAAATACAATTTCAGTTGCATACCTTTTGGATAAGTGATTTCAATCTTTCTAGGAATTCTTTCGGTGATGTTTTCTCATAAGAATCACATGAGGGGCATGTCTAGAAATCAACAAAAAAGTTCAACATTTTTCCCATTTAATAAAATGTTCAGTTAAAATATATTTTTTCCAATTAGAGATATAAACCGTGTTCACTGAAAAAAATTTTGAGATGTGCATAAAATTGTTCAAGAAATAACAATGGGAAAAAATCACTTGTAATCCCCATCCTCAGAGATAACCACTGCAATCTTTTGATGCATATCCTCCCAGCAATGTTTTTTTTCTTTGCATTTATGTTATTTACACTGGTTGGTAATTAGCTTTATTTACACTCAACATATACAAGCATTTCCTACCTGTTAAATATTCTTCAAAAATATATGTAATTGTTGCTCTGTATTCCAACGTACCATCAAACTGTTACTATTTTTGGGCACATAGATTGTTCTAACTTTTCACTATTGCATACAATGCAAGAACATTTCTGAATAATTTTTATATAGATCTTTATTTAAAATTTCTAGAAGTACAATTACTAAATTAAAGGAATAAAAATTTTTGTCTTGCTGTATATTGTAAAAAAGTTCCACCTGTATTCATGCAGAGCATTCGTACTATTATTGAGTACTGTTAAAATTTTTTTTGGAAAAAAGTAGGATTTCCTTAGCTTCCATTTATTTGATTATAGGAAGATTGAGCAATTTTTCTTATGTGTCTTGCCTGCTTGTATTTCTTTTTTTTTTTTAATTCTGGGATTTTCTTCTTTATCCTTATTCCTTTTGAGAACAAAAACACCAGGCCATTGCTTGGTATACAACGTCTCCAAGCCCATTTGATGTTGTAGTGGGAGCCTTTGACTGAAAGGTAGGAGATGTAAGTTCTAGTTTTCATTCTGCAACTTAGTATTTGCAGGGCTTGGACAAGTCACTTAATGAGGTCTCATTTTCCCATCTACCAAAAAAGGTGCTTAATTAGATAAAAGCTCAGTGCCCGCACTGCCATTTCATAAGTCTTTGCTATTGGGTTTCAAATGCTCCTTTCTTTCTGAGGAAAGTTTTAGAGGGATACTTTTTACAATGAAACCTGGCTAAGAAATCAAAGGAAATAAAAATCATTTTGATAATGTCATTAAGGTTTCATTTGAATCATATGTGAAATTCCTTAGAAGAGAGAGAACTGATTCAAAAAAATATTTTGGAGAAATTTATCTTATGTGTTATTCCACTGGTTTTGATTAATTCTTGAATTAGTGATGACAGTATCAGCATTGCTTATGAGTTGGCATAGGAAGAAATATACAAGAGGGTCTCAGGGCCTCCTAGGGACTATTAAAATTCTCCAGCCAAATAATGAGATCTGTCCTATTTAAATATAGTGCTGACTCTGTGATTATATAGGACAATAATATTCTTTAAGAGAAGAAGGCAATCGCTTCTCGGCCTTTTGGCTAAGATCAAGTGTAGTATCTGTTCTTATCAGTTTAAGAGAAGAAGGCAAAATATGAGATTTTTCTTGGTCTCCTGTAGGCTGTCTCTTTTCTTATAGGAAAACTAGGCCCTAGCTCCTGTTAATAAGAATACAAGTTATATGTGACCATATGATGAAAGAAAAATACTTAACTCCTAAGTCACAATTAGATTTCCTGCCAAGTGACTTCCTCACCTTGAGAGGCTATTTTAACTTCTTCCAGCTACCAGAGACTGTTAGCAAATTCTTAACAGGATTTCTGGGCACTTTTGAGTCTGTGGATTTGGAAGAGGTGACTTCACTTCTCAAAATACGCCATAAAAGACAGCGTGTAACTGGAAGGAAGGCACTGGAATCTCTGGCTACAAATGTGTGTATAAGTGCGTTATGTACCGTAAGAGATGTAGTTACTAAGTACAAATAAGAGAGATGACAAATGACAGTCTTACGGGTCTGTGTTTCTGTCTTCTGCCTGCGTTTGTGGGAGGTAGTTTCCTCTTCAGCTGTTTAGTTAATATGCTGATTATCTGTTCATTGCCTCCTGTATTTGCTGCCTTTAGTTGGACCTTCTGAAAACATGAAAAAGCTGACCGTTCGCAGTGTCTCTGAAAAAGAAATAATTTATATATATGTAAACAAAACAAAAGTTATTCAGAAAGTAAATGACCTTCCCAGTCCTCTTTTTCTACTTCTACTACAGCATATTAGATCACATTTATTTCAGCAGATTGTGAGGAAGGAGTTCATGCCCTATGCATTTGGGCTCATTAGAAGGAGGCACCTGCAATGTAAAATTTCATCCCGTACTAGGGAAGAGACAACATTTCCCTCCCTACAGGCAAAAGGAGGGATCCTAGCTTTTCCATTTCTAATGCCATTTTGAGGTCTGGGTAGTAGACAGGATCTTCTAAATTTTCTAAATTTTCTATAAGTTACACTATGACTGGTTGCAGCTTTGGGTGAGATACGCTGTAATCTGATTAGCAATCTTTTTTATTTGATTTTTGTTTGTTTCTCTCTACAATGTTCATGGAAGCATCTAACAGTGACATGTCTCGAGCAACATCTTACCTTACACAACACCTGGCATCCTGTCTTATTGCTAGTCAGTGCTCAATAACTACGTGTGGAGTCAACAAACGAAGTAAATGAGTTAATGCCCCTACTTTGGGTGAAGGAAGTGGCTATCTACCTCTGATGGCATATTCTACATCTAAGAGTCCATACACCTGTGACAGACTACACATGACTCTTCTAAAATGCTATTCACACTCTTAGGTCACTTAGGGTAGGATTCTGCCTGAACTACCTAGTCAAGGAACAGAATTTGAGACTTGTGCAACCAATGGGACGGAGGACTGTTCCTTAGAAACTAAGGATGGTGTCTCAAAGAATGAAGAAGAGGGCGGAACAAAGACCAAAACCTTGTCTCTTGGTTTAGTCAAATAACTAGAGAGTAGTAACTCAAAAACCGTAGAAATCAAACTGAAAATAAAATGGAATATATCGAAAGAACAAAACTTAAATTGACTTATTAAAAACATTTTAATGCTGATCTAAAAACTTGTATCCAAGTTTCTTTTTTCTTTCAGCCAATGTGTGTATATCATGCTATTCTATCCACACCCCACCCCACCCCAGTAGTCGCATCCCTATCTCACTAATGTGTATGGAAGACACAGCCATATGAAACCAGGAACCTTAATTTCTCTCAGTTCCTACAAGGGCAGTTCCACATATAACAAAATTATCTGAGTCTTCTCATGGACAATCAGCTGAAAATAGCATCTGGCCTGCTTTGCATTTTCCAACCCATATGCTTACCCAATATGAATGTTGATTAATAACATGCATCATTAAGACACAAGCCTGTCAGGCTTACTTTGCATACATAGCCACAAGCTGAGAACCAGCTTATCTAGTTTCCTTCTATCAGAACAGTTTGCCTCTCTCATAAGGGCAAGGTAATATCCTTTCCATATGTTTGCCAAAATGCTTATTTAATAGAAACTATTTATAAATGTTAATTATAGCACTTTTTTTTCCTTGAAAACCACATGCTCATGTTTGTTGAAGTTTTTTCTTTTCTCTTCTTTTTGACCACAACCGGCTTAACTTACTGGAAAAAAATAATATTCATATTTAAAGAGGTAAATTTTCCAGCTGAAACTGAAAACACTAACTGCTTCATCCGTGATGATCTGAGAAACCAGCATTTCTCACAGAAGCCCATTTTGCTGAGTTAACATTTACATGGGTATGTTGAAAGAAAGTTACGTTCCAAAGAAGTATAGGGGCCCTACCGAATGAACTCCCTTGGTATTGCCAGGAATGGTCAAGATCAGTAATGAAAGAGCTTATGCCTGAGAAAGCTTTTCTGAAAGCCTCTGGATGGCGTCTGGACACTGACAGGCTGCACTGTCTCATGCCCTTCCTTGTTTACCTGTGTCAGTAGGCGGTGGTATGTTGCTCAGTGCTTTCTGCAAGCAGCAGAGCTGTCCCCAGCCATGTACAGTCCAGGACAAGTAACTGCTGCATTGGGCTTCAGACACACACCAAAGGCAGCCTCAGAGAGGAAAAGAAGTGGAGAAGCTATCCTGACAACTGCCTTACAGATGCACTGGGAAGGGGAGTGGAGATATTAACCTTGCTTCAGGCAGCCATGGATGGCCTGTCACTCCTGGTCTTTACAGAATGAACCCAAACTCATGTGTAGAACCACCATCTGGGAGCATAACAATTATTTTCCTTTGCTATGCCTTGGTGGCAGCAAACTATGAGGGCAAGGCTTTGATTCCTTCATCCTTCAACACATGATAAAATGAGGAGTTGTGTGTCCTATATTATTGCAAAATAGAAGGAGCAGTACGGAAGTCAAAAAAGCAAGAGTAACAAACAGAGAACAGTCAACTGCTGCTTTTGCAAGGAAGCACGCTTGGCTTTGTTGTTTTGCAGCTGAATATTTGAAAATATTTGCCTCCTTATAGCTTATTTTTAACCTACTTTTCCCCCTCACAGAAAGGCCTGACCACTCACACTAGGAAGTCTTGGGCAAGATACCTTTGTCCCAAAGGCAAACTAGGTTTATATCAGGGTTTCTCAATAGCAATACAATTGACATTTTGGGCTAGATAATTCTTTGTTGTTAGGACTGTCCTGTGCATTCTAGAATGCTTACTAGCATCTCTGACAAGTAGAAAGCACTCCCCTACACACAACTGTGACAACCCAAAATTTCTCCAGACAATGTCAGATGTTGTCAGGAGGGCAAAGTCATTACCAGTTGAAGATCACTGGTTATATAATTATAAGAAAGAGAACAATGCCTGGCAAGGCCAATAAGGGATCTGAGATAATCGCAAAGTATCAACATTTACATGCAACATGCAAATAAATTTATTTTCCTTATTTTTAAATCTCTTATGGGCCCTGCTTTGATGCTAGCCCTGAAAAACTTGACATAATGCTACTGTGGCCTTGAATTATTTTCTTCCTAAGTTTGCCTGCCAGCATAGCTTAAAGATCTTTGCTATACCATTACTCACTTGTATCATAGCAAGCATTGTTTGATAAGATTGTCAGATAGATACACTGTCACTGAGATGAAATCTTCTCATTATGATGTAAGGTAAAAAGCCTCTATCTTTAACAAAGCATAGATATTTAATGAAGGAAGTACCCGTTGGATCAACTCAAGTTAGAAAATGGGAAATCTTTCTTATTTCTTATTCTGCAAGTTATACAGGGTTAGTCCAAAAGGACTCTAACCACAGCAGTTAAACAAAATGCGTGAGATGCTGAAAATGTATGTTTTGATAATTAGGTCATCAATTAAGAAATATTCTCACTTATTAGAAAAGGCTTTCCAATAAGCTGAATGTGCTGCTTTCATTTTAGATGCTGCTTATTAGAAAAAGACCTAGTAAATGAGAGTGGTTAGGTTCAGAGCTAGAGAGTGAATTTTAGAGAAAAGCAATGGTTGTGACTCATTCACTTTCTAAACTTTTACACATAGTCATTTACGATAATTGTTTTCTTTGCAATGTATCTTCATATGTCTCCTCCTCTGTAGTGTCCTAATTACTGGTAGCACTTTTATAGTTATTCTAATTTATGCAGTTAAAGGTCTGAGACAATGAAAACATTTCCCCAGTTGCATTTTTATCCTCAGGGTACCAGATGTGAAGACTAGAACGAAGTTACTAAGGAAAAGACCAGCACGCAGCCCTCTTGAACTATGTGCTAGGTCTTTTCTTCCTCGGACCTAAGGGATTTAAATGGCTTAAGAGAATGGGATGAGTTTTTGAAAAAAGTCCTTTTGAAAGACCTCTCCAAAGGCCAAAGACAAGACTCACTGAGGCCAAGGTATATGGGAATTATATTCTAAAGGACAGCCTTGACTTCCATACTACCATTCTTCTATGCTGTTCCTGTAATTTGTTCTTTCTTCTTTCTCTCTTCCTTCCTTCCTTTCTTTTCTTTCTTTCTTGTTATTAAAAGGTGCATTCTGCTTCTTCCGGTGTGTGTCTATATTTCTTAGGTAGGTTTGCAAAGGAGGGCTCAAGAACTGTCATTCTACAAGGGCTCTTAAAATCTAATTAGTTGGTCATTATTCAGGAACTGATCATAGAATAGATTTATTTTCTAGTTTTGTTAGTCTGTCTCAATAGTGCTACTTGGAAGGACTCTTAGAGGTATTTGGAGATAAAAATATATTTTATAAGTTATGTGGTGTTTTTATGATTGGCTTGCTGGTAAATCAATGAATATTTGACCAAAATAGGAATAACTATTTTACCAACTATTAAACCCCCTAATTCATGGAAATTAAGTATATTCCTAGATAATTATGTTAATGGCTTTCTTAATTGGATTTAAAAACTTGTGTCACAAATATTATCACAAATAAATTCAACTGGTCTTACCTTTACGTCTTCTGGAGCTGGCAGAGGTTCAGGTTCCTAGAGCAAAAGAAAATTAGTTCTGGGTTATTTTTATAAGTCAAAAAGCACCTTTTATATTAATTGAAGAATAATATTTAAATTTTGTTGTGATAAGTATGGCCTTACCAAATAATTCACATAATTTTGCAGCTGATCAACAATATCTATAAGTTGACGCATTCTAATCAAGAGGAGATCCTTCTCTTGGAAGCTTGACTTATGGGCTATTGTCCCCAAGAAGATGACCATCAGGCAGATGACTATCTTCTCCATGTTGCCAGCACTGGATCTCATAAGTGCCAGTAGAGTAAGACCTTGGTCTCAGTTTTCACTGCAGTTTGACTGTGAACAGGTTGTCAGTAAAGCTACCTATTTATTCATCCTTCAGGGAGAGGTAAAGCCCTCCCATTGCAGCCTGGAAATCTTTGTAAAATGGATGAATGTGAGTAACTCTTTTTTCTTTTCCACTGGCTAGGTATACGTGTGCATGTGCTAATGCGTGGGGGGCAGGGATTGATGGAGTCAACGAAATGTGCCCCATCTGCATCTTAGACAGGAAAAAGAGAAATGGGTGAATTCCAATTTTCAGCATGAATCAAGAAGTGTGCATGGTAAACAGTAGGTACTACAAAACTTCAAAGAAGTAAACAAAAACACTTTGATCTCTCTTTCTCTGCCTCCCCTAGCATCTTACCTGTTCCCTCTAACAGTCATAAGGGCACTTCAATAATGAGTAAAGTGGCAACATGTGCTTTCTTGCAGGACTTTTTCTTATAGTAATAACTATGTCTTTTGACTGAAATCATCCAGTATTCCATCGTAAAGGTAGGAGGGGAGCTACATTTTAGGAAATTTTAAATATCAGGGGTATTTTCCAAACTAGCAAGAATATTTTAGGCTTTTAATCAGGTTAAAGAGTTGAAAGTAGAAATTGCTTACAATTCTCCCTGAGAGCATCTTTAAATAACATTAATCTTGGCTCCTAATATTTTACTTAGCAATCTGGTTTTTATGTGTGTCATAAATGATTCTAAGAGACTGTAAAGAAATTCATGCCATCTCCCAATCAGGATCTCACTCTACCTTCATTTAAAAAACAACAAAAAAACTCTCTGATGTCCATCTCTTCTATACAATGCATCAATTAAATGAATGAAAGGTACTAATTCTCATTCTTGTCCAAACCAAAAACTTTTTCAACAGCAAAATCAAAAATACCCATAAATTATTATGGGGGGGGGGTAGTGTTACTTATTTCTTTTAGATATGAGACAAGGGATGAGCAACACATTTCTAACTATGACCAGGTAGAGGTTACAAAAGACTCAAAGTCCATTAGTGGCTTTATCATCTTTCTCTCTGCTGCTGCTTCTGTTCCTACTGCTCTACTTATTTGAGAAAGTTAAATATAATATTCTAACCAGAAGTAGTTTTGTACCACAGTCAGTTAGGTCTTACAAATAAAACTCTTGACTATGGATTTTACTTATTCATTTGTTTCTTCATCTATTTCATTGCATGCTTAAACCATGCTTTATTCTAGGCTGTATGTAGACAAGGTAAATTAGAGTTTGGACTTGATTTGCTTCACTATAATTGTTTTTTTTATCAGAATATCTATTTAAGACTATACATGTTGAGTGCTTACAAAGTAGATAAGAATTCTTACTGTATGATCAAGAGGCCCTCCCAATAAGCATTAAATTCTGTAAGAGAGGGTTCTATGTAAACCTATGAAATGCATGTGGACTACATGTTGTCACTTGGTACCTCAACATTGCCTGCACAGTCTTATTGTACATGCTTTCCTGATCTGCCTAAAGAGTCTCCTTGTAAACACTAACCACAATGGTTAAGAGCTCAATTTCTAAAGTTAAGTGCTTAATTTCAGATTCAGGCCCTAGCAATTAATAGCACATATGACCCCAGGTATGTTATTGCAAAAGGAAGATAAGTGTAGAACTAATCATTGGGTTGTGATGAGGCTTAAATAGACATTCCAGGTAACGGGGGTGAATACAGCACATGATAAAATCCCAGAAAGTTTGTGTACTGATTGTGGATAAGGAAGAGCATGGCAGGTCAGTGGTCAGCCAAAATGCACTGGTGTGACTGTGCTGATTGTAACAAAGTGGAAAGTCTTTCATATTGCTTAGAGAGAACCATTCCTTACAGCCCCAGAGTGCCTCACCAACACCCTACAAATCCCAGTCCCTCTCTGAGACCTCCCAGCCCTCTCTACTATCCATCAACCAACATGCCAGGATCTCCAGGGTCCTGCTGCAGCATTATGACCTAAGATCTTTCTGAGGTCTTAGAGAAGATGTGATAACAGAAGCAGAGGTCAGAGTGATATGGGGCCAGAAGCCAGTAAATACAGGCAGCCTCTAGAAGCTGGGAAAGGCAAGGAACATGTTCTCTCCTGGAGCCTACGGGAGTGAAGCCTGCCAACACCCTGATTTTAGTTCCATAAAGCTCATTTTAGACACCCTGCCTTAAGTGGCATATCAGTTGTGAAGCGTTTTAAACATTATCGCTGGTGTGGTAGGCTAATCCCTAGAACCCGTGAATATGCTACCTTTATATATCCCTAAATAACAAAAGGGACTTTGCAAATGTGATTAAATTAATGATCTTGAGATGTGAGATTAGCCCACATTATCCAGGGATGCCTGATATAATCACAGGTGTACTTATAAAAGGAAGGCAGGCGTGTCAGGAGTCAGAGAAGATGTGATAATAGAAGCAGAGGTCAGAGTGATATGGGGCCAGAAGCCAGTAAATACAGGCAGCCTCTAGAAGCTGGGAAAGGCAAAGAACATGTTCTCCCCTGGAGCCCATGGGACTGCAGCCTGCCAACACCCTGATTTTAACCCCATAAAGCTCATTTGAGACCTCTGACCTCTAGAACTGTGAAAGAATAACTTTTGTGCTGTTTTAAGCCACTGGTTAAGGGGTAATTTATTACAACAGCAATAGAAAAGTAATACACCTATGTATAGAGTTTTTACTCTTGGGAAAAAGGTGGGAAAGAGAGGAAGGGGTAATGAGAGAACCCGTAAAGGTTGGGATTTTGTTTTCTGGGCTTTTGAGGAGTGCACATAGAGGGGACAAGAAATGCTGGAGAAGAGGGAAGGAAGATTAGTGTTGGCCACCACGTGGTGTGGGATGATAAGGACAAAAATGTATAATGAGGACTTTCAGGAAGTCTGGTGTGTATTGTTACAAGTTCTTCCTAGCACCAAGTAGGATTTGCTTAGGATTGACAGTATGTTTCCAAGTTATGGAACCCAAGTTGCATTTCACTTGAATCTATCACTATGTTTAGATGAAATTTAGGGTGGGAGTAAGGGGACTCAGATTTAGTTGAGTTACATATCCTCTGCTTCCAGATAACCCTACTGCTACCTTTATGGCATCATTCCACTGGGGTCTTAATGGCTTTTTATTCTTTAAATTATAATCATTTTTATAACCTAGATTTTAGTCAGTCCTGCTTTAATGCACGTATCAAAAATGGGAATTTATTCCACTGATTAAATATACCAGGGAACAATTTGAGTATAGCAAGAATTTTGTGTTTGCCTATGTGTGATTTCATCTTTGAATGCAGAAACTGCCTCCAGCTGACTTGAACTGTATAGGAATGCACACAAATGCTGCAAACATCCTCCAGCTGCCTTGATTCACCAGGTATATCATGAGCCATACTCATCCACTTCGGGTGTTATAATTTTCTGTGCTCAAAAACCCTCTGTTGCCATTTCTTGATAGCTCTCACACTCACCTCCATGGGCAAACTTCAGGTCTTTTTCTAGGTAAGGTGCCATATTTATTGTAGTGTTTATGTATTTCTTAACTATTTAACATGTGTAAAACCACTACCCTTTTTATTAGGTTCCTATTGTCTTTTTTAAGTGTCACTGACAACATTTTTTGAGTATTGTGCCCCTAATTTCATTTTCCCCGTAAGCTCTGTGGTTGTTATTGTGCAATGTTGTACAGCGCAATGATTTTTAGGAAAGTATGTGTCACATTATACCAGAACTGACTGTATTTTGTCTGGAAGAGGTCACATTTAAGCCTCAACAGCAACGAGTTATATCCTAGAGCGAGTCTAGGATATAGGATTTATTCTTGAGGGGGAAGAAAAAAGAGAGATGATGGAGGAAAGGAGAGAATGAAAAACCAACTATTTCTTGTTTTATACTTGGCCCATCCGAGCTCAGGTATTTTAAAACCCTGGTGCCATTCCTCCCGTGGTCCTTCCCCATTAGCACAAGAGAGTTTTTCTTGGCATCTATGGACATCCCCCCGCCCCACCGTCCAGGGACCCCTATCAGTGTGTTTCAGAGGACCATAAACCTCCTGAAATTATTTGCAAACTTTAGCATTTATGTTTGTGGGAAGAGGAAAACCTTAAATTTCACCCACTTCTCAAAGGAAATACCAGACAGCTGCTGTTTTTGTTTTTCAGGCTCCAGAGACTTCTGTGAAGGACAGAGTGATCCATGCTTCTTTTGTGTACATACACCACTGTGTGAGTGTGGGGCGGCTCCAGACTTTCTATATGGGAAAAGCTGAGGCGTAGCAGTCTGGCTGGACGGCATACTTGTATAGCAAGCACACTGCTTTTACTTAGCTTCTGTGTTAATGTGGCGCCTTGCAATGAGGCGGTGGGCTCTACTACATGCATTCTTTCCAGGAATATAGCCCAGGTCATCACCACGAAAGCATGAAGCTCTAGTCACCCTCCAAGGGGATTTATGGACATATTTTCAGCATTTTATCTAATGGTCTGTGCTTAGAGACTTCCTGGTCTGGGTAGGAATGAAGCCTGGGAACTGAAGGAAGGCTTCCAGCCAGGAAGAACAGGCTGAGGGTAAGAGGAATAAAAGAAAGGAGGACTTGAAGTCTGAAAATGAATGCTGCTAGTTCATGGTTTTGCGAGGGCAAAGCTGTGCTGGATATTATTTGGTCCAACTCCCTTGTCCTGTCTTGCAGCCTTTCCTTGTGATCATCATGTGTCAAATACTCCCTGTTTTCACTTGCTTTGTCCCCTCATGGTAGAATTAGATGTTTTCCACAGCAAGCTCTGGGAAGGGAGGCCTCCATTGTTTCGAATAATATTAAGGTATTCTAATATGTAGCACTCCTTCAAACTAAAGGTATTTAGACAAATGGCTCATCCCTAGGCTGGTCTCTAGATAACTATGACACCCATAGGCTCAGTGAGGCTAGAGATCAGATGTCCTTCACTCCATCAACGAAGCTCCACCAGCCTCACATCAGGAGATGTGATAAGCTCCACCAGCCTCATGTAGCATCCTGTCTAATGTCTATGATCAAGGAAACACTATTCTCTTCCTCTCTAGAGTTATGGGTGGCTATAAACATCTTCTTTCTTGGCCCTGCAGCCCCTAACACATGATCATAAAAATTTTTTAAATGCGATATTGGTCTTCACTGTGTCCTCTTCTTAGGGTGTCTACTGAGCCCATGTTAATCACCTGAATAGGAACCACCCCCCCAACTTTCTCTCAAGGGGCAACAGCAGGATCTCATAGAGAGAAGTCTGCAGACTGAAGACAGGCCTCATTTTGGACAGTTACTTCTGTTTCTGGGTATAAGGATCATTTTTGGAAAATTACTACTTTTCATCTTCTAGTTACAAAAGTAATACATCTGTGTCATAAAACAAAGAATTCAAAGTACATATGTATGAAGTAAAAAGCAAAATATGAAATTATTCCCTTTCCTTCCCCAATTTTCATTCCTGGGACACTCTTGAGAGTTTACTATGTATCATTATAGACTTACTTTCTATGTACATAGAATATCAAAGGATATAGATATATAGATATTGAATAAATTAGAATTATATATGGAGATAGAAGTATATGGAAATAGAGATGCAGACATAAAAAATGTTTTTTAATAAAAATTTAATCATACTATACATATCCTACAACTTTTTTTTTTTTTTACTTAACAATACGTCAGGGACAGCAGCCCATACAGTATTCATATATGGGGCTATATTATTTAAATAGCTGGATTAATATTTCATTGTATGGCTGTATACAATAATTTATTCATTCATAGCCCTACTGATAGATTTTTTTGTTGTTTTAAATTTTTATCTCCTACAAATAATGCTGCAATGAACATTCTTAAACATCTATATCTTTTTTTTTAAGCAATACTGAAGCAAATTTACTTTTTATTTTTTGTTTTGTTTTGTTTTTAAAGTTTTTGTTTAAATGCTAGTTAGTAACATATAATGTAATGTTAGTTTCAGGTGTAGAGTTTAGTGATTCATTACTTACATATACCCAGTGCTCATCACAAGTGCCCTCCTTAATGCCCATCACCCATTTAGCCCATCTCCCTCCTACCTATGCTCCAGCAACCCTCAGTTTGTTCTCTGTAGTTGAGAGTCTCTTATCATTTGCCTCCCTCTCTTCCCTCTCTTCCCCTATATTCATCAACTTTGTTTCCTAAATTCTCCATATGAATGAAATCATATGGTATTTGTCTTTCTCTGACGGACTTATTTCATTTAGCATAATACACTCTAGCTCCATCCACGTTGCTGCCAATGACAAGATTTCATTCTTTTGCTGGCTGAGTAATATTCGATTGTGTGTGTGTATGGTATGTGTAGATAGATAGATAGATAGATAGATAGATAGATAGATAGATAGATATTACACCCCACATCTTCTTTATCCGTTCATCAGTCGGGCATTTGGGCTCTCTCCATAATTTGACTATTGTTGATAATGCTGCTATAAACATCAGGGTGCATGTGCCTCTCAAATCAGTATTTTTGTATCCTTTGGGTAAAAAAGTACCTAGTAGTGCAATTGCTGGATCATAGAGTGGTTCTACTTTTAACTTCTTGAGGGCCCTCCATACTGTTTTCCAGAGTGGCTGCACCAGTTTGCATTCCTACCAACAGCGTAAAAGGGCTCCCTTTTCTCCTTTTCTCTGCATCCTCGCCAACATCTGTTGTTTCTTGTGTTGTTAATTTTAGCCATTCTGACAGGTGTAAGGTGGTATCTCATCATGGTTTTGATTTGTATTTCCCTGATGAACATCTATATCCTTAAGCATATGTGAAATATATCCCTTTAGGATACATATCCCACATTTCATTTTCCAGTTGGTAAGATTATATCTTTTTAATAATTTGATAGGAACTGCCAAATTGCTCTCCAACATGCCATATCAATTTACACTCCCACCAACAACAGTTTCCTTTGCTCCTCCACTCTCAAATACTTTATGTTATGAATATTTTAATACTTCCCAATATGCTTGGGCAGAAACATAGTATCTTGTCATTGGTTTGTCTTTCCTTGATCAATAGTTAAGTTTGGCTTATTTTCATATCTTTATTATCACCTTATTTCTTTTTTGTGAACATCCTTGTTCCTATTCTTTGCCATATATTGGGTTGTTTCTTGTTTGTAAGGCTCTTTTTCTATTAAAAATATGTTAAACATGTTGATGTTATTTCCTTTATGGTAACTTTACCATATAGAAATTTAAAATTTTTATGTTATTACATCTGAGAATCTCATGTTTTACGACATGAACTCCTATTTAATATCAAAAATGTCTTACTTTCCATAATACTAAATGGTAGTAATTGCTTTAGTGTTCATCTTGCTGGTGTAATTCCAATGCCAAGGGGGTCCCTATGAACTCAGGAGTGCTTTTAAATGAATTTGCACATAATTAATCATTAGACAAGCTATATACTTTTTTGAAAAATAATACCCGTATGGTTGAAGATGATTTAGCCAATCTATAGACAATGCCCCCTGTATAGATGGATTCATGGATTCATTTTTATAACAAGTATTAGACATAATCTATAATTATTTTGTACATTTAAATCCAGTCTTAAAGCACACTCAGGGGGACAAGGTTCTCAAGAATCCTGAAATGGCATCTGGGGCATCAAAACCAGTATTTTTCAGTGCCATTTTAGTGCTGAATGTTTGGGACAGTTTCCGTACTTTAGTTCTTTAAATATCAATTTTCCATGTACAGTGTGTACAGCTCTAATAAACAAGAGTAACTGAGGAAGGAAAACAGACTCTGAGATTTTGTCACAGAAAAAGCTCAGGGCTCAAAGTCTCAAAGGAATCACCCTTTAAATGGAGAAATAGTCACACCTGAGAGATTCTTCTGCTGCTAATAAAGGGGGAAAGGGTAGCTCCTGTTAGGAAGAGACCTTGGACCAATCAAAAAAATAGTAATATTAATAATTATTAGAACAAACACTTATATAGCTAAGTGCTTTACAGACATGACCTCATTTAGAGCAACACTGTGAGTAGTAGGTGCTCTGATTATCCCTCCTTACAGATAAGGAAATCAAGACACAAAGACTCTAGTGAAACATTGAACAATTGGGTGAACTGCCTATAGAGCCTGACCACTTCTCTCCACAACAGGAAACTTCCTTCATTGCCAATAACACTGGGTTATAGCAGAACAGTCTGTGCAGTTCATGATACTCCATGAAAGGACTGGGCCCCAGTGATGATGCTTCAAACACATGGATTTGGAATAAGGTGGGGTAAGGAGTCCTGTTGCAAAATTATTCCTGGTGGCATCCAGAATGTAAATGTATATCTTGTCTGGGTTAATTAAATAATCAGCTTGCAATCTGGGTTGGAATAACCAGTTGTCTCTCTTTGATTTATTAATTATTTAGTCCAATGAAAGACTTGACAATAATTTTCTGATGTTTTATATTCACAAAAGAAGAAAGAAAAAAGTGAATAAACTCCTACAATCATTTGGGTCTTGAATAGCATAGACAAAATCAATCAGAAAATCAGCTATCTTGACAGTTTCATAGCCAAAAATGTAGCTAAATGATTTACATCTATTTAATTTTCCACGTTATTCAAGCCTTCTCATGGTAATGAGAGCATTAGAACACTCATCTACTCCAGTTATCTCCCAGAATTTTATTTTTTTTTAAATTTTTTTTTCAACGTTTTTATTTATTTATGGGACAGACAGAGACAGAGCATGAACGGGGGAGGGGCAGAGAGAGAGGGAGACACAGAATCGGAAACAGGCTCCAGGCTCTGAGCCATCAGCCCAGAGCCTGACGCGGGGCTCGAACTCATGGACCGTGAGATCGTGACCTGGCTGAAGTCGGACGCTTAACCGACTGCCCCACCCAGGCGCCCCTCTCCCAGAATTTTAAAATAGACACCAGGGGGAAATCAGTACAGAGGGAGACAAAAGAAACGTGCCTATAGAGAGAGTTAGCTAAAAAGGGATCGTTCAATGGTTGTGGATATCCACAGTTGAGTCATCACAGATCATGTCAGTGTATTTAACAAAAGTCCTGTTACTTCTGCCATCTGTATGTGTATCATCAACTGGAGGCTTAAATGGCATGACAGTGATGTAGGACTCTGGTCCTTGACTTGATTTTTACCCAGCTTTCAGAAACACTGCTCTGATCATTGCTGCTGTGTTTAGAGAATAACTTTTCATGGAGTTGGTGTTCAGATCAACATTTAGAATGGAGACCTTAGAAAATAAAAACATTTAAAAAATTATAAAAACGGGGTGCCCAGGTGGCTCAGTTGGTTAAGCTCAGGTCATGATCTTGCGGTTCGTGGGTTCAAGCCCTGTATTGGGTTCTGTGCTGACTGCTCAGAGCCTGGAGCCTGCTTTGGATTCTGTGTCTCCCTCTCTCTCTGCCCCTCCCCCACTCATGCTCTGTCTCTCTCTCTCTCTCTCTCTCTCTCTCGCTCTCAAAATTAATAAAAACATAAAAATTGTAGAATGGAGACCTTAGAAATATAAGGATTAAGGCACTTGAAGAAGGTCAACAGTAACCATTGAGAATGATGACCCCCCAGATGACCACAACCCAAATGATCCTACCAGCCCAGGAAAGCTGAGTGTTCACCTCCTTCTCCTTTGACTCTGACTCACTTTCTCTCTGGATCTCTCTATTCTTCCTTTCTCTTCTGTTTCTCACTCACTCCAGATTTCTTGTTTCTTCTCCTTCCCCAGATTGGTTTGCGTCCATCCTAATTTGTTTCTTGTTCAATCCTCATACCCTGAAACCAAAATGTATTTTAATTATAACTGTTTTATTAAACAAAGCTTTCTAGTTTCTAAGTATTAAATTTAAATGACTAGAGTGCTATATTCTCTTTTAGGAGCAAGGAAAGCTCTTTTTCATGACCTTTGGTATTTGATCTTTGTCGTTTTTCCCCCCTCTCTCTCATGAGTCAATGACACTTTTACAGAAAAACAACACTTTGCCTTTTCCTGATTTATAAAAATATAAGTCACGGAAAGCTGTAAAAAGGCACTATCTGCTTAGCATCGGGGAAAAGATAATTTGGGAGTATCCTTGTTTACTTTCTGAATCTCTAAGGAGCTATTTTAGAAAGAGATCTCACCTGTGTTAATTTTTCCCTGTCCGAAGCTCTCTGAGCTGCTGCAGTCGTGGACCTCTGTGGAAACCTCTACACTGTTAGTTCCTACTTTGCACGTAATACACCCCAAACCTGAGAAACACACATAAACACACACACACACACGCACACACACATCATCATCATCATCATCATCATCATCATCATCCAGCAGGTACCACCAGGGAGAAAACAATTTTACGTGAGTATTTCTGTTTTATTTCCTTCACCTACTAAGTTTTATGTGGATATTCCAGGAAGAGAAAGCTATTTGTTTATATGTTTCCCATATAATACTTGCATATCATAATTGCTGTACAATAATAGTTAATTAAATTACATTTATTACTGGGTGGAAGTTTCCTGCGACAGGGCTCAAGGAGGGTTTTATGAAAAAGGTATTAGAATAAAAAGTCCTTGATAGCTGAAAGCTATATGTAGAATAAACGTTCGACATGTTGTGCATTCTGAGAGCATTAAACTACATCTGGTGGAGATTGTGAGGTGACTTGGTTGAGATGGAAGGACGGTCTCACTCACATGAGAGTTTAAGGGAGATTAAGGGAGTTTGGAGACCAAACTAGAGGAAAAGGAGAAAATAGATTGAATGTATGTTTTGTCTACATATTTAGTGAACATATTAAATGTTAATATGTGCCACAAATAAGGTGACTTTCAATAAGGTAAAATTTGACAAAGCTTGGAGTAATTGATCACTAAACACCTGTAGAAGTTTTAGGAGATGCATTATCTTACTGTGTTAACAAAGCAATATTGCTGCCCTGGCACGGATCCTTGGAGAGGTTGCCCTGCAGGTGAAGGGGAAGGAAGGTGGGCAGCATTTTGTACCCCTCCACCCCCATTTTAATGAGAAAAAATCCTCTTTTATCTGTTTTACACATTGAGTCCTGTTAAGAGTTAGTTTAGAAACAAGGTTTACCCTTTAGGAAAAAAAAAAAAGTTTTAAAGTAACTGATTGAGCCCCCTAGTTGCAGAGCCCAGGGTAGTGGAGTCACCTGCCCATGTCCAGGTGTTCTGCCTTGGGTGAGGAAACCGCGGCATGGCCCACAGAGGGTTTGGAAGGCCTACTGTTGCACTGTGGCCCACAGGTTGCTAATAGATAATTACAGTTAACATTTACTGGACACATACTCTGTACCAGGCGTTATTTCAGTTTTGTACGTATTCTACATTTCAGTATCCTTAGACAACATATTCCATATATTAATATATCACAAACCAGGCTGCCTCTTACAGTGGATGACAGCTTAGAGTCAATGAAGTACAACAAGCCACCTAACCCTCACCTTTATAAGGTAACTATTATTTTCACTCATTTTAGAGATGAGAAAACTGAGTCACAAAGAGTTTAGGAAACTTGCCCAAGGTCACACTTGTAAGTGCTAATGTGATCTGCTAAAACACCAAGATTGCTATTGGCAAGGTGGAAAGAGGCCTAAGATGATTCCTGTTAGTACTAGGTATAGACAATTGAATATGGGAACCAGTGACAATAAATCACTGGCATAATATGAAATTATATGCAACCTGCTAGGAAAAGGAAGCCTAAGACTTATATTTCTGTGTGTTTCTATCAATTCTGCCTTCTCTCACTAATCGTATACACAATAAAAATCACCAGCTTTTTAATAAGACAGATGTCAAGAAATGTTCTGCCTTTAAAGGATATATGTTAAGTCCATTAAAACTGATCCTTGCACATAGCAGGGACCTGTTAAATGTTAGTTCCATACTTTTTTCAGGGGTCAAAAAAACCCCACTTTCTCGTGGATCATACTTTTAAAATGTCATACTGGTGGCTGCCACATCTGATGCTAATTTATTTGCTAAATAGGCATTGGAGAATACTGTGGTTAGAGCTTTGACAATTTCAGTTGATTTCTGAACAGATTTGTCATATGTAAAACAATTTTCCTGACTACTCAGGAAATAGGAAAGGCCTTCAACTAAAGGAGGATCATCTATAACTGTGTCCTGTACGCTCACTGGAATACCATGGAGTAAAGGTGAAGAGAATTAAAAATGAATAGCTTTGATCAGGTGCAGAATGTCCTGATTGTTAGAATGATGAATAAGAACAAGACCCATAGGGGAGCTCAGTATACTTCCGCTTTGTGTGCACGAGGTGGGGAAAATACACGGTTTCCCTGTCACCTAGTGAGAGCAAATGGGCAAATGACGTGAAGGTAGCATACGTCACCTAAGAGGTCTGTGGCTTAGGAACATGCTGAGTCAATTTGCTACTTGAGAATTTACATCACCTTGATGGTGGACTTCCCCAAAAGTGGAATTCTAAGCAACCTCATATCCCTACCTGGGGAGAGCAGAGATTTCCTTTTTCCTCTATCTCTCTGACAGTCCAAATCGTGAGGTGGATACATAGCAGACCCTGTTCCCTCCACCCACATTTTCCTTTACATAACAACAGAAAAAGGGTTTTCCTACAGCTTAGTCACTGGCAGATTAAATAGCATTCTGAAAATAAGGAGGCAAAGTGACAAAACTGCTTTCAAGGAATTTGTTTTCAACCTCTAAGTTGAGGAGTCTTGAATTCATTATTCAGCATTTACCATAAAAATGTACCAATCTGAAAGATAAAATAAGTTGCTACTTAAAACAATAAATAGGAAGCATTACATCATCAGAAAACATTTCTTGAGCCTGTGTGTATTTGGTATTTCTTTAGATGCTATCAGGTCACTGCTCTGTGAAGACACACGGCAACACTTAATGACACACGTGCTTGAGAAAATGAAAGCACGCCGGCCTTTATGTGTGAAAATGACACTAAATACGATCAGACAAATGTGCATTCGAGGTTTGTTTTTCAGTCGCACTGAGGTTTTTTTCCATGATTTCTATTCACATTTAGTGCTGCCGACCCGTGTTATGATTTTAAGATGATTAGCCAGAGTTAGAAGTATCGTCTTTGTTCACAAAAGGTTTTTTGTCTTCGAGATTTTCATAGGAATTAAAATCATGAGCAAGTGCCTAGCACCATACTATGAAGCTTCAGTAAAAATAATCTGGACTTCCATGAATTTGGGGCTAGGCTAGTAAAACACATGTTAGTGTAAGACACTGGTAGGGTATGGAAGTCGTGACAATATTAGTTATATCTGAATTAATCTGATAAAATTAGTTGGGTGAATTATGAAATAAAAAGTTTACCAATTTAACAAGTCGGTGAGGTTTCTTCATTAGGCTTAGCATTAGAATTCATCTTGATAATATTGGGTTAAATTCCTTGGTCATTTTTTCCCCCTTTTTAGGCAGAAAAACCTCAGATAACTGCCTCCTGCCACAGCATAAAGACTCTGTATGGCTGCCTTGCTCACTGCTTTCTCTTCAGGGTCTGGCACAATGCCTGGCACAGAAAGGCACTTAATAAGTATTTGTGACTTGTCTACATTAATGATTGATTGATTGGCTGATTGAAAGACTTAATTCATTAACTGATTATTGGCATATACAAGACATGTAATTGGATGTAGTAGGAAACCAATCATCTACTCAACCTTGATTCTTGCAAGTAGAATGAGACTTAGCAGGCACCAAAATGAGAGAGGCCACCTATGCTTAACCCAAGCATTGCAAAAAGCAGATAACTCAGGTTCTAGAAAACAGATGGTGACTTCCCTGCAGTGATAGCCACCCAAAAAAGCATGAAGGTGTAGCCTAGATAAGACAGTTTCCATTTGTGAAACAGAAGCTTTTGTTAATTAACACAGAAGCGGTCACTTGAACAGAAAGCTAGGCAAATGCCTTGAGCCGTTAAAAAAAAAAATTTCCTTCAGAAAAGCATTTCTTTTGATGATAACTTTAAAAAATAATTTATGTAGTTTCTTTTTCAGTAGCCGTGCTCGATCTGTATCGTGCAGCATTATTAGCATTTGTTAACAACAGAAGTGGTAAGGAAATTACTCACCACAATTGTTAGATTGGGTTATTAGAGGCAAAGAGAGAAGAGTGGCCTTCAGGAGTACTCAGTTCAAATCGCTACAGTCAGCAGAGGTGTGGGCCATAGTGGGGGAGGATGTGAGAACGGAGGAGGGAATTGGCTTGCCTCAGTTTCTGGTGAAGCATTAAAATTTGTAATGCAAGCCACTTAGCTTGCAAACGCAATTGGTTTCTTTTGTTCTAGAAGAGAAAGGTTGCTGGGGAATAAATTCAGATGAGGAATAAATACGGCTCTAAACTTTCTTTGAGTTTGTATTTCATGAAAGCCTCACTTATAGAAGTAAGGTGATGGCTCAGGAAAGTAGTATGTGTACTTTTTTTGTTTGTTTGAGACTGGAAAATTAGATTGTATCAATCTTTTCTCAAGAATGATTTGGTGCCATGGATTAGGTCTCCAGTGACAAATTTGCATGTCTCATGTGCCTTGGTCTCTGTGTGTCTGCATAATGAAGGCATCTTTGTTCATTCAAAATTCATTCATAAAAAATTCATTCAACAAGTACTTATTGAACATCAACTAGTCATACTTTGTCCTCTCTCTTTTCTGTGTGTGAAAAAATAGAATCCAACTGTTTTTCATTGCACACAACTTGCAAATGTTTTAGCAGGGATTTCCTAGCATATATAGTACTTTTGTGAAAATGAAAAACAAAAACAAAAACAGCTCCCTCTCTGTGCAAAAGAATTATTTTCAAAAGTCCCTGTTCCTCTGAGTGGAGGAAGCCCTATGCCCTAGCTGAGAGGGTGCATTCTGGATTTCAGCCCCTAGCTGGGCACCATTTTGCAGTACACAAAAGTCATACCTATATGTAGAAGCTAGTCTTAGGTAAAGCCTTACTGGGTTTTGTCCAATTTTTGATGATTTGGACCAAGTGTAAGGAGAGTTCCTTCAATCTATGTTAGACAAAGAATCTCTATACCAAAGACTCTGGTCTCACTTGTTCATCCGCCAAATGAGGAAGTTAGACTAGATTCCTTTTTCTTCCCCTAAAAAATATGCATTTTGGTTATATAGTTGGGGGGACAAGAGCATGGGCTTCAGAGTCAGACTACTTGAGTTTGAATTCTGGCTCTATGATTTAAGAGCAATTTGATCTTGGAGAATCTCTTTGACCCTCAGTTTCATTTGTAAAATGGAGGTATAGTGCCTAGTACCTAGTTCATAGTTATTATGAAAATTAAATGTGATATAGCATGCGAACACTTGGTACAATATCTGGAGTAAGTATTCAATAATCATTAGCCATTACGATGATGATGATGATGATGATGATGATGATGGTGATGATGATATAGACGATGACAGTGTGATTCCACATCTCAAGAAAACGAAGGGCAGCCAATCCCATCTTTTGCCTAACAGAGTTCTAGCATCAGTAATCTCACTAACACTTGTTTATCCACATTTTCCACTCAGCCAATTATAACACTTTCTGGGTCACTAAGGTAAATAAGGACTTTCATTTTGTAAGCCTTGATAAGGCTACTGCCCTCTATCATCTAATACTACTGTAATATCCCTATAGACACTTGCTATCTTTCTAGGAGAGAGTCAAGTAGCAGGCAGTTTTGCCTGAATCAAATAATTTGTGTTTGATTCCCAAAAGCAGCCTCTAGAGATTCTTAAGAATAATCCATCAAGCAGAGGAATTCCTGAAACACCAAAGAAGGACAGTGTATCAGCCATTACTGTATAATGAACAGCCCTAAAACATAGTGGCTAAAAGCAACCACCATTTATTATTTCTCATGAGTCTGTGGGATGACTTAATAGATCTGCTGATCTGGGATAGACTTAACTCATCTTGGCTGGGCTCACTCAAGTGTCTGTAGTCAATAGCATATTGAGCTTGGCCTGGACACTAAGTTCTCCTTACATGGCTCCCGTATCCCTCCAGCCTAGGCATATTTTGATGATGGTGGCAGGGGTCCAAAAAAGAAAGGAAGTAAGTCTTTTTTTTTAAGTCTCTGCTTCTGTCAAGTTTACTACTATCTCATTAGCCAAAGCAAGTCACATGGCCAAGTTCAGAATCAGCATGGAAGGATACCACCAAAGCATATGGATAGAGGGGGGCATGAAAACTGGGGCCACAAGTACAATCTACCACACACAGTAAATACTAGTTTTAAAGATTTCTAGCTTATACATTTATCTAGTAGTCAGCTTCGTTTTAATATTCAGTCACACATACACACACACACACACACACACACACACACACCGCACACATATTCATATACTTTTTCTTGCTTTATTCACAAGAAATGTCTTGAAAAGCAGCACAAGATCCAGAAAAAGAAAATCCAGACAAAGAACAGAAAGCTTTAACATTTGAATGTTAAAGATTGAGCAAAATCTTAAGTTCTCTTCATGAACTTCCTCTAATTTGCTCTTTTAGAAATCAGTTAGCAAAATCCTTCTAAGGCAAATAAAAAATAAAAAGGTAGGGTGAATTTATCCCTGCTAGGGTAAAACTGAAACATTGGATTATGCAGTATAGGAGACTGTCTTAGGCTAGACTAGCCTTGAAAAGGGGAGCCTAGCTCGACTAGCCTGTGGAAAGAGGAAGCCTAATCTAGCTTCTCTTTTTCATAACAATTAGGTGTTTTAGCTCCATAGAAGCCACTCAGAAAGAGCAGACAAGCACCCATCAAATAGCTGGTTCCAACTGGCTTGCAAAATCCTAGTTACTATAACCTGCACGTCCTCCAAAGTATAGAAGCTGCCTGTTAGAATTCTCATTTGGATCTTTGCTTTAGGATGTGCAAAAATACTCTCAAAATTGGCACATATACCTCCTAATTTAGTTTATACCTCCAAATTCTGTCATAGCAACACAATGGCTCAGACCCTTAAATAAACCTCCACATATTTAAAGACACCATGTGGTCTGCTGTCCTCTAACTTATTAACCAAACCAGTTTAATATTCCCTCATAGGACCTAGTTTCCAACAATATCATCATTTTGTTCCCTGTTTTTCTCTAGACCTTGCATCTCTTTGCCACATCTTCTCTTAAATGTGGTGACTGGGCTGCCCAGGGTATGATAAATGGGGACAGTTCCCAGGCCCTACACCTTGTGTGTCCCCACCCCACCCCAACTGCACCACATGCACATTATAATGACAGGTGGCTAGGAAATGACTCAGGAGGTGGAGTGTGGAGGAACAAGAGGAGATTTCCAGCACAAGTGTAGAAAAACACTTGAAGGTTTCATATATAAGTGTACTCCATCAATAAACTCATCCTTCCTCATCACAGCAGATAGTAGCAGAGTCCTTCCTTTTTACCACGGACTCTTTAGGATGCAGGTAACTAATTAAGATTCCTATCTCCTTCCAAGTTCATCTTTATTTTTTTCAATCTTTATTTTTGAGAGAGACAGAGACAGACAGAGTGCGAGTGGGGGAGGAAGAGAGAGAGAGGGAGACACAGAATCCCAAGCAGGCTCCAGGCTCTGAGCTATCAGCACAGAGCCCGAAAGGGGAGCTCAAACTCCCCAACCGTGACACCATGACCTGAGCCGAAGTTGGACGCTTAACCAATTGAGCCACCCAGGTGCCCCCCGAGTTTATCTTTAATATTTACTGTAATAAAAGGTCATCTAAACTAAAAACCAGCCCCAAATGATGTGATTTACCCTCACCTGTCTGCACCAACCATTGTTAGTAACCACCATTGTGGGTTATCACTGATAAGTGACCCCAGGTACCCAAAATCTATAACTCTAAAAATGGTAAACAAAAAAAACACCACCCCAAATTCTAGCTTTTATAAGTCATTCTTTTTTTTTTTTAATTTTTTTTTCAACGTTTATTTATTTTTGGGACAGAGAGAGACAGAGCATGAATGGGGGGAGGGGCAGAGAGAGAGGGAGACACAGAGAGAGACAGAGCATGAATGGAGGGAGGGGCAGAGAGAGAGGGAGACACAGAATCGGAAACAGGCTCCAGGCTCCGAGCCATTAGCCCAGAGCCTGACACGGGGCTCGAACTCACGGAGCGCGAGATCGTGACCTGGCTGAAGTTGGACGCTTAACCGACTGCGCCACCCAGGCGCCCCAAGTCATTCTTCTAACCATGCAGCCTGATAAGTGTTTCTCTTCTGATCAGTCCTCTTATGCTCACTATATTCATTTTGAACTACTACAATCCCTGGTCTTTTCCCCCTTGTGCCTTTCCTTGTTTTTTTCCTTAACTACTCAAATCCTACCATTTTCTCACAAAAGTAGCAGAAATGGATTGGCTGAGTGCATAAAGAAGAGAGTTATCTCTACAGGACCTGCTTTACATACTTGCCTCTTCCTTGTGGAGCATTATGTGAGACAAGTCCTACAGGATCCATTCTGAGAACTGTGGCCTAACTTGTAAAGGCATATCCCCAGCACAGACCTCGAGCATCTCTCCCAAGGGAAGCAGCTGAATAGAACAAGCCTCTCTCATTCAGGTTTTCCACCTAGTCATTGAGTCCCAGCAGGCTAACTTCAGTGGCCACCACTCAGAGGCAAATGGGGAGATAACATAAAATACCCTTAAAGTTCTCTTTGTTAGTAATCTAGCACACAAGTAGGCATTTCTCCCACTGATTTTCCGAATCTAGAGTTTAGGATCATTCATTCAGTCAACAAAGATTTGAATACATATTTGGTACCAGGCAAATAGACCAAGAATGCCAGCCCTCATGGAGATTATATTCAGATGGGTGGAAACAGATAATGAACAGAGATAATAGCACAAAATGTAAGATATATCAGGCACAGATAATTGCTTAAGAGATAAACAGTAGAGGAAGATAGGGAATGTGGGGGGCGGTAAGAGGTACTGTTTTTCATAGTGTACACAAAGAAAGTCTTAGGAATGAAAAAGTGAGGAAGTAAGCCATGTGAATATCTCAGAAGAACATCCCAGACGGAAGGAATAGCCAGTGGAGATGTAAAGTAAGCAGTTAGATGTACAAATTTTGGAGTTTGAGAGAGAGTTCAGGCTTGGAAATATAAATTTGGAGTGATTAGCATGCATGTGGTGTTTAAGCTGAGGAGCTGGTTGAGATCACCAAAGGAGTTAGTGTAGATGAAGAAAAGAGGAGGTGTGAGAATTAAGGCTCACAGTTTAAACTTTGGAATGATGAGGACCAATCAGCAAAGGAAACTGAAGAAGAGTGCCCACTGATGAAGGAGAAAAACTCAGAGTGGAAGCCAAATGAAGAAAGAGGAAGTGATCTACCCAACAAAATGCTGATAGATGAAGTAAGCTGTAGGCTGCAAACTGACCTGGATATAGCTGTGGGAGAAGTCATTGGTGAACTTAAAAAGGACTATTTCAGTGAGTTGGTAAGGACAAAAACTGGGTTTAAGAGAGAATGGGAAGTGGGGCATCTGGATGACTTAGTTAAGCATCCGACTCTTGATATTGGCTCAGGTCATGAGCTCACTGCCTTTAGATCGAGCCCCACGTTGGGCTCCACACTGACAGCACAGAACATGCTTGTGATTCTCTCTCTCGCTTTCTCTCTGCCCCTCCTCTGTGCACACACACTCTGTCAACATAAAAAAATAAACTTAAAAAAATAAAATTTCTTTTGAAAAAAAGAGAATGGGAGGCAAGAAAATAGAGTCAGTGGGAAGAGATCATTATTTCAAAGAGTTTTGCTGTAAAGGGGAGCAGGGAAATGAAATTGTAGGAAGAGGGGGTGAACGGTCAAAACTATTTTTACGATGGTAATAATAGTAGTCTGTTTTTATGCTAATGGAAATGATCTACTAGAAATGAGAAAATTGATGATAATGGAGGTGGGGGAAAACTTGCTGCAGTGATGTCCTTGAGTGATTGAGTGAGGGGTGGGACCTAGTGCCCAAGTGGAGGGCTTATCCTTAGGAACACAAACTGTTTGTCCAGTGTAACAGGAGAGAAAGCTGAGCATATGGACACAGGTATAGCTAGGTAGGTAGATAGAGTGGTGAGAGTATGAAGAAGACCTCTTCTTCTTTTTTTCTTAATTTTTGAGTTTTTAAAAATTTATTTTGAGAGAGAGAGGGAGAGCACAAGCAGGGGAGGGGCAGAGAGAAGGAGAGACAGAATCCCAAGCAGGCTCCACAGCATCAGTGCAGAGCCTGATGTGGGACTCAAACTCACAAACTACAAGATCATGACCTGAGCCAAGATCAAGAGTTGGACACTTAACTGACTGTGCCACTCAGGCACCCTGAAGAAGTTCTCTTCTGATTGTCTCTATTTCCTCAGAAAAAAAAAAAAAATGGCAGCAAGGTCATTAGCTGAGAATGCAGATGGGGAAGGAGGAAATGGAAGAGAGGATAAGGTATGAAATAATCATATGAGAGTGAGAGAGAGTGAATGACTGGGGGAATTTTGTGAGATTATCGGGTAGCTCTGTGGCCCATTTGCGGTTGATGGTTACACATTTTTAGTGAGACCAGTTCGCATAGAGGCATGTTTCTCTCCAGCCAAGCTCAGCTGTGTGCATGTGAGCACATAATAGGTGTAGAGGTGGATTTAACCATGGTTGTACTTTTGCTACATGAAGACAGGGAGTGAGAAAGGGGATAATAATGATGATGGATAGGAGGCAAGTGATGACATGAAGATGGAGTAGGGGACAATCCAAAGTTAGTAGGGTCAATAAGTTGCAGGTGGTGACATGGAGGATAGTTGGGGTTGGGGCACTAAAGAGAATCAGCTGGAAAGACAGGAGGTGGTGGTCAGAAGTGGGATGCTTGGAATTGAGGTTATAAAGGTATGGACGTGATCGATAATGACAAGGTCTAGTAGGATATGACCATGGAAGTGAGTGGCAGAGAAATTATCTTTGACAATCTTAGGCAAGATCTTTGAAAGACATGAGGTCAAGGAACTGACAGGCCAGAATATCAGAAGCATTATCTATGTGAACATTTAAATCACCAAGAATTGTCAGGAGCAATGTTGAAGGAGGTGACCGTTAGCTAAGGATTAAAATTTCAAGGAATGAGGGAAAGGGACCTGGGATATGTTTTTGAGGGGAGCAGGGGCAGATAACACACAGAAACAAGGAAACTAGTGGTATGGGCCTTATGGCATGCAATTCAATGCAGGTGTTTTGTTTTTAGGGTGGAGGAAACAAGAGTAATCTGGAATTAGCAATAAGGAGCAAGTCATTTGCCATCTTGTTTTCTTTCCTCTTCATCTCTTGCATCTCCTATAATATATCCTTCCAGTTAGGTATTTTAGAGGCATATTGCTTCTTGACTTTCTTTACTCAAATGTTTTTTCTTATTGTGGTCATTTAATGCCCTAGGGATCTAATGCTTGGCACTGACTGAACATTAGAATCACCTGATGAGATTTTTGAACATTCCAATGTGTACACACAGGCTGTTTGAGCTATACTGATTTAATTTTTCTGGGGTGGGGCCCAGGCATCTATAGTGTTTAAAGTTCTCTAGGTGATTCTAATGGACAGACAAGTTAAGAACCACTGCCCTAGGGAAAAATGTGAAAAGGTTTGAGTGTTTGTAGGCATATACATTTTCATAGAGAATGGTCCGTGGTTTTCATCATATCCTTGAAAATATTCCTGACTCAAGAAGATTAACACTAAGCCCCTTATTTTTCTAATGAGAAAACGTAAACTTCATTGATTTTTAAAAAATCTTTTACATTAAAGATGGAGATGGGACTTGAGAAAAGAGAGAAATCTGGGAAGAAACATACCAATCTATGTAAAATGATGGTGTCTGTTCCAAAACATCAGCAGGAATTTGGAACATCCATGAAGTGGAATCCATGAGGCTAGCCCACTACACTGTACATCCAAGATCATCTCTGCCCTTCCTTCCTGCCCTCTAAAAATGCGAAATGTACCTAGGTAACTGACGCTGGGGCTCTCTCACAGATGGTTTCTGCGTAGGAGTGTTGCACACGCCAGGCTCACTTAGCACCTGCGTTTTATGATGTGAAAACTGCACATCCATCATATGAGCATCACCTCAAATTGTATAATTTTTTCTCACAAAGTGGAAAAAAGAAGTTTCAGAATATGCATTCAACTTCTTCTGGCCTGCTAAAGGAACAAGATGGGTCAAGAATGAGGTCACAATGTTGGGGAGCTCTGGAGGCAGAAGCCCTCTCTGAGGCTGTGATGTACTTTGCTTGCTGTGTCCACACTCTTATTGTCCCTTCACTGCTGCAGCAGGGCCAGCCATCAGTGCACTCAATTTTGTGAATTTACTCACATATTAATATGCTTGCCAATATTAACTTGATGGTTCTGGTTCCTTCACCACAGGCCTTAAATCTTTGACAAGGAAGACAGGAATGTCTTGGAATCCTGTACTTTAATTATAATCATAATCTTTTCTTAGCCATCATTTATCTATTCATTTGGGATTCTGAGATGCCCAAACCAAGCTATGACATTTCTAAGCAGTTAGCAAAAGGATGATAGGGAACTATTTATAACTTGTTAGAAAAGAAAGATGCTGGTGAAAGTAGTGGCCAGAAGAAATTCCTAAATATATGTTCCCTGGCCATGAAATTGCCCATGCCTAGCCTAGTGAGCATTAACGCCTGCTTGTCCCCACACATATTGGGGGGGAAAGATTGGCAGATAGAACATGTCCATGGATGCACTGGGTAAAAGTGCAAGTGGCTTCTCCTTCTTCCCTCTTTTCTCTCCCTTTCTTCCTACGATTGGCCCTTTTCTCTTTCTGCTTGTAGTCCTCTACACCAACCTCACATGCACAATTGACTCCTACCCCCACATGTCATCCACTGACTCATGCTCTCATAGTCACCCACACAGTTGCTCACTGTGTGCTCCTTTCATGTCCGTTTCTGTCCAGATGCCTTGGTTTTTTAGCTTTTGCCTGATTCTCATCAGGAGAATCCTACAGGTCTGTAGGCCTTTGGAGTCCAAAGCAGCTAACCCAGCCACAGGTTGACCTGTGATTCTCCCCACTCCTCCAGTATTTAGATCAACTTTTGGAGGAGTCAGTGATAACACACATAAATCTAGAGAAATAAGCACAATGTCTCTAGAGTAAAGGCTGCAAATTAGCAGCCCTTAGAGGACTCTGATCAGTGTTCTCTTTAGTCTACAAAGGATCTTAAAAATATTGTTAGGGCCATGTTATCTTTAGCAAAAATATTGAGTGAACATTTTAAGTTAGAAGATATTATAACTTTTATGTAACAGAGTCTACATTCCAGCCAGGCAATCATTGGTTACAGTTGATTCACTCCCTGCCCCTGTTTAGACAGGGTTTAAGTTTTCCAGTTTCCCCCCACCACCCCTCATCCATCCCAACCTCCTGCCTCTTCACTCATTTATGGTACTTGTCCAGCTCATGGAGGCATTTGTGCTGGGCATCTTCTCTACAAATACCACAAATGGAATCCAACCCAGGAAAACAAGATCCCAAACCCAAAAAGATAAACCACCCTGGTGGTTGTGAAAACTGAAAAAGAAGACCTACCCCTGGCTCTTTGGGCATCTGCTTTGGGAACAAAAGAGCATCTGCTTTAGAAACAAACACTCCCAGGTCTAAGTCCAAGCTCAACTACTTGCTAATAGTTTAACTTTGGATGATTCACTTAGCTGCTACAAACTTAAGTTTTCTTTTTTATCAAATTGAGGTGTTGGTTGAAACATTACTGTGAAATAATTTATGTGATAAAATACCTAACACATTAAATGCTAGCTGCTATTAGTATCTACTTACCCTCTCCATTCTGGCCCATACACATTCTTGAGTACTAATGAGTACACATGAACAGTACTTATGAACATGTCAGCAGGGGAGAAAGGGTGATGCCAACAATATTGGCCAGTGATGATGAAGCCAAACAAGAGTATTCCTGAGATTTCTGGGATGCCCACAGAGAGTTAGATGGGCAGAAGCTCTTATCATAGTACCTACAAGCAGGACCCTAAAATTCATCAAATGTTTTGTATCTCTGCTATGCTGATAGATCAGGAGAGAGAGGCCAGGGATCTGAACTACAACAATGATAGAAGAGAAGGAAAGAAAGGGACATATTTAAGAAAACTGTAAGAATTAAAATTGATTGGTATGTAAGGATTACATTGATTTTGTACTCTGTCAACTTTACTAGTTGTAATTACATTTCCCAGAATTTCCTTCTCTGTACAGTTCTGGGTCAAGGGTGGTCACACAAGGCATTTGGCCATGGTTTGGAAGGTGGAAGTGAAACGGCAGCAATCACATTGTCACTGATCTGCTGACTCACCTGAGCAGCACCTGGTCCATACCTTGTCTAGCTATTGTCCATATCTTCCTACCACCTCTCCAAGTACTGGGCTGGGCACACAAACAGCTGTCAGACTTATGGTAACAGCTTTTCCTGCTGGTCTTCAGGATTAGATGCAGTGAGAGAGACATGAGTTCCAATATTTCCTTGTGAATTCTAGTTTATTCTTGGATCCTAGTTTTTCCTCACTCTTTTCCACATATGTCCAGCTCTCCTTCCTGACTGCCACCCCTCCTGACCAAGAGTGAACCCAGGCCCACCATCAGATGGTTCACTGGGATTCACAGAGGCAGTTGCCACAAAGAGCCAGCAACCTTCCATGGACTTCAACATCAGCCTTCATAGTTGCATTCCAGCAGCCCATTAGTGATTTTTCTCTGATCCTTTCTTGTCTTTATTTCCTATAATTGCATGATATATAATTCCTACAATGAATTCCTTAGTCCTTAATTTCCACAGTGGTTCTGTTTCTTCAGTGGAACCTTGACCAAAATGGGGAATAAGGGAAGAAAATGATGGAAGATTTCCAGGTCACTAGCTTGGAAGATAAACTAGATGAATGTATGTGAAGAATGTCCAAAAGACAGCTAATGACATACATCTAAAGCTCTTGGAAAGACTCCCCTAATGGCTCTCAAAAGAATGGAAGAAGCATTAGATTAATCTAGAGAACCCAGGTCTCTAGGGAAGCTCTCATTCCCAATTCAGGACTCACTTGCATCAAGGTTTCCATTTCTAAATCAGATTTATCCACTTCACTACTCTGGCTGTGCATACTCTAAATTTTCTTTTTTTACATTTATTTATTTTTGAGAGACACACAGAGAGAGAGAGAGAGAGAGAGGACACACGTTAGGGGCTGGGAGGGCAGAGAGAGAATGAGACACAGAATCCAAAGCAGGCTCCAGGCTTTGAGCTGTCAGCACGGAGCCCAATGCAGGGCTCAAACTCACAAACTGAGAGATCATGACCTGAGCCATAGTCAGATGCCCAACCAACTGAGGCACCCAGGCACCCCTGGTTGTGCATATTCTAGAGATGAATCTGTCTTTGGGCATATCAGATACTATCCTTAAAGAAGTAATGGCCATACTATTCATCATAGATCTATCAATATAATTTCTTTATAATCCACTTTTATTGGCTTGGTATTTTTATTTTTCTTTCTATATACCAAGCATACACAGCCCTAACAATTCTGATAGATTGAGAAGATTTGCATATTAGGATAACTTTGTGACCTTAAGGAGAATAAATTTGATTATGCATTTTGGGAGAAGAGGCTGCATTGGAAGGAAATTCTCACCATCCTGATATTGCTCTTATTGAAAGTAGAGAAAATTATGAAGAAGAAATATACAGTTTATTTTCAGGATCCATTTTCAAGGCATATCATGATGGTCTCCGTAATTTTCTCCTACTGCTCATTAATTATGCTGTCTACCACATTTATACTCTTCTATGGTGGGAAAGAGAGGGAGGTTTGAGATATGTGAAAGAAAGAGCAACTCTGCACTTGGTCTAATCTCTAATTTAGAACTGGATTTGAGGCATAACTCACAATCACTGTGTGTTTAAAGGTATTTTTTTCTGACTGGATGGGAATGACCTTATAGTTTATGAGCATTTTCTAAATATGCAAGATAACATAACATTGTTCCTAGAATATTAGAAAGTTGTTTAATCAGCTGGTTGTTATCTGAGAATCAAAATTGTTTTTTTTATATCTAGGGGAAAGCTATAAAGTAGGTGGAGTAGTAGTTCACCTCCACTACTACAGTCTTGCCCAAGCCTACATCATCTCGGTCTGGAGCATTACGAGAGACTCCTATGTGCTATACCTGCTTCTACCCTCCCCTCACAACACTCAGCAGCCAGGGGGATTCTTTTAAATATGTCAGATGATGTCATTCCTATGTTCAAACTCCCCAGTGGTTGGGTTTTCCCTTAGGATAAGTGGTACATCTTTGCAATGGCCCAAAAGACCCCACATGATCTGCTGCCCCTTAGATCTCTGACTCTCACTCTGCTCCAAATACACTGGCCTCCTGGCTATCTCTTCAGTATGCAGGAATACAGCCTCCCAAGGGCCTTTGCATTAGTTGTTCCCTTTGTTTGGAACATTTGGCCAACTTCCTCACTTCTTCAAGATTTTGTACAAATCTTACCTTCTCCATGAAGTTACCCTGACAGCTTTATTACATAGCAAACTGCCACCTGCCACCTCACTTCTGACCCTCCTTATTTTTCTGTTGTAATGATCACTTTCTAATATCCTATATAATTTACTAATATTATATGTTTATTATTTATTCTCTGTATTCTCCCACTAGAATGTAAGCTCCATCCAATGGGCAGGTCTTTGGCTTTTTGTGCCTTGATACAAACAAAATACCAAGAACTGTGGCACATAGTAGGGGCCCAAAAAGTAGTTGGAGAGTTGAGTTGAATGCTTACACTAGATAGATACTATTATATATATTCATAATCAGAAACAAATATGCAGAAAAATATGAACAAACTTGGTTGTAAGAAGGTGTTGGTCACATATGACATGATATAAATCAGAGTTAATGTGCTTACAGCTTTTGGGTCCAGATGTGATGCATGTTATTCAATTCCACACCAATATCACAGCCACCTGTTGTCCTAACAATCATAGAAACAGCTATCTCAAAATATGAGAAGAGGCAAACAAAGCATGTTTTATAAGGAATACTCAAATACTCACATGTGAAATCACTTACCCCTTGTGTAACATTTAAGGACATGGAATTTCCAATAATTGAGATATTTTAGACTTTAATATCTATTGCATGCTTTCTGTGCCTTAACTCTTATTATCCTTCCACAAGCCATCAGGTAGATATTATCATTTTGCAAATGAGGAAACTGAGATACAGAAATGCTATGTGACATCCTCAAGTGTCATACAGATAGTAAATGAATTCATCTGTACCAGGCTACCTTCTGAGACTGGTTTCTGTGGCGAGCATACATATGAACAAAAAATTGCAAGGAATTTTTGTTTTCTTTTTTCAAAAAAATTTTAATGTTTATTTATTTTTGAGAGAGAGTGGGGGGGGGGGGGCGGGGGCAGAGAGAAGGAGGGAGACACAGAATCCAAAGCAGGCTCCAGGCTCCAAGCTGTCAGCACAGAGCCCAACACGGGGCTCAAACTCATGAACTGTGAGATCATGACCTGAGCCAAAGTTGGTCACTTAACCGACTGAGCCACCCAGGAGCCCCAGGAATTTTTCTTATTTGCAGTTGCGACATGGACACTCTCACTCTGTCTCCCCCACTCTTTCCCTCTAAAAGAGGATTCTTTGCTTTCAGGAATGGTTCCTGAGCTCTGCTTTGTTGTAGGAATACAAATACTGAGAGGATAGGAAAGCTGAAAAGACAAAGGTTAATAGAGATTCCCCATAATAAAATTCTGATCAATGAAGAGAGTGACAAAAGACTACTCAGCTTGAGTTTATGGTACACCGTTTTGAAAAGATCTTGAAGACAAATTTTGGAACTAATTTGGTATCAAGGCAATATAGAGGATAAGATGGGGAAATGAGATTTTAAAGATATTTAGCTAAGTATTCTGAAAGTAGTCCCCCCCTCCAGCACATTCAGGAGAGACTGTTGTAAAGGATTAAATAGTGTGTATCTACTTTTCAGTTGCCAGACAGCTGTTTCTTTGAATAAAAGTCTACATGGGATTGGATCACAAATTAGCTTGTTTGTATGGATTATGTTTTGAAAAGAAAGAAAATGGATAATTAGCTCTATCATCACCGAAGTTTGAAATCATAAAATACTCTGATGCCTCCTTTAGCTATCTGTTGTTACACAGTAAATCATCCCAAAATTTAGCAGCTAAAAACAATAATAAGCACTTACTACGTCTCACAGGTTCATCCCCATGTGGATCTCCCTGTAGGACTTTTGAGTGACCTCACAACATGGTGGCTGGCCTCCCATAGAGTGGGCAAACCAAAAAAGCAGGTGGAAGCTGCATTGTCTTTTATGACCTAGGCTTGGAAGTCACATGCTGTCACTTGTACCATGTCCTACTGGTCACACAGGTCAGCTCTAATATGAGAGGGACTCACCAAATCATGAGTACCAGGAGGCAAGGAACACTGGGGAGGGAGCTCATGTTGAAGACTGGTAACCATACCTCCCTTTTTTTCTTTCTCGCTAAATTCAAATAGTCCCTGAATACTAACTGTTCTTCCTCCCTGCCTTTTCCCATTTCCACTATCTCCACTCTTCAACTCCTACACCTTATCTTGATTATGCCCTGACTAATGCGATGGCCTCCTAATTGGTTTTCTTACCTCCAGTCCACTCCATATTTTTTTTTTTACCATATCTATCATTTTTCTTTAACAGAGCTTGTTCTGTAATTATAGGTAGTTTTATACATGTTTATCCATTTATTTCCCAACTAGGTGTATACCAACAGGCTTTGAAAGTAGTTACTGTTGCATACATTGGCATATCTCCACAGCTCTTAAACTGTGCCTCAGAGAGGTAGGATAAGGGGGAAAGCAGTGGAGCCTACTGGTTAAGCACAGAGTCAGACAGATGCTGAAGTTAAATCCCAGCTCTGCCACTTCCAAGCTATGTGATCTCAGGCACGTTATTCAACCTCTCTGAGCCTCTGTTTTCTCACTTCTAAAAAGCAAGTTAATCAGAATTATTAATTAATAATTATAATAATTGATACACATATTAATTATTAATAGAGTAATATAGTAACTATTATAATAGTTAATACCTGCCTTTCAGATCGTGAGGATTAGATAAATGATGTGTGCAAAGGGCTTAGCATTATGTCTTGCACATACTAAATGCTTAATAAATTGTAGCCATTAATATGTCACATAGTTGCCATTTAGTGGTTTTTTAATAAATTAATATTGGGGAAGGAAGTATTTGGACAGAAGGCTCTGACTGTCAATTCTCCTTCTTCCACTTTCAGGGCCTTTCTGTGGAGTTCTGGACTGTCAGCCTGCGGTAGAACTCTCTGCAGTGGTGGAACTAGTCTATATCTGCACTGTTCAGTGGGGTATCTATTGAGCACTTGACATGTGGCTAATGTGAGGAAGTGTGTTTTCAGTTGTATTTAAATTTAAATAGCGACATGTGGATAAGCAGCAACCACAGTATGCAGGACAGTTCAATAATCTGTATTTCTCTAGTTCTCTAGTCTACCTAGTTCTATAGGAACACTTGAAACCAGGATTATCATGATCCAAAACCTTTTTGTCAACCATTCTGTCATACTGCCTCATTCTTTTCATAGTGTGTTCCTCACACTGCTTGCTTGGTTTTGAGTGTCCATCTGTAATCTTATTTTAATTGTACAATTACATGTGTTTATTGGAGGAAATTTTTAAAATTTAGAGAAGCTAGGGTCGCCTGGGTGACTCAGTTCATTGAGTGTCTGATTTTGGTTCAGGTCATGATCTCATGGTTCGTGGGTTCAAGCCCCTCATCAGGCTCTGTGCAGACATCTCAGAGCCTGGAGCCTGCTTCAGATTCTGTGTCTCCTTGTCTCTCTGCCCCTCCTCTGCTCCTGCTCTGTCTCTCTCTGTCTCTTAAAAATAAATAAACATTAAAAAAATTTAATATAAAGAAGCTAAATAAATAAATAAACAGGTATTAGTTATAGCCCTGTTGACCCATTGCTAAGAGTAATCACAGAACATAATTTACTACCCAGCGTATCTCCCCTAGGGAGAGAGGGACAGCTCAGTGTGAATTTCTTTACAGGGTCAGTTCTTGCTATCTTCTCACACACACACACACAATGGAATGTCAGAGTCTGAAAGAATGTACTGATTGCAAATGATTTTAGGCTGGTTTCCTCAGCTGTCAGAGGAGAGAATTAGAGGCCCACAAGTTTGAATAAATTTCAGTGATAGTTCTCAAGAAGGTAAAATCACTCCTCACAGAGAAAAGGCAGCAAAGCATTCAGAAACTCCTCCATGCACATACAGGCTATGTTTCATTTTATGATATTCCTAAATCCTTTTGTTCATAAATTCAGTGACTATCTATAGGCAGCCACTACTGCCATCTGTTGGTAGTGGCCAGAACTGATGCATTTCAGCATAGGTGCATAAAATGGTTCTTATCTAAGTCTGTAAGTTGAATCTTGTCATCACAGGAACCTCTGTATTCATGAAAAAAAAAAAAAAAAACCAAAAAACCCAGCATGTGGAATCAGATAGACTTGGGTTCATATCGTTGCTGTGCCTCATGTGAGAAGTGTGACCACTGTCATTTTGGGTTTTCCATTTGTTAGATGGGGATAATACCTAGTTTATAGGAATGTTGTAAGAATTATGCAATGAATGAATATTAGTTTGGGTAGATGCTAGTCAGAATTTCAGTGGCTGAACACAGTCTGTTGTTAACTTCATAGCGTCTTGCTCATAACACAGTTCAAAATGGGTGCTCTGAATCATCGGGCAGCTCTCCTGAATCACAGGACCAAGCGCCTTTCATCTTATGACTCCACCATCTTCAACTCTGGCCTCCAAGGTCATCCTGGAGCCCAACATCCACCAGCAGAGTAAGAGGAGAGGGCATGGAGGTATGTGAGGAGGTTTTTATGGGCCAGACCTGGAGCTACATACATTACTTCAACCCCCTCCCGCCCCCCCCCCACCCCCCATTCATCAGAACTGTCTCACAATTGCATCTCACTGCTGGGAAGACTGAGAAACATGGCCCAGCATTCTCTGTCACAGTCGCAATTTTAAGTAATGAAAACATAAGCCTCACTCTAATGCAGTTGTGAATTTTTCTTTATGTATTATGTAATACTATTTATATTTTTCTCAGTTATTAGTATAACACAGGTACAAAACTAAAACTAGGGGCGCCTGGGTGGCGCAGTCGGTTAAGCGTCCGACTTCAGCCAGGTCACGATCTCGCGGTCCGTGAGTTCGAGCCCCGCGTCAGGCTCTGAGCTGATGGCTCGGAGCCTGGAGCCTGTTTCCGATTCTGTGTCTCCCTCTCTCTCTGCCCCTCCCCCGTTCATGCTCTGTCTCTCTCTGTCCCAAAAATAAATAAACGTTGAAAAAAAAAATTTTAAAAAAAAAACTAAAACTAAAAGGCAATGTGATGAAATGAGCAGTGGTCTTGGAGATGTGGCTTCTAAATCTGTGTGATCTTGGACATGTCACTCAGCCAATCTGAACTCCAGTCTTTATTTGGAGACTGACAGTGGTAGAGCCAACCATGTTATCTGTGTAGTCTGTTCCCACCCTATATCCCTAGCTCTAAAGGTTTACAGCTTTTTGCATGGAAATAGTACAAAGCAAAACAAAACACGCTGGGACTCTCGGAGTAGATAAGTGATAGAATACAAGTCTTGGATGGGCTTAGATGGGAAGGTTTCTAGAAGAGAATCAGCTTTAAGCCCATCCTTGGAAGAGGGGATAGTCCTGAATAGAGGGAATGAGGTATGGAATGCCATGCAAGGAGTGCATAAAGAAGATCATAAACAAGAATTTAGGGGAGGGGGGCATGGCAAGGAGAATAGCCAAGCTGAAAAGGAATGAGTAACAGTGGGGTTGGGGGCAAATTTAAGAAGTAGTTTGAAGGGTGCCCGGGTGGCACAGTCGGTTAAGCATCCAACTCTTAGTTTTGACTCAGATAATGATCTTATGGTTCATGAGATTGAGCTCCACGCCCGTCTCTGCACTGACAGCGCAAAATCTGCTTGGGATCCTTTCTGACCACCCCCTGCTTGTCACACTCTCTTTTGGAATAAATAAATAAGCATTTAAAAAAAATAAGAAGTAGTTTGATATATAGAAGGAAAGAAAACATTAATGATAAGCTGCTAGGCTTAGGAGGTCATATTTAATCTAAAAAGATCCCAGAAGAAAGCCAATTATGGGTTTTATATGGGCAAGTGACATAATGATAATTTGTTAGTCATTATGAAAAGAAATGTGATTAGATCATAGCATTTGACATGACAGTACCTTCTATTAAACTGCGGAATGTCTAAAGGCTAAATGCTCCATAAATATTCTTCCGAATATGTTGGTTATCTGAATTCTATACCCATTTCAAGGAAAAAAGAGTTTTACGTGGTAATGGAGAAAAGATGAGGATGTGGGAAAAATCAAATAGTTTACATTGAAAGACAGCCCTCATTTTTCTGTTTTATTTTGTTTTATTTTTGTTTAAATCAAGGATAAAAATGTAGGTAAGACATGAGTCAGAGCAAACTCAGAAAGTACCTAGAAGCCTTCAGCATTTGAAGCCTGCTGGCTAGTTTCATGTGGGTGAAGTTTGGTTTTCAGAAAGACAAACTGAAAATAGAACCTGTTTGTTTAGATTTTGTCATTTTCTAGGGGACACACAAGAATGTTCAATGAACGATGAGGGGGAAGAATTTCTTCCTGGGAACTGCCCCAGAGAGCCTTGTTTGGAGAGAATACAGCCTTACAACAGCCCCTGAGTACACTGCAGTTCCCCTCTGGATCAAGTCTGAGGAGACACAGTCTTGGCCAAGGCAAGCGTGAGCAGGAGTTCAATCCATTCCTCCACACAGGTTTCAAGTAAAGGCCTCTGTCACACTCTCAGAAAACATGAGAGGATTGAAACGTTCCCCAGGAAAGCTGTTAACAACATCCTTGACTCTTCTTCAGCTCCAATAAGCTCTTGGGAAGCACTATTTTTGTTTTTATTTTTAAGAAAAAGGTTACCTTTTTGATGAGTAACTATGTGTTATTTATTACACACCAACTTTTTTTTCACAAATGAAATATTCTACTATTAATAACCACATGACTGTGGCAAGACACAAGTCTTCTCTGGGCTTCAGGCTTTGGTTTTCTTCTGTATAAAATATAGAGACTAGATTATATAATCTCTGAGGCCTCTTCCTGATCTGAAATGATAAGTTCTAATTCAAACAACTTCCTCTTTCTGGTGAAGTAACATGAAGCCTGAGGTTACTTTATCACATTGTTCTAAATCTCTAGTGCTCCTAAAACGTGTAGGAAAAAGACGAACAGCCCACTGAGCCTGTACTGAGGGAAGAATCCTGTATTCAGCGCAACAGTATGTTGGTTGGGAGCACTGAGCTCAGAGCTACTTCTCTCCCACCCCCACGACCAGGGGGAGTTCACATCTTTAGACTTCTTAGAAACACCAGTGTTTTTATTGTGGCTGTTCAATAGATTCTCTGGCTGCACTTTCCAGTTTGGCAATAGTTTATTTGCCATCTATTCTTATTCTTTATTCCACTTCCATGTTTTTGGGTTCTACTTCTTTCTCAAGAGATAATTCCCTCTGAAGAAAGATCATATCCTAAATAAAGCAATTTTATATACAGTGTCCAGGACAGAATATGAGATGATAATGTGACAGGTCATGATGATGAGAGCCAGAAAAATGCAGGATTTCAGAGCCAGACTTCTATGGTAGCCATTAGCCACGTGTGGCTTTTTAAATTAAAATTAGCTAGAATTAAAAATTAATTTCCTCTGCCATACTAGCCCCATTTAAAGTGCTCAACAGGCACATGTGGCTAGTGACTACCATTTTGGACAGTACAGATATATCACTTTTTCATCACTGCAGAAAATGTTTAATTGGATAGTGCTGCCTTAGACTAGTCACAGAATCATATTCTTAAGGGATGTCAGGGAACTTGGAAACCACCTAAGACATTCTTCTATCCAGGATGGTTCAGATCTTTCCAGTACCAGAGAATTTATCACCTTACAAAGCAGTCTACTTCATTTTTTGAAAACTTTATAGTAGACAGTTCTTCCTTAAGCTGGGTCAAAATCCATATCCCTTTAACTTCTGCTCTCTCCCAAACACAGGATAAATGAATGATTCTTCCACCTGGAACTTTATGGGAGCATAGGTACCTCTATTGTATCTACTTAGACTTCTCTTTCCCAGTTAGACTATGCCACAGGTGAGGCAGCTGAAGCTTGGAGCAGTCCTGCCTCATGATCCATGGTGAAGCTAGGACTGAATGCAGGTTTCCAGTTGGTGTGTTCCAGTCCAATCTTACTGCTTCCAAGTATAGCAACTATGTCATTAAAGAATCTATGTATATGAGTTTATGGAGTTGAAGTTCTTGGTCTTTTTCTTTCCATTTTGTTGTCGTTGTTCCATTTTTTTATTTTCTTTTTTCACTGCATGCTTCCTAAGAGATTCGAGGTTATTTCTTCCCCAATAGAACAAAGAGTACATGAACTCTGTGTGAATATTTCAGAACATAAATCAATGGCCGCCCCCCAAAATAACCTCAGCTGTCAAGCACAGAAATCACACCAAATGGCTTGCTTTCATTTGCTAGTTTCAAACAGTATGAGGATAGAAGAGGAAGCTAGAAGCACTAAAGATAAATGACCTACTTCCAAATGGTGTCTAGAAGAGAGAATGCCCTTGATGACTATTCAGTAAGAATAGATGTCTTCATCTACCTCTCCAAGGGCTCTGTATAGACTTTGCCAGTGAGCTATTGTAAATGCCAGTTACAGCTTCAGATCTTTTCAACAAGCACTCAAGGAGGTGTGGGGTCTGTGCTAGGGCACCAAAAATAACTGAAACACTGTCCTCCACTCACTGGCAGGGAGGCTGGGTGGAGTCAATAAACAGTCAATTACCACTCTAGACAACTCCATCGAGCACGTCCATAGGTGTGTTTCAAAGAAACCAGCAGATCAGTCTTGAAGCCCAAATGGTCACAGCAGTTGCTATCACAGCAGAAAAACTTCTGAGAGTCAGTAAATAGTGGGACCCACAGACCAAGCTTCCTAGGAAAGAAGACTCTGCCCAAACCAGTCTGGGCCCAACAGAAGATCTGACACTACTGTATAAACAGCTATCTTCTCTAACAACAAAAAAACTGCTCCCTGATTCACTTCATTAAATTTGACAAATGATCAGAAATAATAATGTCACTAGCCTCTACCACCAGCCGTGCCCTTTAACATTCAGATCCATAGTTAACTATAGATATAGATGATATAGATATAGATATAGATATGGATATAGATATAGATATAGATATAGATATAGATATAGATAGATGAATATATATGAATATATGTGTGTGTATATACATACATACATATGTATACAAACAACACATATAGATAGGATAGATAGAAGTTTATGTAGAATTATTTCATGTATGTATGTATACATATAGCTATATGTGTGTGATTATATGTTATATTTTTTACATTTGAATGTTCTTATATTTGTATATAGAGGTATATTTATAGCATGCATTATTTCTGGTTGTGTACACTTATAAATACATATAATATTTTTATAAAGCACAATTATGTATCTCACACACATACACTAAAGATGTTTCTGGAAGAATACACAAGAAATTTTTCATGGTGGTAACCTTGGGAAAGCAGGGATAAAGATCTTGGGCTACAGTAAGGAAGGATGCATTGTATTTCATTATATAGCCTTTATGTATTTTAATTTTTTTTCTGTCTATTAATTACTTTTAGAAAAACAAAAACATTTTTGTTAATATTTGGTTATACTAAGGACACCATCATCTATCTTCACTCTGTTTTCCAACATGAACTCCAAAGTGCAAATAGAGTTAAAAGACCTTGTCCCAGGCTGGGCTCCTCCAGGTACTCTGTCTTGGATGACTTAAGTTGCTATGGTTTTTCCCACATGTGCTGACCTGACATAACTAGGCCCAAATTAAGATTATATGAGATGATATATGTGACATTGTGACAGTGCTTTGCAAACTGTAAGCTTCAACAGGCACGTCCGTAACACTGGCTTGTGGAAGAGTGCCCAGAACAACCCACCTTGACTGACATTATCTGGGTCCTGGTATGTGTGTGCGGCAGGCAGGGATGGTTTATGACGTAATGACAGGGAAGGGAGGGGGGCAGGAAGAAAAGAAATGAGAAGGAGGAGTAACAGAGGCTAAGATAGGAGAGGGTAGATGGGAGGCCTTCAGGAGTCCTGATGTAATCCAGGTACCCTTGCAGAAGGGTGTTGTACTCTGTCATAAGGCCTGAGCAACCCTAATTTGCCACTATTCCCAGCTGATACATGAATATCTTCGTTGGGACAATGATGTATCATTCTTGATAGTGTCATTAGAATATGGTGAATTCACGTTTCTTTGTCCAAAGGCTAAGCCTCTTCCCACTGTCCTCTGCCAGAGTCCTTTATTAACTCTCTTAAATCCTCGTCTTTAATTATTAGTTCAACCAACATGTATTGAGTTTCTCCTCTATGCCAGGCACTGTGCTCAGTCCTAGGGATGTGGAAAGAATATAATACTGTCCTGGCCATCAAGATAGTCCCTGTTAATAGTGGGTAAGGATACAGAAATAACAGTTGCAATCCAGCGTGCTGTTACAGCAACGAGATGTTCAGAACGCTATGATGGTGACTATGCATATGGAGGAGGAAGAGACACTGAGAGATAGGAAGAAGTTTGCCAGACAGATTTTGAACAGGCTTGAAAATGCATGAGAGATTCAGAGGAAAGAAGAATTGGATTTGGCTGCGATACAAAGTGAGGGCAAAGTGACAGGTAAATCTGGAAAGACTAAGCTAGGTCAGCTGTAGACGGCATTTTGTATAGCGCTAAGGAGTTTGCACTCTGTCCAGTCAGCTTGAGTTCATTTGATTTTATATCTTTTGTGAAGGAAAACTTACGTAACTATATATTTACCTTTAACAAAGTAGTACTTTATTCATAATAAGAATCTTCAACCCACTTATTTCATTACAAAGTGCAATTTGTCATTTATACTCTACTTCTCTCAAAGAATTGATTGTACACTCAATATTATTGGGCTTAAAGCACAGAAGAAAATTTAACCTGTTTGTGAATCAGAATCCCTTGTTTAATGACTTGATACAAGCTATGATTTTCCTCCCATAAAAATGTAGATACTAAATATTGCATATAATTTCATGGACCTCAAAAATTCCTAAGTTCAAGGTAGACAATTAAATGGCAGTTTTGTTTTGACAGGTTTTTTAAACAAGGAAATTATATACAGAATCTTAGGTACTTACCTAAAACCTCATTTTGGATTTAATAATGAATTCAGAATCTTATTTCAGTGATAAAATTTGAGGTCACCTTCCAAATACATGTTGAGTTATTTTGAAATCTGAATAGACATCCAAATAGAATGTTGAATTATTTTGAAGTTTTCTTGATTAAATGAACTATAACTCACATTCTATTAATACAGAGAGGGTCATTAAGTTATTTTAGGATGCCCAAACATGAAATAAGAAATAATTCTATAAAATAGGATGAAAAACAACAATTCCATCAGATATCAAATTTCTAAAAGCCTTCTTTTTATGCTACCACATAAATGCTACAACGAGTCTAGCTATAAATGAAGATCTCTCGATTATTAAGGTTTGCTAACATTCAGAATACAATATGACTCCTTTATCGATTTATTAACCTAAGAGACCCTTGAAACTGCAGCTCCTTTTGCACATAGAACAAGGATAATATCTTTTGGAAATGTATTACTGGACTTTCCTATTTGGAACCTGAAGAAAAGGCCAGGGGAAAGGGGAGGAGGTGGAGATGGAAGGAAGGCTGTGTGTTTGAACTTTTTGTGGCAGGAGTGCAAAGAAAAAGATTCACTATTTATCTTCCGCCCCCCCCCCCCCCGACGAAAACCAAAATAGGAATTTTTTTCTGAATTTGTTGGAAAATAAAACACTGTTTCTAAATTCCTTATTGTCCTATTAACATGGGGAGAAGCTGATCCAGTGACTTGATCGTGAGGTTTGGAGTAAGGAGGGAGGATTAGAAATCTGGAAGAGAAATATGGAAGGAAGCTGTGAACGGGTACAGGTGAGGAAAGAGGCAGGTGAGGAAAGACGGATTGCTGGCTTCCTCCTCTTGGCTGAAGCGCCAGCAGGGACAGATCTGCTAGATAAGCTGAACAGCTCTACTCCTGTATGGGAGAGCACTGACTTGCAGTGCATGCTGGGCTACTACACATTTAGGCAGAGTATGAGCTAGCCCTCTTGAGCTACCCTTGGCACTCAGACAATGCAGTGAGTTCTGAAGTTTCTGCTGGCAGGAGGAGGGCTGCAGAAGGAAGCAGATGGTGTTGGCTGTCCAACTTGGCAGAAATCTCTAGGCAAAGCAAAATAGCTTTGAAGCCAGGTTGCAGCCAGCCTTCAGGAACCAAGTCACCAGAGAGAAACCTTGGCCTCAGACCAACCTGAAAGAGCAGCCTCAGCCTTCAGGAGCAGCCACCAGCAAGATGCCCAGGGGCAGAAGCAGGGGAGCCAGAGTTCAGAGGACACCAGCCAGTGCATGGCCAGGCAGGCCACAGAGAGCACAGTGAAGCCCCTCATGCACCCACTTGCTACCCCAAAGGGGAAGAAGCATTCTGAAAGTCTGAGCATTCACTGAAGGATGGAATAGCCCAAAACAAAACATTAACCAGCTGTGATTGATGGTCTCACATCATACATGAATAGATTGAAATTTAGACCAAAAGGATACTCTTCAAATGTTGGTGCGTTGAAATGTCCATTCTATCCAGCAGGATGGAGGCTCGTAAGGAGAATGAAATCAGCCATAGAGAAATGAAGGAGCTGCTTTTCCTTTGCACATGTAAGTGTGCTGGGAGTGAATTTGGAATCCTGCTACATCTTTTTCCTGCCACACAGTTCTATCGCAAATTCAGCATTATATCATTATTACCTTCTTTGAAAAAATGAGAAAACATTCAAATTCCAGTTAGCAGGGTTTATAATTTTAAATGCACTAGGCAGACATCATTATATGTGTTTAACAAATCATTGACTCTTCCGTTACACAGACCATATATTTTGTATGTGCGCATGTGTGTGTGACACATACATGTGTATATCTTAATATTGTCTATTTCCTTTTTTTTGTTACATTTCCTGTGTGCTGAGCTGGGGTATTTATTCTTCTGAATGATGCAATGGGTTAACAAGATAATAGGAAGGAAATCTTTTAAGGTACAAGGACCTTGACACTACAGTTTGTTTCGGTTTGATTAAACAGATGGAATTCCACGCAAGTGGAAAGTTGTGAAGGCGGACACACCTATAGCATACACACCAACAGTGAACAGAAGTGGTGGGAAGTCACTGAAATGAAAGGCGGCAGAATGGTTTCTAGCATCTCACCTTTTACCAACAATACTCTGCTGCTCTGAGCCTTCTTCGTGTTCAAAATCCAGATTTTGTTAACCATAAGAAAAAGTGATGTTTTTACTTGTGAAATGCTAAATCCTAACCATCAGACAATGGAGTGGGTGACTGCCTGGAAAACGACTCATACATTCCTTGAACATTTCTCTCACAGAGTAATTCTTTTATGAACAGGTAGAAGACGCCCTGGGAACTACAGTAAATGTGGGAGTTTTTTTCTGAATAAAACTATTGAAATCTATGATAAGAATTATTCTTCATTTTGTATATACATGTTATGGAGACGGCAAAAGTCAGCCAAAACTTTAAGTGTCATATTTTAGAAGGTTTAGTATGACCTAATTTTAGTTAACCGGAAATATTTCTAATTAAAAATGAATATATGTGAAGTGACAGAATGCTGAAAGGACACTTTCTTCCCCACTAATTCTGTAATGTTGAAGCAAGAATTAATGAAAACCAGTAATATGAAGATCCAGATTTAACTTTCTTCATTTTTAAAAAGTATATAAATCTTGTCAATTTAACTAGAATCTATTTTTTTTTTCTGCTTGGTTGCATTTTTGTAGCACACAGAGTTGGAGAAATTATCAGCACGACAGTAAATGTTTTAGCATCATTAGTTTTAGACACATTATTTTAAATGAAAAATAAATATCCAATTTAAAGCAGAGGCAATATGCTTAACGTTAGTAGATGTATAAGGTATGCTCTTTGTAAAGAAAACAATGAAAGGAATGAATATGTCTTGGGAGAGTATTCACCAAGAGGGCAAACTGAGAAATCATGATTTTTGCCATTTAGCACTTGTACCATTATTGTATGCTTGATTTCCCTTTGTTTCTTCTTCTGTTTAGTGACACAAATGGTTTGTGGCCAAAGTTCAGACTGCTTAAATTACGTGCCATCACCCATACTCACCAGCACTCTGAGAAACAACAAGCCGCTCAGTGATGGTAAACAACACTCACGAGGAAACCACTTCAAAAAGCTCAGGTCAGTGTTCACAAGGGGACAGTTTTCCTGCAAATGTAAAATGTGCCAATTACAGTGCCATGTAAAATGAATATTGCTTCTACACAGAGGAGAACTTAGGGAATAACACCATCAAGGGAAGAGGGCACAGGAAGAAGACTACATAAATGCAGGGGTTTGGAGGACTGATTGCCTGGGTTTCAATCCCAGTTTCAATACCCGCTGGGAAAAGTCACTCAAGTTCCCTGCACCCCTATCTTCTCACATAGCAATTGGGAGGAAGGATACAAGCTTTAGAAGACTGCAGTCAGTGTCAAATAAGTTAAACAGATAAAGTGCCCGGACTTTAGAGGAATGTATCAGGCTCCCTTCCTAGTATTCCTACTTACATTAATGCATAGGTATATGGTGATTAAATGCTCTAACATCATCACCTCCCTGTTCACACGTGCACACATGCCACCCTTGGACTCTCACCCTGGGTGAACATGCACTGATGTGAGGACTCATTAGGCCCTACCCCAGCTCTAGAAGTCTCATATCTAGAGGCTTCCCTGCCCCACCTCCAGTTGTAATTCAGACAATTCAGATGAATCTGCCGAGCTATATCAGTTTTATGATTATGTTCGGCTCATCCAGAGAAAATCAAATGTTTTTTCATACTTTCTAGAATAATTTAGAAATAATCCACAGAGGGCCCTCCTTTGACTTTAATTTCCCTCACCTCCTTCTCTCATTTAATGTTGATAATAATGGTAACAGTAAACACAATGACAGCTATCATTTAATGAAGGCCTGCTAGTTACCAAGAACTATGCTAAGTCCTTTGTGTTTATAACAATTTCAGTAATTCATAATAATCCACATATGGGTTTCCTGACAGCAATTCATTCCAAGAAAACATCCCTGAAATATTTTGGACTCCCATAGAAGCAAGGTTTCTGTACATTCTGGTTCTGCAGAGGGTTCTTTAGGCCTTTGTGTCACCTTGTTCTTAGCCCAGAGCTCCAGAGCAAGATCCTTGACTGTCCTCTTGACTCTCTCTCCTCCTTCCACCATGCGTTTTCACTGTATGTAACGTTATTGATTCCACACCTCCCTAAACTGCAGCAGTATAGACAATTCCCTCTCTGTACCAAGCACTCTCACATTAAATAACCTCTCATAATACTCATAATAATATTCAGATATTATAGATACAGCCATGACTGAAGTGTAAAGATATCAAATAGTTTTGCCTAAGATGACTGTGGTAGGGGCAGCTAGCACTAGGATCTAGATCTTTTGACTTCAAGTTCAGGCGTTGTTATACTATGCTATTCTGCTTCCTGAGCTTGTCAACAATTAATATATTTTCTGGAATGTCAGAAACAAGACAGTATCCCTTCATATATCATTTTGATACGTAATTCTATGAAAAATGATGATCTTATAATGCTATTTAGCAATATTCATATAAAGTAGCATTTAGAAAATATGTTAAATGTTGAGTGCTAAAGAACATTAAGTTCTTAAAACATTTTAAAAGAGTGATTCACTGCCATTACTCAGAAAATATGCAATGAAGATGATTCACTATAGAAAGTTTAAATGAGACTTTGAAGTAGACAATGTTCGAATCATAAATTAAAAAAATTTTTTAAAGAGAGGGAGAAAAGAAAAAAAACCTTTGTGGTTGCTTTTCTTACAACTAAATATCATTTTACTAGAAAAGGGTTTGGTCAACATATTGATTCATCCTGGACGGATGCTGTTTTTTGTTTTAGATTTTTTTTTTAGACCTATTGTTCATTTCAATAATTTCATTTCTTTTTCTTCTCCTTCTTCTCATTCTTGATCTCCTTCTCTCCTCCTTTTCTTATCTTCTACCTCCTCCTTTTCCTTTTTTTTCCATTTTTTGGAGCATTAAAATTAGTTTATACAAAGAAATCACATATTGTACTACAAAATTGACATCTATCAACATGAATTTTATGTTTGGCTTCATTTATTGTTTCTCCTTGTCTGTAGATAATGTCTATTATTTTTTTCCAAGGGAGACAAAGGTATTAAAATGGTCTGTTTCTAAAAGTAGAATGGGGAAGAGTCAGTGTTGAGATATTATGAACTCACTCTTCAGGGAAGTTCTGTAGGACAGGGTATTAGAAAGGATTCTCCAGAGAGTAAGAACCAACAGGATGTATACATATTTATAGAAAGAGAAAATTTTATTTTAAGGAATTGGCTCCCATAATTGTGGAGGATGGCAAGTCCAAAATCTGCCAGATAGGCTGACAAGCTAGAGACAAAGGGAAGAGTCGATGCTACAGTTCAAGTCTGAAGGCAGTATGTTGGCAGAATTCCTTCTTATTCAGGAGTCAGTCTTTTTCCATTAAAGCTTTCAACTGCTTGGAAGAGATTCACCCACATTCCAGAGTACTGGTAATAGGCTTTACTCAGTCTGCTGATTTAAACGTTAATGTCATCTAAAAAAATACTTTCACAGAAACATCTAGAATAATGTTTGACCAAAATTTCTGGGTAGCGTGGCCTACCAAAGTTGACACATAAAATTAACCACCATACATTGCCAGATACTCCCTGTAGAGAGATAGATCATTGTCCCATGTCCCATTTTCAACATTATCAGAATAAGTAGAGTGGTCTCTTGATAAACTGCATCAGATACAACTCTTCTTTCTCTGGATTAACCAGAAATGTTTATGTTTTTACAAACTAAAACCTGGTTCCCTACATCTATAAAAATTCAGAAGGGAAACTGTTACCTCAACTCCAACTGGAGTGTGACAAATCAATAGTAATTTTCATAGCTGGCAAAATTGGTAAAATTCTTTCCTCCATGCTCCAAAGATTTAACCATTTCTTCCCTACTAGTTACTGTGAACAGTGGTATAAATCTATGGGATTATTAGAATCACTTTCCCAGAATGTCATAATTCCAGTTCTCCATTCCTTTAAGTTTCTAATATTAACTCATCCCTTACTCTATTCCCTATCACGTGTAAATGTAAGAATTGCCCAATGGCAATTGAGTCAGACCTGGGGAAAGCAGGGGAACATGTGGTTCCTGACTCCTCATAGTCCTAAGTAATCCTATCCTCCCCAGGGCTTGTACCTGAGGAAACTGTTATTCCCTACCCCAACCCCTCGCTCTGTGTGTGTGTGTGTGTGTGTGTGTGTGTGTGTGTGTGTGTATCTTTGAGGGATGGAGATCAGAATTGAAAGAAAGATGCAGAAGACAAAGAATAAAGAGGGAATTGGAATTTTTGTGTTTTCAGTTTATTGTCCCTAAGTGCTTAAAAAATTAGGACTGAGAAGGTGTAGTAAAATTTAGAAAAGAGATGCTCATTGTGTTGTAAAAAGTTCCTCTAAATCTTTCTCCATCAAGATTGGCCTCGTTCAGGTGCTGTGAAGAAAGGGGTGTAAAAGAGGGAATTGGGAAAGGAGAAAAGCACCCCAGACCAGGGAGCATGTGCAAGCAGCAGTGTTTGTGAGAAAGTGGCCTGACCAGGATGGACAGCAGTAAGAAATGAAGTTGAATAAGGAGCATAAAGCCACATTTTGGAGTGTGTTGGAAATCCTACTGAGATAAAACTTGTCACAATTGTGTTGTGATGAACTGAGAAGAGACATGATGAGAGGGAGGAGCAGGATGAAGAGGAATGAACAGAGGGCCTCAGAGGGAGCTTTGGGAAAGCCCCACTCCTAGAGGGTGAGTGGACATGTGTGTATCTTGTCTCATGACTGATTTCCTCCCTGGAGTTCAAGGGAGGTCACCCAATGATGGTAAAGGCAAGAGGTTAGGATTGAGGGCTTGAGAGGACATTGTTCAGTGCAATTGCATAAGCTGTTTTTGAGCTTCTGCTCTGGACTGGCTAGAATGCTAGGTGTTAGAAATACAAGAATGAGGGGCGCCTGGGTAGCTCAGTTGGTTGAGTGTCTGACTTTGGCTCAGGTCATGATCTTGTGGTTCGTGGGTTCAAGTCCCACGTCTGATAGCTCAGGGCCTGGAGACTGCTTCAAATTCTGTGTCTCCTTCACTCTCTGACCCTCCCCTACTCATGCTGTCTTTCTCTCGCTCTCAAAAATAAAAAAACATGAAAAAAAAGAAATAAAAGAATGAATAAAATATGTCCTCTCTCATCTAGACTCTCCCAGTCTCTCAGCATCAAAAATAAAAAAAAAATTTAATGAGCTAGCAGCACAAGCCAGACTTGATTTCCTACTTGACTGTGAGCATTGAGACTTGGCACTCTAGCGTGGGGTGGGGGCATCTTAAAATGGAGGCCAGTTTGGTGTTGACAGATCATGTCAGAATGAGCTGATGACTAAAGCTGGATGATTAAAGGTCCCAGGTGAAAAGCAAGTTCCATACATGCAGGGAGTTAGGAGAGGCTCATGTGTAAGGTGGTTGTAGCTTAAGATTCAGTATAAATTCTGAGATCTCACAATGAGATCCAGGGAGTGAATATGGAGTTGTGCTGCTGCTCTGTAATTGAGATGGAGGTCAAGAACCAGACTAGATGTAGATCCTTGAGATCCAAGAGTAGGGTGAGTTGTTAATGGACAATAACTTTTGTGCACTTGTCACAAGGCGAAATCGCTCCTCAAACTGGGTTGAGAGAGTACTTCTTTATATCTTCATAAGGCATCTCAATTTCTTCATGACTGCATCCTCTAGAAAATAGGGGGAAAACCCTAAGTATTAGTTTAGTTTGTAAGTAAACTTAATACATTGTAATAAGAAGAAACAACTATGTAATTTTCAGGACTCAGCACAAAGTGGAAATGTAGTCGTCCTTATTAAAAAATTAAGAACTTCAAGATGGGTACAGTAGAGTGCTAAAGCAAACCAGGGATGCTTCTGGTCACACATTCACAAAGCTACACCTGCTAAGGAATTCAACAATCCCTTTAGGTTACTCTCCATCTCTTTAAAGTGCTCAGGATCTGATTTCCTTTCTCTCTCTCTCTCTCTCTCACACACACACACACACACACACACACACACACAGCACATACACACAGAGTTTTATCTCACATATGGCCATCAGTGTACTATAGCCAGCTTGTACCAGCTTGAGAGAGTAAACAACTATGCACATATCTTCCCAGCTCTGCGTTTAGTGATATTATGTGCGTAACTTGAAATCAGCCAAGGTGGGAGACTTTACAGCATGAAATTTGCAAGTACTAGAAAGCAGAGCCTTTTTCTTCAGAGAACCAGTTATTAAACATTTACCAGAACACTACTGTATATACGTTCTTAAACAAACACTGCCTTTTTTGTTCATTTGCTGTATTCCTAACATTTAGAATGATGCCCAGCACATAGAGGACACTAAGTTGTTTAACATATGAATAAATATCCTTCTCTGCCCATAGAGCAGTAGGTTCATGACCTAGATAGCACAGTAGAGGTATTATTTCTGCCTGCAAAAGAAATCCTATCATTTGAAAGCTAAGTGAATATAGAAAACTCTTTTAATAAAGGCTTTCTTTTAATAAAGGCTGGCTTCAGCAACTACTGTCTTCTACCTTAATCCTCTATTAGATATTATAAACTGAATATTAGTGTTTCTGTTCTCTTTGCATTCCTGCTAGAACAGTCCTAAACTTGTTAGCCAAATAGATGCATCTGGAAAAAGACTTGGTGGAGTGGTCTGTACACAGGGATGCAAAAGGCAAAATAGTTCAAAAAATATTATCTCAGATACACATTCATTTTCTCAAAAGCCTAAACCAAAGGGAAGACACCATGGCAGGCAATTGTAGACACTGACGAAGCCAGGATGACTTGAAAGGAGCCAAGGAGGGAGATTATGTTTCTATCAAGGACATGCCTTGGAGTCGTTCCAATCATTTCACAAAGGTGGAGGTCTATTTCTATAATGTAAAGGGGAACACTATAGTCTTCCTGTGTGTCTCGTGTCTCTTCTGTACTACTCACACTGAACACTTCACATCTGACACTTCTGGTCACCAAATGTGTAAAGATTTTTCCCCCCAAGCAATCTTATGAGATAATACCTGGTGTCCTACATTTCAATTCAGTTCTGACACTAACTTAAGTTAGCCCAGGACCCACAGGTGAAGGGTTCCATCCCACAAGACTGCCCCACCCCACTTCAGACACCAACCACAAATTGTAGGCCCCAGGTTACCTACCAGCTTGGCTACAAATCACAGGTTCTGATGACCTTTCTCCTTGAATACAGTCATTTCCTAGAACAGCCCACAGAATTTAATGAAACACACTTTCCAGGTTATTATGTAATAATAATTATATAATTATTATATAATAAAGAATGTCATAAAGGATACAGATGAACAACCAGATGAGAGATAGGGTACATACGATCTGGAAGGGTCCTGAATACAGGAGCTTCTGTCCCCATGGAGTTAGGGTATAACACCCACCTGGTATGCAGATGTGTTACCGGGTTTGGTTACCAAACCCGGTGACACATCCCTACACCTCGTACTTCCTTCATGGAAGCCTGATCTATCATTAACTCCATTTCCAACCCCTCTCCCGTCTCCGGATAATGGGGAATGGGGCTAAAAGTTCTAAGCTTCTGATCCTGGTTTGGTCTTTCTGGTAACCAGCCCCCATCCAAGATCCCATCAGGAGTCACCTCATTAAAACATAAGATATTCCTGGGGCTCCTGGGTGGCTCAGTTGAGCAACTGATTCTTGATTTTGGCTCAGGTCATAATCTCATTATTTGTCAGATCGAGCTCTGTGTCAGGCTCTGCAGTGAACATTCTTTGTCTCTCTCTCACTCCCTCTCTCTCTCAAAATAAATCAATAAATATTTTTTTTAAAAAATTACACCTTTTTTGCTTTTAATTCCCTTGCCTTTGGGGATGTGTCGAGGAAGAGATTGCTACGGCTGAGGTCAGAGAGGTCTTTTCCTGCTTTCTCCTCTAGGGTTTGGATGGTTTCCTGTCTCACATTCAGGTCCTTTATCCATTTTGAGTTTATTTTTGTGAATGGTGTGAGAAAGTGGTCTAGTTTCAACCTTCTGCATGTTGCTGTCCAGTTCTCCCTGCACCATTTGTTAAAGAGACTGTCTTTTTTTCCATTGGATGTTCTTTCCTGCTTTGTCAAAGATGAGTTGGCCATACGTTTGTGGGTCTAGTTCTGGGGTTTCTATTCTATTCCATTGGTCTATGTGTCTGTTTTTGTGCCAATACCATGCTGTCTTGATGATTACAGCTTTGTAGTAGAGGCTAAAGTCTGGGATTGTGATGCCTCCTGCTTTGGTCTTCCTCTTCAAAATTACTTTGGCTATTCGGGGCCTTTTGTGGTTCTATATGAATTTTAGAATTGCTTGTTCTAGTTTCGAGAAGAATGCTGGTGCAATTTTGATTGGGATTGAAATAAGCCATACAGAGAAAGACAGATACCATATGTTTTCACTCTTATGTGGATCCTGAGAAACTTAACAGAAACCCATGGAGGAGGGGAAGGAAAAAAAAAAAAGAGGTTAGAGTGGGAGAGAGCCAAAGCATAAGAGACTCTTAAAAACTGAGAACAAACTGAGGGTTGATGGGGGGTGGGAGGGAGAGGAGGGTGGGTGATGGGTATCAAGGAGGGCACCTTTTGGGATGAGCACTGGGTGTTGTATGGAAACCAATTTGACAATGAATTTCATATATTGAAAAAAAAATTACACCTTCCTATCATCCAGGCAATTCCAAGGGATTTAGGAGATCTGTGCCAGGAACTGGAGACAGTGGCCAATATATATTTTTTCTATTATTTTATACATAAGCAGAATCAGTCACACTTCTTCATATGTGTGAGGCCACAATCTCTTTGCAAGAAATGCAGAATTAATGCTCTTTGAGTTTTTAGATAATGTACTAAAAATTCAAAGCACAAATGCCATGGGTCTTACCACTACTTGTCTTCTTTTTCTCCCTACTCCTCTCCTCTTCTTTCTCTTTAGATGTGCCCCTCTCTTCTCTCTCTCTGCTCTTTTTCATTCTCCCCTTTCTCATCTGTACTTCTCTCTTGGGCGCCTCCCTTCTATAGGCAATCCACAGTGAGGCAGATTGCTGAATGAAAGAAAAAATAAGGAAATAGGACCAGAATTCTACCTCAGTGCATTTTACATTCCTGGGAGTTGAAGCACTGGGTCCTCTGGGTGGGCACAGGCACATCTGCAACTATTTCTAGGTGTATTATACACTTTGGAAAGTTTTATATTAACTTTTTTTATGGAAAAAAGATTAGTCCTGACATTTTATGCATCTTTAAGTGACTCTATAATTTAACTTTCGCTCATACCCTTCCTCACATGGCAGAAAGAGTCCTGTGTGTTTATCAAATCTTATTTCACTTTCTTCTTCCCTGACACATAGAAGGACAATATTTTCCACCTATTTTGGAGCTCGGTTGAAGCTATTTTACTGAGTTTAGGCCACTGGATATAAAGCAAACCTAGCCATACAAAATCCACAACTAACCATGTTCTCCTCCCCTTTTGTTTGCCATCACTTGCTTAAAATGGCAGTATACAGGATGCTAGATCACTTAGCTACCACTTGGAGGGGTGCCCTGAAGGGGAGCCTCCCCCCCCCACATTAAACTGACATCAGCTAGAAATAAACCATTGAGATTTGATATTTGTTACTGCAGCCGAGTCAATCCTATCCTGACTCTTTTCTCAGGAACGCCCTCACAGCCCTAGGATTCATTCTAATTGTACATACACAGGTCATATAACCATTCCTGAAAGCTTGGGTCATATGCTGTTCTCCACAGGTTGGACATAGAACCTTGGCAAACAAATGGATTGATATTGAGGTAAGAGTTGATATGCCAGAAAAAATCACAGAATTAGTTTTGTTTTTTGGGTGTTTTGTTTTGTTTTGTTTTGTTTTGTTTTGTTTTGTTTTAAGTGAAGATGGCAAGGAAAGACAGGGAATAGATGCTGGAGTCCAAAAACGTCATGGGCTTTTAGGAATTGTAATTAGGCTATTTTTATTTTAATAATCATTAATGTTAAGAATTAGTTGTAGGTAAGTCTAAAAAGGCAAATTAAATGCAATTTTAGAAATTCCAACCTGGAATACAAGATAGGTCACCTACTCCTTAAAATTTAGGGAATCGTGTATTTTTTGAGGTGGGAAGTTATTTGATGTGTTTAATGAGAGCAGTTTTTTTTTTAAAGAATATTAACTTGATAATGGTATGCAGGATAGATTAAGATTGAAAAAAAACTAGTTGAGAAAATTACAATCCAAAAACAGAGTGATAATAGATAGTAGTGGCGGTGGCGGAGGGATGATAAAGAATTGACACATTGAGTTACATAAGAAAGGAAGAATTGACAGGTTTCCATGTCTGATGTGATGTGGGGAGATAAGGAGGAATCAAAGATGATTTAAAGGTTTAAAACTTGCACAGGGAGATTATATTTGGGCAAGATGATGGACTTTAGTACATTGAGTCTGAGATGCCTATTAGACATTAGACGTTCAAATGGTGGGTGAGCAGTTTTGCAACTGTAATATGGGAAAATGATCTAATGTAGAGAGAAAGATTTAGAAAGCATCTACATAAAGATATTTGTTGATAAGATTCCTCAGTGAGAGTAGAGATTATGTAAAGCAAAGGTCTGGGACAACTTGGGCAGTTGCCACCATTGGGACAGAGTTGAGGTAGGACAAATCAACTGAAGAAGGAAGAAGAAACAGAAGAGTAAAAGGACAAGTAGTGTGTGTCAAGGGAGGGGAAATCTTAAAATTGCCCAATGCTACACAGTGTGACACTGAGTCACTGAGGATCTTGAAGTTTCAACAGAGTGAAGATGAAGTTTCAGAAGAGCTAAATTTTGAAGTGTTAATGAAATGGCAAATGGTAAGGAAATGGTGTTAAAAGTCAGGGAGGAGATAAAATGGTAGATTAAAGGCACATTGTAGTTGAACAAAGGTTTCCCCAGGACTGAGCAGACCTGTGCATTTTTAAATCAGAGGAAAGAATACCAGAGAAGAGGAAGAGATTTTGTTGTTGTTTTGTCGGTTTGGGTTTTTTTGTTTTGTTTTGTTTTGTTTTGTTTTGGCTGTTTTTAGTTTTTTCAGAATACTAGTAATAATAATGATACCTTTTATTGACACCTAATATGTGTCAAGCACTAGGGTAAGTACTTTTCAGTTATATTTTTCCAGTTATTATACTCATTTTACAGATGAAGAAGTGAAAAATCAGAAAGGTTAAATAACTTGACAAGATCAGTCAGCTGTTGAGTGGTGCAGCAGGATCAATGTCCCTTGAAGTGAATTCATTTTCAATGATACCCTACAGTCTCTGAAGTTCCCAACAGTGCTAGCATGATATAATCCATCAGAAAGTTCTCAGAGAAAGAGCCTGGGTATATTATGAAAATCTTCCAGGGACTTCTGACAAGGACCCATGAGTTTACCTCAGCAAAGCAAACAAGTGCCCTGTCTCTGGAGCCTTCTCTTCTGTACCCATTTACTAAAAACGATAATATGTAGTTAGTTACACATGGTTTGAATTTTGTATCACGAATGAATCTTTGAAGGTAAACAAGCTTCCTTTCTTTTATTAGATAAAAATTATATAGTTCTTTTGCATTTTAAATTAAGAAAAGCTGAGAACCAAATTAAGAACTCTGCTGAGATAAGAGATCAACCCAATTACTTGAATATATCTATTCCCTAGTGGCCTTATTCTTTCAGTTGTTGTTTTATATTTATTTCGAATTCTTTCAAGTCATTTGGATATCCTTTGGGAAAGTAAGTGGTGTATATGTGGATTTATGCTGTATATACTGCTTTGTTGGTTGGCAATCCTTCTCTCTGAAGGATAGGTAGGTTTTCAGCAGGAAGACATGTTGGTGAAAAGGACATTCCAGATAAAAAATAGCAGAGGTACACGCCAGTCAGGGTGGCCAAAATGAACAAATCAGGAGACTATAGATGCTGGAGAGGATGTGGAGAAACGGGAACCCTCTTGCACTGTTGGTGGGAATGCAAATTGGTGCAGCCGCTCTGGAAAGCAGTGTGGAGGTTCCTCAGAAAATTAAAAATAGACCTACCCTATGACCCAGCAATAGCACTGCTAGGAATTTATCCAAGGGACACAGGAGTACTGATGCATAGGGGCACTTGTACCCCAATGTTCATAGCAGCACTCTCAACAATAGCCAAATTATGGAAAGAGCCTAAATGTCCATCAACTGATGAATGGATAAAGAAATTGTGGTTTATATACACAATGGAGTACTACGTGGCAATGAGAAAAAATGAAATATGGCCTTTTGTAGCAACGTGGATGGAACTGGAGAGTGTGATGCTAAGTGAAATAAGCCATACAGAGAAAGACAGATACCATATGGTTTCACTCTTATGTGGATCCTGAGAAACTTAAGAGAAACCCATGGGGGAGGGGAACAAAAAAAAAAAAAAAGAGGTTAGAGTGGGAGAGAGCCAAAGCATAAGAGACTGTTGAGAACTGAGAACAAACCAAGGGTTGATGGGGGGTGGGAGGGAGGAGAGGGTGGGTGATGGGTACTGAGGAGGGCACCTTTTGGGATGAGCACTGGGTGTTGTATGGAAACCAATTTGACAATAAATTTCATATATAAAAAAAAAAAAAAGAAAAATAGCAGAGGTAAATAAGCTGAGGCAAGCAAGCTCATTTCAGAACGCAAGAAATAGTACAGTTTGAGGATGTTGTAGAAACACAGAATAAAATGTGTAAGTTAAGAAGTTGTTGGGGCTCCTGAGTGGCTTGGTTGGGCATCTGACTCTTGATTTCAGCTCAGGTCATGATCTCACGGTTTGTGAATTCAGTCCTGAGTCCAGCTCTGCACTGACAGTGCAGAGCCTGCTTGGGATTTTCTCTCTCCCTCTCTCTCTCTGTCCCTCCCTTGCTCACTCTCTCTTTCAAAGGAAATAAATAAACATTTAAAAAAGAAGAATTGATAAAAGTGAGTACTTAAAATGAATTTGTATATATATATAATTATATAAATTTATATTAAATTATTTATGGATGGAAAAGTTATTTTTTAAAAATGGAGAAAATATATAAAACTCCAGAAGCATTCTGGGCTCAGGATGCTCCAGATATCATTCAGGTCTTCGTCCACTTTAATTTTTTTTAATGTTTATTTATTTGTGAGAGGGAGAGAGACAGAGTGTGAGCAGGGGAGGGGCAGAGAGAGAGGGAGATACAGAATCTGAAGCAGTCTCCGGGCTCTGAGCTGTCAGCACAGAGCCCAACACGAGGCTTGAACCCACGAACCATGAGATCATGACCTGAGCTAAAGTGGGTCGCTCAACCGACTGAGCCCCAGGCACCCCAGGTCTTATTCCACTTTAAAGAAACTGAAAGTTCAGATCATAAGGTGGTGCAGCCTGCATGTAGTGTAAGTAAGGAGGCACTTCTGATCTCCACCAGAGGACTAGGCCCTGGCCCTATATTGCATGTGGCTGCCCATGCTTCACAGCAAGTATAAACTATTAAGGTGTGTTAACAGTATTTTCTGTGATTCCGCCTTTTAACTGACTTCTTCAATTAATCACTTAGCTATGGGTCAATAAGGAATCACTGGAGATTTTGACATAAGGAATCGGCATATTCAACACAATTACAGTGGGATTTGTTCTATTTAATAAACATTTTCACCTACCTCTCAACATGAAGTATTTTAATACACTTGCATTAAAAATTTAGCAGCTTGCTGTATGGGTTAAATAGAATTTCCTCCATAACTGAACTTGATATCAATGTACAAATGCAGGACAATGTCGTGGGACTAAAGGAAGACTAATGGGTTCAAGTCCTGGTTTTACCACTTAGCAGTGCATGAGTTTGAACAAGGTGGTTGTCCTTTCCTTGCCTTAGGTTCTTCATCCATAAAGGAGGATAAGAATGGAACCTCTCTGGGCTGAGATTAGAGAAATACTCATTCCAGAGACTCAAGAGTATAGGATACTTTGCCTGATATAGGAAGATAAGGATTTTGGTGAATTTGTACTGTACCTTTCTTTTTTTTCTTTTTTTCCCTTATTTTTAAATTTAAATTTTAGTTAACATACAGTGCAATACTGGTTTCAGGAGCAGAATTCAGTGATTCATGACTTACATACAACACCCAGTGCTCATCACAAGTGTCCTCCTTAGTACCTATCACCCATATAGCCCATCTCCCACCTCCCTCCCTCTGTCAACACATAGTTTGTTCTCTATCATTAAGAATCCATTGGGGCACCAAGGTGGCTCAGTCAGTTAAGCCTGACTTCAGCTCAAGTCATGATCTCACGGTTCCTGAGATTGAGCCCCACATCAGGCTCACAACTGTCAGCACAAAGCCCACTACAGATCCTCTGTACTCTTCTCTCTGCCCCTCCCCACTTGTGCTCTCTCAAAAATAAACATTTTGAAAAGAGTCTATTGTGGTTTGTTTCCCTCTCTTCTTTCCCCCACCCCTTCCCATATGTTCATCTGTTTTGTTTCTTAAATTCCACATGTAAGTGAAATCATATGGTATTTGTCTTTCTCTGACTGACTTACTTTCTTAGCATAATAGATTCTAGCTCCACCCATGTCATTGCAAATGGCAAGATTTCATTCTTTTTGATAGCTCAGTAATATTCCATTGTGTATATATATACCACATTTTCTTTATCCATTCATCAGTTGATAGACATTTGGGCTCTCTACGTAGTTTGGCTATTGTTGATAATGCTGCTATAAATATCGGGGTGCATGTACCTCTTCAAATCTGTATTTTTTTATCCTTTGGGTAAATACCTAATAGTGCAATTGCTAGATTGTAGGGTAGTTCTTTTTTAGTTTCTTGAGGAATCTCCATACTGTTCTCCAGAGTGGCTGCATCCATTTGCACCAACAGTGCAAGAGGGTTCCCCTTTCTCTGCATCCTCACCAACACCTGTTGTTTCTTGTATTGTTAACTTTAGACACTCTGACAGGTGTGAGGTGCACTGTACCTTTCTAAAATATTACTAGAAAATAACTCTACAAGGTGAACACAAAATCCATAAAACTACTACTTCATTATCTTGCTGCTGAATTATATGCCAGCATGGCCAATTGTCAGCAATTCTGAGTTCATGTGTAAGGATAATCTAGTCAATTGGGAGTCTTCTGTATGACAAATGAAGCCTTCCCTCAGCTTTATATACTGGGGCCAGTTTTCTCTCTACACCTATTTGGATACAGATGTGTTATATCAACTTCAACTCAGAAGGAAAGTGTTTCCTAAATCAAAGGCAGTTATTATAATCTCCCATTGGCTGAAGATCATGTTATAAGTAAGAAGCAAAATTTTTCCACTGTACTACAAGCTTTCTACAAGGCAGACTGAATATCAGATATAACTCTAGTAAAGATATAAAACGCAACATATCAAAATACTAATTTTTCTGAGGACCCAGTCTTGCTATGATGCTCTGAGACTCTGAAAAATTTCTTAAAAAGATTATGTGTATGTATGCATATACAAACCCAGAATAAAAGATATGCAAAATTCAGACTCCCTTGCATCCTTAAGAAAATATTCTTTTTTTTTCCTTAAGAAGGTATTCTGAGTCACACTTCTGACCACTTTCATTGTTGTAACAGCTTTTATGAATGTCCCTGAGCTATATAGATGCCTGTTACATTCAATCATGGTCATTCTGACCAAGTTTCACATAAATAGTAATGAAAAATTTTAAAGAAAGGAAGAAAAAGAGAGGAAAGGAAAGTAGAGATGAAGGCAGGAAGAAAGGGAAAGAGAGAGAAGGAGATTCATTGCCCATTGTTGCCATAAGTGAAAAGGAAGAGAAACTATAAGTGGAGATAATCTTTCTGGGACATTCCTGCATATAAACAATTCCCCAAATACCATCATCTCCTTTTGGACATGTCTCTTTTTCTCTTGTTCCCTACTAGCTGAGCTGGAACTCAGCTCCAGGAAAGCCCCGGCAGAGGGAGGGCAGAAAGGGTGTAAGGCAGCCAACTTTTCCATTTCCCCTCTTGGGCTGTTTTTCCATCTTACAGTTTGCCCTGATTCAGAACGAGAAGGTGAAAACATACAGAGGGAGATGGCATCAGCCACTTTCCCTCTGTGACCAAACCACATAACAACCAAGGCTTAATATCAAAGAGTCCATGAAAGCAATGCCTGGCCATTCAAGACAGGCTTGTTTCAAACCCTGGTCCAGTTTTGCCCCATGAATTTTGGACTTTCCCAAAGGGAAGCATTTGGAGCAGTTGTTGAACAAACTTCCTGGCAACCACAGAGGCATTGGATTCTATAATGTGCACTTACAGCCTGCCCTCACTAACACTACCTCCACCTGTCCTGACTCCCCTGTATCACTAGACACTGCCAATGATGCAGGTGTTGTTTTCCTTTCACTCATCAGCACCCAAATCCATGGGGTTGTGAAGGGTTAACAGCCTTTCTTATTAATAAGAAACTGTTAGGTCCTGTGGTCACAGAAGCAAAATGAATCATGATTAGAAATATCCATCTCCCCCCTCCCTTGATATGATGCCATTAATTAAACCATAAATATGGAAAAAATATCTCCAGTTTGTAAAGCCCTAAAAAGACAAACTGAGTTTGAAATTATCCTTAATTATGCCAGTGTTTAACAATAAACTTTGTAGTGTGGGAACCTCAGCTCACTACCCAGTACATTCATGGGCTTTCTGTTGACATCAGAAGAAAACTGTTTAAACTTTCTTTAATTAAACTTTCTTTAATAATGCCAAGGCTTTGGGGCACCTGGGTGGTTCAGTCGGTTAAGTGTCCAACTTCAGCTTAGGTCATGATCTCGTGGTCCATGAGTTCGAGCCCCATGTCAGGCTCTGTGCTGACAGCTCGGAGCCTGGAGCCTGCTTTGGATTCTGTGTCTCCCTGTTTCTCTGCCCCTCCCCTGCTTGCACTCCATCTCTCTCTCTCTCAAAAATAAATAAACATTAAAGATTTTTAAAAAATAATGCCAAGTCTTTGGGGTGCCTGGGTGGCTCAGTCAGTTGAGCATCCACACTTGATTTGGGCTCAGATTATGATCCCAGGGTCTCATGGGATTGAGCCCCACATCAGGCTGTATGTCTGTCTGTCTGTCTGTCTCTCTCTCTCTCTCTGTCCCATCTCCCCTACTTGTGTGTGTCCTCTCTCTTAAAATAAATACATAAATAAAAATATGCCAAGACTTTTATATTTATAATCGAGAATCACTATTCAATATATTTACTGATTATGTTTTTAATGGTTAAAAGATTCAGTTAAAAGCAGAGAATGTTATTTATTAGAGTTAAATGTTACTTTCTGCAAATGTCTGAAATTGCTACCCCTAGGTTGATAGGAATCTTGCATGTTAAAGTATCACCAGTTTGTGGGATGAGTGGGAAGAATAGACACTTCTCCCTCAGTCCTGCACTTTATCAATTCCCATCTCACTGCTGGCCTCTCTCTGCCCTTTTCCTCATGTGTGTCAAGAAAGGAGGTAGACATCGGGGAAGACTGTGGGTTTTTTTTTAAATACACACAATATTTATTTGTCTATTATATCTTTTTTGTTGTTTTTGCTTTTTTATATTAAATATAATTTATTGTCAAATTGGTTTCCATACAACACCCCGTATGTTTTCACTCATATGTGGCTCCTGGGGAAGATTGTTTTAAAAGTGGTCTCTGGGTGTCTAACTCTTGGCTTTGGCTCAGGTTGTGATCTCATGGTTTATGAGACAGCCCCATGTGGAGCTCTACACTGACAGCGCAGAGTCTTGGGATTCTCTCCCTCTCCCTCTCCTTGTGCCCCTCCCCTGCTCTTGCTGTCTCTCTCTCTTTCTCTCTCTCTCTCTCTCTGTCTCAACTTTAAAAAAGTGTTCTCAATAATTTCTCTCTCCCCAGACCCTTTATAATGTGACTTAGCCACTTCTCCCACCCAGAGGTGCAATTAATTTCTCTGCCCCTTCAATCTTAGTTGGCCTTATAATTTGCTTTTGCCGATAGGGTGCCGTGCAAGTGATGGGTTGTGGCTTCTGAACCTCTCAGCCTTGAGTGGCCTTGTAGCTTCTTCTCTAGCCCCTTGTATGTTGCCACTACATAATGAAGCCCAGTATTTGTTAAGGCTACACTTCTTAACAAAGAGAGAACACATGAGAGAAAGGCCCAATCAATAGCCAAAGCCAACCACCAAATGTGTAACAGTGCTCAGTTTAGATCATCTAGCCCCAGTCAAGCTGCAGATGACTGCAGCTACATGTGTGACCCAGACAAGACCAGCAGAAAGATGCCCCACTGGGTCCAGTGCAAGTGGATGTCCCATGGTATTTTTTAAACTGAGATGTAAGTTACATATAGCATTGTGTAAACTTAAGGTGTACACTGTGTTGAATTGATACATTTAGATATTACATTATGATTACCACCACAGCTTAAGCTTATACCTCTATCATGTCACAAAATTGTCATTTCTTTTTTGTGGTGAGAACATTTAAGATAGAGTTTCTTAGCAATTTTTTTTTCTTAGCAATTTTGAAGTGTATAATATGATATTGTTGACTATAATCACTATGCTGTGCATTAGATGTCCAGAACCTATTCATTTTCTAAGTGCAAGTCTATGTCCTTTAATGACATCTCCCCAATTCCCCTACACACCAGCCCCCAGTAACCACCATTCTACTCTATTTCTACAAGCTTGGCTTTTTTGATTCCACAGATAAGTGATATCATACAATATTTGTCTTTCTCTGTCTGGCTTACTTCATTAAGCACAAAGTCCATCCATGTCAGACTGCAAATGGCAGGATTTCTTTCTTTCCCATGGCTGAATAATATTCCAATTGTATATGTATTCTGCAACTTCCCTATCCATTCATCTACTGACAGACACTTAGATTGTTTCCATATTTTGGCTATTGTGAATAATGCTGCAAAAAACATGGGAGTGCAGAGATCTTTTCAGAATCCTGTGTTCATTTCCCTTGGATGCATATCCAGAAGTGGGATTGCTGGATCATATGATAGTTGTATTTTTAATTTTTTTAAGAATTCCACACTGTTTTACATAGTTGTTACTCCAATTTATAGTCCCACCAATGGTGCACTGATTTCCTTTTCTCCATCTTCATTAACCCTTGTTATCCCTTGCCTTCTAGATGATAGCCACTTTAACAGATGTGAAATGATACCTTAAACTGTGGTTTGTATTTGCATTTCCCTGATGTTGAGCATCTTTTCATGTATATATTGGCCATTTGGATATCTTTTTTGGAAAAATGGCTACTCATTTCTGTGCCCATTTTTAATTGGTTTGTTTGGTTTTATTGTTAAGTTGTATGAGTTCTTTATATATTTTGGATATTAAGAACTTATCTATATGTCATTTGCAAATATTTTTTCCTGTTTCAAAGGCTGACTTTTCATCTTGTTGATTTTTGCTTTTTGTTGTTTCTTTGTTAGTTTGATATAGTCCTACTTAGTGACTTTTGCTTTTGTTGCTTGAAATTTGGGTGTCACATCCAAAAAATTATTGTCAAGACCAATGTCAAGGAGATTCTTCCCAATGTTTTCTTCTAGGAGTATTCTTCTAAGAGGTCTTACATTTAAGTCTTTAAATGATTTCAAGTTAATTGTTGTGAGTGGTGAATGATAGGGATCCAATTTCATTTTTCTGCATGTAATTATCGAATTTTCTTAGCACCATGTTGAAGGGATTATCCTTTCCCCATTGAGTGCTCCTGGCTTCCATATCAAATATTAGTTGACAGTATATGTGGGGATTCATTTCTGGGGTATTTTGTTCCATTGGTCCATGTTTCTATTTTTATGCCAATATCATTCTGTTTCAATTACCACAGCTTTGTAGTATAGTTTGAATTCAGGAAGTACAATGACTGCAGATTTGTTCTTTTGGCTCTTTGGGGTCTATTTTGATTTCATACAAATTTTAGGATTGTTTTTCCTATTTCTGTGAAAAATGTCATTGGAATTTTGATAGGGATTGAATTGAATCTCTAGATGGCTTTGGGTAGTATGGACATTTTAACAATTTTAATTCTTCTTATCCATAAACACAAGACCTTTCTAGGTGTGTCTTCTTCATTTCTTTCATCAAAGTTTTATAGTTTTTTTATGTATTTTTATTTAGTATTTTATGATTTTTGATGCTATTGTGAATGGGATGGTTTTCTTTATTTTTTTTTCAGACATTTTGTTATTAGTAGGTGGAAGCACAATTGATTTCTGTATGTCCATTTTATATCCTGAAACTTTACTGATTTCATTGATTAGTTCTAGCAGTTTTTGGTTGCGTTTTCAGGATTTCATACACGTAAAGTTTATCATCTGCAAATAATGACAGTTTTACTTCTTCCTTTCCTACTTGGATGAGTTTTATTTGGTGGACTTCCAGTACTATCAAATGAGAGTGGGCACCCTGATCTTGTTCTTGATTTTGGAGAAAAAGCTTTCAATCTTCCACCATTGAGTATGATGTTAGCTGTGGGTCTGTCATATACAGCTTTTAAGGTGTGTTTCTTGTATACCCAATTTGTTGAAAGTTTTTGTCATGAAAGATTTTGTGTGTTGTCAATGCTTTTTCCACATATATTGAATTAAACACATGGCTTTTATCTTTTATTCTATTAATGCAGTTTATCACATTTATTGATTTGTGTATGTTGACCCATCCTTGCATCCCAGGGATAAAGCACTTAATGTGCTGTTGAATTTAGTTCACTAATATTTTGTTAAGAGTTTTTGTATTTATATTCATCAGGGATATTGTTCTATAGGGTTCTGCTGTTGTGTTAATTTGTTGTTGTTGTTGTTGTTGTTTGTAGTATACTTATCTGGTTTTTGGTATAAAGGTAATGCTGGCCTCATAAAATAAAGAAGAATGAAAATGCTCATGCCTGTTCAATGTTTTTGGAAGAATCTGAAAAGAGTTGTTGTTAATTATTCTTTTAATATGTGATATAATTTACCAGAGAAGCTGTCTGCTCCTGGGCTTTCCAGTGTTGGGAGGTTGTTGATTACTAATTCAATCTTCTTGCTTATTATTGGTCTGTTAAGGTTTTCTTTTTTTTTTTTTTTTAAGTTTCTTTATTTATTTTGAGAGAGTGAATGTGTGTATGAGCCAGCAAGGGAAGGGCAGAGAGAGAGAGAATCCCATGCAGGCTCTGTGCTGTCATCAAGGAACCCAACAAGGGGTTCGATTCCACGAACCATAAGATCATGACCTGAGCTGAAACCAAGATACAGATGCTTAACTGACTGAGCCACCCAGGCATCCTGGTCTGTTAAGATTTTCTATTTTTCCTGATTCAGGCTTGGTAGGTTGTATGTTTCTAGGAACTTACCCATTTCTTCTGGCTTATCTTTTTTTTTGGTCTACAATTGCTCATAGTAGTCTCTTATGATACCATGTATTTCTGTAATCCCAGGGGTAATGTCTCCTCTTTCATTTATGATTTTATTCACTTGAGTTTCTCTCTTTTTTTTCTCTTAGTTGGGTGGCTAAAGTTTTGTCAATTTTGTTTACCTTTTTTAAAAAACCGGCTTAGTTTCAGTGGTCTTTTCTAGTGTTTTTCTGGTCTGTATTTTATTTATTTCTGCTCTAATGTTTAGTTTCCTTCACTGTGGGCTTAGTTTGTTCTTCTTTTTCTAGTTCCTGGAGGTATAAAGTTAGGTTGTTTATTTGTGATCTTTCTATTTTCTTAGCATGTATGTGTGCATTTATCACTATAAACTTTCCTCTCAGAATTGCTCGTGTAGCATCCCATTCTCATTTGTTTTGACATTTTTTTTTAATTTACTTTTTATTTCTTCTTTGACCCATGGACTGTTCAGGAGTATGTTGTTTAGTTTCCACATGATTACAAATTTTCCAACTTTCCTCTTGTTGATTTCTAGTTATACTATTGTGGTTGGAAAACACTTGGTATGATTTCAGTCTTCTTAATTTGCTAAGACTTGCTTTGTGGCCTATCATCTGATCTATCTTGGAGAAGGTTCTGTGTGCACTTGAGAAGAATGCATATTCTGCTGCTCATGGACAGAACATTCTGTATATGTCTGTTAGGTCCATTTGGTCCAATGTACGGTTCAAGTTCAACATTTTCTTGTTGATATTCTCTCTGGATGAACTATCCACTGCTGAAAGTGAGGTATTGAAGTCTCCTACTATTATTATATTGTTGTCAACTTCTCCCTACAGAATTGTTACTATTTGCTTAATATATTTTGGTGCTCTGATATTCAGTGCCTATATTTACAATTATTATATCTTCGTGATGATTTGACCCCTTAACAACACGGAACGCTTCATGAATTTGCACGTTATTTTGCACAGGGGCTATGCTAACTTTCTCTTTATTGTTCCAATTCTAGTGCCTGCTGAAGCAAGCACAACCCATGGTACTGTGAACAGATAAAATTTTTGTCCTTTTAAGACACTAAGCTTTCAGGTGACTTTTAAACAGCAGTAAATAATTGATAAAGACTTAATCTGATTGATGGGTCTAGAGAGGTTGAGGGGGCACATCCCAGCCTTTCTCTTATTCTTCTTTTGGGAGTAAGTAACCCACTGAGAATTCATGTCCTTTTTTTGTCGTCCAGACCATAAATCTTATAGGATTGAGATGCACTGATACATATTTTTTCCAAATGCTAAAGAGCCAGGAGTTAAAGTCAATATGTGACTGAAATCAAGACCAATATCAAATATAAGAGGAAGAAGTAGGAATCAAGAATACATCTGAAAATAATTTTGAAAATTAATATAGTAAGTTTAGTAGTCACAAATTGAAAGATGATTAGTGAAATGAAAATGTTTTAAATATTTCCCATTTTCCTTTCTCTTTAAATTCTATTATGTCAAAATTAAAAGTAATTTATTATGATTTTTAATTTTTTTCCTCCTCATGAAATTGAAGGTGACAAAAACTATAATTTACTTCATCCTCACAGGATGTGAAAAATTCTCAAATAGGACTTTTTATTGAAAACATGTAATATCTTTGGGTTTTGGCCTTGAAACATTTCTGTTATTCATTTTTATATGAATTTAGTTCTCCTGATTATCAGAAGGATATCTGTGTTAACAACAGTGTTTCTGTGCAGTGTTAAAAATTTTTTTTTTAATTTTTTAAGGTGATTTTTCTGAGTTTTTTTTGGTTTTTTGCTCTATTGGTCTGGCCCACTTTTATCTGGACCCTCTCTTTCCTCCATCTATGTTGTTTCTTCCTGATCAATTTTGATTTAGCCCCTCCTATTCCATCTGAGTGTGAGCCCCTGTGGAAGGTGGGAAGGTGGTGCTGCTAAGCCATCAGCCTGACTTACTGCAGGACCCTTGCCTCATCTGCTAATCTAGGGATGACTCCCTCTCATTTCTGCGGTTGCTCTTACTGGCCACTGTGCCTCCCCATGAGTATCTGGTGGCCATTTTAGGGTCTCTTATTGTCAGGTTGTGAATCATCCCGTAGCTTTTCTATGTTTTCTCTGAAACAGGTGCTGATGATGCGCTGATCTTGTGGCTCTTGCTGGTTTGCATTTTGGGGGTTCCTGGTGTACCTTGTCACCTAGCTTTGTTGTAAATGCTGTCCACTGTCTCTTTTATGTTGGAATTTGGGAAGATCTAAAAGCTATGCCTCTTCCACCACTGTCATCTTCACAGAATTTGATAAGAAGAGTTTTAACACAAGTTCAATCTTGAGCGCTTGGCCATAATTTGAAAGTGAATACCCAGATATTTATTTAGATTAATGATAGATCAAAATGACATCTCTTGTTCACATCTCTTGTTTGTGTTACTGCCACTGCTACACTGATTAGCTGTGATGGTCACCTATAATATCACATGATCTCTGATCACCCACAAGTTTAAGATGTGAGAAATGCTGTGAAAGTAGGCATCTGTCATTTGGACCTTCTGGCAAAATAGCAGGGTTAAGGTTGAACTTAGGTGTATCCTTATATATCAGTGATATATGTGTGACTTGGCTGCCCTGGCACTGGATGGGTACATTGAATCCTGGGCTTCAGTATCAGGAAGCCCACCTACACCCAGATATACACCATGTTCTCTAGCAGAGCCCTTACCAGTTAAAAAATTGTTTAGGTTTTACCTCCAAATGCTAATCACTTTTTGATTACTTCAAAACTTGGACAGGGTGAATTTTTCTCTCTATTATTTGAAAAGGAAACTAGGAGAAAATATTGGAGAGCACTTTAGCACTTGCATCCTTAACACGTGGAGACTGAGACATCTGGCAGGGCTGGCAAGTGTAACTTTAAGTTTTGGTGGTTCTTATGAAGTGTTACAGGTTGAATTGTGTCCCCCCAAATAAGGTATGTTAAAGTCTTCATTCTCAGTACCTCAGAATGTGACCTTATTTGGAAATAGGATAGTTGTAGATGTAATTAGTTAAGAAGAGTGGAGCCCTACTCCAACAGCGCTGATGTCCTTAGAATATAGCCATGAAGACAGAGAGAGAATGCCATGTGACCACAAAGGCAGAGATTGGAGCTGTGTAGCTGCAACACAAAAGATTGCCTACAAACCACCAGAAGCTAGGAAGAGGCAAGGAAGTATTGCCTGACAGGTTTCAAAGTGAATGCAGGTCTGCTGACACTTTGATTTCAAGCTTCTAACCTCCACAACTGTGAGGCAATAACTTTTGTTGCTTTAAGCCATCCAGTTCATGGTATTGTGTTATGGCCCCCTAAGCAACTAATACTTTAAAGGCTAATGGGGCCTTCTTATCTTCATGGTGGGTAGCCTGTATTCAGCAATGCAGCTGGCTTTATAGTCACAAAAAAGTCACAATATACAAAGAATCTCACTGAGTCTGTGGTGGACACAGAATTCAACACCCAAGAATTTGGAAGCATGGAATGTCGACCAACATCTTTAACAGAAAATCTTTTTCCTTTAATTGAATGTTTGCTAGCCACACCAACTACGAAAAGGCTTATTAAGCTCCAGTTCAACATCAAATTACAGTAATCTGTTACTTGCAGTGGAGAATATACTAAGTTAATATGGTGTAAAAGAGTTTGAGGACAATGTTGGGGAACTATACATTTAAAAAATCTCCCACCACCCGAGAAAAATTCTCCACAAAAGGAAAAGGGGAAAAACAGTTCTATACTGAATAAGCATTAAACCAGAATGTGATGTGCATCTCAGACAATCCACTAAAAGACTGCAAAACCAGAAAGAAATCTCACCCTTTTATAAAGCCAGGCAGATACAACACACTCCCTACAAGTTGTCAAAATAAACAGTAACTATTCCTCAAATAAGAGGACTTGACAGCACCATTTGTCACACACAGCTCCCCCTAAATTTAAATCTGATCATTGGGATGACCATCTATGTTAGCTAATTGGCTTTATCCAAAGGAAAACAAACTTGTCATATCTTTATGATAGGAGGTCATTTTGTGATTTGGAGCAAGGTGCCCGCTCAAGTTAACATCCTACTTTCCCACAGAAACTGGAAAATAAGGTTTCTGTCTTTTTTTTTTTTTTTTGACAATTACATCTCAAAGAGATGACTTCTTGGTTTTTAGGAAACATCATACTTTCAAGTAAATTATTGCAGTGGCTAGATTCAAATGAAATACCATTAATTCTCCTTTTTGTGCTTCTGGTACCTGTAAAAGAAGGGTTTAGTAAGTCAGTTTGCCAGTCCTAGTTTTCAGACTCTTCCAATGGATTACCTTGGACATTGATTCTTAGCAGTTGAGAAAATAGTGGCAAAAGTAATTAATTTACATCAACACTTTCACAACTTTATTTTGTGACATGCTCCATGAAGTAGAGTTTCATGGTTGTGTCAGAGATTGTTCATGGTCCTCTGCTCCTCTTCCTCAAAAACAGAATGTTTAACCAGGCATGTGGCTACACAGAATAAAGATTACATTTTAGCAGTTTTTCATGTAGATGTGGCCATAGAACTAAGTTCCAATCAATAAGATATAGTCAAAAGTCGCTTTCCAACTTCTAGGAAGCATCCTTGATAGGTTAGGGGATTCTCTTCTTTTCATGTCCTCCTTCATGCTGCATGGATTGCAGATGTACTGATTGGAGCTGTAGCAGCCATATGATACCATGAGGTGGTCTTAATAGTGGGAGACTGAGCCATGATACCTTAAAGGGCCAAAGTAGCTCTGGCCTAGACATCTCCAGAATTTTACTTAAGAAAGTAACAAACTTTTATCTAGTTTAAGACATTAAGACACTTATATTTTCATTTTTTCTGTCACTACTAGTTGAACTTAATCTTAATACAATATATCTGGGAAATTGTACATATCTTATCTCCTGCTCTACTAGGGGATATTGGCATAAGAAAAGATCCCAAAAAGACCTGCAGCAAAATATTCTGAATTTTGTTTAGTCCTCTACTCCCAGTGTTTTCTTTTTCTATTAAAACACTACAAGGAGAGTTAATTCCCGTGTTATTAGAACATAATAGAGGGCCCTGCTACAAATAGAGTAGATTTTCTGTAACAATACAACTTTGCCAGTCTTGTTGCCATTTGAACAACTAGGATCTCCATATCCCTGAGCTGTATTCTGATGGCTATTTAACTCCATGCTTTGTTCAGAGTGGTTTTTCAAAACTACGTTATATCACTTGAATATTATGAGCAAAGATGGGTGGGTGGGCAATACTTCCAGAGCCTGAATTAAGTTGTTGCTTAAGTGATTAAGTCATCTATAGACATTTCAGGGCATGGCCCATACTTACTGAATTCTATTAACACTCATGTCAGGAGTTTATAATGGAAAGTATGCATTCATTTCTATAACAAGCAGTCTCACTGTCTAGGATCTATTCTTCAGTCAGACTTAGTTCACTCAAGAGGAGTCATTGGAGGACTTTATCATGAGCTACAGCTATAAGTCAATCTTTTCACATGTTATCTAAGAGACCTATATTACAGGGTGGAGACTTAACCTTAGTTCTTCAACAAATATAACTTTAAATGTAGCTTAAGCCTGGCCAACAATGTATTTTATTTGTGTAATTTTAATATCTGGTGTTAACTGAGAAGAGTGGCTTTAATAGTTCCACAGCATATCAATATTACTATTAAACAATACGAAGGCTCCTAGAGGGCCAACACTTACTTTTCTTACAGCCCCTTTGGTGACAAGCACAGGGCACATGTAGGAATTGAGGTTATTGATAGATGGGATATAGGGAAACCACTGGGGTTACCTTAACAGCACAAACGCAGTTTTGCAGACGTTATATTCCAGTAATTTGCTCTAACAATGCCTCTTTTTCTTTGCTGCTCATGAAACAGTTAGGGGGTTGTTGGTTTGTTTTTTTTTTTTTTTTAACAACTTAATAGAATCTATTTTAGTTTCCCAATATTTGAACTAGTCTGGATGTACACACTCAGACATGAGAGGCAAGAAAGTTTTAAGTTTTGCTGAAGTCCAAGTCTTCTGTAACCTAATTAATTTGGTTACACTGATATTTTTAGAACCTTTAAGACCAGAGCCACATTAAACATGCTCCAGAGCTCAAGTGTATCTGGCCCCAAAAGCTCGTGAGTTGCCCTGTGCCTTGCACAGTTTGCCACCTTGTATTTTTCTGTAAGGATAACGCTATTTTCTGTCTTGAAAAAATTTGTTTGGCTTCTGCAGAATGGGTGGAGCGTGGGCATCTTCTCTATTAGAACTAGTGTTTTAAATTCTGAAACATCAAACAAACAAAATATCACGTTTTCTTTGTTAATTGTAAAATTAATAAATCCCCATCAGAGAAGGATTCTGACTTTAATTCTTCCCTCTGAAGGAGGAGCTTCTTGGGAGGGATTCTGCAGCTATCACTCAAAATAACATCACAGGAAAAGCCTCGCTGTGCTTGAAGAACCATATGAAAGCACTCTCTGGTAGTTGCTTTAAATGAAATACAAGATAATACTGCCAAAACTATACCAGCATTTGAAGCCATTGCACCAAAGATATACAGTATAGTTCCCTATTAAAATTTGAACTAGATCATAGTTGTAAGGCTTTCTTTTCTTGTCTCATTTAATTCATGTTTCCCCTCCCTTTTTAATAGCCTGAAAGTATTTTTGTGACTCTGGAACAATGATTTTTAAACCTGAGTGTGTGTGAGGCTCAAATTCACAGACCGATTCAGTAGGACTGGACTGGGTTCAGGAAATCACTTTTATAACAAAACCCAGATATTTCTTTCTTTTCTTTTCTGTAACTGATATTGGGGCCTGCATCTGGCCATTCCCTGTCACTGCTCTATCTCCTTTCTTTTCTCACAACCATCTAGAGACAAACGAAGCAAGCTTGCCCTCTACCTTTTAATATCTGGCCCTCCATAAAAACTCTAGAGTATATTTGGCCAAGTCTGTTCCTTGATATGCTAAATGGGAATTAAGATGGTGGCCGTGATTTTACTTAATACATTAATTAATGAGGGAGCCAGTAAAATAAAAAACTGGTTCAAAATCTTATATATCTTTAGGAATGCTAAAAGAAATTTGTAAGCAGATGGAAAACTGGTCAATATCCACAGAGCTATAATCAATTATTTTCCACATGAAAATAATTCATTTGCATTAATATGGGCAAAACTAATTTGCATTACTGTAGATTTTCTAAGACTTACAGAGGTATAAAATAGCTCAAAGACTGGTCTCAGCCCCCTTTAGAACTAGTTGACCTGGAAGGGTGTGCAAGTGATTTATTTTTTCCCATTTGTCTTACAAATTTTTCCTGACACAGCCAGAAACCTAAATTTCCTTATCAGTAAAATGAGAGATTTGGACTAGTGGCTTCTGAGACCCTTCAATTCCAACATCCTGTTATTCTAATTTCTTGGCCGTTATCTATGTACGTGCATACAACTCATGGAATATTTTTGTAAGAACTATTATAGTCATTTTTATTAGTCAAATCAGCCATAGCTATGAGTGCATCCTCTTGCAGTCTCTGTCTAAAAATAAAATCAGGGGTGCCTGGGTGGCTCATTCTGTAAAGCAACAGACTTTTGATTTTGGTTCAGGTCATGATCCCAGGATCATGGGATTGAGCCCTGAATCAGGCTCTGCACTGACAGCATGAAATCTGCTTAAGATTCTCTCTCTCTCTCCTTCTGTCCCTCCCCTGCTCGCATGCACTCCCCCCGCCCCCGCCTCACCTCTCTCTCTCTCTCTCTCTCTCTCTCTCTCTCTCATAAATAAATAAATAAAGTAGAATAAAATAAAATAAAATCAAACATAAATTCTGCCTTTCTCCCAGTTACTTTTAGGCTATGTGTTTGTATGTGTGTGTGGGGGGGGGGTGTAAATGAAAGCAGGACCTAAGTATAGGTATTTTCGGCATATTTGTTCACTGTCTTTTCCAAATGCTACCTACGGAAGACACTGGTAACTGGGTAATTGTGACAAGTCAGGACAATATTGTGTACATTTTATAGATGGTGAATCTTTGAAAAGGAAGGAATCAAGATTTCTCTAATTTTGCAGACTTTCCTGTAGGGCAAATACAGCAGAACTTTTTTAAAGATTGTTTTGTGATGGCAGAGGTGATCATAGCAGTGTTAGGGGTGTCAAAACTTGGTGGAGCTGGTGGAGGCCAGTGTTAGGCAGTAGAGAATAAGAAGATACTGAAGTATGATTTTTTTTTGTTTGATCACTTCATTTCTCCTCTATTAGAGGAGCTTTAAACTAAACTTTACAGCAGTGGAGAAGGACAGAGCCTCTTCAGCTTTGTAATTTAACAAATGTTTGTTGAAAGAATATCCGAACTACCTTTCTTTTCTGGAAACAGAGAGCCCAGGTCTCCTAAAAAGCTCTCAAACTATTGAGTTTTTAAAAATTCTATTGTATTTGAAGGTGTGAAAACATGCATTAATGATTACATTCAGCTGATATTTTAGGAGGATAAATATTCTACTTTGTAGATTTTATCAGGTAAAACCCCATTCAGTTTAGAAATCATCATCAAAATTCTTTTTTATTTAAATTTGTTTATTCTCATTTGAATGGTCTCACTTTAACTAAAACAATATTCTTGATGGTAAAACATAAAAACAATCACATTTCTTTGTTTCAATCTTTCTTTTCTTTCATCCTAGTCATTTCTGTAAAAACAGAGACCAAAATGACTGGGTAGGATTATGGAGGATTTCTGGTAATAATACACCTACACAATGTGCTGCAGGAAGTAGAAAGTCCATACTTGATGCCCTCAGTAACTTATGACTCATATGAATCATATAAGAACATAGGACTATTACTACTGAATGTTGAAGATTTATGTCCCAAGCATATTTTTCTACACCAATAACATAATATGGATTCAAGGGGCAAAAATATCAAATCCTAGATCTTCTATACACACATATACATTTATATCTGTCTACATAAATATGCACAAAAGTGGTTTCAAGTAAGGTGCAGGAGGTGGATGTGGAGGATGGGATGATTAAAAAAATAACAAATAGTAATTAACACATTTTATAAGGGAGCCAAATGACATTCATGCATTAATTTTAGCATCATAATAGCCCTGAGAAATCATTTCTAGTAACACCATTTTACAAATGAAGAAAATGAGACTCTGTAGTAAGTAGCAGAGCCCAGATGTGAAACAAGTTCTGCCTGATTCTAAAACAAATAGGACGTACAGTAAGACTTTTCCTGTTGTCCCTAAACTGCAGCTAGGGCGCCAAACTAAAGTCAAAAATCACTGAGTATGTCCACAATTTAAAATCAGAGAGTTACCAGCATCTGGAGCCAGCCATATTCTCTTATTGTTCCTACAACCAATTGTTCCTACAACCAATTCTATGCACCTCTCACCTCTGATTCCCTCCCTGAAAGGACTGAGAGTGAAAGAGACGTAGCTTTCCCTTCCCCAAAGCTAATGGGAAGGAAAAAGGAAAAGAGAGAATTTTTTCTAAAGATTGCAGTACCTAGAAGAGGAGGCCAACATTTTTATCCTCACACAGGCTTTGTTTCAAGAGTGGACATGTTGCTTGGCCCCCATGTGATCTGAATAGGGGCAGAAATTTGGGGAGAGAGAGGGCAAGGTGAGATCCAAGGACCACTCTGCCTGTGATCTGTTGGTTTCCATTAAAAGATGGATCCCATGTGTCCCTGCTGACCTCACAATTTGCTAAAAGATGAGAACCAGGGCTATACCTTTGGGCAATGTAAGCTCTCTCTCTCTCTCTCTCTCTCTCTCTCTCTCTCTGTGTGTGTGTGTGTGTGTGTGTGTGTGTGTGTGTGTTGGGAAGCAGGATGGAGGCAAAGAGGGCCCCTCCCCTGTTACTTGTGAAGATTGTTGGAGCCTTCTTGTCAGCCTGTGTAGACCTTGAACAGAAGTGCAGTCATGGTTAACCAAGAAGAGGTCTGCAACTCAGCCCCTCCTCCCCAACCCCAACCTCCACTTGAAAAACATCTGGAAGAAGGATAAGAAGATGGACACAGATGCAACCATGGTCCCTCCACTCAGAACTAGTCTGAGTGGAGGAAAGAGAAGAGTGGAGGAAAGAGAAGATTACTTTGAATCATTTTTGAGAAAAGGAGTGAATCTTAAATGCCAGAATTAGACTGTTCAAATAACCAAAATGAGCTAAAAAATTATTAAACTGGCCAACATGTTGTTAAGAAAGTATATACTAGAGGAAAAGGTTTGGGGGAGATGGTCATTTAGCACAAATGTCAGGAGAGTTATGGAAAATATAGAACCTTTTTATTTATACACTGCCCCCAAAAAAGTTAAGCATAGTCACCAAACCAATTATTCTATTATTCTTTTCTCTATGTAATCCCGATAAGAGTAAGGAGCCAGAGGCATATCTCTAGCACTTAGAGCCCTTTTTAAGACTTCCCCAGAGATGCCTGCGTGGCTCAGTCAGTTAAGCATCCATTTTCCGCTCAGGTCATGATCTCACGGGTTCCTGAGTTTCAATCCTGTGTCAGACTCAGGCTCCAGAGTTGATGGTGCGAAGCCTGCTGAGGATTCTCATTCTCTCCTCTCTCTGCCCCTCCCTCACTCATGTTTTCTCTCTCTTTCGTAATAAATAAATAAATATAACAACAACAAAAAAAGACTTCCCCAATTAACTGGGACTCCTACCTGATTGGAAAGTTCTTGACTGATTCTATTTGTCTCAGCTCCAAGATGAAGGATGACTTCAGCTTTCTCTGCAGGACCAGTGGAGCAAATGCTTTAAAATATTCCCAGATTTTAATATGGGAATTAAAATTCCCAGATTTTAATATGGGAATTAGAATTCCCAGATTTTAATATGGGAATTAAAGACTTAAGACTTTAAATGGCAGGTTTAAGCATTGTGCCTTTACAGAACATGCCATTCACAACCTTACCATGCCCTCCTTTCCCTGATCCTTAATTCCTATGTACTCACAGAGACAACTGAATCTTCAAGGAATAGTATCTAATTTAAGTTTATGGGGCCAATGATCACTGTGGTAGATTGCATCCTTCGTTCTAATTCTCTGCCCCTTCCAGTGTCCTTGCCTTTTCCCATCGATCTTGCAATCCTACCCACTAAAGGAGCAGAATATATTTCTCCACACTTTGACTTCAGCTTTAGCCATGTGACTTGTCTTAGGCAACAGAATGAAATGGAAATGACAATGTACCATTATAAGCCTGGGCCTCAAGAGGCCTTGCATATTGCCTCTTATGGACATGCAAGTCATAGCTTTTGTTTCAACCACTACATTTTGGGATGGTTTATAATGCACTAAATGATAATTGATACAATAATTTTTCTAGTACAGTGAATATATAAATAGAAAAAATTGCTATTATTTCCAGAATAATTTCCACTTTGATTGCATTTACTAGCTTAATAAGTGATTACATTAATTTGTGTTTGTATTATTTGCTGAAATATATGTATTTCCTGGCATAGTCTAAGAAGAAAATGTATCTACATCTTCATTCTATAGAACTCTGGGAGGACTGTCCAGTCATTGCTGACAAGGCATACTCCTGCATAAACCATCACAGCACAGGGGGCATGCACAGTTCATCTGAAAAGCAGCTAAATTTGCTTGATGTGTTGCAGTCCAGAACTTCATTTATGAGTCACTTATTTAGAATTCATAGACACAATATTTTCCCATAGAAACACAGTATTGTAATATCCTAGGGCAAATGTACAAAAGGCCACTTAGCCCCATAATAAAACTAAATATCAATAATGCCACAACGCACAAAGAAGAACACTTTTTCTCCCACTGCTCAGGTTTCCCTCTCTGCTTTGCCCACCCCCCCTTCTTTATTTGCTCTTTCCAAAGGAAGAGGAGCAGCTGATTGGTTAAAGCCTATGGTTTGTTGGGCCACCTGTCCTAAGTGAGCAGGATCACACTGTTTTGAATGGTGATGAGAACCCTCACTATCCCAGCTCTGTCATCCTCCCACAATTGTTTGGCTTCATGGACTTGGATGGAGTCCTCTCTACAGTCTCTCTTTCTCTCTCACTCTCACTTTCCCTCTTTCTCTCATTCTCTCTCTCTCCTCCTTCTCTCCCTTCCCAGACATGCCTGAGCCTACAGTTCCCACATTTCATATTTGCAAAGGCAGCAGGAAATCCCAGTTTAGTCTCAGGCCGAAGATGGGTTTTCCATCAGAGTAGTCCAAATTCATTAATCGGGGAGTTTAAAAAATGCCTGTGCAGATTAATAAATCAGTGTTTAATTTCTCTTATTTGGCTGGTTGTCGCTACTAAATACATCATCAGTCAGAAAGCTGAAGGGCCAGGGATAGCTGGCATTTAGAAGTCCTAAGACCCAACTCTTAATGCTCCTTATTCCTGTGGGAAAATTCTTCCCAGGTTCCAACTGAGGAAGCTGGGACACATCTCAAATGCAACCTCCTTTCAAGTCCTGAGTGGAGGACCACCCCGTTTCACAGTGATTCATCTTTTGGACGAATCTCCAGATCTGTTGTGGAAGAGTACCGGTCACGTTTTGTTACAAGAGGGACATAAAGTTGATTTTAGAGAAACTAAGAGAGGTAGTAGAAAGTATATGTGTGTTCCATTTCTTTAAAAATTGCATAAAAATGCATTAGCTCATCCTTCTATGTTCAGAATGCAGAGATTTAGCTGTTTGCTAACCTTAGTTTCAACTGATGCAAACTTATTCTAATACAAACTCTCAATGTCATTTTTTCAGAGAACTCTGGCATTCTTCAATAACATCACTATTTCAACTAACATTTTTTTATTCAATTAGAACTTTATTATTAATTTTGTCTCACATTTTGTACAAAATCAAACGATTTATTATAGACATGTGACCTTTCTGTTTATAACCAGAACTTTCTCCTTAAATTTATTCTGAAAGCCATTTCTGTCCATAATCTGTTTCATAAGAGCCTCATGTACTGGAAAAAATAATTGAATTGCCTTTGAACTGTTTTCCCTACAAATTTTATAGCCAGTAAAACGTTATAGATAATCATATATTTTAACTATAAAAATTTAATAACATTATTAAAACTTTCAGATTTTTCTAGCCTTCATTTAATACAGCTGGTATGTAAAAATGAGTTTGAATCTATGCGTTGTGTCTTATATACAGTTCAATACTTATAAAGGTCATTGTGAGACTTCGCTTCTAGATAACAGGTGACTTGAGCCCAGGGCTTAAAGACTAAGCAAGGTTACCTTGTGAATTAATTCTGAGTACCCAGCCAAAGCACTTTAAAAACTCTCTCTGGAGTGCCATATTCTTCCTGTTGAGTGACCCACCCAAGCTGGACCAGGGGGAGCTGCCACCCCTACCCAGGTCAGTTGCATAGATCCTGGCTCATCACTGTGGTAGATAGAGATGGGAGGCATTGGTGTAGTGGGCAGCTGACTCCTCCTGTGCAGAAGAAGTTCTTCTGTGGAAGAGCACCAACATTCTGTGAGAAGCAGGGACAAGCAAGGGGAAAAGAGAGAGCTCTGGCAGGATTTGACCTTGGCTTCCTGTGCCCAAGGGCCAGATGCATCCTATGCCTCCCATGATTATATGAATGACTCAATTCTCTTTAAAACAGATCAAAATACTCCTCTCTTTGAATTGCAAGCATAGAGATAGGTTTAGAGCCTGGCACTACTTTTGGCCACTCCATGAACCCTCCAGTGAGAGAGCTACCAGCTGTCAGGAGGCCAAAGTCCCAGGGTTAGCTTCCCATAGAGAACAGGGGCAAGAGTCACACCCTTTTGAAATGTCCCTCTTTGTAAGCTTTGGAGGAAGTGGGGAATGCCACCCTGGTCCTAGTACCCAACAACTTTCTCCTAAACTGCATGGAGTGTTTCTTTTAGAAATCATAGCGAAACTACTACTGGTAGCAGTTCACATATCTCTTTTACAAGAGACTTTAGTTTACAAAATCTCTTTCACTAATTACAGAATTTGGGATGCAGCATCATAAATATAAAGAAACTATCAACTAACCTATATTTCAATGTTAAACTAAGACCTTATAATTAATTTTTTTAACGCTTGTTTATTTTTTGAGAGACAGAGACAGAGCATGAGCTGGGAAGGGGACAGAGAGAGGGGGGGTCGCAGATTCCCAAGCAGACTCCAGGCTCCGAGCTGTCAGCACAGAGTCCGACATGGGTCTCAAAATCAGGAACTTTGAGGTCAGACCTGAGCCGAAGTCGGCCGCCTAACCGGCTGAGCCACCCAGGCGCCCCAGACCTTATAATTATTACTATCAACCATATTAATAAACAAAAGTAAAACATTTTGCTCCTTGGGGTTTCAAGGACAAAAAGCATGCATCCAAAGAAGCAAAACAATATCAAGAAACTGTAGATATGAACGATTTTGTTTCATGAGTGTGTGTATATGCATTATGTATACACATATAATAACATACATACACTAATCAAAAATGTAATGTAACAATTGTATACATAGGAATGTGTGTGACATAGGAATTACAAGCATATGATTTATTTTTAGTATTTAAGGACTTAAGAAGGTGGCTCTTCATGTTAATAGCTTGATTGAGGACAACTTGGGGAGAAATTTTACCTGTTAACAGGTTTTATACTTTTGCTCCGTTTATGTAGCTCCTTCCTTCCTTTCAGGACTTGTTTCATAACAAATAACGGCAGAATTTACTCAGTGTTTCTAAAAAAAAAAAAAAAAAAAACTATTGTGAATTGTGAGAAATGAAATAAAGAAAGTTGGTAAATGAGCACTAAAAAATAATGAATGGGAGTTAAAAACAGATTGAAGAGACGGATGTGTTATAGTAATAAGAAAGGTTTTACCCTGGTTGGCTAACTTCCTTAATTCTCTCACTTTGACCCTGTTAAAGGAGTTGATGAATGACATGAATTTTAACAGGTTACTTAGTAACGTCAAAAGAGGTGTCCCAATAATGATCATACTGATGTCTCAAATTAATTTCTAGCTATAAAAATGATGCTTATTTGCCCTACTATCTATGTATATATTCAAAACTGTGAGATCCCTTTTATATAGAACAGCTCCAAAGGAGTTGAAATTAAGGTTGTGGCCATCAAAAGCCCAACAACCTGACATAGAGAAATGTTCAGGTTTTCCTTTGAAGGTTGCAACCACCTTCAAAGTCTTTTCATGTGTATTATGTATATTGCTCAGCAGTGTGGCATAGACACAGTCCTTCCTCCCTTCATAGAGGGAAGCATTACAGTGATTTCTTTATATTTCATGCCAAAGATAATGGTAGGTTATCCAAAAATGGTCTTGAGTCTGAGAGAAATATTCTAAAAATTCAGAGTCCTTGAGATTAAATAATAAAGATCTAACACAAGAGGAACTGTAAAGCTATTCAACTGCCCTGTGTTGACTCCTGGTCAGTGAACCTCCCTCCCCCCACCCCCACCAAATAATGCAGGGAATTCTACATAGCACAAAGTAGACAGGTATTTATTGTCTCATCACTCAGAGAGCCACACAAATGTACAGGATTATTCATAAGTGGTCACATGTATTAATTTTTAAATATTTTTCCACATCCTGCTGGCTTAAACAAGCACAATGTTATAGTGATAAGAACAAGAAATGGATAGATTGATGGGCATGGAAAGAGGGAAGAAGGGACAGTGAAGGGAAAATGGATTCGATACGACATGCAAATGTCAAGTTCCCTAGCTAACACCAATGAAGCATTTAAAAAAATACATATAAAGGTATGGCTTGGTACTTTTCCATTAATTTTTCAAAGGTCTTGACCTCCTAAAGAAAAATTTCTGACTAAAAGGGGTTTTCCTCACCAGTCAGTTCCTTCTTCTACTGGGTCCTACAGAGAAATAGTGCTCTTATATTTGGCCCTTCAGACAGTTGCCACGGAAATGAGAGCTGCAAACACTTTCAGCTTTCTGGCTTCGCTGTGGGATCCAGCAGAGACCATGATTAAGCTGTCAGAGAACCTCCCTAAGTACAGTTTTACCTGATAAGTAAGAGTTTCCAGAAAAATGGTGACACATACAGGAAGGAAAATAGATTGTTTAACTCACTCTGAAAAATCCCTTTGATTCATAGACTGTCTCATGATTGAAACCATCTCTTTCTCTAATCAGACTCTTCTCAATTCACAGACGAGTACCTCAGGGGGCAAGTAAAATGCCCCCACCTTTACAAGAGGAGGTATCACATTAACAAAAGGAACCCAGAGTTCCTGACTGCTGAAGAAATAAGAAAGCAAAATGCTAAAAATGGGGGGAGGACACAGTGAATGAGAAGGGGAAAATCAAATGGCGTTTAAACCATTTTAAGGAACATTAAATATCTGATTTGAAAAAAAATAAAGAAAGAAATCACTGTGGATGTCAAAGAACGTTGGCTTTTCACACCTGGAACCAGAGATGATTGGATCATAAGGGGCTCTACTGTAGTAGACTTGAAATTTTATTGGTTATCTTTTGTTCCCAGCAAATGAGACCTGGATTTTCTGGGAAGGAACTCTAGCTGTCACTTTGAATCCACTGAGTGTTTCTGCTCCACATCATTGACCTAATAAAACTCTATTGATGGAGTAAGGTCAGTGTTTTTCATATTGGGATTAGAGAAGAGAACACACCAGTCCACGTGGTACCATGGCCACAAATGAAAGAACTGGTTGGCAGAAGCCGTTTGGACAGCTACTTGGAAGAAGACTTTCCAGATAATGGTGGAATAGGAAAACGAAGTTGCAACTTGAAAAGATTGTACCTTCTATCTTGGGGCGCCTGGGTAGCTCAGCTGGTTTCAGCTCAGGTCATGATCTCATGGTTTGTGAGTTTGAGCACCGCATGGAGCTCGCTGCTATCAGTGGAGAGCCTGCTTTGGATCCTCTGTCCTTCTCTCTCTGCCCATCCTCCACTTGCTCTCTCTCTCTCAAAAATAAGTAAACATTGAAAAATAATAATAATAATAATGTCCTGTCATCTATTTACTTGCTGGTGGTTGTCTAAAATATTGCAACCATTTTGGAGAGCAATTTGGAAAAACCTAGAAAAGTTGAAGATGTGGATTTCATACAAGCTAGCAATTTTACTCTAGGTGGATGCTATGGACTATACTGTGTCCTTCCAAAATTCCTATGTTGAAGACCTAATGCCCAATGTGACTATATCTGGTGATTGGGTCTTTAGTAAGTAATTAAGGTTAAATGATTTCATAAGGGTTGGGTCCTAAACTGATAGCATAAGAAGAGGTAAATCTCCCCCTCCCTCTCTCTCTCATTCCCCCTCATTCTACCATGTGATGCCATAGCTAGAAGGTGACTGTCTACAAGCCAGGGGAGAGCTCTCACCAAATCCAATCACATTGGTACCCTGATCTTGGACTTTGGCTTCTGGGACTGTGAGAAAATAAATTTTGGTTGTTTAAACCACCCAGTGAATGTTACTTTGTTACGGTAACCCAAACTGACTAAGACAGTGACTATCCCAGAAAATGTAAGGATGCTCATGATAGTATTTCTCTGAATAGTACACATATGGAAACAATCTAACTTCTTGTAGAAAAATATATAAACTGTTCACATAACAGAATTGTATAGAGCAGTTGAAATAATTGAACAATAGTAGCATATATCAATGTAAATGAATCTCAAAAATATAATGTCAAACAAAAAATCAAGCTGTAAAGGATATTTATACATGCTATCAAAAACTTGCAACAATAGTTTATAATTTTAGGGATACATACTTTTATAGTAAAAGAACGAACATATGGCTGGAAGTGATACACACCAACTACTTCTGAGAAGAAAAGGAAAAATGATAGTGAAGGCAAGGGAATGCCTTTTGCTCTATCTGCCTTTTGCTTTATTTCTTAATAAGAAATGAGATTTGTGGGCGCCTGGGTGGCTCAGTCGGTTGAGCATCCGACTTCGGCTCAGGTCACGATCTCGCGGTCCGTGAGTTCCCGCCCCGCATCGGGCTCTGGGCTGATGGCTCAGAACCTGGAGCCTACTTCCAATTATGTGTCTCCCTCTCTCTCTGCCCCTCCCCCGTTCATGCTCTGTCTCTCTCTGTCTCAAAAATAAATAAATGTTAAAAAGAAATGAGATTTGTGCAAATTTCAGCAAACCGTCTGCATCTTTTAAATCTAGGCGGTAAATGCATAGTGCTTGTTATATTATTTTCTGGATTATATTTAATAAGCAAAAGATGTTTTCCCCTGTCATCTGGGTTTTCAGCAGTTCAGTGGTACTTTTTAGACAGACAGTTTTCTTATCCACCTTTTATATATGCTGCAATAAGAAGCCCAGAGAGTTAGGTGGCATGGACAAAGTGTCCAATCTAGTTAAACAGTGACTCAAGGACTAGAAATGAGTTGTCTGTCCATAGCACACTCCATATGTCTGTTAATTTTCTGCTATAGAGACAATGACACCAACTTTGTTTTCTAAGCCAGAAAAAAACACAAATCCTGCCCAACTGTGGAAGAGCACATTTGAAGCCATTAGACCTTTTCTGTCCCCCAAGTCATACTCCACAGTTGATGTGTTACATATTTTGCTTACTCACTGAGCATCAACACTACTTAGGAGAGTTCAGTTTTTCTACTTTTGAAAAAAAAAAAAAAAAAAGGATCTAAGGAGATAGGACTAGTGATCCGTGATCCGCAAATTTTCTGCAACAATTGAGAAGTTGGCAGAAGCTTTGTTTGTCTGTCTGTCTGTTTATTTATCTTTTTATTTAGACAGAGAGCACATGAGCAGGGGAGAGGGGCAGAGGGAAAGAGAGAGAAAAATCTCAAGCAGGCTCCACATTCAGTACAGAGCCTGATGAGGGGCTTGATCCCACGATTCTGGGATCATGACCTGAGATGAAATCAAGAGTCAGATGCTCAACCAACTGAACCACCCAGGCACCCTTGGCAGAAGCTTTAAAAATGGTGGTTTTACTGATTATAATTAATTTTGGTTAGATTTTAATTAGGAAATATTCTTTGCAAGATAGATTTTTTAATACTGTTCAACATATTTTTACAGCATGAGAACTAGTAGCCACTTATACTGAGTTTCCCAATTAATTCAAGTAATTGAGTTTTCAAAAAATAAATGACAGGAAGGATTTCATGACATAGTATTGAAACAATGGGTAGGAAATACACAGGGACATTAAGAATAAGTGTTTTTTCTGCCAACATCTAACATATTCAGACAAAAATAAGCATTGTTTAACCCACTTTCTTTATTACGTTTTACATAGTCAGGGCAAGAAATTTTGGCTTTGTTAATTAGGTAGTGTCGACTCATGTTACATAACTGATAGGATTCTTTAACCTACATTTTGTAAAAATAAATAAATAAAAAGGACTTGAAGGAGGACTGAACTTATTTTGAGAAATAATGACTAGATATACAATTATGCATAATTTCATACTAAAATTTATCAAAAATACACAGTTGGGGAATGGGGATATTATTCATACACGGTAGCTGCTGCACACACACACACACACACACACACACACACATACACTACCTGCTCAACCAGGCATAGGTAAGAAAATGGTCTCTACACTTGCTCAAATTAGATAGCTGCTTTCTCCCCATTATTTGTGTTTTGCTGACTCCCTAGTGTGTACCAAAGTATTCTCATCTGTTGTTTCCATCATCAGAGCCCTTATCGCTATTTGCTTATCGGACTACTCAAAATTAATTTTAAATCCTATCTTGATAAGTAGTATTCCTAAAATATTCTTACTTTTCAACATGCTTGGCAAAAAGTTTGTGTGCCCTTTGTCCTCTGGCCAAATGCCTCGGTGATGTTCCCCTATTATGTTGATAGAAGGGATATTTTAACTCTAGTCCTTTGGGCAGAAACATTTTTGATTGAATTAGTAGTAAAAACATGAAGCTACGACATTTCTTGTGTCCAACCCTTAAACACTCCCAAGGGCACAGCAGTTCAGGGATGTTTAGTAAGTGATAGCATGGGGTTGCTACTCACATTTATAGGTGTTTAATTCATTATTTTTATACGGTTTGATATGTGACTTATCTACAGCATTTCCAAAAGAAGTAAAAGGTACTTACATATTTCTAATAAAAAGACAGAAATAATGTAATACAGTATACTGATTTTTCATTCCCTTAACATTAATTTAAGATTAATTTAAAGGACCTTATTTAAGAACATCATTTATTTTGACTATGGGTGTTTCTTTGTTTATATAGAGTTAGTGCTTTTGTACATGTCAGTTTTTCTCAAACTGAATTCTATAGAACTGTGTTATAAACTCTTAAGTGTGAAGAAAATAAAATATCAAATTCTCAAGTAAACTGGTATATTTAGGGTTAGAACAAATTAAATAAGTTTCATTTTTGAAGGCCTCAGAGCCTATATGTGACTATCCATTATGCAAAACAAGAGATGTGAAAATATACAGTATAACGCTCTTCCTTTCTGATTCTAATTGTAGAATGCCTATTAATATCACTTAGATGTTATATTTATTCATATTTAGGCAGATTATATAAACTTGGACTTACATTTCTAATTAATTTTCGTATTGGCATCCTAACCCAGTTTTTAAATGCAACTAAATTTTTTTACTTTTCTAAATTTAAATTATAAAATTTATGTTTATAAGAATTCAAACCATATATAGATATGGTGAATAAAAAGCAAATACCTTTACTTCTCTTCCGTCAGAAGTAACCACTGTCAACAGTTTGGTAAGTCTTTTTAGTCATTTTTACGTGAAACAAATGCATTCCTACTTCTTAGAGAAAAATGTCAAACATCTTCAAAATTGAATTGGAGGGAAAATATTTTTTAAAAATCTTCAAATATTATAACTCCCTCCATAATTCCATGGCTTACATTTTGAATAGTGTTAGATTTGGTTTTAAGTGCAATTCTTGACTTTTCATTAATGTGAGTAATTAGTTACCATGAAGGTGGGATAAAGAATAATAAAATTTCTGTAAATCTTTCCCCTAATTGTGCTAGATAAATTACATCTTTAATTTCGATCTTTCTTTAAATTCTTCTCTAATTTATGTCAGACTATCAAAACAAGCGTAAATCAAACCACACCTTTATTCACCAAACTGAGACAAGACCTCAACGCCCCCTAGTGGGGTGACCTCTATCCTCCATCCTGTGTGACCAACCCCCTGAGTAAGATGAGGTACCATTAACTCTTAATGTTAAAGTTGTACTTTCCTCTTTCACTCATCCAAAAAAACCTTAAATGTGTACTTTAAATTTTCTGGTTAAAATGAGCCATCACCAAAAAAACAAGGGAAAATTATTTGTGGAGGAAATGTCCATATATAAAATATTAAGCAATAACTTTCATCACTATAATCAGTCTCTGATCTTCCAAGTTATCCACTTGCCTTGACTGCCTACTCTTGGCCACCTTACGACTCTCTACTTTCATTTAAAAAAGAAAAACAGGTTCATCTTTTTCTTTGGTTTCACTTCTCTGGATTTACCACTTTCCTAAAGCATTAATTTCACTTACTTTTCCAAACAATAACAAAAAGTGCTCAGGAACCACTGCATCCATTTTTTCTCCTTTTCTCCCTTTGGAATATGTGCTATCAATGTCCCCCATTTAAAAGATCACACCTGTTGCAAGGAATGATGAGAGCACAGTGGTGGAGTCAGCAGGCCTGACTCAAAGTCCATTTAATGTCCATGTGATGTTGAGATAGTCACTTAAACTCTCTGTATCTTAGTTTTCTCGTCTGTAAAATCAAAATGGTAATAATAGTGTCCAATAGGCATAGGATTTAAGAAAGTCCGTGTAAATGTGGTAGAACAGTGCCTAATTCAGTAACTGTTCCTTAATATCACTCTTTCATCAGAGTCCTGTGAATGAAAATAAGAAAGCATGAATGAAAGATTTGAATTGTACCTCTTTTTTTCCAAACCAAATGCAGCTATCTATTAGGTCCTCACCATCCCTTCTTTAAATGATTGCAGTAGCCTCTTAACTGGCCTTTCATCCAGCAGTCTCTCCCAATTCCAGTTCAGGGTCATCAGTCAGATTTATTTTCCTGAAAATAATATTGGCATTTTTAGCTCAGTATATGATGAACTTATCTTCCTGCTGAAAACAACTATAAAAGCTGGTATATGAAAACACTGTGTGAAGGAACAGGCAAGTACCCAGTTCAGTTCAGACAAGATTGGAAAGGAAAAGTTATAATCCTCGAGAGAAGAGAAGCACTGGAGGGGAGTGCCACACTCATCATGACTTTTTCCCTGAGGGGATTTTCCAATTCAAAAAATAGGGGAAATATCCCTGATGATGAATGATGTTGAGCATCTTTTCATGTGTCTGTTAGCCAATCTCTATGTCTTTTTGGAAAAATGTCTGTTCGTGTCTTCTGCCCATTTTTTAATTAGATTATTTTTTTTTAACGTTTATTTATTTTTGAGACAGAGAGAGACAGAGCATGAATGGGGGAGGGTCAGAGAGAGGGAGACACAGAATCTGAAACAGGCTCCAGGCTCTGAGCTGTCAGCACAGAGCCCTACGCGGGGTTCGAACTCACGGACCGCGAGATCATGACCTTTGCCTAAGTCGGCTGCCCAACCGACTGAGCCACCCAGGCGCCCCTTAATTGGATTATTTTTGAGTGTTGAATTTTATAAGTTCTTTAGATATCACCTCACACCAGTCAGATGGCTAAAACTAACAACACAAGAAATAAGAGCTGTTGGCAAGGATGTGAAGAAACAGCACTGTTGGTGGGAATGCAAACTGGTGCAGCCACTCTGGAAAACAGTATGAAGTTCCTCAAAAAGTTAAAAATAGAACTACCCTACGATCCAGCAATTGTACTACTAGTTATTTACTCAAAGAATACAAAAATTCTAATTCAAAGGGATGTTTACATCAGCATTATCAACAATAGCCAAATGATAGAAAGAGACCAAATATCCATCAACTGATGAATGGATAAAGAAGATGTGGTATACATATGTATACAATGGACTATTACTCAGCCATAACAAAGAATGAAATCTTGCCATTTGCAACAATGTTGATGGAGCTAGAGGATAAGCGAAATAAGTCAGTCAGAGAAGGACAAACACCATATAATTTCACTCATATGTGTAATTTAAGAAACAAAACAAACAAGCAAAGGGAAAAAAGAAAAGAGAGCCAAACCAAGAAACAAACTCTTAACTATAGAGAACAAACTGATGGTTACCAGAAGGGGAGGGAAGTGGGGGGATGAGTTAAATAAGGGATGAGGATTAAGGAGGGCACTTGTGATGAGCACTGGCTTTTGTATGGAAGTGTTGAATCACTAAATTTACACCTGAAACTAATATTACACTGTATGTTAAGTAACTGGAATTTAAATAAAAAAAATAAATAAATAAGCCCCAAGCAGAAAGGCAGGAATCTTACTGAGCTGAGGAGAAACAGGTTGGAATTTGGGGATGCCAAAGTAGCTAGCATTTGGGAGGAAACATTATAGAGATCCAGGATTTAAAGTAGATTAAACTGAAAAACTGTCCAAATAGCCTACCTCACTGGCTAACTCCTTAGTTACACATGCCCTGGGTGAGACCCCAAAAACCCAACAGAAAACAGCATCTAAGAGAACAAAGAACTAAGTGAAAGTGTAATTAAATAGCTATGTGATGCTGCAAATATTAAAATTTGATTTTAAGCCCAGGTAAGATGAAGGGAGGCAGAGATATCAGTAGATACCCTGTGCTTTCAGTCAACACAAAAGTATTACATCTGGGAATAAGGATAAACATGAAATAGAAAATCCTTAATTATGACTAAAGCTGTTTCTCAAAAGAATCAAAATTATCCTCCTATATTTATATACCTGCTAGAAGAAAACTTAGACTTCTGTGAAAGAAGATGACAGCATTTACAGTCTCTCTAATTTTTCATCCACAATATCTGGCTAAAAAAAAAAAAAAAAAGAACCAGATAACTAAAAGCCAGAATTTAAAAGAACAACAAAAATAGACCTAGAGATAAGATGTTAAAGTAATCAGTGACTTTAATATAAAGATAATTCATGTGTTCAATAAAACTGAGGAGAATATGAAGAATTTCAACAGAGATCTGGAATCTGTTAGAGAACTTCTGGTAAACTGGAACACAAGTCGGTAAACTATATATAAATTTGAAGCACAGAGGGAAAAAGGGATAGAAAACACCCAAAAGAGTGTGAGAGATATATAAAGAACAGTGATAAGTCTAACATGCATGTATTTAATTGGAGTTCTAGAAAGAGGAGATGATGGTTCAGAAACAATATTTGAAGAAACACTGGCTAAAATTGTTTCAAAGTTAATAAAAATCCATTAAACCACAGAATCAAGACACTATGAATCTCACGTAGATTACAAATATAAGGAAAACCACACCTGGGTAGATCACAGTTATATTGCTAATAACCAAGACAAAGAGAAAAATCTTAAAAGCACTCAGAGGGAAAAAATCCCACACATTTCCTTCAAAGAAGCAACAATAAAGCTATAAGCTTACTTTTCAAAAGAAATTACAAAAATCAGGACATAATGGAATGACATTAAAATGCTGAAAGTGTTTTAAAAATGCCATCCTACTATCTCACCTGGGACTCTATACACAATAGAAATATTATTCAAAAAAAGAAGGCAAAAATTAAGGCCTTTTCAGACAAACAAAAGCTGAGAGAATTTATTACCAATAGATCTTCACCATAACAAATACTAAAGACTTATTCAGTCTGAAGAAAATGATTCCACATGGAACCACAAGCTTGCATAAAGGAATGAAGGGAACCAGAAAGGGTATGTAATTAATCTAAGTAAAATAGACTGGTTTATAAAAGACAAATATAAAATAATAACAATAATAATATCTTATATGGATTTGATTATAAATAGAAGTAAAATATATGACAATAGCACAATAGATCAGAGAGATAGATAAAGTTAAACTGTTGTAAAATCCTCTAATTGGGGGAAATTGTAAACGTGCCACTTAAAGGTAAACTATAATAAGTCTAGGATGAATGTTGTATTCTATTGTTGCTCAAAAAACTACCCCAAAATGTATTGGTTTAAAATAATAACATCATTTATTTTGCTTGTAAATCTATAATTTAGGCAGGGGTCAGTGGGGTCATCTTGTCTCTACTCAGAATCAGCTATGGTGGCTCAAAGGCTGAATACTGGAACCATCTGAAGACTTACTAACTTATCTGTCTGGTAGTTGGCACTAGCCATTGGCTGGAATCTCCTTGGGGCTATGCCCAGAATACCTCCGTGTAGTCATTCCATATGGCTGCCTAACATAGCATGGTGGCTGGATTCCAAGGTTGGGTGCTTAGAGAATAGAGCCAAGCAGAAGCTATATCACCTTTCCTAACCTATTATCAGAAGTCATGCAGTGTCACTTCCACTACATTCTATTGGTTTAGAAGCAAGTCACTATGGACAACCCACATTCAGAGGGAGGGAAAGTCGAACTCTTCCTGTTGTTGGGAGGAATATCAAAGAGTAAGTTTTAAAAGCACAAGTGTAAGTTTCAACAACTTTCAAGTTGTATATTCTACATACAAGTGTTTAGTCAGGTGTATTTATTGAAAATATCTTTTTCCGGGGTGCCTGGGTGGTGCAGTCGGTTAAGCGTCCGACTTCAGCCAGGTCACGATCTCGCGGCCCGTGAGTTCGAGCCCCGCGTCAGGCTCTGGGCTGATGGCTCAGAGCCTGGAGCCTATTTCCGATTCTGTGTCTCCCTCTCTCTCTGCTCCTCCCCCGTTCATGCTCTGTCTCTCTCTGTCCCAAAAATAAATAAACGTTGAAAAAAAAAATTTTTTTTTAAAAAAGAAAATATCTTTTTCCAATTAGTAGCTTATGTCTCATTCTCTCCTTTCATGAAGAGAAGTTCTTATAATATAGTACACTTTATCATGTTTTCCCTTAAACTTAATGGTTTTTGTGTGTCCTAATTAGGAACCTGACCCCAAGGTCATGATGATATATTCTTACTTTTCATGTCTTGATCAACAATAATTTAGAATTAATTTTTATGTATAGTGTGAGGTTGGGATCAAGTTTTCTTTTATTTATTTATTTTTTTTTTTTTGGATATCCTATTGACTAGGAACAATTTATTATAATGAAGATGTCCCACTGTAGAGTTACCTGTGTCTTAAATCAATGGCATATACAATGAGTGTGTTTCAGGACTTTCTGTTCTATTCCATTTGTCAATTAGTCTATCCTAGTGAACACTATGCTATTTTTTTTTAAGTTTATTTTGAGAGAGACAGAGACAGCATGAGCAGGAGAGGAGCAAAGAAGGAGAAGGAGAGGAGAATCCCAAGCTGATTCTACACTGCCAGCACAGAGCCTGATGTGGGGCTCAAACTCACAAACTCTGAGATCATGACCTGAGCCTAAACCAAGAGCCATTCGCTCAACTGACTGAGCGACCCAGGTGCCCCAACACTACACTATTTTAATTACTCTGACTCTAATAAATCTTGATAGTCTGGTAAGCTAGCCTCTCACCTTGTTCTTTGAGTGTGTATCAGATCCTTGGATTTCCATAGAAATTTTAGAATTAGCTTGTCGAGTTTCACATAGGTTAAGATTTTGATTGCACTATAGCTATAGATCAATAAAAAGAGAACTGACATCTATGTAATATTGAGTCTTCCAATCCATGAACATAAAATTCCTCCATTTATTTAGGTCTTCTTTAATCTCTCTCAGTACTCTTTCATAGTTTTTGATATTGAAGACCTGTGGGTCTTCATTAGATTCATTCATAAGATTTTTATATTTGTAATACTATTAATATCTCTTAAATTCACTTTGTAATTATTCATACCTGGTTTGTAAAAATATCATTGTGCTTCTATTTGTATTTGCATAACAACTTGCATCCAGCAATCTCTAAATTCTTTTGAATACACTATGGATAGATGTGTCATCTGCAAATGGAAAGAATTTTATTTCCTCCTTTCTGGTCTCTGTTTTCTGCTTGCCTTAATGTACTGACTAGCACTTCTATACAATGTTGAATAGAAATAGTGATAAAGGACATTCTGTATTTGAGAGAACTGGGATTGATGAGGAGACTTTTTTTTTCAATATATGAAATTTATTGTCAAATTGGTTTCCATACAACACCCAGTGCTCATCCCAAAAGGTGCCCTCTGATGAAGAGACTTCTATTTAGAACTCTGAACTTGTTCATGTGTATTTTTAAGTGTATTACCCACTTAAAAATATAAATCATTTAACAACTTAAAGGCCATAATTTTCACTTATGAAGCATGTTTAGTAGTTATATTTTTCTTTAGTATAGAAGGAAATGCTGCATAATTAGGAATTAAAGATTCTGTGGAACACTTAATGAGCATAAGCATAGATATGCCATTCCAGCACCAATTTAAAAAAAACTTGTGTTGACAAAAGAAAATCGAGTCTTCATTTCAGTGAGCTAAAAATGAACTGAGACAATTAAAGTTACATTTTCTGTAAGCCTGTCTTGCTCCAAAGACCATTACTTAGGTTTAGGAAGTGTGGGTGTCCAGCAAGTGGCATCTGTTGCCTATTATCAGGAGCAGAAATCTGAGAGCTTCTGCCATTGCATCTTGGTATCAGTTTAGTTGCCAAGGAAAACACAATCCAGTCAACTACTTGATGGAACAATTCTTCACTCATATGAAGACCAAGTAGTATCAGTTTTAGTAGTGAATGTCAGTTTTCCATGCAAGAGGTCCCTCCCAGAAGCCGATCTAGGGCAATTGGCCTGTACGGACCCATCTTGTTGTTTAGCAACCCCTTGCCAAAGGGTATATCCTCTTTCCAAAGTGGAGTTGGCCAGGTGTCATATTACATACACAGGCACTATAACACACACAATGCTTAAGCAGAAAAAAGTACACATTGAGTTTGAAGTGGAAAGATATTCAGACAATTCCAGCACAAGCTATAGAGACTATGTCTCTTGGTAAGAAGTGTTCCGGCCCAAGACCCAGTCTTGTGTGACCCAGTGGGGAATCAAAAGACTGTATCTTCAGACTGCCTTTCTCAATAGATTGGCTCTTTCATAGGAAACAAAGTAAAATTACGAGAGTCACAATTTTAAATGAGTTAGAAAATATATACTTAATTACCCTGAGAGTTTTTATCCATAGCAAAGCTTCATAATGAAGCATAAGGATACAAGATTTATAATCCATGTTTTATTATCTATGAGCAATTGAGCAATTTTTAAATTTCTCTGAACTTTACTTTTCTTGTATGTAGTAAAATGGAGCTAATACCACCAGCTTCCAAGTTGTAACATATTAACTGAGATAACATATGTAAAATCCCTACCACCTCCCAAGACAGTCATTAAATGCTCACCTGCAGGGTCAAACTTACAAGAAAATCTGGGTAGTATAAGTGCCTTTCTTTATAATAAGAAAACTAGCAAATAAAGTATTACTAGGCAATTTTATTTAATACTTTACATATCTGAATAACTGATTAAAAATCAAATGTTTAACAGTTTTTAAAGAGTTGCACAAAAGGAAAATAATGGGGAAAGTAATAGCCTGTTTGCCAAATTCAATTGGATGTGGGCTCGGTTTCATTAAACCTAAAAAAAATTCTAAGTCTTTAGATGCTGAGACTCCAAAAAGTAGCAGTTGGAATTAATACTGGTTTTGGATTCACGATTCACAGAAATCATTATATTTCTTTCTTGATGCTGTAGATGTTTAACAACATGTTGACAGAAGCCTAACTTCTTGCATGGATTACACATCAAAACACCAATTTGCGCAAATAAATTAGAAATTGACAACAAATACATTCAGATATTATGGAACTGTATAACAAATACAAAGTTATTAACTTTCCAGAGGGATTAAAAAAAGTATTAATAAAGAGTGGTCTTTTTCATCATCCTCAAAAATTCTTCCTCACTTATTTCTCCATCCCTATCACGATCAGCTTCATCAAGCATTTCCTATAAAACAAAATGTAAATACGGTATGTGAAATCATTAAAAATGAATGATATAATATTCAAATATATATATACAAATTTTATTTTGAATGTATTTGAGTCCATCTAAGGAATATAATTGTAAATTATAATATATATATAAATTACAATTGTATATAATATATATAAATTACAATTGTATATATACATGTAAGTTATAAAAATTATAAAAATAAGTAAAATTTACCTGAAGTTCATCATCTGTTAAATTTTCCCCTAGTTCCTTAGCAACCCTCTTGATATTGTTTAGTGTTATGCTTCCAGTATCATCATCATCAAATAATTTGAAAGCCTTCAATATTTCTTCTTTCTCACTCTTTAAAAACAGAAACAACTGTCATTAATCTTTCATTTATTTATTCTATCAAATTGGACTTATGGGTGTTTGAGGTCTACAGCAGCAATCTGCCAAGTAGCTGCGTTCATTTACTGTTCTAACTTTTTATTCCAAGGCACTCACATCTGCTCTCAGGGTATTTAAATTCAGAATTTGTTAAAGTGGAAGAGGCAAGGGTGATAAAGATAATGGATCTCTATTAACTCCAGTAATTGATACCAACTACCAAAAAATGTAAGCTCTAACAGGGAGGTTGTCTCATCCAATGCTCTCTAGAACAGTGCCTAGCAAAAATAGGCACTCAAGAGGTGTTTGCTGAACTCAAGGCTTCAACGTGCTGACCCCATTTTCTTTATCCAGCCATTTATCTTTATTATTTCCTAACAACCTTCTCCACACTGGACAGTCTTTATTACTACCCTGAAAACATCTTTAATCTTGCTATTCCTGTCTATCTAAATCCCACCCATTTTTAAAGACCTAGTTCCAATTCATTGATTGCTCCAGCCAAAAAAAAAAAAAAAAAAAAGTAGAAGGCTATTGCTTGTATTTCTTTGAAAACCAAAATCACTACTATACCATTTTTACACTCATTATGGCAAAAAAATCTTCAAAACTAATGGTGCCATTTCCTTCTTTGTCGATTTCAGCTATCATTTTTTTAATTTCTTCTTTCTTTGGTTCAAATCCTAAGGCTTGCATTGCAATCTGAAATAGAAAACAAATAAATAATATGCCACGGTCTCATTCCTAGCTTTTAAATTACCTAATAATTACTAGATTTTCTCTTTTTTACTACGGACTAGGCATAAACCTAGAAAGTCAGGTCAGCAGGCCTAGGTTGCAATTCCACTATGCCATAGGATATGTTACTGTTACACCCAGAGTTTTTGTTGTATTCATTCATAAAACAAGAATAAATGCCTAACAAGATATAATTTTGTTAGTATGGGGCAGGTGCATACACTGAAGGTGTAGGTGTCCACAATGAAGAGACTTTATATCAAGCTTTTAGAAGGCTGCTGTTAAAGACTGAAAGATTTGTTTTTAAAATGTCTTAGAATTAGAAGTAATTTCAAAACCTTCAATTCTTTCACATCTATGGTTCCAGACCCATCAACATCAAATAAATCAAAGGCTTCTTTAATTTCTTGCTTTTGGGTTTCATTCAATTCAAGTTTTGCTGCTCTTTTCTTCCATTGGTCTGAACTTGTGGATGCCTGTAATAAACACACATGTGCGTGAAAAACTATGTAACAGGAAAAGTTACCAGAACCAGAAAAATTGATAAATACATAAGCATGTTCAAGAACCCTATTCCCTAGTACATAATGACCATCAACAATTTCCACCTTTTCCTTTTGCTAACATTTATGCTATTAGTTATTAATATCTTGGTGGAAAGCTTGGTTCTTTTTACCACTTGTTTTTCCTTCAACCTAGTAGAACATTAGATGTTATGTCAGAATGGACTGGCCTTACTTGGTATATTTGAAAAAAAGTGTTTAAGGCATACCTTTTACCTAGGCCTATATATCTCATAATAAGATTTATTTTGTGGGATATGCTTGACTGAAACATGATATCCTTTCCCACCTTTTAGCGTACTTTCCTATATTGCAGAGGCTAAGAAATGAAAAAAACTACATCTTCCAGGTGAAAAACTACTCCAGCGATCTGGATAAGAATAAATGTTAGGCCAATTATCAATATCCAGGTAAAGTGGAGGTCATCTGCCTGCTGTGTGCCATTTTCTTCTGGCAAGCAAGGTCACAGAGTTACTCCTGGGTTGTTCTGCAGCCTTATTTCAATATCTTGTCTCCCCATCTTTGGGTTAGGAAGCCGTGGCGGCAGAGACGGCAACTGGACTCCACGTTCCTGCGCACCTAGTCTCCAGTTTCGCGTGGTTTCGTTGTGGTAGCCGCAGATTCTTGATCCCTGGACCGCAAATCCACTGGTGTGGTCTTCAACTCCACAGTTTAGCCTTCACAACCTTCACCTTCCCAACAGTAGCAGAATTCGTAGCTATCCCGGCCACTTTTTCGGAGGTCAGGACCTCTTTCCTAGAGACCTAGACCCTCCAACAGATTTTAAGTTTCTTATTCTCTGTATTCAATTCCTCTCTGGCCGAACAGTGGTTTCATTTCCATCATAGAACCTACAGCGGAGTGCTGGTATTAGCAGTTGGCGGGGATAAACTGGAGACCCGCTCTTGCGTCCTTAAGAGCCACCGGCAATGTGCTTCTATTTGACCACGAGAGGAGGAGTTACTAAACGACACTCGAGGATCAGGAGGCGAGTAATATATTTCACATACCAAAAACAATTCCTTCTCTGCTCCGGGGAGAGATTTCAGCACCAGCCCTGGCCCAACAAGCGGTTACAGCTTCACACTCACCATGTCACCAACCGGTGCCCTCAGCCGGGACCTCCCAATCGCAGCCGCCGGCAGCACAGCCCAACCGCTGTCTTCACAGTTCAGAAACCGTTGCTAAGGCCGCTCTCGCCTGCCTCATAAGCAGCCCCGCCCACCGAGGCCTACTGATTGACTGTAGTTCCACCCAATAGTCAGAAAAGAAGGCCCTTGAGGCCAGCCCCCTCTCCCTACTCTCTACCAATAGAGTAACGCTCTGCCTTTCCCAGCCAACCCTTAAGCAGAACTTTTCCTCTGGTTTCTTAGCGACCAGCCCCGCCCAGCCGGCCCTCTCACCCCGCTTCGCGCATGCGCAAAACGCCGGCGGGGAAGGGGGCGTCTTCGTCCCGGCGCTCTGGCGTCCAAGGGCCGGCCAGGACCGCGTCTGGCGGTGGGAAGCTAGGAACTGGAGCCTCGGGTGAAGATGGAGAAAAGAGCGAGGTTAGTAACGAGGTGCTTCCACTGACTGCTAAGTCTTCAGTGCAGCCTTATTTGCTTTTTTGACCTCTTCGTGCCCGGGGTTATGACTGAGAATCTAGGGCTTGGCGGGCCGGGTAAATTTGGTCCAGTTTTGGTTTACCATCCGACTGGGATTACCAGAGGTGGAGGGGACTGCCTTTTCCATGCGCCCCTCGATATTTCTCAACTTCCACAGTGCCCGGGGATTGGCCTTTAACATTTCCCTCTGGTTCGGAGAGATTCTGGTGCGGTAGGGGTATGACTGGAAAGAAGTGGGGATGGCGACTGGAAGGAAGCCGGATAAGGTGTTGTGATGTATCAAGCCTCACTGCATAGGAAAGGGTTTTTACCTGTGTTGTAGTATTTATTCGCCGAGCAGGACTTTGGCCCCACCCATATTACTGTCAGACAGACACCGCCCCCCATCCCCCACCTCATCCCCAGCCATTCCAATGGTTTGAATCCCAAGATTTGACCGGCTTTCCAGCCATATCCAGCATAGATCCATACTCATGAGTCAGTCAGACACAAGTAGTCTGATAATCCAATAGACTCAGGATTTAGAAGCCCATAACTGCTGTAAATCAAAGCAAATTTTTGCCCAGAGAGCCAGACTTGCTGGTTTGCCCAATCATGAATCTGGTTAGGGACCAGCTTAAGGGTGGGAAAGAATGAGGTGGACCTCTGACTTCCTGGTAGGAATGAAGTGATGATAGCCCTTTAAAATTTCTAACCCTAATAGCTTACACATCAGGATTCTTTTTATGCCTTCTGCAGTACCTTCTGCAGAGTAAGTACTTTATTTAACAAAAATCATACAGGCTTCTCCAGCAGTGAGTGGATTCAGAAGGAACATTAACTTTTGCCTAGATTTTTTTCCCTTTATCCCACTTACTCCTTGAAGTTAGGGCAAGAAAAATGTGCAAAGTACATTCTTGAAGCAGTCTCCCAAATCACTGTTCATACTGTAGTAAATAGAAACATGGCACATTTTCTAAAACCATCATCCTGTCTGGTTCATATTATATCCTAGTCAGACATCCAAGCTTTGTAACCATAGATAAACAGCTCATTAGGATTCTGGAAAATAGGTAAGGTTATTCTAATATGAGAAGTTTTTTTTTTTTTTTCTGTATTAAGTTGTCCCTGTGGAAATTAAAATGATGCAAGTTCAAGATATTTTGTGAACTAAGTAAAAATATTCATTCACTTATAATACAGCTGTCTCTTGAACAACATGGATTTGAACTGTGTGGGCCCACTTACACATAGATATTTTTTTGGAGATTTGCCACGATTTGAAAAGACTCCCGGTTGAACCTCATAGCCTAGAGATGTTGAAAATTTTAAGAAAAAGGTATTATTATAAAAACACAGTATATAATACATATGACATAAAATATGTGTTAATCAACTGCTTATGTTATTGGTAAGGCTTCCAAACAACAGTAGGCTATTGGTAGTTAAGTTTCAGGTGAGTTAAGAGTTATATTTGGATTTCCGGTTGTGCACTGATTGGTTGGGGCCCCTAACTCTCAGTGTTTAAGGGTTAACTGTGTATTGATTTTTCAGGCCATTGGTCTCACTGGGAAAATTCCTTTTGATCACTTTCAAGGACATTTACTGCATCTTTTCTACTAATATTTTCAGGATTTCTGAGACCCAGAAATAAATAGTGACCAAACATATAGAACCAGGTTCTAACCTAGATAAAGTTTGATCTCATGGCAATTAAAAGGCTGAAGTAATATATTAACCTGCTTTTATATCACTTTATGATTTAGGTTCTTATATTTGGGAAATTAACTTCTAGTGAAAATGATTTTTTAATTATAGGCTCAGATTACAATTTCTAGGTCTTGGGTAGGAAGTACTTAGTCTTGAAAAATAGCTGTTATTAATGTAATTGTATTATACAACAATAATGGTAATAATAATTAATCTAAGAAAATATTAAATCCATTGGCACTCTTAAGTAAATCTATAATTATTTAATACTTTCCACATGTACTGTGCCAACTATTGGGTGAGTTTGAAAGGAACTGAATGTAGAGTATAAAGAAGAATAAAAGCAACCCACAGATTAGTCGGGGAGAAAGGCACAGACACAAATACAGAATTTGAAATTCAGGGTGCTAAGTGCTTCAGTAGGTGTGTGTAGAAAGTGCTTGAGCACAGGAAAGAGGCACTGTTCCTTCCTGGTGCATTGGAGAAGGTTATATTCAAAATGTGGCATTTGCCTTGGGTCATGAAAGATACACAGCATTTGCCAAAGTGAAGAAAGGGTAGGATATTCAAATCTGAATATAGCATGTGTAAAAATGAAAATAAATGTGTCTTCTCGTGTGGCAAGATCATAGGGTTTATATGGAAGGGTGGAAAATGAGTCATAAATTACATTGAGGTCCAATTATGGGACACCTATGTCAAGCTAGGGAGTAAAGATTTTGTTTTATAAGATAAACAGATGTTTTTAGGCAATGGAGTGCTTTGATTAGGTTTGTGCTTTTCAAAGATAATTCTGACAACCATGTGAAGGAGGTACCGTTTTGGAATTATGGGATCTCAACTAAGACAGTGCCATATAGGAATCACATCAACTCTAAAGGTGATTGAAACTTAAATTTGTGGTGGGGGAATACTGACAGCACCATCTGTTTAATCTTTTCAGTTTTGTACTTAAAAGTTAAGATTTAGCAAATATGGTGAAAGCCATTTCTTCATTTGCTCACCAGATACTTCTTGAGTGCAGTATGTCAGACAATATTTTTGTTATGTGGGATACCTCAGTGACTAAAATTATCCTCCTGGGAATTAGATTTCAACAGAGGGAGATAGCTGAGAAATAATAATAGATATGTAAACTGTGTACTATTTTATAAGGTGATAAATGTTATGGAAAAAAAGGAAGTAGAGCAGTTAATAGGAATCCAAGTAGTTAAAGTTCATCCAAACAGTTAAAGGGAATTCTACACTTAGAAAGGAAGAGCTTGTGGTGTTAAATAGGGTGCCCAAGCGTGGGCCTCATTTAAAAGGGGAAATTTGAGTAAATACTTAGAGGTGGCAAGGCAATAGATTTCCCAGGGAAGAGCATCCCAGAAAGTGGGAGCAACTAGAACAGAAATTATAAGTTAAGGAGCATGCCTTGCATGTTCCAGGAACAGAAAGGAGGCCACAGCCAAGTGCTCAAGGGATAGTGTAATAGGAAACAAAGAGGGGTAAGAAGAAGGGGTGCAGATTATTAGGGCTTTAAAGACCTTAATTTTCATTCCTGGTGAAATGGGAAGACATTGCAGGATTTTGAGCAGAGAAGTGAAAGGATCTGAGTTAATTGTTTAAAAGGAGTCCTGTGTGAGACAAAGGAGCAAAGGCCTTTATGTTCGAAGTTGAAGGTTTTTTAAGTAATGGAATCATATGATTAGACTGCTATATTAGGAATAGATGAGATATGCAAACTATTGATTTTGATGATGACAAAAGCTAATCATACCTGTCATAAAATAATAGTATTTTTAAAAATTCAACTCCTAAAAAGCATTGCATGTCTTAGTATTCTAAAACAAATTCCGTATACAGGACTAGACATGATAAGAGGAAAAGAAAGCTGCTTCTGATGTCAAAACCCAGTGAAGTAGTATGAATGCTTCTATTACAGCTTTAAAATGTTCAAGAAACATTAAGCTGACAAGTAAAGTTATTAAGGATCTCAATAATAAAACAGCTGTTTGTGGAAAACACTGGTGCTGATGTATCTCAGAACAAGAATCAGAGTGTGTCAATTCAATGCCAAGAATAGTTACCAGAGATGTTTTTATCTTTGGAATTATGTATTTCACCATCCGCTTCACTGTCTTTGCCTTTTTATACTCCACTTTTTAGAAGATGAAGGATTTTTATTTTATGCTAATTAACTAATCTCTCTAAAATAATTACTTAGGAGCTTTTCTAACCTTAGGAATGATAAGACTGGCTTTTTTTTTTTTTTATTGCTGCTGAAACAGAATAGTCTTCAAATGCTGAAACAGCATTTCTCTTGAATATTTATTTATTTGTTTATTCATATTTTATTGAGTAGAATTGACACACAGTGTTACATTAGTTTCAGGTGTACAACATAGTGATTCCACAGCTCTGTATGTTATGCTATGCTTATCACAAGTGGAGCTACCATCTGTTGCCATACAACACTATTACAATACCATTGACTATATTCTTTATGTTGTACTTTCATCCCTGTGACTTATTCCTTCTATAATTGGGAACCTGTACCTCCCACTCCTCTTCACCCCTTTTTAACCATTCCCTTCCCTCCAGCAACCACCAGTTTGTTCTCTGTATTTATGGATCAGTTTCTGCTTTGTGGTTTTTTTTTTTTTTTATTTTACATATAAGTGAAATAATTGAATATTTTTTAGATCAGTTGAAATAATTGAATATTTTTTAGATCAGTTTTATGTAACTTTTTGTCTGTAGATTAGTTTTAGTAATTTCGTGTCTTCTCTGGGAAAACCTTTTTCACATAAATTAAATACAGACTTTGAAAGCTTGAGTAGGTTTGAAATAGCCCATGGCTTTTTTCCTTTTGTTCTAAATTCTCTGTAACTTTTCCATTCATATAGTAATATCTTGTGATTTAAACATAGTATAGAGGGGGCACCTGAGTGGCTCAGTTGGTTAAGCAGCCTACTTCAGCTCAGGTCATGATCTCAAGGGTCGGGAGTTCAAGCCCCATATCAGGCCCTCTGCTGTCAGTGCAGAGCCTGCTTCGGATCCTCTGCCCCACTCTCTCTCTGCCCCTCCCCTGCTCATGCTTTCTCTCTCACTCTCAAAAATAAATAAATATTAAAAAAAAAAAAAAAAGGCGGATTGTTAAAAAAATTTATAGAGAGGAAACCATAACAGAGACTCTGATGCTTAGAGAAGAAAGGGCATAGCCATATTAAGGGTATGAACAGGTTTAGAAGAAGGCAATAAGGGGCGCCTGGGTGGCTCAGTCAGTTGAGCATCCGACTTTGGCTCAGGTCATGATCTCACGGTTTGTGAGTTCAAGCCCCGCATTGGGCTCTGTGCTGACAGCTCAAAGCCTGGAGCCTGCTTCAGATTCTGTGTCTCCCTCTCTCTCTGCCCCTCCCCTGCTCATGCTTTGTCTCTGTCTCTCTCTCTCTCAAAAATAAATAAACGTTAAAAAAAAATTTAGAAGAAGGCAATAAGGTTTGGAAGTGGGAAATGCAATGGAAGATTCTACAGAAGAGAGGTGAATTGCTATCATGTTGGGTAGAGGGGCAGCCAGAAGGTAGTATTGTATGGTAGTTAATAACATGGGACTTTGGTTTTAGACAAATCTGGGTTTTAGTTCATAACCTATTACTTACTAGCTGTGAGATTTTGTCAGTTACTTAACAATTTTTCATTTTCATAGGCTTTTTGCACCTCATTATATTGTGAGAACTATATTACATAGTGCATGTAAAGTACCTCATACTTAATAAGCTCTCAAAACATGTTAGAAATTAGAAAACAAGCAAAAAGCCAGTCATTTTAAGCTTGTCTTTTCAACAAATTATTCTAGAGCAACTGGATATCCAGGAAGGAACAAAATGACCCCTACCTCACACCATTTACAAAAAATCAGTTTAAGATGAATTGCAAACATAAATGTAAAAGCTAAAACAAAAAGCAGAGTTGGAGTTTCACACTCCCTTGCTTCAAAACTTGCCACAAAGCTATAATAATCAAAAAAGTGTGGTCCTGGCATAAGGATGGACATATAGACCAATGAGATAGGATTGAAAGTCCACAAATAAACCCAAAAGTCTGTTGCCAATTGATTTTTGACAAAGATGCCAAAACCACTCAATGGTGAAAGAATAGTCTTTCAATAAATGGTGCTGGGACAATTTGACATCCAGTGCAAAAGAATGAAGTTGGTCCCCTACTTCACCCCATATAGAAAAATCAGATGTATCAATTAACATAATATAAGACATAAAACTATAAAATTCTTTGAGGAAAACACTGGGTCAGATCTTTGTGACTTTGGATTTGGCAGTAGATTCTTAAATATGACACCAAGAGCATGAGCAACAAAGAAAAAAATAGACAAATTAGGCTTCATTAAAATGGAAAACTTTTATGCATCAAAGTACCTTATCAAAAAAGTAGAAAATACAACATACAGAGAGAAAATGTCTGTAAGTTGTATTCTGATAAGGTTCTAATTTCCAGAATATATAAAGAACTCTTACAATTCAACAACAAAAGAGAGCCCAATTTTAAAACGGGCAAAAGAGGGGCGCCTGGGTGGCGCAGTCGGTTAAGCGTCTGACTTCAGTCAGGTCACGATCTCGCGGTCCGTGAGTTCGAGCCCCGCATCAGGCTCTGGGCTGATGGCTCAGAGCCTGGAGCCTGTTTCCGATTCTGTGTCTCCCTCTCTCTCTTCCCCTCCCCCGTTCATGCTCTGTCTCTCTCTGTCCCAAAAATAAATAAACGTTGAAAAAAAAAAATTTTTTTAAACGGGCAAAAGATTTGAATAAATATTTCTCCGAAGAAAAAATGTAAATGGCCAACTGGTAAATGAAAAGATGCTCAACATCATTAGAGAAATGCAAGTCAATATCACAATGAAATATCGCTTCATATCCACTAAGATGTCTATTTAAAAACAATAACAAAACAAAAAAAAAAAGGAAGATTTGTATTGGTAAGCATACTGGGTTGAATGGTGTTCCTTCAAAATTTATGTCTACCCAGAATCTCAGAATGTGATTTTATTTAGAAATGGGGTCTTTATAGAACTTGTTAGTTAAGATGAGGTCATAGTAGATTAGGGTGGACCCTAAATACAATGACTTGTGTCTTTTTAAGAAAGCCATGTGAAAGAGAAGCAGATATTCAAGTTTTGTTACCAAAAGCCACGGACCTCCAGGAGGCAACTCGAAGCTGGAAGAGATTTCTCGAGAGCCTTCAGAAGGATCATGGCCCTGCAGACACCTTGATTTCTTCTGGACTCCAGAACCATGAGAGAATAAAAATGTATTGTTTTAAGCCACCCTGTTTTTGGTAATTTAGTGTAGGTGCCCTAGGAAATCAATACAGCAGGGATGTGGAGAAATTTCTTGCTGGTGAGAAAGTAAAATGGTTTAGCTGCTATAGAAGACAGTTTGGTGGTTCCTCAGAAGGTTAAACATAAAATTACCATGTGACCACTCCTAGGTGTATACCCAAAGTAATTGAAAACAGATATTCAAACACTTGTACACAAATGTTGATAACAGCACAAATTCACAATAGTCAAAAGGTAGAAACAATTCAAATATTTATCAGCAGATAAATAAACAAGATGATATATACATGCAATAGAATATTACTCAGCCCTAAAGGGAATGAAGTACTGATACATAATACAGTGTGGATAAACCTCAAAAACATTATGCTCAGTGAAAGAGTATTGTGTGATTCTATTTACATGAAATATCCAGAATAGGTAAATCCATAGAGACATAAAGCAGATTGGTTGCTAGAGGCTGGAGGAGAGAACAGGAAGAGAATGTTTAATGGCTTTAAGGGTTTTCTTTTGGGGTGAGGGAAATGTTTTAGAACTAGATAAAGGTAGTGATTGTACAACACTGTGAGTGTACTAAGTGCCACTGAATTGTACATTTTAAAATGGTTTATGTTATGTGTTCACCTCATTTAAAAAAAAAAAAAGAAAAAAAGATTAAAACCATAACATTTTTAGAAGAAGTATAGAAGAATATCTTTTGTAGTCAAGGGTAGGCAAAACTTTTAAAAATAGAACCCAGTAAATGATAATCTTTTATAAAAAGATAAGTGAACTAGGGAAGTAGATTTTCAGGCAATACTAAGGGCCACTTGAGGTTTGAAATGACACCAGTATGGTTGTGTGTGTTTTTCTGTTTATTTCAGCTGTACCAGGGTAAGCATGGAGTAGACAAGAGAGTTGGATTTCATCAGGCTTTGTGACTTTGCAAGGTGAGTAGGATGAACCTAAAGAGGGATAAGGATTTTGAGGGTATATGTGCAAGGGAGTGATTGTAATTGACAAATAGGAATTTAGAATTTAAACTGAGTAAGTCGAGAATTGATAATATGGGGGTGAGGGGTAAAGGACAGCAAAAACATGCTAAGATCAGATAATTGTAAGATATCATGGGTCTCAGGATTAGAGTATTAGAGTCCTAGAATATATTTTTATGCTGTCTAGGGATATGTCTGAGTGTATCAAGAGTTTTATTTTTATTTTACAGAATTGAAATTTTCACAAAAGAGCATTTGTACCTGATTTCAGACAACTCATTGAACATTTTCCTAGGCTGTGCTCACTTTTCTCTAGTCCTTGAAAGCTTATAGGAAGCTAGTCTTGAGGAATAGTTGTGTTATGGCTTCCTCCTGATCTTAAGGTATCTCAAATGGTAGTGTTCCTCAGCTTCAAGGATGAATCTAGGTATTCTAGAAACAAATTTATCTGGGGCACCTGGGTGGCCCAGTCAGTTAAGCGTCCGACTTCAGCTCAAGTCATGATCTCATGGCTTGTGAATTCAAGCTCCATGTAGGGCTCTTGCTGACAGCTCAGAGCCTGGAGCCTGCTTCGAATTCTGTGTCTCCCCTCCCCTGCTTGCACTCTGTCTCTCTCTCTCTCTCTCTCTCAAAAATAAACATGAATAAACAAAATTTAAGTCATCCTAATTGCCAAGGCGCCTGGGTGGCTCAACTGGTTAAGTGTCTGACTTTGGCTCAGATCATGATCTCGCAGTTTTGGCTTCGAGCCCTGCCTCAGGCTCTGTGCTGACAGCTCAGAGCGTGGAGCCTGCTTCAGATTCTGTGTCTCCCTCTCTTCCTGCCCTACCCTGCTTGCGCTCTGTCTCTCTCTTTCAAAAATGAATAAGCGTTAAAAAAAAGAATAATTAAATAAATAAATCACCCTAATTGCCATACATCATTTTAAAAAGCTTCTGAAGAAAAGAGAAAAGAAAGAAACAAATTTATCAGATGAAAAGGAAAACTCTGAATTGTTTTCTTTTAGATATTTTGGATTTAAAGGATTGAGATAAAAAATATCACTCAAAGAATTACAAAGTCTTAGAATTAGAAGAGAAGTTTATATTATTTACAATTTCAGTTCTAGTGCTTTAACTGACAGCTCATATTTCATAAGACAGGTCATTTTATTATAGACAGCTTTTCAATTGGGGGTATTTGTTAAAAGATTCTTTTTACTGGGAGAAAGTTGTTCTCTTGTAAGTTCTTACTAGTCTTAGATGTAGATTTTGAAATATTATGTGGAAAAAGCCTAATAGCTCTTGAACTTCTCTTTAAGTAGTATTTTTCCCCATTACATTCTAACCAATAACCAAGTCCATCTTCTCACCTGCATCCCTCTTCCACATTCCTTATCTAGATAACTGTAGATGATTCTTAGCTGGCCTCTCTGCCTCCAGTCAGGCGCCCATCCAGTTCATTCTCTGTGCTGTTATCAGAGTGGTGCTATTTCCAAAACACTAGTAGTAGTAGCGGTGGTACTCAGAAGGGATTATGTGCCAGGCACTGTTGTAAGCACTGTACTCGTTTACTCCTTATAATAACCCTAAGAAGTAGATTGTGCTATTTTCCTCAGTTTCCAGATGCAAAAGCAGGATAGAGTAGTTAAATCATTTGATGAAGTCTACACAGCTGGTAAGCATTAGAGCCAAGTTCAAGCCCAGACTTCTAGATTGAGAGCGCAGGCTTGCAAACTCTACATCAAACTGTTTATTAATCTTCCTTACTTAAAACACTTCAGTGATTGATTCCCATTATTGGGTCAGGTTTGACATGGCACATGATGCCCTTCATGCTCCAACCTGTTTCTCTTCTAGAGCTTCATCTCCCATTTCTCACTACTTTCTTTATATTCCTGTGAAACTAAACTTGTATCACCCAAATACACTGTTTTTTTCACATACATGTGCATTTACTACCACCTCCTTCAATTTGCTCTTTTGGATTGTTCTTCAAGACTCATTTCAGCCATTGCTTCTTCTGGAAACACTACCAGGATTATTACCTGCATGATTGAATGAAGTGTTTCTTACCCACATGCCCATACCTTTATCGCAATATCATTATAATATAGTAACATTGCACTGACCATATTTAATGGAAAATATATATATCAGAAACTCCTCAAAGGCAGGGACTATATCGGATTTTTCTTTTATGAGCAATTATAACCATGAAGTACACTGAATAAAGTTCCAAGTTTTTATTTTATTTGCAGATGATGATTCATGGTGATGGCTTGCAGGGTCATAAATAAAAGAAGGCATGTGGGACTTCAGCAACTTTCATCATTTTCAGGAACAGGAAGAACCTTCCTAGGCCCAGTAAAATCATCTAAATTTATTGTTGATGAAGAGCGTCATGAAAGTATATTAATCAGTTCAGTAGTAAGACTTCTTGAAAGTTTGGATTTAACCAGTGCAGTGGGACAACTTCTCAATGAAGCAGTTCAAACACAAAATAACACCTATAAAACTGGAACCAGTACCCTTTTGTTTCTTGTCGGTGCATGGAGCAGTGCCGCTGAAGAATGTCTTCATTTGGGTGTCCCCATTTCATTAATAGTGTCTGTAATGTCAGAAGGCTTGAACTCTTGCATTGAAGAGGTAGTTTCCCTTCAAGTACCTATCCACAATATATTTGACCATATAGACAGCACAAAGACATTTTCTGGACTTGAAACATGTGGTGTCAGTTTGTGTCCTTTTCTACAGATCCCTTCAGATACTGGTTTACAGAAGGCGCATGATCTCAAGGATGTTGCCTCTCCATCATTGACCATTTACAACCTTTCTGGGATACCTGTTAGATCACCTAAACTCTTTAGACCTCAGGCTGAAGATGAAGCAAATAAAAACACATTACAGAATCCTCAAACTCTGAAAAAGAGTCTGCTCGCCGACAGCCGCTGTAGAAAGTCAATACTAATCCACAGTAGGCATTTTAATAGGACAGATAGTAATCGGTGGATAAACAAACCAGAGGGATTTCTAGAACAACATGGTGCAGCTACTCCCCGTACTTACAGATGTAATGATTTGGTAGAGTTGGAGATGGGTTTGAGTCATGGAGATCACAACAGCATGAAATTAGTAGATGCAGCAGTTCGACTACAATTTCAGAATGCAAGTACGCAACAAGGCAACTGTACAATACCATTTATGTTCGACATTTCAAGAATCTTCACTTGCTGTTTACCCGGTGTACCTGAAACTTTTTCTTGTGTCTGCCCAGGATATATCACTGTTGTATCAATATCTAATACTACTCTGATCAAGGAATTGCAGAATCAGCCTGTCCAGATTATTCTCATTGAGGGTGACCTCACAGAGAATTATCGCCACCTGGGATTTAATAAGGCTGCAAATATTAACACGCTATTAGAAAGCATGAAGGTTCAACAAGACAGCTCAGAAGAACAATGGACAGATTATGTATTACAGGTATTAATCAAGTTCAATGTGAACCTTGTCCTGGTACAAGGAAATGTGTCTGAAGACTTAATTGAAAAGTGCATGCACAGTAAGCGGTTGGTAATTGGCTCAGTGAACAGCAGTGTGATGCAGGCTTTCGCGGAAGCTTCAGGAGCAGTACAGGTGGCCTACATTACACAAGTGAATGAAAACTGTGTGGGCAGTGGGGTCTGTGTGACCTTCTGGAGAAGTATTCCCTCAGATGTCATAGATAGGATCAACATACTGACAATCATGATAAAAACAGAAGGAATTAATTTGGTTACAGTAGTGCTCACTAGCCCACTCCCTGCACAGATGCAAGCCAGAGAAGACAGGTTCTGGACTTGTGCCTATCGTCTGTATTATGCTCTAAGAGAGCAAAAGGTCTTTCTTGGAGGTGGCGCAGTTGAATTTTTGTGTCTTAGCCATCTTCAAATTCTTGCAGAGCAATCACTGGGTAAAAGAAACCACGTCTGTTCAGGATGGCTTCATAATACTTCCTCTTGGCTGGCCTCATCTCTGGCACTATACAGATCAACTGTGCTGAAATGCCTGGCAAATGGATGGCACAAATACCTTTCAGCTCTCATGTATAACACTGCCAATTGCTCATCAGAATTGGGAGCCAGCACAGTCATTCAACAACATCTACAAAGTGCCACAGACTCTGGCTCTCCTTCATCTTACATCTTGAATGAATACAGTAAACTAAATAGTGGAATTTTTAATTCAGGCATTTCAAATAAACTGGAACAGATTCCAAGCGTTTATGACATTGTTACACCAAAGACTGAGGCGTGGCGCCGAGCTTTGGATTTAGTGCTTTTGGTACTTCAGACAGACAGTGAAATTATTACTGGACTTGGACACACACAGATAAATTCACAGGAAACAGAGGGCTTTTTATTTTTGTAGTGTTATTGGCTAAGTCTTTGGAAAATAATCTTTTATAATGTATCTTGCTAATAATAAATTTCCTAGTAGCCAAGTCATAGTGCCTAAAATGCCAGCTATTACCAAGAAGAAAATTACTGATGTCTGTCAACAACTGCAGGGTCTGAGATTTCACCAGACTTACAGGCTAACAGGTGAGCCTGTTACTATTTCATGGGATGCTACAGGATACATGAGACACCTGGGCCAGAGACAAAGCACTTTTATTATTCACAAGCAAAAGTGGTAGCCAGGGCTTCCTGTTGGTTTGTATCAGTGATGGAAGCCAGCACACACACAGTGATGGAACCCACACACAGTGGGTTGTGTTATAGAAAAGGAACACTGAATATGGGACTTCCACTGCTTTTATAGTCAACAGAAACGATCCTGTTCTTTGTCCAGGGGGAGTTGTTACCTCATGCTTCAAGGTTGTTCAGTGTAAATACAAGCCAGAGACATGGACTGGGTAAAGATAGGTCAGGTCCTTGTATTCATGGCATACCCAGAAATATGCAGTGTCACTCAGAGCCCATAATGGATGGCCTCTTCCAAATACTCACTCCTTAACCTGACGTGCTCTTGGCCAAACTTGAATTTTCATGTAAGAATGCCACTCTCTTGGCTAGTCCAATTAATCTGACAGGTTGTTTAGTCAATACCAAATCTCTTTAATTAGTTTCATATAGCAGTTAATTAAGGCTACTGTCAGACTCTGAGCAGCAGGATGAAACTGGTCTGTAGTATTGATCTCAGTGATGCCCCCTAGGGTCTTGAATTTAGTCAATTTTAAATTCCAAGGGACGGGTGTCTTTTTATTAGCATGAATGTACTGTAAGACCAATGTGTCATACATTATGACCCATGCCAGGAAGCTTTGACTGAGTTGTTAATCTTCAATGTCACTGACAAAATTACAGGAGGTAATACATGGCCAAAACACATCCCCAGTCCCTAATGGAGAGACCTACTGTGGCCCATTTTCCCCACATACAAGCACATCCCAACAGGGCGAGGTCACTGTACTTAAAGATTTGTTGTGAAACCTAATTTGAATAACCATTATGTGATTTGATTAAGTCACATAGGTAGTGTCACTCAGTGGTTGCAGCCTTATTGCTATACATGGTGAAATCCAAGGCTACTCAAACATTAATAGAAGTATAAAATCAGATTGAAACTAGGTTGTCCTGGTTCCTGTGTTTGTACATTTTCACATCTAGAAGCTGCCATTGATAGCATTATGAACTGCCTCCAATACTGAATAAGAGTCTTATTAAGGAGACAACTTTTGTTTGTTTGGCTCTCAGAGGAATTAAGTGCTATTACTCTGTCTAAATAATCTTGAGAAACTACTTGGCAAACAAAGTTCTGAATTTTGTTTAGGTTTATCAGCCACTTTTACCAGTAGAAGAAGATAATAGCCACAGTCAGAGCTACTGATCATGGACACAGGCTTCTAACTTAACCACCAGAACCATCATCTATCTAGTGAACATTTGGGACATCAGAACATTGAGGCACTCACACTAAATCCCAACCTGCCAAAGCATTAGGGTAGGTTAGGGCGTGGTAGTAGATGGCAGGAAGTTTGTCTCATTTCTCTACATGCAGTAATACCCTGAATGGGAAAATGTCCTCTGGCACTTTATGACCATTTGTAATATAAGCATGTTATATATTTTCATACAAATTTATTCTAATCTTAGTTTGGGCTTTAGTCACTTTTTCCCCCTATGGGAACATGGACAAAGAAGTTTAACACTGGCACATTAGGGTCTTTAACAGTTGCCAAGAGATTGTTATCTCCCTGCATCCAAGGAGGCTCTTTTTTTCTTTCTTGGCCCTTGTCTTCAGTGTTGATGTCAACTTCTTTCCTGGGCACTTCCCAGTATCTGGGGAACACCCAAACTGGGGATCTTTCTCTTTGCCCTCCATATAGCACTGTACCTCCTCAGTGTCCTACAGCCCTTGGTACCTTTGACCACCCTATGCCTAATACCAATTTCCCCTAGAATGGGAACTTGGGCACCTGTATCTAACAGAGCCACTTTCTTCCCCCAAGTTTCCCCACCACACTTGGCTTTTTCCTTAAAGCAGCTAAGGTCAGGGTGAAGGAGTTACCAAGAAGTGCAGAGGGAGAGAATGGTTCTGTGCCAGTAAGCAATGCTTTGCATTTAATTTTGGTTTTGATCAGCTGCCCAACTTGTGCTCAACAAACCTACAATTTTGATCTGCTCAAAGTTTTAGTTACTCATTGCTGGCAGCATTTGTTTCCGCTTTGAGGACCCCTTGACTTAGCAGCCACAGCCAAATTTCTTCTTGGCTAGAGCCGTGGGGGATGCTGCCTTGTTATATTAATATTGTTTCTTTTCCCACCCTGAGGCGAGGGAACAACAACCAATACATGATTTGACTGGTTTGTTTTAATCTTACTTCACACTGCTTATCCTCCAAACATAATTTAAGAGTGAGGGGAACAGTATGACAGTGGGAACTTATATTCCCCTTCCCCTTTCCAACTACTTAGGTGAAAACATTTACTGTTGGATATCAGGAAGACTTATCTCTCTCAACCCAGCCCATTGGGTCCCTCATCTTTTCCAGGAAACTATGGCTTTCTCAGCCAAAACTGTCAAGAACTGACAGGGTCTGAGATTTTGCCCTGTTTACAAGCTAACAACTAAAATTCCATGGGATACTGGCAGGAGACATGAGACTTCTGGGTAGGAAACAAATGGTTGTATAGTAGGCACAGCTTCATGTTGATCCTCTGTCTTTCCAAGTCCCACAGGGGTACCATAAAAGCCCATGATGAATGCCTGCATATACAATGTGTTGTGCTATAGAAGAGGAACACCTAACTTAGGCAATTCACAACTTTTACAGTAAGCAGAAGTAAGCCTGTTCTTTGTCTGGAGTGAGATATTCATCATTGAAGGTGACTCACTGGAAACACATCCCTGAGAAATGACCTGGAAAAAGAGAGCTCAACAAACAAAACAAAAACAAAACCAAGAGAGCTCAAACTCAGCAAGAAAGTGCAGGGATGTTGAGAGCCCATCGCAGAGCTCTATTGCTACTTAGCCATAAATCGAACATTGTAAGAACCAAATTATGTGTGGAGTTGAACATTAGAAGAGCTCTGGGGAAATAATATAGTAATTAAATTATTAATTACCTACCATGTTCCAGGCACTATTCTAAATTCTTTACATATTGTATTAATTTGGTAGGGTTGGCATAACAAAATAGCACACATTAGGAGGCTTAAACAACAGAAATTTATTATGTCCCAAATCGGGGGACTAGAAGTCTGAGATCAAGGTGTGGGCAGAGTTGGTTTCCTCCGAGGCCTCTCTCCTTCACTTGTAGATGGATGTCTTCTCCCTGTGTCTTCATGTCTTCCCTCTGTATCTGTGTCCTAATTTCCTCTTCTTGTAAGGACACTAATGACCTCCCTAATGACCTCGTCTTAATTTAATTACCTCTTTAAAAAGCCTGCCTCCAATACAGTCACATTCTGAAGTACTGGGGACTAGGACTTCAACAAATGAATTGAGGGGGACACAATTCAGCCCATAACACATACTACCTCAATCTTTGAAACATTTTCTCCATTGTATAGAGGAAATGAGCTTAATAATGTTAAGAAACTTGCCCAAAATCTTACAGCTAGTAGGTAGTAGAGCAGGAATTTACACTAAGATTTTATCTGCTCCAAAATGTATTTCTAAGTATTAACTGTGATAGGAAGCTTTTTCTGTAAAGTAACAATAACAAAACAAGAAAAAAGAATGTCTAGTTTACAGGGATAATTTAAATATATTAGAAAATATAATTTGGTTATCCTCTACTTAGGTAAAAGAATATAATTTTTGGTTTAATGGTTGTCTTAAATGTGATCACATGAAAACTTTGCACAGAATATCATTCTAGTTATATATACTGTCTTCAAAGTTAAAATAACATTAAGTGTTGAACTGTTTTTTAAAATAAAGTGTGTTATTTTACTTGTGTAGGTATCGATACTTTTACTCTCCTGTATACCATTAACACTTAGTGGGTTTTTTTTTTTTTAATTTTTTTAAGTTTTTTTTTAATTTATTTTTGAGATAGAGAGAGACAAAGCATGAGCAGGAGAGGGGCAGAGAGAGAGGGAGACACAATCCAAAGCAGGCTCCAGGCTCTGAGCTGTCAACACAGAGCCCGATGTGGGGCTCAAGCTCACAGACTGTGAGATTGTGACCTGAGCCGAAGTCGGACACCCAACCAACTGAGCCACCCAGGCGCCCAACACTTAGTTTTTGTTAAAGTATTATGAAAATTATGAGCACCACTAATATTAATGCAGATTCTTAGCTCACTTTATATAATAGATTTGTGAAGTTGGTATTTGTATGTATTAGTATGATTAAATATTTAGTAAAATTTTGTTATAAATACTTTCGTTTGAAAGTAGAAGTCTCATTTTATTTTTTTTTATTTTTTTTATGTTTATTTTTGAGAGAGAGGGAGAGACAGACCATGAGAAGCGGAGGGGCAGAGAGAGAGGGAGACACAGAATCCGAAGCAGGCTCCAGGCTCTGAGCTGTCAGCACATAACCCATTGCGGGGCTGGAACTCACAAACCGTGAGATCATGACCTGAGCCAAAGTCGGACGCTCAGCCGACTGAGCCCCCCCAGGCGCCCCTAGAAGTCTCATTTTAATATAGATTTTGTAAGTTCATTTTGTTTCCAGATTATAAAAAACTTTTTACTGTTGTGTGGTTTATCTGCTATTTTTCCAATTTTTTTAAGGAGTGCTTTTAAGTTGTAATTACTCAAGGAACTGTTCTGTCCTTGCAGACTGAGTCCCATCCCACACATAAACTTGATTCATTTAAATAAGTGAGTTTTCTAAGAAACCCTGTGCATAAGCAGGTAGACATTTTTCAAGAGACCAAAGAAGTGTTGACATCTTTGAGACCAATCTGCTTCTTTAAAATTATAGACTACAAAGAGGTTTGCAGTTATCTTACATCACATTATAGCCAGTCTTCCTAATGATAAATAACTCTTTCTGGACCAGGGGTTCACTAGCTCTTCAAAAAATAATCTTCAAGAAATTCTAGCAAAGGAATCCCTACAAATACCAGAATATGGGCAGGTGTACCTGCCTACCTCAACGCTGAATGGATGCAGGATCAGCAGAACGGAAGTGGGAAGCAGCAAGAATGAAGGGGTTACTGACAAGTCATTGTGAGCTATATTCCCTAAAACTGTTGAAAGGACTCTACCGGAAAGGAAGTATGGATGAACAGATTTGAGAATGGGCATCGCATTCTGGATGAGTGCAAAGCAACAAACCAAAAACAACCCCACTTCTATGTGTTTCTGTGGATGCAAGAGAATTGATTAGTGCTGTAGTGCTCTAAGCTCTGAAGGGTATCAGAACTATTCAGCACATGCTTCTTTCCAGGAGGACTGAGCCACGGTCTAAGAGGGGAAAATGTTGGAAAGAAGTATAGAGCAGTACAAAAACATTTGGAATAAAGGAGAGGGAAAACTTACATTGGGAATGGTAAAGCAGTGTCATTTTGTGTTAGGCTGGGTGGCCAGCAGACTCAAGAGGAAAAGATCTTCCTCTGTGGAAGGTCTGTAGACTTCTAGGAAACACAGAGCTAAAGGTGGAAAATCTTTCCAACTAGACTTCGCTTTGACAAATAGAGAAGGGTTACACAAAAAGGCTATATTTTTGGTCCTTCATTATAACAGGAGAGAGACCATGGGCCATGAAGCTGAGAAATTGACCCTGGTCCATCCCCATCTCCATAAGAAATCTCTCCTATGTTTGGATCCACAAAAGTCCATGTAATTTGGACATGAGGGAAAAAAGACATTTAGCCTCAAATGACCTTAGCTATTTAACCTCAAATGACCTTAGTATAAGAAAAAAGATTTAAATAGATTAAATAATTTTAACAGACCATGAGAACTTACCAGAAAAATACTCTAGCTATAAAGCAGATGAAAATTAATGTTTTTAAACAAGTTAAATCATTTAGATTGGAGCTTTTGAAAAAAACACACATTAGAAATGAAGATGTCAGAACAGATTATAGAATGACAGCTGACACAATTCAGAGAAGAATTGGATGAAACTACACGTAATACAACAGCACATAGAGTCCACAGAAAGCATGGTAAAGGAAGTAACCCAGGAGAGGAATATCTTTCACAAACCCTTCTAAATTTTCATAACAGAAATCTGCATTGTATCTTTTTTTTTTAAAGATGCTGACCTAAATGGCCAAACTTTACAAAGGATGACTTTCCTATGTAAAGCACAGACCAGTATAATATTAGAGTCATTCTCTGGAACTTTTCAAAACCATTAATGAGTCATGTAAGTTTTGGGGTAGTCCTCTGGCTCACTAGTTCATGCCATTGTTCGACAATAAATGGCTTTATTTAGTGAGGGGGAAAGCAGTTCACGGTCTCTCAGAGAGGCGATGCCTTGCAGTCACCAAATGACAGGGTTTCCATGAGCATAGCCTTCCAGGCCCACAAACTTTCCTCAGGATGACAAGAGGAGATCATCGTCAGAGGAATTAACTCTTGTGCTAACCAAATTCAGACAATTGTGGAAACCAAGATGCTGATTTTGCATTTATATTTGTAACATGACTATTAGAAAAAACAGAATACTCATATAAACTGAACCAAGAATTGTTTCCTCCTGTGTCTAAAAGTCTCTGGGAAGCTAGGAACATTGTTTGTTGAGGCTGGAATTGAAACCAAGGGACTCCTCTGATGCAGCACTAGCCAGACACCCTCTCTTCAGGACAATGCTGGACACCCACCATGATCCAAGAAGGTTGCTCACTTCTGTTGTCATACTCTATTCAGGTGTTAGGTTAATTAAGTAAACACTACTTTCTTTTTACTCAATTCCATTTCAGACCAGCTTTCTGGTGGCAGCATCCTATGGCACCTTTGAATGTTAACTTGCTGATTTGGGAGACATCTCTCCAATAGTGACATCTAATAACCACAATCACCCACTTTGTGATATTTGTTAACCCCCCAGAACTTAACCATATCTGTTCTGGAAGCAACAGATCAGTCCCCAAGGACCAGCTAAAGGCTCTCCCTTTCATGATAAAAGAATGCTAAAGGGGAAGTACCTATCAGCTTCCAGGATGCACTTGTAGTGTGGTGAAATAAGAATTAGACTTAAAACTAGAAGATCTTTTTCATAATCTGACTTTGCCCCCTATGTGACCTTGGGCAGGTCACTTAACCTCTTTTAAATCTGTTTATCTGTAAAATGTATTCTTAAAGTGACTTTAAGGTTTAAATTAAATACGTATTATGATAATGTAACTCAACTGCATGCAAATATCTAGGGAAATAAGCATTTGGATCATTGTTATAAAGCAATTTTGTGAGATTTCTGTTTCTTTCCTGGCCTTAAAATTTTAATGATTCTCCTTTGTGCCCCTTCCTCCCTGACTCTCCTTATGGTGATTAGATATAACGCCCAGACCACAAAGGGTCAGCGTGCCTACTTTGGAGATAAGAGCAATAGGAAAGGAGAGTACTAGGCAAGAAGTATTTCACTTCTCAAGGTGACTGGAGGAGAGAAGAACCCAGGCAGTTAAGGATAATAATGATAAAAATTAATAATAGTAGGTTTGGTGTAGTGCTTTACCCTTTTAAATAGTTACTGACCCTGGTAGGCCACTTCTAAGAGAGCAGGACTACTCTCTCCCACATGGGTTTGCTGACCTCAGGAAGCAAAGTCAAGTGCAAGCTAGGATGACTCAGGAGTGAGCAACAGGTGATTGTAGACCACAACACCCTTGGATCAGCCTACCTTGGAGTATGCATGTGTCATCTGTTACAAGTCATGATGTCAAGTTCTTATTGTGATTGCCGCCTACTTTACTTTAGTATTTTGTTTACATAGAGCAATAGTTCTCAGCGTTGGCTTCAAATAAGAATCAACTGGGGACCTTTTATGACTGTTAATGTCCTGACCACATCCATAGATATTTATTTAATTAGTCAGAGGTCAGGGCTCCGGGCATTGGTATTTTTAAGAGCTCCCCAGGTGACTGGAGTATATAGCAAGACTGAGAATCATTGACATAAAATGATGATTTTTTCCTTGCTCAGTGTTCCTCAATCCCTGACTACACTGTAGTATCACCTGGGGAGCCTTTTGACAAATTGAATCAGAAGCTCTGGAATTGGGGCCTAGATACGTGGGTTTTTTATTTTTTTTATTTTTTTTTTATTTTTTTTTTAATGATACGTGGGTTTTTAAACTTTCCCATATGATTATAATGTGCAGCCAGAATTGATCATTGCTACTATAATGTAAATAGACTATGAAGAGATGGTATTTTTAATACAAAGTAATTGCTATCCTTCCTTGGGGCTACTGAATCCACATGTTCAGGGGAAATGCACAGTTTGCAACTTTGCAAAAATATGAAAACTCATGCACTTAGCTTCAGGCTGAGGAAGGAGATAATGTCAGAAAAGAGCAGAGAGATAAGGAAGAATAAAAAAGAACAAATTGCCATGTATTATTTTATATGAAACAACTTGAATTCCTAAAATACCAGCAATCATCTAAAGAAGGATCGTGCCTTGCAGAATATTGATCACAGATCTTATCTACCATTAAAGACCACTTCTTCATGCCAAGCATAGGCATGATGGGAAGCACTTTGTAGGCACTGGCTCACTTGATCTTCATGGCACTTCTGTGAGGCAGGTTCTATTATTATCTTCACTTTACAAATAAACTAAAATGAAGATAATAATAGAAATGATAAATAACAATACAAATAAACTGAGACACAGAGGCTAAGTGTTTTGCCCAAGGTACAAACTATTTAGAGGTATATCCTGGTAGCAGGTCTTGAGAGACCCTAATGGCAGCCAGTGGTCTCTGAAGAAGCAAAACTGCACAGACAGGAAGGTACAATGTGCTGCAAGAGGAATATATTAGAATTTCTCCTGCTTATTTTATTTTTGTAATTTTAACTTTTTTCTTTCTGTTATATAATTTATGTATATTAGTTTGGTAGGACATATATATAGAGAGAAATAAATATGCATATACTGGGGCATCTGATCAAAGTTTGAATATCGCTTCTCCAGAAACTAATGGGTATACAAATAACAAACACAAATATACAAATTCTACATATGGCCAAATATCAGTCTATTTTGATAGAGTAAAGGTAAAATGGGAGCAAATTATTCATTATAGGGTCAAAATCAGAGGTGTCTAGCTGTCTCAGTCATTGGAGCATGGGACTCGAGCACATGGTCCATGGTTGTGAGTTTGAGCCCGGCCTTGGGTAGAGAGAGAGAGAGAGAGAGAGAGAGAGAGAGAGAGAGAGATGATTGATAGATAGATAGATAGATAGATAAATAAGTTCTTCGGTTTTTCTCTTTTAATATTTATTTTTGAGAGAGAGACAGAGAGAGAGAGAGAGACAGAGCATGAGCAGGGGAGGGGCAGAGAGAGAGGGAGACACAGAATCCAAAGCAGGCTTCAGGCTCCGAGCTGTCAGCACAGAACTGGATAGGGGGCTCAAACCCACGAACTGTGAGATCATGACCTGAGCCGAAGTCAGATGCTTAGCCAACTGAACCGCCCTGGTGCCCCAACTAAACACATGTTTTTAATAAATAATTAAAAAATAAGAGGTGAAAATAAATAGATTTTGGTTAGCTCTATCTTCTATATGTAAAACATTGTGATATACCTTCAAACATTTTGAAATACTGTTTTAATGAGCCATTCTAAAAACCCTAGTTTCTTTGTTACTTTTAAATGAGTTTTCACCCTGTGACCTTTCAGCAATATATTTTTATGGAGCTTTTTAGACAGCTTAGACTGTATTGAAACTAGAGAATATTTTTTAAAAACTAAAACTAGAGAGCTTTTAAAGTATTTTAGATTGACTCCTGGGATAACAGAGACCATGTCGTGCAAGCAGCAAGCATGCTGATTTGCCTGGGCTGTTTTGTGGCCTCACTTCCAGGCTCTTAGATCATGTTGTACCAGCAATTACTTCACACCTGAGTGTGTTCTTGACAAATTTTACTGCATGTTCTGGCACCTCTGTTCTTCCTAAGTACTTTTATTTCTCTTCTCATAGCCAGACCCCATTCTTTTTATCTCTAACTATGGATCTCCTTTTCTGCATTCACATTTCCATCCTGGAAGGTTCTTTTGTTTTGTTTTTTAAATACATTTACCTTTTAATTATTTCCATTATTCTTCAAGAACATCTTTAGAGTAAACTCTTAATCTTTTCCCCCACACACAAAAGTAACCATTATTAATATTTGGTGTACAGTTTTCTAAGGCCCCTTATGTGTACATGGATGTATATATATGTTTTTTCCAATCAATAGTGGGCTCAGACTAAATACACTGCCGTATAACCTACTTCTGTCAAGTAAAGTAATATATTAAGAATTCCCCCCACCGCAAGGGGCACCTGGGTGGCTCAGTTGGCTAAGCGCCTGACTTGGGTTCAGGTCATGATCTCACAGTTCATGAGTTCAAGTCCCACGTCGGGCTGTGTGCTGACAGTTCAGAGCCTGGAGCCTGTTTCAGATTCTGTGTCTCCCTCTCCCTCTGCCTCTCCCCTGCTCATGCTCTGTCTCTGTCTCTCCCTCAAAAATAAATAAACATTAAAAAAATTATTAAAAAAAAAAGAATTTCCCCCAATACCATTAAATAGAGTTCAGTAAAAGAACTGCAGCAGCATCATGTTATCCCAGCACAATAACCTACTATAATTTCTTTAACCCATATCCTATCAGTCAATTCAGTTTGGGTATTATGATAAGCAAGGCTATAAAAAATGTATTTGTACTGAATCTTACCTCTTATTCATGATTATATCCTTTGGATCAATTCTTAGAGATAGATATTGGGTCAACAGGTGGACATTTTAGCATTTGTTACATAATTTTGCCAAATTGTTCTTTCAAAAGGCTCTGCAAATTAAAGTGTCATTTCCACAGCCATTATTGACAGTGGATATTATTATTAAAATTTTGTTTGACTAATTTGTGAGACAATGTAATCTCAATCTTAAATAATCTTTAAGAACAGTGATTTTCTTTACATATGTTTAAATGTTTATTTATTTTGAGAGAGAGCATGCGTAAACATGGGAAGGGACAGAGAGAGAGGGAGAGAGAATTCCAAGCAGGCTCTGCACTGTCAGATCCCACAAACCATGAGATCATGACCTGAGCCGAAATCAAGAGTTGGACGCTCAACGAACTGAGCCACCCAGGTGCCTCGTTTTTAAAAATATTTTTAATGTTTGTAAAATGACTGTATTTTCCTTTAATCTTCTTCCTTTGATGTTATGTTTACAAAGCTCTTCCCTACTCCAAAGTTATGTTACAATCACTTGTACAGACTTCTAGTAATGTTATGGTTTTGTTCATCTTTCACATTTAAATATTAATCCATCAGGGACTTATTTTAGTAGAAGATACAAGACTCTAAAAGAACTTTTTCTAGATGGTTATCCAGTTGTCCCAAAATCATTATAGGATATTGTTGCCCACTCAGATATTTCTTAGCAGTGAGTAGGAAATTCCAACAGAAAAAGAGATTTGTTCTCAGTTGCTAAGAAGCATTTTCATGGCCTTCTAATTATGGGTTCATACTGTTCAGTGTTCTATGATAGCACCACATACTATTGGAAGAGGAATACTGTAGAAACTTGTCACAGTAACAGTGATGAGAACGAAGGCAGCATCCCCATGATAAAAGTTTTCCTATGCTATCTTGACAGGTACTCTGCCAAGGAAGTGCTTTAAAACACACTTTTTGCTTTGTAAGAGTCATCAGAGCTTTACCCTGGAAAAAACCTAAAAGACTTCTTCTTTTGACCTGCAGGGGGCAAACTTCTACTCTTATCCTCTTTTGAAGTTTTGACCTACTGGTTTAAAGTCCTCAAAAGGGAAGGTGAGATTATTTTCGTGTGAATTAGCATAAATATAAAGGTAAGGAGATTTAAAGTAAAAGGATAGTGAAAGTTAAAAGCAGTTCCTTTTTTTATTATTGTATATTTTGAGATGGTCAGAGACATGAATCAAAGTCCCAGGTCAGCTTTTAATTAGCTGTGACTTTGGGAAGGTAATTGAAGTTCTCTTGGCCTCTGTTTTCTCACCTTTAAATCACAAAGTTGCATGAGGTCATCCCTATTATACTTTCCAACTCTAAATTTTATGATTCTTGTTACCAACTTAAATCCCTGACATAATCTGAGTGATAGTAAAACTCATTGGAAAGGGGGCAAAAATGTCAAATTGTTCTTTCAAAAGTCTCTGAAAAAAATTCTTAAAAGATTATAATGATTAGATCAGGCTTAAAGTTGATTACAAAAGCTCTAGTGCATGATGTTTATAACATGGGGATTTCAAACACTGGCCAATTATGGATTCAAACCTTTATAATCACTTATTTTATTACAAACCAGAAGTAATACAATAGAGACTTAAATCACTTGTTTCAATGATCTGAAAAAGAATTAACTTAGATTGTTGTCACCATAGCCATATCCATAAATTACAATGAGTTCAAAAGAAGCATATAAGTTATAAATCTGCAAGAAACCAGAATATAAAATATAAAACCCAAAGGAAACAGAATAACATATGTATCCCTTTTGTGGGTGGAAGATAAATTAGCAGATATTTAAAAAAAGAGGAAGGGGGCACCTGGGTGGCTCAGTCAGTTAAGCGTCCGACTCTTGATTTCAGCTCAGGGCGTGATCCCACAGTCATGGGATTGAGTCCTACATCAGGCTCTTGCTGAGCACGGAGCCTGCTTAAGATTTTCTCTCTCCCTCTGTCCTTCCCCTGCACTCTCTCTCAAAATAAATAAATAAATAAATAAATAAATAAATAAATAAATAAAGTAGAGGAAGCCATTAAATACAAGATTTTTTTTCATACTACAAGAATAAAAACATTTTGAAATGACAGGAAGAACTAAATGTGGCATACTATTAAAGGCTTATTATTTTAATTTTTTAAGTTTATTTATTTATTTTGAGATAGAAAGAACCAGCAGGGAAGGGGCAGAGAGAGGGGGACAGAGGATCCAAAGTGGGCTTTGCGCTGACAGCAGCAAGCCTGATGTAGGGCTCAAACTCACAAACTGTGAGATCATGACCTGAGTGGAAGTTGGATGCTTAACTAACTGAGCCACCCAGGTGCCCCAAAGGCTTACTATTTTAAATAGTATAAATATGTATAATCCAGGCAGCTGTCAGGGTACCTAAACTCAGGCTAAATCTGACCCAAATCTTAAACCCAGTTGCTCTGATATCAAAAACACTTTCAGGGTGCCTGGGTGGCTCAGTTGGATAAGCATCTGACTCTTGGTTTTGGCTCAGGTGATGATCTCATGATCTCACCTTTCATGAGTTTGAGCCCTGCGTCAGGCTCTGTGCTGTCAATGCAGAGCCTACTTGGGATTCTCTCTCTCCCTCTCTGTCAGCCTCTCTCTCTCTCTCTTTCTCTCTCTCTCTCTCAAAATAAATAAATAAACGTCAAACAAACACTCTGAGTGGAGCACCTGACTGGCTCAGTCAGTGGAATGTGCAATTCTTAATCTCAGGGTTGTGAGTTCAAGCCCCACGTTGGGAAAGTGGATATTACTTAAAAAATAAAAACAACTTCTGGGAATTTTATTGTGTACCCCACACACACAGTTTTGCTTCTGTCTTCTGTATTTTATTGGTAAGCTATTTTTTCTTTCTTCTTCTCATCCTTTACTTCTTCAATCTTAATGTCTACAACTGATCTACCTATTCATATTGTGCACTTAATGAGTTTTTAAAAGTATTTAAGATCTGAGTAAGTTACAGAGAAAGCAGATGTCAAAATGTGGAGTGCTGACCTTTCATTATTTTCTGATTACACCCTTCTTTCTTGCTTTTCCTTTACTGTCCCCCATCCTTTTTTTTTTTTTTTTTAATGTTTATTTTTGAGAGAGAAAGAGAGCATGGAAGAGTGAGGTAGGGACAGAGAGAGAGAGAGACCAAAAATCCAAAGGGGCTCTGTGCTGACAGCAGAGAGCTTGATGCGGCACTGGAACTCAGGAACCATGAGATCGTGATCTGAGCTGAAGTCAAACGCTTAACCAACTGAGCCATCCCGACACCCCCATCATCCCTCCTCCTTCTTAATTAATAAAATTATCCCTAGTCTCAAAAAGAGCTCTTCTTATATTTGCCCTTGACTACAAACTCCCATTTTCCAAAAAGGACAGCTCTCCCTAAGAGGATATTAGTAAATCGAATTTTCCCCATCTAATTTTACCTATAAGGTTGGCATTAAAATTCCCATTTGAAAAAGAAGAAACGGTTTTCACAAGAAGACATGGAAAAATGCACAACTTTGCTCCGATAATACAGTATATAGAGAAGCAACTTTATAGCAGCATTTCATACTAGTTAGAGAATATATGAAACATAGAACTCAGTGTTGGTATTGTGCAGAAAAGTTTGCATTTATATACAATCCTGGAGAAAATGCAAATTGGTTCAACTTTAAATTGTTCTTGCACAAAGATGATAGTAGTATTATCAAAAATGGAAACAAACCAAATATCCAACAACAAGGGGTATTTAGACAAGTATGATATCTTAATATGAAAGAATGAGCCCTATACTGCTTTTAAAAATGTCAAGTATACATTTTACTTCAACACATAAACAAGTAAATAGTGAAAAACTAAAAAACAAAACTCAAGATAAAATGAAATTTATGGCTATGTAAAAACAATAGCAAAGATTGGAACCCAGAGGAATGTAAATGATTTCATTTCCTATTCATTTGTAAACTTAAGTTCCAAGTTTTAGAAATGACAATAATTCTGTTATAATTAGTCTATCTTGTATTATACCTCTATATACACTAGGACCAATCGTTTAAGTCTATTTGAATTGATTCTAATAGTTCGAACCATCTCCAAAAGATATTTTTTTTCCTTTAGGATTGCTTTAAGTCAAATTTTTCTGATGTATTAATTGAATCTAAGAATAAATTAAGTATCTTTAAAAGCTTAATAGTATGCAACATTCTAAAACTTACTTAGCTGAAGTATAGGCTGAAGAATAGTCACAGCCTAGAGGAGTGTAAGGTGATATGACAACCACATGATAACATGGTATCCTGGATGGCATCTTGGAACAGGAAAAGGACATTTGGTAAAGACAAAGGAAATCAGAACAAAGTATGGATTCTGGATTCTAGTTAATAATTATGTATCAAAACTGGCTCATTAGCTGTAATAAATGTTGAAACTAGATGTGGAGGATATAGATATTCTCTGGACTATTTTTACAGTTTTTGTGTGCATCTAAATTATCCTAAAATTAAAAACTTATTTTAGAAATGTTAGTATGTTTAAACAGCTAACCACCATCCAATATATTGAATTAATGTACTAAATAACAGAACCTAGTTTACTGTTAGTGACCAATTGGTAAGGTGAAAAATTATCAGGTCATATTTAAAATTATGTAATATATCAAGAGAATACTTCAATAAAGGAAGATATCCTTCAATAATGAGAATGACACATTATTAAGAGCTGAGGCTGTACAGAGCCCTATATAAAGCACTATCCTTGCCTTGAGTATATATTAAACTGTCTCCAGCAGGACCAGATAATAGAAATACATTACAAGGGCCCAATGCCAACTCTAGCATCAAATAAAATGTTCTTACTTATCAACATGTAAAGTTGTTACTACTAGACTACATTATATAATTGTATTTTTCAGACTGTTTGGAGTATGTTTTCCTTTTCTGAATTTTTTTTCCTTTTCTATTTTGTTTGCCATTTTTCTTGGCAATTGCATTTAAAAAATTTCCAATGTGTTTATCTGGTGTTGTGAAGAAGATTCTTTGTATATTGTCTACTAGGAATGAAAAAGTAAATTGCGAATTTCAGAGTCTGTTGACAACATTGAAACTGGATTGATGTCTAAAAAAAGTAGACCTGTTTCCTGTGTTAACCTCAGAGCAGGAGGTAGAAAAGGCTACTTCCCAATAGGTTTTCACTTTGGATTGATACCAAATTAAAAGAAATGAGGCAGATGTAATATATTTTTCCTCTCATCACTCTCATTAAATCATACATTAAAATAGTTCCTTTTTAATGTACTGAAAATGTTTTAAACTAGCATTTGTGTTTTCTTATTTAAAAGCAATAGAAACCTCTGTTGATGAAGTCATTTATTTTTTTAGAAATAATTATTGGTTTCCTGCCGTATTTCTGAAACTGCTTTATAAGAAGCACATGTGTCACTTGTCAAAATGCAGACTCTCACGGTCTCAAAAATCTAATTCAGTATGCCTGAGGGTCTAAGAGACTCTGTCTTTTTAATTAGAGCCTTCTTCTGGTCAGGCTGTCTTTTACTGATTAGTTGTTTATGGTAGTTCTTAGTTCTGGCTGCACAATAGAATTATCTGGAGAATTTTTAAAACTACTAAAGCCCTGGTTTACCCTTCCCATACCCCAGATTATAACTTATTTATCTGGAATGGGGCCTACACATCAGTGTTTTTTAACTCTCCCTGGTTGGTACTACTGTGCAACCAGGGTCTAAACCATTAGTTTTGTGTATGGAATCATAATTAATTAGAAAAACCTGTACTTTATGCCTTAGGCTCTATTCAAAATATATATACATATATATATTGGCTACTGATTATAGCACATGAATCTCACAAACATAATGTTAAGAAAAAGAAGCCAAAAGCAAAAGAGAACATTCTAATTGGGACCAACTGCTATTAGGTACAGGGTTTTGTGGGGTAAAGTAGGAGATGGAAATATTCTGGATATAGATAGTGGTAATGGTTGCAAAACAGAGATTATAGTAAAGTGTACACTTTAAAAAGGTGAACTTCATGTTGTGTGAGGTATATCTCAATTTAAAAAGCTACTAAAAAAAGAGAGAACATATGTTTAACCATGCTTGTAAATTTCAAAAACAGACATATCTAAACCAAAGTGTTTGAAATCAAGTTTGTGGTTATCTTTGGGGAGGTGGGAAGGGTAGTGGCTGGTAAGGTGAACAAGGAGGGCTCTGGAAGTGCTGGCAGAGTTATTTCATGACCTGAATCATGGTTACAGGGGTGAATTCATTTTTTGACCATTTATGAATCGTATATTCACGATTTGTGCTCCCAGAAAACGGGGTTGTCAAGTAAAGTTTACAAGATATTTAGACTCCTCCACTTAAGAATACAGGAAAGAATGGCTAAGTAATCTGCCTTAATCTACAACAAAATCACGTCTGATGAGACGAAGATAATGTTTGATGGTACAGGTTTTTTGATATTGGAATTGTTTTCCAAAGACAGCTATATAATCTCTGTCCTTAGAACTCAGGGAAAATAACCTTACAGTAAAATCAGTTCTGTTTTGGGATAGTACCTTGTAGTAATTGGCTAGATGATATTTTGAGACTTGATCTAGGTGTTTGAGTCTACCTTTAGTTTATATTTACTTTTTACTCTGGGAAATAAGCGACAAAATAAAAGAAAAACTTTGAATTCCCATAATAGAATACATGCCAAAGAGAATTAGCTAATTCATATATTTTTTAGTTTCAGCAAAACTTATTGTAAATCGTTCCACCAGTCATCCAACTGAATTTTTCTAAGAGCAGTTTAATGTCCTTTCTTTTATATTATCACCGATATTTTTTTTCTTAATTGCCATTAATATGCTGACAATCCTAGACTGTCCTTACCTTCTCTGCTTATTGCTGCTTTTCCAGGCTCTATGAACTTAGTTGTTCCCACTTTCTTCATATGTTCCAGGGTTTCATCACTTTATTACCTCTTATATTTCTTTAGCTCTGCTCATATTTCTAAGACTTTTGGTTTCCAGTAATGACTATAATATCATGAGGTTCTGGAAAATGTCTACTTCCTTTTGCAACAATGCTTGTCGGCTACAACACTATGGTTCAACATCGACTCCTTTGGTTCCAGGATTATGTCTTTAGAATTGAGTCAATTCAACCTTGCCCCTGATTTCATAAGCTCTGTTTTGCATGCCATCTATTCCCTTTGAAATCTTTTCATGAATCTCCAGAACTCTTTCTTATTCCATTAGCCACTTGTAGACTATGCTTTTATATTCTTATATCTAATGTTTGTTTTTGCTTTTTGTTTTTGTTTTTGTTTTTACAAAGAAAACAAACATCATCTTAAATTTGCTTTGTTCTTAATTGTTCTGATTTTTCTGAGGACATCACTATAATATAAATACCCAGGATATTAGCCAGATTCAGAAATGAGTAATTTTTTTCCAGTTCTTAATTTTTCCAATTGTTTCTTCATTGGTTGATAAATCTTATGTCAATTATTTTATTAATGATGTTATTTGTGTTCACTTAAGGAAAATTAAATTACAAAAAGAAGGGTACATCTTGTTTCTTAGCTACTAAGTAAATATATATTTTGTATATATTCTCCATTATTTGGAGTCAAACCCTTGTAGCCATAGATAATTTTGTGGCTAGGAAGAATTTTATAGATTCTTTTTTTCTAATCTCCTTGTCTAGAGATGAGGAAATTGAGACCCAGAGAAATCTATATAGTTAATTACTGATAAAGTCATTTTTCTTCCACATTCTTGTTTTATTTACCTCTTTTTTTCTATGCAACATTTTTAACACATAGGCACGCTAAGTCATTTTGGCATTTTTTTCTCTTAATTTCTTTAAAACTTTTTGGTAAATTATTTAGTTCTTTTTTAGTACCATTCAAGCTAACTATTTCAGCATGATTTATTTTTTTTTTAATTTTTTTTGTTTATTTATTTATTTTTGAGAGACAGACAGAGAGTGAGAGGGGGGGAGGGACAGAGAGAGAGAAAGAGAAAGAGAAAATCCCAAGCAGGCTCCACTCTGTCAGCATGAAGCCTGATGTGGGGCTTGAACTCACAACTGGTGAGATCATGACCTGAGCTGAAACCAAGAGTCACGCTTAACTGACTGAGCCACCCAGGTGCCCCTATTTTAGCACCATTTAATACATCGTTATATTAGCACAACTTTAAGAACTTCCTCAGGGGCACCTGGGTGGCTCAGTCAGTTAACTGTCCTTTTTGCAGCTCAGGGCATGATCTCATGGTTCACAAGTTCGAGCCCCACATCAGGTTCTATACTGACAGCTCAGAGCCTGGAGCCTGCTTCAGATTCTGTCTCCATCTCTCTGCCCCTCCCCTGCTGGTGCTCTGTGTGTCTCTCTCTCTCTCTCAAAAATATAGAAACATTAAAAAAAAAAGAACTTCCTCACAACAAAGCACTTTTCTTTGTTGCTGTTGCTTTTTAATGTATTATATTTTTCTCCATACTTACTGAATGCTCCAAATCTAGCCACCCCCAGAAAAGACCCATCCCTTCACACTCTCATATTCTATTTCCTTTTTTAGATACATTGGATAATAGTTCACAGGGACACCTTGGTTACTCAGTCAGTTAAGCTTCTGACTTGATTTTGGCTCAGGTTATGATCTCACTGTCATGAGATCAAGCCCTGCATCAGGCTCTGCACTGAAAGCATGGAACCTGCTTGGGATTCTCTCCCTCTCTCTCTGCCCCTCCCCTGCTCATGCACTGGTGCATGAGTACGCTAACATTCTCTCTCACACAATAAATAAATAAATAAACTTAAAAAAAAAAAACAAAAAACCGAGGTCAAATTTCACCTAAAAGTGTGAGTCCTTTTCCGTTTTTAAAATCTTTTTGGGTTATTTTGTTCCTCTTGGTTCCATTGACTGCATTAAGAATTGTTGATGGCTCCATCCCTCTTAAAACCTTCTCCTAGCTGATCTCATAGAATCAAAGGCTTCTTTTTTTTTAAAGAAAGAATGCGGGGTCCCTTGGGCTCTCCTGCTCCTCCCTTCTCCATGTCATGGCCTCAAAGGTTCTGCAAATCCCTATGACTCTTTAGAGCAGCACCAGAAACTCGCTGAGCTAGACATTTCCCATGGTCCTGTCAGGCTTTAAAATACTATGTTCTAGAAGCAGTACCGAGATCTTTTTTTAAACAGTATTATTACCCCAAGTATTATTTAATGACAAAAAATTTTTTCATTTGATTCAATTTTTCTTTGTACTTTTAACACGATGTTTGCATTGTAAAACAGATTCAAATTGAATTCCTGAAGAAATAGAACAAAGGACAAAGTAAATTGGAACCCAAATCCATCATTTTCCTTTTTCTTTTTTTTTTTTTCCAACTTAAGTCCAACAACACTAAACAGATGGTGAGAAATTAATACCCAGAATTTTAAATGACATGGGTTCTTCATCTTGTCAGGAGACTGCCATTCTTGAGTCTGCTGGGAGAAGGGGAAATCATTACATGAGAACCAGTTATACAAGTTAAGTACTGAACTTTCACTTTCAGAACAGTCGTCCAGTTAGTTTGTCTTTAAGGTCACTGGTATAACCTGAACTTGGATTGATGATTGTACCTAACAAGAAGCATTTACATAGCATTTATTTCATTTAAATCACCATGCATTTTCTTTACTGTTATTGATCTACCAGACAAGAGGAAGGTTAGCATACTATTTCTGTTCTTTAAGTGGTTACTTTTAAATTTTAATATGCATATTTAATTTAATGAAGTTTAATTGATATATAATCCTCCTACCAAACAATGATCTTTAATGTGCAATTGACTTTTTTCCATGCCTATCCCTGGATCAGATGTTGGGATTTTCTGAGCCACATTATATGGCTGAAAGGCCATTTCTGGGTCTCTCAGACCCACAGGTTTATGAAAGGACCTCTGCTCTATTACCCTACATGCAAAGGGCCATATATACCTTGACTTCTTTCCTCCCGTGATTATGATCTCCAGCTCTGTAGCTATATATCTTGTTCTAATGCCCCTGTGACTGCTTTTAGCTCTCGCACTTCCTCCCCATCCTGGATTATTTCCTCTATATTACATTATTTGGAGATCTCCCTTTCTTATGTTGAAACCTATGTTAAAACATTTAAAACTTTATGGAAGGAGTAGATCTCCAATGTTGGTTTAGTCTACATATTAACTGGAAATTTCAGAGATGCTTTATTAACTTCTCTACAGATGTGGAGGCAAGCATACAGAAGTTACGACGACTAGCCCATGCCAGTATTGAAAAAGAATAAGCAGACTTTATTTCAGATCTTATCATTCCAACTCCCGTATTATTTCCCTAATATTGGGGTTCTTTTGTCCGTCCTCCTTACTGATCCCTTAAAGTTGTTCCTTGATTCCTATTGACTCATAGAACACTAGTCAAATTTTACGCTTCCAAAGAAAGTCCTATGCATTCATTATCATCCCAGAAGCTCTAGCTCCATTTTTGCCAGTATAATTTTTTTTAAGTTTACTTATTTTTAGAGAAAGAGAGAGAGGGTAAGCAGGGGAGGGGTAGAGAGAGGGAGAGAAAGAAGCCCAAGCAGGCTCCACACTGTCAGCACACAGCCCAGCATGGGGGTCAATCTTACAAACTGTGAGATCCTGACCTGAGTTGCAATGAAGAGTCAGTCGCTTAACCAACTAAGCCACCCAGGTGCCCTGCCAATATAATTTTTTAAAGCCATGTTAAGTACTGAACTTAACAGCTTTTTTTCCAAGTCCAGTATCAGGGGAAAAAAAGTAGATGCAAAGGTTTTAGATGAATCATGAAAACTAAGGTTTACTTTAGTCCTTTTTTTACCTCTTGTAGCCTGATACAGAGCCTTTCTTACTCACAAATAAGAACTAGTCTCTGGACTCCTATGAACCATGCATGAGAGAGCTAGCATCCATAGCCATCAGTATAATTAGCTTTTGAAAAATTATACCTCCATGCTATTTTTTAAAATTTTTAAAAATGTTTTATTATTTATTTTTGAGAGAGAGAGAGAGAGAGAGAGAGAGCATGAGTGGGGGGGGGGGGGGGAGAAAGAGAGGGAGACACAGAATCCAGAGCAGGCTCCAGGCTTTGAGCTGTCAGCGCAGAGCCTAACTCAGGGCTTGAACTCACAAACTGTGAGATCATGACCTGAGCCAAAGTCAGATGCTCAACCTACTGAGCCACCCAGGTGCCCCCCTCCATGCCATTTTTAAAAGCATACTCTTGGGGCACCTGGGTGGCACAGTCGGTTAAGCGTCCGACTTCAGCCGGGTCACGATCTCGCGGTCCGTGAGTTCGAGCCCCGCGTCAGGCTCTGGGCTGATGGCTCAGAGCCTGGAGCCTCTTTCCTATTCTGTGTCTCCCTCTCTCTCTGCCCCTCCCTCGTTCATGCTCTGTCTCTCTCTGTCCCAAAAATAAATAAACGTTGAAAAAAAAATTAAATAAATAAAATAAAAGCATACTCTTCCTCTGAAGAATTATTCTGATCTTCACTATAACAAATATTTTCGCTGTCTCAGCTCAAACTGTGACACACTCAGCTTGCACTAATACACATGTTTCTTAATGTTCCTATTCATCCAATAATCTTTTTTTTTTTTTTTTTTTTTTTTTTTTTTTTTTTTTTTACTGTTATCCCTGGTTAAGCATTAGAATCACAGGGATGAGGGAGGGAGCAAGTTCACTGTGAAATCAGTGCCAGCATAGTCATATGCAGATTATGCTATGGAGTAAGAAGGAACAGTTACTCCTTTGGAGACAGAAGGGGTAAGGTTAGAAAGAGGCAACAGCACATGCAAAGTTATGGAAATCAGGGCACCTCCCAGAAACTGCAAGTCTGTCTGGGGCTGGGGATCTAAGATAGGAAGGAAGACTGGCAGAGAGGGTCCCAGAGAGGCTGGCAAGGGCTGGGCTGTTTGCCCCAGGTTCAGGTGTTTGTGTTTCATTCTGGAAGCACTGGGCAGCCTTGGAATAATTTTAGGCAGAGAAGTGGATTAAAGTAGGGAAAGCTGGAGCCAAGGAGACACACGGGGTAATTATAATGCATGGCTTATGGTTAGCACTCAGTGAATGTCGGTTGAATTATTACATTTAGAAGAAAAATGTTTATTTATTTTTGAGAGAGAGAGAGAGAAACGGGATGGGGAGGGGCAGAGAGAAGGAGAGGATCCGAAGCGGGCTCTGCAGACATCAGAGAGCCCGATGCATGGCCCAAATTCATGAACCGTGAGATCACGACCTGAGCCAAAGTCAGACACTTAACTGACTGAGCCACCCAGGTGCCTTGAATTACATTTTTGTTCATGGATGAGTACCCCATCCTCATATTGGCCTGCACAAATTTAAAAATTTTAAGTGTGGAAGAATAAATGATGTCTGTAAAAGGTAGAAACTAGTTTGGCTAGACCACTTTCCTTGTTTACGCTTCACATGCTCAAATATCCTCTCAATAAAAACAGGCTCATTTAGCTTGCTATTTACTTAGAGCAAAAGTAGTTCTCTATCTGACCTGAGTGGGCAGAATCCTTGCTTAGTTTTTGAACACAGGATGTGTTCACAGGTAGTTTTTGATTACTCAAAGCCTCTGTTACTCTATTTATAAACCAAGTCCTTTGCTTTTCTTCTTATTCCTTCTGATGTCTAATGTTTTACATTCACATTTAAGGACTCTTCCCATTCACAGATAGTGGGGAGAATGAAAGAAGAAAATAAGTCAATTTTTGTAAACATTTTTGGAGTAAGAATTTTCACTAAAAGTTTCCCTAAATTCTACGTGTTTCTCTAAAGACTTTAATATCAGAGGTATATTTATGTACTTCGGGAATCTGGTTCTTTTGTAGAGAAAATATCCATCCCACCCAAATTCTGTTTATTTGGAAAACTATTTACTTAGCAATAAAATTAAACTCCCAGTGTTACTGACTTATTTTTCTGACTTTTTTTTTCTTTATGGACAGTTAACAATAAAAAGAAAAAAGAGAATTCATGAGTTTTGTCTTAAATATTTCAATAACTTCAAACAATTTATGCCGAAGTATCTATACTTTCATTGACATATGAGTTAAAATTTCAAATATTTGCTCTACCTTAGTTTCTAAGCCAACTCAGACTATCTTTTCAAAGTATATATAGGTTTTATATTTGCTGAGATGCATTTATTGATGGTACAGATGAACTTGCAGAGGTTAGAGGCATGGCTAACATAACTGAAGCATTGATAATCCATGTATTTATTACTGAAGATGAGACTTGGGATAGGGTGGGGAACAGAAAATGTGTCAAATTTTCATCCCACTTTAACTACAGAATTATGGTTTGTTTTTAATACTTTATGACAAGTTTTTTTTTTTTTTTTTCCATTACCTACCTGTGTCAAACAGACAGCAGGCAAGGCCACAGCCAAGGCCTGCCAGAATTGGCCAGTAAAGACACTGAGCCCTTTTTAGCTTTAGAGGATTTATTACTTACATAGACAGAGAAGAGTAGCCAAAGGTGCTTGTTTCACAGCCCAAGAGGGATGGCACGGAAACTAAAGGGCCAGATGATTACAAAACGAATTGAAATACTCTCTTGCCAAGCAGGGAATTCTAGATTGCAACTATACAGTTTTATAGCCTACATTTCTGTCTAAAGGGGAGTGAGGCAGAAAGCCTCACACCTCATCAGAACCTGGGAGGCAATGAAAAACTGCCTCATGTCTGTTTCCCTGACAGATAGAAAAGCAAGTGAGAAATTTCCTGGTAACCCCTCCTCACAAGCCTTCAGGTTCTCGTGTTTCAAAAAGACCCTAAGGAGAATCCACCAGACCCAGGGCAAGCTGACAACCAAACCCAGTCACCAAGGTGCCATGACAGAGCTGTTCCCCCATAATTTACAGGTTACCTCCCCTACCTGCAGAGTCACCTATCTCTTCTGCTCTTCAATGATATTTTCTTCATTTCTCCCCTTTCCTATTGGTGAAATAAAGCTGTATGGTCTATCTTCATAGAACTTACTCACTGTCTGTTTTCCTTAATTCACTACCTTTTCCTAAATTATCTAGTATTTCCTATGAGGCTGGCAGGAATAAGAAGAAAAAAATATGAACTATATATTTCTGTGTAATTAGCCACACCAAAACTTAGTGTTTAAACCAACAATACTTTGCTATTTCTCCAATTCTGTGTGTCAGCTGGGTGAGACTGGTTTTGCCTGGGCTCATAGTTGAAGATTCAAGATGGCCTCAGGCACATGTCTGGCAGCTGACGCTTCTTCTCTGGCCTCTCATCCTCAGTAAGCTAGACTGACTGTCTTACATGTCAGTCTCAGGGCTGCATTCTCCAAGAACCAAGGCAGAAGCTTCAGGTCTAGTTTGGAAGTCATAACTTCACTTCTACCATATTCTTTTGGTCAAAGCAAGTGACAAGAACAGTCTAGATTTAAAGGGTAGGGAATAGACTCCTCTTTAAAAGATGAGTTGCAAAAAGAGTGTGCCTGTGTTTTTCAGTCTGCAATGTAAACAGACTTGAGTAAGTGCCTTCAGGTAAATAGGTTCACTGAAGCCCAAACAGAATCTGACTTGACTTTTTATTCATGTAAGTAAGAATGACACTTGACTAAATATCTTCAATTCTGATCACAGCAATAAAATCACTGTAATGCTAGCAGATCACAGGATAGAAAATGAAGGAAATTGTCATAGGCCCAAAAAATATTTGCAAGAGGAAGTGGAGGTACTAAGTCTTATTTCTGTAGGCAAAGTGACCGAAGTGTGGTTTCCAAACCTCGGAGAGTTATTCCAAACCTCTTTAGTTAATAATAGAATGGAGAACACCAGCCAGAGATTCTGTTACTTACAGGGAATTTGAAAATTAACTCTCTTAAGTAATGATTGGTTGGCTAACACTCACTGACAGAAGTTTGCATTTTTACCACCTACCTTGCATAACTGATGAAAGGGGAATGAGATAATTAATGTAATGTGCCTACTGCAATACCTGGCTTACCTTTGTCTCTAAAAAAATATATTTGTTACTATTATTTTATTTGAGGCTTCAAGAATTTACATTGTTTAATGATAGATATTTTATTAGGTACATTGTTAATATATTTTATAGTCAAAGTGGATGCTTAATAAACTTGCTTTAAAAACTTTTCAAGCTAAAACTATCATTGCCATATTCTGTGGGGTAAAAATGTAGAACCTCCATTTTCTAGTTGTTCATATGTTGGAAACTGACCTCTGACAATTGCAATAACCAGTTATTGATGTGTGACAGAACATGAGCAGGGGAGGATACATGAGAGGAGACAGACAGACAGACCCAACAGACAGAATCTTAAGCAGGTTCCCGGCTCTGAGCTGTCAGCACAGAGCCCCACGCAGGGCTTGAACTCACACACGAGCTGTGAGATCATGACCTAAGTTGAAGTTGGATGCTTAACCAACTGAGCCACCCAGGCACCCCTGCAAATAACTTCTTGATTCTGTAAGTTGCCTTTTAGTTTTCTTGATGGGCAACTTTGCAGTGCAAAAGCTTTTTATTTTGATGTAGTCCTAATAGTTTATTTTTGCTTTTGTTTCTTTTGCCTTAGGAGACATACCTAGAAAAATGTTGCTATTGGCAGATGTCTCAGATATTACTGCCTGTGTTCTCTTCCAGGATGTTTATGTTTTCCGGTCTCCATTGAATCCATTTTAAGTTTATTTTTGTATATGATATTAGAAAGTAGTCCAGTTTCATTCTTTTCTATGTAGCTGTCCAGTTTTCCCAGCACCATTTATTGAAAAGGCTGTCTTTTCCCCATTACATATTCTTGCCTTTTTTGTCATGGATTCATTGGCCATGTAATTGTGGGTTTATTTCTGGGGTCTTTACTCTGTTCCGTTGACTTACATATCTATTTTTGTGCCAGGACCATACTGTTTAAATTACTACAGATTTGTAGTACATCTTGAAATCTGGGATTGTGATACCTCTAGCTTTGTTCTTCTTTTTCAAGATTGCTTTTGCTATTTAGGGTCTTTTATGGTTCCATACAAATTCCAGTATTATTTATTCTGGTTTTGTGAAAGATGCTCTTGGCATTTTCATAAGGATTGCTTTGAATCTCTAGATTGCTTTGTGTAATATGGACATTTTGACAATATTAATTCTTACAATCCACAAGCATAGAATCTCTTTTTATTTGTGTAATCTTCAATTTCTCTCAACAGTGTTTTATAGTTTTCAGAGTACAAGCCTTTCACCTCCTTGATTAAGTTTATTCTGGGTACTTTATTATTTTTGGTGCAATTGTAAATGGTATTTTTTTTTTTTAATTTCTCTTTCTGTGACTTCATTGTTAGTGTATAAAAACGCTACTGAGTTCTGGGCATTAATTTTGTATCCTGTCACTTTACTGAAATCATTTATTACTTCTAGTAGTTTTTTGGTGAACTCTTTTAGGACTTTTTATGTGTACATCATGCCATCTGCGAATAGTGACAATTTAATTTCTTTACCAGTATGGATGCCTCTTATTTCTTTTGCTTGTCTGATTGCTGTGTCTAGGACTTCCAGTACTATGTTGAATAAAAATGGCAACAGCGGACATCTTTGTCTTGTTCCTGACCGCAAAAGGAAAGTTTTCAGGTTTTCACCATTGAGGATGATGTTAGCTGTAGGTTTTCATATATGGCCTTTATTATGTTGAAGGATATTCCCTCTAACCCCATCTGGTTGAGGGGTTTTCTCATGAATGGGTGTGAAATCTTGTCAAATTCTTTTTCTGCATCTATTGAGATCATATGATTTTTATCCTTCATTTTGTTGATGTGGTATATGATGTTGATTGTTTGGGGAATAATTGAACCATCCTTGCATCCTGGGAATAATTCCCACTGGATCATGGTGAATCATCCTTTTAATGTATTGTTGTATGTAGTTTGCTAGTATTGTGTTGAAGATTTTTGCATTTATGTTCATCAGGGATATTGGCCTATAGTTTCCCTTTTCTGTGGTGTCTTTGTCTGGTTTTGGTCTCAGGGTAATGCTGGCCTGATAGGATATATTTGGACGCTTTGCTTCCTCTTCTGTTTTTTTTGGAATAGTTTGATGAGAATAGGTATTGGCTCTTTAAATGTCTGGTAGAATTCACATGTGAATCTATCTGGTAGATAGATAGATAGATAGATAGATTCTTGATTACCAATTCAATTTCATTATTTATAATCAATCTATTCAGATTTTCCATTTCTGCCTGGTTCAAACATTTTGCAAGATTATATGCTTCTAGAAATTTATACTTTCCTTCTGGGTTCTGCAGCTTTTTAGCATATAACCTTTCATATTATTCTTTTATAATCCTTTGTGTTTCTATGATGTCAGTTATTACTTCTTTTCTCTAGCTTCTGATTTATTTTGGTTCCTTTTTCTTTTTTCTTGATGAGTCTGGCTAAAGGTTTGTCAGTTTTGTTTTGTTTGTCAGTTTGTCAGTTTTGTTTGTCTTCAAAGAACCAGCACTTTGTTTAGCGAATTTTTCTACTGGGTTTTTTGTTTGTTTGTTTGTTTGTTTGTTTTGTTTTGTTTTTTAGTCTCTAAATCATTTATTTCTGCTCTATCTTTATTTTTCTTCTTTTCTACTCATCTTGGGCTTTGCTTTTTCTTCTTTTTCTAATTTCTGTAGGCATAATATTGGATCGTCTATTTGAGTTTTTTCTTGTTTCTTGATGTAGGCCTGTATTTCTATCTACTTCCCTCTTAGAACTGCTTTCACTGTGTCCTGGAGGTTTGGGGCCATTGTGTTTTCATTTTCATTTGTCTCCATATATTTTTTTTAAATTTCTTCTTTGATTGCTTCATTGACCCGTTGGTTGTTTAGTATCATGTTGTTTCGTCTCCACATGTTTGGGTTTTTCTAGTTTTTTTCTTGTTACTTATTTCTAGTTTCACACTATTGTGGTCAGAAAAGATGCATGGTATGATTTCAATCTTCTTAAATTTATTGAGGCTTGTTTTTTGGCCTAATATGTGATCTGTTCTGGAGAATGATCCATGTGCACTTGAAAAGAATGTGCATTTCATTGTTTTTGGATGAAATGTTCTGTATATGTCTATTATATCCATCTGGTCCAGTGTGTCATTCAAAGACATTGTTTCCTTATTGATTTTCTGTCTGGATGATCTATCCACTGATGTAACTGGAGTGTTAAAGTCCCCTACTATTATTGTATTATCTCAGTTTCAATCTGTATGTCCATTAATATTTGCTTTATGTATTTAGGTGCTTTCATGTGGGGTGCATATATATATATATATATATATATATATATATATACAATTGTTACATCCTCTTGTTGGATTGATCCCTTTATCATTATGTAATACTCTTCTTGTCTCTTATTATAGTCTTTTTTTTTAAGTCTATTTTGGGGGTGCCTGGGTGACTCAGTTAAGTGTCTGACTCTTGGTTTCAGTTCAGGTCATGATCTCACAGTTCATGGGTTTGAGCCCACATTGGACTTTGCACTGACAGCATGGAGCCTGCTTGGGATTCTCTCTCTCTCACTCTCTGTCTCTCTCTGCCCCTCCCCAACTTGTGCTGTCTCTGTCTCTTTCAAAATAAATAAACTTTATAAATAAATAAATAAATAAATAAATAAATGTAAATAAATATAAAAATTAAAATAACTGAAAAAAGTATATTTTGTTTGGTATAAATATTGCTACCTCAGGTTTTTGTTTGTTTCCATTTGTATTTCCATTTGTATGTGTCTTTAGGTCTGAGGTGAGTCTCTTATATGAAGCATACAGGTTGGTCCTGTGTTTTTTTTGTTTTTCAAATTTAATTATTTATTTTGAAAGAGAGAGAGCAAGAGAGTACATGCAGGGGAGGGGAAGAGACAGAGGGAGAGAGAGAATCCCAAGTAGGTTCTGTATTGTCAGCACAGAGCCCAACGTAGGGCTTGGTCCCATGAACCTTGAGATCATGACCTGAGCTGAAACCAAGAGTTGGACACTCAACCCACTGAGCCACCCCAGGTGCCCCTCAGTCTTGTTTTTGTTTTTTGTTTTTTGTTTTTTTATCCATTCTGCCACTCTGTTTTTTGATTGGAGCATTTAGGCCATTTACATTAAGGTGATTATTGATAGATATGTACTTATTGCCATTTTTAAAATTTGTTTTCTGGTTGTTTTTATAGTTCTTTGTTTTCTTATTCTCTTGCTCTCTTTCTTTGTGCATGATAAGTACCTATAGTGTTTTGTTTGGCTTTCTTTGTCTTTATTTCTTTATGTATCATAGGTTTGGGTTTGTGGTTACCCAGAGGTTCATATATAACATCCTAAGTAAATACCAGCCATGTTGATTTGATGGTCATTTAAGTGAAGCAGATTCTCAAAAAGAAGAAGAAGAAGAAGAAGAAGAAGAAGAAGAAGAAGAAGAAAATAAAGAAAAGATCTTTCTCTTTCTTTTTCTTTTTCCTCCCTTATTCCTCCCTTTTTACTCCCATCACATTTTATGTTGTCATATTTTACATCTTATTATTCATATTTGTCTTATGTCTAATTATGGCCATTCCTTTTCCACTTAAAGAAGTCCCTTTAACATTCTTGTAAGGCTAGTTTAGTGGTGATAAACTCCTTTATCTTGTTTGTCTGGGGAACTCTATCTCTCCTTAAAATCTGAATGATAACCTTGCCAGGTAAAGTAGGTTATAGGTTTTTTCCTTTTAGTACGTTGAATATTTCATGCCATTCCTTTCTGACTTGTGAAGTTTCTGTTGAAAAATCACTTGATAGCCTTATAGGTTTTTCCTTGTAGGTAACTTTGTTACCAACTTTCTTGTTACCAGAAAGCACAGAGAGTTCCAAACAAGATGAACCCGAAGACGTCCACACCATGGCACATAATAATTAAAATGTCAAAGTTTAAAGATAAAGAGAGAATTTTAAAAGCAGCAAGAGAGAAACAAAAAGTTACCTACAAGGGAAAACGATTTTTATTATTTTATTATTATTATAGGTAATAATGGGATACATTGGATATAAATAAATAAGAGAATGTGATCCTAATATCTGACCCCTTGTTTCATTCTGGAATAAAAAGAGCTGAATTCATCTGTTGCTTTTCTGAACTTTTGTAATCAAATTACCTAATAAATAAACAGGCCAAGTATTGGATGGGGAAATTTTATTCTCCTTCCATTTAACTAATGTTTTACTGATTAAGTTTAAGTTTGTCTCATTTAGACCAAATATATTTCTACTTCTTGCCAAGAATACTTAGAATGATATAAGTGAAAGCTTCCGTAAGAATAAATATTATTAAAGGATGGACAAAAGCTTGAAACTCTGTCTAATGGTTTGATGAGATGGGGATTGGGGAGGGTATGAAGTCCAATGGGGAATTCTCTTCTTTACAACAGCTAGTTTTTGGCCTAAGCTGGGCCATTAAAATACCACTTTCTTCCCCTGTTCTGCAATGGAAAACCACAACAGATAGAGTTCATATACGTTTATGATAGCAAATGAATATCTGTAAATCAAGAAAATACAGGAGCGCCTGGGTGGCTCAGTCAGTTAAGTGTCTGACTTCAACTCGGGTCATGAGTTCAAATCCTGTGTCGGGATCTGTGCTGACAGCTCTGAGCTTCTTCAGATTCTGTGTCTCCCTCTATCTCTGCCCCTCCCCTGCTTGCACTGTCTCTCTCAAAAACAAAATAAACACTAAAGTTTTTTTTTAATAAATAAATAAACATTTAAAAAATTTTAATAATAAAGTACCTTATATTTGTATGTGTAAATATCTCCTTATATGTAACTGTATAATCATCATCATCATTAATAAAAACCACACTTGCCATGTACCACGCACTATTCTAATATGCCATTGTTAATCCTCACAACTCAGTGAGAGAGGTAGCTATGCCCCTGTGCAGAGATGGGATTCCAAGGCACTGAGAGGTCCTTGCCCCACAGTCACACAGCTAGTAAGTGACAGAGCTGAAATTTGCACCCAAGTAGCTTGGCTCCCAAATCTGCCTTCTCAACTACTAGGTCATGATGCCTCCCTGTCATGAGAAGAAAAATGGATGGGGGCGGGGGGGGGGGGGTGGATAAGCAGCAGTTGGTTAATATCTGGAGAATGAAACTGTTGGGAATTTTTATTTTCTACATTAACATGTTTATAACATTTGGATTTTTATAATAAAGTACTGATTTTATAATTCATCAAAAACTACCTATAAATTAGAGAGGGTGTGTAAAACATTAAGCAAATATCTGAGACCATTCACCCTAACTCACTCTTATTAGCTGAAGTTTGGTAAGAAACCATGTTTTCATAAGCAAACTATAGGGCTTATAATGTCACTTCCTCCAGGTCCAATGTTTAGGTGTCACTCATGCTCATTGGTTAGCTAGTTAACCAAGTTCTCTGATTGCAGGTAACTAATACCAATTTTGCTCACTGTGGCACTCTCTTAAAATAGAGTATGATCAGAATTCCTTGTCCCTGCAACTTGCAGTCAGATACCTAAGCCACTGGACTCTGGCTCCTACATTTATGTATGTGATTGAACCTTGCTGCTGCTCTTCTAATGACCATGTTAGCATGAAAACTCTAGCCTGGACATTATGGTCCTGTCCACAAGGATTACTGTTTTAGATCTTCCTCATTTCAGTTGAACAATACCAGCATGCCCTAGTTCAGGGTATACAAGAATATCATAAACTGGGTGGCATAGAAACAACAGAAATTTACTTCTCACAGTTCTGGAGGCTGGGAAGGCCAAGGTCAGATTCGTGTCTGGTGAAAGCTTGTTTCCTGCGTCATAGACTGCCATCTTCTCACTGTGTCTCCACAAGATGGAAGTGGTAAGGTATGTCTCTGGGGTCTCTCTTCTAACGGCATTAATGCCATTCTTGAGGACCTCATCCTCACCACCTAAAGGCCTCAATCACTATTACCATTTCATTGGGGATTAGGATTTCAGCATATGAATATTGGGGAAACACAAACATTCAGTCTATAGCAAGCAACATAGCAAATTTATAAAGCAGAACCTTATAACAATTTCAACACTTCCAAACCCCCAAATTTCAGAGATGTTCCAGACCTAAAGCAGTGCTATAAATAACCTTTCCCTGCATGCAATTCTTATAATATTTTAACACCATTGTCACAATACTATACCATTCTATTATTTATCAGTACATTTATAATAGTGTATACTATTACACACACACACACACACACACACACACACGCTAGGTATTTACCACATTGATGAGGGACGCAGATAATTGAGGTCTGTTCAAAATTTAAACTTTTCACCAGAACATTGTTTGAATAGCTACATTCCTTGTATCTTAAGACTTCTAGTTCTAGTGGCATTTACTCTTTTCATGACAATGGGTTATCATTTAGTAGGACACTGAGGCAAATTTAAAATTATTAAGAATAAGCAATTATAAAAATCTTAAGAGCATCTTTCCCTCTCAAGAAACTAGATCTCTGTCAAGAGCCTAGGTCACCTTCACAGTTAAGATAATGGTAGAATTAACAAATTCAACTTGTTCATGGTTAAATGGTTCATGGTTAAATAAACCTCAGTTGGGTTTATTTAGATACAGTAGCTAGTATATGTGGGCATACACTGAGCATATAGATATGACAAGATGTAACTTTAATAAATGTAGGTATAATAAGAGCTTTTACGTATCTGCATGGAGTGGGGATCCTGGCTTGAACTTAAAGTAGATCTATGGTTTTATTGACAATCTCCACCCACCTTCTCCCACCATTGGGTTATCAGGAATCCATGGAGAGTTTGGTTTGGAACAAATCCAATCACCAAACATGCCCAGACATGTTGAAACAATGTAAGATTCCACTGCTTATAATTTAGTGCAGTTAATGTTATGGTTTTCCACATCATATAGGTATAAAAGAGAAAGGTTTTTCTTTTACTTATTCCAGTAGGGTCCTTTATATGCATGTTTGTCTCTGTGTGTTGCCTAAAGATCAGAAATTACAAAAGACCCTGGGACAGAAAATTAACCTCTAGTTGGCCTAGTTTCCTTAATATTTCAGCCTACTGAGTTAATCTGTTTCATTCTTTTAATTCTGGAATCTGGTCCTAATTTAGACATCTGATTACTAGGAATTACTTTGGAAGTATAATATTACAAGAAGACTCAGACTAAAAGAAGGCATTACACATAGGATTTCCTGTTTATAGGTTTGCAAAATACTTTAAGACCCTAATTAAATAATTAATGAGGGAGAACAGAATACATCTAAACAGTGTACTCACCACAATTTCCAAATGCACTGGATAGCTTGCTCTAATGCCTGACTCAGAGGAAACACTCTGGTGCATTCATGTACACAAGAAAAGAAATGCGACCTCATGATAGATGGATCTAAATGTTGGAATCAACTGGGAAAGAAATGGCAATGTCTAATACTTTATTAAAAAGATTTCACCCAAAATATAATACTGGGATGCTGAATTTCTTAAGTGAAAAATTGTGTCAAATTGTCAAATTGTCTAGCGACATTATTCAGTTTCTCTTTCCTTATAACTTTCAACTTCAATTCTCTGTTTTTCTCTGCCACAGTTTTTGAAAATGAATACACAAGAAACTCACCAATGAACTGTCATTTTTATCTTTCTAACCTCAAGCAGGTGTTGACTGTTCCCTCTTTCTACACTATTTCTGATTGTGGAGTGGAGGGATTTTCTGATTTCTTAAATTTTTAAAAAATTTTTTTACATTTATTTATTTTTGAGAGACAGAGACAGAGCACAAGCAGGGGAGGGGCAGAGAAAGAGAGGGAGACATAGAATCCAATGCAAGCTCCAGGCTCTGAGCTGTCAGCACAGAGCCCCATGCGGGGGCTCAAACCCATGAACCATGAGATCATGACCTGAGCCAAAGTCAGACACTCAACTGACTGAGCCACCCAGGCACCCCAGGATTTTCTGATTTCTTAATAGCAGGAGCAATACTTGGAATTTCAGTGTCTGGGTTTTTTTTTCTCTAAAGGGCACATTAATCTTATGTACTCTCTCCAAGAATTATGATAGTTTCCAATCTCATTAAGACTTTTATGCACAGAGAATTCAAAGAAAATTAGTAGTCAGTAGTCATTATCGATTAAAAAAGATTTTCTCCACCTCTATGGCAAGTATCACAAGGAGTTCCTCAAAGTGTTTAGAGGAGAAAAACCAAAGGAAATGAAAGGAAAGAAGAAAGAAAGAAAGAAAGAAAGAAGAAAGAAAAAGAAAGGGAGAAGAAATAGATGCTGTTCAAGCAGTTCAGAAGATTCTTGACTTTGAGACTTTGATGAAGTTATAATATAAACAGCTTGAGGGAATATGGGATTTGAAAGCAGTTTTATATGTTGGAAAACAAGCAGTATTTTTATGAGGCTAATATTGGAACATATACCAATGCCAATTCCTGCTTTTAGAGCAAATGAAGTCTTCCGTTACCAGTCCCTTAGCCAACCTGTTCTATTCCAGCCTGTTTCATAATGTATGTTTTCCTAAGTAAAAAACAAAACAAAACGACAACAACCACAAAAATGAACATTTTATTAAATATACTATTTTCCAGTTAATTTTTTTCCTTGTTGCTCAAGTACAAGGATAAACAAGTTATTTCTTCTGGGTTTCATGTCTGAAACTCTTTCTAGTGATAGGATTGTTGTAAAGATCAGAAAGACACTATATATGAAAGTACTTTTAAATACAAAAAGAATCAGGGTTCCTGGGTGGCTCAGTTTGGTTAAGCCTTTGAATCTTTGGTTTGAATCTCCATGACCTTGGAGAAAGGTCATGATCTCACTGTCAGTGTGTTTGAGCCCCAGCTTGGTATTTTCTCTCTTTCTTTCCTTCTCTGTCTGCCCAACCCCCCTCCCCACCCCCCACTCATGTCGGTGAGCTAGCTCTCTCTCTCAAAATAAATAAACTTATTGCTTCTCGGCCTTTATTCCAAGATAAAATGTAAAATAAATAAACAAAAAAATATATATATAAAATCATACAAATATAAGTCAACATTATTACCAAATCTATTTGTGATATGTACATTTTCTCCTTTAGTTTTTGTTTTTCTCTCTTATTCCATCATTATTTTCTGAATAATCAAAACAATTATACTAGAATTATAACATTATTCAGTTAGGTTGAAAATGTTAGCCATTTTTGGTTTTGCCTTTCAATAAAACTAACAAAAATTGTCTACCTTGCACATTTTTACTTTCAATTGAGGTTGGTATGTTTAAAAAGATTAGAAAACATGATCTAAAGATCCCATTTTTATTTTTTTTAATTTAATTTTTAAATTTAATTCTAGCATAGTTAACATACAATGTTATATTAGTCTCAAGTGTACAATATAGTGATTCAACAATTCCATATATTATTCAGTGCTCAGCAAAATAAGTGTACTCTTGGGGCTCCTGGGTGACTCAGTCAATTAAGCATCCAGACTCTTTATTTCAACTCAGGTCATGATCTCATGGTTCTTGGGTTCAAGCCCCACATCAGGCTCTGTGATGACAGCACAAAGCCTGCTTGGAATTCTCTGTCTCCCTCTCTCTCTGCCTCTCTCTCTCTCTCTCTCTCAAAAACAGATAAACATTAAAAAAAAAAAAAAAAGTGTGTTTCTAATCCCCTTCACCTATTTAACCCATCCCCTCACCCACCTCTCCTCTGGTAACCATCAGTTTGTTCCCTATAGTTACAAGGCTCTTTCTTGGTTTGTCTCCTTTATCCTTTGTTTGTTTTGTTTCTTAAATTCCACAGATAAGTGAAATAATATGGCATTATTCTTTCTCTGACTGGCTTATTTCTCTTAGCATTATACTCTCTAGATGCATTCATGTTGTTGCAAATGGCAAGAATTCATTCTTTTTATGGCTGAATAATATTCCTTTGTACATATATACATCTTCTTTATCCATTCATCTATTGATAGACACCTGGGCTGCTTCCATTGTTTGGCTGTTGTAAAATAATGCTGCAGTAAACATAGGAGTGCATATATTTCTTCGAGTTAGTGTTTTTGTATTCTTTGGGTAAATACCTGGTAGTGTTACTGGATCATAGGTCACTTCTGTTTTTAATTTTTTGAGGAGACTCCATACTGTCTTCCACAGTGGCTACACCACTTTGCATTCCCACCAAGAGTGCAAGAGAGTTCCTCTGTCTCCACATCTTTGACAATACTTGTTGTTTCTTGTATTTTTGATGTTAGCCATTTTGACAGGTATGAGGTGATATCTCATCATGGTTCTGATATGCACCTTCCTGATGATGAGTAATATTGAGAATATTTTCATGTGTCTGTTGGCCATCTGGATGTCTTCTTTGGAGAAATGTCTGTTCATGTCTTCTGCCCATTTTTAATTGGACTATTTGAGGTTTTTTTGGTGTTGAGTTGTGTAAGTTCTTTATATATTTTGGATACTAACCCTTTATCATATATGTCATTTGCATATATCTTCTCCCATTAAGTAGGTTGTCTTTTAGTTTTTTTGTTTCCTTTACTGTGCGGAAGGTTTTTATTTTGATATGATCCTAATAGTTTATTTTTACTTTTGTGTCCCTTGCCTTGGGAGACATATCTAGAAATGTCTAGGTAAAATCTTTCAAATGATACACTTCAATAAAATTAAATATGCACAAATTTTCACAGAGGAATGTTGTGTATTTTGATAGTCAAATTTTCTGTTAGTAACCCATGCTGACCTGCTTAATATTTGTATTATGCAGAAGTTTTTCCTCTTGAAAAATCACTATTAATATTTGAATCAAAATGAAAAGTTCATACTATCTATATATTTTAAGCCAAAGGTTTTATTTTTGAGGACAATTATTTTTAATAATATTAAAACTTTTCCAGAATAAACAGTGCTTTCTTACATTTTTACATTCTCATTTAAAGGATCAGTTTATCCTGAAATACGTTACAGAGGAGAAATGGAAGGATTTTTTGAAAAAGTAAGTATTGCATGTATTTCGTAAAACCCCTGCACTTCCTATTATCACTTGTTGCATTAAATTAAGTATGCAATCATTTAAGCTAATAGAAAACATTTGACTGGAAGCTTTTTATTGATTTTGACTAAAGCACAATTTGCCTTTATTTACTTACATTGTTAAGAACCATATGTAATAAGATGAAAAGTATGTTTTAGATTATTTTTCAAAGTTGGAGATTTCATTATAAAATTATAACACTTTGTAAAAATAAAACACATAGAAACCTGAAAGAAAATTAAATAAAATATGAACCAAGGTAATAAAGTATTAAATCAGTTTGTTATAGTGACAAACAAAAATAGCAATATAAAGCAAAATTGCCACCACTGGCCAAACTGTATCCATCTTGAATTCATTTGTGGTGTAGAGATTAATTCAGTTCTTCAAATATTTCTCTCTTCCTCTCTTTCTTTCTTTACACACGCACACACACACATCACACACGTGCTTGTACACACTATATTCAACTTTGTGCCCAATCTACCAGAGAACATTATTTCTTTCTTTCTTTTTTTTTTTTTTTTATTTGAGTGTAGTGTACATACAATGTTGCATTACGTTCAGGTGTTCAACACAGTGATTCAAGTTTTTATGTTATACTGTGCTCACCACAAGTGTAGCTACTGCCTAATGTTCCAATTTTAGTGTATGTGCTGCAGAAGGGAGCATGAGAATGTTTTCTTGATTCAATTATCTTCCACAAACGTGTTTTGAATGCCCTCTATTTAGTACTAGTCACTTTGGAGGCTATTGACTTAAGTAAGACACTTGTCCTCCAGGAACCTGCGATCTAGTGGAAGAAATAAATGATGCACAGTAACAATTGTAATAGTAGATGGAGCCAAATAAACATCACAAATGAGAATTCAATGGTACAGGAATTCAAGGAGTTCATTTTGCTTGAGGAAACCAGAAAAGTCTCATGAAAAAGGTTTCATTAAGTTTGGGCTTTGCAAAATGGTGAGATTGTTAGAGAAGGTATAGCAGAAAAAAAAAAAAAAAGAAAGTATAACAGAAAAAAAAGAAAGAAAGAAAGTATAGCAGAAAGCTGAGAGGACTGAGGTAAAACTAGCAGCATGAACAATGGCACAGAGACAGCCACATGTAGAGGAGTTATGATTGAGTCGTTCCGTTGAGCTGCAACGTAAGAAGTGGCAAGCAGCAGGTCCTCTCTCAAGGTGGGGAGAAGCTTGAGAAAATAAGTGAAACCACTAGTAGAAAAGTGTCATTTAGGGGCACCTGGGAGGCTCAGTTGGTTAAGATCCTGACTTTTGATTTCGGCTGAGGTAATGATCTTGAGGTTTTTGAGTTCTAGCCCTATGTCAGGCTCTGCACTGATAGTGCAGAGCCTACTTGGAATTCTCTGTATATCTCTCTCTCTCTCTCTCTCTCTCTCTGCCAAAATAAATAAATATACTTTAAAAAAAAGAAAAGTGTCTTTTATTCAGAACACAGTGCAGATTCCTTGGAGGTTCTGGAGGAAGAACATGGCATGCTCAAGTAGCAGTTAAAAAAACCATTTTTAGTTTGTTTTTTAGATGTCTTTTTTTTTTTTTTTTTTTTTTTTTTTTTTTTTTTTTTTTTTTAGAGAGAGAGAGAGAGAGAATGATTGGGGAGAAGGCCAGAGGGAGAGAGAGAGAGAAAGAGAGAGAAAGAATCTCAAGCAGTCTCCATGCTGAATCCAACACAGGTCTCGATCCCACGACCCTGGGATCCTGACCTTAGTCAAAATCAAGAATCCAACATTCAGTCATCCAGGCAACCCCCCCAAAAAATCATTTTTATGGGTGTGGGGCTCAGTGCTGAGTGTGGAGCCTGCTTGGGTTTCTCTCTCTCTCTCTTTCTCTCTCTCTCTCTCTCTCTTTCTACCCTTCCCCTGCTCATTCTCTCTCTCTCAAAATAAATAAATTTAAAAAACATTTTTTAAATGAGACTGTGGGTTAGACCATAGCTACAGAGATTGATTAGGTACTTTCATTGCCCAGAAAAACAAAGGAGGCAATAGAAATGAACAAGATGACACAAAGCCAGTGATATTTCAGAAGCAGAATTGTTAGGACTTTGTAATCAGAAGCCTCTTTTGGAGCTAAAAGTGTTAGTTACTCTTGTTACAGTCAGGTAACAGCAGATTAAATTGAACTAGCTTAGGTGGAGTTGCTAAGCAATTTACATGTATTATCTTATTTAATATTCATATAAGTACTTTGAAGTAGGTGCTATTACTATACTGATTTTATAATTAGAAAAACCTGTGCAACTTAGCAGACAGTAGCCCAATTTGACTCACCACTGCGCACTATTGCTCTTCCCAAGCACACTGAAGATCTACCCTGGAACCAATCAACTGAGGCCGGAGAAGGCAGAATCCTGGAAGACCATGGCCATGTAGCTGGGATGGGACAGCACTTGAGGAAGAAGGGGCAGCAGACAAAGTCTCTAGAAAGCCACTAAACAACAAAAAAAAATCCAATGTATTGAGCCAGGGTGCTCAAAGGTAAATCATCAGAAGTAATCATTTGCAAGGGAACATAGTGGGTTCGACTTGGACTAGTTTAGTTTGTGCTGGCCACTTATGTAGGTGGACATATCCACCAGAGAAGTGGGGATGAGAGGCCTATGCACCCAGATAGAGGCAAAGTTTGTAAATCTAGGAGTCACATCAGAGCAGTGGTAATTGAAGCAAAGAGAGTGGATGTTTGTTGAAGAAGAAAGTATGGAAAGTGCTCTAAAAAATGCAAGTAAGAATGGGAATGCTTAGTAGAGGAGCTGGGGAAAGGAACTGGGAAATACTGCTGTATTTGGAGAGCAGAAAAAGGAATAGGTAGTAATAACAGAAGCAGAGAAGCAGCCACCAGGAACTTTTCCTGGAAAAGGAGGAAAAAGGAGATCTAAAGACAAGAACACTGCAAGATGAAGTGATGACAACATCATCCCATACCAGAGGAGGGCCAAAAAAATCTAACCACTGACATCTACTGTTCAGCACAGTGTGGGAAGGAATATCCAGACTAATAATGGTGTAGGGAATAGGGAGGGCGGTGGGTCTGAATGTAGCTTGCAGGTGTAGATGAGTCTTTGAAAAGGTTCAGTGGTGAAGGTAAGGAGTGAAATGGGATGGAAAAAAGCATTTTATAATAAAGGTGCCTAAAGTCTGCTATAGGCCCAGAGGAGAGAGCCTGGTAGCTCCTTACCTATTTGGAACCTGGCTCTCCAGCAACCTCCACTATCTGGAATACAGTGAAGAACCAAGAAGCAAAAATAGTTTGAACAACTTACATCAGTGTCATTATACTTGTTCAATTGAGTCTATGGGTTGTACATAAAAGAAAATTGATTCATTTGCAAAATTGAATTAATCTTACTCTTCTCTAGATCAGAGATGAAGAAATGTTTCTCCCTAGCTCTGGTCTCACAATGGTAAACTATACCCACATTTACACATAATAAAATGTTCAACTAACTTCCCATTCAATGATCTAAGGATATAAAATCTTATAGGACATTAGGAGGCTACAAAGTGGAAACAGATGTAGCATATTTCAACATGGCTCTCCTTGACCCAGAATCCCTGGGATAGAAGAGGTGGGAAAGGAACAAGAAGAAAAAACTGACACTGTCCATACAAGGTAGGGTTTTTCCACCCAGAAACGTAATTCTGACTACAATCCTGTCCTTTTATAATAGGTGTTGAATTACCATTCTGGAACACACTAACCCCATTTGTCATTACATTTAATGAAAGGCTTATAAATAACCAGAATTTCCTGGTTCCTGAACCAAATGCAGCACCAGTAAGACACATCAGTGTTCAGTCATGCCCAGGTGACCCCAGAGGATCACTCTGCTTCCAGTCCGCTAGTATCCCAGAAAGTACATTTCCCCTCTGTGCCAGAGGTTCTCAGATGCCCCTGTGTCCTTCCTCCATCCTGCTCTGTGCCCTGGGAGGCAGACCAGCATGAACTGCATCAAAGGGATCTATCTTGTCTTCTGGATTCCAGTTGGGTTTGGCCATTTGGAAGAACTGGAAAGACCCTGGAGTATATAAGGTAAATGAGGTCAAGAATTTATTCTCACATCTCCCTACCAGCAGGGTCTTTGTAAGTTAGCTGCAGCCTCCCACCCAGACCATAGCTCCTGGCAGCACTTAGGTCTAGGTTCCAGTAACTTCTCCCTCTCCTTCAGACCCACAGGTACTAACTCCAGGGTATGGTAGGGTGTGGCTTCTTAAGCCCTACTCAGACTTATGAAAATAGAGTATTAAACTCTCTTCAAATCACCCAAGTTTGAGGTGCTATTTATTTCTTGCAGGACTTGACTACTAACACCATCCCCATGGAGATAGTATTCAGCTCCCATGCCGAATACTATCAATTGGTATCAATTCTTATCAATTGATAGGAGCTACTTGGATGGAGCATCTTTTGTGAAAGATTCTGAGGCCACATCCAGGGTTTTAATGATTCATGGTTAGTGATGGGGAAGAATAGCTCTCATGCTAGGTACTGGCAGTCCTTGTTCTGGATTTTCATAGTTATAATCACCTCATACCCAAACTCTCAGCAGATTTAAAAGCAAACAAAGAGAGATTTGTTACAAGTAGGTACACTGAGAACAGGATAAAGGGATGGTTGACAGACTAGCAGAAGAAGGAGACTGAGAGGAAAACTCAAAAGTAGACAAACAAACATACAAGCAAACAAAACCACACATGCACACAGTAGTAGAGTGCAGGCCAATCTAGAGTTTAATCTACCCGGTCAATGATGCTTTTGAGCAATCATAGAAAAGGCTAAATATGTTTGGCATACTTTCTTTGAAAAAGACAAAAAGTAGGGGCTCCTGGGTGGCTTAGTCAGTGAAGTGTCCAACCCTTAGTTTCGGCTCAGGTCATGATCTCATGGTTTGTGAGGGCTCTGTGCTGTCAGTGAGGAGCCTGCTTGGGATTCTCTCTCTCTCCCTCTTTCTCTGGCCTTCTCCCACTTCTACTCTCTCTTTCCCTCAAAATACGTAAATAAACATAAATTTTTTTTTAAAAAAAGAAAAAGACAAAAAGCATATCATACACTTGATAAAGATTTCTATTCCGAAGACCTAAACTGTTTAGGTGATCTGAAAAGCTATTTTATACTTTGCTGGCTGGTTTGTACTCCTTGTCAGTTCATCATTATCTAGAGAGAGTTCATGAAAGGTCAATTACCCATTTATTCCCCACAGTTGCCATTGCCAAAACTCCTAAAATTCCTGTCATCACAATAGACAATGACAGCTGATGACTCCAGGCCCCCTAGGGATCAATAGACCATGATGCCAAACTAGTGTCAGGGAGGCAATGACCTGTCTGTTCTTCCCCCGCAGTACTTGGATCCCTTGCTCACTCTGCACCTCCCAGATCTTATTGCTACCATTCCCTTTTTCATCCCGTTGAAATGTATTGCCTGGGCCAGACTCCGCGTTTTAGGTAGTGTGATGCTGATAATTTCTTCAGGGTTAATAAAAGACAAGTGAGCCTTCCTCTGATCTGAGAGAACAGAGATCCCGCTTCACATCAACCTTCTGGAGCTATATGGCAGCCACTGTTGAGGCTATGTTGTGCAAGAAACAGCTAACCAGTTATTATGCAGCTTCTGTGAACAAACTGCTGTGCTAATCTTTGTAGGAAGAGGCAAAATTGCATGAGAACTTGGGGCTCATTTGACAAGCTTCCAGTCTGGTGAAGAAGGCAAACATGGGCACTACTAACTACAACTAAAGAAAAAACTTAGCCAAGGCTCCACCATGCAAACCTGAACATGCTAGAAAGCCCAATGTACTCTGACCTGGACCTCTCTGAGAACTGCAAGAGCTGTAGGAGCTCTGAGAACTGGTGCTCCCTGCCATGACAGGGCCAATGTGATATCAGCTGGAAAGAAGAACTCACAATCTACCTTGTGAGCCAACCAGAGTGTGAACTCAGGCTTCATTGGTGAATTTCCTCCTCTGTCTTATGTCAAAAGGTAAAGACTAAGTTTAGTTATAAGAAATTTAAAATGTTACTTTTCCTCCTCTGTGCCTCCTCCTACCTTTTGTCCTAAATTCCTGTTCAAGTTACTTCTTGAGTGACATGGCTCTTTCTCTCCTGGCAAAGGAATGCACTCAGTTTTGTCTTGTATTGTGTTTTGTCCACTTCTCCTGGTCTTTGTATTTTAATGTGACACTAGAAACATGCCAATAAAGAGAGTGGGTGCTGTAGAGAAGCAGCAGCTGATCTGGACAGTGAAGGATGAGAAGAGCTTCAACAGGGAAAGAAGAGAAGTAAGGGTCTTCTAGGTATAACAGGGCCAATGCTTCATAGCATAACCTCTGGTATGAAGGAAATGTAACATTTTAAATTTCTTATAACTAAACTTAGTCTTTACCTTTTGACATATAAATTACTTTGAGCTAGAGGCGCCTGGATGGCTCAGTCGGTTAAGTGTCTGACTCTTGATTTCAGCTCAGGTCATGATCCCAGGGTCCTGGGATCGAGCCCTGCATTGGGCTCTGCACTGAGTATGAAGCCTGCTTGAGACTCTGTCTCTCTCTCCCTCTGCCCCTCTCCCCTGCTCATTTTCTCTCTCTCTCTAAAATAAAATTTTAAAAATTAAACAGAAAGAATTATTTTGAGCTTAACTATCATAAGTGTCCCCAGAGGCAATTCTAATCTCTTCCTAGAGAGAAGCTGAAAAGTTGACACCACACCCAAATATTGTCACAAACTGTCATATCTCCCATCTGTTCTCCTTTTTTTTTTTTTTTTTAATTTTTTTTTCAACGTTTATTTATTTTTGGGACAGAGAGAGACAGAGCATGAACGGGCGAGGGGCAGAGAGAGAGGGAGACACAGAATCGGAAACAGGCTCCAGGCTCTGAGCCATCAGCCCAGAGCCCGACGCGGGGCTCAAACTCCCGGACCGCGAGATCGTGACCTGGCTGCAATCGGACGCTTAACCGACTGCGCCACCCAGGCGCCCCAACCCATCTGTTCTCCTAAGGGTCCTTTTATCTTCCAAAAAAGACATCTGTGTTTCTGTAAATGCCTTCTGCCTTCCCTTCTAGGAAGTCATTTGTTCTCCCAGAAGTGCCCCCTGCCCCTCCTCATAGTAACATGGTATATAAGCTCAAATCTTACCACTCCTTTGGATATTCACTCCCAAAGGAAGTCCCCTGCACTTAAAATTAATAAATTTATATTTTTTTCCTTTTGTTAAATCTGTTTGTTGTCAGTTTAATTCATAGAACCCCCAGCTATGAAACCTAAGAGGGTATAAAAAAAGTTTTTCCTCTCCTACATGTGTCACCTGAGGTCTCAAAACATAATCTAGTTGACTCCAGTAAATTCAATCATTTCAGTAAGTTTCTTAGTTATTTCAAATTTACACTTGGTCAGTCATTCAAAAATTTTTCCCGGCCCCTCAGTTCTTCCAAAGTGACATCTGTTTGGGGGAGTGTCTTAGTTAGATTCCCTAGAAGCAGAGCTTGAAGCAGAGATTCTTCTGGAAGTGACTGAGGGAGTGCTCATAGAAGAAAGTTGTAAAGGGCATCTGGCAGGCTCAGTCAGAGCATGTGACTCTTGATCTCAGGGTTGTGAGTTTAAGTCCTGCATTGGGCAGGGAGCCTACTTTAAAAAAAAAAAAAAAAAAAGAAGAAGAAGAAGAAGAAAGTTGTAAGGAGGTGAAATTAAGCAGGATACCTCAGGAAGAAGCTAAGTACAATGAGATTTCTGCTGAAATCTAGCCTTGGCTTGCCAGTGAGCCCTGGACTGTGAATGACACCATAAAGTTGACACCCCTGAGGCAAGAGAGACAGTTTTTTGTACCCATGTCAGTCAGCCACTGATTTGCTGGTTGGGATGGGGTGGAGGTGACCTCCCAGATAGTTTTGGTAGTTCCTTAATGAGGACAATTCTCTGGAGAGGGGTGGCTCCAAAGGGTGAGCTATTATCAGCCAACACTCACAACAACTGAGGATGGTGTAGTGGTCAAATAAAGAGGATTGGATAAGACCAACAGTGTCTACTAGCAGAAGCTTCTAAGGTATCCAGGCATTAGGCCAGTGTTCTAGATAGTGGGTCTACCACTCAATCATCTAGCAGTCTCCATTTATCAGCAGTTACTGACACTTGTGCCACACAGATGTGCTATTCCATTTGGTTTTCAGGTGGCCATCATCAACTGAGACATAACTGATCAACTGAGACCTCATCTGATCCCCAGATGCAGCCAGGGTAGCATGTTTGCATCCTACCCTGAAAGCCATGCAGCCCGTTTTTTCTCTCTCTCTCTCTCTCTCTCTCCTTTTTCTCTTTCTTTCTCTCTCAACCCTTTCTTTCCTCCCAGGGCCTGGAAAGCACTGACTATGCATTGTAACTTGCTAGGGAATAAGGTGTGTATGGCTCTTCTGAGGCTTACTGCCATCCCAGAGATACATCTTGGGACATACCCCAGTCTTGGTATTTTGAAAACTTTTTGGTAGATTCTTTTCAATTGTCCCCAGGGGTTTCAATCCCATAAGGAAGTATAACAAGCCCCTTTTCTGACCCTTATGCCAGCCATTTCCTCTGAGTCACTTTCATCTCCTCTGCTGGAGCAATGCTTTTCTAGTCTGTGGCCTGGGTGGTTCTTCATCTACTTTTTCTACAAGATATTGTTTCTGTTAAATTTCATTTAGGGGATTCTTCTTACTGATACTTAAAACTAGCTTTTTTGGAACTAAAAACATGTTTGCTCTTTTAAAAAGCCCTGATTTTGTCTTTTCTTTCTTAACTATTGTTCCAGCTCTGGGTTTCACAATGTATTCTTGAAACATAAAAGCTGAACAATAATTGTTTCTTTGTTTTTGCATTCCTGCTTTAATAATTCTAATCCTCCTTGAGGCAGTGGATGCCTGCAACCAAAGAATAGACCCTCTGAAACAAAGAGGTTTTCAGAAGAGAGGGTGTAATGCTGCCATGGCCATAAGAGGCACAGAAAACTGTAGGTCCCATCTTGGAGATACTTGAAGGATAGCAAGTTTGCTAAAGAGGGGGCAGTGTGCCAGAAAGGCAAATGGAAAATGAATGTGGAAAGAAATCAAGATGAGAGTTTTTAGAAGTTTCAGTTTTGTGCTCAGTAGGGGAAATCCCTAGATCACTTCACTTCGCCTAAGGCTGCGCTTAGGAGGGCATGTCCAGACTTGCAGAATCTGGATCCTGGAGAAAAGAATAAGATGGAAAAGAATAGGAAGAGAATCCACTTTAAAGTTGTTCAAGATATTTAAACTAAGTAGCAATGAATATTTGGCCTAGGTCCCAAATGCCTACTACTAGAATTTAAAAGATACGAGAATTTAGTTCAAAATATATGTGACAGTTAAATAAAAAGAGTAATATGGAACGAGTAAAGGGAAAAATATTACTTTTCTTCATTCTAAGAAATATAGATGAAAAAGTATTGTTATTTTGGTTTAAGAACTAGAATTAATGGCATGGTTGAAAATGGGCTTTGTACTTTAAATAAAAAGTACAACTCCAGAAACTCACCAGTGTAAACTGAAGCTTAGACACATAATCCTTCTTAGCTTCAAATATTTGGGTCAAAGAAATTTGTCAGAGTAAAAATTTTCTCTACCCTTCAAGATTCTTCTAGCTGGTCTAAGAATTAAACTGACTTGTGACAGATTAACAGGAGGAAAAGACCAAAGTTTAATTACGTGCTCGTGGAGGCCTAATAATGAAATTGAGATCTAAAGAAATGACCAAGGGCAGGCAGTTTTTATACTTTCTGGACAAAGAAACAGTAAGTGAGGAATTAAGAGGACAAAGGAAACATGTTTGGGAGCTCCACTTAATAAAGAATTCTAAGCAGAATTTGGGCTGAGGTAGTAAATGAGTAAAAGTAACAAGGTTTGTTTATACAGCCTTTTTAGCTCCAAATTCCCTATCTCTGGTGAAAAGGATGTCTCTTTACCTCCTGGTATAGGGAGAGTACCTTTCATATGGGATATTTATTTTCTGCTTTTTGGAGACAAAAGGGGATCAGAATGTTCCCCCGTGTACTGGCTGTTCCTTAACTAACTTTTACTTCAAAATAATCAATATGCCAAAGCGGCACATTTTAAGGCAGCCTGTCCTTGGCTCCTATGGAAACATTTGCAAGTTTTTTAAAGCATTTTTCCCTGTTTATAAATAAATACTAAGTTTGTCTTTTGCTTTTTTGGGCTTTAATTAATAATTCATTATCAATCAGACAGCTCTGTATTGGTTTAGAGTTGATAATCATATTGTTAATATTTGCTGAGTGCTTATTATATGCACTTCACATGGAATAACTCGATCCTCACAAGAAACTGCTGAGATGGATACTATAGTATGCCTGTTTCACAGCTGAGGAAAGTGAGGAAAAATTAACAAAACAAATACTATGTACAGGTACTACATTCTTTGTATATAATATTTCATTTTCTCCTTTAAAAATAGCTACGAGATACTATTATATTCCCCATTTTATAGAAAAGGAAATGGAGACTCAGGTGAATTTGTTTTGAGGTGATGCAATTAGTAAGTGAAGGAAGAAGGATTTTAATCAAGTCTACCTGTTAAACCAAATTCCTGGCTCATATAGTGTTGAAAAGCTAGAAATAATAATAACAACCCTTACTAGACAACTCTTATCACCTATAAATTTCCTAAGCATCTTCCCACAGTTTACCACTGTTAGGAGCCCAAACCCTCTTTTCCTTTGTCTATTCACTTCTTCACAATTTATTGCCCTTTGTTAAAATGATACATACACCCCCAGGTCTAACTGCCTCTTTGGATTTTCCTCTCCTTTCTATGGAACCACTTTGCACCTAAAAATATTAACATAAGTGAAGAAACATATGATTTATCTCCTGTTAATCTGTCTTCTGTCAGTTTAGTTTCAGGTCTCCAGTGAACCTTAGAGGGAAGAGTAAAAGTTTTTTTCTCCCCTGCACTTGTCAGCATTGTGTTACTTGTACATCTTGTTTTGGTAATAAGAAAAAAAATAATAGAAGAAGTAATAAGAGAAAAGGCGTTAAATGTGGAAGTGGGAGTATTAGAATATATACATATACACACAAAAAAAATACATATATATGTATTATACATGTATATATATATATATATACACACACACATATATGTGTGTGTGTGTATACTTTATTTTCTAATTGCCTGCCTGCCTGCTTTTTTTCTTGTCTAAATAATTTGGTCTCAAAGCCAATAGGTAGAGTTGAGCAAAAGTAAGCATTCACACTGGAGAGTGGATGTTAGTGGCCCAGCACAAGGAGGTGGAGCTCAAGAGGGATGAGAAAAACATCTGCATGGAGTAGGGGTGGTAGCAGTGGTATGGTAAGTGGAGTCCAAGCAAGATAAGGACAGCATCTGTACAAGGGAGAAATCACCCAACGTGGGATATTGCAGGCAGAATGAGGTGAGGAGAGTGCCCCCTCAGGGGACAGTGGTGATGAGAAGAGATTGATTACATGGAGGGTTGATCCAACAAACAAATATATTGAGTTAATGGGAGCCAGGTTTCCTACTCTTAGAATAAGAAGATACAAATATGGAAAGGGATAAAACTGAAATAAACCCTGTAGTTATAAAATTAGAATAAATATACCAGTGGTTTCGTGCTTTCCATAGCATGTGTGTATACGTGTGTGCACACACATATATGTAGACGTATATTTCCTAGCTCTCTCAGTTGAGAAGGCCTGAGAACAGTGTCATTGCAACACTGAGCATACCTAGTGTTTAGATCTCAGTTTCTAAATAATATTATCTATAAATAATAATAATAACAATAATAAAACAAAACCAACCAAAAAAAAAAAAAAAAGCAGAGGTCTTTGAAGATATATTTGATTCCAAGACTGGGGCAAGAAAAGGTAAGTCTGTAACATTTCATGTATGTAACAGAAAATAAAAAAGAGTTCAAAGATTGATAGGAATACATCAAAAACCATGAGTAACAGTGATGAGGTATAACTAGAAAGATGAGGCAACCATCCTCCCATCCCAGCTCCAACACGATGTGATACTATATAGGGTCTTACACTTTTTCCATAGGAGATAGAATATCAGCCAGTATTTTGCATGATACTTACACCACATTTTAAATGACTCTTCTACCATATACATGAAGAAACAATTCACACAAAAGTTATCAGTAAATTATGTACATGAGGTACTTTACCACAGCATATTTGTAACAGTGGGAAAACACCATCTAAATGGCCTGGAATAGTGGGGTAGCGAAATGAGGTATACACATACCAACTTGATGACATTTAATTCGTAAAATATGAATTCTGTAAATAATGTAGAAAGATAGGAAATTATGATGGTAAGTAAGGAGAATAGAATATAAAAATATTCCTAGACTATGACTGCAAGAGTGCAAAGCATAAATAGACATTAGCCAATGAACAAAATAAGAAGGGAACACAAACGAGAATAACTGATGTCTGAGGCTAGGGGAATTTGGGCGAAGTCCTTTTTTGTATTCATGACTTTTGTTGTCATACAGTTGCTTAAGCAATAGATGAAATCAAAGGTCTAAAACAGAGAAACAAATGGGTGGAAGTAGAAGAGACAAACATTAGACAGCCCTTTAGGAATTTTGCTGTAGAAGGAACCAGAAAGTGGGTAGTATCTGAAAAGTGGTGGGGAGTCAAGGCAAGAGAGGGTCTTTTTTGAAGACAGGAAAAAGATCTCTATATTTTTATGCTGATGGGAATAATCTAGTGAAAAGGAGGAAAAGTGATGCTGGTGAAAATTCCTTCAAGTAAGAGGAAATGTGACCCAAGGCTTAGGTGGGAGGGGGCAGAGGACAGGTCCGGGGCCAGATAGAGTGTATGAGAGCAGGTATAGGTAGGTTGGTTATTTCGTGGTGGGAAGGTAAGGAATTATATTCTGATTGATTTCATCATCTTTGGTAAAATAAGAAGCAAACAAGGTGTCAACTAAAAGTGGGGGTTGTTGGAAGTTCAAGAAAAAAGAAATGTTGAAATGGTCTTAGAGATTAAAAGAGTTGATGGACCTATACAATATGGTTGGATTTCCTGACAACAGGAAATCCTGAGGGTCTACTTGAGGTTTGTGCAATAACAGATCTTATTGATCTACCCCATGCAAGACGACCTGTCTCAACTATATAATACCTCAAACACATAGTCTTTCTTTTTTTCTATGATTCTTAAAAAGTTCAGTTTCAGTATCATCAATTGCTATTATACTCCCTTTTCATTTTATGTGTGAACAGTGACGTTGAAAATACCCTGTGGACAGTAGTCTTGCATTGTTAGCTTACATTTATCTTTGAATGTGTTAATCTTAATATAAGAAGAGCTCTAGAAACATCAGAATGAGCTAACCCTAGGCACTGACTCCACCACCCATCAGAAGCCATGACCTGTGATTTATGGGTGTGAATTAGATCGTAGATTCTCCAGAGACTTGATACCCTTCAGCAACTGCAAAAAATAAAGAAATCTGTATCATATTGCTTTATATGAGTGATGTAGTTTTGTTTTGTTTTGTTTTAATCTGATGGCTTTAAGTGAAGACAGGGCCACACAAATTGCATGACTAACCCCTCTCAAAAGTTAGATACTTTTTGCAGCCTACACACTGATGTCATTAAGAGTACTTAATACCAGTGATGTGGCTATGATTGCACACTGGAATTTATTCTACGTGGATCAGGAAATGGGGAAGAGAAATGAACAGGGAACTCTGAGGGGAAACAAACACTTTAGAAGAAAAAAATAAATTAAAATTAAGGCAAAATAATTGACCAAAAAAATTGGTCAAAGTATGTATGTATGTATGTATGTATATATATGTGTGTATATATATATTTAACTTATTTTGAAAAAGAGAGAGTGAGAGAGCACAAGCTCTCTATAGCCTATCTGGTAACAGACCAAACAGTGCTTTGAATTTGCTGTTTTGGGCACTTCTCAGATAACATTGAAATGATTGTGCCTCAGTACTTACCACACTTAAGACTAATGAATCAAAAAACAAAAAAATATAAGTGTTCAATAAACTCATGAAAAAAGTGTTCATTTTCTATAATAACTTTAAAAACTCAAATTAAACCACCAGTGAACTGCTATTTTTTCCATGTCAAATAGTTCAATGATTGCATTTAAGATAATACCCGAGATAAAGAGAATGTAGAAAAAGGGGATTCTCACCATGCTTTTGGGAAAGGTACAAATTGACACAACTTTTCCAAACCAGCTTGATACAATGTACCCAAACTCTGAAAATGTTCATTTATTCAAAGGTATTATTGAATGTTTCCTATATCAAGGGCTAGAAATCACATTCTATCAGTGAATAGACATTACATAAATAATTACAAGTTCAAGGAGTCTTGTGAAAGGAAATAAATGCAAGGAATTGATCCTAAGAAGTAACCAGAATTATGCAATAAAATATAATTTAAACAGTGAGAACTACCTAAATGTCCACAGTGGATTAAATAAATTTTGGTATACCCATGCAGTGGAATAATGTGGTGGCACTAAGAACAAGCTTACAGGGAAACACTTAATGACATATAAAAATGTTCATAATACACTGGCAAATGAATAATAATGGTATAGAAGTGGGTTCAGCATGGCCCAGTTTTGAAAAACAAAGCCAAAAAAACCCAAAACATATCTCTATCCTTATCCATTTATCTAAGAAGGATGTCCCAGCAAAATGTTACTAAATGATAATTGCCGCAACAATATTTCCTTCTTTGTGTTTATTGTCATGAACATTCTTACTGTTGTAAAAATGATAATAATAAGTATATAATTGAACTCAAGATAACTGATATTTAAGAGAAAAGACTTAAGGAACATATTAATCAACCACCTTTCCAAATTATCTAAAATCTGTCCTAGTTTAAATTAGATCAACAGAATACAATGTTCCTGAAATACATTTTTGAATCCCCTACAGAAATGCTTTTACAGAGTTATGACTGAATGTCAAATTCTGCTTTATTAAGGCAATCTGAAGAACATTTTCTTAGTCTTTGGTAAAATTACAGTTCACTTACATTGGCCCTTTTATTACTCACTGCTCATTTTATAAGACGCTGCTTAACAGGTTTGTAAAGAATTCATGCCAGTCAGGAACTTTTCAGTGAGCTGTTATCAAACAGCACAAAGTTTAGAACACGTCTCGTTTTTTCTCATTACCTTGTCTGCAGGAAGATTAGAGATAATTCAGTGACTGATTAATGTAAAGATCTAGCTTCTGGTACAATTAGTTCTGCCTGCTTATTTTTATAATTTTGAACTCTTTGTCTTCAATAGACAAGTTACCTTAAACTGTTTTTTCGAAATAGACACGCTAAGTAGAGAGATGCAGTACTGGAAATTAGTATTCTTTTGCTATTTGTGTATATGTGTAATGCGAAGGTTGTAAAATAGTTGTCTTTGTAATAGTCAAAATGTTTTTCCAAGTTTGTTCAGCCTTTTGCATGAGTAGTAAGTGCATTAACTTTAGCTCAGTCTTTTTGAGTTGCAGTGGTTCTAAATTGAATCTTCACTATAATTTCATTTCTCGATTAGTAAACTATTGGCCAAAACATTAGCTTTTCAGAAAGCATGATGTTCTCGAAAGTTTAAAATTAATGAAATACATTTTTTAAAAGTTTCTTGAGTTATTCTGAGAGAGAGAGAGAAAGTGGGGGAAGGGCAGAGAGAGAGAGGGAGAGAGAGAGAATCCCAAACAGGCCCTGTACTGTCAGCACAGAGCCCTACATGGGCGCTTGATCACGCAATGCATGAAATCATGATCTGAGCCGAAATCAAAACTCCGACGCATAACCCACTGAGCCATCTAGGCACCCCTAATGAAATACATTTTTAAATTTTTATTTTATTTTAATTCCAGTATAATTAACACACAGTGTTATAATAGTTTCAGGTATACAATATAGTGATTCAACAATTCTATACATTATTCAGTGCTCATCATGATTAAGTATACTCTTAATCCCCTTCACCTATAATGAAATATATTTTTATCATAGAAGAAATATTGACAAAACATTTGAAATTTTCAAGTCTAGTGAACTCCTGTCCCAGTTTTTCTTTTTCTTTTCCTTTCTTTCTTTCTCTCTCTTTTTTTTAATCATTACTCATTCTTTCTGTATTAATTTTGTGAGAAGACCTTAACCTTAAGAATACCAATTTGAGATAAAATTTTGTACTCTCCCAGTGACTAGGGGCTGAGATGTTTAAATGACCTTTTTCATCCCAGGAGATGATTGCCTGTAGGTCAGACTTGAGGTCATTGCCTGGAGAGTTACAAAGTCATAGTTTTGGCTGAGGTTATAGTACACTTGGACTATAGACAAAGCTGATGCTTCCTCACTGATGAAAGAAAAAAATATTCAATCCTGTCCTCTGAACACAAATAAGAACTTCTATAATCGGCCAGTTTGGGTGGGTTGGAGTTTATAATATTTCTAAATCTGGTATGCATTGCTTTTTGACCATATGTGGTCAGGTTACAGTTAAATGTTTGGGAAGATTTCTGGGAAAATAAAAAGTATTTCCAAGGAAGGAGAAAGAATCTTTGAATTGTAAAGATGGAAGACCCCTACAGTGATCTTTTCTTTTGTATCCAGAAAGACTAACAAAGGAAGAGTCCTGAGTGGATTCTCTATTTGGAGAACAGAAGGAAAAGTGTTCCTGTAACTTCCTGTTGTAATGTACTCTAATTTTGTCTTTGAATAAAAGAACCTGATGCTACATGGGAATTTGCATGATTACCACAATACATGATTATGGTAATCAGAGTTGCCCAGTCTTGCAAACCATCTATCTTGTCAGTGTCCCTTTAAGATGTAAATTTCCAGATGTTATCTGTTACAGTTCAGAGGAATTGTAACCTCCAATCATCTGGTCATTAAATATCTACTCGTAAAGCCCAGTTATTTTAGTGTCTTTGGAGATTACTCGCCCTACTGATTTCTATTAAACGTGTGTTCTTATGGGGAGCTAGGGAGTGCAGACGTCACCAGGGAGCTGTGCCCTGGAATCCCACAGGATATAGGTAGAGATGACTGACACACAGCATCTTTACATTCTGCACCCTGTGCATTTACTTTTTTTTTAAAGGAATTTCATATCAAGTTATCATATTTTTCTTACTATATATATTCTAAAATATGTTATTTAAATGGGAAAAGGTAGTTACATGCATATGATTAAAAATCAAGTAGTACAAAAACAGGACAATTAAGAAGTCTTCTTTTGCAATTTCTAGTCCCCAGTTCTCCCCAGAGACAGACATTCCTGAAATACTCTATGCCTATAAAAGCATGTATGTTGTGGGTGCATGCATGTTTTCCTGTCTTTCCCATCGTGAAAATGAAAGCACGCTATACACATGGCAGCATATCTTATGTTTTTCACATTTTCAATATGCCTTGGAGATCATTCCATAGCCATACATATAGATTGACTTCATTTTTTAAAAATGTTTATTTATTTTTGAGAGAGAGAGAGAACACACACACACACACACACACACACACAGGGGAGGGGCAAAGAGAGAATCCAAAGAGGGTTCTGTGCTGACAGCAGAGAGCCTGATGTGGGACTGGAACTCACAAACCTTAAGATCATGACCTGAGCCAAAGTTGTATGCAAAAACGAATGAGCCACCCAGGAGCCCCTAGACTGACTTCATTTAAAAACAAAAAATAAACAACAAAAAACAAACTTAAGTAGTTCATTCCAGAATTGCATCTGGTAGTGATGGACTCTCAAAAAAAAATTATTAATGACTGTACTATAATTTCTTTTATAGGCCCCTATTGATAACCCTTTTTATTGCTTAATTCCAATCTTTTGCAACCAAGGGCAAAGCTAAAGTACATATGTTCATATATCTTTGGACACATATATGACTATGTGTATAGGATAAATTCCTAGAAAAGAAACTGCTGGGTTAAAAGGCATATGTGTTTCAAATATTGAATGCTATTGCCAATTTGATCTCCCACCAGCTGTGACAAGAGAGTGCCTGTTTCCTCCTACTCTCTAATGCTATATATTAAACATTCTGACTATGCCCATTTGAGAAGTAGAGCAATATATCTCATTCTTAATGTGCAATTCTTTTACTCGAATGTTTTATATTTCATTTATATATTTTAAAAGATTATGTAGTTAGTATGTATTTATATATTTTATTTATATTTCTTTTTCTACGAACTACTTCATATTCCTTTGCCCATTATGAAGTTTTAATTTTTCTGAACTTAGGGGTTGAATTTGGGAAAGCAAAATCAAAGAGTTGATGAGAAGAGACTAGTCACTTGATTAACAGAGTCATATAGATGCCTGAAAACAGTGAATGACTATAGATTGGCTATTTAGTTAGAGTGACAATACAATATTTAAGAAAAAAAATCGCCAGGGGTGCCTGGGTGGCTCAGTCGGTTGAGTGTCTAATTCTTGATTTTGGCTCAGGTCATGATCCCAGGGTTGTGGGATCAAGTTCCATGTTGGGCCCTGCACTGAGTGTGGAGCCTGCTTGGGATTCTCTCTCTCTCACTCTGCCCCTCTTCCCTGCTTGTGCTTTCTCTTAAAAAAAAAAAAAAAAAAAAAAAAGAATAAAAATTGCCAAATGTAACACAATTAAGCCTTGGCTATTTCAGGAATTTTGGGGTGTTTATTGTTTATTATTTGTTTTTCAAAATCAAGGACACGAAGTCAACATAAAGCACGCAACATTATTCTGGTGAGATCAGAATCTTCTACCTGAGCATAGAAGGTAAACAATAACCTTTTTATTACCTCTTTGGAAATAAAATAGAGTGGCTCACTCTACTAAATCACAGCTGATAGTCATAATGATGACTTGAGAAATGATAAAATTGTTTTTGGTGTACTAGGGTTTAGAATGCATTCACTTCTGCATGTTAGTGAGATTTTCTAAGGAAATAAGTATAGTGTGATTACATTAAAAAACAGCATATAGAGTTCCACAGTCATTGACCACATCCATATATAATGTAGATGAGGAGTAGTTTTCAAAAACAACTTTTTAAAATGATGTTAATGCATGCATTTATTTGTAAATATTTGTTCAGGTCCTGCTTAGTGCACAAGGCCCAAAGATACAGCAATATTTAGGGTAAAAATCCCTCCTATAAAGAATCTTGCATTTCTATTGGAGTGAAGGGACTGATAATAAATAAGAAAACAAGTAAATAAACAAGATGCAATTTTAGATTATAAGTTTTATGTGATAGTAAGTAGCCAGAGGTTATTTATATAAAATAAAAATAATTTGACCACCCAAAATAATCAGTACTAACATTTTATTATTTATTTATTTACTTATTTTTAAAATTTTTTGTGTTTGTTTATTTTTCACAAAGAGAGACAGAGTGTGAGCAGGGGAGGGTCAGGGAGAGAGGAATCCAAAGCAGGCTCCAGCAGGCTGTCAGCACAGAGCCAGACACGCGGCTGGAACCCACGAACCGTGAGATCATGACACCTGAGCCGAAGTCGGCCAAACGACTGAGCCACCCAGGCGCCCCAGTACTAACATTTTAATATATCTCATTCTAATATGTATTTGGGAGTATCCATATAGTTACATGGAACACATTAGTTTGTATGAATATGATTTATTCAAATTAGTTTGTTCACTTTTATTTAGATGATCTCTCATTTTTTTCTCCATTATTAATGAATGGTGTTATAATGAACACCAAGGCTGCCAACCATATACATAGATGATATTTTTCTTTAAATTTCTTGCACCAAAACTTGTTGGCTGAAATGAAATTTAATTTCAAAAATTGAAGGACTCAGTGCACATACTTTTAAACAGCACTTCCAAAATGCTACAATAATTTATCCTCTATCAGTTCATGAAGTCTCCAGTTTGCCTCATCCTTGACAACTCTGGCTAATATCAATTCTTTTTTTCTTTCAATTTTAGGGGAGAAAATTTTCATTTTTATCCTAGCATGCATTTCTTTCTTTGTTCTAAGATATAATTTATATACCACGACATTCACCATTTTAAAGTTTACAATTCAATATGTTTTTAGGATATTCATAAAGTTGTGCAACTATCACCACTATAATTCCAGAGGTTTTTCATCACTCCAAACAATAACAACAAACCCATACCCATCAGCAGTCACTCCCCATTTCTCTCTTCTTCTGGTCTCTAGCAACTGCTAATTTGCTCTGTGTATCTGTGGATACACATATCCATAATATCTGGACATTTTGTATATATGATATCATACAATATGTGGTTGTTTCTTTTCTTTTTAAATTTTTTAATGTTTATTTATTTTTGAGAAAGAGAGAGATATAGAGTGCAAGTGAAGGAAGGGCAGAGAGAGAGCGAGACACAGAATCTGAAGCAGTCTCCAGGCTCCGAGCTGAGCTGTCAGCACAGACCTGACATGGGGCTCAAACCCACAAACTGCAAGATCATGACCTGAGCTGAAGTTGGATGTTAACCGACTGAGCCACCCAGGTACCCCAATATGTGGGCTTTTCTATTGGCTTCTTGGATGTAGCATAATGTTTTAGGGTCCATCCATGTTTTAGCATGTATCAGTACTTCACTTATTTTTATTGCCAAGTAATATTCCATTGTAGGAACATACCACATTTTGTTTTTCCATTCACTAGTTGATAGATATTTGGGTTGTTTCTACTTTTTTTTTTTTTTTTAACGTTTATTTATTTTTGGGACAGAGAGAGACAGAGCATGAACGGGGGAGGGGCAGAGAGAGAGGGAGACACAGAATCGGAAGCAGGCTCCAGGCTCTGAGCCATCAGCCCAGAGCCTGACGCGGGGCTCGAACACACTGACCGTGAGATCGTGACCTGAGCCGAAGTCGGACGCTCAACCGACTGAGCCACCCAGGCGCCCCGGGTTGTTTCTACTTTTTGACTATTATAAATGATGCTGCTATAAACATTCATTGATTTATTTTTATGTGATATATGTTTTATGTGACCATATGTTTTCATTTCTTTTGTATATGTATGTACAAATGGAATTGCTAGGTTATATAGTGACTATGTTTGCTTTTTTGAGGAACTACCAGACTGTTTTCTGTATCAGTTTTATGTTCCCATCAGCAATGTACAGAGGTTCCAATTGTTCCACAGCCTGACAACACTTGTTATTTTCTGTTTTTTAAAATTATAGCTATCTGGGGGTGCCTGAGTGGCTCAGTGGGTTGAGCGTTTGACTTCAGGGCAGGTCATGATCCCAAGGTCCATGAGTTTGAGCCCCACATCGGGCTCTGTGCTAACAGCTCAGAGCCTGGAGCCTGGTTCAGATTCTGTGTCTCCCTCTCTCTCTGCCCTTCCCCCGCTCACATTCTGTCTCTCTCTCTCTCTCCTCAAAAATAAATAAACATTAAAAAAAATTTTAATTATACCTATCTGAATAGGTGTGAAGTGATATTTCATTGTGCTTTTGATTTGCAATTTCCTAATGACTGTGTTCACCATCTTTTCATGTACTTATTCGCTATTCTATATATATTTTTTTTTCGAAAAATGTTTATTGAAATACTTTGCCTACTTTTAAGTTGGGTTGAGTTGTAAGAGCTTTTTATATGTTTTGGAGAGTAGATTCTCACCATACATATGACTTACTAATACTTTTTCCTATTCTCTGGGCTCTTTTCATTGTCTCAATAGTGTAATGTGCGGAAGTTTTCAATTTGGATGGAGTACAATTTATCTGTTTTCTTTTGTTGCTTGTGTCTTTAGCGTCACATCTAAGAAATCATTGTTTAATCCAAGGTTGCAAAGATTTCACCTATGTTTTCTTCTAAGAATCTTATGGGTTTTTTAATTTTTATTTTTAATGTTTATTTATTTTTGAGAGAGAGACACACACACAAAGCATGAGCAGGGGAAGAACAGAGAGAGAAAGGGAGACACAGAATCTGAAGCAGGCTCCAGGCTCTGAGCTGTCAGCACAGAGCTCAACGTGGGGATTGAACTCATGAGCTATGAGATCATGACCTGAGTCAAATTTGGATGCTTAACTGACTGAGCCACCCAGGCGCCCCTAGAACTTCAACTATAATGTTAAGTAGAAGTGGCAAGAGTGAACATCCATGTTTTATTCCTGATCTTAGGAGGCAAGTTTTCTTTCTCTCTCTCTCTCTTTTTTTTTTTTTTTTTCCATTGTAAGTATTATGTTAGCTTTGAGTTTCTCATAAATGTCCATATCAAGTTGAGGAAGTTCCCTTCTATTCCTAGTTTGTTGTTTTTTGTTTTTGTCATGAAAGGGTGTTGGATTATGTTAAATACTTTTTAAATGTCCATTGGGATGATCGTGGTTTTTTAACCTATATACTGTTCTGTTAATATGGTGTTTTACTTTGACTGATTTTCCTGTGTTTAACCAACCTTGCATTTCTGGAATAAATCCCACTTTGACATGATGTATGACTCTTTTTTTTTTTTTTTTTATGTTGCTAGATTCTGTTTGATAGTAATTTGTTGAGAATTTTTGATCTACATTGACAAGAAATGTTGGTCTGTAGTTTTGTATTCTTGTGATGTCTTTGGTTTTGGTTTTACTATAATGCTAGCCTCTTGAATGAGTTAAAAAGTATTACCTTCTTTTCTTTTTTGTTCTTGGAAGAATTTTTTTTTTAATGTTATATTTATTTGTGAGAGCAAGAGAGGCAGAGCATGAGCTGGGGAGGGACCGAGACAGGAGACACAGAATCCAAAATAGGCTCCAGGCTCTGAGCCATCAGCACAGAGCCCAATGCAGGGCTTGAACTCACAGACTGCAAGATCATGACCTGAGCCAAAGTTGGATGCTTAACTGACTGAGTCATCCAGGTGCCCCTGGAAGAATTTCTGAATTTGGTCCTGGGTTTTTCTTTGTGGGGAGTTTTATTACTTGACATGCATTTTTTATTGCTAGTGACACAAAAATTTTATTTTATTTTTATTTTTGTTGTTTCTATATTTTGTTTTTGTTTTTAATTTTAATTCCAGTACAGTTAACATACAGTGTTATATTTGTTTCAGGTAATAGCAATTCAACAATTCCATACATCACTCAGTGCTCATCATAAGTGCACTCCTGAATCCCCATCACATATTGACACTAACATTTTATTTAAAAAATTTTTTTTTAATTTTTATTTATTTTTGAGAGAGAGAGAGACACAGAGTGTGAGTGGGATAGGGTGAGAGAGGAAACACAGACTCCAAAGCAGGCTCCAGGCTCCAAGCTGTCAGCACAGACTGATGTGGGGCTTGAACCCACAAGCCATGAGATCAGACCTGACTGAACTGACTGACCCACCCAGGCACCCTGAAACTAACATTTTATTTTCAATGTTTATTTATTTATTTTGAGACAGAGAGAGCACATGTGCATGAGCAGGGGAGGAACAGAGAGAGAGGGAGAGAGAGAATCCTAAGCAGGCTCTGCACTGACAGTGCCAATGCGGGGCTTGGTCCCAAGACTGTGAGATCATAACCTGAGTGGAAATCAAGAGTTGGATGCTTGAGTGCCTGATGGCTCATTCAGTTGGGTGTTCAACTTTAGCTCAGGTCATAATCTCATGGGTCTGGTTTGAGCCCCGCATCAGGCTCTGACAGCTCTGAGCCTGGAGCCTGTTTTGGATTCTGTGTCTCCATCTCTCTCTGCCCCTCCCCTGCTCATGCTCTGTCTCTCTCTTTCAAAAATAAACATTAAAAAAAAATAATAATATAAATAAATAAATAAATAAATAAATAAATAAATAAATAAAAGATTTGGACACTTAACTGACTGAGCTACCCAGGTGTCCCTTGACATGAACATTTTAAAAATATTGTTTTCATGGCAGCTCATTTATAATCATTTTAGATACCTCTGAAATTTTAATCCTTGTATTGATCTTTTGATCACTGCATGCATCAGTTTCAATGTCTTATATAAAATAGTTTTATACAGATATCCCCCACTTTTTGAAAGTTCTTATGCTACTTTGCTTTTGTGAAAGACCTACATTAGTACTTGTTTTTAGCAGCTAAACAGAATCTGAAGATGATTTTCACTTTCACGAAAAAAAGGTGAAAAGAGAAGATTGCACTCAGCATCCATTTTGTAGCAAGCCATTATAGAAGCCGTGCAAACCCCCAGCAGCCAGAGTGGTACCATCAAGCTCCTTTCTTGGAAACTATAGTCAATATAGTTTCAGCAACAAGCTGCCATAGCTTTGAACTCTGTCAGCATCTGTGCTTTATGTCTGTTTATTTTGTGCATGTACTAGCAAAATGTGTCCTAGGGTATAAGAAAAGGCTTTAAATGTTTATTTTTTAGGTCTGGAAATACTCCAAAAATTTTCCACAATACATTAATAGTAATTGCTCCTTCACTTTACATCATTTTGACCTAATGAAAAGTTTCACAGGAATGGATTACTTTTGGATAGTGGTGGAAACCTATAATACATTTCAGTATCTATAGAGGGCAAGTTTCTCCTCATTACTCTTATTATTTTAAAGGATAATTTTTTAAAGATGTAAAATCAGGACTCTCATGTGGACAAAATGTGAATATTAACATTTCTATCTCATAAGATATAGAGTTTATATTATCTCATTAATTAATGTGGAAACCAATAGGATGTGACAACAGGTTTGAAAGAAAATTCAATGAGTCACACATATCAAGGCAGAAGGAATGCTGAAATGAATTTACAAATACATTCCATAGGTAGAAGAGGTATTTTAATCAGAGTTCTCCAGAGATAAGAACCAATAAGATATATAGATATAGATGTATCAGAGATTTTTATAGGACTTGGCTTACATAGTCATAAAACCTGAGAAGTTTCATAGTCTGTCATCTGCAAGTTGAGGACTAGAAAATCTGGTGGTTTAGCTTCTTCTGAGTCTGAAGGCCTGAGAACAAGGGAGGACCATGATGTGACTCCTAGTCTGAGACTGAAGGCCTGAGAACAAGGAATTTCAATGTTTGAGAGCAGGAGATGGACGTCCCAGCTCCAAGAGAGAGAGAGAGAGAGAGAGAGAGAGAGAGAGAATTCACCATTCCTTCACCTTTTTGTTCTATACGGCCATCAGTGGATTGGATGATGCCCACAGCATTATTGAGAGTGAATCTTCTCTAGTTGGCCTACTGATTCATATGTGAATCTCTTTTGGAAACACCCTCGAAAGACATGCCCCAAAACAATGTTTTACTAGCTATGCAGGCATACCTTAGCCTAGCCAAGCTGACCCGTGAAATTAACTATCACAGAAGGGAAATCAATGTTCATCCACTAGATATACTCCATTTGCATATTTTTTGGTTATTATTAGTCTGCCAGGGCTACCATAAAAAAAGACCCCAGACTGGGGGGCTTAAACAACAGAAATTTTATTTTCTCACAGTTCTGGAGGCTGGAAGTTCAAGATTAAGGTCCTGCAGGTTTGGTTTCTGGTGATGCCTTTTGACTTGCAGACAGAAAGAAGCCTTTTTGCTGTGTCCTCACATGTCTTTTGTCTCTGTGCACACTCCTGGTGTCTCTCCTCTGTATAAGGACACCAATCCTATTGGGTTAGGAGCCCACGTTTAAAACTTCTTTTAATCTTAATTATCTCCTTAAAAGGCCCTATCTCCTTAAAAGGCCCAACCTCCACACTGGAGGTTAAAGCTTCAACATAGGAATGTGGGGAGAGAGAGGGGCACAATTCAGTCCATGACAGTTATCTATAGTTTACAAGAGTTGTAAAGTTACTCAAAGACAATAAAAAGTATAGAGACCACATAAAATCAGATACCTACATGATGCCTAATTTTCCACTGAAGATATTTAGTAATCTTTTTAATCCATTCAAAAGTCATTTACGTTTTTTTCTCTATAATTAAAAGTATTTGCTATTCTTATGTTTATGTATCCAATTGAATTTTACAATACAGTTGTATAGTTTTCAAAATTATGCTTAAATCAGGACACTTGGGTGTCTCAGTTGGCTCAGCTCAGGTCATGATCTCATGGTTTGTGAATTTGAGTCCCGCATCAGGCTCTGTGCTGACACCTTGGAGCCTGGAGCCTGCTTTGGATTCTGTGTCTCCCTCTCTCTCTGCTCCTCCCCTGCTCACTCTCTGTTTCTCTTTCCTTCAAAAATAAATAAACATTAAAAATTTTTTTTAATTGGGCTAGAACTTAAACTATTGTGGTTTACAATTTTTAAACACGTGGGCAGAATTTTACATTGATATTTTACTATATGTTTCCATCCAGGAACATATAAACTCTCATTAAATCTTTGTACTTTTCATCATTTGGATTCTGCACCATTCTTTTTTTTTTTTTTTTTTAATGTTTTCATGTTTATTTTTGAGAGAGAGAGAGACAGAGAGTATGAGGGAGGGGCGGGGGAGGGGGCAGGGACAGAGGATTCGAAACAGGATCTGCGCTGAGAGCAGACAGCCCAATGTGGGGCTCAAACTCACAAACGTGAGATCTTGACCTGAGCCAAAGTGGGACACGCTCAACCTACTGAGCCACCCAGATGTTCCTGAATAATTCTTAACTGCAAAGTAATTTACCTTGGTATTATGAGGGAAATTCCTCTTTCTTTTGTAGTTTTTAAATAGTTATCACTGGAACCTAGTGGTTTTTAAAAAGAATGAGTTTTGTACCCATCATCTTACATTAAAAAATTTTTTTATATTCATCCTTACAGCTGGGTAAATTGAGAATCTAAGTAATTTGAGTGCTCATGGTTCCAGTAAGAGCAAATTGATTGCTTCTAAGAATAGTGTTTCTGTCTCTGCATGTGTACAAGTGTGTGTTGTGAGAGGGCTGGGTAGGAAGTTGAGACAACTATCTTAAGGATGTCTTCTTGGAATTAACACTAGTTTGGATACCTAGATTCCCATAGCTGGATTAACCATTTCCTCTGATATTGTCTCTCCTGGTTTTGGAAGGAATTAGGAAACAAGGGGTTAACTGTACAGGTAATGAAGTTCCATGAGCTCCGTGGTCCATTAGCAAACAGATTACTTAACTGCATGTGGCTGTTGCCCAGATTTCAGGATACCACTGTTAAAAAAAGTTTTGACTTAAATTTATCACTTTGCTCTTGGGATACTCAGCTTTCTCTGACAGAGTTCAAGGCTTATTCAAATCTATTTATTTCAAAGTAATTGGCAACCTCATGAGTGCTATAGAAAGATTAACCATTCCCTAGGATATCTACAGAGATCATCTGGAGGGGGGTCATTAGTCCTAACTGATTTTTGAATGAAGTTAAAACCTGTCCATTTGGGAAGAGCAGTCAGAGAACATACAGCAGCCAAGAGAAGACTATGCCTGGTGTTAAAGCTCCAAAGAATCAATTCGTACTTCTTTCTATTTAACATCCTGGGAATGCATCTAGAATTAAAACCCTCATGGAGACTTATGAACAAACGCATTCGTCTTTTGATGCACTGATCTCTTGAAACCAAACATGTTCCTAAATAAACTACCATTTTCTCACATCTTCCTAGAAGCTTTCCCTAACCCCAGTCTACCCCCAAGCTGAATTACCCCTTGTCTGAAATCTTACACCTCATCTTACTCTTCTATGGCCTTGGCCCTTTCTGCCGGTATGGCATATGCGTTGTTCACGCTGCCCATAGTATCTCCCGCACAGTGCGGAGAAGATCCTGCTTGATTGGGCGCCTCCCACTGCACTTACCTGAATGCTTGGCATATGGTAGATGCTCAAGATTAAGACATTTTCTGGACGGATATTTTGCTAATCTGTAGTACCCGTTATATTCTACTGAAAATTACCAAAGTCCAATCAACTTCAATTTTGTAGTTTGGGATTTTTAGAAAACTACCCTCTTGCCAAGAAATACCTAACAATTTAACCAGGGCTATGCCAGTTTAGGAATAAGATATGAACACTGATGAGGTTTTGGGGTGAAAGTTGGAGGGGGGTGGGTGGGAGCTGACAGCCAAGACAGCATTCTTAAAGATGTCTTTGGTGCAAAAAGGTGATTTTATTAGAGCACGGGAATGTGACCCGAGGGCAGAAAGAGCTGCGCTGGGGTTGTGACAGGGAACTGATTATATACCCTGAGGTTGGGAAAGGGTCAGGGACAATGTAAGTCTTAAGGAATTTTGGAAGCAAGATTTCCAGGACCTTGAGGGGCTAGCTTCTGTTAAGAAAACACCATTTATTACCACTTAGTAAAACCTGTCATGAGACCCTTCAGTTGTATATCAGGGGGCATAAGCTTGGAGCATGATTGCCAGCATATATCCTTTGGCAGTTCAGATAAAGTAAGTTTCCAAAGGATTTTTATAAGTTAAAGTAGACTTACAGGATCCTGGGGGGGAGGGGGCCGGGGGGGGGGGCGCAGTGTCAGGATAATGTTAAGCTTAAGATTCTCTTTTGCTCCCAGCAAAGTGTCACCTTGAGGCAGCTGAGCTCCTAGAGGGAGGTCACTCTGCTGGTTTCAAGGACCTGTCAATGGGCTGCAGGCAATAAGGGAATTTAATTTTTCATTTGCCTTTGTTTCCCACGTCACCACAGCAACCACCTTAACTTCTTTCCTTTGTTCTTGGGTAGCCAGGAGTATCCGAGGAATATCACACATAACCCACCTTGGGGGGAGGTGGGGGAAAGTGTTGCTGTGAGCCTGTACTTTGCCCTCAGCTTGCCCCAAGCTCCCTCATCAAACACACTTGTAATCACGTAAGGATTTGAGGCCTATCTTCATCTTTCCACGTTGGCTACTTCCAGTTAGGATGGTAAAAGAAAATGTTTTTCTCTTAGCAATCCAGTCTGCTCTCTTCCTCTGTCCTCTTTTCTTTCCTTTTATTAGTAAATGATTTCAGCCTCTGCCTTCAATTATAAAGTTTGTGCCCCACACGTACCCCCCTCCCCTATTTTGGTGATTAGAGGTGTTCAAAACTTATTCTGACACAGTATCCGCCCTCATTTCGGAATCCTTCACTTCTTGGGGGTGGAAATAGTTTCTTCTCTGGAACGCTGGCAAGGAAAAAGAATGGGGGAGAAAGTTGCATTTAAACGTTTAAAAGTTGAGTCACGGCTGGTTGCACAGCAAAAGCTCCACAGTGTGAGGAAAGACTGTGCTCGGCAGGGTGGGCCTGGGGCGACTTCTGGGGAACTAGCCGGGGTCGAGCCCCTAGAGTTGCGGAGGCCCCGGGCGGTCGCCTCCCGGCGCGCCCTCCTTACCTCCCCCGCTCCCCGCTGCCCCCCTGGGACTGATGTCGGGCGCTTGCGTGCTGCGGCCAAAGCTCCCGATCCAGAGGCCGGCCTCGTAAAGTCCCGAGCGAGTAGGGGGCGGCGCGCAGGAAGGGAGGAGGGCCGGGGGCGTGCGGGGTTGGTGGGTGTTCGGGGGTGGAGATGTACAAGATGTGACGCCGCGGCCGGGCCGGGGCCAGAGCGGCGGACGCGGTGCCCGCGGTTGCAGCCGGAACCCGGGCGCTGTAGCTTGGAGAGGCGGCCCTCCGGAGAGCGGCGGCCGCGGAGACACCCAGCCCTAAGCCCCGGCTCCCGAGCGCCGCGGCGAACCGCGCTCCAGGGCAGACGCGGAGGGGAGCGGCCGAGAGGCGCGACGCTGGGGGCCCGCGGGCGCGGTCGCGGTCGCGCGCCGCCGGGCGGGAGGCTGGGGGGCCGGGGCCGGGGCCGTGCCCCGGACCGGGTCGGGGGCCGGGGCCGGGGGACGGCGGCTCCCCGCGCGGCTCCTGGGGCGCGGGCACCCCGGCAGGGCCCCGGGGGGGCCATGGCAGCCGGGAGCATCACCACGCTGCCCGCCCTGCCGGAGGACGGCGGCAGCGGCGCCTTCCCGCCCGGCCACTTCAAGGACCCCAAGCGTCTGTACTGCAAAAACGGGGGCTTCTTCCTGCGCATCCACCCCGACGGCCGAGTGGATGGGGTCCGGGAGAAGAGCGACCCTCACAGTGAGTGCTGTCCGGCTCTTCTTCCCCGATCCCATCTCCACTCTTGTGGCTCTCTCCCCCTCCGCTCCATTCCCTCCTCCGCGCTTCTTCCTTCTCTTCACCCCGACCTTAGTGGGACTTGTGGTTTCTTTCCTAGCGGCCCTCGGTGGTTTCGGGTTCACCACTAGCCCCTTCCTCCCCAGCTGCGGTGTCGGGTTAGATCCTTCCCCAGGCTTTAGAGTGTGCCAGTTTCCCCTGGTAAACCAGTCCCCTGGGCCCTGAGCCTCCAAGGCCTGGGAGGCGGGCTCCCTTCGCGCAGACAACCTGTAACTTAGGGGATGCCCAACGGCGGAGAGGCGAGCGGCTTGCGGAGAAACAGTCTGGGTCCCCATCCTAAAGTTCCAACCCCTTCTGTGTTGGATGCGCGAAGTCCCGCGGACAAAGGCGGGGGGGGGGGGGGGCAAGGCTGAATTAAGTGCTCTTTACTGGAAAAATACCTTTCCAGAGTGTGCCCTTAAACTCTGATTTGGTAGGATCCAGGCCATCTGGCACCCTGCTCTTACACATCCATTTCTATTTTTTTCCAAATTGCCGAAAGCTGAAGCCGCAGAAGATGTGGACCTTTTGTTAAAGTGCGACACACTTTTGTTTCAATAGTGACAAGAACTGCAAAAACTTTTATCTTTCGCCTGCAGTTATTAGCTTTGGGACCTTGAGCTTGCTTTCTGATACCTAAAAATGGGGGTAATGTCTACCTTGCAGCAGGTTTGAGGATCAAATGAGAATTCATACAAAGTGCGAAGAGAACTCCTTTTACCATCGTACACTTCTGTGTTCTGTGAAAAATAATCTGTGGTTATAGAAATAACACTAGCCTAAATCATTAGTTCTCAAACTACAGGAGTGTATTAGAATCACCTGGGGGGGGGGGGCGGTTATAACACATTGCTGAACGTTGTCTCCCAGAGTTTCTGCTTCCTTAGGCCTAGAATTCCTTACGCCTGATAATTTGCATTTGTAACACGTTCTCAGGTGATGCTGACCTGGGACCACACTTTGAGACCCACTGGTCTAGAGAAAAGAGAGGGGAAAGGGCATAAAACTGGCTGACACCCTTGGAATTTGAAGTGAGAGAAGGAGGATCAGAGCGTATTGTAACTGTTCTCCTGTAAGTGTAGGTAAAAAGTCTGTTTTAAAAGCTGTGAGTTCCACCTTTATTGGTTTCTGGTGAAGAATCTGATCCTCTATTTGCCTGAGAAAAGACCTGCAGGAGTTCCGAGCTCCACGCCCCAGGAGTCACCTCTTTATCCTAAGATGCTGAAGGAATGTCCTTCCCACCTGTGAAGTGATTGGAAGAGGCGAAAGCTTTGCACTGAGATCTGAGTTGACAAATGAGAAATGTGCTTTTATAATGCTTGGGTTTTTATTGATTCCAAAGCAGCAACAAGCAAAAGATGCAGGTCTTTCATTTTTTTCCAGGCCTGCCATAATTTTTAAATGTTATCAACCGCTTCTATTCAGTAAAACTGAAAAGATGCTCGTAATCCAATATGTATGGGTTAGTGCTATTTCTCTATTTTAGTAATTTGAATAGGTTTTCCAAATTAAATTTTAAGCTTTGTGTTTGAAGTTTGTTTTGCAGTAGTCTGCTAGGTGAACACCGCTGATTAGGGCCAGGTGCATATATATCCCAATGAGTTTTGTTCTTTTCTAGCAGCATAAACTGTCTATAATAATAAAAAAGGAGCATGTTCTAGGACTACAAGATAAAAGAGCTCTCCTCCATATTAGGTTCATGTTGGACTTTCCCCTAGTACTCTGTCTCTCTCTCTCTTTTTTTTTTTTTTTTAAGACCCTTTATTAGTTGCTGGATTTTTTTTTTCCTTTGAAGCTTTTGATACCCTATTTCCTTTAGAATATAACTGTATGGGGGCTAGTGACTGAGGATAATTCTGAATTGCATACCACACTACCACCCTTGTAATAATAGTTGTTAACTGTTTCTTTCCAACTCTGAGTTTTTTTGCTATCTTATTTTACCTCACTGGTTCTCATAGGTGGGTGATTTTGCCCCCCCCCCCCCCCCCCCCCCAACGTCTGGCAATGCCTGGAGACATTTTTGGCTCATTTGGAAGGGTGCTACTGGTATCTAGGAGATCCAAGCCAGGGATGCTGTTAACCATCCTACAGTGCATCCTACTTTATCCCAGCCACAATTTTTCTTTTCTTTCTTTCTTCTTCTTCTTCTTTTTTTTTTTTTTGGAAAGAGAGAGAAGCCTAAACAGGCTCTTCACTAGGCTCGATCTCACAAACTATGAGATGATGACCTGAGCCGAAATCAAGAGTTGGACGCTTAACTGACTGAGCCACCCAGGTGCCCCAGATCCCAGACGTTAATAGTGCTAAGGTTGAGAATCCTTCCAACTTGATAACTAGCTAAAGACTACATGTTAAAAGTGAAGATTAGAATACTCCAGATTAGTGGAGGGTACTGATTTTTTTTCACCTTTTAGCAGGCAATAGACTAACAATACAAACCTAAAGATGTGATGAATTTAAACCACTTCTGTGTAGCTCAACGTGGACATAAGTTTAAGTACAGTCTATTTTTCTGACATGTCAAAGCTGTGCTGATAGTTGACCGAACCAAGATAAGACCAATGGGAAAGATACAAGGAAAAATGATTGTGGACATGATATAACAGTATCTTCCCAACCACATTTCCTCCATTACCCCAAGCAAATGAGACTGACCAGAAAACATGGGGAAAAAAGAGCAGAGTTGATGGTTGTGACAATTTCCCACTGAATTATGGCTCAGATATCTAGACCTATTTGAAAAGTTAAAAACCCCCTAGTCTCATTCCTCAAACTGTCCAGTTGACCTGAAAATCTCTCCGAGATTTATTCCTTTGGCATGACCATTTTCTGCCCTGATGTCTTTTAAAATGCAAATATCCTTTGGGTATTTGGAGGGATGGTATAAATGTGGCGGGTGCTGGTTAGGTATGGGGGATGTGTCTTAGGAGACAGGGCAAGGAGGTGTGAGGTGGGGAGGGCAGAGGCAGAAATGGAAAGGGGAGGGAGAAGACTGAATATCAATTTTCCAACTTCTCAGTGTTGTTGAAGGCCCCTTTTGCTTCATACCTGGGTATTCTGCTTTATTTTCACTTGAAAGGGCCAATTTTCGTGCACTTTCCTTCTAGTCATGGAGTAGCTTTTGTTTGACATGAGATTTTGATAGAAGCACAATACAGTGACAAGAGTCTGTTTCTCCAGCATGTGTGCTCCTCACCCAGCTTCCTTGTGTCCTGGATGTTTTAATTGGCCCCTTCCAAATGTCCATGGGATTGTGTAACATTAAGTATTTACTCTTAAGTAGTGAACTATGTGAAAACTTCCGAAGAGAGAACACTTTAGCCTGAGTAGCACGTACGCTGTGTGGTGGAGTGTAGCAAGAGAAATGTATGCTGCCTATGTACATTTTAGCATTAAATTTGGTCCAGATGCTCTTATTTAGGAAAAACTGGAGGCGGTTAGCAGTGGTTTCTACCCTTGGGCTTCTCTTGGGAGCTGACTGCCTGTTTGCCATACTTGTCTGCTTCCAGGTTCTAGAGGATACTGAGACTTGGAGACGCAGAGGGACCTGCCCACTCCTGTGTGGAGCAGGGATGGCATCCTGGCCCGCGTGACACCCGTGCCCTTTGCCACGGCACATATTCCATGCGACTCGACTCATAAAAACATGGACTTGTGAAATTCAGAGGGAGGTGTCAGACCTTTTAGTTCACTGATCTTGTTTTATTGAAGACAGTATTGAGGGTCAGAACAGTAACTGATCACCTGCCTTCATATGCCGATTTCCCTTGTGATCATCCTGAATGAGCTTCTTGCCCACCAGGTCCCTTGCCTTCTATTCCTGCCCTCCTCCAGCCTCATTGCACTCTTCCGTTCAGTCAGAGAGAACACCCTCCAGGGGCCCCACTTTTTGGGCTTTCTCCATTTCAGAGCACTGGGGAAGCCAGCCCCTCAGAGGAGGTCTTACTGGTTCACAGGTTACCTCTAGTTAGTTCCCAGGGCATTGGATAAAGCCACCTTTCTTCTCTACTTCATGTAAACGGAACCATTGATTCAGTGATTCTAGATTCTCTCCCCCATCTTTTTTTGGGTAATATCTGGCAAGTGGATCCCACTAATTTGCCTCAATAAACACAATGTTTACTGTAATGCTATTTATGTGCAGTAAACAAATGAAGTAAGAATCTAATAGCTCATTTAATCATGGAAATCATGTCATTGGTACAGCAATGAAAGGACAATTCATGAGTCATAGATATTACCACACCTTAGCCTTTTAAGAAGGGTTAGATGCCAAGTGACTTCAGCCTAGAAGAGGCAATATCCCCTGTGACACGCCCTGAGGGCACTCCTTGTGTTTATAAAATGTCCATTATATAATTAGGCTTTGACAATGGTATGACAACGGAGTTCTAAGTATTCTCATTTAGATTTTTGATAGCATTTTAAATGGATGGGTATGATTTTTAAGTTAATCTGAAAATAAAATATTACAGATGTAATAAAACACGAACCATTCTTTTATACATTATAATTATAAAATTGACTTTATTCATCTACGCATTGATTCTCAGAAATCCCCATCTGTGATATTAAAAAAGGTGATTTTTGGGGCGCCTGGGTGGCGCAGTCGGTTAAGCGTCCGACTTCAGCCAGGTCACGATCTCGCGGTCCGTGAGTTTGAGCCCCGCGTCGGGCTCTGGGCTGATGGCTCGGAGCCTGGGGCCTGTTTCCGATTCTGTGTCTCCCTCTCTCTCTGCCCCTCCCCCGTTCATGCTCTGTCTCTCTCTGTCCCCAAAATAAATAAACGTTGAAAAAAAAAATTAAAAAAAAAAAAAAGGTGATTTTTTAGGTCTCACATCATTAGAACTGTTATTTTTAAGCCACAAGATGTCTGTACAACAGGATAATGACTACACATGTGCCATAGCCTTTTCTTGTTTTTCCAAATTCCAGTGTTGATTTTCCAAAAACCCTACTTGGGCCCCTTTGTCCTGTGGCACACATCTGTTAGAAGGCTGCGTGGGGTAAGAGTCTAAGATGTGAACTGGAGCAAGGCAAATCCACACATTGGGGCAAAAACCTTAACCTCATTACGGTATTCTATCCAAGCAAATGTGTTGTGTTTTGCTTTTGAGTTTGTCATTTTCTGCACTCTGAAACCGGAGGTCTGGCCTTGTACTTGTATGCTGTCAGTGCTCAATAAATATCCAATGCTTGATTGTTTGCAAAATAATTTAGAATATTGTATCTTTAGGAAATGCAGTTGTGGCTCAATGTTTCCTTGTTGTATTCATTGTTATATTAGCTATTGTATTCTCCTTTGCTATCAAATCCTTCCTCTAATCTAGGTTATTCATAGCCCCAGGAATTTAGGAGAGGACTAAAAGTGGTAACTCCCAGGGAACCTCACCCCTCGAGCCATAGACTATGTTTCTTAGAAGCCAGACTAGTTCCATTCTAAATTCCTGTAGGATATTTTTAGTTTGAAGAAATTTGGAGGACCTACAGTCAACAGACAGCCAATATTCAGTGTTTAATTTATGTCTCAAGCCAGCTGTCCTCTGTCACTCTTCCTGCGCAAGGTGACTTTTAAATTGACCAGTGTATCCTTAATGCTTGCCTGTTCATTTACAGAAATCTGCAGTGTGTGTGTGTGTGTGTGTGTGTGTGTGTGTGTGTGTGTGTGTGTTGTATTTTCAAAGGGTTACTTACTTTCCCCATATTAACTTATACTCTAAATTGAATTCTCTTACAGAATTCTGAAGTGAAAGGTTTCCAGGTTTTTAAGGTATTCTGGAGATTAAAAATTGAGGAAGTTCTTGCATGTATAATTGAACGATTGAAAGGAATTTTCCTGTTTAATTTATAATGTTTTTAATTAAAAAAATTTTTTTTAATGTTTATTTTTTGAGAGAGAGAGAGAGGAGGAGGGGCAGAGAGAGAGAGAGACAGACAGAATCCGAAGCGGGCTCCAGGCTCTGAGCTGTCAGCACAGAGCCAGATGTGGGACTCAAACCCACAAGCTGTGAGATCATGACCTGAACTGAAGTTCGACGCTTAACTGACTGAGCCACCCAGGCACCCCAGTATAATTTATTTAATTTTAATTAAGATATACATTAATTTGTAAGTAATTTATAATTAAACAATAAAATTAGCCAAGAAAATATGTTTTTTTTTTTTTTTTTTGTCTTAAAGAAAATTTGTACAGAGTAGTCATGATCTGGCTAGATTCTGTGAGTACATTGTTCTCTGTTCATGATTTAGGTGCTTGGTGAAGATGCTGCCATCTTAAGGTAGGAACCATGAATTCTCCATATAAATAAGCATCATGAACAGCTTAGGACTTTTCCCTCAGGGTGTGCTCACTAAATGTCAGCTGCTGATGAAACCATTTTGTGTGGACTGGCCTGTGTGATAACTACTCATGGCCCGTATTGCTGTAGAAAGCTTAGTTGAGGTTTGCTGTTCCCTTGATGTAGTAATGCTTGCATTTAGACACTTGGTCAATCTTTTAATGAAGATGATTATATGTAACAAAGTTATATTTGAAAAATATTTGGGAATCTTAGAGATTGGGTGTTAGCATTTTGTAGAGTATTCCATATAGAGAGTGGAATCATTTTTCAGGATAAATAGTAAACTTGTTAGGAATTCTGCTTTCTTTAAAAAGCATTTTGGGTTTTTATCATGTACTATGTGGTATGAAGTTCCTTAGGTATGCTGTGGATTGTGTGTTCATTCTTTTGTGGCCAATATCCGGGAGTCCTGTGTGTTCTTTTTCTACTTCACCTTCACCTCCTTTTCTCCTTTTAACTCTGGATCCTGTCCCCCCCAGAATTCTACGTAAATCATGTTGGGCCCCAGTCTTCCACTTCAATCATGTGGCCTTATCCAATTTGTCACCCTACTTTTGACACGATACTATTTTCTGCTCCTGTCTTCTTGAGAATTCTTTGGTTTCTGTTATACCACATCAACCTAGTTTTCTCACCCTCCAACTATCCTTCTGATTTCTCCTTCTTTTGGTCTTTTGCTTTCATATTCCCTAAGGCTCTGTTTTGGGCTTCTACCTTTCTTTCTGTGTACTGATTCCTTCAGCAGATCATTTATGGTCTTCGTCTCAGTCTCTGATTTCCCATCTCTGTGTTGATACTCCGTTTTCTTCTGCTTGAAGGACGGATAAACTGCCACTGTCTCAATTCAAAATGGGTAAAAAAGAACTTAATGTGTTTTTCTCAACCTATTATCTCTTTCTACCCAATTTCTATTTGGAGTGAAATTATTTTTTTAAAGTTTATTTATTTTGAGGCAGGGGAGGGGTAGAGAGAAAGGGGGAGAGAGAGACTCTCAAGCTCTCTCAAAGGCTTAGCACTTTAAGGGCAGAGCTGGATCCAGGGCTCGAACTCACAAACAATGAGATCATGACCTGAGCCCAGGTCAGGAGTCGGATGCTTAGCTGACTGAGCCTCCCAGGCACTCCTGTAGTGAAATTGTTCTTGTCTTCAAAGCTAGACACCTCAGAGTCTTCCCCACCTTACTGATTTTTCTTTGCCGTGTCTTTTGATTTCCCCTGCCTTCACTTACCTACAACCAGACCCTACCTGACCACCCTTTTCAAATGTGATCTACCTGCTCAATTTTATTGCCCACTATTTACCATCCCTACTCCCCTGATGCTGCCAGTGCTCTTGCTTAATTATAGACCATCACTGCTACAGTGATTGGCCTTTCCTCATGTGATCCTTGTTTTGGAAGACACTCATATCAATTCCTCTCACACACTCTGTTTCCACCTTTCTCTTAAAAAAAAAAATCTCTTAACAGCTAATCTCAGCAGTTTTCTTTTTTTGTGAAATGTTCCCTAACTTCCCAGGGAGAAGTCGTTTTTATCTCTTTTTTCCCCATAATACTTGGTACATATGCTACTACAAAGTCTAATGATTTCTGTTGTAATATATTGTTGAATTGTTTCTCTCCTGGAGCGGGACTGTGAACTCCTTGCGGTTAAGGACTGGGACAGGTTTTATGTATCTGACCTCATGCACAGTGGCCACTCAAAGAATGTTTGTTAAGTTCTACATGTACCTGAAAAATTAGCCAACTCTTTTCACTTCCTTTCTGACTTTCTCACATCTTCCTTCTCTTCACCTTTCCTCAGGCTGTTTGCTTGAGCTGGAAAGTCTTCTCAATCCTCTTACCTTATCCTAGTCCTAATCATGCTTCAGGCCGCATTTCTTTCCCACTGTCCTATACCATCTTTCCTTCATGCTTCTAATAGCTTGATGTGTTTTAATTTCATGTCCCCTAATGTTATTAGAAATTCCTAGTTGGTAAGGATTTAAACAAACAAACAAACAAACATTACCTAACAATCTCTTACTTTCTTTTCTTCTCTGAGGGTCCAAGACTGAATGGACTCATCCCAATTTCTCTTGGCTCCATTTGCTGAATGAATGACCAGGCTGAGGCCTATGAAGAGATTCAATCTACATTTGTGGAATGAGCTAGAACTTTAAATAAATAAGCATAAATACTTAAGAATGAGGCATGTAAAGTGGATAAATTGAATGTAGCATCACTGTAGTTCTTTCTGTAGACACCTTTCATGTTATTTAAAGGGGGCAATAAAGGTAAAACATAATTGTTTGTTAACAGTACTTAAAATTTTTTTAAATGTTTATTTTTGAGAGAGACAGAGTGTGACTGAGGGAGGGCCAAGAGAGAGAGGGACACAGAATCCAAAGGAGGATCCAGGCTCTGAGCTGTCAGCACAGAGCCCGATGTGGGGCTTGAACCCACAAACTGTAAGATTATGACCTGAGCTGAAGTCAGACGCTTAACCAACTGAGTCACCAGGTGCCTCTAGCATTATTTTTTATTGTGGAATTTTTTCTTGTCAGCTATTGAATAACACATCAGTATTTCTAGCCAATTCCAGAACTAGTTCTAATCCTCTAAGATCTGAGAATTCATACTTCAATCAGACACTTTAATCCTTAAACCTCTATCTCTTAAATTTAAAACCAGTGAATCATTTTATAAATTAGGATTAAAAACTATCTGGTACCATTGTTAGTATACTTTTTTGGGTGAGGAAATGGCACAAATAGTTTAATCCTAATAATCAGATTTATGAGCCAGAATTCATTACAATCTTAAAACTCTTAAAAGGATAGAAATTGTATGACAAAGTGAGTCATAGTCTTTGTGATGTGATGTCTGTAAGGATGGGTGGGAGAAATTGCTGAATGACCAGTCTTATTCTACTCCTTTCTAAGCTGAATCATTTTGCAAATAGAAAACAATTCATAGGTTATTCAGTGGTCATTACATAAATAGAAAATGGAAAAGAGTAACAGAATCAAATAATACCTCCATTTAAAAAATTACTTTCTGAATTGTATCACTTGATGAACAGTCTTTGTCTTGAATTAGAAACAAAATTTATTTACTGCTTTAATAACATGTATCTTTTAATCTAACACCTGTGGTCTTGGTCTCTGTCTCTGCCTCTTCTATTAATTATATTAATTTTCTTGCCTAGATTTTTTTTTCTTTCTCCTGTGTAATTTGATCTTTCTCCTCATAGCTATTTCTAGCTTTGATTTGTTTGAAGATAGTGTGTGTATGTTGGGGAGAGGTGTCATTTACTTATGGGCTCGATGACACTTGAATTGGATAGGGATTCAAGAGAAGAAGGACCCTTTAATCTTGGAAATCTTGATTTGGTGTAGGCATAATCTTGCATTTTGCATGGTTGGTCCTCTTTTGTTAGTTTTCTTATTTGGAGGTTTGGAGAGCCTTTCTCGGAGGCAAATTTCATCTTAATCTTTAAATGTAAGATTAATTAACCTTATTTCCTTATTTTCTTTGAGGGCAAGGCATTTGTCCAAAACATTATGTGAAAAAAGAAATATTCTATTTTATGTTTCTAAGTTTTAGAAGTTCTTCTTACATATTTATATTTTTACATTACTCTAAACTCAATAATTTAGTAATGGGAATATAATGCAAGTAAAATTGGGAAGACAATCTTGCTAACTGGTTCAATAGAGATACCATATAAAAAGAGGACATTTATAGCAGGTGTTGGATTAAAAAATAATGAATTGCACAACTCTTTCAGCTATTATAGGGTTGGAGAAATGGGGCACAGATTATTTTGTAGGGAGGTTACTAAAGCCATGAAGTATTTATAGGATCTGTCCAACTTTGGCCAGATGCCTAGGGAGATTGCCATAGTGATAGGCAAAGTCACTGTACCTTGCGGGACAGGAAGGGCCAGATGGTTGGTTTTCATCTCAGTATTCCCAGGACCTTGATATTTACTGAATATTTTTTGAATGAGTAAGTGAATGAATTAAATTCTTGAAGATACGCTCTGTGTCAGTTCTTACAAATAATATGTTTAACCTTGATTATAAATTTATGAAGCACAAGTGTCATTATATGCCTCTTATAGATAATACAGTCTTTGCTATTAGCTTTTCAAAACATGATCTCTTTGTGACAAGTGTGAATTATGCCTTGTAGACTTCTTAGTGTTTAGAATACAGATTCAAACATGGTCAGAATTCCAGATAGACATGTAGCAGAAATTTAAACAAATATGATTTATTAAAAATTTTTTTATTTTAATTTTTTTAATGTTTATTTTTGAGAGAGAGAGAGAGGCAGAGAGAGACAGATATACAGAATCTGAAGCAGGCTCTAGGCTCTGAGCTGTCAGCACAGGGTCCCATGCAGGGCTTGAACTCACAAACTGCAAGATTATAACCTGAGCCAAAGTTGGACATTTCACCAACTAAACCACCAGGTTCCCCTAAAAATTTTTTTTCAATGTTTATTTATTTTGAGAGAGAGCTAGTGAGCTGGGCAGGGTCAGAGAGAGAGAGAAAGGAGAGAGAATCACAAGCAGCCTCTGCTCTGTCAGCATAGAGCTGGATTTGGGGCTCAAGCTCAGGAACCATGAGATCACGACCTGAGCCAAAATCAAGAGTCAGATGCTTAATTGACTGAGCCACCCAGGCACCCTTAAATTATTTTTTTAAATCACTATTTCTAGGGGCAACTTGGTGTTTCAGTCAGGTTGTGTGCTGACATCATGGAGCCTGCTTTGGATTCTCTCCCTCTCTCTCTCTGTCCCTCCCATGCTCACACCCTCTCTCTTTCTCTCTCTCAAGATAAATAAACATAAAAAAAAAAAAAAAAGAAATGCAACAGATGTACATTGATTTTTGTATCCTGTGACTTACTGAATTTGTTCATCAGTTCTAGCAGTTTTTTGGTGGTCTTTCCGGTTTTTTATTTATAGTATCATGTCATCTACAAATAGTGGAACTTTGACTTCTTCCTTACGGATTTGGATGTCTTTTATTTCTTTTTGTTGTCTCACTGCTGTGGCAAGGATTTCCTATATTATGTTGAATAAAACTGGTGAGGGTGGACATCCTTGTCTGGTTCCTGATCTTAGGGGAAAAGCTCTCAGTTTTTTCCCCATTAAGGATTTAGGTGTGGGTTTTTCATATATGTCTTTTATTATGTTGAGGTATGTTCCCACTAAACCTACTTTGTTGAGGGCTTTCCTCATGATTCAATGTCATACTTTGTCAAATGCTTTTTCTGAATCCATTGAAATGATTATATGGTTCTTATCCCTTCTTTTATTGATGTGATGTATCACATTGATTGATTTGCAATATTGAATCACCCTTGCAACCCAGGAATAAATCCCACTTGATCATAGTGAATTTTTTTTTTTAATGTATTGTTGGATTCTGTTTGCTGTTATTTTGTTGAGAATTTTTACATCTGTGTTCCAAGATACTGGCTTGTAGTTCTCTTTTTTACCGACGTCTTTATCTAGTTTTGGTATTAGGGTAATGCTGGCCTCATAGAATTAACATGGAAGTTTTCCTTTTCTATTTTTTGGAATAGTTTAAGATGAATAGGTATTAATTCTTCTTTAAATGTTTGGTAGAATTCACCTGTAAAGCCATCTGGTCCTGGACTTTTGTTTGTTGGAAGTTTTTTGATTACTGACTCTATTTCTTTGCTGGTTATCAATCTGTTCAAATTTTCTATTTCTTTCTGTTTGAGTTTTGGTAGCTTATATGTTTCTAGGACTTTGTCCATCTCTTCTCATTTGTACAGTTTGTTGGCATGTGGTTTTTCATAATATTCTTTTATGATTGTTTGTTTTTCTGTGGGGTTGGTTGTTATTTTTCTTCTCTCATTTGTGATTTTATTTATTTAAGTCCTTCCTCTTTTTTTTTCTTGCTGTCTGGCTACAGGTTTATCAATTTTCCTGATCTCCCCCCGCCCCCCCCCCCCCAAAACCAGCTCCTGGTTCATTGATCTGTTCTACTGGTTTTGGGTTTTTTTTTTTTTGTTTTAGTTTCCATATTTTTTATTTCTGCTCTAATCTTTATTGTTTCCTTCTGGTTTTAGGTTTTGTTGTTCTTTTTCTAGCTCCTTTAGGTGCAAGGTTAGGTTATTTGAGATTTTTCTTGCTTTTAGAGTAGGCCTGTATGCCTGTATTGCTATAAACTTCCCTCTTAGAATCACTTTTGCTGCATCCCAGAAGTTTTGGACCATTGTGTTTTCATTTTCATTTGTTTCCATGTACTTTTTAATTTCCCTTTAATTTCCTGGTTGACCCATTCATTGTTTAATAGCATATTATTTAATCTTCATGTATATGTGGTCTTTCCAGATTTTTTCTTGTGGCTGACTTCTAGTTTCATAGTGTTGTGGTTAGAAAATATGCATGGAATGATTTCAATCTTCTTGAATTTGTTGAGGCTTGTTTTGTGGGCTAATATGTGATCCATTCTAGAGAATGTTCCATGTGCACTTGAAAATAATGTGTATTCTGTTTTGGAATGGAATGTTCTGAATATATCTGTTAAATCCTTCTGGTTCAGGGTGCCATTCAAAGCCATTGTTTTCTTGTTGATTTTCTGTTTAGTTGACTTGTGTATTGATGTAAGTGAGATGTTAAAGTCCTCTACTATTATTGTATTATACAATTATCTGATTATTGATTAGATCCTGTCTGTTTGTTTTTAACTTTGAGGTATTTGGGTGCCTCTATATTGGGTGCATAAATATTTACAATTGTTACACATTGTTGGATTATTCTCATTATTATATAGTGTCCTTCTTTGTCTGTTGTTGTAGTCTTTGTTTTAAGTCTATTTGGTCTGATATAAATATTGCCACTCCAGCTTTCTTTGACCTCCATTTGCATGATAGATGTTTGTCCACCCCTTTCCTTTCTAATTGCAGGTGACTTTAGATCTAAAAAGTCTTTTGTAGGCAGCGTATGGATGAGTCTTTTTTTTTTTTTAATTTTAATTTTTTAAATTTACATCCAAAGTAGTTAGCATATAGTGCAACAATGATTTCAGGAGTAGATTCCTTACTGCCCATTTAGCCCATCCCCCCCCCACCCCTCCAGTAACCCTTAGTTTGTTCTCCATATTTATGAGTCTCTTCTGTTTTGTCCCCCTCCCTGTTTTTGTATTATTTTTGTTTCCCTTCCTTTATGTTCATCTGTTTTGTCTCTTAAAGTCCTTATATGAGTGAAGTCATATGATTTTTGTCTTTCTCTGACTAATTTCACTTAGCATAATACCCTCCAGTTCCATCCACGTAGTTGCAAATGGCAAGATTTCATTCTTTTTGATTGCCGAGTAATACTCCATTGTGTGTATATGTGTGTGTGTGTGTGTGTGTATACACACACACATATACACACAATGGAGTGTGTATACACACACACACACACACACACACACCACATCTTCTTATTCCATTCATCTGTCGATGGACATTTGGGCTCTTTCCATACTTGGGCTATTGTTGATAGTGCTGCTATAAACATGGGGGTGCATGTGTCCCTTCGAAACAGCATGCCTGTATTCCTTGGATAAGTGCCTAGTAGTGCAATTGCTGGGTTGTAGGATAGTTCTATTTTTAATTTTTTGAGGAACCTCCATACTGTTTTCCAGAGTGGCTGCACCAGCTTGCATTCCCAGCAGCAATGCAAAAGAGATCCTTTTTCTCCGCATCCTCGCCAACATCTGTTGTTGCCTGAGTTGTTAATGTTAGCCATTCTGACAGGTGCGAGATAGTATCTCATTGTGGTTTTGATTTGTATTTCCCTGATGATGAGTGATGTGGAGCATTTTTCATGTATCGGTTGGCCATCTGGATGTCTTCTTTGGAGAAGTGTCTATTCATGTCTTTTTCCCATTTCTTCACTGGATTATTTGTTTTTTGGGTGTTGAGTTTGATAAGTTCTTTATAGATTTTGGGTATTAACCCTTTATCTGATATGTCATTTGCAAATATCTTCTCCCATTCTGTCATTGCCTTTTAGTTTTGCTGATTGTTTCCTTTGCTGTGCAGAAGCTTTTTATTTTGATGAGGTCCCAGGAGTTCATTTTTGCTTTTGTTTCCCTTGGCTCCAGAGACATGTTAAGAAGTTGCTGCAGTCAAGGTTAGAGAGGTTTTTGCCTGCTTTCTCCTCTAGTATTTTGATGGCTTCCTGTCTTACATTTATGTCTTTCATCCATTTTGACTTTATTTTTGTGTATGGTGTAAGAAAGTGGTCCAGGTTCATTTTTCTGCATGTCACTGTCCAATTTTCTGAACACCATTTGCTGAAGAGACTGTCTTTATTTCCATTGGATATTCTTTCCTGCATTGTCAAAGATTAGTTGGACATACGTTTGTGGGTCCATTTCTGGGTTCTCTGTTCCATTGATCTGAATGTCTGTTCTTGTACCAGTACCATATTCTCTTGATGATTACAGCTTTCTAGTATAGCTTGAAGTCTGGGATTGTGATGCCTGCTGCTTTGGTTTTCTTTTTCAAGATCACTTTGGCTATCCAGGGTTTTTCTGGTTCTGTACCAATTTTAGGATTATTTGTTCTAGCTCTGTGAAGAATGCTGGTGTTATTTTGATAGGGAAGTCTTGTGTTTTTTTTTTTTAATCCATTCTGTTACCTTATGTCTTTAAAAACATTTTTTTTTGACATTTGTTCAATTTTGAGAGACAGAGCATGAGTGGGGGGGGGGGGGGGGGCGGGGCACAGAGAGAAAGGGAGACGCAGGATTGCAAGAAGGCTCCAGGCTCTAAGCTGTTGGCACAGAGCTCACAAAATGCAAGTTCATGACCTGGGCTGAAGTTGACTGCCCAACTGACTGAGTCACCCAAGCGCCCCTCACCTTATGTTTTTTGATTGGAGCATTTGGTCCATTTATGTTCAAAGTAATTATTGGTATGTATTTTGTCATATTATTTGTTTTGTGGTTGTTTCTGAAGATTTTTTCTGATCCTTTCTTGTTTTTCTCTCATGGTTTACTGATTTTCTTTAGTGATATATGTATTTGGAGACACATACATATATATTGATTTCTTTCCCTTTATTCTTTATATATTAGTGGTTTTTGATATATGGTTACCATCAGGTCTGTGTATAACATCTTCACATATAGCAGTGTACATTAAGTTGATGGTTGTTTAAGTTTAAACCCGTTCTTTAATCTTCTTCTCTCCATGTTTTAGGTAATATGCTGTTTATATCCTTTTATTTTGTTTATATCCTTTTAGTTGTTTATATCATTTTTTTGACTCATGTTTTTTTTTTTTTACAGAAGCATACATTTTTACAGCTTTTGAGTTTCCTACCTTATACTGTCACTTTTGGTCTTTCCTTTCCACTCAAGGATTTCCCTTAATATTTATTACAGGATTTGTTTAGTGGTCATGAACTCCTTAAATATTTTTTTTGTCTGGGAAACTCTTTATCTCTCCTTCTATTCTGAATGATAGCTTTGCTGCATAGAGTATTCTTGGCTGCAGATTTTTCCCATTCAGGATGTTGAATATATCATGCTGCTCCCTTCAGCTTGCCAAGTTTCTGTTGAAAAACCACCTGTAAGCCTTAGTGGTTTTCTTTTGTAAGTTACTGTCTTCTTTTGTCTTGCTGCTTTAAAAATTTTTTCTTTATCATATGTTGTCTGTTTAATTACGATATGTCTTGGTGTGTGTCTGCTTTTGTTGATTTTGATGAGAGTTCTCTGTGCCTCCTGGATCTAGTCACCTGTTTTCTTTTCCAGATTAGGGAATTTTTCAGCTATTATTTCTTCAGATAAATTATCTCTCCCCTTTTCCTGTCTCTTCTTCTTCTGGGACTCCTATAATGTGAATGTTACTACATTTGATGGAGTCACTGAGTTCTCTAGGTCTATTCTCATTTTGCATAATTGTCTTTTCTCTCTTGTTCAGCTTGATTACGTTCCATTAGTCTGTCATGTAGATTATTAATTTGTTTCTCAGCTTCTTACAGCCTGCTGTTCATTCCATCAGGTATATGTCTCATTTCATTTTTGTGCCCTTTATCTGTGCTGTGTTATTCCTTATCTCTGTGTTAAAGGTCTCACTCTTGTCTTCCACTATTTTGTTAAGTCCAGTGAGTGTCCTTATGGTGATTAATTTAAATTCTCTATCTGGCATGTGACTTATATCTGTTTCACTTAGATCTCCAGCTGTGGCCTTGTCTTGCTCTTTCATTTGGGATAAATTTCTCTGTCTTCTCATTTTGTCTAAGTCTTTTGGCATGTTTCTTTGTGTTGGGAAAGTCAGCTGCGTCTCCTATTCTTGAGGGTAATGAACTTCATGATAAAAGGTCCTGTAGTGCCCTTCTGTGTAGTGTCCCTTGCTCCCCAGAGACTGGTTCTTCTGGGAGTGTCCAGTAGGTGCTGTATGTGCTCTGCTGTTTTGTCCTAGCTGCTTCATCCTCAGGCCAGTTGTTTGCAGAGGCTCTCCTTCCTGTTGTGGGCAGTGTTGGCCTCTGGCCTGAAGGTGGTGCGTTTTAACTAGGTGTGCCTGGTCCGTTTGTGAAATGAGACCTGTCGCCACTGCTGCTGGAACCGAGGCCCTGCAAAACTCCCCCATCAGGAGTTAGGGTGTGGCAGGGGTTTGGACCTTCTTCTAGGGGAAGGGTCTGCTATGCTGGGAGTGAGGCAAGTGTGACTGGGAGGGGGGATTCCACTGGGGTGAGTGGGCGGGGCTTGGTGTAAACAAGTTAGGTAGTGAGCATCCCAGACTTCCTGCAGGTGGCCCTGTGCTTATGCTGAGGGGCCTGGAAGGGAAATGGTGCCTGCCAGTTCCTTTGTTCCCAGAGGGGTGTTTCCGTGAATACTGCTTCTCTGGGACATGCTTGAGATGAGCAACTAACCTCCTCATGTGTGCCCCGGGTGCTCTTCAGATCGCTCTTTTAATACTATATTTCCATAGGCTATTTGCTCTGCCTTTTCTCCAAGAGCAGCACAATGCCCTCTGTCCTCTCTCAGAGCCAGGCACACTGACCTTTAAAACTGCAGGCTTTAAGCCCCACTAGTTGCAAGAACTCAGGAAATTTGCTTTCCAAGCCAGTTGCTATGGTGATTTGTTTTTCCCATGGGTTCCTCTGTGTGTTAGTCTCTCACCCTTCTTCTCAGGGACTGTGACTCCCTCCCCACCCCTTTGGCCACTCCCAAACCATGTCTCTGCACTTCGTACCTTCTTTGATGTGGCCTTTTCTCTACCTTTAGTTGTGAAGTTTGTTCTGCCAGGCTTCAGGCCAATATCTGGGGTATTTAGGATGATTTAATAATCTAGTTGTATTCATGGAATGAGGGGAGCCTAGGGTCCTCCTCCACTGCCAGTTTTCATACCAACATTTCACAAAAGAAGTTTTGTGTGTGTGTGTGTGTGTGTGTGTGTGTGTGTGTGTGTGTGTGTGTGACAAAGTCTAGAGTTTTTAATGTTTGGGCTTAGGCCAGGGCCCATAGACTCCATCCCTTTTAATGAACAGGAAAGTAAAAAATTAAAGATAAAGAAAATTAGTGATATGGATTTATTCTCATAATTTAAAAGTATTCTTAATAGTTGACCTTGTTAATTACCACCAAAGTGATGCTTTCGATTCTTACCCTAAATCAAAGTTATAATTTTGATGAGACCTCCACCTACCTTGTAACAGCAGCGTGGCTAATCTCCCCATACAACAGGAGAATTCATTTAGTTGTTTACATATTCGTTTTACAAGTAATTTTTCTTGGAAGTCACTTCAGGAAGTTACATTACTCAAGAGTCAGATATTGTTTATTTTAATGAGATTAGAAGAAAAAAAATCATTGAGATATCTGTTTGGTTATACCTACGTTGCATATTTTCCAGACTTAAATTTATTTTCGTCCTTGTTTAATGATATAGAACCGTAGAGCCGTTGTGTTGTAGAGTTCTGGAGAATCTTGGCCTTACCCAAGGGTATCAAATCCAGAAGTGGGTGAATGTTTGCAAAGCACCTCTATTTTTCTAGAAGGAACCTAATACCCACCATGGCTGACAGTTAAAGCACCTGGTTCTGCTCTCTAGGTAGGCCAGAGAGCTGAACCTTTTGAAAGTTCTGTTGTGGGGAATAATGTTTATGGAAGCTTGACTCAGGATATATAGTATATGTTTACTCCAGGTTGGAGAGTTTAACCTGAGGGTTCGTTCCATGGACAAGCTCTAGGTTTCCATGATCCTTTAAAAGTAAATGCAAAATATCACGCCAGGGTGTTTTTCTGAGGGTATACATAGCATTTTATCAGATTCTCATATCATTTTATCAGTTGTCCATGGCCCAAAATATATTAAGGACAGTATCACCAGATGCACTAAAGAATATCTTCTAATTAGCCTGACGGTGAGAGAACCAATTTGAATGTGTTGGTGTAAGCCTATAGCTTATTGTGAGTGATTTTTGAGCATAATCTCTGTATGAAACTTGTCTCAGTTAATTCTAAGAAATGTTTAAGCCTGCTGTTTATCTCATTTCATAGTGTCCACTCTGAGGTCCCTTGGGAAAAACTTATCTTTGGTAACTCTGTCAGTACTTATGCTTCTCCTTAGTATCCAGTTTGTTTTAACCTGACTATCTCTGAGGGACTTGTTACTGCTATTGGCTTCTAGAAAGCCAAATATGTCCTCTGCTTCTTTTTTTTTTTTTTTTTAATTTTTTTTTTTCAACGTTTATTTATTTTTGGGACAGAGAGAGACAGAGCATGAACGGGCGAGGGGCAGAGAGAGAGGGAGACACAGAATCGGAAACAGGCTCCAGGCTCTGAGCCATCAGCCCAGAGCCTGATGCGGGGCTCGAACTCACGGACCGCGAGATCGTGACCTGGCTGAAGTCGGACGCTTAACCGACTGCGCCACCCAGGCGCCCTTGCTTCTTATGTATAATGATCTGAATCCTGGCCTCGCCAGTTTTCAGCACTTGAATTTACGTTTGCCTCATTTAAAAGCCATTTTTAACATTTTTTGTTTGTTTGTTTTGGTATATTGCCAATATCTTTGTAATTCATCTTAAATATTATTGGGACCTGACAAGTTTTACCTCAGTAAAAATAATGTACTTATTGACTTGTTACTTTAACCATTAGGTGTCTACTATATTGTTGTATATAGTATATAGCATTAGGTACTGGGGATTACAAAGTCAAATAAGTTAGGCCCATACCCCATAAAACATGTATTGTTTGGCAGGACAAGTAGAGATGTCCAGAGTTATGCCTGCTTTGCTTGTGTTGTGTGCTTGTGTTGTGATAGAGTGAGGTCATACCAAGGAGGATAGGCGATTCTAACAAAGTCAGAAAAGGCTTCTTTGAGCAGGAGTTCAGGACTGCTGAACTGGATCCTTGGAGGCAAGTAGGTGTTACCACCAAAAAGTGGTGCTTTAGCTTTTTATTCTAAATCAGAGTTAGAGCTTTTTGGTGGACCTTCCAACCAGCTTTTAACAGCAATGTGGCTATTGTGCCCATTCAGCAGAAGAAGTCATTTAGTTATTTACATACACGTTCTGCAACTCAACTGAGTTTTCTTGGAAGGCAAATAAAGTCATGAAGGCTAAGGAAGTACTGCCAGGTTTGGTATGTTTTGGAAACTGCAAATAGTTTGGCATGGCTGGAATGTAGGGTTATGGTAAGTAGCAAGGCCAGCCACATAGGAAGGGCCTGGATTCTGACAGGCCTTATAAACCATGCTGAACAATTTGATCTTTATCCTCAAGGCAGTGGGGAGTCAATGAAATATTTTAATCAGGAGAGTAAGAATATCAGATTTGGGCTTTTATAAAATCACTCAGGTGTGTGGGATGGATGGGAGGGTGTAAGCCTGGGAGTAGGGAGGAGTTAAGAAATTATTACAGTAGTCCAAATTGAGAAACGTAATCTCACACACATTGCCTGGCATGTTGTAAATGATGGATGTGCACTAGAGTGGAAGGGTCTCCATTTTGTCAGGAGACAAAAGGAAATTATTGGAGTAATACTGAAAATGTCCCATTTATGAAAATGCATACACTCAAAAGGATTAGATACTTTTGGACTAAATATGTAGACTAATGTCTGAAAAGGATACACACCAAACTGCTCACAAGTGCTTGTAACTTTGGAGATGGGAATGGAATTGGGAGAGAAGAGATGAAGGAGAATCTTTATTTCTTTACCTATTTATCGAGAAAAATTTAAAACTAACATACCCATATGTTATTTATATAAACATCTCTTGAGAAGAATGAAAGAGGAGTGAGGGAGTGGAGGCTGATGTTGGATACTGCTGTCTAGGGGGTATGAATGTGAAGGGATGGAGACAGGTGAGATAGTGCCTATAGGCTCCTGACTTGGAAGGGCAGAGCTGTGGCTGGGTGTTTGGCCATTGGTCACACAGGTGGGTGGACACAGCGCACCAGCTGACTTGGAGCACTAGCTGCTTGCGAGCAGTGCTGAGGCTTATGCCTTCCTATTAGAAGGAGCTCACTTCTCATTCATCTACCTCTTGGTTTCTCACCTCTTCACTCCCACTCAAGGGATGTGTGGCCTGGGTTATTATCAGTGGAGCTGCTTTACTTTGCTAAGGGGAATGATGTTTAGTTAGCACTTGGGGGCAGAGCATTATTTCTAATTCACTCTAGAGTTTAAGTCAAAGCACACCAAAAATCTAAATCTGAACACATTCTGTGTAATGTAGCTTACTTTTCTAAAGTGTGAAAATCATTACTGTGTTTTTTTGGGAAACTCTCATACTAACAGAGCAATGATTTGGGAAGGATGTGAAGGGACTAGATCAGAACCCAAAGAGGGAGGAGTGTCCCTGCGCACTGGGCTTGGTATACCAGCAGCAGTGCTCAGTGAAAGCCAGCCTGGCTTTGGAGTCCCATCAGAGGCTAGCCTTGCTGTGTGGAGATGCTGCTGCCTAGGCTACAACTGAACAGATGCTCATCACCTGATGACTTCGCAATTTGATTTTTAGGAGGCCTGTATTAGTGATGGTTTTCAAGACAAACAGAAGCAATAGAAGCAGAGAGGGGAGGAAGGGAGGGAGAGATTTATTTTAAGGAATTGTTCACATGAGTATGGAAGCTGGCAGCCTGTGAGGCTGGACACCTGGAGAAGACCCTAATTCTTTTCTAGCAGAATTCCTTACTCAGGGGAGGGTCAGTCTTTTGTTTTCAGGCCCTCAACTGATTGGATGAGGGCCATCTACATTATGGAGGGTTATCTGCTTTACTCAAAGTCTAGTAATTAAAATGTAAGTCTCATCCAAAAACACCTTCACAGAAACATCCAGAGTAATGTTTGACCAAATATCTGGGTACCATGGCCCAGCTAAGTCGACACATAAAAATAACAATCACAGGACCCTTATTGGCATAAGTTCTAGACTGGCGTGTGTCCAGCCCTGGTTTGGTTAAGACCAACTTATTCACTGTGATGCCCCAAGGACATGGGTTGCAGAATTCCTGATAGAGGGACTAGACTGGCTGTCTCTTGAATGAAGAGGTTTAGTTTTGCTTTGGTCCCCAGCTCACCACTGAGGCCCTAAGAAGGCTCCCCCTTACATGACTGGCACTTGCCATGGAACATGGAGTCTAGCTTTTTTCTTCATTCCCTCCTCCCCCCTCTTCCCTCCTCTTTTTCCTCCTTCTCCCTTCTCTTTTCCTCCTTTCTCCCTTCCTCCTTCCCCTCCCCCCTTCTTCAATACAATTGACATACAGTATTATATTAGTTTTAGGTATACAACATAATGATTTGATACACGTTCACATTGCAAAATGATTACCACAGTAAGTTTAGTTAACATCCATAACCTCATATAGTCACATACTTTTTCTCGTGGTGAGAACTTTAAGGATCTACTCTTACAGCCACTTTCAAAGATAAAACACAGTATCATTAATTATAGTTACCATGCTGTACATTATAACCCCAGGACTTACTTATCTTATAATTGGAAGTTTTACCCTTTTTGCACCTTTACCCATTTTGCTCACCTTCCCACTCCCTGTCTCTGGCAATCACTAATCTGTTTTCTTTATCTGTGAGCCCTATTTTTTTAATACCACAGATAAGTGATATCCTACAGTATATGTCTTTGACTTTTTTCACGTAGTATAATGTGCTCAAGTTTCATTCATATTGTCACAAATGGTAGGATTTTCTTTCTTTTTTTTATGGCTGAATAATAATTCAGTGTGTGTGTGTGTGTGTGTGTGTGTGTGTGTGTGTGTGTGTATCACACTTTCTTAATCCATTTATTCCATCAATAGGTACTTAGGTTGTTACCATGTCTTGGCTATTGTAAATAATGCTTCAGTGAACATGGGGATGTGGATACCTTTTATAGGTAGTGGTTATGTTTTCTTTGGATAGATACCCAGAAGTGGAATTGCTGGATCATATGGTAGGTTTTAATTTTAATTTTTTGAGCAACCTCCATAGTGTTTTTCATTAGTTTTTTTTCTGGTTCTCTTTTCCTCTCCCTGACACGTGTGGGTTAATTTTACTTCTTTAGGATTTCTGAAAACCAGAATAATGATCCTATTCTAGAAGAAAGAATTATTAGAGCAAACAAACAGAGGATTCCCAACAAGATCACAGTACTACTTCCGTGTGGAGATGTTTCAGGCTGCTCTTGCCTGTGATTGTGGGAGGACTACGCTATCCCTGGCCTCTGTCTACTGCCATCTGCTCCAGAGGCTCCCTTGCTCTTCTCTTTTCACAGAACTGAACTGGCCCTCAGATGTCTGTTCCTGAGGACTGGTCAGCAGAGGGGAGTGGAGGCTGTAGTCTGATAGGTACAGGTGCTAGTTTTTTGTTTTTTGTTTTTTTTTTTTAAGTCCTATTCTGGACTGTTATTGGGAACGTCTGTTGCCTCTGTCATAGCATCAACCTCTTTCTTGCAGAGGAAAATCACCATTGATTAGAAGCAGGGGTATCAGCATAACTAGAGGCATTTCTGCTATAGGTTTTTAAGCCTCATGGGAAGTCCAAAATGACATCTATCTATCTACCTATTTATTTATCTATCTATCCATCCATCCATCCATCACTGGCACTGCTGGGACAGAGCTGGGGATTGAAGCAGTGGGAGTTGGTGCTGGGCCAGCAGTAGGGGAGTTCTGCCACGGTCTTCACACCTTCCTTATCTGCACTCTGCACATTTGGGTCTCCTTGACTGCCTCTCTTTGTTTATCTTATGACCTCAGGGACAAGGTGACTCTCCACAGGAAGCTCAAAAACCATACCAGAATACCACCAAATACACAGAATTTAGAGTGCTGAGTTTGAAGCAAAATGGCACAAAATGACAAACTCTCTTTGGTGGCTTAGTTGCTGTAAAAACAAAATAGGCAAATGTGATTCACTAAGTGATGAGCTTAGCTTGACTAGCACAATGTGGGCAAGTGAGCTTTTAGGTGTGGGTACATTTTGGGATGTTATGTCTGTGATAAATCATGTTTTTCTTTGCAGTAGGGGGCAACATTATGTCCAAGAGAGAGGTGTGGCTGTGGGTGGGTAGGCTTAGAGCATGATGTAAGCTTATATGGCTGCTGCAGAGAATGGGAGAGGAAAGAGACCTGGGTTATGCCCATGGCTGCTGAACAGTTGCTGAGGGCCCACCTGAGGCTAAAGACCCCTCATTCCTGATAACACCCAATGGCACTAATGCTTGTGTCATTTCTAGATAATTTTTGTTGCATATGTTCAGTGGTTTTGAGTGCAGGATTGGAGAAGCTAGATGGCTATATTGATCCAAAATTGGGGCTTGGCTTTAGAAGTGCCAGCAAGAAAAAGCAGGAGAATTGAATGATATCCCACAGAGTTTAGACTGATAAGGAAGTGAAACCCAAGAGGCTAAGGACTGGTGGGTAAATGGCAGAGTCCGGGTCAGTAAAGTCCGAAGAGTCAGAAAACCAGCAGAGGGAAATGAGGTGATACTATATTGGAGATTAAGGTGAAGCAGTAGCCCACGAATGATGGCTTGGCCATGAGAGCGGGAAGTATAGGTTGCTGGATTTCATAAGCTGAGAATCTTTGACGCTAGGTTGTTAGGGCTTCTATATGAACCGTGAAGTTTTTCTTTTTTTTTTTTTTTTTTATTTTTATTTTTATTTTTTATTTTTTTATTTTTAAAAAAAATTTTTTTTTCAACGTTTATTTATTTTCTTTGGGACAGAGAGAGACAGAGCATGAACGGGGGAGGGGCAGAGAGAGAAGGAGACACAGAATCTGAAACAGGCTCCAGGCTCTGAGCCATCAGCCAGAGCCTGACGCGGGCCTCGAACTCACGGACCGCGAGATCGTGACCTGGCTGAAGTCGGACGCTTAACCGACTGCGCCACCCAGGCGCCCCATGAAGTTTTTCAAGATGATGCGAAAAGATGTGGGGTGCCAAATCCCAAAGTTTTCAGTGAGTGGCAGTGACCACTCAATGGACCAACAAGAGGAAGTGAGAGTATGAACCTTGAAGGAGGAAAGAGTTCAGTATGGTGGCAGGAAAGTAATAGTTGTAGATGCTGGTACAGGAAGTCAGAAGAAGGCTTCATACACTAGGAGGGGAGAGGCCTGATCCCAGGTGAAAATGGCTGTTCGGAAGAATTGGCTGTACCCCGGGATGCTTAGCTCCCAGTGGTGTTGCAATGGGTGACCCATTGTTGCAAGTGGTGTTGTAGTGACCAGCCCTTAGGATTTAAGTGTTGCAAGGGAAAGCGGTCTGGTTGGGGTAAAGAAACATGTTTGGGTAAGGAGCCTGTTTTCTGTTTTTAAAAACATCAGCATTGGAATAGGTGATCTCCAAGGCATCTTCCTGGTTTAAAAGTTCTTTCCATGAATCTGAAAAATTGCAAATCAGGAGTTTGATCCCTTGTATTGCCCAGCTGAAAGAATATGCCCAGATTCTGAATAATACTTTCTTCGTGTGAAAATCACTATTCCCTTAGAGATAGAAAGTAGTATACTTTAGAAATTCTTGGGAAATGGGGATATCAGAGGATATCAAATGCCTGGGTGGCTCAGTTGGTTAAGTTTCTGGCTTTGGCTCAGGTCACGATCTCATCGTTCATGGGTTTGAGCCTCACATCGGGCTCTCTGCTGTCAGCGCAGAGTCCGCTTTGGATCCTCTGTCTCCCTCTCTCTCTGTCCCTCCTCCCCCTCAAAAATAAGTAAACATTTGGGAAAAAAAAAAAAAAAAGAAATTGTTGGGAAAAATGGGTAGTTATAGTAAAAGGTCTAAGTTGCACAGTTAGACCTGTCTTGGAACAGTTAGTTGGCAGGGCCAGACTCCCATGCCTGAGATAAGAGATTTCAATTCAGAGCATCTCAAACAGAATCACTTGCTGTGCCTAAAACCTTTCTTTATTCCTCCAAAAATAATGCTGAGATAAATAATAGTGAATGCCTTTAGAGATGATGTCTGGTTCTTTTGTCTTTTGTTTTTCCTCTCTTACACAGCCTCATATATCTTTTGGAAGAAGCATAAAGAGTAAGGGGAGCAGACGGAGTAAGGGAGGTGGAAAGCGGGAGAGGGAAAAAAGAAAGAAAAAACAAATATGCATCCAAGATGTGCAAGAGAAGATTTAGGCTGAAAGATTTCATATTCAAAACTCCTGAGTAATTAGTTGTATGGCGGGGGTGGGGGTGGGGCGCTCCTGGCGCTCTCTTTAGTAAGGAGTGGTTCTAAGTCTGACAAGGAGAAAGGAATAGAAGAAAACAAAGTGAGAGTTTTTGTGACACAGGGGAAGGAAGTACATTCAATAATTGTGATTTTAGGCTCCGTTTGGGGGATGGAAGTATGAAATAGAGACTGAACTCTATTTGCTTTACTACTTGTGTACTTTTCTGACTTTTTTTTTTTTTTTTAACTCCAGAAAGTATAGTAATTAACTCTTAGTCTTTTTATTATCAAGAATAAGAGATTGTAGAAGGTTTTCTTTGGGAAGATAACACCTCTTATTTCTTGGTACTTCATCCATTCCCCTGCTTTCCTACCACTCCCTCTACCCCCACAACTAATTACTAGGAACAAGGCACACTTTTAGCATTATTTCAACGAGCTATTCCTTGAAGAATGGCATACGAGGAAATGCTAGTGACACTTCACAGAAACAGTGTGGTTCAGCGTCCAGTATTAGACGAGGATTGGGTCTGCTGATCCTTGGCCCCAGGTCACTACCAAACTGGGACTCTGCTTCCTTATCTTTAACTGAAAATTTTTGACTAGATGATTTCTATGTGTCGAGCTCTGAGGATTTTGGCTCAAATTCTGCTGGAGGCTCAAAGAATCCATTTCTGGGAAGGGTTTAAATGTCACAAGAAATAGGCATGGCCAAAGGACAAGCGTAGGATCCCAGGAAAGAGGGTGCTTCATGTCGGGCCTGTCCCTGGAGATGGCCAGAGTGATCCTAAAGTGATAGACATGTGAGGCCAGACTCCCTTAGCCAATAGATGGTTGTAAATGTGTTGTTATCAGAATGGAAGTACAGAGGTAGAACAACAAACAGGAACTGCCTTCTAAATAGGGACTTACGCGTGATTCATTAGCAAGAACATGTTGAATAGCTATTCTTGAAATTAGAGAAAAATCTAAAACTGTGACTAAACGATTATTTTCCCTAGCCTGACCCTTACCCTCATCCCCTTTCTTTATTCTTACTTTGTTAAGGTCATTCTCATGGCTTCATCTTTCATGTTTGTGTAGGTAACTGGTAGACCTGGGTCTGTGTCTCAGCTGGGCCTTTCTAGTTGTATGGTCTTGGGTATGTTGCTCAATTTCCTTAAATACCATTTTCCCCATATACCAAGTGGTGATACTAGCAACTAATCGCTACTGTGTTAATACTGTTGTGAGTATTAACACAGAATGATGGAACATTTAGTATAGTGCTGTCAGATAGGAAGGCCTAATGGCTGTTAGCTGTGACTGTTTATTATTCCTGAATCTCCCTTTTGTACCCTTGTATCTCATCTGCTCTCCAGTGCTTCAGTTATTTACTGCTGTCTAACGAACATCTCGAAATCTAATGGCCTCAAATAACCATCTTAGTATTTCTCATGATTATATGGATTGACCGTGGTTCAGATGGATGGTTTTTCTGTTATTATAGTTTGGGATTTCTCATGCATCTGCAGTCAAATGGTGGCTGGGTAAGGAATATCTAAAATGGCTTTACTTACATGTCTGTCACCTTGGCAGGGCTAATTGGAAGCCTATAGACCTCTTTATTTCTTCATGTGGTCTTTCCATGAGACTAGTTTGGGCTTCTTTACAGAATGGCTGGATCTCCTGAGCAAAGTTTCCAAGAGAGCAAGCTTCAATATGTAAGCACTGTTTACATCATGTTTGCTAATGTCCCATTGACCAACTTCAGTCAATGTGACCCAAGAGTAGAGTCAGTATGGGAGAGGCTACACAAGGTATGACTATCAAAAGGTGTGGTTCATTTGAGCCACCAAAATAAGTCTACCACATCCAGTTTCAAAATTTCTGCTGTCTGGAAAACATCTTCATTTGGACATCACTCTGTTAGCTTGAACCTAAATAACTTCACTTCCAATCAAATGAGCAATTCATTGTTTTTTTTTTCTTTTGTTGTTGTTTTTATTTTGTTTTGCTGCGCATGGAATTGGTGCTGGATCATAAACTGGGTATCCTTATTTTATTAACTTTCTCCCCAAATTATTCCATTTCAGTTTTCATATTTCTAAGCTGAAACATAAATACAACTTTTCCCCCTTCTTGTTTTTTTTTTAACCAAAATTTAGACTTCATGAAACCCTCGCATTTATTCCTTTGTTCTCCACCCTCATTGCCACCATCAAAGTCCACATGCTTATTATCTCACACAAGAACAGCCACAATAGACTTCCCGTTAGGTTTTTTTTTTTTTAAATACCGCTTTTAATCTGATGCATTTTTAGAAGAACCTGCAGTATATTTACAGTTCTTGTACTAACCTAACGTTCCTGCTTGTTTTTCTGAGGCCCTTATTTATCAGACCCTACTCCATTTATACAACTCATTTTTTTTTAACTATTGTATCTCATTTGCCTTTCAGAATCAGAGTGAGGAGAGAAGGTACTTAATAAAAAAAGTTTGTTTGCATTATAAATATCTTAGAACACAGAGAGGAGTGGAGGCAGCCAATATGGAGGCAGAGCAAAAATCCTGAAAACCAGATGAAGTGGAAGAGATTTTATTATTGCTATTTGTATTTTTGAAAATCAGGAGGAAAAGGGGGATCAGATATTTCAAGGGATTAGAAATTAAGTCCCCTTTGGTGGAATTCCTTAATTAAAAAAAATCTTCGGGGCACCTAGGTGGCTCTGTTGGTTGAGCATGTGACTTTGGCTCAGGTCGTGATCTCTCAGTTCATGGGTTCAAGCCCTGCATTGGGCTCTGGAGCCTGCTCCTGATTCTGTTTCTCCCCCCTGTCCCTCCCTTGCTCTTGCTTTGTCTCTCTCTCTCTCTCTCTCTCTCTCTCAAAAATAAACATTAAAAAAATTTTTTTAAATCTTGAACTGTCTTTTGATAATTGCAGTACTCCTGACTCATACGTCCATATATTTTCCTCCCACGGTCTTTTTTATTGTTGCCGAGGTGTATGTTCTAGTGTATGTTCTAATTGCTGTGCTTTGTACACAATGAGTGCTTCATAAATGTGTGTTGGATGAAGAGTGTAAATAAAAACTTAGTTAAATCCATGCATGTATGAACTTAAATAGACAACTTCAGCAAAGTCAAATAAAAGGATGTATTTTTACATATTAAATGAAGAGAGATACAGTTTTTTGAAATCACCATTAAAAATAGACATTTGTTAAGCACTCAATACAGGTACTCTAAACATTGAGACTCTGGCTGGGATGAATGAAGGCTTAGCTAGTTACACTGCACAGTAAAAGTACCTGTTTCTTCTATGGGTAGAGCATATAAATCATGTGAGGAATGTGTGAAGAGAAAGCCATTTTATTTTTTCTTTTTAGATCGATGAGCCTTTGGATCTGATAAAAATTTTAAAATAGGGCATTGATAGACTAGCTTCCTGTTCTTTTGAAGAAACAACATTTTAAAGTGATAAATGTAGGGGGAGCCTAGGTGGCTCGGTCAGTTAGGCACTGGGCTCTTGATTTCAGTTTCGGTTGTGAGTTTGAGGCCTGCATTGGGCTCTGTGCTGACAGTGTGGAGCCTGCTTGGGATTCTCTCTTCCCCTCTCTGCCCCTCCCCCACTCATGCTGTCTGTCTGTCTGTCTCTTTCAAAATAAATAAAATAGACTTAAAAAAAAAGAATAAGAAGGAAAATAAAGTAATAAACATAGAAAGGCAGTAACCTAAAAAGGTTTAACAAGCATAATCAGTTATTTGCTGAATTATTTTGATACTGTTCGTTTCCATTCCAGTGCGTAGTATTTTTTTTTTTTAATGTTTATTTTAAAAGAAAGAAAGAGAACATGAGCAAGGGAGGGAGACCAAGAACAAGAGAGATTGGGAGACCAGAGGATCCGAAGCAGGCTCTGTGCTGACAGCAGAGAGCCCGATGTGGGATTCGAACTTATGAACCATGAGATCATGACCTGAGTCAAAGTCGGACACTTAACCAAGTGAGCCACCCAAGCACTCCCCCCAGGGCATAGTATTTTTGTGAAACCAATGATCGTATTTAACCTCAGTAATCGAGATACTGTATAAGGATATGGCAAACATTTTTGAAAATCTTTTCCACTTCTCCAGTTTTTAGCTATAATTTCAAATATCCTGTTTTAGAGAACTCAACTTCAGAGTAGTCCACTTAACTTTTCTAACTTGGACCTCAAAGCAGCAGCGTTCTTGCAGGGTGGAACCATGATCTTCTTTAACCGTGATCCTGTTTCCTTTAAAATTTTCAGCACAGCTGAAGAAGGGGCCCTGTTTCTTACTACAGACTTTCAGGCAAAGGAGCTGTTTCCAACTTCCTACTAAATCCACCCAGCTATGTCATGCAGGGGATGCAGGGAAGAATTTTCCTTGGGAGGGCCTCCTCAGAAGTTTTGGAGATGGGCCTTGAGCTCTTGGCTGGAATCAGGGTTTTCCAAAGTGGAGGCTGTAGCAATGCTCGTCACTGATTGGGAGACGTGCTGCCTGGGCTATTTTCATGAGAGTCAAATAAAACTCTCTTGTCTTAAGCCTGCTTTGAAAGGTGTTTTCCTAATGATTTTACCAGTCAAATAGAATGACTGTGTGGGAGAGTGTAGTTAAATAACTGGAACACTCTGGGCAGCCTCCCTTCCCCACCCTGTGCCCCTACTTGCCTTTCCCCTCTGAAGCTCCTCCTCTCCCAGGCACACACTTGCTGCTCTGTTTTCTGTTCTGGAGCTGCCTGAATTGTGTGATTTTTGTAGATGAATGCAAACTCTTCAATCCAGAAAGAAGTGCCAGGAACACAAACAGTCCAGCTAATTGGCGTTCACCCCTAGGGGAGGAGCATGACCAAACAAGCTCATTGCATTATCTCTATGGGGCACTTAACTCAGAGAAACCTCAGGCTCTCTCAAATCATCCACGAAGCATTTCACAAAAGCATTTCAAAAATAAAACTGCCAGGAAAAGGCTGTAATCAGGAGGTGCCCCATCTCTTGGGTATGTTGGGCTGATTGCAAAAATACTTGCTTGTGGCAGCTTATATTTTTATTGTTAATCTTATCTGAGCTGTTTGTGAATTCAGGGTACTCCAGCCAGGTTAATAGGTTTTGGAACATGGATGTCAAGTTGGTGACCTACAAGCCAAATTCCCATCACAGACTGTTGGGGCCAGGGAGGGAGAGGAGATGGGCCGGGGAGAGGGGGGAGATTCAAACTCTGCACTTGAGTGGTGCTGAGTAGTGGCTGCCCCCACTAGCTGGGTGTATGTGTCCTATAGCCCATGGTCCAGGGCAATCCTCAATCCCCCCTATTCCCCTTAGTCTTATTATCAAGCTGCTTCACTCTTCTCTCACTTGCATAGTCCCTGTAGGCCTTTGAGTTTGCCACACTGCTTTTAGTACAAGTCTTTTCATAGTGTTCCTTGAATCCTGGACTCCATTGACTCAGACAAACCGAAGGGGTTAAGGATTTTTTTAAGAATTGATTTGTATTATAGAACTAAAACTTAGAAATAGCAGTTATTTTTCAGAGAAAATATTTCTCAGCTATAGCAGTGGCCAACCCTGACTGAAAGTCCGACTTTCAACAGTTTGTTCCATGTTAGGATACTGACTTCCTCAAAGGCCTGTCTGCTGCTGGCCTGTAACAACAGAGCCACTCTTCTAAAGCCTGATGCTTCCACCTCCAGCCTCAGAAGGCCTCTGCTGGAAGAAATCTCCTCACAAGTTGTCCAGATGCCTGCCCCAGGGGCCAATGAGCTTCCTGTTAACTCAGTAAACATTGTAGGAGATAACAGAGGAATGTGATACGACCGCATGTTCTGTATTCACAGACACAGTTCTTGGAGTTCTTTTTACTAACGAAAACTAGAAAAATCTGTAAACATCCAGCTATATGAGGCACAAAAAAAATCTTTTTTTCTTGTCTTTATATAATCCTCTTCCACCACATAATGTTTTAGTATGACCACAAAAGAGGAGGCTGCCTGGGGAACTCAGTCGGTTGAGCATCCAACTCTTGGTTTCAGCTCAGGTCATGATCTCATGGTTTGTGAGTTCAAGCCCTGCATCTGTCTCTGTGCTGACAGCATGACGCCTGCTTGGTATTCTCTCTCTCCCTCTCTCTATGCCCCTCCCCTGCTTGTGTGCATGCGCTCTCTCTCTCTCTCTCAAAATAAATAAATAAACTTAATAAAAATGACAACGAACAGGTAGCACAAAGGGTGTTTGAGCACATTTCTTCCTTTTGCCCCCTGTCTTCACTTTCTAGTGGAACTATTCAGAGGCTATGAAGGATAGAGAATGGAAGAAATTGAGAACCCGTGGTGATAGGAGAGCCCACAGACCACATAATCAGCCTCTGAATAATTGAGCATTTGAGAAGTAGAATAAACCAACAAAAAAAGAATTTTCAAATAAATGATTCCTTTTTGAGTCATTTCATGTATTTGCCCTGTGATTATTAGAGTAAAATTAAAATTTAGTATTAAATGAAACTCTACATCAGATTCTTGTATTGTACAATTGACCCTTCGACACTGTGGAAGGTAAAGGTGCTGATTCCCCTCCCCCCCTGAAAATCTGCATATAACTTTGGACTCCCCAAAAACTGAACTACTAATAGCTTAGGGTTGATCAGAAGTCTTACCAATAGCATGAATAGTCAATGCCCATTTTGTATGTTGTGTGTATCATATAATGTATTCTTAAAGTAAGCTAAAGAAAAGCAAATGTTATTAAGAAAATCCTAAGGAAGAGAAAATACATTTACAGTACTGTACTGTAAAAACTCTACATGCAAGTGGAACCACACAATTCAAACCTGTTATTCAGGGGTTAGCTGCATTGTGTTTTATTTCATGTGCCCAGATAGGACTGAGCTCATAGTGACTCAACAATGAGTTGTGGAATGAAAATATCAACATACAGTGGAGGCCGCTTGTTTGGTCTAGGGGCTGTTCTACCTGTGGGTTCTCAATTTCTTCGATTTCTATTTTACCATGGAAACTGAAGTTAGAGTAAAAATAATATCTACGGGAAGCTTTACATCTTCTTTACATTACTTAGCTTTTATTTTTTCTCTTAAATCTATGTTATCTGAAAATACCTATTTCAAATGTTAATTATTAAACTGAGATTTTTTTAAAAATTAAAAATTTTTAACTTTTTAAAATGTTTTTATTTATTTTTGAGACACACAGAGAGACAGAGCATGAGTGGGGGAGGGGCAGAGAGAGAGGGGGAAGACAGAATCTGAAGCAGGCTCCAGGCTCTGAGCTGTCAGCACAGAGCCCAATGCGGGGCTCAAACTCAAAAACCGCGAGATCATGATCTGAGCCAGTCAGATGCTTAACCGATTGAGCCACACAGGTGCCCCATAAACTAACTGAGATTTTAACTAAGCTGACTTTTTAAAATTAATTTTATTTATTTTGAGGTAGTTATAATTCACATTCAACTGTAAGGAATACTACAGAGAGGTTCTGTGTATAGTTATCCCCAATTATAACATCTTGCAATATCCTAGTACAGTATCACAACTAGGATATTGACATTGACACAGTCAAGATACAGAACATTTCTGCATTCACAAGGAGTCTTCAAGTTGCCTTTTTATAGTCACACTCAATTCCCTAACCCCACCTTTGGCAACCACCAATCTATTCTCCATTTCTATAATTTTGTGGCCAAGTTATGTTTAGAAACATCTTTCTAACAGTCGGCCTCTGGGGAGAAAAGACCACTTAACACTTTTATAGGGTTGATGACTTTTGTTGGTAGACGCTTATATTTATAGATGCATGCTGTTGCTGATGCTTTGTGTTGCTGTGCCAAGAGACTGCGTGGGGTCCTGAAGTCCAGATTACTAAGACATCGGTACTGCAGTTATTCTTGCCAGAAAATGCCCCTGCCAGTGGTTGGCGGAATTTTCCTGCCTGATTACGCCACCTCCACAATGCCGGCCAAGAAGTGCCATTGGTGGCAGAGTGGTTCAGGCTTCTCCCTGACATTAGAACAGTCAGATTATGTCTGGATCCACTGGAAGCTGTGAAAGGGTCTGGGGAGGTGTTTTGTTTACCTATCAACCTGTTGTGACTATTAACTGATGGATGTTGGGACTGTGAAGTCTCCTTTTCTCTCCGTCTTTGAAGTTACGTGCAGCCCGGCTTTGACCCCTGTATTATACTTGGACCTTTTGGAATGCCTAAGGATACCAAATAGTCTTTCCCTCTTTCTTGCTATCCGTCTGACCTAAGTATCTGATGCCACTCTGGAAGTAAAACCAGTTGCCGTTCTTAAGCAGCTGTGTTATTAGAAGAGCTGAGAATCATCTGATATTTACAGCCATTTGGGCCTTGTGTTACACTTGCTCTTATCTGTAGCTTAGCTAGCCCAAATGCTTCCATTTTAGGTCATGAAGTAGGAGATCCACTAGAGGAGATACTGGAGGAAATTGACTTTTGTAGGTTTTTGTGCATTAGAATTGCATGCAACTGTCCTGTCTTTGGCATGAATCACCTGTAGACTTTCATTTTTTTTTTTTTTTTATGATTGTGGAAATTAAACGGTATCGCTTAAAATAATTATGCTAAGAAATTTGCTATTTCAGATATAATATATTACACTTATTTTTATTTAAACTGTTTTAGAGATTTTGTCATACAGATTTAAGTCCCACAATAAAAACAATTTCTACTAAAATATAATTGATTAAATAGGAATTGATATACAGAAAGATTTTTTGGGTTCATAAAGCCATGTCCCAGCTGAGTAGTAATGAAGGAATTCATGGATCTCTGGATTTTTCTTTAAGTTTATTTATTTATTTTGAGAGAGAGAGAGCATGCGAGAGAGAACAGAGGAGAGGCAGAGAGAGAAGGGGACAGAGGATCCAAAGTGGGCTCAGTGCTGACAGTAGACAGCCTGATGCCGGGTTTGATCTCCCAAACTGAGATCATGACCTGAACCAAAGTCATATGCTTAACTGACTGAGCCACCCAGGTGCTCCCTCCCCGCCCCCCGCCTTTTTTAAAGTTTATTTATTTATTTTGGGATTGAAAGCCCGAGCAGGAGGGGCAGAGAGAGAGAAAATCCCAAGCATATGATATGGAGCTGGATTCCACAAACTGAGATCATGACCTGGGCTGAAATCAAGAGTGGGTTGCCAAACTGACCTAGCCACCCAGGTGCCCTGGAATTCATGGATTTCTAAGGTTCTTCCCGCTCTTTTTTTCCTTCCCATTTTCTTTCATATTATATTCAATTTAATCTTCTTTGCAAACTGAGGAGTTGCTAAGAACTTTAAAGAACCATCTGTGTGTCCAGTGTTCTCATCTATAAATTTTAACTAGTCAGTTGTGAACAAAATGGGATGTGAGTTTGGGGTTCTGGGATGCTATACTAAAGGAAAGTAAAAAATGAAAGCTTAATGAGAGGGGCTGTGTGAAACTTGTTAGTCATTTTTGTGTTTTGTTCACAAAAAAGGAAGGAAGAAATTTAGGTTGCTGATCTTTGTTTATCTGATTATTATCTCAAGTAGTATGTATATATATATATATATATATATATGTGTGTATATATATGTGTGTATATATACACACACACACACACACACACACACATATATATATATATATATATAGAGAGAGAGAGAGAGAGAGAGAGAGAGATTTAGAGGTTTTCATTTTCAGCAAATGAGTTTCTTTTGTTACCTAGGCTTTTTCAGTGCCTGGTCTTCAGGATTAAATTGGATTAATCCAATGTATTTTTTTTTTTAACTCAAAAACATAATTTTGCTGGAAAGCTAACACACTCTATCACCCAGTTTTAAAGTTAAAAGTTTGTTTTGAATGAGTAAGAAATTAAAATATGTTCAGGGTTCTGGGAGGAGGATGCCAGGAAATATGAGTACTTGTCACCTGCAGACCAATATAATGAACTTTGAAATATAGTATTAGCTGCTTTACTGATTGTCTTCCTGTACCAAATTGATAATTTCTGTTTGCTTCAGTTTGAAATTACTTAAATGACAAATAACATTAATGCTGGCACAATGAAAGGAGCGCTGTGTAGTTGCTACTAGAACGTAAGCTCTGTGAGGGCAGAGACTTTGTATATCCTGGTTACAGTTGTATTTCTAGCTCCTATTATATTCCTGACATATAACAGGCAACCAATACCACTTGAATGAATGAATGAATGAATAATAAACACGGGATGACAGGTTGAGAAATCCTATGTCTTTGTCTTCTTTGCAGTATCATTTAGTTTGAGAATAGTGAAACTATTAACTTATTTGCTGTAAGTAAAGAATCAGCCTCACTATGATAAGACATTATATATAGGATAAATGATATATTTTTATAAGATGTCCGGGCACATTTTGTAGGTCATATTTGCCCTCTCCTAGATATTCTCATGCTCAAATACAAGGTTTTCTAACAAATATAATTCCTTGAATCTCAAAGCAATAGAAATAAGTACAGTAGGAGGCCAAAATAGTTGATGATTACTGTGTACTGAAACTGTTATACATGGAGAAAGATCTAATATCATCTAATCTGCACTGTAGCCTTGTATAATAGCAACTATTTTCCATTGTGCAGGTGAGAAGGGAAGCTCAGCCAGCAATCGGTGAAGCCTGATTCAGAGTCCTGTTCCGTTTGACTCCAAAATGCATGCAATTTGACACCATGTTTTTTTCCGAGTACTACATTCTAATTTCTGTGGTTTATTTCAGTCATACTTCTTGAAGAAGTTGTTTGCATTCACTGTTCCCAAATTCTTACTGTGGTTAAATCCACTAAATACTATTTGGTGAAATTACTGGTCTTCTTTTGTACCATTTGCTCCTGAAGGGCTTTTTGAAGGTCCCACTTGAGATTATGTCTTCACTTGGTTTTTACTCTTCCTGGTTTTCTACTTTTGACTACTCCCTTCATCAAATTTATGGGATTTCATCAAATTTATGGATTATTTGGGGGGATAAGTGATACCTTAATTATATTGAGTCTTTTCATTTGTAAGCATTCATACCTCCCCTTTTAAGTCTTTTAAAATGACTTTTGATAAAGTTTTATAATTTTCTCCATAAAAGTCCTAGGTACCTTTAGTTATTATCACAAATGTTATCTTTTTTTTTTAATAATCACATGTTCTATCAGTTTGTTGTGAGTTACAAAACTCAATTGATTTTTATATATTCTTATATCAAGCAACCTGGCTCAATTATTTCTAATAGTTCATTTGGATTTTATTTTGACATTTAAAATACTTTAGAAATGATTTAAAAAATTTTTTTATTGTTTATTTTGAGAGAGCGAGAGAGACAGAGCGTGAGTGGGGGAGGGGCAGAAAGAGAGGGAGACAGAATCTGAAGCAGGCTCCAGGCTCTGAGCTGATAGCGCAGAGCCTGACATGGGGCTTGAACCCACGAACCACAAGATCATGACCTGAGCTGAAGTCAGACACCTAACTGGCTGAGCCATCCAGGTGACCCTATAAGAATAATTTTAGATTTACAGAAGAGTTGCAAAGATTTTAGAGTTCTCCTATACCCTTCACCCAGCTTTCCCTAAGGTTAATTTCTTATATAACTGTGGCAGTGTTGTCAAAACTAAAAGAACTGATACTGGCACATTACTTTTAACTAAACTACAGATTTTGTGTGGATTCCAGCACTTTTTCCACTAATGTCCTTTTTTTCTTCCAGGATCCAGTCCAGAATATCACATTGAGTTTTTTAGTCTTTGATTTTTAATGTAGAAAATTGTACCATCTGCAAAGGAGAGCAGTTTTGTCTCTTAGTTTCTGTGTGTGTGTGTGTGGGTGTGCGCGCGTGCGTGCATGCTATAGTTACCAGATGTGTATATACATAGCTTTCTGTACTTGCTAGTGCTGACCACTCTTACCCAGGCTTTACTTGCTCTACGTCCTTCACTCCTCCCATAAATGTTGATACTTACCAAGATTCTTCCTTTGTCCTTAGTTCACACCTTGTTCTGGAGGATCTCATCCATTTTATAGCTCCCTATGTGGATTGGGTACAGCCTCTGTGCCCAAGGCAGGCGTTTGTTTGCTACAATTACCAAATCTTTATTTCTAGCTTAGATTTATTTTTTGAGCTCCAGATTCATATAGCTGTCTTCTGGATATCTCTGTCTTGATTTTTCACAGATTTTCAATATGTCTTAAGGGAACACATCTCATTGTCTTCTCTTGTCCCTTCTCTCCTATTTCCCATCTCAATAATCTCTCAGTTATCCAAGGTAGAGAAACCTGGGACTCATTCTGAACTCCCTCCTTTTCTTCCTCTTTTTTCTCTTCCTTCCTTGCTTCCCTGCCTTCTCTTACTTCCATTCCGTTCATTCCCTTCCTATCCACTCCTGTTAATTCTATTTCCTTCATTTCTGACATGTTTACCAGCTATTTCATTTAAACCTATCATTATTTCACACTATCAAACTCCTTAACACTTTATTCAGAGCCTCTGGCCTCATCACCTCATCTTGTCCCATGATGCCTTTCTCCACAGCACACACAACACTCTCACCCTTTGTGCTAGCCATAGCTAAGTACCTGGTGTTCCTTAGATATGCAATGTTCTTCCCTTTCTCCTTTGGAAGTTGTATAAGGATGCTTTTGTTTGGTTTGTACTCTATTTTCCTGACTAACTCCTGCTAATTCCTTTGGTCTCCATTCAGTTGTCACTGCTCCCAGGAAACCATTAATTTCCCAGGCTGGGTTAAATGCACTTACTGAGAACTCTCAAGGTAGTTTGTGTGTATTTCTCTCATGGCACTTAAAGTATTGAGCTTGTTTAGTTACGTGTATACAATTGCTCTTCTCCTTGACAATACGGCATGTTCTTCAAGGTCAAAGACCAATGTTGTCTTTTGCTTTGTGCTTCCTATTGCTTAGCACACAGTACCTGGCACATAGCTGTAACTAAAAAATCTTTATTGAATGAGTGCATAAATATATTCACCATTCTTGGAAATGCTGACTTGACGGTTTCCAAAAATGATATTCTTTCACCAGGGACAAAACTGTCTAAATGTCAGCTTCCTTATTTATAAATGAGAAGAGTACACTAGATGATCTTGAAGTCCTCCTTCACGGCTCTAACAAATTGGTGTTTATGAGTTTAAGATTTATCATACTTGAGCATATTCAAAAGAAAACAATGAAAATTCTGGGGGAAATTCCCAAAAAAAAAAAAAAAAAAAAAGTTCCAAAATGTTTTGAGCAGTAGAAATAACCCTGAAATAATAGTTTGACATTTTATTTTTTTATTTAAAAAAATTTTTTTTTTCAACGTTTTTATTTATTTTTGGGACAGAAAGAGACAGAGCATGAACGGGGGAGGGGCAGAGAGAGAGGGAGACACAGAATAGGAAAGAGGCTCCAGGCTCCGAGCCATCAGCCCGGAGCCTGACGCGGGGCTCGAACTCACGGAGCGCGAGATCGTGACCTGGCTGAAGTCGGACGCTTAACCGACTGCGCCACCCAGGCGCCCCAATAGTTTGACATTTTAGTTTTACTGCAGAATTAAATGTGTCAAGTGCTAATAATCTGAGCACTTAAGCATTTGCGTTGTTTACTTATGATGATCAGAATTTCTGTTCCTTTGATTGCATAACCAAATATTTTAGAAAGACTGTATAAATTCTCCTTTGCTGAAGATTTTCAAGTAAAAGTTAGACAGCTGTTTCTCATGGATATTGTAGATAGGATTTAAAATGTAATTGTACAATGATGAGACTAATTTACTACTAAGGTCTTGCCTAATGATGAAATCCATCAATTTTGTGGTTTGTAGGTTTTTTGTTTCTTTTTTTTGCTATAACAGAAAAGAAAGTTGAATTATAAGCTTAGTCTGTGTTTATCAAAATTGTGGATTTCTGTGCATTCAAAAACTCAATATAGTGAGTGGTCTCCAACTTGCTGTAATGACCTGGGTTAAATCAGTGTTCAAGGCCCAATTTAAAAGGTCTTTTAGTGTAGTAATTTTGCTTTTACAACATAGGTATACCGTTGATACAGAAAACCACATAAAACATCTTGTACTTTAATGAATTATTACTAGGTGAACATTCTTGTAACTGTCACTCAGATCGAAAAACAGAATTTTGTCAGCCACCCTAGAAGCCCATGTCCTCTGTCTCAATCACAGTCCCTTTCCTTCTCAATAAAAGTGAACTGATTTTTTTTTAATTTTGGAGAGAAAGAGTGCACACACAAGAGGGGGAGGGGGCAGAGGAGAGAGAGAGAGAGAGAGAGAGAGAGAGGGAGAGTCTTAAGCAGCCTCCATGTGCAGCATGGAGCCTGATGTGGGGCTGGATCCCATGTCCCTGGGATCATGACCTGAGCCAAAATCAAGAGTCAGACACTCAACTGACTGAGCCACCCAGGTGCTCCTATAGATTTTTATTTTAATAACTTCTTTGTATTATTGTTTCATCGTATCGATAGGAATCCTTAAGTATTCTACTTTAGTTTTGCTTTTTAAATATGTGTTTTAATCTCTCAGTCTGCAGTTTGCTGATTGCTTTAGCTGTCTAGGACTTGGCTATTTTGGACAAATGTGGCTTATTTCATACCTCAGTTCTGGAATGACATTCTACCTGGAATATCATTCCTCCTTATCTCCTTACCCTGTACCTTCTTCATGAAATTATTTCCTACTAACCCTTTAAAACTTAGCTGAAATCTCATCCCTCCTAGAAAGATTCCTGACATCTAATAACATGTCCTTTTCTGTACTTCTCATAGAGCCTGTATAAAACTCAAGTATGAAACCAAGAGCATTGCTGCAATTGTTTCTTCATCCATTTTTGTCTTGCATGAGATGCTTTCATCCACCAAACATTCACTAAGCAATCCTACATGCCTGGCATTGTGCTACAGCATGGGATGTAGAGATGGGCAAGGTACATCTCCCTGCCCTCAAGAAATTTACAATCAGGGAAAGAAAGACACATGTGATATAAAATTGTTCCAAGTGGAGAAAACAGGATAATATGAGAGTATAGAGGAGAAGGTTCCTATCATAAACTGAGGAGAGCAGGAAGGAGGGAATGACCACAGAGGTTTTCCAGAGTAGATTATAATTCCAGAGTCTAGCTCAGTGTGTGCCACAGAATAGTACTTATTATATAACAAAAACGAATGTTCTATTTTATAATCACTTATTAAGTACTTTTTAAGTGCAAGCTTCATAGTATTCTCATGGAGAAAATATCTTTTTTTTTAAGAGCTATGGTAGATACTTTATAAGTATAGAACTGAAAACCTGGATTGAAGCACTAAAATAGTGTATTGTTTTTATGTAAGGTGAAAATCAAGGTTTTAACATTTATGTAAGTATAAAAATATAAATTTTACATTTCCAGAAACTAGGCTGAGGATGATCACTTCCCTGGTTAGACATAGACAGAATCAATCATTTTTATGGTTCAGAAGAGTTGATGATTAAGTCATCTTCCATTTTTCAGAACAGATTTTCGCAGGCTTGTCTGCTTGTTATATTTTCTTTCCTGAGAAGTGTGGAAAATTTTACAGTGTACTCTTTATATGGAATATAATGCAATTCCTTTCATTTCCTATCTTAACATACTTAATATTTAAAACTATTTCTTTAAGAAACCCTTCTCCCCACTCTCCTTCCAGCAAATGAAACGTGTCTTTGGCTAATGCCTATTCTAAGTCATAAGATCCAATGGCTTTACTTATTAAGAGTCTTCTAAATCTGACATACGATTATTGTATCTTTCCTCCCCATGAAGCCAGTGTAACATGGAACAGTGACAACTAAAAATCTAACTTGAATGCAACCAAATTTAGTTTCACTGGACCGTACTGTTCAGTATTTTTGAGTACTAGCTGGAATTTCACATTGTATGGGATCTGTAGAGTATCTGAGGGACTCTATCTGGAACAGAAACATAGTTTTTATACCTATTGTGGACTGAATGTTTGTGTTTCTGCTCTCACCCAATTCATACATTGAAGTCCTAACCCCAGTGTAATGGTATTAGAAGGTGGGGCCTTTGGGATGTCCACTCTCACAGTACTGGAAATCCTATCCACAGCAATCAAATAAGAAAAGGGAATAAACAGCATCCATTGGTAAGGAAGAAGCAAAACTTTCACTATTTGCAGATGACATGATACCATATATAGAAAACCCTAAAGACTTCACCAAAAAACTTCTAGAACTGATAAATGAATTCAGAACTGAAATCTGTTGCATTTCTATATACTGATAATAAAGCAGCAGAAAGAGAAATTAAGAAAACATTCCCATTTACAATTGCACCACAAATAGTAAGTTACCTAAGAATAAACCTAACTGAAGAGGTGAAAGACTATGAAAACTAAAAGACACTGATGAAGAAATTGAAGATGACACAAACAAATGGAAAGATATTCTATGCCCATGGATTTGATGAACAAATATTTTTAAAATGTCCATACTGCCCAAAGCAATCTACAGATTCAATGCAATCCCTATCAAAGTACCAATGGCATTTGTCACATAACTAGAACAAAGGATCCTAAAATTTGTATGGAACCACAAAAGACCGCAAATAACCAAAGCAATCTTGAAAAAGGAAAGCTGGAGGTGTCACAATCTCCAATTTCAAGTTATACTACAAAGCTGTAGTCATGAAAACAGTATGGTACTGGCACAAAAATAGTCACATCAACCAATGCAAATTGGTATAGCCACTGTGGAAAACAGGATGGATGTTCCTGAAAAAGTTAAAAATAGAACCACCCACCCTATGACCCAATAATCACACACCTGGGTATTTATCCCCAAATACAAAAACACGAATTCAAAGGGATACATGCACCTCTGTGTATATTGCAGCATTATTTACAGTAGCCAAATTATGGAAGCAACCCAAGTGTCCATCAATAGATGAATGAATAAAGATGTGGTTTGTGTATACACACACAATGGAATATTATTCAGCCATTAAAAAAGAATGAAATCTTGCCATTTGCAACAACATGGATGGAGCTAGAGAGTATAATCCTAAGCAAAATCAGAGAAAGACAACAAGTACTATATGATTTCACTCATGTGGAATTTAAGAAATAAAGAAAAAAAGAGACAACCCAAAAGATGGACTCTTAACTATAGAGAACAAACATGGTTACCAGAGGGGAGGTGCGTGGGAGGATGGGTGAAATAGGTCAAGAGGATTGACTATACTTATCTAGGAGCACCTGGGTGGCTCAGTCAGTTGAGTGTCCAACTTCGGCTCAGGTCATGATCATGAGTTGATCATGATCAGTTCATGAGTTGGAGCCCTGTGTTGGGGTTTGTGCTAACAGCTCAGAGCCTGGAACCTGCTTCGGTCTCCCTCGCTCTCTGCCCTTCCCCTGCTTGTGCTCTGTCTCTCTCTCAAAAATAAATATTTTAAAAAATTAAAAGAAATATATACTTATGTTGTTGAGCATTGAGTAATGTATAGGATTGTTGAATCACTAAATTGTACACCTGAAACTAGTCTAACACTGTAAGTTAACTATATTTGAATTAAAAGGAAAGAAAAAAAGGTGGGGCCTTTGGGATTTGATGAAGTCATGAGGACAGAGCTCTTATGAGTGGGATCAGTGTCCTTGAAAAAGAGACCCCGCCCGGGAGTTCGAGCCCCGCGTCGGGCTCTGGGCTGATGGCCCAGAGCCTGGAGCCTGTTTCCGATTCTGTGTCTCCCTCTCTCTCTGCCCCTCCCCCATTCATGCTCTGTCTCTCTCTGTCCCAAAAATAAATAAACGTTGAAAAAAAAAAAAAATTAAAAAAAAAAAAAGAGACCCCGCAGAGTTCCTTAGCCCCTTTCCCCTAGTGAAGACACAGAGAGATGAGAGCTGTTGAAATCACCAGACACCAAAGCTAATAGCATCTTGATCTTGGATTCCTCAGCCTCCAGAACTGTGAGAAATAAGTGTTTACTTAAGTCATCAAGTCTATGGTATCTGTATTATAGCAGGCCTAATTATCTAAGAAAATACCCTTCAATACGTTTCCAACCAAACTAACACTAATTGCCCAATGAGCTGCCTTTGGTTACTTGCTTTGTTCTTTTTTAACCTACAAAACCTTTTATTAGAGAAAATTTAAGTTATATGCAAAAATAGAAGGACCAGTATAATGAACCCTATGTATCCATCACCCAGCTTCAGCAGTTGTCATCACATGACCAACTGTTTTATCTGTACCTTCACTAGCTCTTTTTCTCCTCCCTGGTACTGCATTGTTTTGAAGTATATACTAGATGACATATCATTTCATCAAGTAATTTAGAAAATGAATATGTAGGGGTGCCTGGGTGGCTCAGCCTAGGTTAAGTGTCTGACTCTTGATTTCAGTTCAGGTAATGATCTCATGGTTCGTGAATTTGAACCCTGCATCCGGCTCTGCGTTGACAGCTTGGAGCTTCCTTGGGATTCTCTCTCCCTCTCTCTCTGTCCCTTCCTTGGTCATTCTTTCTCTCTGTCTCTCAAAATAAATAAACTTAAAAAAATTTTAAAGAATGATCATATAAATAAATAAGTGATATGTATGTATTAGTACATATCAGATACATAAATGATTCATATGTATTGCTATGAGACCTTAAGAAAATAGTAACAGTTCCATTCTCATGCCTAAAAATTTAAAAATTTCCTTAGAAGCACAAAATATCCAGCTAGTTTTAAAATTTCCCCTATGGTCTTTTATTTTTTTACAAAAATTTAAAAAAATACTTGCTTTAATCAGGATTCAAACAAGGTTTACACATTGCGGTTATTCATGTCTCTTATGTTTCTTTTAATTGAGAAATGTCCACTCCCTCTTGTAACTGATAAATGTGATTATTTTCATAGTCATGTTTAACATGGTACACACTTTATGTTTTATTCTAGATTATTTTAAAACTGACAATGCTAGCATTGTTATGTTCTTATAAAAGTAACATATGCTCGGGGCGCCTGGGTGGCGCAGTCGGTTAAGCGTCCGACTTCAGCCAGGTCACGATCTCGCGGTCCGTGAGTTCGAGCCCCGCGTCGGGCTCTGGGCTGATGGCTCAGAGCCTGGAGCCTGTTTCCGATTCTGTGTCTCCCTCTCTCTCTGCCCCTCGCCTGTTCATGCTCTGTCTCTGTCTGTCCCAAAAATAACGTTGAAAAAAAAAAAATTTAAAAAAAAAAAAGTAACATATGCTCAACCAAGAAAAAATTCAAAATGTCAAAAGGTATATGAAAATAAAATATTTTAACTAACTCTGGGTTAATTTTCTACTCCATGTATATTCAAGTGTATACTTTTTACATAGTAAGTATTCCCTCTGCTATTACTTTGGGCCTGAGATTAGAAGTCTTATTTAGAAATCTTTTTGTAGTTCTTAATAATAGAGAACAATTTGATGGTTACCAGAGGGGAGGGGCTTGGGGTAATGGGTGAAATAGGTGATGGGGATTAAGGTGTGTACTAGTCATGATGAGCACAGGGTGGTGTATGGAAGTGTTGAATCACTATATTGTACACCTGAAACTAATATAACACTGCGTTAACTAACTGGAATAGGAATAAAAATATACATAAAATAAAATAATGGCAAAATCTTTTTCTAGTTCTTGGGGTAGAAGCTTAGATTTTCATAATTTTTTGCTTTTCTAGTATCAACACTTAAAGCTATAGCTTTCCCTTTAAGCATGTTGAGTTTCCATTGTCATACAATTAGAAATAGTTTCTAATTTCCCTTGTGGTTTATCTGTGTGTGTTTTTTAAGAAATAGATTGCTTAATCTCCAAATATTTGGGGGATTTCTAGATAACTTATTGTTACTAATTTCTAAGATAATACTTTGTTTGATTTCAATCCTTTTAAATGGACTGAGATTTGTTTTATGGCCAATATGTAATTTACTCTTGGGCATATTCCTTAAAAAGAATGCATATTCTGCTTGGGTGAACTGACCTTTAAGTGTCAATTTGGTGATGTATTTGCATGGAAAAGAGTAAAGTTGGATCTTCATACTGCATACTAAAAATTAACTCAAAATGACTCAAAACCTAAATGGATGAGATAAAACTAAATTTCTCAAGAGAAAAGCTAAGGTGTAAACCCTCATGACCTTGGATTAAGCAGTGTTTTTTTAGATATGACAATAAAAGCACAAAAAATGAAAGAACAAAATTGATAAATTTGATTTCATGAAGACTAAAAATGTTTATGCTTCAAAGGACAACATCAAGAAAGTGGAAATTCAGCCCACATGATGGGAGAAAATATTTGCAAGTCAGATATCTGATTAGGGATTTTTGTGTAGAATATATAAAGAGTTCTTACAACTCATTGATACAAAGATAACCTAATTAAAGTGAGCCTAGGATCTGAATAGACATTTCTCTAAAGGAGGTATACAAATAGTCAATGAATACTTGAAAAGATGCCTGATATTACTGCCCATCAGAAAAATGCATATCAGAAATATGAGATAACACTTCATACCCAGCTAGGATGGCTATAATAAAAACAAGAACAGAAATAGAAAAACCAAAACAGAACCCCACAGAATTTAACAAATGTAGTCTGGATGTAGAGAAATTGGAACCCTCAATTTCTAGTGGGAATGTAAAATGGTTGCTTTGAAAATAGTCTGAATGTTCCTAAATGATTAAACATAGTCACCATATGATCCAGTAACTTGACTTCTTAGTGTATATCCAGAAGAAATGAAAATGTGTCTACAAAATCTTGTTTGTGTAGCATGTTCATAACATGTTCATAGCATAGTTCAGAGTAGCCAAAAATTGGAAACAGACCAAATGTTCATCAGCTGATGGATGGGTAAATCAAATGTGGTTCATCTATTCAATGGAATGTTATTTGGCAATAAAAACAAATGAAGTACTGATAATGGCTACGATGTGCATGAACCTTGAAAACCTTATACTAAGTGAAAGAAGCCAGTCATAAAATACCACATATTGCATGATTCCATTGATATGAAATATCCAGAATAGGCAAATCTATAGAAACAGGAAGTAGATTAATGGTAGCCTAGGGCTGAGGATGGTGGTACTGGGGACATGGTCGGTGAGTACTAAAGCATATGGGATGGTGAAGACGTTCTAAAATTGATTGTAATGATGGTTCCACAATTCTGTGACTATAATAAAACCATTGAATTTTATGTGCACTTTAAATGAATTGTATCATCTGTGAATTACTACATATTACAGGTTGTTAAAGAAAACAAAGGAACCAGAAGCACCCAATAGTTTAGGACAAAAGCCCTTGATATTAATATCATGGTGACTTTGGAAAAAGAACTTGTTAGTTGGAGGTAATTGATTTGAACAATTCAAGTCTACTAGGCAAATAAGCATAAGCTAGCTTACCATGCTGGCAGTTTATTTATTTATTTTTTTAGCAGTTTTCAAAGACTATGATGTTAATAGGAGAATAAAGTCTCAGGTGAATGAAAGCTACCTGATCTAAAAAAAAAAAAAAATAAGGTCAAGTTGGTAGATGTTACTTATATATTCCATATACTTATTGATTTGTTCATTTCTTTTGTCAATTTTTGCTTCAGGTATTTTCAGATTCTATTATTGTTCTATCTACATATTTAAGATTATTATGTATTGATGTATCTTACCCTTTTAGCATCATGCAATAACCTTGTTCATCTCTATACTATTGCTTTGAAGTCCACATTGTCATATTAATATAGTCATACCAGCATTCTTACACTTAGGGTGTACATTTTATATTTTTTTCCCACATTTTTACTTTCAACTCCTGTGTCTTTGTATTTAATGTGCTTTTCTTGTAAACAGCACAGTTAAATCTTTTTTATCTTGAGAATTTTTTCTTTTAAATGTATTCATTTGCTTTTAGGTAATTATTGGTATGTTTGGGTTTAATCTGCCATCTTGGAATTTGTTTTCTAATTTCCCCCATCTGTTCTTTGTCCTTATGGTTCTCATTTCCTTTCTTATTTTGGGTTAATTGAGTAGATTTTTTGTATTCTAGTTTGCCTTATAGCCAGCTGCCAACTGTTTGGGTAGGTCAGGGGTTAGCCTTACTCTTGAACTCAACCCTTGGCTTTCTTTATCTTGGAAGAGCTCTTTTGATCCTGCTTTGCATTTGGTGACAGCTCAGTGCCTGTCAGAGGAATCTTCTTTAGCTTTTTCCTGCTCCCCTCTTTCAGTGGTCTGCTGCTTTGCACTCAGCAAAGGCCTAACGTACTTTAGGAAGATTTCTCAGTCTTTCTGTTCTGTCCCAACCTTTGATATGTGGTGGTTGTCCACTAGGTGCAAGCTCTGTGAGAGAGAACCAGCAGGTGGATATGGAGTTGTTCTTTGATTAGAGCTCCTCAGAATTCTAATTCTTCACATCAACAGCTATTAAGAGTTAGTAAAATTTGAGCTGGTATCTCCATACTTCCCTTTTTGGCAGGTTTATTCTTTCCTCTGTCAGAGATAAAAGCAGTTAGTCATTTCTGTTTTTGAGAAGGGATCATATGTATATGGAATTTAGTTCATTTGAGTTACTTTGCATTTCAGTTTTAATGGGTTTTTAAAGAAAATTTATGACTTTTATGGCTTTACAGCTTGTCGTTTTAGGCTGTAGTTATTTTTAAAGTGCATATAATTATTTGGCAGTGGAAAGATTTTTTTAAGCATCTACAATTGATACTTAATTTTTAGTGACTTACTGAGTGATAATTGCCTAGTGTGGAATAATACCCAAGGAATCTCTAAAAGGTTGATGAATCAATCAATGATGTTACTCTGGGTATTGAGTCACTGGCATTGGCCACTGGTTATTGAGATTACTATCCATAATCTCCCTTATGACCATTAATACACACTTAATGATGGTGGGCTAGAGCTAGGCTATGCTTTATTGATGAAGCACCAGAAGAAAGTATAGTGATTATGCAATCTTGCCTCATGAGCCTTTATGCAACCTTCTGAGCTAAAAAGAAATATAAATGTGTTCATAATTAATACGGCTTATCTAGATCACTTTAGAGTTGTATATAAGGATTTTGCTCATAATCATTAAGATAATTTTGGTTATATTTGTTAAAAATAAATCTTATTTTCTACATTTCCCTGTATTGTGAAAAAGGCTTTATGAACTTCTTTGTTTAGTTTTCATGTTTTGATTATATTCATTTAGCCTTGCATTATCTTGTAAGATTCTGCAGAACAATTTTGCCTGGTAACTGCAGGCTTACCTAATGCTGTGCTGTCTGGAATCTAATAATGACTGATACACAGAAGAGAATCACACAGTAAATGTTCAACAGACTAAAAAGACATAAACTAGTGCAAATAGAATAATAAACTCCCATGCTTCTAATAACTATTGACATAGGTTAGTCAATCTTGTTTTATTTATCCTGCCCACTTTAGGGTTGTCTGGATGGCTTAGTCACGCATCTGACTCAACTTTGGTTCTGGTCGTGATCCTAGGGTCATGGGATTGAGCTCTGCATTAGGCTCCATGCTAAGCATGGAACTTGCTTGAGATTCTCTCTCTCTCTCTCTCTCTCTCTCTCTCTCTCTCTTTCTCTGCCTCTCTCCCCCACTCACACACACTCTCTAAAAAATAGATGTTTATTTAAAAATAATAACAAAAATATCCTGCCCACTTTATTAAAAAAATGATTGGCTGCTAGAATATGTTATTTTTGGTTGCTAAAATGTTTTTAAGCTAATCCCAGATGTTATGTCTTGTTTTACCTGTATGTTGCTCTGCTTGATAGAGAAAATTTTAAAACATAATTATATGACATAATAATATCTAACAAAGTGAATAATAATTCCAGAATCTTTCAAACATTGCTTTTTTATGCCATGTTTCCCTAGCTACCTGGAAATGCCTGTGAGAATTAACTTACTTTGTAATGTTATCTAAATAATATTATGCTGATTTCTAAATGTTTGAATATTTACTGCTTTTTTTCTGTTGTTCTCGAGAATGTCCTAGATATGTTGAATGCAAAAATTCATTCTGACACCAGGTAAATTTTATATAAACACTGTATACTTACCCTCTTATGGTGTATACCCTCTTATGGTGACTTATAAGGCAAGTTATAAGAAGCAAAGGTGTCAGAAGGTAATAAAGAGTTAACTTGGCTTAACCAAGACTTTCCTAAACTTATTTGGCCCCAGAACCTCTTTTTTATATGTAACCTCTGTTTGCCAAAATACATTTTGGAGAATACTGTTCTGGGAAGGAGAATGCTGCCTCTGAATAGCAAAACAGAAGATGTTAACTTCATTTTTATTTGAATCAATTAGATAATTATTCTTATGGCATAATTATAATCATGTAATATCTATTTTTTTTTCCTACTACGGTCTGCTTAATACTGATAATGCAGTATAACAGGTCACCCTCTTCAAGATCTTACACTCTGAAAATCTTTCAACACGTTGTAAAAGCAAATTAAGTATGCATTTCAGTTTTCCACTACATAGATATTTGCAAACTAAAATAGCTATACATCACAATCCCTCTTTCAAGAAAGATAAATGCATTGGTATTGTATTAAGGGGGAAGCTAGGGGCGCCTGGGTGGCTCGTCGGTTAAGTGTCCTACTTTTGGTTTCGGCTCAGGTCATGATCTCACAGTTTTGTGGGGTTTCAGCCCTACGTTGGGCTCTGTGCTAACAGCGTGGACCTGCTTGGGATCCTCTCTCTCCCTCTCTCTCTGCCCCTTCCCCACTCACATTGTCTCTCTCTCTCTTTCAAAAATAAACAAACAATTTTAAAAGAGGGAAGCTAGAAATAAGATGTGTAGGAAAAAACAGATGAACACAGGGGAAGGAAAAAGGGAAGATAAACATAGTCTTAACAAACAGGGTTCATGGAGGGGTGGTGGATGGGGGGATGGTCTGGATTGGCGATGGGCATTAAGGAGGACACTTGTTGTGATGAGCACTGGGTGTTACATGGAAGTGATGAATCACTAAAGTCTACTCCTGAAACCAATATTACACTATTTAACTAACTAGAATTTACAGAAAAGTTTGAAACAAAAAAGAAACTCAAGGAAAAACAAACCAAAAGGTAATAATGAGCAATTATATTTTATTTGTGAAGAATTGGTTAAAAATAACTTAAAAAGTTTAAACTTAAGGGGTACCTGGGTGGCTCAAATGGTTAAGCGCCTGACTTGGGCTCAGGTCATGATCTTGCCGTTTTGTGAGTTTGAGCCCCTCATCTGCTCTCTTGCTGTCAGCACAGAGCCCACTTGGGATCCTCTGCCACCACCACCCCCGCCCCCCGCCCCTTATGTGCACATATGCTCTCTCTCTCTCTCTTGCTCTCTGTCTCTCTCAAATAAACATTAAAAAAAATAAAAAGCTTAAACTTAGGCAGTAGTGTGGACATTTTTATAAGTGGTTTACATTTTTATGTATTTTAAAAATATGTTCACTTTTTAAAAATATGTAAGCAGTTAACAGGCCAAGTGGAGACTAATTACACATCAAAGGAAAACATTTCCCCATTCTGCCACTCTTCTCTGCTCACTGACACTAGAGTGAGAAGGGAATCTGGAAGCACTCATGCTCTAGAGCATCTGGGTCTCATCCGAGTATGATCTAATTGACACCGGTCCCCTTTCCCTTCACCTTGCCAGTCCTCCAGAGTGGATTAGCTGGTTGCTCTTGTCTTTATATTGCATAAGTGTGTAGATGGCTGTTTTTTCTGTGATGCTACAAAGGTAATTTTCCCCCCATTATTTACAGTCAAACTGCAGCTTCAGGCAGAAGAGAGAGGGGTTGTGTCCATCAAAGGAGTCTGTGCAAACCGCTATCTTGCCATGAAGGAAGATGGAAGATTACTGGCTTCTGTAAGTAATGCTGTTTTTTGTAGTTTTTTTGTTCATTGGTTTTTGTTGCTTTAATTACTAGTAGTGGTATTTATTCTTCATTAAGGATTTTGCAAGTATTAAATAATTTATATTCACCCTCTAAAATACAGTATTACTGTATTTCACAGATAAAAAACTAAAGTTCTGAGGAAGTAATAAAGTAACCATGGAAACACAGCTGCTAGGAAGTAGAGCCTGGATGGCATTTGAGGCAGTCTTGACTCCAGAGCATGAGCTCTAATTCATTGTATTTTACTGCCTTCTCTGCAAAGCTATTAAGCCACAGTTATGAAAATAAACTCATATTGTGTAGTTGTTTGAAGATCAGTGGGATGGATATATACAATTTTGAGTATCAGTCTTTAAGTTTCTTTTCTCAGATTTCATATACAAAATGCTTGCCATATAGAATACTTGTTGATAATGTGGGCCCTTAACCTAGATGCTGATAGTATGTATTAGCTGTGTGTTCTTGAGCAAATTATTCTGAGTTTTCTTACCTGTAACATAGAGACAACAATGATCATATCTTACAGAGTTTTTGTGAGGACTAAATTAGATAATTTACATCCAGTGCCCAATCTGGGTCATGCATAATAGATCCTCACAATATTTACTTCCTCTTCATCTTCTCAGTTATATATAAACTCAGGACAATGACTTCACTCTTTTACTTTTTCTCAAAGCTAGTTATGAGTCCTAGCTCCTGGGTAATATTCTTTTCACTAATGCAGGCTCCCTGCCACCTCCACCATTGTCATTAGAACCAGGATTACATGTTTGTTGAGCAGACATAGTGTGTGGGGAATAGTGCACAGCAGTATAAAAGATATAGATCCAACTCCTGTCTCATTGGGGGAATAGATGGGACACATACCTGAAAGTGTGTGTGTGTGTGTGTGTGTGTGTGTGTGTGTGTGTGTGTGTGTGCATGCATGTGTGTGTATACACAATAGTCATCATACCAGTACCGGTAGCCAGTTACAATCGCCTATAACTTTCCCCACAGAATGGATCTAATATTACTGAACACTTGTGGTGTTTTACGGCATACAAATAGTTTTTGAAAATTTTTCTGAGTGAAGACCTTTGGATTTCTCAAGGACCAAAACAGACTTAGGGAGAAAATATATCAATCATCTGATTGATCATCTGACAAAGATATATTTATGTTGATGTGTTATCAATTTATGTGATTTTTGCGGGATAAATAACAAGTCTGGGTATAATGGCATGCACTCTCTTTGGTAGTTGAATAAACTTCAGAATTCTCTTCAAGAATAGCCAATATTTATTGAGCCAACAGTGTGCCAGATGTTATGCTAGGCAACTGGGTTATAAAGTTGAATACAAAATGGTCTGTGCCCGTAATGATTCATAATCTTGGGGAGGCAGAAGTGTAAATAAGTATTTGTAATAATGTGTAAGGGTTTTGATGTGTTGTTTCTGTATCTTGTATAGATGCATAATAATATTGGAAAGGAAGTAAGAAATACTATGACATAGGAAGTAATATAGGAAAGGAAGGGCCTAAATTTGTCTAGATTGGGGAGGATGACATATAAATGGGATTTTAGATGACATGGAAGAAGGAATTCATCATGAAGTCATGGGGCAGAGGAGTGGAGATGAGAGTATAGGTACTTCCAGGGCACGGCACATGCAAAGTCAGAAAGCTTAGGAGGTGTTTCTCTAGCATTATAAGTAATTCACTACTGCTGGAGTGTAAAGTGCAAAGGAAATGTAAAGTGGAAGGGAAGAAGAGATAAGGCTGGAGAGGTGGATAGACTGCTGAAGTGCCTTATACACCATATGTTGCAAGTAGTGGAAAGCCACTTTATGAACTTGCACTTGCCATAGGCATAATTCTTTCCACTCTTCTCCCTGGCTCCATTTCAGACTATTGTGTTATGGCACATCCCTGGATTCTTCTCCATTCTCCCCTGTGTGTGATTCTTGAGTGATTTGCAAAACATTCTCATTTTGTCACGGATAGAAGAGTACTCTGGACACATAAAATATTTTGGTTCTTAAGAGTTGTGTTACATTGATTGCTACCATTGGGAGTATGAAAAAAGACTTAAGTTATGTACTATTTTTTCCCCTAATACCTTCACATATTAATGGCATGAATACTTTCAGGGTAAGGATTTCTCACTGTTTGAAACCATTTCTTAAGGGTCTGCCTGCCCCCCCCCCCCCCCCACTTTGGAGTTAGAAAAAGCAGAAGTTTAAACTAACTGTATTTAACTGGCAAAGCCTATATTTAGAGGCTGAAATTGAGGAATTCTTTAATACACAACAGATTCTTATTCCATTCCATAGCAGGATAAATTTTGTTGCCATGAACAACAGAAGCCCAGAACAAATATTAGGATTTATGATTTGTTATGTGTTCACAAATTGTAGGTTTAAAAAAACTGCAACTGCATATAGTGAAGTTAACTGTAGTTTTAAGTCCCCAAACATCAGTGTTAGCATTGGTATAAAAAATTGCATATTGATTTCTAGATAATGCTATAGATTATGAAATCCTTAACAAGATATAGCAATATGAGAAATGTGTATAACTTGTGTTGATCCATAATAGTGAAATATGAAAAAAATTGTATTCTCTGAGGATATACATTTAACAACTGCAAAAGTAAACTACTTTTTTTTTTTTTATACATTTGCAATAACTTTCTTAGTTGAGGGGCCTTAACAATGAAATGAGACCCCTGTGCATAGCAAAGTAGGGAAAATAGATTTTGGAGGGCTCAATTATCCAATTATCTAGACTGACAATACATACTGATCAAATTTGTTAGAAAAATACAGTAATTGAAGAGGAATGTATGTGATTTTTAAGAGAGAAAATATTAAATGCAAAGGTTACTACCTAATGAGAATTACTGCTTTTACAAACCAATCTCATAAAATTTTACACAACTTCTACGTATATAAAAAAATTAAGGTCCAATTTGCTTTTAACTTTTCACAATTTGTATGTTTTATTTTGTTCTGAAATAATCAACATTGATACATCATGTCTGTTTTTAATTCTCAGAAGTGGTGTAAGCAAAGCATTTTTGGATTCATGTTGAGCAAACTCCCTCATAAGCCAAAACTGAAAAATCAAAGTACTGTAAAAGAATAAACAATCCAAAAAACAGAGCATGGGGAAATGACCATAAAGTTCAAATCTAACATGTAGCAGTGGACCAGATTTGTGTGATTGATCAATGTATAATGGGAGATACTTCTTTTCTCATTGTATATCAAGACTTAAAGATTGTTTAAAAGACTTTAAAGCCTTAAAGATTGTTAAAGATTGGGAAGGATCTTTTTTTTTTTTTTCAATGTTTATTTATTTATTTATTTTGAGAGGAAGAGAGAGAGAGAGAGAGAGAGAGAGAGAGACAGAGACTGAGTAGGGGTGGGGTGGAGAGAAAAGGAGAGAAAATCCCAAGCAGGCTCCACACTGTCAGCACAGAGCCTGACTCGGGGCTTGATCTCACAAACCATGAGATCATGACCTGAGCTGAAATCAAGAGTCAGATGCTTAGCCAACTGAGTCACCCAGGCGTCTCTAAGATTGGGAAGGATCCTAAAGATCATCTAATATAATCTTATTTTACAGATGAGGAAAGTAAGGCTTGGAAAAGTTAAGTGACTTCCTCATAAATGTGAGTTAGTTAAGAATTAAGGCAAGTCTGGAATCCAGGTAGCCTGGCCCACCAAAGACCCTCACAGATGTTGTTGGGATAGTCAAATTATTAGAGCCATCTGATTTAGTTTTCCCAGGGCCTAAATAGTCTATAAAGTTAGATGATCTTGATATATTTCAATTCTTAGTCTGAATTTCTTTGGTCTTAGCTCTCTAGTTTTAGATTCTGCAGTATCATTGTATTTTTACTGGAGGCTAACACAATTTGATTTACTCATTAAGAAAAGAAATAGACATTTAATTAATTAAATATACATTGAAGTTAGTTAGCATATAGTGCAACAATGATTTCAGTAGATTCTAGTGATTCATCCCCTATATATAACACCCAGTGCTCATCCCAACAAGTGTCTTCCTTAATGCCCCTTACCCATTTAGCCCATCTCCCCTCCCACAACCCCTCCAGCAACCAACCCTCTGTTCGCTATATTTAAGAGTCTCTTGTGTTTTGTCCCCTGCGTTTTTATGTTATTTTTGCTTCCCTTTCCTTATGTTCATCTGTTTTGTATCTTCCCTTCAAGCCCTCGCTTCATCCACACTGGCCTCTTTGCTGCCTCTCACACATTCTAGGCATGGTCCTACTGTAGGGCTTTTGCACTAGCTATTCCTTCTGTTTGGAATGCTCTTTCTTCTCTGAGAGCTGGATGGTTAACTCCTTCACTTTCAAGTATTTGCTCAAATGTCAGTTTCTTAATTGTGCATACTGTGACTATGCTAATATTGCAACCTAATCTTTATTCCTCTACTCCCAATCCCTCTTACCCTACTCAGCTTTACGTTTTTCCATAGGATTTATCATATTTTAACATATAATTTATTTAGTTATACTTATTGCGTGTCTCTCCAGTTGGAATTTGAATGGCACAAAGGCAAGGATCCTTGTTCAGTTTTGTTCATTGATGTATCCCAGTGGCTGGAAGAAAAACTATGCATTAAATGAGTAAATGCACCATTTGAACTGTGTGTCTTCTATATCCCCCAATTATTCTTGAATTAAAAAAAAAAGAAAAACTTAGCTTTATGAAAAGGGATCAGATACATAGGCAGAGTGAGTGTCCACAATCTGAAATAAGTTATGAAGAGCATTGAGTTTTAAATAATGGGTATAAGATAATTATGTCACAAGATTGTTGTGATCTTTAAATGATACACATGGAAACAGTCAAAAGCCATGAATTAAGGGAATTCCCAGATCATTGGCCTATATAAAATAAGGGCCTCAAAGACAGGGTACAAGTTGTTATAAACCCTTAGAAGCTACTTTATCCACTTCTTCTGTGACATCATTTCTTTGAAGATTCCCTTTTCTTCTAAGTTTGAAAAGGTTAGCGTTAAACATTGAGAATAGGGAAAAAGCTCTGTAAATGTTTATAAATTTCGGCAAAAATTACTTTGCATTCATTTTTAACAGGGAATATTGAAATCACAGTCACCGATGATGATTTGTAAACTTAGAATGGAGACGATTGAAAATTGTATTTACATTGGGCTGTTAAATGCCTGCTTGACTTGAGACTTGAATTTTGCCCCTACTACCCATTTTGAAAAATGTAGTTTGTTTTCAATTATGTAATAGTTTAGTAAATTTACATATCTGAACATTCAGCACAGAAGCTAGTTTTCCTTCCCTCCCATTTGTTTTTGTAAGGGTACAAGTAAGTTCTGTACAAAAAAAACACAAAATAAAAACAAAAACGTGGATTCATGATGTATTATCCACTTAATCCCTGGTACTATTTCTTTTCTCTGAAATACTAGGAACTGATTGAGAAGACAGATATTATGGCATGGTATGTATCCCAATAGGCCAAGCACTGTAGGGAGTGCCAACGTAGCAAGGTGGGACATCCTGGAAGCTGACAGAACACCAAAAAAATCAATGTCCAGAATGATGACTGAATGAGGTGGTTCAGGTCTCTGGAGAGTTAGCCTGTGAAGCTCAATGATGACCTTTCACGTTATCTTTAAGATTACTGTGACTTATCCTCTCATTCTTTACTCTGCTTGCTTCTTTTTCTAAAAAATGTTTATTTTGAGAGAGAGAAAATGCGTGTGAGTGGGGGAGGGGTAGAGAGAGAGGGAGAGAGAATCCCAAGTAGGCTCTGCTCAACAAGTGCAGAACCCAATGCAGGGCTTGATCTCACAAACTGTGAGTGAGATCATGACCTGAGCTGAAATCAAGAGTCAGATGCTTAACTGACTGAAATGCCCAGGATCCCCTATTTGCTTCTACTCCTGATCCTAAACCTGGAATAGGGAAAGAGGAAGATTTTTATCAGTGGCACTGGAAAATGACAAAGTAACACCGGTTGACTTCAGTTAACACAAAAAGCATAATCAACTTCAAAGGAAGAGTTAAAGTACTAGCTATATAGAATATCAATATTATCCTAGGTGTAATCTTTATGCATAGGACAGTCCTGTGTATCACATAGCTGGGTCCTTGTGCAATGAATGCTTCTCTGTAATGCTACCTGTCACTTATTTGCATAAGAAAGACTTCAGTTGCTTTCGTAGTAATTTGTTACAAAAAATGGGCAAATCAGATAAGTTTGTATTTCCATTTTGAAAAGTTAACAATGGTCAAAACATTAAGGCCAAGTAAATATCCAGTAAAGTTCTTATCTCTAGAAGCAGATTACAAGATCTAGTACCACACCCTTACTTTAGATGACGGAAATGCCAGTTACATGTAGATCATTTTCATTTTGGTTATTATGCCAGCTCTTTTCATTGTTCTGCTTATTGATTTATGTTTTTCTCACAGTTTGTGCCACTGTTTATCTTAGAACTAAAGAATCTGGGAAAGGATTCAAGTCTTTTGACTGTGTAGTTTTTGTAAACCTGAAGTTTCCTAGATTTGAATATACAGAAATAAGCTGGGATCTGGTACACTCATTAATACGAAGCTTTAGGTTTATGTCATACATGTACATGTTGTATTTGTATGTGGAAATACAAATATGTATAAATTTTTATGGTTTTCCATATGGGTATAATTCTTTCTTCCCAATTGTAATATAAATAGTAAATGATTTTTCTTTAAAGTAAATCATTTGTTGACACCCCCTCAAACACACACTCCAGAGGTCAAGAACTATCATCAGTTTACCCTGTGAAATTGATTTTTGAACATTTACTTGAAATAATGTAGCAGCCTATTAGACTTCATTACTTGGAAAGTATTTCCAGGTCTATTTGTAAAGCTAGCTTTTCCCCCCTCCCCCGCTAAAGAGTTCAATCGAAATAAAAACGGAGAGTAGTTTCCCCTCCCACAAGAAAGACACTGCCAGAAATAAATATGGTCTATGTTACTTATTCTTCATTCTCTGTTAGTGTTTTGGGAATATTAATCATATATTAATGTTCTAATACAATTTTTTGGCATTATATGTACATTAGCTATATTCTATATAATGAACTATTCTTTTTATGCCTTAGAAATGTTAGCCACTAGAAAAAAATTGCTGTAATTTAAGAATTGGTACTGTTTCTGTGAGTAAAGTATTAATTAGCAAAGCCTTCTTCTTTACGAAGGTATCTCTGGGTTACCCTTCCAGCAGTTTCAGGGGAACCCTGGTATAAGTAAAAACGACCCCTGATTAGTCACCAGCCTCTGGACTGGGAGGAGTATGGATGTGCCATACATACCTAACTGGAAGCCACAGCTTTGGGTTTCACTAAGTGAAGTGTGTTCTTTGTTACTGGGTATATCCCCCTTCATGAAAGCTATGTTCATGGGATGGCCTAAGCCTGAGGCAGTGTGGTTCTGACAGCATCTGTGTGCTCTCGCTGCCTGATACCCCAACCTGTCCATTGTAGGGCTGGAGAATGGTCCTTGAATTCCTCCTCTGAAGAGATGTGCCTGAAAGCTCTCCTTCTGACGTGCTGAGTTCTTGTCCTGCATCCCTCTGCAGAGCTAGATTCTGTCAGACTTTGGCCCGTTGAGTCTTGCAAACTAGTTTGTTCTGAAGCCAAGCGCACTGCTGCTGGTTGAGCAGAAGGGGCAGTGCACTCTCATAAGTGTTTCATGTGAAAGCATAATAACAACTACTCATTCTTCCTTTGTTTTTCAGAAATGTGTTACGGACGAGTGTTTCTTTTTTGAACGATTGGAATCCAATAACTACAATACTTATCGGTCAAGGAAATACTCCAGCTGGTATGTGGCACTGAAACGAACTGGGCAGTATAAACTTGGACCCAAAACAGGACCTGGGCAGAAAGCTATACTTTTTCTTCCAATGTCTGCTAAGAGCTGATCTTAATAGCAGCATCTGATCTCATTTCATATGAAAGAAGATGTTTTAGAAATTTGTTAGTGAAAGAAAAAAATGTACAGCTAGCTGCTCAGTTTGGATAAATGGTCAGATAACCTTTTATCTAATACTAAATATTTAACCATTGCCTTAGTAAAGAAAAGCAATAAAAGTTCCTAGAAAAAGTATAGACTTCCACCTTTTATATAGCATTTCCCTTTATCCAGTGAAGCTTATTTAGAGCTACACTCTTTGTCATACATTTGCTTCATTTGGAAAGAGGCTTTTAAAAACAAATTTTCTTCATGGAAATTATACAAAATTGGGAAATTAAAGTCAGATATTAGTTAACCCCAAATGTCCACCACTTCATATAATATGATACACATTATCCTACACGTACAATTTACTTAACATTTTTAAAAACACAAATATGGATTTAATCCATTCCTATCATAGTTCTATAATTCTCTGGCAGTTCCTTATGATACAGTTTATAGAACAAGCCTGTGTAAACTGCTGGAAGTTCTTCCACGGTGAAATCAATCTTGTCAAACCCTTCTCTGTACCCGTAGAGAAGCAGCCTAGCAACTCTGCTGGTGATGGGAGTTGTGTTTTCAGTCTTGACCAGGTCATGGAGATCCATCCACTCACACCTTAAGCATTCACGCTGGCAAAAATTTATGGTGAATGAATATGGCTTTAAGCGACAGATGATATACATATCTGACTTCCCAAAAGCTCCGGGATTGGTGTGCTGTTGCCGAATGCTCAGAAGGGACCTGAATTCTGATTTTATACCAGTCTCTTCAAAAACTTCTCGAACTGCTGTGTCTCCTATATAAAAGAAAGATGTACAAATCAGTAAGGATCACATTTTTAGAATTTTAATCATCACAGTTTTCAGATAAAAGTAACGTTATCTAAAGGTTGAAAAGCAAAACTTCATCCTAAGAAAGGATTCAACATAAACTTGCCTTCTGGACATCCTGAAATACCAAAGTATTTTCTTACCACTGTATATCTAAGAAGCTTTTGAAATATTGAGTATTTCTTTGGCTATTTGTAGGCTTACCCACCTGTATATTTTTGGAGTCACATTTTTAATCTCTTCCTTCTCTTTCCCAGAAGTTGAAAACCTAGTTTCCTGCAGTTAATATTCCTATGTTTCTTCATAATTATCCTGTTCCTGCTCATCCATCAAAACTGCCTAAATTTATACATATTAGGATTGAGAAAATGTGATCCATTCTTCCTTACAAAAGTCTGTAGAGCTGCAGAATGTATTGAATGGAGAAATGTTCAAAGCTTTCCTGGTGATCTTGGGTGGGACTGTCAAGCCTCTGAAGTCATAGAACAGATTCATTTATAACCATTTTGTTATGTTCTTGTCAGTGGAATCCCATTATGGTCATTTGGGGCATTTCCTTTGTTTCTTGAGATTCCAAAGAACTTGGATTCATTCCTCCGACACCAACAAGCAGCAGTCATTTTATCAGAAGTGTTCAAGAAACTTGCAATTTACAGAATTTTGTAATAGTACAACAAGGATTTCACATTTATAAGGCTGATTTTTTCAATATTATGCAAATTTTTAGGGCAAAATGTTTATTGTCAACATTTTTGTGGTTGCTTTTTCTAAATCTCCAGATGAACCCCCTAAATGGGCTTTCTGTAATTTTGTGATGACCTGTCACGGACTCCCAAAGTGTTTTATGAAAAACCCTTTAAAAAGCTGCCTTCTTTGCCCAGTTTGCTGGGAAGCTTCCTAATTTCACAACTGCCAGAGCCACAGATTTTTCCTCAAAGACCCTTCTATTTCCTTGTTTGCTGTAAAGAAAATTTTATTTACCTTCTCAGTCTTATTGGTGAAGAATAGGTAAGGAAGAGGAAGTCAAGGAAAAATGTCTCAATTTCCACATAACTCTGATTAAAGACTGGCTTAAGAATTTCCTACATATGCTTTTTTTTTTTTTTTTAAATCCTAAGAAACCGCTCTGGAAATATTCATGGGAAGAGCAAAGGGTCTGAAAATATAAGACATTGGTCTGTGATTTTGAATTACATGCTGACTTCCCCTTCCCTTGAGATTTGCCATAGTTTAAACATGGTTAGAAATTACTATTTAAAACTAAAACATAAAAGAAGAATTTGTGTTAATAAAAGGAAAACCTAATGAGAAAAAGAATTTTCAGCCTGGCATGTAATACATGTTTGCTACTAAATTTGTTAAACTGCTGCACTAGTCTAAAACTTTACATGTCATTTGCTGATTTAACTATTGTTTAAATGTTTATTTTTATTCCTTAAACACTTTGAAAAATAACTGTCGGAGTCCTGTTAAACTCTTAGTACCACCAATTAAGAGTTTGGCATTTCGTTTGGAGTCTAGCCTTTTTATGTGTCATGGAAGCACAGGACAGACTTGTGAGTGAATGAATATACCCTACTCAGCAGTCACCTTAGCAGCTGACTGAAAATCAGCACTGCCCTGGGTAGTTTGATCAGTTTAACTTCAATCAAGATATCATTGACTAGACTAAAAAATGAATGGGTAGATAAGTGCTTTTGCACTTACGAGGTATGAGTAACTTCTTCCACCTCAACGTGGAAATCTTTACCCCAAGGCTTTCACCATGAATTTAAAAACTTGTAAATTTATTTAACTGCTTTATTCTGTTTTACCTTTATTTTGTACTGTAAGCTGAACTGATGTAACATTGACTGTTCTATATGTTTAACAAACATAGGAAAAACCAAGGGGGTTTTGTTTTTATGTTTGCTGACTGAGATGTTTAAATATGTCCTAGTGTTTTGTTTAGTTACAAGACAGTGAAGAGGAGTTTATTTTGTTATTTCTATTTTGTAATATTTAACAATAGGATTAGGTTGGAAAAAAATAATAGGAAAAATTGGGCAGAATGTGGGTTTTCCTACTGTTTCCCTCTGATTCTGGTGCACTGATGAGCTCTGATCAGAACCTGCTACTTTATAGTCCTTTCCCCATGCAGGGGATTCTCTTCCTGTCACTGGTAAATGGTATTTTTTTTAGAAAGGCAACTTCTCCATTTTTAACCTTGTAGATCCTTTTGTACTATTAGGGTATCATATTGAAGCCTGAGGATTGCATTCTATTTTGTATATGCCCCCCCCCCCCTTAATTTTTTTAAGCACTGTGGACAAGAGAGCTTCATTTACTTAGTAGTATTATAGAATTAAGGATTCCAAAACAAATCTGTTTCCCATGTGTTTCCCAGTTAACTAGTGTTTACTACTTAAGAGCTATATTTGTGATGGCTGTATTCTACTATATTACATACTTTCCTAAATACAGAATTTAAAGAAAATAATTTTAATAATTATTGGGTGATTTGGCTTCATCCTTTAGAATATTGTGTTAAAAGACAGAAATGCTCTGATAGAAGTCATGGTCTTTCAGAACTCTGTTTTCAGTTATTATTTCTAGCTGCTTTCAGGATTTTATTATTTCTAAGGCAAAGCTTTAATTTATAATACGCCTAGACAATATGAATGCCAGTTGCTGCTTCTAATTCCACATGGTTGAGGCATATGTATGTTGTCTAAATAGGTGGGTTGTTGTGACAACCACAAATATTTAAATTCAGAATTCACTACTTTTTTCCTTTTTTTTTTTAAACCTGGACTTAATGAGTTCTGGAGTATACTTAAACCTAAAATTATGCATGCTTGGAAATGTTTATTCATTTGCATTTAAATAGAAGTAAAAATTCAGGATCCATAAAAACTCAAAAGTCCATTCATTTGGGAAGGCAAGACTCAAAAGATGAAACTAACAAACTTCCTGTGGCCTGATTTTTGCCCAGTATGGACTGGGTAAAGTTGTAAAACAAATTTAACTAGCTCACACACAATGTCACAGATCACATAAGGATAGTATGAAATAAGTAGGTGTTCCAAAGTAAATGGTCCTTTCTTTCAGCATTTGCATCACTCCACAATCTTTTATTTCAAAAGAAGACCTAAACAACAGAATTTACGCAGAAGGTCCCTGAAGTACCTAAAAACCAAAATCTGCAATGGATAGATCTCAGTGTGGTAAATTTATTTCTGGTTTGTTAGGAATTGTCTATGTACTGTGTATGGGGCATTTTAATCTGTAACATTAAAAAAAAAATCAAGTTTCAAGTATATACACATCAAGTATATACAAATATTGAAAGATAATTTAGGAAGTTGCCTTTATATATAAATGTTGGTTAAATAGTGAACATGCACATGGAAAAAGCAATCATGGAGAAATAATACTGGTATCAAATGAGTCATCCATTGATTTATCATGATAGAGACTGCGTTTGACTCAGTGGTTAAGGAATATGTAGGAAAACTCCATATTTACTCTTTCTACTCTTTACTGTAAAATCAATAACATGGAAAGTTCTTAGCTTATTTCACATTGCCTGGTTTTAAATACTGAGCTCTGTAAGTTGTTTTAGTTGTTTAGTTGTTTTAGAGAGCTATCTCTCTTTTGAGACTTTCTCATAGGAGAGTTTTGGCTTCCTTACTATTTAAAATAAATAGCAGTCAAAATTATTATAAAGAGGAGAATTAAGTCAGTAGTGCTCTATAAGTGACTTTTAAATGGACCTCAAAATAAGTATTACTTATAAAGTTAGTATGCATGGTTGTGTGGTGAAATGGTCAAGAATTTGTGTTTTCTTACAGTTTAATTCCAGGAAAAGTATTAGTCCTATCCAAAATAACCCTAAATGCTAAACTTTACCAATGTATATGAAAAGCTTTTTATTTTCAAACAAATTAATCTAGAAGCAATCCTAAACAGAACAGGTGGTATGCTCCTAATAGTATTTTTTATACTAATGGAGTAAGTTGTAATATTACAAGTTTTGCTGCTAATTTTATATTAGCCCTGAAGTAACCTCTGAAATTTCTCAGAAAAATTAAAATCTTATTTTCAGCTATAGAGCTAAAAAGTAAACACAGAAATTTCCTAAATTTTTTCAAGCAATTAAAAATATGTAAGGTACACACCGATATCTTCTCCAGGCTCTGACAGGCCTCCTGGGAACTTCCACATATTTTTCAACTGCAATATAAAATCAGAAAATAAAGTTAACATAGCTTCAATCACTAACCCGCACATGGAGACTCGACAAAAATTGGTCAAGGAATTGAGAATTTATTTTTTGGTAATAACATGCAAATTTCTTTCATCTTCCTTCTTTACTCCTCCCTTTCTTTTTCTTGGGGGGAAACTGGTGACTTTTGAAATCTTTTCCTACCTTTTTCTCTAGGAAATAGAAGTGGTTTTGTTTGGTTAATGTGATAAATTCTGTATGAATGAAACAGTGGAGGGAAACATCTACTGAATTTGTGTAATTTTTAAAATTTTGCTGCTAGTTAACTATTAACAAATAGAGGAATCTTACAGATGCTGCTATAAATAAGTAGAAAGTACAGTATAAGTTTAATAACTAAAATATACTATTTTTAATTTTCACATTTATTTTCTGTGTTGTGTGTCTAATCAGATTTCTCTTGTCTCTGTGTTAATGATTGTATGTACAAATGTAATTGCTTTTCATGGGTAGCATGAATAAATCTGATTAGTTTAAGTTTGTGCTGTTTGTGTGTATACCATTTCATTTTTGGGGGGGAAGGAAGGACAAGTGGGAAGATCTGAGAATGAGGATACATATGGAAAAAATTGATTACAAATAATTATGAAATGGCATGGGACCATATTCTTATGGCTGACACAATTATTTTTTGTTCTATATATCCAACAGCATGATAAAAGGTGTTGAGCTTGGAGCCAGTACACTTTATGATCTTCATTCATAAAATAAGTTTATGGACCTTTTACTGGTGTGCTTTTTGACCCACTCATTTCCTGGATGAGTGCTTCATAAAGAATGTGTCATTTCCCAACTGTGCTACATTGGAGACCAGTGGCATGGTTCCCAGAGTTTCCACAGACTGTTGATTATGTGGGTACAGAATTTAGGCTTTCCACCCTTCCGTGTCTGGCTCAGACTTGAGATTAATTTATAAAGCATATTTTATTAATGTAGAAATATATCTCTGGTATAGATCTATATTAAGACAGTCTTTCAGATTTTGTTCTAAAATGGTTCCAGAAGCTATAGAAACCATGCAGTTTTTTTCCTGATAGGATGTTAGATTTTATATCTAACACCTTAAATGCTATGTCTAACAAAAGAAATGTTATAATGGTAGGGCAGAAAATACTCCCCAAAATAATAAAAGAACTTTTAAAATTTTACCTAGATTTGACTATAAATAATTGGAGATTATTAATTAAATTATAAACTTATTTGAAAAATGTTACATATAAGGATTGAAAACAGCTTACACAAATCTGATTTTGATTATTTCATAGAACTTAGGTATAAAAAGAATATATTTTTGTGGTAGTATGTGATCTTTTTTGGCACCACTTAGGTTTAAAGAGATTATCTGAAAAAAGCTTTCTTGTCCCCTGCAAGACAACTTACAGAGCTCAGTATTTAAAACCAGGCAATGTGAAATAAGCTAAGAACTTTCCATGTTACTGATTTTACAGTAAAGAGTAGAAAGAGTAAATATGGAGTTTTCCTACATATTCCTTAACCACTGAGTCAAACGCAGTCTCTATCATGATAAATCAATGGATGACTCATTTGATACCAGTATTATTTCTCCATGATTGCTTTTTCCATGTGCATGTTCACTATTCTTTTTCACTATTATTCTTTTTCACTATTATTCATGTTCACTATTATTCTTTTACATGTAGCTGTCATTTTTCCAGCACTACTTCTTGAAGAGACTATCTTTCCCCATTGTATATTCTTGCCTCCTTTGTCATAAATTAATTGGCCATATAATTTTGGGTTAATTAAAAAACATATTCCCATTAATGGGCTTAGCAGTATAAATAATAACGGCAACTTCCAGAGAAGACTGTGGAGTAGGAGGACCCTGAGCTCACCTTGTCCCATGGACACACCTAGATAACACCTGTATCAGTGTATATAACCCAGAAACTACCCAAAGACTGGCAGAACTGACTCATGGAACTCAGGTAACATGGAAGAGGGTGGGGAGGGCAGAGACATGGTCTGAAGCATTTGGCTTTGAAAACCAGAGGGGCATAATTTTGCAAGTTCCTACAATCAGCAGGGCTTAACAAATGGGATGCTATAAAAATCAGGCTGGTCTGTGGAGAGCCTAGAGGGCAAGGAACGGAGTCTCTGCACGTGGAGCACAACAAACAGCCCTGTGGAGATACAGCATAGAAGAACAGTTTAACGCCTGGGGTGTATGGGAAGGAGGTTTTGTTTGGTTTTTTACTAATCTCAGAGTGTGTGCTGGAGGGGCAGGGATCCTTGGGAGACTTCTCCAAGAGCTGGCAGGTGCCACTTTCCTCCCCTGCCTCCCAGCCTATATACATGGATACCAGCAGGAACCAATGCAGGTCCAACACTCACCACCTAATTTGCTAACAGCCTGAACTGCCGTCACATTCTCCTGCAGACCTGCCCCCTCCAATACACTGTTGGCCAGAGCCCATCCAAAGTGGTGCCACAAGGGTGGCATCATGCAAGCAGACCTGACAGGAAGCAGCACCACTCCAAAGTGACTCCTGTCCCAGGAAAAGGGAAAGATAACCACACACAACTGTGGCCCCAGCAGTAGGCTGGGGGCAGACAACTGGTCTCACTGCAGGCCTTGCCCACCAATGAAAGCCTCTCGGGGGGAAACATAGGGAAAGCACCCAGCAGTTTGGTGCTACCCTCTGGCATTGCCTGGTCTGACTCAAACCCAAGGCCGCCCCAGACTGATGCAACAACACCGGGACCAAATCCTGGCCACAACAGGCAAAGACAGCCATGGCTGGACTACTGCAAAAGCAGCTCAATTACAACAGCAGGGCACATGCAACACATTGAGACACCCTTGAAGTGCCAAATTCTGGTGAGTAGGGGAGACTGCATTATAGGGCATCCCAGGACCTCTTCTTCATAAGGCCATCAATCTCAAGAGCAGGAGATGGAGCTGACTTTCCTAACACAGAAACAGACACAGAGAGACAAAATGCAAAATCAAAGAACAGGACAAAATCACAGTAAGAAACTAAATGAACAGAGCTAAGAAATATGAATATAGTGGACTTGAGAAAAGAGGGGAGGGATCTCAATGAGACACTCAAAAATGAGACAGAAAACATAAAAACCATTCAGAAATGAAGAGCTCAATAAAAATTAAAAATACACTAGAGGGAATAAATAGTAGAGGGCACAGAAAAACGGATAGGCAACCTGGAGGACAGAGTAATAGAAAGCAATCAAACTGAACAGGAGAGAGAAAAAAAGAATAGAAAATGAAGACAGACTTAGGGAACTTAGCAATACCATCAAGCATTCATCTTATAGGAGTTCCAGGAGAGAGGGAAAAGGGGGCAAATAATTTATTTGAGGAAATAACAACTGAAATCCTCCCAAATTTGGGAAGGGAAACATCCAGATCCAGGAGGCACGTAGAGCCTCCAACAAAAATCATACTAAGGAGGTAACACAAAGATACATAGTAGTTAAAATGGCAAAAAGTAGTAAGCATTTTACAAGCAGCAAGAGAAAAGAAAACAGTAACATACAAGGAATATCCCATAAGGCTATCAGCTTATTTTTCACAGAAACTTTGCTGAGAAGGGGGTGTCATGATATATTCAAGGTCCTGAAGGAAAAAAACCTGCAGCAAGGCTATCACTTACAATAGGAGAGATTAAGAGTAACCCAAACAAAAGTTAAAGGAATTCATAACCACTAACTCATCCTTAATAGAAAAGTTAAAGGGGACTCTTCTGAGTGGAAAGGAAAGACCATAAACAAGAGTAAGAAAAGTAGGAAGTACAAAAGCAGTAAAATTAAATATATCTGTAAAAATTAGTCAAGGAACTCACAAAATAAAAGGATGTAAAGTATGACACCATATACCTAAAACATGGGAGGGCAGAGAGGAGTAGAGTAGGTTCAAACTTAAGCAGCCATCAACTTTATAATATAGATTGTTATATGCATTAGATGTTATACACAAACCTAAGGGTAACCACAAATCAAAAAAACAGTAACAGGTATGCAAAAAAATAAAGAGAAAGGAATCCAAAATATCACTAAAGAAAGTCAGCAAACTGAGCTGAGAAGGAACACAGAACTACAAAAACGACCATAAAACAAGTAACAAAATGGCAATAAGTACATACCTCTCAACAATTACTTTGAATATAAATGGATTAAATGCTTTAATCAAAAGACACAGGTGATGGAATGGATTAAAAAGACTCATCTATATGCTGCCTACAAGAAACTCATTTTTGACCTAAAGACATCTGTGGATTAAAAGTGAAAAGATGAAAAAGCATTTATCATGCACATGGATGTCAAAAGAAAGCTGAGGTAGCATTATTTATATTGGACAAAATAGACTTTAAAACAAAGACTGTAAAAATAGACAAGGACACTATGTAACTATAAAGGAAACAATCCAAGAAGATATAACAATTGTAAATATTTATGCACCAAACATGGAAGCACCCAAATACATAAAGCAGTTAATAAACGTAAGGAAGTAATCAATAGTAACATAATAATAGTAAGAGACTTTAATATCCCACCTACATCAATGGACTGATCATTGGCTTTGAATGACACATTGGAACAGACAGATCTAGCAGATACATTCAGAACATTCCACCCTAAAATAGCAGAATACACACTCATGTGCATATGGGGCAGTCTCTAGAACAGATCATGTATTAAGCTACAAAAAAGTCTGAACAAATTCAGAAAGTCACACCATGTATCTTTTCTGACTACAACACTATGACACTAGAAATAAAGAAAAAATATGGAAAAGAACACAAATACAGGTCTATTATATAATGTTCACTAAACAATGAATGGGTCAACCAAGAAATTAAAAGAGGAAATAAAAGAGGAAATAAAAAAAATACATGGAAACAAGTGAAAATGAAAACCCAGCAGTCCCAAATCTTTAGCAAAAGCTGTTCTAAGAGGGAGATTTACAGCAATACAGGTTTATCTCATGAAGCAAGAAAAATCTCAAACTACCTAACCTTACACTTAATGGAGGTAGGAAAAGAAGAAAAAACAAAACTCCAAATACATAGAAGGAAGGAAATAAAGATTGGAGAAGTTAACAAAATAAAAACTAAAAGACTAGAATAGATGAATGAAAACAGGAGCTGGTTCTTTGAAAAGATCAACAAAATTGATAGACCTTTAGCCAGACTCATAAAACAAACAACAACAACAACAACAACAAAACAGGAGAAAGGACTCAACAAAATCAGATATGAAAGAGGAGAAATAACAATTGATACCAGAGTAATACCAAAGATAATAAGAGAGTATTACAAAAAAAATTACATGCCAACACATTGGACAGCCTAGAAGAATTGGATAAATTCCTAGAAACATAAAACCTCCCAAAATGAATCAGGAAGAATTAAGTAATTTGAACAGACTAATTACCAGCAATGAAATCATTAATAAAAAACACTCCCAACAATATTCTAGGACCAGACAGCATCACAGGTGAATTTTACCAAACATTTAAAGAAGAGTTAATACCTGTTCTTCTCAAACTATTCCAAAAAATGGAAGAGAAAGGAAAGCTTCCAAATTCATTCTATGAGGCAAGCATTACTCTGGTACCAAAACCACATAAAGACACTACAGAGAAAGAGAACTATAGACCAATATATTCTGATGAATATAGATGCAAAAGTCCTCAAAAAAATACTAGCAAATCAAATCCAACAATACATTAAAAAAATCACTTGCCACAATTAAGGGATTTATTCCTGGGATGCAAGGGTGGTTCAATATTCACAAATCAATTGATATGATACATCACATGAACAAGAGAAGGGAAAAATCGTATGATCATTTTAATAGATGCAGAAAAAAGCATTTGACAAAGTACAACATCCATTCATGATAAAAACCCTCAAAAGTATGATTAGAGGGAACATGCCTCAATGGCATAAAGACCATATATGAAAACCCACAGCTAATATCAAACCCAATAGTGAAAAATTGAGTTTTTCCCCTAAGATCAGGAACAAGACAAGAATGTCCACTCTCACCACTTTTATTCAACATAGTACTGGACATCCTAGCTACAGCAATCAGACAACAAAAGAAATAAAAGGTATCCAAATTAGTATGGAAAAAGCAAAACTCCCACTATTTGCAGATGACATGACACTACATGTAGAAAACCTGCATGAGTCAACCAAAAAACGTCTAGAACTTATAAATGAATTTGGTAAGGTCACAGAATACAAAATCAATACACATTTCTATACGTTAATAATGAGGTAGCAGGAAAGGAATTAAGAAAACAATCCCATTTACAATTGCACCCAAAATATAAGATACCTAGAAATAATCCTAACCAAAAGGTGAAAGACCTGTACTCTGAAAACTAAAAAACACTGATGAAATTGAGGACGACACAAACAAATGGAAAGATATCTGATGCTCACGGATTGGAATAACAAATATTGTTAAAATGTCCATACTACCCAAAGCAATCTATATATTTAATGCAATCCCTATCAAAGTACCAACAGCATTTTTCAGATAACTAGAACAAAGAATTGTAAAATTTGTATGGAACCACAAAAGACTCTGAATAGCCAAAGTGATCTTGAAAATGAAGAATAAAATAACAATTTAAAAACTTTAAAAAAAGAAAATGAAGAATAAAAAATTTAAGTATCACAATCTCAGATTTCAAGTTATACTACAAAGCTAATTAAAACTGTGTAATACTGGCACAGAAACAGACACATAAGTCAATGGAACAGAATAGAGAGCCCCAAAATAAACCTACGAGTACATGGTTAATCTTTGACAAAGGAGGCAAGAATATGCAATGGGACAAAGCCTCTTCAACAAATGGTGCTGGGAAAACTGGACACCTACGTGCAAAAGAATGAAAATGGACCACTTTCTTATAAAATGGATTAAGTACTTAAATGGAGACTTAAAACCATAGAAATTCAAGAAGAGAGAACAAGCAGTAATTTCTCTGAAATCGGCCACAAGCAACATTTTTCTAGATACGTCTCCTGAGGCAAGGGAAACAAAAGCAAAAATAAACTATTGGGACTAGAACAAAATAAAAAGCTCTGTATAGCAAGGAAACCGTGAACAAAACTAGAAGACAAACTACTCACTGCAAGAAGTTATCTGCAAGTGACATATGTAATAAAGTGTTAGTATCCCGAATACATAAAGAACTTACACAACTCAATACCAAAAAATAATCCAATTAAAAAATGGGCAGAAACAGGTACATTTTCCCAAATAAAATATACACATGGCCAACAGACACATGAAGATGTTTCTAGGAATTTATCCATTTCTTCCAGGTTGTCCAATTTGTTGGCATGTAAGGGAAATGCAAATCAGATACAGAAAGAAGCCTTTTTTGTTCCCCTTATCTGATTAAAGGCAGAGCTTTCTGACAAGCTGCCATAAATCCCCTTGGTTCGAACTTCCAGCCAAGGAAGGAAACCTAGATGAGAAATTACATAAACAAATATGAGAAATTACCATACATATTTCACACCTCTCTCTTGCACTGATATACAAACCCCTACTTCTAGTTGTTCAGGCAGCACTCCCCAAACTTTTCTCCTACTAACCTGTTGTCAATTAATTCACAGGCTCCCCAACCACCGAACGCGGAAGAGGAAAAGTTCCCAACACTACTTTATGACTTAACTCTCTGGTTGTGTTTCCCAATCTGTGAAATGAGGAGGAGAATAGGTTGCCATGATGTATAAAGCAGCTACATAATACAGAGCACAAGTAATAATCTTTTGCTGGTAGAGTCAAGCTTCCATGTTGATGGCTGCTGACTGATTAGGATGGTGGAAGCTGAAGCCTGGGGTGGCCGTGGCAATTTCTTAAAACAATAAAGTTTGCTACATCCACTGACTCTTCCTTTCATGAATGATTTCTCTGTATCATGAGATGCTGTTTAAAAGCATTTTATCCACAGTAGAACTTCTTTCAAAATTGGGAATCAGGGCATCGGTTAAGCGTCCAAATTCGGCGCAGGTCATAATCTTGTGGTCTGTAAGTTCAAGCAGTATATTGTGCTCTGTGCTGACAGCTCAGAGCCTGGAGCCTTCTTTGGATTGTGTTTCCCTCTTTCCTGCTCCTCCCCTGCTCACGTTCTTCTCTCTCAAAAATAAAAAATTAAAAAACATGTCAAAATTGGTAATCAATCCTCTCAAACCCGCTGCTGCTTTATCAACTAAATTTATGTAATATTCTAAATCCTTTGTTTCATTTCAATAATCCTCATTGCATCTTCATCAGGAGTACATTCCATCTCAAGGTGGCTACCCTAAATAAGAGATTTTCAATATAGATGAAAAGAGCCTTATTTTTTTTTTTTAAATTTTTTTTTTTTCAACGTTTATTTATTTTTTTGGGACAGAGAGAGACAGAGCATGAACGGGGGAGGGGCAGAGAGAGAGGGAGACACAGAATCGGAAACAGGCTCCAGGCTCCGAGCCATCAGCCCAGAGCCTGACGTGGGGCTCGAACTCACGGACCGCGAGATCGTGACCTGGCTGAAGTCGGACGCTTAACCGACTGCGCCACCCAGGCGCCCTGAAAAGAGCCTTATTGAAGGCTTTCAATTTATTTTGTCCAGACTATCAGAAGATTCACTTTCTATCGTAGCTCTAGCCTTTAAAAATACATTACTTAAATAATAAGACTTGAAAGTTGAAATGAATCCTTGATCCATGAGCTACAGACTGGATGCTGTGTTAGCAGGCATGAAAACAACATGAATCTCATTGTACATTTCCATCAGTGCTCTTGGGTGACTAGGTGCATTGTCAATGAGCAGTCATATTTTGAAAGGAATCTTCTTTTCTGAGCAGGTCTCAATGTTGTAATGTAAACTGTTGTGTTGTCATCTAGGCTTTGTTGTTCCATTTATAGAACACAGGCTGAAGATTTAGCATAATTCTTAAGGACCTTGGTATTTTTGGAATGGTAAATGTACACTGGCTTCAACTTAAAGTCACCAGCTGGGATGGCCCCTAACAAGAGTGTCAGCATGTCATTTGAAGCTCTGAAGCCAGGCATTGACTCTTCCTCTCTGGCTATGAAAGTTTTAGATGGCATCTTCTTCCAATAGAAGGCTATTTTGTCTACACTGAAAACCTGTTTTTTAGTATAGCCACCTTCATAAATTATCCTAGCTAGATCTGGATAACTTGCTACAGCTTGTTTCAACTCTTGCTGCTTCACCTTGCACATCTGTCATGGAGATGGCTTCTGTTCTTAAACCTCATGAATCTCTGCTAGTTTCACACTTTCCTGCAGCTTTCTCATCTCTTTCAGCCCTCATAGAACTGAAGAAAGTTAGAGAGTCTTGCTCTGGATTAGGCCTTGGCTTAAGGGAATGTTGGGGCTGGTTTGATCTTCCATCCAGATTACTTAAACTTTCTCTTTATCAGCAATAAGGCTGTTTCACTTTCTCAGGGAGTAGCGCTTTTAATTTCTGTCAAGGACTTCTCCTTTGCATTAACACCTTGGCTAACTGTGTGGTGTCAGAGGCCTAGCTTTCAGCATCTCTTGGGTTTTAACATGCCTTACTAAGCTTAATCATTTTCTAGCTTTTAATTTAAAGTGAGAAATGTGTTGTGGAAAGTGAGAGATCTTTTGTCCATTTCTTGAATGGATTATTTGTTTTTTGGGTGTTGAGTTTGCTAAGTTCTTTATAGATTTTGGATACTAACCCTTTATCTGACATGTCATTTGCAACTATCTTCTCCCATTCCATCAGCTGCCTTTTAGTTTTGTTGTTTCTTTTGCTGTGCAGAAGCTTTTTACCTTGATGAGGTCTCAATAGTTCATTTTTGCTTTTGTTTCCCTTGCCTCCGGAGACATGTCTAGAAAGAAGTTCCTGCAGCTGAGATCAAAAAGGTTGTTGCCTGTTTTCTCCGTTTGGGTTTTGATGGATTTCCTATCTTACATTTATGTCTTTCATCCATTTTGAATTTTATTTTTGTGTATGGTGTGAGAAGGTGGTCTGGTTTCATTCTCATGCATGTCTCCGTCCAGTTTTCTTAGCACCAATTTTGAAGAGACTGTCTTTTATCTTTGAAAAAAATTTCTTTTTCATGTTTATTTATTTTGAGAGAGAGCACACACATGAGTGAGTGGGAGAAGGTCGGCGGGTGGGGGGAGAGAGAATCCCAAGCAGACTCCACGATGACAGTGCAGAGCTGAATGTGGTTTTAGTCTCATGAATGGTGAGATCATGACCAGAGTTCAAATCAAGAGTCAGACACTTAAACAACTGAGCCACCCAGGTGCCCTGAGACTGTCTTTTTCCCATTGGATACTCCTTCCCTTTGTCAAAGACAGTTGGCCATACATTTGTGGGTCTATTTCTGGGTTCTCTATTCTGTTCCATTGATCTATGTGTCAGTTTTTGTGCCAGTACCATACTGTCTTGATGATTACAGCTCTGTAATACAGCTTGAACTCCAGGATTGTGATGCCTCCAGCTTTTTTTCTTTTCCCCCAACACTACTTGGCTATACAGGGACTTTTCTGGTTCCATACAAATTTTAGAATTGCTTGTTCTAGCTCTGTGAAGAATGCTGGTGTTATTTTGATAGAAATTGAACTGAATGTATAGATTGCTTTGAGTAGTATAGACATTTTAACAATATTTGTTCTTCTATCCATGAGCATGGAATGTTTTTCCATTTGTTTGTATCTTCCTTAACTTTTTTTAAATTTAATTTATTTTTTTAAATTTACATTCAAGTTAGTTATCATATAGTACAACAATGATTTCAGGAGTAGATTCCTTAATGCTCTTTACCCATTTAGCCCATCCCCCCTCCCACAACCCCTCTAGTAACCCTCTGTTTGTTCTTCATATTTAAGAGCCTCTTACGTTTTATCCCCCTCTCTGTTTTTTACACTATTTTTGCTTCCCTTCCCTTATGTTCATCTGTTTTGTATCTTAAAGTCCTCATATGAGTGAAATCATATATTTGTCTTTCTCTGACTAATTTTGCTTAGCATAATACCCTTTAGTTCCATCCGTGTAGTTCCAAATGGCAAGATTTCATTCTTTTTGATTGTTGAGGAATACACCATTGTGTGTGTGTGTGTGTGTGTGTGTGTGTGTGTGTGTATCGCATCTTCTTTATCCATTCATTCATAATAATACCATAATAGTACGGGACTCCAACACCCCACTTACAAAAATGGACAGATTATCTAAGTAGAAAATCAACAAGGAAACAATGGCTTTGAACGACACACACTGCATCAGATGGACTTAACGGATATATTCAGAACATTTCATCCTAAAGCAGCAGAATATACATTCTTTGCTAGTGCACATGGAATGTTCTCCCGAATAGATCACATACTAGGACACAAATCAGCCCTCAACAAGTACAAAAAAGATCACGATCATACCATGTGTATTTTTAGACCACAACGCTGTGAAACTTGAAATCAACCACAAGAAACAATTTGGAAAGATAACAAATACTTGGAAACTAAAGAACATTCTTTCTACTAAAGTCTGAATGGGCTAATAACCAAGAAGTTAAAGAGGAAATTAAAAAGTACATGGAAGCCACTGAAAATGATAAACCACAGTCCAAAACCTCTGGGATGCAGCAAAGGCGGTCATAAGAAGGAAGTATATAGCAATCAAGGCCTTCCTAAAGGAGGAAGAAAGGTCTCAGATATACAACCTAACCTTATACCTTAAAAAGGTGGAAAAAGAACAGCAAATAAAACCCCAAAGCAGTAGAAGACAGGAAATAATAAAGATTAGAGCAGAAATCAGTGCCATTGAAACCAAAAAAAAAAAAAAAACAAAAAACCAGTAGAACAGATCAATGAAACCAGAAGCTGGTTCTTTGAAAGAATTAGCAAAACTGATAAACCACTAGCCCGTTTGATCAGAAAGAAAAAGGATTGGACCCAAATAAATAAAATCAAGACTGAAAGAGAGGAGAGATCACAACCAACACAGCAGAAATACAAACAATAATAAGAGAATCTTATGAGCAATTATACACCAACAAAATGGGCAATCTGTAAGAATGGACAAATTCCTAGAAACATATAAACTACCAAAACTGAAAAAGGAAGAAATAGAAAATTTGTACAGACCCATAACCAATAAAGAAACAGAATTAGTAATCAAAAATCTCCCAAAAAACAAGAGTCCAGGGCCAGAAAGCTTTCCAGGGGAATTCCACCAAACATTTAAGGAAGGGTTAACACCTATTCTCTTGAGGCTATACAAAAAAAATAGAAATGGAAGGAAAAGTTCCAAACTCTTTCTAGGAAGAGATCATTACGTTGATTCCAAAACCAGACAAAGACTCCACTAAAAAGAAGAACTATAGACCAATTTCCCTGATGAACACGGATGCAAAAATCCTCAACAAGATATTAGCCAACCGGACCCAACAATACATTAAAAAAATTATTCACCACAGCCAAGTGGGATTTATCCTAGGATGCAGGGCTGGTTCAATATCCACAAAACAATCAATGTGATTCATCAAATCAATAAAAGAAAGGACAAGAACCATACGATCCTCTCAATAGATGCAGAGAAAGCATTTGACAAAATACAGCATCCTTTCTTGATAAAAACCCTCAAGAAAGTAGGGATAGAAGGACTACACCTCGAGATCATAAAAGCCATACATGAAAGACCTGCTAATATCATCCTTAATGGGGAAAAACTGAGAGCTTTCCCCCTAAGGTCAGGAACAAGATAGGGATGTCCACTCTCGCCACTCTTATTCAACATAGTATTGGAAGTCTTTGAATCTGCAATCAGACAACACAAAGAAATAAAAGGCATCCAAATCGGCTAGGAGGAGGTCAAACTTTCACTCTTTGCAGTGACATGATATTCTATATGGGAAACCCAAAAGATTCCACCAAAAAACTGCTAGAACTGACTGATCCATGAATTCAGCAAAGTTGCAGGATGTAACATCAATGCACAGAAATCGGTTGCATTCCTATACACCAATAATGAAGCAACAGAAAGAGAAATCAAGGAATCGATCCCATTTACAATTGCACCAAAAACCGTAAAATACCTAGGAATAAATCTAACCAAAGAGGTGAAAAATCTATACACTGAAACCTATAGAAAGCTTATGAAAGAAATTGAAGACACCAAAAAATGGAAAAATATTCCATGGTCCTGGATAGGAAGAACAAATATTGTTAAAATGTCAATACTACCCAAAGCAATCTACATATTCAATATAATACCTATCAAAATAACACCAGCATCCTTCACAGAGCTAGAACAAACAATCCTAAAACTTGTATGGAACCAGAAAAGACCCCGAATAGCCAAAGCAATTGGCTTGAAAAAGAAAACCAAATACAACTTCAAGTTGTATTACAAAGCTGTAATCATCAAGACAGTATGGTACTGGCACAAAAACAGACACATAGATCAATGGAACAGATTAGAGAACCCAGACATGGACCCACAAATGTATGGCCAACTAATCTTTGACAAAGCAGGAAAGAACATCCAATGTAATAAAGACAGTCTCTTCAAGTGGTGCTGGGAAAACTGGACAGCGACATGCAGAAACCACTTTCTTACACCATACACAAAAATAAACTCAAAATGGGTGAAAGACCTAAACATAAGACAGGAAGTCATCAAAATCCTCAAGGAGAAAGCAGGCAAAAACCTCTTTGATCTTGGCCACAGCAATTTCTTACTCAACACGTCTCTGCAGGCAAGGGAAACAAAAGCAAAAATGAATGATTGGGACCTCATCAAAATAAAAACCTTCTGCACAGTGAAGGAAACAATCAGAAAAACTAAAAGGCAACCGACGGAATGGGAGAAGATATTTGGAAATGACATAGCAGATAAAGGGTTAGTATCCAAAATCTATAAAGAACTTAACAAACTCAACACCCAAAAAACAAATAATCCAGTGAAGAAATGGGCAAAAGACATGAATAGACACTTCTCCAAAGAAGATATCCAGATGGCCAACTGATATATGAAAAAATGCTCAACATCACTCATCATCAGGGAATTACAAATCAAAACCACAATGAGATACCACCTCACACCTGTCAGAATGGCTAACATTAACAACGCAGGCAACAACAGATGTTGGCGAAGATGCACAGAAAGAGGATCTCTTTTGCATTGTTGGTGGGAATGCAAGCTGGTGTAGCCACTCTGGAAAACAGTATGGAGGTTCCTCAAAAAATTAAAACTACAACTACCCTACGATCTTCTTTTTTATTTCATAAGCTTTCTATAGTTTTCAGCATACAAATCTTTTACCTCTTTGGTTAGGTTTATTCCTAGGTATTTTATGGTTTTTGGTATAAATGTAAATGGGACTGATTCCTTGATTTCTCTTTCTGCTGCTTCAGTTTTCCAAAGAAGACATCCAGATGGCTAACAGACACATGAAAAGATGCTCAACATCACTCATCATCAGACAAATATAAATCAAAACCACAATGAGATACCACCTCACAACTGTCAGAATGGCTAAAATTAACAACTCAGGAAACAACAGATGTTGGTGAGGATGCGGAGAAAGGTGAACAATTTTGCACTGTTGGTGGAAATGCAACTGGTGCAGCCACTCTGGAAAACAGTATGGAGATTCCTCAAAAAATTAAAAATAGAGCTACATTATGACCCAGCAATTATTCTACTAGGTATTTATCCAAAGGACACAAAAAAGCTGATTTGAAGGGGCACATGTACCCCAATGTTTACAGCATCACTATCAACAATAGCCAAATTATGGAAAGAACCCATCTGTCCATCAACTGATGAACGGATAAAGAAGGTGTGGTGTGTGTGTGTGTGTATATGATATATATACAATATATATGTTACATATATAATACATATACATAACATATACACACACACCACGTATATAATATATATATATATATACACATATATATACATACGTATACATACATATATATACACCCCCAATGAAATATCCCTCAGTGATCAAAAAGAATGAAATCTGGGGTGCTAGCTCAGTCACGTAAGTGTATGACTCTTGATTTTGTATGTAAGTGTAAGTCACGTAAGTCACGTAAGTGTATGACTCTTGATTTCAGGTCATGGTCTCACAGTTCGTGGAATTGTGCCTTGCGTCAGGCTCCATGCTGAGAGTGGAGCCTGCTTGGGATTCTCTCTGTCCCTTTCTCTGACTCTCTCTAAAAATATATAAATAAACATTAAAAAAAAAAAAAAAGAATGATATCTTGCCATTTGCCACAATGTGGATGGAAGTAGAATGTATTATGCTAAGTGAAATAATTCAGAGGAAGACAAGTATCATATGGTTTCACTCACGTGGAATTTAATACAAAACAGTGAACACAGGGAAAGGGAAGGAAACATAATACAAAACAGAGGAAGGCAAACTCTAAGAGACTTTTTTTTTTTAAAAATTTTTTTTTTCAACGTTTTTATTTATTTATGGGACAGACAGAGACAGAGCATGAACGGGGGAGGGGCAGAGAGAGAGGGAGACACAGAATCAGAAACAGGCTCCAGGCTCCGAGCCATCAGCCCAGAGCCTGACGCGGGGCTAGAACTCACGGACCGTGAGATCGTGACCTGGCTGAAGTCGGATGCTTAACCGACTGCGCCACCCAGGCGCCCCTAAGAGACTTTTAAACATAGAGAACAAACTGAGGGTGGCTGGAGGAGTATTAGATGGGGGGATGGGCTAAATGGGTGATGGGCATTAAGGAGGGCATTTGTTGGGATGAGCACTGGGTGTCATATCACTACTCCTGAAACCATTATTACACTGTATATTAACAAGCTTCAATTAAAAAAAAAAAAAGGGTAGTGTGGGTACCCTTTCTCAGTGAGAAAATCTTTATCTAAATCTTTAACTAAACCTAAAATCTTTAGAGAGGCAAGGACTTGGCCATGAGGCTATCTGGATAAAGAGAAGAGGAGGAACAGATGATGCTGGTAACCTAAGGTGTGTTTGAAACATAGTAAGGAGGCCAGAGGGAGCAAAAAAAAGTACAGGAGATAAAGTCAGAGGGAAGTATAGAGATGCAGTGTAGGAGACACAGTCACAGGTTATATGGGGTGTTGCAGGCCATGGCACAGACTCAGGACTTTAAAATGAGAGAAATGAGGAGACATTGGAGGTTTGGAGCGTAAGAGACTCATAATCTGTTGTAATTTTGAAAGAATTAGTGTGGTTTTGTGCTAACAAGAGACTTTATAGGAATCACAGTGGAAGAACAGGGCCCAATTAGAATGATTCCAGTAATTTAGGGAGGAGATACCTCTGGCTTGGGTCAAAGGAGTAACAGCAGAAACGATAGGTAGTGCTCTCATTAAGATGTTAGGCATGGAATATGTTACCCTTCCCAATGGCATCTGAATTTTAAAGTACCTCACCTTCCTTTGGGGGAAAAAAAAAAAAGAGGAGGAGGAGGAAAAGAAGATGAGGACATATACTAATGGTTTAATTTTAGGCACTGCTGAAGAAGATATTCCAAGGGGAGCTGTCCATGGGCCTCTCACATTATTCTGCCAGCATAATCTGATTTAAGCACAAGGCGAGTTTTGTGTCAGATGATTATTCTAGAAATTGTGAGGACAAGCAATATTAAACAGGGATTTATATAATATCCTCTGTTCATTCAGTCATTCAAGCATGAAGCATTTCTTCACACTTACAATGTGAGTCAGGCAGTTTTCGAGGTAATTGAGACACAACAGTGAACAAAACAAACAAATGTCCAAGCCTTTGCAGTGCTTGTATTCTAGACAAGAAAAAAAAAAATATGTAAGCTTTTTAGCATATCATATAATGACAAATGCCATCAGAATAAAAGTGGAGCTGGGTGAGAGGAAACCGAGTGTGCAGCAGGAAAGAGATGCTCGCTTTTATGTCGAGTACTCAGGGTAGGCCTCATTGATGGAAGAGAAAGATTCAAAGATGGCGAGTTCTTAAAACTGATAATAAAACTTAAAACTGATAATTCCATTATCAATATCAATATCCATTATCAATAATCAATTTTATAAGTATTTAATATACCTCTATTCAGAAGGAGTCTCAGTAAGAGTTTAATGATTCAACTATGACGTGACACTATATTGCTTATTGTCTTTTAAATAATTTTCCTTATAAATCTCATACCTGTACCATATTTGAAATCTTTTATATAGTTCACTATAAAGACCTAATGTGACACTAAATAAATAAATAAATAAAGGAAGAGATGTGCAAAACTTCCATTCACCTGAACACTTAGAGGAAACTGCAGGGTTATTAATTAGCCTAATTTCAAGATTACTGTGATTCAGGGAATAGGGAAGCCCAAAGGGAGGGAGAGGTGGAGAGTGAGACAGGGGAAAGGCTGGCAGGTGGAGCAGTGAGAACATAAACAACATTTATTGACTAAGTTTGTCATCTAACATGGGCACAGTTTGCGGCACTCCAAAACAATTACAATAACACCACCAAAGATCACTGATCAAGGATCATCAAAACAAATATAATAATAATGAAAAAGTCTGAAATATTGTGAGAACCGCCAAAATGTGAGACAGAGACATAAAAAGCAAATGCTGTTGGAAAAATGACACTGACAGATGTCTGATGCAGGGTTGCCACAAACCTTCAATTCATAAAAAACAGTATCTGGGAGTGCAGTAAAGCAAAGTGCAATAAAAAGTATATATACCTGTATATAGTTTTGACAATTATTCTATTTTAAAAGTATAGCTCAACTCAATTTTTTCCTTTTAAATTGCTATAATACATACCACTCTAGAAATCTGATTTCTACAAACTGGGCCTGTTAAATCATTTGTCTTGGGAGGTTTTATAAGGAAAATAATAACCCCTACACACAAAAAAATCACACTGTGTGGTTTTGGGGTAAGACAGTTCAGCCACAGCTGCCAGGGAAGCTCCTTCTGTTTTCAGACTGCAACCCAATTTTTACCATTACCAGACCTAGGCTTGAATTTCCATGTTTTAATGAATGAGGAACTACACAGGTTCTTATTTGATAGATCAATCCTGAAAAACTGCTTAGAGCGGAGCAATCATATTACTCTGGCTGTTAAATAAGAACAAGAGATCAAAACTGTTGAAGAGAGAAGGTGAGAATTTATCAGGAATTCAAGCTTAGAATAGCTATCTAGCAACTGCATATCCCTTGGCTGGTCAAGTTGGCAGATGCTGATAATAACTTGGCTTTCAAATGTCACACACACATATATACAGACACAAAGTAAAAAATTAGAACAGTAAAGAATCTGATGTTTATGTCTGCATGTATAGAACTTCTCTAATGATTCTTCTAAATGATACATTTGTGTACCAAACTGGAGTATGTTTACATACTTAATAATTTAATTTCCTTCCAAGAGATAACTTAGGCACACACAATAAGAGAACTCATGTTCCTCAAGTTCTATAAAACATTAACTTTAGTTACTAAGTGTAGCATTTGGGGGCACTGAAGTTTAATTGAACTGAAGTTTAACATGTTCTAAAACAACTAAGTTCAAACTTTCCTTCTAAAAAGACACACACATATAAGCACTCATGAACTGCACCAGACAAAAAGCTCTCTGGGTGTATCTTCCATTCCTAATGTGATATCAGGAGCCCTCATTTCCAAATAGTTGATTTCAAAGAATGGTGAACTGACTCAGATCTAGACATGTGAAAAACATAGATTACTATGATTCAACTCTTATCATCATGTCTCAGCTCCTCCAACTTCTTTGGCCTATGAAAGACAATTGGGGTGTGTTACTCTTCCTATTCTTCAACTACTTTATTCCTGTCAACTATTTGTAACTGATGATACCTAAAATTCAGTGTACTTTTTATCTGTTTTTAGAATATGGTACTCATTTCTCTCTTTCATATGATGTTTGTTATGTACCTATTTTTCCTAGAGTGGCACTGTGCTATATAGCATGATTCCACAAAGCACAATTCTATAGAATAACTAGAACTGCACCTGTATGGAAGCTATGGGAAAGTCCCCCACTAAAACTCTTAGACTAGTAGGGCTAGGCAGTGAAATTCTAGACTGAGAATATCAATATTTTCCTTGTATCCCCTCCTGTGGATGAAGGCTACTGCCTGGAGCTCTTAAGTACTGTAGATCATGATGGTGGAAACTGTAAAAAGAAATTCATTAATTAATATGCTTCAACTCATACACCTCTTTCTGGTGCTCAATAATTCATCAGGAGGGATGAGAAGAAATGTCTGGGAACTCCCACTTAAATGTCTCTTTTAAGTTCACCTCATATCTCTGTAAAGAATTCATCATTTCCTCTTTACCAATGTCTCTGTATCTGCTAGAGATAATATTATTCCAGTTCTACCTTCAACTCAAAATACCAAATGATTTAAAACTCATTCTTTTTCTTAACTGACAAATTTACTATCACCAAACCTAACATTTAGTAGTGGACCAGATTTGTGCAAGCAATGCATAAGGAGAAGAGATGGATGAGGGGAGGAGAAATTACCCTACTTCTTATTTCTTTTCTTATTGCATGTTAAGACAAAGATTATTTTTAAAGGCTTAAAGATTCCTAAGTTTGGGAAGGTCAATAGAAAGCAATACTTATATCAGACAATTAGATTTCAAAACAGACACTGTAATAAAAGAAAAAGGACACTGAATAATAATGAAGGGGACAATCCAACAAGAAGATACAACAATTATAAATATCTGTGCACCCAACAGAGAAACACCCAAATACATAAAACAGTTAAAAACAGATACAAAGGAACTAATCAATGATAATACAATTAATAGTAGGGGACTTTAACACTCCAGTTACATTACTACACAGATCACCTAAACAGGAAATCAAAAGGAAACAATGGCTTTGAATGATGCCCTAGTCCAGATGGATTTAACAAATATATTCAGAGCATTCCATCATAAAACAGAATACACATTCTTTTCAAGTACACATGGAACATTCTCCAGAACAGATCATATATTAGGCCACAAAACAAGCCTCAACAAATTAAAAGATTAAAGTCATACCATGTGTCTTTTGTGACCATGAAGCTAAAAGTCAACCACAAGAAAAATCTGGTAAGACCACATATACCTGGAGGTTAAATAACATGCTACCAAACAATGAATGGCTCAACCAGGAAATAAAAGAAGAAACAAAAAAGTACATGGAAACAAATTAAAATGATAACACAATGGCTCAAAACTTTTGGGATGCAGGAAAAGCGTTCTAACAGGGAAGTTTATAGCAATATAGGTTTACCTCAAGAAGTATGAAAAGTCTCAAATACACAATCTAACTTTATACATAAAGCCTCTAGAAAAAGAATAAGAAACAAAATCTAAAATCAGAAGGAAGGAAATAATAAAGATTAGAGCAGAAATAAATGATATTAAAACTAAAAAAAAACATGTGGTAGGGTCCCCTTCCTAAGGAAAAAGAAACAAACAAAATCTCAAGGCAACCTTGCTATTCGTGTACTTGACAACATCCCTCATGACCTTGTAACATGAGACCACTTAATCAGACTACATGTTTGTGTGTTACCATATATGGGAGACAAGGAAGTAAAAAAAAAAAAATAAAAACTACGCCACGTGGTGTTCGGGGCTTAGTTCTTCGGGTACGTACTCAACTAAGTGTTGTCGGTAGGAATAAAGTTGCTTCCTGGAAAGAAAAGCCTCGGTGTCATGATTCTCTGTGTGAGAATCCTGCTACAAACAGATCAATGAAACCAGGAGCTGGTTCTTTGGGGAAAAAAAAAATTAACAAATGGATAATCTCTAGCTAGACTTATCAAGAAGAGAAAGGGCCCAAATAAAGTCACAAATGATAAAGGAGAAATAACCAACACCACAGAAATGCAATCATAAGAGAATATTATGAAAAACTATATGCCAACAAACTGGGCAATCTGGAAGAAATGGATAAATTCCATAAATATATAAACTACCAAAACTGAAACAGGAAGAAATAGAAAATTTGAGAACAATTATGAGCAAAGAAATTGAATCAGTAATCAAAAAACTCCCAAAAACCAACAGTCCAGGACCAGACGGCTTCATAGGCAAATTCTACCAAAATTTAAAGAGTTAATTCTCATTCTTCTTAAACTATTCTAAAATACAGAAAATGAAGTAAAATTTCCAAAGTCATTCTGTGAGGCTAACATTACCCTAATACCAAAACCAGATAAAGACTCCACTAAAAAAGAGAACCATGGGACAATAACGCTGATGAACACAGATGCAAAAATCCTCAACAAAATACTAGCAAACTGAATCTAAGAACACATGAAAAAAATCATTTACCCAAATCAAGTGGGATTTATTCCTGGATTGCAAGGTGGTTCAATATTTGCAAATCAATCAACGTGATACATCACATTAATAAAAAAAAGGAGGGGCGCCTGGGTGGCTCTGTCAGTTGAGCGTCCGACTTCGGCTCAGGTCATGATCTCGCGGTCCCTGAGTTTGAGCCCCGCGTCGGGCTCTGTGCTGACCGCTCAGAGCCTGGAGCCTGTTTCAGATTCTGTGTCTCCCTCTCTCTGACCCTCCCCCGTTCATGCTCTGTGTCCCTCTCTGTCTCAAAAATAAATAAACATAAAAAAAAAAATTAAAAAAAAATAAAAAAAAAGGATAAGAACCTTATAATAATTTTATTGTTTCAGTAGACTTAACATCCATTTATAATTAAAAACCCTCAACAAAGTAGGTTTAGAGGAAACATACCTCAACATGATAAAGGCCATAAATAAAAATCCCACAGCTAACATCATCCTTAAAAGGGAAAAAGTGAGAGACTTTCCCCTGAGGTCAGGACCAAGACAAGGATGACTCTCATCACATTTCTTTAACATAGTAGTTAAAGTCCTAGCCAAAGCAGTTAAACAACAAAAAAGAAATAAAAGGCACCCAAATCTGTAAAGAAGTAGTAAAACTTCCACTACTTGTAGATGTTAATGATACTATATATAGAAAATCCTAAAGACTCCACCAAAATTTACTAGAACTGATAAATGAATTCAGTAAAGTCACAGGATATGAAGTCATATACAGAAATCTGTTGCATTTCTATAAGCCAGTAATAAAGCAGCAGAAAGAGAAATTAAGAAAACAATCCCATTTACAATTGCAACCAAAATAGTAAGATACTTAGGAATAAACCTAACCAAAGAGGTGAAAGATCTATATTCTGAAAATTAAAAAACACTGATGAAAGAAATTGAACAGGACACAAAGAAACAAAGACATTCCATGCTTATAGAAGAATATTGTTAAGATGTTCATACTACCCAAAGTAATCTACACATTTAAGGTAATCCATATCAAAATACCAACAGCATTTTTCACAGAACTAGAACAAACAATCCTAAAATTTGTACAGAACCACAAAAGACCCCAAATAGCCAAATGATCTTGAAAAAGAAAAGCAAAGCTGGAGGCATCACAATTCCAGACTTCAAGTTATATTACAAAGCAGTAGTGATCAAAACAGTATGTACTGGCACAAAAATAGACACATATATTAATGGAAGAGAATCGAAAACCCAGAAATAAACATATAAGTATATGGTCAATTAATCTTCAACAAAGCAGGAAAGAATATCCAATGGGAAAAAGACAGTCTTCTCAACAAAATGGTACTAGGAAAACTGGACAGCTACATGCAAAAGAATGAAACCGGACCATTTTCTTACACCATACACAAAAATAAATTCAAAATGGATTAAAGATCTAAATGTGAAACCATAAAAATGCTAGAAAAGAACATATGCAGTAATTTCTCTGGCACTGGCCATATCAGTTTTTTTCCTAGGTAGATCCTCTGAGGCAAGGGAAACAAAAGCAAAAATGAACTACTGGGACTATATAAAAATAAAATGTTTTGCACAGTGAAGGAAACAATCAATAACACTAAAAGGCAACTTAGGGAATGGAAGAAAGTATTTGCAAATGACCTACCAATAAAGGGTTAGTATCCAAAATACATAAAAAGCTTACAAAACTCAACACCCAAAAAATAAATAATTCAATTTAAAAATGGGCAGAAGACAGAATATACATTTCTCAAAAGAAGACATAGCAGATGGCTAATAGACACATGAAAGATGTTCATCATCACATCATCAGGGACATGCAAATCAAAACTATGATGAGATATCACCTCACACCTGTCAGAATGGCTAAATTTAAAAAACAGAAGAAACAACAGGTGTTGGAAGGGATGTGGAGAAAAAGGAATTTTCTTGCAAACTGGTGTATCCATTGTGGAAAACTTACGGAGATTCCTCAAAAAGTTAATAGAACTACGCTACAATCCCCCAGTTACACTACTAGGTATCCAAGGAATACAAAACCACTAATTCAAAGGGACAGATGTACCCAGAATTGTTTACAACAGCCAAGAAATGGAAGTAGCTGAAGTCTCCTTTGAATGGTGAATGGAAAAGGAAGATGTGGTGTATGTGTGTGCACGTATATATATGTATATACACACATATACATACAATGGAATATTATTCAGCCATAAAAAAGAATGAAATCTTACCATCTGCAACAACATAAATGGGGCTACAGATTATAATGTTAAGTGAGACAGAGAAAGACAAACACCATATGATTTCACTTTTCTGCGGAATTTAAGAAACAAAAAAAATCAACGAAGGGAAAAAAGAGAAAATGACAAACCAAGAAACATTCTTAACTATAGAGAACAAATTGATGGTTATCAAAGGAGAGGCAGGTGGGGGGATGGTGAAATACGTGATGGGGATTAAGGAGTGCACTTGTCATGATGAGCACCAGGTGATTAAAATACTCACAAAAAAATTTATAAGTCATAGTAAGGCTTTTATAAGTTACCCACAGTAAAATGTCCAGAAAAACAGAAATGTCCTTGTACAATTTAGGTGAGCATTGGAAATGTTAAGGTATTATAGACCTAAGGCTGAGGTTAAGCAATTAAATAGGACTCTGCATCTCTTCCAGTAATTAGAGATTTCTGTAAATAGACATCTTTACTTATTAATCACATTATTTTTGCCAAGAAAATAAAGAACTTTCTTGGCTTTTTGTTATACAAATTTTAAAAAAGAAAACAAATACAGTGCACATCATTCTGTTGTGTATGGGTATAAATATAAATTGATATAAATGAGAGAACAGTGCATTAAAATTGTACTTAAGGTAATTGTATACAGCATTGTTTTACACTGCTGTACATTTCTTACATTACACTTTTGTGTATTTTAAGTACTCTGTATGAATCCACTGGGAAAAGACAGCTAATGGATCCTTTCTATGAGAAAGGTATTATTGTATAGATTTTAAAGATGAGGAAACTGAGGCTCAGAGACTTGGCTGATGTAGAAATGGCACAGGGATTGGAATGCAGGTCAGCCTGACTCCGAAGTCCATTTTGTTTATACCAACTTTCTCTCATTTAGCACAATTATCAATTTATTTGCATTTTGTTATTAATTTAATGTTGTCCATATAGCACTTCATTACTTCATCATCTCAATCAGAATCTTTCAAGAGTTACTATTTCCATGTCAAATCTAAACTCCTCTGCCAGGCTTTCAGACCCTCTTATACTAGGCCCCACTTGTAGTACTCAATCACGCTTCCTAGTCTCTAGTCATTCCCATCACATGATCCAATTCAAATATAAAACTTATTGAAGGGTAGGCACAATACTACTTTAGGTACTCAAAATTATTTTTTTAAGTTTTTTTTTTAATGTTTATTTTTGAGAGAGAGAGAGACAGAGAGAGAGAGAGAGAGAAAAGACACAGAATCCAAAGCAGGCTCCAGGCTCTGAGATCTCAGCACAGAGGCTGACGTGGAGCTTGCACCCATAAACTACGAGATCATAACCTGACCTGACGTTGGGCGCTTAACCGACTGAGCCACCCAAGCCTCCCTCAAAGTATTTCTGCTAATGATAAAGCTTAGTTTGAGTCAGAGATCCTGCCTGAACTAAAATTTTGGAAATTACAACTATGAGAATGTTTTGAGACCGCATTTCTGCAAAATGTATGATACTGCTTTCCGCTATCATTACCAATATTTTGTTTAAAATTTAAAAATATGGGGGCGCCTGGGTGGCGCAGTCGGTTAAGCGTCCGACTTCAGCCAGGTCACGATCTCGCGGTCCGTGAGTTCGAGCCCCGCGTCGGGCTCGGGGCTGATGGCTCAGAGCCTGGAGCCTGTTTCCGATTCTGTGTCTCCCTCTCTCTCTGACCCTCCCCTGTTCATGCTCTGTCTCTCTCTGTCCCAAAAATAAATAAACGTTGAAAAAAAAAATTTAATAAAAATATGTATGATGGGGGAAAATGTCTGTCCATCAGTATTTACTGAAGTTTCAGAAAGTAGCAAGATAATTATTCTCTTTGCCTTATAGTCCTAATCATGAAAACATCTCACGCTAATTATGGTACTTCTCTTAAAAGTCTTTGTTGCTTCTAGTTGCTTAGACTTATTTTGTTGTACAAGGCTCTTTATATTCTGTTCTTAATCTGGCACTTGGTCAAATAATTTACCACTACCTGTACTCCTGGCCACAATGAACTTTTTTTTTGTTTTGTTTTTAAATGTTTATTTATTTTTGAGAGAGAAAGAGATAGAGTGTGATTGGGGAGGGGCAGAGAGAAGGAGACACAGGATCCAAAGCAGGCTCCAGGTTCCGAGCTGTCAGCACAGAGCATCATGTCGGGCTCGAACTCCTGAACCATGAGATCACGACCTGAGGCGAAGTTGAATGTTTGACTGAGCCACCCAGGTGCCTCCATGATGAACTTTTAAACCATTACTTCCACACTACGTGGAATGGCCTAAATGTTTATGTCCCCCCAAATTTACGTGTTGATTTAAACATGGGCGCAATGTGATGATATTAAGAGGTGAGGCCTATGGGAGGTGATTATGTCACAACAGTGGAATGGGAGTAACCACGAAAGGCAGTAGTGTTCTTATAAGAGACTTCAGAAAGAACCCTTCTCCCTTCTGCCATGTGAGGACACAGTGAAAAGATGAACATCTATGAACTGGGAAGAGGGACTAAATCCTGGTCCAGCCTCTAGAAATGTGAGAAATAAATGTTTGTTGTTTAAGCCAGTCTGTTATTTTTGTTATAGTAGCCTGAACAAACTAAGATACCATGTTAGCCCCTTTCTGAACTCTCTGTACTTTTTTACATGCCATTCTAATTTTCTACTCTGTTTTCCTATCCTAACTTTCCTTTTGGCCTGGTAAGCTCCTACTCATTCTTCAACACCCAGTTTGATATTCATCTCCTCTGAGAAGTCTTCAGGGTTTTGTTTTAAAAGCAAAGTAATTGTTACCATCCTTTGTATGACCATGGCCTTCCCAAATAGGTAGCAAGCTGCAGGACATCAGAGATACCGTCTTAAATAATCTTCCTATCCTCAGCATCTGGCTCATAGAGAAAGCTTAATGAATACCGAATGAATGACGAATATCTCGACAGTCTGTGAGAAACACAGTTGTCTTCCCAACTAAATATAGTCATTTTTAATTTTTCTGTAGCCATAATATGACAGTGAGCAACACTGAGGTTATCCTGACATTTTCAAGGCCTGCCTAAGTATTTTTTGAATTAAATAAATATCCAAATGATCCATAACTGCTTAGAAAGAACTTAAAGTAAATTTTTTTTAATGTCTGTTTATTTTTGAGAGAGACAGAGCACAAGTGGGGAAGGGCAGAGAGAGAGGAGACACAGAATCTGAAGCAGGATCTAGGCTCTGAGCTGTCAGCACAGGACCCAGTGTGGGGAAGGGCAGAGAGAGAGGAGGAGACACAGAATCCGAAGCAGGATCCAGGCTCTGAGCTGTCAGCACAGAGCCCAGTGTGGGGCTCGAATTCCCAACCTGTGAGATCATGACCTGAGCTGAAGTCAGACATTCAACTGACTGAGCCATCCATGCTCTCCTAGAAAGAACTTTTAAAATATCTTTCTGTAATTCTTTGACCATATCAAAATTTCTACATTTTCTCTAGAGACAGCTGAACATTTAGAAAGCAATTTACAGAGCAGAAGCAACTTAAAGCAAATGATCAAAGAGAAAAAGAGGCAAACAGAACAGACTTTTAAACATAGAGAACAAACTGGTGGTTACCAGAGGGAGACAGGTAGGGGGATGGGTGAAATAGGTGAAGGGGGTTAAGAGTACACTTTTGGTGATGAGCACTGAGTAAGTATAGAATTGCTGATTCACTATTTTGTACACTTGAAACTAGTATTACACTATATGTTAATTATACTGGAATTAAAAAATAATCATATTTAAAAGAAAAACAGAAGCAACTTACTTTATTTCGATCTTGTACAACTAATATTTTTCTAGTATTTTCATCAAATACAGCTCCTGTTGGGGGAACAATGAAAGATAATTGAGAAACATTAATTTCATTCACCTTAGACTCTTCCCATACTCTTACCTGTGGTCATCAAAATTATACCCATCCTGGAAGGCCTAGTTCAATACCACCTCATCAATGAACACTTGTAAAATCTCTCTAGCAATAAACTGATTGCTCAGTTATTCGGGTTCTTTTAACAACTTGGAATACCAATGATGGATCTAGCATATGCTGAGTGGTAGGATAATTATCTGCATAAGCTTCTTCTCTTTTCAGTATCTATTCCTGACGGTACACAGTTACAGAATTATTTTATTCTTCTGTAGCACTTATTTTAGTGTCTAATCTTAAGTGCTTAAAAAATATTTATTGAATGTAGTGACTTTTCCATTCTCATTTTTATTCTTTGAATTGCTATGTATAGAACGTGTATTGTGCCCCTGATGATCTAAATCTCAAATATCTTAATATTCAGTGCAAGACCTACCTGAAGTCACTTATATTTCTTTTTTTGATTTTTTTAATGTTTATTTATTTTTGAGAGAGAGAGAGAGAGAGAGAGAGAGAGAGAGAGAGAGAGAGAGGTGAAATGCAAGCAGGGGAGAGGCAGAAAGAAGGAGAGACAAAGAATCCAAGGCAGGCTCCAGGCTCTGAGCTGTTCAGCACAGAGCCCGACTTGGGGGTCAAACTCGTGAACCACGAGATTGTGACCTGAGCCAAAGTCGGATGCTTAACTGACTGAGCCACCTAGGCGCCCTAGCCACTTATATTTCTTTATGACATGTGTATATGACTTTATAACATCTCAATATATTGCTTTGGGATATTTCTTTATTTTATATATATTTTAAGTTCTAGTCCTTTTCTTTTACTTATTCATTCATCATACACATTGCCACGCACACTGGGCATTAGGGACTCAAAAATAAGGTTTGTTTTTTATTTCTCTTTGGGCAATCCTGGGTCAAAAATACAAATGACACCATAATGGTTTATATTAGTTTCTTTTAAATGTTATAATTTAAATATATTTGGGGGCACCTGGGTGGTTTAGTCGGTTAAGTATCTGACTTTGGCTCAGGTCATGATCTCACTGTTTGTGGGTTTGAGCTCTGTGTTGGGCTCTGCGCTGACAGCTCAGAGCCTGGAGCCTAGTTTGGATTCTGTGTCTCCCTCTTACTCTGCCCCTTCCCCACTTGCTCTCAGTCTCTGTCTCTCAAAAATGAATAAACGTTTACATAAATATCTGTATTTACGTAATGTGAGGAAATATTATAAAAGATACTTTCCATATACTCTTCCATTCTTTCAATATCAATTGAGTTCCTATACCTAATACATATGGGTTCTCTATATATTGAGCCCTGTTATGTGTCAGGCATTTTTCTAGGTGCTAGAGATACAGTGGTAAACAAAACAAAATTCCTGATCCTTGATGGGCTCACATTCTGGTGTGTGTATGAGGAGGTAATAAGTAAATAAAAAACAAATTATATACAACATGAGGCGATTGCAAACATTTTATGTTGCAATAAAATATAGAAGAGGATAGCTATGTATAAGGAATGACAAATTTCTCTGAAATGAAAACACCACATTTAATGTTTAAAAGAAGGAAAACCAGTGAGATATAATTAACGTTAATGTTGGTTTCTATTAGAAAATATAAATTATAATTTAATTGAATTGGATTTTACAAGGGTTAGAATACCAAAGAAATGGCAAGGAAACCTACTCTTAAATTTTAATAATTTGTGATTACTCAAAGTGTACTTTTCCCTAATGAATTTTAAACATGAGCAAAGTATTTCAGACAAACCTAACACTGCTAAAGCACAATGTGAGCGACCCCTGCTGGTCACAACTTAAAAGTTAAATCAACACAAAGATCAGGGATTAAATAGAGATTATCATATTATGATTAGTGCTTTATGTACATTATCTCAGGTATTACTCATAATAATTGTGTGAGTGGTATTATTTTGAGTGCCCAAGTTCACATGGCGCTAAAACTGTCTGGATTCTGAGTTGGTATTCTTCTCACTGTGCAACGACGTCCCTTCCCCATACAATTGTGTTCTCTGGGGTCTCATGTTTCCACTTGAAGAGCTATCCAATTATTCATTCAAGAAATATTTATTGATCATGTACTTTATGCCAGACACTGTTTTGAACCTGACAATACAGTAGTGGAAAAGACAAAATATCTGCCTTCATGGAGTTTATATTATTGTGGGGGAAATGAAGTACATGACAGAATTTCAAATTGTGGTAAGTGCTATAGAGAAAAACAGACCTGGATAAAGGGACCAAGGATGATGGCATGCAGGAGGACTCTATTTTAGACAGGAAGGTCAGAAGTTTTTTGAGAAGTTGTTGGAGCAGAAACTTCAGCTCCAAAGAGCTAGATAAACAAAACCCTGGGGAAAAGCACTGCAGGAAGAGGAGCCAGTAAGTGTGAAAGCTCTGAGGCTGAGACAGCTTGCTGTGATTTAAGAACAGTAACAAAGCCACAGGTCACTCCATTCCAGTGTAGGGAAGGAAAGATTTTCCCCCTACCCACTTAGGTTTTGTGTCTAGGGCTGAGAATTGAACTCACAGGAGATAGATTAATGGAGAAAAAAAATATAAACATTTTATGTGAGGTTTACTTGGCCTGGGGTGATGATGGAGGACTTGATAAAAAGAAGTGAAAATCCCAAAAAAGTGGTCAGACCCACAGGCATATATACCATTTTAACAAACAGCAATAAATTATGGGGACATGACAAGACCACAGAAAAAAGGGTTTGGGCTAAGGGAGGTTAATTGTGGGAAAACGACGAGGACATACACGGGGGAAACTAATGGGAATACAAAGGTTATTTTAGTAAGGTTTTTTTTTTTTTTTCAACGTTTATTTATTTTTGGGACAGAGAGAGACAGAGCATGAACGGGGGAGGGGCAGAGAGAGAGGGAGACACAGAATCGGAAACAGGCTCCAGGCTCTGAGCCATCAGCCCAGAGCCCGATGCGGGGCTCGAACTCACGGACCGCGAGATCGTGACCTGGCTGAAGTCGGACGCTTAACCGACTGCGCCACCCAGGCGCCCCTAGTAAGGTTTATTTGTATAGACTCATCTTGGTGTCAACTCCCCATCTTCCTTGATACAAGAAATTTCCTGGTACAAGAAATTTATGCCCTACTTTTATGTAAAAAGGGGCAGGCAGAAGACCCTTGCTATATCTAGTGTTTCTCAAGCTCAAAATAATCAAAGTGGCATATTTTGGGGTGTTATGTTCACCAGCCACACCTTCTTTGTGTTGCTTATATCAATAAATGTCAGCTCTTTTCCCTTCACCTAAAAAACATTGTAGCTTTCCAGAACAATTTCTTACATGATTTCATCGCCACCCCCAATAGCCACTTCATGTAGATCATAGTTACACTTCAAAATTGCTCAAGTTCTTGATCTCTCACTTCCAGAACTCCTATAGTATATCTTAACTATAGTATTTAGTTATAAACAAGGGCTTCATAGGATACTCTGTATAAATATATTACCAATTCTGCAGTAATAACTGGATTTAAAAGTCTAATTTAAAAATCTGTTACCAACGAATTGATAATTGTCAGTATGACTTTCTAATGTAGTGCGAAGGTGCTATCAAATTATCAAGTAGTCTTTTGAAGTAGAGTTGAATGGAAATTTCTAAATGCCTCTACTTGCTACAGGGAAGCGAGATCATGGACAGAGAAAACATTAGACATCCTTGAACAACTTCTTTTTAATTTCAAAGGTGCAAACTACCTCAAAAAACTCTTATAAATTATATGAAGGGTAAAATAAATACAATTATTGGTCAAATTACTAATTTACATATAATACTGTTTTCATTTAAGTCATGAGGTGTCTTTTACTATTTCAGTTTTCCAGAATTCTAGGAATTAAAAAAAAAATTAATGTTTATTTTATTTATTTATTTTTAAAAAAAAATTTTTTTTTTTTCAACATTTATTTATTTTTGGGACAGAGAGAGACAGAGCATGAACGGGGAAGGGGCAGAGAGAGAGGGAGACACAGAACTGGAAACAGGCTCCAGGCTCTGAGCCATCAGCCCAGAGCCCGACGCGGGGCTCGAACTCACAGACCGCGAGATCGTGACCTGGCTGAAGTCGGACGCTTAACCGACTGCGCCACCCAGGCGCCCCTAATGTTTATTTTTGAGAGAGAGAGAGAGAGAGAGTAAGAGAGAGAGAATCAACAGGTGAGGGGCAGAGAAAGAGGGAGACACAGAATCGGAAGCGGGCTCCAGGCTCTGAGCTGTCAGTACAGAGCATGACGTGGGGCTTGAACGCATGAGCTGTGAGATCATGACCTGAGCCAAAGTTGAACACCCAATCGACTGAGCTACACAGGTGCCCCTAGAAATCTAGAAATTTTTTTAACCCTGGTTCCCAAAGGATGGTTTAGGGACCAGCACTGATATCAATAGCAGCTGCAGATAATTTCTTAGAAATGCAAATTCTCTGGCAACACCCCACAACGATATAAAAAACTCTTGGTGTGGGGCCCAGCAGTGTGTTTTCAGCAAGCTCTCCAGTTGATTCTGATGCACCTACGATTAATCGAAAGCAAATCTTCTCTCAAAACTATGTCTCTGAAGTCAATCAGTGACTTGAAAATTCCATAATATACTTAAATTATGCTACTTTAAACAACTGTTTGGCACTGTAACTTAATGTAAATATCTTTAAGAAGTAATGTTCAAATCATCAAACATCTTTGCTTTACCTTCAATTTAACCTAAAAGTTACCTTTCATTTTACCCTAATATGCTTTACTGTAATGAATTTATTCCCTGATCCCAATTCAGTGTTACTATTTCAGTAGTGAAGTTCAAATACCTGTGTAAGACTGTTCAAATGTATCCTCTGGAAAACTAAACACCAAACTTGTTCTCTTGTGCTGCCCTCTGCCAATTCAGAAGGCCAAGTTCATTTATTTAAAGCACTACTCAATAGTCCCAAGGAGGATAATCACTTCATCAAATTATTCATTAGACATGAATAAACTATCGCTTAGCTGTAAGAAAAAAATGGAGTGAACCTCTAAAATGTTAGTTTGAAACTGACCTGCAACTCCTACTTGATGTGTCGCATATCCTGGTAATCTGCTGGGTCCTTCTCCCAGCCACAGTGTCAGTGTGGATGAATCCGATTCTGCATGGTGAAAGCAGAAACCCAGGGAAGCAGCAGGGGCAATATATTGGCTTTGGAGGATGGGAATGTGCAGCCATACCGCTATCCTACCTTCTGACCTCCATTGCTGTATTGCAGCTAAAATGCAGATGAGAAAAATCTGTAAGTATTTTCCAGTGAAAGAAGTGGGAGAAATAAAAACTCATCTCAAGGTGTCACCTCTTCCAAAAAGCCATCTTAAAACATCCACCTCACCTTGTAGTTAGCTGGGAGAATGGGGCAGGGGATCCCAAAATGTAACAACTGACACAATGCTTGGCACATAATTGGTTCCGTTTTGATGCTGTTCCTTTTAACATCCTTAGTTTTAATCTTTATAAATGACCATTATGGGCTTCTATTTATTCTTTCTTTAAGAGTTCTGTGACAATATTTTTGGCTTATAAATTTCAAGGGTGGTTAAAACCCTAACTTTGTTTTTAAATAATATATACTAGTTCTGGGAAATTTTGAAAATAAAGTATAATGAAATTAAAACTTCATTATCTTAATAGAATGCAGAGATAAACATTTAAATGTTGACATTTTCCCATGAACATTGGAATTGACATCATACTACATATAATTTACAGCATGTCTTTACGACATTAAATGTAAACATTTTGCTATGTCATTAAAATTTTTAATGAACATAAATTTTTAATGACTACATAATTTTCCTCAGATAGGTGTACCAAAAGCTACTTAACCAACCTCCTACTCTTGGATATTTGGATTATTTCTAATTCTTATATAAATAATACCAAGATGAACATAGATTTTTCTGTTTTTGACTTCTGTAAATTCTCTTGCTTTATTACTTAAGATTGAGCCAGGGGAAAAAGATGCTAATATTTAGTCCTTACTAAGTTCTAGACACTCTACATATAATACCTCATTAAGTTCTCACAACCCTAAAAGGCAAGTATTATTGACCTTAATTTACGAGTGAAGAATACTGCAGTTCTGTTTTTTTTCAATGTTTGAGAGACAGAGAGCATGCATAAGCAGGGGAGGGGCAGAGAGAGAGAGAGAGAGAGAGAGAGAGAGAGAGAGAGAGACCCCCAAGCAGGCTTCATGCTGTCAGAACAGAGCCCAACCCCAGGCTTGATTTCACCAACTGTGAGATCATGACCAGCTGAAACCAAGGGTCAGATGCTTAACCTACTGAGCCACCCAGCAACCCCCCTACCCTTTTTTATTTTTTAAGAATACTGCAGTTTTAGAAAAGCTTCTCAAATCACTTTTTCTATCCATCATCTCACTTAATCTTTACAATAATCTTGCAAAGTGTGTGTATGTGTGGTAGTAGGAAGGCTTGATTATTTATTTAATGGTTAAATTCCTTTCCCTCTTCTCTTCTCCAGATGTGCAGTAAGTGACTGTTAAGGACCATGTTCTCTACCTCTTTAAAAGTCAATGTACCGGGGCGCCTGGGTGGCTCAGTTGGCTAAGCGTCCGACTTCGGCTCAGGTCACGATCTCACAGCCCGCCCGTGAGTTCGAGCCCCGCGTCAGGCTCTGGGCTGATGGCTCAGAGCCTGGAGCCTGCTTCCGATTCTGTGTCTCCCTCTCTCTCTGCCCCTCCCCCGTTCATGCTCTGTCTCTCTCTGTCTCAAAAATAAATAAATGTTAAAAAAAAAAAAAAATTTAAAAGTCAATGTACCTAACAAGGTGAAAATACATAGGAGCCTTTCATAAAGACTTCTTGATTTGGGGCTATGGAGTCAGATCCTTCTCACCTCCCTCTTTTTCCGATTAAATCTTTTAAAAATTGACACACAATTACAATTACAAAAAGTGAAGTGCACAAATCTTAAGTGTACATTTAATGAGTTCTGACATATTCATACACCTGTGTAACCCACTCCAATAAAGATTATAGGATGTTTCTCTCATTCCAGAAATTTCCCGTATCTTCCCCAATCATTCCAATTGAGTGAAAAAGCTCAAGTTTGACATAGTTAACAACAAAATTTGCACTAACTCTTAGAGACAACATAATGCATTAAGAACAGATTCTAGAGCTAGAGCCTAGGGAAGTTACTTAATCTCTCTGTGCCTCAGTACAATCACCTTTAAAATAGAGGTAAAAATATCTACCTCACAGAATCGTTATGAGGACTAAATGAATATCTGTGAAGTTCTTAAACCAGTGTCTAGCAATACAATTCATAAATGTAATAGAATGTTTTATTAAAGACTATAGGTACATGGTACTACACAGATTATAAACTAGTTTCATATAATTTATCTTAGATCACCACATCTATCCAGTAAAGTAAAAAGGGCTGGCATTATTTGCATAAGCAACCTAAGAGGCAAATTTTTCAGTGGTGATTTGTCTAATGCCTGGGTAAGCACCTGGCAGAACCTGGGACTTGAAACCTGGATGTGTGACTCCAACCCCAATCCTCCTGTTTTGCTTTGTTGGCTAAGGTAGTGCTTTAATCACCTGGCCAGTGACAAATGTATGCAATAAATACCAGTCTCTACCCACACATACGCAGACATATTAGAGGATGAACACTGATTTGATTCTCCTACTGCTGATATTGTTGAAATCAGCAATTATTCACGAACAGAGAAATGAGGTGAACAGGTATGTAGTTTGGGAGTGAGAATAATTAAAGAATGAAATAACTAGCTCAATTATATTAATACAGATGCTCACTTCCCATGTTGTGCAATAGGATAAAGATTATCTGAAGTTTCCTTTAAGAGAAGATCTTTCAATGGCTGAATTTCTACGCTATGCCTTCATTTCGAACATACGGACCCTCATGGGCAGTTTGAAAAACTCCAGCCAAATCACAGGCTTCTCTCATAATGAAGGCTCCTCCACCCAAGCTTGCTATCTTATCTTTGGACTTGAGGTTCAAGAAGAGTGAAGAGTTTTCTTATTGAAGACCGAAACAGCCCACCATGCTCGTTGGTTAATCATGAAAGACTTGTCGCTCTGTTTTAGAAGCAAACTCTAGTTTTTGATGAGTCAGCCTGATCCAATTTGTGTACAAAACTGACCACTTCGAACCTCTCTGGTCCACTCACTGTCCACCACCTGTATAGTTTTGTCTAGGGCAAAGTGCTCCGCATAACTAAGGCTCAGTAAATGACAGTCAATAATAATGGAATAATATTACCACCTACTGAGCGTTAAGTATGTGACAGATACCGTGCTAAGCACTTCACCCTCAGCAATCCTATGCGTTGCTAACCAGTTTTATGGAAGGGGAAATGGTAGTTGACAGAACTTGCCGAAGGTCACACGCTAGAAAGGTTACCAGAAACTAGTGCTGCCGATGTCAAGGTCTAGAATAGTCACCATTTCACCCAGCTGCCTCAGAAATCTCCCAGCAAAGGGAACAAGAACAAAACAGGGGAAACTGATACAGGTCACATTTGCCCTCTCGGTACTTGACTCGCCGAGAGCATGACTAGTGGACGCAGAAACGCTCAGGAAGCCAGGGAACCCCTCGGCCAAGGCACACTTGCCCTGCAAGACCTTCTGGAAAGAGGCGGCGTCCAGGCGGTCCAGTGCGCGAAACCGCTCCAGATGCACCGAGATGCCCCCGAATCTGTCCGGCTCGGCTCGCAACACGTCCGCTCCGGCGAGAGCGTCCCACCTGCAACCCGGACCGCCCGAGGCCCGGCGGTGCCCTGCCCAGAGCCTTTCGCCGCGGGTCCGCGTGAACACCGCGCGCCAGAAACGCCCGCTCAGAAATGGCGGCATCTTCAAGTCCCCATTCGACCACTCTTTAGGCCCCTAAAATCAACCTTCCGCCTAGGTCAGGAGCGGAGGTCATTACCATAAATTTTAGAAGAGTGCCACCCATCTATCTCAGAGTTGAGTTAACGCCACTTTCGTAGCGCTTTACCGAAGAGATCACGAAGCCCTGTCCACCAGGTCCTCTCAGGAATTTGGCTGGTTCCAGGAAAGCTGAGGAGAAACTTTTCCACCTGTTTTTAAGTCAACAGACGTTTGTCCAGGAATAGGGAAGGCAGGCAGAGATTAAAAAAAAATCCTCTCAGGAATTTACAATCTAAATGACGGTTGTGTTTACGTAATCCACCTTCCTTTGTAAAAGTCATAACCTCTTCAGCTTCTTCAAAGACGGCGAGTTCTGAAAACGCTCCGTTCTCCCTCTAATTGCGCTCCACTCTGGGGATTACGGTGAAGGGCGGAGCCTCGTTGACTTCTGCCCCGGAAGTTTTTCTTCCAGAGGAACGCGCACGTTGAGCCGCCTTTGCAGTTGCTTCTTTCAGGCTACCTTCTGATCATGTCTTCCAAGAAGAACAGAAAACGACTGAATCGAAGCGCAGAGAATGGTTCAACCTCACCCTCTTCTGCTTCCTCTTCTTCGGGGCCCTCGGCTCCTCCTGGGCCAGGCACCGCGGCGGCGGCTGGGACTCTGGTGGTGACCAACTTTTTAGAAAAGGGTAAAGAGTTTTGGGTGGGAGACCTGAGGCCGGGGGCGCAACCTGGGAAAGCGTAGACCTAGCGATGCCGCCCTTATGATGCAGAGGCTTCTGAAAACTGATCGAGACATAGGTGTGAGAGTAGCACAGAATTTTGTAAGATGTCCGAAGCCACGCCTACACTGAAGAAGTCAGGCAGAAACGGCTTATCCGTGGCTAAGTCAAGCCATCTCTTCTGTGAATTGTTTTGAATTTGTAAGTTATACTTGAAAAACTTTACTTCGTTTAAGATGAACGACATATTTAACTGCGAAGTTGCTTAAAGCTAGCGAGTATAGGGTATACATACAGCAGAAAACTGGACACCCAGTTCAGTGAAGATGTGGATGCATCTTCCTAAGAGCGTTGTGTCTTTGAGAATGAAAGCCTTTAAGGTTTATTTTTTCTTCTGTTAGACAGGTTCTGGTATTTAATAACAGCTATCAATTACATACTATTGTTATCAGTAGGTTACTTATGTCACACATATATCTCATTTAATCTTCACAGAAACCCTGGAAGATAGGTACAGTATCATTATGCCTATTTTACAAAGGAAGAATAGTTAACGTGATTGGCTCCAGGTTCCACAGGTTTACTAAGTGGTAGGCGGTATTTGACTCTGAAGCCATTATCCCAGATACCAGCCCCCTTGAGTTAAGAGAACGGATTTGCCTGAAAAGTTATTTAATTGGTAAAGCTTCTGGGTTGAAGCTGTGTGTTACAGCTTCGAAAAAACAGATCACCAGCCAACCTAGTGGCAAGATTTTTACTTCTGCCTAATGTTGATCCTAATCACAATTTTAGAGTTAATACGGTGTTTTCAGTTTCCTTTAGGGGGTCAGAGGACAACTTTTTCTGTCCTGCATATTCAACCTCTTTTTTAACTGGACCCTTTTTATTGAAATTTAAACCTGATTTCTCTTACATTTTAAATCAAAACAAAAGTTCTACATTTTCTTCTTATCACCATCCTCTCTCTCTGTCCATCCTTTCATTGCCATTTTTTTTTTAAGATTTGCTTTTAAAAAAAGTTTATTTACTTATTTTTGAGATAGAGAGTGTGTGTGGGGGGAACGGGCAGAGAGAGAGAGGGACAGAGAGAATCCCAAGCAGGTCTGTACTGCGTGCACAGAGCCCGAGGTGGGGCTTGAACCCACCAACTGTGAGATCATGACCTGAGCTGAAATCAAGTGTCAGATACTTAAGTGACTGACCCACCCAGCTGCCCCTTAAGATTTGGTTTTTAAATAATCCCTTCACCCAACATGGAACTGTATCTTACAACGTGGAGATTAAGAATTGCATGCTTTACTGACTGAGCCAACCAAGCGCCCCTCATGCCAAATTTCTTTAATGGAGTAGTCTCTATCTCCTCATTTCTCACCTCCTAATTAGCCTATTTCTCTTTTGGTATCCATTCCATCATTCCATGGAAACTGTCCCTGCCATGGTCACTGATCATATCCATGTTGGTAAATACAATGGACAGCTTTTCATTACTTCCCTTACTTGACCTCTCAGCAACTTTTGGTGTTGTCTACCATTTCCTTTTTCTAAAAATAGTTTAATTTTTGACTTATGTGTCATTAAATGTTCCTAGTTTTTCTCTGTCCTTTTGTTGGTACGTAGTTTTTCACTTTCCTTTGCAGGCTAATCTTCTACTTGGCTGCCAGATGTTTCAGTTCTTCAGTTTTTTAGTCCTGAAACCCTTTTTTTCTCTGTACAAATTTTTCTTGGGCAAGCTCATCCAGTGTCCATAGTTTTCCATCTATACCCTCATCATTTTTGTAATTATATTTGTAAAATATACTATTTCTGAGTCTTTGTTCAGTTGTCTTCTAGACCAATACTAAAACTTTGTAAGGAAGTTTTTAAAATATCATATGTAAAGCTTAGTGCTGTTGTAAATATAATTAAAAAGAAATTACTAGGAAAATAAATTTAAAAATAGAAATTTTTATTAGATTCAACAGATATGTGATTAGTCTGTCCAGTTGTAATAAAAGCTTCTAAGTAAACCCTTGTTTTCTGTATTTATCCTTTCATGAACTGGTAACAAATAGTTTGCTGATCACACTTTGTATAGCATTGCGCTATACCTCTTCTCTTGGATTTTTCAAAGGTACTTAAAGACTGACCTCATAAACGCATATTTTCACAACAAAACAAACTCAGGACCTGTTCAATTTTCCATTGTAAACTTCAGAATCCTAGGGGTCATCCATGGCATCTCTTTCACAGATCTCACATATCCAGTCCACTACCAAGTTCTGTTTATCACCTACATTCCTCTTCTTTATTACCACTGTTTCTACCTTGATCTCAAACACCATCATCTGTCACTTGGACTACTGCACTAGCCACTCCCCATTTTTTTCCCCCACTGTGCAGCCAGAATGATCTTTAAAAACGAACATCTTGTCATGAGTTTGCTTTTCACCCCTAAGTGATCTTCAGTTGCTGTCAGGAGCCCAGCAGCTTCCTATCAGCCTACTTCCCTGGGAGGTCTTGACCTTCCTTACATGGCCCCTTCTTGTCTCCTGCCATTCTGCGTGTACTCAGGTATATAATTCTTCCTTCTGTCCAGTACTTTTCTGTACAAGCTGTTCTCTTTGTCAGGAATTCTCTTTATTCCCTCTTCATTTAGTTAATTCCTCTTCTTCCTTCAGATCTGAATTTCAACATTATTTCCTTGGAGAAGCATTCTCTGGTTCTTCCCAATTAGATTCCACTTTATAGGCTCTCCTGGCCCTCTTGGTCATTCTTTCATTGTATTAATCTTAGTTTACAACTACAGAATTATTCAGTGATTGTTTAATAACTCCCTCATCCTATTGGATCATAAGCTCTGAGAGGCCAAGGACTGTCTGCTTTTGTTCACTTTGTATTCCTAGTGCCTAACGTATTATCTGCCATGTTGTAGGCACATAGCAAATGTTTGCTGAAAGAACAGATGAAGAGTGGATGGTTGTTTGAAATGACCTTTACTGTCTCGTTAGTTAATTTGGCACATAAAGTGCTCAATAATGTATAGTTAATAGGGAAAGTGGATGTTGAGGTATGTTTTTAAAGTATGGTATTGGAGGAATGAGGACTGTAAGAGAATGTGTGGAGATGTATTAGGAAATAAGGCCAGTGAATGAGAGTTTGAACATGATCTTCATTGGTGATAAGGAGGAAGTGGAGTATTTAGAGAAGCCTGTGATTTGTCAAATTCTGGTGCATGGTGAATGTGCAGGATAGGATGGAAGGAAGAAGAAAACCTATAGTCTTGCCAAGGACTGGATATACCTGGGAGGTAATTTTCAAGAGGAAAGGGTAATTTATTGAGGTTTAGAAAGACAGAAGTGGCAGAAAAGTGAACATTATTAAGTCATCAAAAGGATTCTTTGGTGTTATTGATGAGTAAACTATGTTAAGAGACCTGATGCTCGTAGGAAAGTTGAATTTCTTTTCAGCCTCATATTGTGAAATATGCTTATTTTATAAAGTGTTCAGTACTGTTAATCTTAGCTCTGTGAGATGCTTTGTTTTTCTCAGCTGATGACAGAAAATAAGTGTGTTGTGTAGTTATTTTGTAGTGGCAAAAAATAATTAGATACACCTCATGATTTTATTTTTATTGACTTAGTTCCTTTTAAACTCAAAGTATCCTTTTTTTGATTATTAAGGAACACCAATATTAGAGAACCATGATTATGGTCTATGTGTCTAATAATAAAGTTTGTAACAAAGTTGTGACAAGCTAAAATTTCGTTAAGTGTTTCATTGATTTTGTGCTGAAAAGTAAAATGCTGTGTAGCCATCTAGTATGTTCACTGATTTCATGGATGTTTATTATGCGACTGCTATATTTGGCACTCCTAGGCATTGGAGATACAAAGATGAATTTGACCCAATTCCTGCCAAAGCAGCACAGGGTTTAGGAGAAAGTCAGACTGAAAAACAAATGTATATTATGATGATAAATACTAATATCTGACAGCATGGGGTGCTGAAAGAATCAAAAGAAGGACCAGATGTGTACTTGAGGAGGTGGTTGGGTGGGGGTGGACATATCAGCGCATCATTTTCAGAAGTGTCGTCAGCTGGGCTGAATTCTAATCCCTGTCCTTGGCCAAAGTTGAAAACACAGAATGGTCATTTTGGTCAGTGTGTACTTGCCTAAGGAATAAGACCTGTGTTCCTATTTTATCCATATGTTCCTGGGATTAGAAAAGAAAACTCTTGAATTGCTATCATGTGGATCAGAAGTGGAAATGTAACTTAACCCTCCAGAACAAAATGCCAGTTCCCCAGCTCAAGTCTTTGAATATTAGTAGCCAACTCGACTTAGAATCTGTAGTACAAAGGTCGCTATGCAAGTATGAAAAGCCTTGTTGCAGGCATGTGCAGTTCTTAAACAAGTTAGAGATCATATTTCTTTTTTTTTTTTTTTCAACGTTTTTATTTATTTTTGGGACAGAGAGAGACAGAGCATGAATGGGGGAGGGGCAGAGAGAGAGGGAGACACAGAATCGGAAACAGGCTCCAGGCTCTGAGCCATCAGCCCAGAGCCCGACGCGGGGCTCGAACTCACTGACCGCGAGATCGTGACCTGGCTGAAGTCGGACGCTTAACCGACTGCACCACCCAGGCGCCCCAGAGATCATATTTCTTAAAAGATGGAAACTAATACCTACCCCATAAGACATCGTCTTTTAGTTAGCACTCAAACTGTCAGTCAGTGGACCCTTAGAAAGGTTTGGTTTTAAGTATTTTCGTTAAAATAAAGAGGATTGGAACTGGTTTCTCCAGAGTATGGTAAGTGCATTCATTTGGTTATGTGGCTAGAAGATTTTAATTTACTCCCAACAGAAAGCAGGCTTTAATTTCAGTAGTTATAAAATAGTATGAAAATAATTTTCTTCCCCTTTTTGGTAGATGACAGAGTTCCTAAAACATTCCAAAATTCCCTTGTTGAACTTGGACTCAACACTATGAAATCTGCAAATATATGTATAGGTCGACCAGTGTTGCTTACCAGTTTGGATGGAAAACAAGAGGTAAGAGTGTTTTTCATTTCCTTAGTTTAGAAAGATTTGTGACATTTTTTATTTTAGTTTTCAACAAAGTAATAAATGAAAAACTATATTTTAAATGACCCTCACATCTGTATAAACTTTTCCTTCCTTTGATATCTATGACTACCCTGGCAATAGTAGCCTCTAAATGTCATAATATAGACAGAGGCCTTTTCTCCCAAGGTGGTGACACACACTAGCAGCCCTGTCTCCTCCAGTTAATTGTATTTCTTCATAGAAATGTTGTTTGGGAGTATGAGTGTCCTCTCAAATATGAGTGTCATCACAAATATGTGATTACTTTTCCTGTTTTCAGCTGTTTGTTCTTATTGTTATTCATTATATTTGAGGCTCGAAACCCAGAACCTTTCCTGGATCATTTTTGCCAGGTTGGTCTTTCCTGCTGCCGGCCTCTGCCTCTGCTATGTCTTCTGCTGCTTGATTAGTCAGTGTTCTCTCATCCAGTGGTGGCCTCTGAAAATGATTTGAAATCTATTAGGTGCTGATGGCACAGTTCTCATTCTTTTCATTATTCTTAAAAAAGAAAAAGAAAAAAAGTTCTTCACTGTGTTTTGTGGAGACTATAAATATGTGAGCTCAGACCACTATCTGGAGCTGGAAATCTTCACTTCTCTTCATTAACATTTAAGTCTAATGAGATCCAGGTTCCCATGAAGCTCTTGTGCCAGCTCCTTCACTACTTCCTGGATGAAGTTTATGTGCCAGGCTTACAGTTAGCTTGTCTTTAGTATTTTTTCCCATTTTCTTATTGCATGTTAATGCCTTTGTCTCTTTTTTGTAAATTACCTTTCAAATCTTCTACCGATTTCACCATGGTATCATTCCTAATCTTCACAAAAAGACATAATTAAGTACTTATTTAAAAAGTTTTTTGGGGGCATGTGGGTGGCTCAGTTGGTTGAGCATCTGACTTTGGCTCAGGTCATGATCTCACAGCTCGTGAGTTTGAGCCCTGCATTGAGCTCGCTGCTGTCAGCACAGAACCTGCTTCTGATCTTCTGCTCCCCTCTCTCCCTGCCCCTTCCCTACTTGTGCTCTCTCTCTCTCTCAAAAATAAGTAAATAAGTAAGTAAATAAATAAATAAATAAATAAAGTTTTTTGTAACTTGTGTCAGATTCTAAGTCCTTTGGGGGTGAGGACTGTGTTTTGCAGATCCATATACTTAGTTGTGCTTAGTTTTCTGCCTTATAAATTAATGATTTTCTACGAATATTTATTTTCTCATATTTTTATTTCCTGTGTTCTGGGCAGGTCTATACAGCCTGGCCTGTGGCAGGATTTCCTGGAGGCAAGGTTGGCCTGAGTGAAATGGCGCAAAAGAATGTGGGCGTGAGCGTTGGTGATGCCATTCAAGTCCAGCCTCTATTGGGTGCTGTGCTTCAGGCTGAGGAAATGGATGTGACACTCAGGTTTGGTGCTTTTCTTTGGTGACAATCTAAATGAGTGCTGCCCAGCAGAAATAGAACAAGAATCACAAATGTGAACCACATATATAATTTTGCATTTTCTGGTAGCCACTTTTAAGAAGGAAAATCAAGTTGGTGAAATATTTTATTTAATATGTAAGTTAGTCATTATTTCAATATTAATATTTAGTATTACACCAATTGTAAAATTTTATTTTAACTTGTAATAACTATAAAAAACTGTTAATAAGTTATTTTCCATTCTGTTTTTCAAACTAAGTCTTAAAAAATCCACTGTGTATGTTAAACTTGCCAGCACACCTCAATTTGGACTAGCCACATTTAAGTGCTCGATAGCCACACGTGGCGAGTGGCTAGTGTTCTACTGTATTAGACAGTACAAGCTGGATGAGTGCTACTTAATGTATGGACTAGAGACTGTATTGCCGTGTGATTAGAGTCTGCCCTGATTTTTTTGGTGAGAGGAATTATTACCGATGTATGTTCCACAGTAGTTTTCATCTTGGATCGCAGTGTAATCAGAGATGTTGTAAAGGAGGGAGTAGATTACCGTGAATAGGCAAGAAATAAGTTTTAATCAAGACTGTTCAAGCACAGTACCTGATTATATATTTTAACTCATTGATTATTCAATCTAATAAAACAGTTATATTTATTAGATTTTGAAAGTCCCTCATCAAAGACTAATTGTTTGAATCACCTTATCAATGCAGTTAAAGTATATCACCAGTCGTCTTGGATATTCTGTTTGCAAGAATCACAAAACATTTTCCAGTCATTAGTTTGATTTTAAAATGTTTTCTTCTCTTTTGATAGTTTTGTAGATTTCAAGCTTGAGCATTAGCATATTTTTTTTTCTTATAAACCAGGAAACATTTTTCAGAGAACTTAATAATATTTTAGCAAACAGTAAAATAAAAGGAAGAGGGGAAAGGAAAACTCAGCATGTGTTGTGCACCAGCTGTGTACTAGCACACACATGCATACACACCTTTTCTTCTCTCATTTAATACTCTGAACATCCTACAAGGTGCCCATATTTATCCCATTATTAAAGATGAGGAGGGGAGCCTGGGTGGCTCAGTCGGTTGAGCGACAGACTTTGGCTCAGGTCTTGATCTCACGGTTTGTGAGTTCGAGCCCTGCATCAGGCTCTGTGCTGACAGCTCAGAGCCTGGAGCCTGCTTCTGATTCTGTCTTCCTCTCTCTCTGTCCTTCCCCCTCTCACGCTTTGTCTCTGTCTCAGAAATAAACAAACATTAAAAAAAAAATTTTTTTTTAAAGATGAGGAAATGGCCTGGGTGAGAAGTAACTTACCCATTATTTTATGGGTTAGGTAGTAGTTCTACACAGATTAAATGGTATTTATCTTTAGAGTGTTTTGAGACAGTGCTGCAGGTTGCAGGCATCAGTTGATTGGATTTTTGATGATCTAGCTAGTGTGACCTCTTGAGGGCGCAGCAGTCTTAGGTGATGACGATAACCTACTATACAGGGACTGTATGTGTTTAAATGGCAGCTTCGTTTTTACAATTTTATTAAAAAATCTTGTGTTTTAAATGTGGCAGCAGAGCTTAGACAAGAAACTTAATTTCAAGTAAGATAAATCAGTAATTTCAATCTGTGGATCATACCCTTCGTTTGCTTCTGAAAAATTTTATTAGTAAGGTTAGAGCTCCTTCTAGTGGAAGTAATTTTATCTGCACCTATTCATTTTTTAAAAGCAAAACTTAGTATTTTTACCATTCTTATACTCGTTTGTGAATATCTTCTATTCAGAGTTTAATAAATAGAAATGATTTAAATGTAACTGGTTTCAGAGTTCTATAAACAGAAGTGAATTTAAGCATTTAAGGAGATACAATTTCCCGTGTAGTTTATATATACATTTGATTTGAAATTTCCCCCTTGTTCTTTTTTTTCTCTCTATAAGAATACACAGTCGATTCTCATTCTTAGTGCTAAGTATGTTCTATAAAGTTGCTGTGAGTACTGTATTAGCAATGTATGTATATATTTATATTTAATGTTACATATTTATGTTTAAATATTTAACGTATGTTATATATAATAGCATATGCTAATAACGTTACTATATTTAGTGCATATTTAGTATAAATATATACATATACATATCTTACCATACATTATAATCCCAAGACAACTCATTCTGATAGATTTTCACTTCTTTGTTTTATAAAAGAGAAGTGGTAGTTCAGAAATGTTGAGTGACTTGCCGGAGGCCACCTCACTGACAGATACCAGTTAGGATTCAAATCTCCAGCTCACCCACGAGCTGCACTTTCTGCTGTACACTGCACTGCCTCCTACCATCTCTGCCATCTTCTTGTTGTCTCTGGAAGAATGAAAACAAGAGTTCTTTTTCAACCTCAGCTAGGAAAGTGTTTAGTGACTCCATCGTTTTGCCTGCTCTACACATGTCCGTGAATGACTAGGCAAGCTCTTTTAGTATTGATTTTGGGGTTACAAATAAATTGTAGCAGGTGGGTGAATCTGCAAATAATGAAGTTGACACTATTGGTTTCGTTTGTTGCTGATAAACTGATTGGAGAACAAGGCTTAGATTTGGACCAGATGGGTCTGCTAATATACCTCTTCTTGAGCTAAACTATCACTTTTCTACCGATCTCTGGACAACCTCACAACCGTAGCCTCCTCTGCTGGTATGGGCTACTTACATGTGGGGAATAAGGAAAAATGCACCTATTCTGAGAACTGCCCAAGAACATGTTTCTTCACAAGATTTTTAGATGTACCTACTTCCTATACTCAAGCAACCTTTCTGAAAAACAATCATTAGCTGGAAGAAAGGATTCTCATTTTTCTGTAGGCATGCCCTTTCTCCAGAATAAAATTCCATTAGACCATTACTCTCCCTTTTTCTTATTTGTACCTCTTCAGGTAATGTCCTATAAGGACTTAATTTTCCAGAAAGATAAATTCTAAATTATAGAACGGAAGTGAAGTAATCTATGAGTAAAAGCCTTTCTCCAAGCTAGGCAATTTCAGAAAAGGGATGGTTAATTTAGATCAGTGTTTTTCAAATGTTGGCTATGACACACAATGAAAAATACATTTCATTGTGATCTAGTATATGTATACATCCACAAATATGGTGCACGCATGTACTCACGTGTGTACCTGTATACATGAGTATATAGATGTGTATGAATGTATGTATAAGAAAGTAATGCTTTTCTAAGCAGTATTTACCTTTTCTATGTGTGATGTACTTTTGACATTTTGTATTCTATTAAAAAAATGCTGGATGAGATTGACTGAAATGATTTCATGATCCACTAATGGATAGTACTCTGTATTTTGAAGAACATTGATTTAGGTCATTAGGACACCAAGTTGCAAATCATCTTTTCATGGCTATAAGAAATATCTTAAAAGCATAAATCATTCCAGTATTGTATAAACCATTTCCAGGTGACTAGGTCTGCATTACAACTATGCATATGTAATTTTATATTACGTTTTAGTTTCTGGTGTACTTGATGCTGATTTCTATTTCCCCTGCCCTTTATAGTGACCAAAATGTGGATATTAATGAAGAACAACTGACTGGTTGTCTTCTGAGAAAACTAGGTGAGAGACGTATTTTAAATAGTTTTTTAAATTGTAAGAAGCAAGGTAGCAGTAAATAAAGTAATGTGTCTTTGAAGTCTTATATAGATCATAGTTATCTTCAACAGTGTGGAGAATGTTCTTCTCAATGAATTAATGTCCTTTAGAGATAGGGATTTTTTTCTCAATTGATTGGTAGTTGAGCAGTAGAGAGAATACATGATTTGTCTACGGACAAAGTCAGTGTTAGAACTGAAACTTTTAACCCTTGAGCTCTTGGTCTTTCCTATGAGAAATGTTACCTTGGAGTATCAGGCAGGTGTGCCATTTTAGGTGAGTTTATTATTAGATATGGAGTGCCTGGCTATGTGTTGACGAGTTGATAGGATTCTAGATGTATTGAGTGTGGAAGATTGTAAAGAGTTATCTTGTCCTTCTGTCTCTAGATAGTGCTCTATCAAATGGGAATATTAAGTTGTCTCTTTTTTATGGCAATTATTAATATGATTACTCTTTCAGTAGTTTTATTAATAGATGGAATAAATTGCTATTTAAACATTAAATGGGTAAAAGTTATGCTAACATATATTTTTAAAAAATTATTTTCTAGATGGCAAGATTGTTTTACCAGGCAACTTTTTGTATTGTACATTCTATGGACGACCATGCAAGTTGCAAGTGTTGAGAGTGAAAGGGACAGATGGCATGATATTGAGAAGGCCTCAGAATGACACTGATGCTCAAGGAATGGCCTGTGAACAGTCCAACATAGACACCAGTACCCTGGATGTAGCCTTACAGCTGAGCCAGTTAGATCTGGAAGAGCCTCGGGATCCAACATCAAGCAGTACTCCTTGCAAACCAGTAGATGACAGAATGATAAATGAAGCTAGTGACATTTTTTCAGATGTTACACAGATTCCTAGGGACAACAGTGGACTTGAACTAGCAGAGATCACAGGACTTAAATGTAGTTTTGAATTGGCCAAAGGAGGAAATGAGCAACTTGTTAATGAAGAGAGATTGCTAAAGTCAGCCTATGTGGGAACAAAGCACAACACTGATACTTTTTATTTTATTTCTTCAACAACGAGAGTGAATTTTACAAAGATTTGTACAAATTCAGAAGAGCAAGACAACCAATTCAAAGTAACTTACGACATGATAGGAGGCTTAAATAGTCAGCTGAAAACAATTAGAGAAATAATTGAATTGCCTCTCAAGCAGCCTGAACTTTTCAAGAGTTACGGTATGATTCCTTCAGTGTATTGCACCCAGAAGTATTAAATTCGAACTAAAAAGCAGTTGGCTCATTCTATTTAAATAATTGTTCACTTTCTTTTCTTGTTTTTTTTTTCCTGAGTAGTAGGTATGGTAGGAGGTGTGAGTTGCTTTGGGAGATGCCGGTTAAACTGTGAGCTTTTTTTCATGCTTTATCTCTTTAGATTGTAATGTGAGTTAGCTGCAGCCTTGTATCTTCTAATTGCATACTTCCACAATTGTTTGTATTTGATCTAGAATTGGTATCTTGTCATTCTAGATGAGCTGCAATGACCAAAGAAGTAAACCAAACATTCAAATATGTTGGGTAAAATTTCTTTGTTAGGAAATGTAGCTGTGTGCAGATCTATTTGCATTTAAGCAAGTGGTTAAGGGAGTGATTGGCTCCTAGGAAACTCAGGGATTCCTCTGTATGGTAATTGCCCAGATCCTCTGCATGTATTTGATGCCTACCATCTCTTTCTCTGCCTTTTCCTTTTTCATGAGTCTATATATAAATATGGAATGAACCCTTGGATCGACACTTTGCTAGTAATCTTTATATAGTCTAAGTTGGCTAGTTGGATGAAAATTAAGATTGATGGCTTGTTTTGGATGTCCTTGTTCTTATCTGAGCTTTGTGTTCTGATTATTGAACTGTGCTGTGTGGGATGGGACATAGCAATTTTGTGGACGTCCAGCCAGTTTTTCACCAGTGTGCCTGGCCTGGTTGGGTCTACTGAGAGAGAAAAAATCATTTCTGGAGATCAGTGTTTGGGCCAGTTAGTACATTTTGAGGGGAAGGGGCAGGGTCAGAAGGTCTGACTCTTACTTTAGTTTTGTGATACAAGGTAAATTTACAACTCATGTTTGCAATCATATGATAACACAAGAAACCTAGTAATGTTCAATACAGTCTTCTTTTTCTTCTAGGAATTCCTCCACCTAGAGGAGTGTTACTCTATGGCCCTCCAGGTACTGGGAAGACCATGATTGCTAGGGCTGTTGCTAATGAAGTCGGAGCCTATGTTTCTGTAATTAATGGTCCTGAAATTATAAGCAAGTAGGTGCATAATTCAATAGAATAAAGAGTTTTATTAAATACTTCTTAAATGTGTTTCAAAAAAATGACTGCATAGCATTCCCTCTGGATATTCATATGTTGAAATACTTTAAATTTGCTTTTAATTGTGTATAAAAATTAAGTTTTGAAAATAATTTTTGAAAGTAGTTTTAAGTATTCTGGAAATATTTGAAAAGTCAGATGAACTTTTAAAGACGAAACTTTAAAAACACTAAAAGTTGGTCCTTAAATGTATTTTATTTGTTACAGATTCTATGGGGAGACAGAAGCAAGGCTACGTCAGATATTTGCTGAAGCCACTCTACGGTATTCTTTACATTTAGATGTTTGTAATTAGTAGTCAAGGATATTGTAATCAAAGTACACTTACTAACACTATATGAAACATGAAAGAACAGTACAAAAATAATACCGATAGCACTAGCAATGATTGTAAATCTAATGAAGTTGTATTTAATGTATTTTTATCTAATATTGCCTTGAAAGTTTGATAAGTGAGTTACTGAATTACATAAAGTAGGAGAATTAAAACAGATGGTAGGTCAGGTGATTTTGCTTGAGCATATAAATGTATGATTTTCTTTCTTTAGAATATCTAGAGTACTTAGGCATATCCAGTTTATCTAGTTGCCTTAGTAGATTGTATCATAGTAGCCCTTTATGCTTAATTTTTTTTTATTATAGTTTGCTTCAAAGAGACAAATATGTTGCTCTTTAGAAACAGTTCGCTTTGATTATTCCTCAGTTTAGGCTACCTATTGCATTGCAATGAGTGTAAGAGTGTGGTCTATAACATGGTCTAATGTAATGTTATTTGTAATAAGGCTGTCTCTACCACTGTTTTGGTTTTTAACTTACCATAATTCTACTCTTGTCAAAGGAACTTTCATATTTAAAGTTTTTTTTCCCAGAGACAGCAGATGAAAAAAGTAGTTGGTTGTCCCAATACTAAAAATTTGAGAACCAGTGGTGTACCTTATTATGTAGTATGTTTTTGTTGTTATGTTCCTGGAAGTTGAAGCTTTCTATTGTGAGAGAATTCACGTCGTTTTATGGGAGAACTCATCATCTTGAGAGTTCTTTTTTTAATAGGCTAAAAAAAAAAAAAAGAGAGGGTGAGCATTTGGAATTTCTTTCTTTTTTTAATGTTTATTTATTTTTGAGAGAGACACTGCGAGTCGGGGAGAGGCAGAGAGTGAGGGAGACACAGAATCCAAGCAGGCTCCAGGCTCTGAGCTGTCAGCACAGAGCCTGATGCAGGGGTTGAACCCACAAACCTTGAGATCATGACCTGAGCTGAAGTTGGATGCTCAACTGACTGAGCCCCCAGGCACCACCCCCCCCCCCGACTTTTTTTAGTGTTTATTGGAATTTCTATTCCTTGGAATTTACACCTGCTTCAAGGGACATCTCTGGCCTCATCTTCTGAATTGTTGCAATCATAACAATTTATTGGGCATTAGCAGTCAACTTCTGTTTGGGCATAGACTCATGAGTAGTAGACTATTCTCAATAGTCTTCTTTTTATTGAGTTCAGATGTGTTAGAACAATTAATCTAAGGTTTTTCATCCTATTGCCTTTGTCTTAATATTATTAATTAAAGCCCTAAATTTGATGCATTAAATTTCCTTTTTTTAGTTTTTTATTTTAATTCCAGTATAGTTTGCAGTATTATATTAGTTTCAGATGTACAATATAGTGATTCAGCAATTCCATATATCACCCATTGCTCATCAGGACGATTGTCCTCCTTAATCCCCATCACCTATTTCACCCATCCCTCTGGTAATCATCAGTTGTTCTCTATATTTAAAAGTCTGTTTTTTAGCTTGTCTCCCTCTTTCTCACCCTCTCTCACTCTATTTTTTTTTCCTTGCTCATTTGTTTTGTTTCTTAAATTCAAGGGTAAGTGAAATAATATGGTATTTGTCTTTCTCTTACTGACTTATTTTACTTAGTATTATATTTTGTAGCTCCATCCATGTCATTGCAAATGGCAAGATCTCATTCTTTTTATGGCTGAATAATATTCCATTGTGTATTAATACCACATCTTCTTTATCCACTCATTTATTGATGGACACTTGGGCTACTTCCATAATTTGGCTATTGTAAATAATGCTACTATAAACATAGGGGTGCATACATACCTTTGAATGAGTATTTTTGTATTTTTTTGGTAAATACCCAGTAGTGTGATTGCTGGATTGTAGGGTAGTTCTGTTTTTAACTTTTTGAGGAACCTCCACAGTGACTGCACCAGTTTGCATTCCCACCAGCATAAGGCATGAGGGTTCCTTTTTCTCCACATCCACACCAACGCTTGTTGTTTCTTGTGTTTTTTATTTTAGCCAGTCTGACCAGTGGGAGGTGATATCTCATTGTAGTTTTGATTTGCATTTTCCTCATGATAAGTAATGTTGAGCATCTTTTATGTGTCTGTTGGCAATCTGTATACCTTCTTTGGAGAAATGTACGTTCATGTATTTTGCCCATTTTTAGTTGGATTATTTGTGTTTTGGATGTTGAGGTATATCAGTTCTTCTTATGTTTTGGATAGTAACCCTTTATAGGATATGTCATTGAAAGTATCTTCTCCCATTTAGTAGGATTGCCTTTTAGTTTTGTTAATTATTTAGTTTGCTATGCAAAAGCTTTTTATTTTGATGTATTCCCAATAGGTTTTTTTTTTTTCCCCCTTGCCTTAGGAGACGTATCTAGAAAAATGCTTCTCTGGCCAATGTCAGAGAAATTACTGCCTGTGCTCTCTCCTAGGGTTTTTATGGTTTCACATCTCACATTTAGGTTTTTAATTCATTTTTGAATTTATTTTTGTGTATGGTGTAAGTTTCATTCTTTTGCATGTGCATTTCAGTTAAGAATTTAAGAGTACTCCCTTTTAGTTTTGTAATTGGAATGGATTGTATCAAATTTAAAAATCATATGTATATTAAAGAATTCATTTTACTTGTTTTTTTCAGGCACCCATCAATTATTTTTATTGATGAGCTGGATGCACTTTGTCCTAAAAGAGAAGGGGCTCAGAATGAAGTGGAAAAAAGAGTGGTAGCATCACTGTTAACACTGATGGATGGTATTGGTTCAGTAAGTATAGCACCAGTATTGATTCTGTGTAGGAAAGGGTTGCCTCTTAATAATATGTATGTGGTAGCAAAAACTAACAAATATGTCTGAGTTTTGGGGTATTCTAGGATAGGGAAAAATATTGGCCATAAAAACTAGAGGAAAGACCCCTAAAATAATTTTCTTCAGCAGAAATCTTAGTAACTTCTAGGATAGTATACCTGCACTGTATTTTTTACCGTATAAAATAATATACAATGATGGATTTCTTTTATAATAAATGATATTAACTTAAAAACTGGAAGCGGGGTGCCTGGGTGGCTCAGTCGGTTAAGCCTGTGACTTTGGCTCAGGTCATGATCTCACTGGTCACGTGTTCAAGCCCTACATTGGGCTTTGTGCTGACAGCTCAGAGCCTGGAGCCTGTTTTGTATTCTGTCTCCCTCTCCGTCTCTGCCCTGCCCCCACTCATGCTCTGTCTTTCTTTTTCAAAAATAAATAAACACAGGGGCGCCTGGGTGGCTCAGTTGGTTGAGTGTCCGACTTTGGCTCAGGTCATGATCTCATGGTCCATGAGTTCCAGCCCCGCGTCGGGCTCTGTGCTGATGGCTCAGAGCCTGGAGCCTGTTTCAGATTCTGTGTCTCCCTCTCTCTCTGACCCTCCCCCATTCATGCTCTGTCTCTCTCTGTCTCAAAAATAAATAAACGTTAAAAAAAATAAAAAAAATAAATAAACATTGAAAAAATTATTTTAATAAAATAAAAAAACAGAAACAAAAATCAGTAAAGGAGATTTAGATATATTTTAGAGGATTTTACTAAGAAATCTCATGATTAAGTCTTGAATACTCATGTACAAATTGATTCTTTTGGGGCTTTAAATTTGACAGTAGAAAGGAAATAAAGAATAATGGAAAAATATGTGCAACATTTAAATTTTTTTAATTAAAAAATTTTTTTTATGTTTATTTATTTTTGAAGAGAGAGAGAGCGCAAGAGAGAGAGAGGGAGAGAGCGCAAGCTGGGGAGGTCAGAGAGAGGGAGAGAAAAACCCCAAGCGGGCTCTGTGCTTTCAGTGTGGAGCTGGACATGGGGCTTGAACTCACGGATTGTGAGATCATGTTCTGAACCGAAACCAAGAGACGCTTAACCAACTGAGCCACCCAGGTGCCCCTGTTTGTGCAGGGTTTAAAAAGAAGCTACCCATGATAGATTCTATAGAATCTATAGATTCTCTGATAGGGCATATACTTGCAAATTAATAAAGACTGTGCTGCTTGTGAAAGGAAGATCCATAGATGTAGAAGCAGGAATGAAGAAAAATTCTTTGTCTATTTCTAATAAGAATATCATCATTAAGCCAACCAGATATCTTTGTTTATGGTTGAATCTTTTCATCTTGAAGACAAATATGTATGGAGAGCTGTATTATAATTAGAAGAGTTTTTGGGAAGTATAAAATCGGATGGAAGGCTTTGTGTTGGAGGGTCTTAATTACTATGTCATTCTGCTTTCTCTGCTGCTAGGGTAAGTCTACTCTGAACTGGTGTTCTTGTCTATGGGCAGGACTGGAAGCATCTGACACTGATGTTTTAGTGTGAAAATGCTTAAGGGCCTGTATTTATCTTCTAGATTTGTAATTCATAGATTTTATTGTAATCCATGCATTTTCTGTTGGCACATCCAGTACAATTGAACAGGTTGAGTTTTCTTACTTTCAATCACGTTTCAGTTAAACTTGTATTACACTGTATCATCAGAATAGAGTGTTGGATAATCTCACAGGTGGCTGATCATTATGTTAGTTTTTTATAATTTGTTGTTTTAAATTTCATTCCTGGGGCACCTGGGTGGCTCAGTTGGTTAAACATCTGACATCGGGTCAGTTATGATCTCATGGTTCATAGGTTTGAGCCCTGTGTTGGGCTCTGTGCTGGCAGCTCAGAGTCTGGAGCCTGCTTTGGATTCTGTTTCACTCTCTCCCTGCCCCTCCATTCATGAAGATGGTGAAGTTTAGATGCTAAAAATGGGAGAGACATCACTTACTATAGTTGGAAAGGTAATTATTGGAAAACTTTCTAGGTGAGGGAGTATTTAGGCTGAACTTAGGAAGATATGGGATGAGTAATAAAAGTATAACGGGTAGGACTTAGCAGCCTGGACAGTTAGATTCATCTGATCTACAGAGCCAGTGCCAATATGTTTATTACTTTTAAAAGTAATGATATTTATTCTCATTTTGTTAGGAAGGAAGTGAAGGACAAGTGTTGGTCCTTGGGGCCACAAATCGCCCTCATGCCTTAGATGCTGCACTTCGAAGACCTGGACGATTTGATAAAGAGATTGAGATTGGAGTTCCTAATGCTGAGGATCGGCTAGATATCCTCCAGAAACTTCTTCGAACTGTACCCCATTTGCTCACTGAAGCTGAGCTGCTACAGCTGGCAAATAGTGCTCATGGGTACGTTGGAGCAGACTTGAAAGCTTTGTGTAATGAAGCAGGTGAGTGTGCTTTGCTACTGTGAGTCTGTATTGACGGGCTTCATAAAGCTGGTTTATTTACATGCTGATAATTTATGTCATATATCTTAATGGAAATAGGTAATCATTTCTAATTATATATATATTGAAAACTAGATACGTCAGAAAACTGTTGAAAACAAATAAAAATCATGCTTAATCTTCTAAAGGTAACCACTATTACAGCCTACATCCTTTTATACTTTTCCTAAGTACACATGTACACACACACAGTATCAGATGCATTAATGGCAGTTTTGATGATGACAATATTTATTGATATTGTGCTGTGAAAATTAGGGAGAAGTGCCTACAGGAGGATCAAAATTTTCCTTATGGTGAAGCTTTGTATTTCTTGAATTGCCAAAAAAGTACTTAGCAAAACCTGGAATTCTGTGCCTCAGAGTATGTGATGGTGTTATTTAAGTCTGAAAATGTATAAGGGCTGTTATTAATCAGTTGAGTCTTTGACTCTAAGAACTTTACCATAGCATAACTGTATTTACTTGGAAAGCCCTTAATACCTTTTGACATTTGTGTAATTTTTCAGAGTAATTTTAACTATGAAAAATATTCAAATCAGGGCAGTTTTTATAAGGTATTGAAATAAGAATATATTGAGAAAATATGTAATAGTTTTTTATTGCTTTTGTTTGTTTATTTTTTGGTCTCAAGAGGTTGTGTTTATTTTCTGGTAACCTCGAAAAGCTGGGCATATACCTCAAGGCATCTCTGGTGTGCCAGTAATCTTAGGTTCCTTAAATTTATTCCCATTTCTTGTGCGGGCATATGTTTTCTAAATCCTTTTATACTTTAGAAGGAATTTTTTCATTTGTTGTACTCTCTGATTCCAGGTTGTGACTGATCCAACGTTTTCAAAAGGTGTTTTAAAGAAAGTTTAGCCCGTTTACATACTAATGAAAGAAATTAAATTTTTAGTTGGAACTTTAGAGTTTTAGTATAGAAATATGGTAACTTTTACTTTCACATTATTGATTCACACTTACATCTAAGGTATTAGGCTTTTAAGACCCTTCCATTAGTCCTTTTATCTTTCTAATCTTGCTCAATATTTCAGGGAAGAGAATATAGAACAAAACAGGTTGGAAAAGAAAACTTGGAAGAGATTTTTAGGGGTCCTTGAATATCTTACTTTTGGTGGAGAAAATCAGCTTTTATTCTATTTGATCATTGTCACAATTTCCATGATAGAGGATGCACAACTGGGGGAGACTAAACATTCTTTTGGTACATTATGGTCTAGGACAGATCCCTTTCTATCTAGTTTCTTGTGCTTCACAAGAAATGGTGGGTGTAGTCATGGAAGTGAATTCCCTAGTGATCAAGAAGCAGAAGTGTCAGTGTGGATAACTTTGCTTCCTTTATTCTATTAGGTTATAATGAAGAGTCTGAATTACTATGTAGGCATTGCTTTGGACTTTCCCATCTCGACGAGGATTCATTCTTCAGTATCTTTTATCAAGCATTTTTTTTGACTTTCTAATACATTCATGCATTCTAGAAGGTTCTGGGATTCTTGCTGTCCAGAAACACACAATATGATAAAGGAAAGGGATTTGTGAACAACTACTTAACACAGTGGTATATGTACTCCTAAAACTTTGGAGAATGTAGTAACTTCTCCTGTGGGGAAAGGAATGCTGTGGTTATATGATTTAAGTTTTAATTTCACAAGTTAGAATAGTCCAGAAATTAAGTTGTGTCCTGAGACATTAAAGGGAATTGTGATAATGTAATTTACATACATACAGATGTAAATAGGACCATCTGCTTTTGTAGGCTGTGTGGTACCCCCAAGAACTTCAGGAAAATGACAAGAAGATTTGAGAGTTCTGACGTTACATTTAAATGAAATGTAGGTTTCATACATTTAAATTAAAAAGTTGTGAAAGGGTCAGAAGGTGGGATGGAGAGGGGCCTCCAACCTGAAGTTATGTACATATGTATGTATGTATGTATGTATGTGGGACATATGTGGTACATACAAACAGTAAATAAATATTAACTTATGTTAATGTGACTTAATAGTAATTTCAAATTGTAAGTATTGAATTTGTCTTTTTCCCTCCAATCTAGCAATGAATTGGTTTATGAGAAAGTAATTTTTAAAAGATTAGCATTATAGGGGCGCCTGGGTGGCTCAGTCGGTTAAGCGTCCGACTTCAGCTCAGGTCACGATCTTGCGGTCTGTGAGTTCGAGCCCCGCGTCGGGCTCTGTGCTGATGGCTCAGAGCCTGGGGCCTGCTTCCGATTCTGTGTCTCCCTCTCTCTCTGCCCCTCCCCTGTTCATGATCTGTCTCTCTCTGTCTCAAAAATAAATAAACGTTAAAAAAAAAAAAAAATTAAAAGATTAGCATTATAATTAGAGTGTAGGGAAAATATGTGGTTTTGTGTATACTGCCTTAAATACTAGTGTATGTTGTGTTACGTAGCATCATTCCTTACCTAGCAGAATAAGGTTTAAGAACAGTGTACTAGAATGTTTTTGCAACGCGTTTTTCTAAAGAGACAGGGGATATAGTAGAAAATGGATTTTGAGGGTTGGACAGACTTTGGTCAAGTTCTTTGCCTTATCTGAGTCTTAGTTTTCCCCATTTGTAGATTGAGGGGATTGTGGTAGATGGTATCTAAGTGCCCTTGTAAATATGACATCCCCTAGGTAAAAGGGAAAACAAAGAAATGGGGCGGGGGGGGTGGACCAACGAAAGGATAGGAAGGATTAGAAAAAGGAAGGGGGAAAATAATAAAGAAATAACCAAGTTACTCACTAAATATGGCCTGGCCTCATTAACTACTTTCTTCATACATCTGTCTGGCCTTTCTGCCCTTTATTGTCTTCTCTTTTGTACCTGTTTGTCTGAATAACTGAAACTTAAGTGATTAGTTGGGGCTTTCTCCTATGGTGTTCTTAGAAATAATGACACAAAGCAGACTAAGGTCAGTTGTGAAGTTAACTGTATTTTCTCATTGAAACAATTTTATTTTTTTTTATTTTTTTTTTTAATTTTTTTTTTTTTTCAACGTTTATTTATTTTTGGGACAGAGAGAGACAGAGCATGAACGGGGGAGGGGCAGAGAGAGAGGGAGACACAGAACCGGAAACAGGCTCCAGGCTCTGAGCCATCAGCCCAGAGCCCGACGCGGGGCTCGAACTCACGGACCGCGAGATCGTGACCTGGCTGAAGTCGGATGCTTAACCGACTGCGCCACCCAGGCGCCCCTCATTGAAACAATTTTATAATTTCTGACTATGGATTTGGCATGAGTAAATTATAAATTTGGCTAATAGTACAACTCAGAAGGAAAGATAAAACAGCTCTAAAACTCAGCGTTAAAAATAGTAGAATTATACTCCAAGTGCTATAGAATAGGCATAAATGTATCCCACATATTGAACACCCAGGGGTATTCCCATATATTACAATGTGTATATTGAGCATAGGAAGAATAAACCCAGCTGTATGGTAAATTTGAACTACTTAGTTATAAATAAAAAGAATTGAACACTTAATGTTGTCTCCTACCTAAATTTAGAGGTTATTAGAAAATAATTTGAATGGGTTTCAGTCTTTTAAAATGACTACTACCTAGGGAAGTTTGAACTTTTTTTTTTTTTTTCAAACATGTAGTTTCCTTGGGCAAATAGAAGCAGTTGCAATCATTACATTGACCTTAGAATTATACACAAAGTGGGGCAACCAGGTGGCTCAGTCAGTTAAGGGACCGACTTTGGCTCAGGTCATGATCTCGCAATTTGTGAGTTCAAGCCCCGCGTCAGGCTCTGTGCTGGCACTTCAGAGCCTGGAGCCTGCTTTGGATTCTGTGCCTCCCTCTCCTTTTCATGCTCTCTCTCTCTCTCTCTCTCTCTCTCTCTCTCTCTCTCTCAAAAATAAATACAGGTTAAAAAAAAATTAAAAAAAAGAATTATACACAAAGTTAGAATCACTTTTTATTTAAAAAAAATTATTTAATGTTTATTTTTGAGAGAGAGAGAGAGGGACAGAGCATGAGTGGGAGAGGGGCAGAGAGAGAGCGAGACACAGAATTTGAAGCAGGCTCCAGGCTCTGAGCTGTCAGCACAGAGCCTCACCTGGGGCTCAAACCCATGAACTGTGAGATTTTGACCTGAGCTGAAGTCAGATGCCCAACCGACTGAGCTATCCAGGGACCCCCTAGAATCACCGTTTTTTTTAAAAAAGAATCAAGATAATACCTTAATATTTGGAGGTAGTGTTAATAATTGCTGGTACATAGTAAGTGCTTAGTAAGTATTTGATCTGATAAGAGTATGTGAAAGCTGGGAGACTTAATGAGAGTTAATTACCACCCCATTCCCCTTGAGTAATAAAAATGTTTATTAACCTGAGAGTTGAATCAGTTTTGTTTTTAAACACCTGTGAGATTCATCTCCCCATCTCCTCTATTGTCTTCAGAAATCCCTGTCTGTGCTGAGGAAACAACTCCATGTGGTTATTGCTACCTTTATAAGTAGCAGTAAACAAAGTGTTCTGTGAATCCTTAAATAACTGCTGCTATTTTCTTGAAAATTCCAGTCCATTTTTGACTTCCCACTGACAAGCTTTCTTAGCTGTGGCTCTGGCTATGGACTTTATATTTTATTTAAAACCTGTGCTTTTCAGGAGGCATTTTCATTATTCACCAGTTGTACTGTGCTTAAGTGGACAGCTTGAGAATGTCCACTGGCATAGCTGGGAAGTAAGGCACTTTAACTTCCAGATTTGTGAGAACAGTGAGAGAGTCTAGCTCCAGGAGATGTATTCATGAGTACATAGTTAATTTTGTCTCTTTCTATTATGTATTCTTTTCCATGAAATCCATATACATTTCATATGTCCCCACTTCAGGATGGATCACTTGGAGCAGAGGTTCTCAGATTTTATTATATATCAAAATCACTTGGAGAACTTAGTAAAACCTTGGTGGGTGTGCCCCACTCCCAGAGTTTCTGATTCAGTCCTGGCCAGTGCCTGTGAATCTCACAAGTTCCCAGCTGATGCTGGTGGTCTGGGGACTACATTTTAAAAGCCGCTGACTTAGGACATTGGTTCTTAAGCCTCATTATGCATCAGGTTCACCTGGGGAGCTACACACACACATTCCCTCTCCATATTTAATTAAGGGAAGTAGAGAACTGGAGCCAGTATTTTTGTTTCCCAACTGATTTTGAAGCAGCCAGTTTTGTAGTTGCCTGTGAGCGAGTATTCTGAATCATTTAGGCCAGTGGTTCTCCAGTTTAAACCTGTGTAAGAATCATATGTAGAGCTTGTTAAAACACACTTCTGGGCCCTATCCTACTAGTTCATTAGGTCCAGGTGGGACCCAAGAAATTGCATTTCTATCAAGTTGTAGGTGATATCATTGCTGTGAGTCCAAGGGCTGCCATTTGAGAAGCACTGATCTTAATCCACCAACTCTCCGACTTTTTGAGATTCTCTGTAACTGGTTAAATAACTGGATAAATTTAGAGACTGTAGATCTCTGACTACCTCTGATGGTGTTGGATTTTTCCCACAGTTTTTATATGATAGTAACGTACTGTTCCAAACTGTATCAATAACTCTCACTCTAGGAGAAAATAAGTGTCCAAATTTGTCTTGTAGGTATGTATAATGGTTCTGAATAAAACTTAAAAATGACAATTCTGAAAGATAGAAAAGTGACAAATAAGGAAACAGTTAAGAATTAACAGTTAAGAATACAAATAAAAATACATATGTTTTTCCTAGAATGTTTGCTTGCTTAAGATTTGTGGACCTGTGTATTTGCGTTTTTTTGTGCATTGGCTGTCTGATGGTTTTCCTTCTTCCTGGACTGCCTTCTAGTCAGGGAATCCTTGCCAATTTGAACAAAGAGTGGTGCACATATGTCTAATAATAGCATACATTGAAACGTTTCAGAATTTCATATAACCTAAGTGGATTATGTTTCCCATTGTTTTTGTAATCTAAAGGTTATTGTTTGTGGGATGTTAATACAAAAGATCTAAGTCCCTATAGAATATAGAGATGTGCATACTTTTCCAGAGGATAGGTTTATAAGCTATTCTATAGTTTGTAAGAGTGATACTACATCTTCTAAAATATGTTTATCTCAATTGTTCTAATCTTTTATTCCAGTGTTATTAAATATTTTCTATATCTTTTAACTTTGTCTTCATAATGAATATGAAAGTTGGAAATACTACAGTAGTGTTGCTTTCAACACTTCAATCTTTTATCTGAGCAGATATAATGTTTAATGTTGAGGACTGGGTGTGAAACTTATTTTCAAATGTTATATATATTTTTTATAATTAATTTTTGAGCTAGAGTGTGGTTTGATATGTTGTGACTTGTCCAAAAGCCTAATGTTTTGTAGCTCACCTTTTTAAGCAAAGAGCAGCTGCATTTTGAAATGTTTTATCTCAAGTGGACAAGTTGTTTACAAGCTCCACTCTGACACATCCTGACATTTAATGTCTATGTTTGTATTCTTTCTAGGATTAGGCTGCCTTTCTAATTAATTAGTTGCATTAGCCTTTTATTAATTCCCTCAAAATTTATAATGTTTTAAATTAACAACATAGATCAGCATACCACACTTTTTTGGAAAACATGAAATGTTAATTGTGTAGCAGAGACATGAATTATATAAACTCTGCTGAATGTTAGAAGATGCTTAGCAACAATGTTTTCCAAATATAGGGATTTATTATAAACTTGTCCTTCTATGGCTGCCTGTGCCATTTCAGGAGAGTGAATATAAATAGAGCTTGATTTCTTCAAGAAGTGAACTCAGTCGTTTTGTTTACAGTGAAAGGAAGTACTTGCTTCACATTCTAAGAATTTATCTTTAGCATCCATGTTGATTACATATCATTTCAACATGTTCATACCAAATATTTGGGCCTTGATAAGATAATATCACAGGAAGAATTAAAACTCTTATTTAAACAATGATTTTGTCATTATTACACTTAAGTAGGTCTAGTAATAACACTGAGTCTAATTACTATAACATAACTTTTTTTGAGATGGAAAATTTTATCTGTCTTGTACCAGAGTTCTGAGATACTTATATCTATTACTCTCCTCTCCTACCCTTCACTAGCTTATTTCAACAGCAATTTATGGAGGATCTGCTACGCACCAAGTATGTAACAGTCCAGCTCTTATAAAAGGATTTTTCTCAATTTTTCCACCATTTTTTGAGTTCTGCCAATGTTGTTGTCTAAGTTAGAATAAAAATATTGATTGTGCAAAAATTTAGTAGTTTTAAATAAAGTCCAGGGAGCTAATAGGGTTTTGTGGAAAGCTTGTGGTGAGTTGTAGATTCAGATGCTACACTACCCACTTAATTTCTTGAATTGTTTTCTCACCTGCTAACCAGGATATATTTTTTTTAAGTGTTCTTATGAGGTTTAAAAATGTGGTCTGGCTGCCGTAGTTATGATTTTACAGACCCTTGGTTAAGTGTTGCTTTCTCTCTTTTTAAAAAAAAAAACTCATATTTTGTGTGTGTGCATTTCTCTGAGAGAAGATTATTTGGGTTTTAGCAATACTGGTGTTTTATGAAATATTCTTGGTTATCCTAATACAAGAGATGTTAGGGAAATCTGGCAGAATCCTTTACCTTGAAAGAGAAGTAGTTTTTCCTGAATGTGGATCAGTAAATGTCTTGCCCATCAATAAGAAATGTAAACTAGAGGGGCGCCTGGGAGGCTCAGTTAGTTAAGCATCCTACTTCAGCTCAGGTCATGATCTCATGGTTCGTGGGTTCGAGCAGCTCTGTGCTGACAGCTCAGAGCCTGGAGCTTGTTTCAGATTCTGTGTCTCCCTCTCTCTCTGCCCCTCCCTGCTCATGCTTTGTGTCTCTCTCTCAAAATAAATAAACATTAAAAAAAAAAAAATGTAAACTGGAGATAGTGTGTTAGAGCTTGTTTTGGGTCCCCTCCCTGCCAGATTTCCTTGCTGAATTTGGGAGCTTTCATATCATACATAGGCAGAGTCACAATCTCTTCCCTCCCCTCCCTGCCCAGCGTGTGAGTCTGCTGCAGGCCAGTAGTAGAGCAACAAAATTAAGTCGATGTACTGTATATTACAATTATCGTTATCATTAATGCAGTTTGTAATGGATCATGTCTTTATTATTGTAGCTGGATAAATAAGCAGTAATTATGCAGTACAAAATCTCATGAAACAATGAATTTTCTCTTATGTTTTGTAATTCTGATATGTAATGATAGTTTTACTTGTGATGCTGGGAAAAACTACTGCATAAATACTTTGGATTTTATATAAAAGATGGATTTTTTTGTTGTTGGTCAGTGAATTGAATATCTTAATATTACTTTTGCTTTTTATTTGAAAGGACTGGAGCTGAATGGTTTGTTTCAGAAAAACAGGTGGTAGTTTTTATTCTATTTAAATTCTCAGTGATGTATACCAAATACTTCACTAGTGGAAAGTTTTCTTAATTGTCTTGCCAAGAGTATAAAAGTAGGAAACTTGAGGAAAGTTTTTCTTCCTAATTAAAGCAATCACAAAAGTAAAATAAGTCTATCTAAATAAGATATTTCTAAGAGTTATTATTTATTTATTTTACTCTTTCTTTGTCAGATCCTGTAAGCTTGATTTTCAAAATTTATTCAGAATTTGAGCTTTAAAAAAAAAAAAAAAAACAGCTGTTTCCATTGCTCTTATCTGGACTATTGTGATATCATCTCCTGCTCACTGGGTCCTCCATCCTTTGTTATATTTACATTGTCTGAGGTGCAGGATTTGAATTGTAGGTTTTGGAGATGAAGAGAGCCTTGGTTAGATTTGGGAGTTGTCAGCAATTAGATGGTGACTGAAGCCATTGAAATGAATGAAATCGCTTAGAGTGACTGGAGTTCGTTCATTTATTTATTTATTGAGCCATACACTGCACTGGGTGCTGGGGCTGCCCCAGTGAACAAGCAGCCCTGGGCCCTCTCTTCTTAGGGCTCAAGATGCCTAAGGAAGTACTGCAGAGTAACAGCTAATTACAGTACAGTGTGTTGGGTGTTTGTGATTCATCAGGGAGGTTTTAGAATGATAATGAAGAGAGAGCAGGGACTGGCAAGTGGCTAGAGAATTGGAAAGAGAACTGAAAAAGTGTTGACTCAAATAAGGGAAGATTTCAGAGAGGAAGTAATTAGAAATAGTGTTGTATTAGTTACCAATAATCCATTGTGTCAGCCATTGTTTGAAGTGCCTTACATGTATTAATGCATGTTTTACTCACTGCATCCCTTACAAAGTTATCTTCGTTTTATAGGTGAGGAGACTTAGGTCTGAGAGCTTAAGGAACGCTCACAAGATCACACAGGAGATAAGTAGTGGAGCTAGGAACACAACAGTATTGGAGACTGACCACAGTGACATCAGTTCCTTAGTTTCTTACCTGGGAAGTCTTCATGGCCTTAGAAGAGAGTAGTTCTAGTAGGATCCTATTGCTAGCTCCTAGACTGCAATAAATTGAGGGGTGATTGAAAGTTGAGGGAACAGAGATAGTCCTTGTGAATTACTTTTTCAATTTTAATGTTATTATTTAGAGTTTTGTACCTTCCATAAAAAAGGGATGATATAGTAGGCCTGCCCTCTGCCTTTGCCACATCTGTGCCCTCTTTTCCTCCTCAGGTCAAAACCAGATCAGGTTATATTCCATCATTATCTTCCTGGTTCCTTCTTTCTGATCTGGGCCTTGCTCTAGTCTACCAAGCCATAAATCTTCAACTTGTCTTGGCAGAAGAATTGTACTGTAGTCAACTATCTTTTTTTTTTTTTTTTTTTTTATAATGTTTATTTATATTTGAAAGAGAGAGAGAGACAGAGTGTGAATGGGGAGGGGCAGAGAGAGAGGGACACATAGAATCCAAAGCATGCTTCAGGTTCCAAGCTGTCAGCACAGAGCCCAACGTGGGGCTCAAACTCACAAGCCATGAGATCATGACCTGAGCTGAAGTTAGATGCCCAATTGACTGAGCCACCCAGGCGCCCCCCCCCCACTTTTTTTTTTAAGTCAGCATTTTAATAAGCTTGGTAAGCCAAGTAAGTGAATAATTTGACATTAAAAATTTGGAACTAAAAGCTATATTTTCAGGAAAGTTTGTTAAACCTGGGACTAGTGAAGTGAATTAATCCTGACATTTTAGAACTAGACCTTCTCAGAAATCATTTAGTACATTTCCTTATTTCACGGATGAGGATAGACTATGTGATCTATCAAGGCTCAAGCAGTGAGTGAAATCTTGGCCCAGGATTCGGGTCTTGAGACCAGTGTGCCTTCTGTAGTGCCATTACATTTAAAAACAACTTTTGAAAGTGATAGTGGCCTCAGAATAGACCTGGCTTCTGCAGGCAGCTTACATGACACCAAACACTTGAAATATAAATAAAGCAAGAACCACAATACCTTCTTTGAGGGTTTTGTTTGATTTCTTTTCTATTAACAAGCAGTGAGAAATGGAACTCTCCCAGTGATATATCAAGTGATACTTATCACCTTGTCTATACTTAATATTAAGTTGAGGGAGAGTAAAGACTCCAGATAAAACAGAAATTGTCTGTAGTTTGGATATTTTGAAGAAAATATGTGTTAAAAAAGGAGACAGATTTTGTTACAGTTGCTTTTACTCTTCATGTGCCTGAGAAAATTTTATGTTCAACTTTTACAATTCAAATCTGAGATCCAGATGCCATGTTTCATGTTACTTTTTCACATAATTAAATGTCTGTAGGGTAGGTGGTAATTCTGAAAAGCATTAGCCCTGTGATCAGTTTAAGTTCATTGTTAGCTTCCAGTGAAGCAACTTAAATGCAGAGTCTCAAAAATAATATAATTTAGTCAGCATAGAGTATAAAATTGTTAGATTCCATATGTGTGGGGCGAGATGATGTTTGTTGATTGAATCTGGAGCAGATGGTTTTGAAGAACATGAATGTAGAATAATTGTTCTTGTCCAGAAATGATTATATCTGGACAGTGATGTGGGGCTTAAGGGAAGAACATGTTTTAGACTGGAAAGAATGTGTTGGTATTAGGATTGCCTGAAGCATTTTGACTTTTCTTCATTGTGTCTTGTTTTCCATTCTCAAAAGTTTTGAGAGCGTTGGAAAATAAAATAATTAAAACAAAATGACAAATTTATTGTTTAATTAGCTACACCTGTTTTTGTCTCAAAGTTGTGTTTTTTAAGAACATAGACGTATTGCTTCTGTTTTTGTTTACATTTTAAAAATTAACTTTAAACTTAGTAAGGAAAGGAAATGTCATAGATTGCTTGCCCTAAGCTATAGTCACTGATGGTGTACATGTGTCCATTTGCTCCTCTAGTTAATTGTTTACTTCTGGTTTATAAAAATACACGTGTTTTTAAAAACTTAATTTCTTGGCATAGATTCTAATATGGCCTCATTAAGAATGGTTGATGTCCAATAAACATTTTAAAAGCTGAAAAAATAATTTATATAAAATACATTTTATTTTTTCCATTTAATACTAAGTGAGATAACAGATGACCAAAGAGGTGAAGTTTTATGTAAAGTGACACCTGAGCTAGAGGCAGATCTAGGACCACAGAGAATTGGTTGCATTAATATGATAGCTCCAGGGATCTTTAATTTTTGTAAGCTCTGATATACATTTAACATTTAATTCATATAAATTCTGTTTCAACTTGGACATTATTATCAAATAGCATTTGTATAAAGTAGAGTAGCTCTATATAGAGTCTAGAATCATGCAACCTTAGATTGGGAAAGAATCTGAAGGCCTATGGCAGGAATTTCTTGGATCCCTTAGGCTTTTTTTAGCTTTCTCAAATCTGTAATTTTCCATTATTCTTTTTCCATTTCTGACAGTGCTATTTTTTATCTTCTCACTATCTACAAATAAATTAATAGAGCTGGATTTAGGTTTATTTAAAACATGTTCTTTTATATTTTTAAGTGTGAACTCTTTTAAGGACAGGGATTTTGTCTTTTATTGTTCAACAGAGTTTTATAATCTCTCAGATTATACTCATTCTTGTCCAAAGGCCTTTGTTTTTTGTTGTTTTTTTTAAATGTTTATTTATTTTTGAGAGTGAGAGACACAGAGTGTGAATGAGAAGGGGCAGAAAGAGAGGGAGACACAGAATCTGAAGCAGGCTCTGTGCTCTGAGCTGTCAGCACAGAGCCTGATGCAGGGCTTGAACTCATGAACCCTGAGATCATCACCTGAGCCAAAGTTGGATGCTTAACCAACTAAGCTACCCCAGCGCCCCCAAAGGCCTTTGTATATGCTATTCCCTCTGCCTTTAGTACCTTTCTGCCTCTGTGGCCCCAGTTCTCATGTTACCAGTTTAATATCAAGTCATTTTTCAGGTCTAATGACTTGAAGTTGGGCACACATTTTACTCTGTCTTCGTTTGTGAAGTAAAGAATATGCTAAATGATTTCTGTGAGGGTTGTCTAACTCTTAACTGTTACTAATCCCACAAAACTGGGTTAGATGTCTCAGACATGTATTTTTGTACCATTTTGTTCTTTCCATGTCTAAGTACTTGACACAGTTTGTAGTAATTGTTATGTGTCTTCTCTATTAGATTGTTAGCACTATGAGAGGCGTATCTGCTTCTTGTTCTTGTGTACTCTCACATGTAAGAGCTCAATATATTTGTTGAATACTTTATGTTTAGGAGGTACTCAGTGAATATTTTGAGTGAGTGAATAGATGAATTGATTTTGAAGAAGAGTGCCTATGAAAGAGTAACTTGTGGTCAATGCATATATATTTTCTAAGTGGCTTTATGATAGAATATTTTGATAGTTGCTTTGCTTTAGTATGAACTGTAACTGAGTTGGCAAATAGGTAATGCAGGTACAGCATAGTGCTTGTCTTATTGAGAATTGTTTTTTTTTTTTTTTTTTTTTAATACTTTTAGTTTGGAGGTGCTTGGGTGACTCAGTTGGTTAACTAACTGACTTCAGCTCAGGTGATGGTCTCATAGCTCGTGGATTTGAGCCTTGCTTCGGGCTCTGGGCTGACAGCTCAGAGCCTGGAGCCTGCTTCAGATTCTGTGTCTCTCTGCCACTACTACCCTGCTTGTACTCTGTCTCTCTCTCAGTCTCTCTCAAAAATAAGTATTAAACAAAATTTAAATATTTATAAAAAAAAAAAAGGGGGGGGTGCCTGGGTGGCTCAGTCGGTTAAACGTACAACTGAGGTCATGATCTCACACTTTGTGAGTTCGAGCCCCACATCAGGCTCTGTGCTGACTGCTCAGAGCCTGGAGCCTGCTTCAGATTCTGTGTCTCCCTCTCTCTCTGCCCCTCCCCTGATCATGCTGTGTCTCTATCACTCAGAAATAAATAAAAATTAAAAAAAAATAAAAATACTTTCAGTTTAAACATAAGGAATGCTTTTATCTCTCCTCAAGTCCTGTTCTTTTCTTCTTTCTCACCCCTGCTCCCATATCAAACACCCATTTGTATAAACATATTCTGACAAATGAAAACTCATTGTGAGGACTATAAATCATATATACAATCCATATTTTGCAAAGTAGTATATTTTGCACACAAATCAACTTTTAGTAAGTCCTCACTGATACTAAGACTGATTAAGGCTTCTGTATAAACAATTCACAGAATCTTTTTTACTGATTTACTTTGTCATCATGGTTTTAATTATTCTGATAAAGTGCTCTAAATAAAAATTATTACATTCATGCTTTAGCAGTGAAATACTAAGGGGTAAAGTTCATTTTGTGTGTGTGTGTGTTTTGTGTATGAATAGATATATATGGTTGCTTAGATTTGAAGTTAATCACTTTATTTTTTTGAGAGAGTGCCTATACAAGTTGGGGAAAGCAGAGGGAGAGGGAGAGAGAGAAGCTTAAGCAGGCTGCATGTCCAGCACCGAGCCCCACATGGGGCTTGATCTCATGACAGGAAGATCATGATCTGAGCTGAAATCAAGAGTTGGACAATTAACCAGCTGAACCACCCAGGCACCCCTAAAGTCAGTCACTTTAGACTTAAATTTGTAATTTCTGAAACTACCAGCCTTTAGTGTTATTTCAACCAGCTTCTATGTTGTAGCTTTATTTGTAGTTTTATTTTCCTTTTGCTTCACTTTTTACATAATCTAATTTAAAAAAGAAAACTCCTTTCTCAAATATGACATATGTACAGAAAAATGTATAAATTATAAGATCCATGAAGTTTCCAAGGTGAATACACTCATGTAACCACTACTCAAGCCAGGATAGAAAGCCTTACTGGTGCCCTGGAACCACCATCAGATCTTCTCCCATACACTACTCCTCACCTCAACCCAAAAAGCAGCGACTCTTCTGGCTTCTAATACCATAGATTAGTTTCGCCTTTTTGTGTCGTCTTCCTTCACTCATAATATGGTATAAGAGTTTTGTCATTTTACTCTGCTAGCAGTAGCTCATTTTTATTTCTGTATTCTGTATAAATGTTACGAGTGATAATGCTGTGAATATTCTTGCATGTATCTTTAGATTCACAAAGGTACATATTTCTCCTTGCAATATACCTAGTAGTGGAATTGTTGAGTTACAGGATATGTATTTGTTCTCGTTAATAAGTATTGTGAAAAGTTTTCTGTGGTGATTATATCAAATTACTCTTTCACATTAGTGTGTGAAAATTCAAGTATCATCTCATCCTTTCTGACATTTGGTGTGTTTTTAATTGCTGCATTTTGGTTTTATTTTTCTGATGACTTATGTTGATTACCTTTTTATGTATGTGTTGTCTATTTAGATATCCCCTGTGACATGCCTATTCAAATATCTATTCAGTTTTTCTCTTGTGTTGCTCTTTAAAAAAAAATAATTGATTAATTGATTTGTAGGAATTCTTAGGATAATTTGGTTATGAGACCTTCAGAGATGTATGTGTGTGTGTGTGTGTGTGTGTGTGTGTGTGTGTGTATGTGTATGTGTGTGTATATATATATATATATATATATTTAAAATGCCTTCCTACCTTCCACCCTAATTTTTGTTTTCTTCATATAGTTTTTGGAGGAACAGAAGTTTGTAACTATTACATATTTGTTATGATATATATATATATAAATATAACCAATCCTGTTTATCAATACTTTCCTTTGTGGCTAGTGATTTTTGAATCCTCTTTGAGAAATCTATGTCAGTTCCACTGTCATGAATATTTTATATTATCTTCTTTCATTGTAAAGATGTTTTATTGTCTTACCTTTCACATTACCATCTATAATTGACTCACTTTTTCTATGTAGATAATAAGTTGTACCAGACCAGTTAATGAAATGACAATCTGTCCTTCCTACTCTGCAGTGGTACCTTTGTCATAAATCAAGAGTTTGAGTTTGTTCTGAATTCTCTGTTCTGTTTCCTTGATCTCTCTTTATCCTTGTGTAAAATACTGAAATGATTTTAATCACATCAGCTTTATTAAAAGCCTTAATTTCTGGAGGGTAAGTGCTCCTTTTTTCTTCATCAATTTTGTCTTGACTATTCTCGACCCTTTACATTTGCTTATAACTTGAAAAATCAGTTTGGTAGGCTCCCTTCACCCTAAACTGAACTTTGACTGAAAATTTTAAATCTCTAGATCAATCTGAGGAGAGTTCAAAGGCTAACTTTTCAATCCATGAACATGGTAGATCTCTTCACTTATTTTAAATCTTTAATTTCTCTCATAGTTTTTTGTGAAGTCTTGCATAAGTGTACGTTATATTTATTCTTAGGTATTTAGGTTTTTTTAAATGCAGTTAAAAATGGCATCAAAATTTCACCTTATAATTGTTTTTTTCGCTGTTACCTAGGAAAAATAAATTTTTGTGTATTGACTTTGTGTCTACCTGCCTTGCTAAATTCACTTATTTTAATAGTGTGTATGTAGATTCTTTGAGTTTTCTATGTATATGATGTTACATAACTTTACATGTATACAGTCTGCTTTCATTCTTTTTAATCTCTACACTTATTATTTCTTGTTCTTGCTTTATTGCACTGGTTATGGTTTCTAACATAGTATTTAACATAAGCAGTAACAACAGTTATTCTTATCTCATTCTTTATCCTAGGGAGAAAGTTTCTAATATTTTCCAGTTAGGAATTATACTCACTCTATGTTTTTTGCAGCTAATCTGGTAAAGAATTTCTTTCTATTCCTAGTTTGTTTTATAATTAATATTGATTTTTTATCATATTATCTGTGTCTATTGAGATAATCCTATTGTTTCTCTTCTATTAATGTGGAGAAGGTGTTGATTGATTTTTAAATATGAAACCAACCTCATATTCTTGGAACATAACCATCTTGTCATGATGTATAATCCTTTATTTATATATTTACATTTTTGCTGATGTTTTGTTTAGGATATTTGTACCTATGTCCATGAGAGAGATTCGTTTATTTTTTTTTTTTTTTTCACATAATACACTCCTCAGATTTGAGGAACAAGGTTTTGCTGGCCTTATGAGTCAATTTAGGAATTGTTTATTTTTTCTCTGGAAGAGTTTTTGTAAGCTTAGTATTATATTCATCCTTAAATAGTAGCGTTTTCCAGTGGAGCCATTTGTGTTTGGAAATTTGTCTGTAAAAGTTTTAATTACAGTATTAATTTATTTAATAGCTATTGGAATATTCAGTTATGTACTTTTTTTGTTTGCATGTTAGTTTTGGTAAGATTTCTCCTAGAAATTTGTTCATATGAAATTTCTTATTATTTGCTATAAGATTATTCCTGGTATCTTGTTAGCTTTTCAATATCTGTAGGTTCTGTAGTGATGTCTCCTATTTCAATATTGATATTGGTAGTGTGTGCCTTCTTTCACATTGCCTTGATTCATATGCCAGAGTTTTCTCAGTTTTATTAGCCTTTTCAGAGAATAAACTTTGGCTTTTAATGTTTATTTATTTTTTGAGAGAGAGAAAGACAGAGAGCATGCACAGGCACAAACAGGGGAGGAGCAGAGAGAGAGGGAAACACAGAATCCTAAGCAGGCTCCAGGTTCTGTCAGCACAGAACACACCGCGGGGCTTGAACTTTCAAGCTGTGAGATCATGACCTGAGCCGAAGTCGGATGCCCAACCAACTGAGCCACGAGGGTGCCTCTTGGCTTTAATATTTTTTATTTGTATGTTTGTTTTCTATTGTATTAACTTCTTTATTATTTCCCTCCTACTGTTTTTCTTTTTTGGTTTATTTTATTGTTCATTTTAGAAGATGAGGACCTTATTGACTTCAGTCCTTTTTCTTTTCTAATATGTGCATTATGCCTGTTACTATTTTTTTAAGTACAGCTTTAGCAGCATCCCACAAATTTTCATGTTATATTTTCATTATTATTTAGTTTTTAAAAATTACAGTTTTTATTGGATTTTTTCTTTTGATCCATAAGTTATTTGGAAATATATTGATTAATTTCTAAATATTTATGTATTTTTTGGTGTCTTTTTGTTACTGATTTTGCTATTCTGTGGTCAGAGAACATATGCTTTCTAATTTTATTACTTGAAATATACAGAGTTGCTTTGTGTCTCAGCCTGTGTCATTTTTGGTACATCTTCCAATTATACTTGAAATCTATTTTATTATTTTGGAAATTTTTTTCTATATATGGCAATTAGGATAAGTGGGTTAATTTTGTTTTTATATCTTGTAAATATGTCTATCTATAAATATGTAATTTTGGGCTGCTGAGGGAAATGTGTTAAAGTCTGTAAGTAACTTGGTTGCATATTTGTCCATTTCTCCTTTCACTGTGCTTAATTTTGCTTTTTATATTGTGAGACTTTTGTTACTAAGTAGGTATTAATTTAGAATTTTATACATTCTTGGTGGACTGACCCTTTTATTATCCTGAAATATCTAGCAATACCTCTTGCTTAAAGTCTGATAGTAGATAAAGCAGCATTATTTTATTTTTATGTTTGCATGGTATTTCTTTATTCTTTTACTTTCAGTCTTTTCTATCTTTATATTTTCAGAACATATCTTTTGTAAATAGCACAAATTTGGGTTTTATTTTTTTAATCCATCTAATGCTGTCTCAATTCAAGTACATATTACGTTTAAATTTGGGTACTATCTTAAATAGTTAGATTTAACCTGTCTTCTATTTGTCCCATCTGTTTTATGTCCCCCACCCTTGTCTTGCTTTCTCTTGAAATAGGCAAGTATTTTTATTATTTTATTTTCCTCCTGTTATCTTTTTAGCTATACATTTTAACTTGTTTTTTAGTGTTTATCTTACATATTATATTTCCTTGGCTCATCAAAGATTAATATAGAATTGTTCAAACACTTTGGGAACACTTTGATTCTCTTTACCCTCAAAACATTGTTTAAAAAAAATTTTTTTTAACGTTTATTTATTTTTGAGACAGAGAGAGACAGAACATGAACGGGGGAGGGTCAGAGAGAGAGGGAGACACAGAATCTGAAACAGGCTCCAGGCTCTGAGCTGTCAGCACAGAGCCCGATGTGGGGCTCGAACTCACGGACTGTGAGATCATGACCTGAGCTGAAGTCGGACGCTTAACTGACCAAGCCACCCAGGCGCCCCTCAAAACATTGTTTTATACAATTATTCATTTATATTTATCTACATATTCAGGATCCCTATGACCATGCCCAAGTTTGATGCTTCACCAGCAGGAGTCACAGGACTTAGCATATAGTTATACTGACAGCTCTGATTTATTACAATGCAAAGGATACAAGGTAGATTTTAGCAAAGGGAAAAGGTTCATGGGGCAAGTTGTGGAGGAAGCCTGGTACAAACTTCCAAGAGTCCTCTCCCAGTGAAGTAGCACAAGACATGTGTAATTCCTCTAGCAATGAGTTGAGACAGCATGTATGAAATGTTGTCTACCAAGAAAACTCATTAGAGTCCCAATGCCTATGGATCCACACAATGAGCCAATTTTCCCATTATTCATTTGTCAGCTACTAAACAGCCTGTGCTTTCTTCCCTCATTGATTTGTGATATATTATCACAAGTTTATCATATATTAAATTATATGTATATGAATCTGTCTCTGAACTGTGCCCTGTTGCGGTCTTTTTAGTCTTATAACTTTTTTTTTTTTTTTTTTTTTTGAGAGAGAGAGAGAGAGTGTGTGTGTGTACATGAGCAGGGGAGGGGTGGGGGGGGAGAGAGAGAGAGAGAGAGAGAGAGAGAGAGAGAGAGAGAGAGAGAGAGAGAGAATCTTAAGCACAAGCCCAATGTAGGGCTCCATGTCATCACCATGAGATCATGATCTGAGCCAAATCAAGAGTTGGATGCTTAACCGACTAAGCCACCCAGGTGCCCCAGTTTTATAACTTTTACACACATTTTTATTTTTTTTAAATTTATTTTTAAAATTTTTATTTACTTTTGAGAGAGAGTGTCCATGTGAATGGGAGAGAGGCAGAGAGAGCAGGGGACAGAGGATGAAGTGGGTTCTGTGCTGACAACAGAGAGTCCTATGTGGGGCTCAAACTCACGATGTGTGAGATTATGACCAGAGCCAAAGTCAGACGTTTAACTGACTGAGCTACCCGGATGCCCCACACGCTATTTTTAATACTGTTAATTGTAGTATATCTTAATGTCTGGTAAGATAAATTCTGCTTATTTATTTGCATTATTGTTGACTTAGTTATATATAGACCTTAATTCCTTAATACTGTTTTTAGGGAAGATTTATTCTAATTAACCTGCTGATATGCAATCAACATTTTGATTGGGATTGCATTTAAAATAAGTAGATTGTTTTGAATATAATGGACATTTTTATGGTATTGTCATCCCATTCAAGGACCTAGAATGTCTTTTATTCATATTTTTCTCTTTGTTAAAATTTATCCATAGAAGTCTTGTATGTCTTGTAGGTTGATACCCAGTTAATTTATCAGTTTTGTGATTATTGCGAATGCTGTTTTTTTTTTTTAATGGTATTTTAAATTTGTTCTTCTTGGTGTAGAGAAATTTTATATTGATTTTTATTTATTTATTTATTTTTTTTGGTCTTCAGCCTTGTTTAACTCTTATTAATTCCAATAGTTTTCTTTTAATTGTTTTGGCTTTTCTGGGTAGATGATTGTCATGTGTGAGTAATGGAAATTTTATCTCTTTCTGTCCTTTTACCATTATTTCACTCTTCTTTTTTCTATTCTTTTATTTATTTATGTTTATTTTTTTTTATTTTTTAAATTTACATCCAAATAAGTTAGCATATAGTGCAACAGTGATTTCAGGAGTAGATTCTTTAATGCCCCTTACCCGTTTAGCCCATCCACCCTCCCACAACCTCTCTAGTAACCCTCTGTTTGTTCTTCATATTTAAGAATCTCTTATGTTTTGTCTCCCTCCGTGTTTTTATATTATTTTTGCTTCCCTTCCCTTGGGTTCATCTGTTCTGTGTCTTAAAGTCCTCATATGAGTAAAGTCATATGATATTTGTCTTTCTCTGACTAATTTCGCTTAGCTTAATAGCCTCTAGTTCCATCCACATAGTTGCAAATGACAAGATTTCATTCTTTTTGATCGCCAACTAATACTCCATTGTATGTATGTGTGTACACACACACACATATACACCACAACTTCTTTATCCAATCATCCATTGATGGACATTGGGGCTCTTTCCATACTTTGGCTATTGTTGATAGTGCTGCTATAAACATTGAGGTGCATGTGTCCCTTCGAAATAGCACACCTGTATCCCTTGGATAAATACCTAGTAGTGCAATTGCTGGGTCATAGGGTAGTTCTATTTTTAATTTTTTGAGGAACCTCTACTGTTTTTTAGAGTGGCTGCACCAGCTTGCATTCCCACCAACAATGCAAAAGAGTTCCTCTTTGTCCACATCCTTGCCAACATCTGTTGTTCCCTGAGTTGTTAATGTTAGCCATTCTGAGAGGTGTAAGGTGATACCTCATTGTGATTTTGATTTGTATTTCCCTGATGATGAGTGATGTTGAGTATCTTTTCATGTGTCGGTTGGCCATCTGGATATCTTCTTTGGAGAAGTGTCTATTCATGTCTTTTGCCCATTTCTTCACTGGGTTATTTTTTTTTTGGGGGGGGGTGTTGAGTTTGATAAGTTCTTTATAGATTTTGGGTACTAACCCTTTATCCGATGTGTCGTGGGCAAATATCTTCTCCTGTTTTGTCGGTTGCCTTTTAGTTTTTCTGATTGTTTGCTTTGCTGTGCAGAAGGTTTTTATTTTGATGAGGTCCCAATAGTTCATTTTTGCTTTTGTTTCCCTTGCCTCCAGAGACGTGTTGAGTAAGAAGTTGCTGTGGCCTTATTTTTTCTATTCTTAATAGCCAGGGCCTCCACGATTGAATTATCTAGTGATAGTGATACTGGCATCCTTGTCTTGTTACCAGTTTTAGAGAATTCATATAAAGTCTTTTCATTAAGTGTAATGTTTGGTGCTAAAGATTGCTGGAATATAATCTTAATCAAATACACTTTCCTAAGAGTGTTTTAAATTATTTTTATCATAAATAGATGTTGAATCTTATCAAATATGTTTTTCTGTATCAGTAAAAATAATTATAATTATTCTCAAATTAGACAGTGTAGGGAGTTAATAGATTTTCTGATCAACTGGCCTTTTATTTCTGAGAAAAACTCTTTGTGAATATATAGATTTTTAAATATATTGTTAGATTTAGATAGCTAATATCTTATTTAGAACTTTTGCCCCATGTCCATTAGCTGAAAAATGTTTTTTTCTTATTTAATTTGAAGTCAAGATTACATTAGCCTCCCAAACATTTGGTTTTTCTCTTACTTATAAAAGCCTCAGCCTATATAATGAGGACAGAGAAAAAGGGAAATTCTAAAAACATGTCATGGGATTGTTATTTCTGTCATGATCCAGTTAGGAGATAGAACCTATACCAGTTTTAAAAAATTTTTTTTTAATGTTTATTTATTTTTGAGAGAGAGAATCAGCAGGGCATCAGCAGGGAAGGGGAGAGAGAGGGAGACACAGAATTCAAAGCAGGCTCCAGGCTCTGAGCTGTCAGCACAGAGACCGACCAGGGGCTCGAACTCACAAGCTGTTGAGATCATGACCTTAGTCGAAGTCGGATGCTTAATCGACTGAACCACCCAGGCACCCCTATACCAGTTTTGTTTTTTTTTTTTTTACAGAGAAAATTTAATAGAATAACAAATTATAAAATTTTAACTAGGTAATTGAAAGGAGGGTAGCAACTATAGGAAGCAGTTCTCACTCCTAAGTCTGGTGGGGGGGAAAGGGCATAGGTTGAGATTATTAAAACCTAGAAGCTGAGCTGTAACTCAGACCCCTGAAGAGTAGCCTGATACTTTGAAGGCTGACTCAGACCTCTTAGAAAGTGGCACTGCTAGGTTGGTGCTGTTGTCCCTTAAGAGTTGGTAGAATGACAGTCACAGGAATAGTAAACATATAGGAAATGTATGGGATGTAAATAAGAGGGAGTGAGTCCTTTCTTCCCCCTTCAGCTTTGCTGTCTCCCTCTAGAGCTTTGCTCTAACATTGGCAAAGCCTACCATGGAGCTGAAATGTAATTTGCAGTCTCAACTCCTTGCAGTGTTACAAAGCTGGGTATAGAAGCATGTTTTCAAGCTGAGAGTCAGTAATTTAGTAAGTGGTACACCTGAAAGCTAAATTAGACAACACTCAAATAATCTCTCTGTGAGCTTAAAAAGAAGTCATATAGCAAATTAAATATTAAGAATAGAATGTTAGTGGGGCTCCTGGGTGGCTCAGTCAGTTGACTGTCCCAACTCTTGAAATCAGCTCAGGTCATGATCTTCCAGTTCATAGGATCAAGGCCTGCATTGGGCTCTGCACTGACAACGCAGAGTCTGCACGGGATTCTCTCTCTCCCCCCCTCTCTCTGCCCCTCCACTGCTCGTGTGCCCTTCCTCAAAATAAATAAGTAAACTTCAAAAAAAGAAGAAGAATAGGGGCGCCTGGGTCGCTCAGTTGGTTAAGTGTCTGACTTTGGCTCAGGTCATAGATATCATGGTTCATGAGTTCGAGCCCTGCATTGGGCTCTGTGCTGACAGTTCAGAGACTGGAGCCTGCTTCAGATTCTGTGTTTCCCTCTCTCTCTGTGCCCCCCCCCCCCCCCCCCGCTCACACTCTCTCTCTCCCTCAAAAATAAATAAACATAAAATAAAAAAAACCAAACAGAATGTTGGTAAAAATTCTGTGTTTTAAGTTTTCTCTAAGATGTAATCGTAACACTTTTATTAGGAAATAAGAAGGGTTAAAAAGAACTGCATTCAGCTCAACTAGTTGGATAAGAACAACAGAGTAAATCCAAAGGGGAGGAAAATTAAAAATATAAAGTTAGATTCAGTGGAATGAAAGAACAAAAAATTCATTCTTTGGAAAGAGTTTTAAGATTATAAAGTTAGACCAAGCACCAGTCAAGAGATAGGACCACATATTGGTGGTTTTGGTAAAAGAGAAAAGAAGGTACAAATGAAATATAGAGAGAACTAATAATACAAACCAAATAGAGAAAACAAACAAATGTTTCTCCTGGATGTTAAAAACCCTTTCTACAGAAGAATGATGTGGGATATCTATCTCACTGACTTACCTATATTTATTTCCTGGCAGCCTCATGATTGACTTTACTTTGATTAATTGTGCTCCATTAATGTAAATACATACATTAACATTTCTAGTATAACTACTAAAATAATAGAAAAAGACTGTATAACTTCAAAACTAGAAGGCAAAATGAAATGTGAAAAGAACAAAACAAAAATCAATCAGTCTGAAAGAATGCAAGAAAAAGAGTTGGTAGGGATTAGACGATAGCCATGTTAACATTAGACCAAGTAATTTTAAGACAAAAAACATTCCTGCAGATAAAGATGAGTACTACATACTGATAAAACCATTCAATTTATGAGGAAGGCATAACTGTTTTAAACCTGATGCAATTGATAGGGTAGCTTTGAAATGTATAAAGCAAAACTTTCTGTAACTAGAAGGAGAAATGAACAGAATATCTGTTTTAGTGTGAGAGTTTTAATGCATCTCTGTCAATGGTTGAGGATAGAGAAGATTTGAATAACACAATCAACAGACTTGACATAATGGATATATATTTGGAACACTGAAACCAACAACAAACATATCTATTGAGACACACATAGAACATTTATGAATTTACAATTAAAAAAATTTCATTTAATACAGACCTTATTCTCTGGCCAAAATTCATTTAAGTTAAAATCAATAAATTAAATAATTTTATACTTTGGAAATTAGAAAATTCTAAATAATTCATTAGTGGAATTATAGTATGCAGATAAAAAGCTGTTTAGAATTGGACAATGCAACTATGTCAAATTGTGTGGTATATAGCTAAAGCAGTGCTTACAGGGAAATTTACAACCTGAAATTCTTATATAGGAAATAAAGAAAGGTTGAAAACTAATAAGCTGAGTATTGTTATTAGAAAATATTAAGCTTTAGGAAACAAATATTTAATACAGATAAAACAAATATTTAATGCAGAAATGTATAGAAAAGGAAGGCAATTATAAGAGAGAAGTAGCGAGTTTTGTGTACTGTTCCATACTAACAGCATGCTCCCTTCCTTGCTACCTCTGCATGGTAATGGTGGGCTCTGAGGTTATCTCAGTCTCTGCTCAGCATCTCTTCTTGATCCTAGTACTTCATTGGAAGCTCATCTTGAGCAGATTGTTTACTTCTGTTAAAAAAAATAGTTCTTGGCTTTATTGCAGAGGGGAGGCAAAAACTTGCTGCAATTTTGCTCTAAATCCTAACTACTTGCATTTCTTAAATTACCCAAATCATCTTGCAGGGCATCACTCCTCTTATATTTGTTTCTTCTTACATTATCTCTGGTTCTTCTAGGTTGCTTTTTTTTTTTTTTTTTTCTATGTATTTTGTTCTTTATAGTGCTTGTTAGAAGATGTCCTTAGATATCTAGTGATCTTTGGGTGTTTTCTCATATTTGAAAGTGTTGCTACTAAAAATTGATTAGGTACTGTGAACTCTTGGAGCTTGTGAGCTTGTGGTCTTCTGTGTAGTGAGTTCTGCATGGGCCTTTTCCTTGAGTGCGCCTTTGTCACTCTTAGCCTGGTACCTTTCCAGGAGAAGGATTTTTTGGCTTCACATGTGGGCAGGTATATCCTGACTGTAAACCCTAGGAACAGTGGGGAACAGCAGAATGGGTTTCTCTATGCAGTATGATTCCCTTGTCTTTAACTGTCCTTTGTGTCCCCTCAATTCAGAAATATTTTTTGTTGCTTAGAGAATATATCTTCAGATGTAGGGTACAGGGTACAGGAAAAGTCATCTGACTCGGTGAAATTGGGGAGGGGATCTTTATGATCTAATTACTTCCTAATAGACTTCTCTTCTAATCTTCCATTTTTCTGTTTCTAACCCTGATTTTTCTTTTTCTTTTTTTTTTTTCCTTTTTTTTTTAGAAGTGATTTGTGCTGTCCTAAGTTTTGAGCTTTTTTGATTAAATTTGGGTGGGGTCAATAGGAAGGGCATCTGTGGCATAAATCTGGTTGCTCTCAGATTTTTTTTCATTGTATGCTTGTGTGTCAGCTTTCCTGGGTCAGTTATATTCAGTTACTGCTTATTCATTTGCTATCCAGCTTCTGAAAGTTTGGTTGCTGTTACATTGTTTCCTCTCCTATTTGCCCTTCCAGGTTTATGTTACTTCATAAAAATCTCTTTACACTCATTGTAGTGGGGTTTTATTTAGGAGGAAGCAAAAGTAAGTGCTTGGATTTAATGTACTGTCTTTACTAACTTGAATGACTTTACCTCAAACCTTTATTTCAACTCTTGATTGATATGCACTCAGTAGTGGCTCACTTTCATCTTTTAATTTTAAATTTATTGGAGAATTAGTAGGTAGACTTCAGTATTTCTGTCTAGAGACTAAAGTAAATGATAAATCAAAGCCTGAACAATTCATTTTCTGCGCATGATTTATAATCTTAAAAAGCAATTAAAAAGAGAAGTTCTGAAAATATTTTTAGAAATGGTCAAATCATTGGTAAATATGTATTACCAATCATTTGGATATGTTAAGTTGTGCCGTGTTATTCACAGAATCAGTCTTTATGTTTTACTCAAGTTTATTTATTTTGAGAGAGAGAGAGAGAGAGAGAGAGAGAGAGAGAGCAAGGGAAGAGGGAGAGAGAGAATCCAAAGCAAGCTCTGTGCTGTAAGCACAGAGCCCAGCACAGGGCTCAAACTCACAAACTGTGAGATCACGACCTGAGCCTAAATCAAGAGTTGGCTTCTTAACTGACTGAGCCATCCAGGTATCCCTGTTTTACTGTTTTTTAACTTTTGAAAACTCCAGTCTTTGTTCTTTGGCCTTTTCTGTCATTGGGAATTACTTCTTTTTTTCTTGCTATCTTCATAGATGTGGAATTTTTGCCAAATTCTAAATTCTGTAGTTTGCATTTGAAATTGCAGACATTTTGCCATGTTATAAGTATACAATTATAAATATTGTATATGCTTTTTTTAAAAAACAAATTTAATGTTTTTTTCTGAGACACAGAGAGAAAGCACAAGTGGGGGATGTGCAGAGAGAGAGGGAGATGCAGAAGCCAAAGCAGGCTCCAGGCTCTGAGCTGTCATCATAGAGCCTGATACGGGGCTCGAATCCACGACCCCTGAGATCATAACCTGAGCCGAAGTCGGTCGCTTAACCGACTGAGCAACCTCTGTATAGGCTTTTTTTTAACTTAATTTTTTGAGAGAGAGAGAGAGAGAGAGAGAGAGAGAGAGAGAGAGAGAGATTGTGTGTGTGTGTGCAAGTGAACAAAAGCAGTGGAGGGGCAGAAGGAGAGGGAAGGGATGGGGGAGACTCCTAAGTAGGCTCTCTACCCCTGCTGGAGCCCTACACGGGGCTCAAAGATCGTGACCTGAGGCAAAGTCAAGAGTCAGATGCTCAACCGACTGAGCCACCCACGCACACCTGTACATACTTTTTAAAACTGTATGTTGTCTGTGTTTTCCGACTCTGTCGGATGAAAATAATTGGTTTTCTTTATTATCAAACTTTATGTTTACATGACATAAATTTGACAGGAAAATTATTTGACTACTTCTTTTGTTTAAGTTCTTAGTATCTCAGTAAGAGATACTAAAGAGTATCTCTTTAGATAAGAGTAAGAGTGAGGTATCTGGTTTAATTAAAAATATTGACAAAAATTGCTAAATAGCCATTTGAGACACGAAGAAGAGTCAGATTTTTCTGGTCTTTTGATTATTTACATCTATGTAAGATTCTGTAAGAATTGCTTAAGTTCTTTTGGGCACCTCACGTGCTGTTTAATATAACATAGCACGTTATTACTGCAGTATTGTTTATTTAGTTCAGTTTTTTAATGCTATTGTACCATTTAATTAAAATATATGTTGGGCAGTGAAACAACCTAATTTAACACAAACTTTTATTTTTGTGTCAAGAGTTGTGAAGGGTCTGAGATTTTACCCTACTTGCAAGCTTTCCCAAGTACTTGCAGAAGATATGGTATTTATGGATCATGGAGGACAGAATATTATAGCAACAGAAGTAGCCACAACAGCAGCATTTGCACAGGTTCCTTGAGCCTCAGTTTTTACCGAGTGACACAAAGAAGAGGGCTGGGTGACTTCTGTTTCCAGACAAGACATTATAGGAAGAGAACCCTGAATTTAGGGAACCCAAATCTTTTGTAATAGACCGTAAACATGTCTCCCTTTTGCTTTGGAGGGAGATAATCTATCTTCGTGTGTACAGACATCCTTGAAAAGATATATCTGGAACAGAGGCAGTTAGTGCTTTTGCTCAAAAGATAAGCAGAAATGCGAGAGATGTGAAGATTTGTCTTCAGGATTTTGGAAGGCAGAAAAACCAAGTGGGTGTTTGTAAGATAGACCTAAGATGGCCTAAGACATTTGCTCTAGAAAATAATGATTTTTTTTTTTTTACATATATTTTCAGTTTCCTCTTGTGTAGCTATTTTTCCCATTTAGCTTACTATCTCAGAGTCTTCCATGAATATTAGACTTACACTGATAATTTCCTGGGAAAGATTACTATAGATCTATTTTTTGAATGTCACTGAGGTATTTACTTTTTTCCTATTAATCAAAAGATAGACCCAGCTCTCTGTTTTGGGGAGTTTCTGTCTGCCTTCCTTGCATCATTGCTTCTGTTTCTCTGGAAAAGTTCAAATAAATGAAAGCAAGTAAAATGATATTTATGGTATCATTTTAACTATGTAAAAAATTCACAGAGGCATAGCATTTCAGACGAAAGACCATTAAACATGATGGAACTAGCTAGTGTCCCAGGACAAGTTTGGTTATTCAGACTGGATTTCTAAGAGGTCTCTGAGACTAAAATTCTTCTAATTGGAATTTCATTGTTCACTGGAACATAAAAGTAGCATTTTATTAAAGACTCTATGGCAGAGAGCAGGTAGATAGGGACTTTGCTGCCTAAAGGTCTTTGCCACAGATCAGAGGGCTCTAAATCTGGCAACTAGTTGTGAAGGAAGGGGAATTAGAACATTTAGTCCTGTTAGTGTTGAAACTGCAAGCAAATAGCAAAAACAAAGAATTTGCATCTGTAACTTTACAGGTCAGCATGATCTCTTTTAAGTTATTCTTGATCTTTCTAAATTTGACTTGGTTAAACATCTTTTTGGCTACTGCAGTATTTTTTAATTTTTTTTTTTTTAAACGTTTATTTTTGAGACAGAGAGAGACAGAGCATGAACGGGGGAGGGTCAGAGAGAGGGAGACACAGAATCCGAAACAGGCTCCAGGCTCTGAGCCATCAGCCCAGAGCCTGACGCGGGGCTCGAACTCACGGGCTGTGAGATCATGACCTGAGCCGAAGTCAGCCGCTTAACCAACTGAGCCACCCAGGCGCCCCTGGCTACTGCAGTATTTTACTATTCTGATTCCACTCCTCTATCTCTTCTATTAATTCTTTTTTAAAATCATCATTTCTTTTTTTTTTAATATGAAATTTATTGTCAAATTGGTTTCCATACAACACCCAGTGTTCATCCCAACAGGTGCCCTCCTCACCCAACCTCCCCTCCCTCCCACCCCCATCAACCCTCAGTTTATTCTCAGTTTTTAAGAGTCTCTTATGTTTAGGCTCTCTCCCTCTCTAACCTCTTTTTTTTTTTTTCTCCTTCCCCTCCCCCATGGTCTTCTGTTAAGTTTCTCAGGATCCACATAAGAGTGAAAACATATGGTATCTGTCTTTCTCTGTATGACTTATTTCACTTAGCATAACACTCTCCAGTTCCATCCACGTTGCTACAAAAGGCCATATTTCATTCTTTCTCATTGCCACGTAGTATTCCATTGTGTATATAAACCACAATTTCTTTATCCATTCATCAGTTGATGGACATTTAGGCTCTTTCCATAATTTGGCTATTGTTGAGAGTGCTGCTATAAACAATGGGGTACAAGTGCCCCTATGCATCAGCACTCCTGTATCCCGTGGGTAAATTCCTAGCAGTGCTTTTGCTGGGTCATAGGGTAGATCTATTTTTAATTTTTTGAGGAAGCTCCACAGTGTTTTCCAGAGCGGTTGCACCAATTTGCATTCCCACCAACAGTGCAAGAGGGTTCCCGTTTCTCCACATCCTCTCCAGCATCTATAGTCTCCTGATTTGTTCATTTTGGCCACTCTGACTGGCGTGAGGTGATATCTGAGTGTGGTTTTGATTTGTATTTCCCTGATGAGGAGTGGTGTTAAGCATCTTTTCATGTGCCTGTTGGCCATCCAGATGTCTTCTTTAGAGAAGTGTCTATTCGTGTTTTCTGCCCATTTCTTCACTGGATTATTTGTTTTTCAGGTGTGGAGTTTGGTGAGCTCTTTATAGATTTTGGATTCTAGCCCTTTGTCCGATATGTCATTTGCAAATATGTTTTCCCATTCCGTTGGTTGCCTTTTAGTTTTGTTGGTTGTTTCCTTTGCAGTGCAGAAGCTTTTTATCTTCATGAGGTCCTAGTAGTTCACTTTTGCTTTTAATTCCCTTGCTGTTGGAGATGTGTCAAGTAAGAAATTGCTGCGCCTGAGGTCAGAGAGGTTTTTTCCTGCTTTCTCCTCTAAGGTTTTGATGGTTTCCTGTCTCACATTCAGGTCCTTTATCCTTTTGAGTTTATTTTTGTGAATGGTGTAAGAAAGTGGTCTAGTTTCATCCTTCCGCACGTTGCTGTCCAGTTCTCCCAGCACCACTTGTCAAAGAGACTGTCTTTTTTCCATTGGATATTCTTTCCTGCTTTGTCAAAGATTAGTTGGCTATACTTTGTGGGTCCAGTTATTTCTTATGCTTTTCAAATGATGGGCTTCCTTAAGATTGAGCCTTCAGCCCTCATTCTTCCATCCCTTGTTCCTTTCTAGCCTGTCTTTGTAGGTCTCTCCTATATAATTCGAGATCTTGTGTCTACACACACAGCTCTAAAGTCTCATTCTTTCTTGAGTTCCAAAACCACATTTCCGACTGCCAACTGAATATTTCCTTTAAGATATTCTGCCAATACCTTACAAAACCTATAACTCTGGATTGAATGTATTAATAAAAAGGGCAGAGGCAAGAGGTGTATTATTCCCCAGGCTATTCTGATAAATCTTTATGGTCTTTTTTTGTAGATGTTGTTTTGTAAATTTTATTTCATGTTTATAAAATATCTGTCTTTCAGATTTCATACCAGTTTGTCATATTTTTACTGCCCCAACTAAGCATTTGGATTTTTGCCTTCATCGCCCACATTTTTCAGTCATCTTCCTTATCCTTCTACCTTCATATACACACACAAACAAACGATTTGAAATGCTAGAAGTGTGAAGTTTGGGTTTATTATTATTTTTATTGGTAATGGTTCAGTCTGTATTTATGGGGTAGAAGATAAATCTTGTATTACTTTTCTCTTTGCAGGTCTCTATGCCTTACGGAGAGTCTTGAAGAAACAGCCTAATCTCTCTGATAGCAAGATGGCTGGGGTGGTGAAGATTACTCTGAATGATTTCTTACAAGGGATGAATGACGTCAGGCCCAGTGCTATGAGGGAAGTAGCAATCGATGTACCAAATGTAAGTCATTTGTACTCCCATGCTAGCCACACTGTTTAACTCTGAAAGAAACAGAGACTGCATAGAGACAATATACCCAGGCTAAACTTAAAAAAAAAATTTTTTTTAATTGAAATTTTTATGGATGTAATTGGAGATTTAGTGCAGTTGTAAGAAATACTGTAGGGAGATCTTGTGTATTCTTCACTCACTTTCCCCCTGCGTGGTAACATCTTGCAAACAATTAGTACACTATCACAAGCAGGATATTCATGCTGATATAATCACTGATCTTATTCAGATTTCTAGTGTTACTTATTTGTGTGTGTGTGTGTGTGTGTGTGTGTGTGTGTGTGTTTAGTTCTGTGCAGTTTTATTACTTGCAAAGTTTTGTGTATCTGTCACTGGAATTGAGATACTGAATAGTTCCATCACCACAGTGATCTCTTGCTTTGCTCTTTCATAACCATACTAACCTTGTTCTGTACCTGTTTGTGAAATTCTGCCATTTTAGAAATGTTATATAAATCTAACTATACACTATACAGCCATTTGTTATTAGTTTTTTCCCATTTAGCATAATTCCAAGGAGATTCATCCAAGTTGTTATGTGCAACAATAGTTTGTTCTTTCTGTTGCTGAGTCGTATTCCATGGTGTGGCTGTACCATAATTTGCTTAGTCATTCACCTGTTGAAGGACATCTGAGCTGTTTCCAGTTTAGGACAATTATGAATAAAGTTGCTATGAACATTCATCTGCAGGTATTGTGTAAATGTAAGTTTTTATTTCTCCAAAATCAATGCCCACGAGTGCAACTGCTGGGTTGTATGCTAATTGCATATTTAGTCTTATAAGAAAATGTCAACTAGGCTAATTTTAGAATAAAAAAAATCTTCAAGTTATGATGCCTGGTGTTTTCTCAGGTTCTTTTACATTTTCTCAATTATTGACATGCTTTGCACAGTTCACAATCAAATCACCATAAGGACATCAGAAGCTACCTTTTAAGGGGGGGGGCGGGGATCATCTGTTACGTTCTCTTATCACCCAAGTAGGCCTAACATTCAGGAAAGAAATGTTTCTTTGAATATATTAATATTTGCAGAAAATGAGCATTGAAACAAAGCATTGATGGTGTGTCCTGCATTGTATTGGGGTAAGGGATGGGCTGTTAAAGTTGGCTTGATCATAAGGAGTGTTTATATCTTGGTATAGCTTGAGGAAAGTTTATAGATTGCTCTCTGACACTTTAGGAGAGCACTGATGGAAGAATGGAACTTTGTGACTACTCTTTCCCTTTGCTTCTATAATATCACCTCTTTAGTTTTTCTTTTTGAGTTTGTCTTATTGCTTCTGAGATACTTCCTTGTAAAAGCTCACACGTTACAATTATTTAAAACTTAGAGCCGTATTAGAGAGTCAGACATAGTTTTGTACTCTTTTCCCCATTGTGTGTATATTAACAGTTCTCTTGGTCATTAACTAATGGTTTATAATTGCTGTAAGCTAAAACAAACAAAAAAACTGAGAGAGACTAAAAAGATACTAAGTCAATGGAATAGACTGTGTGGAACCATATAGTGGGGAGAGATCAATGGGTTTGTTTTCACTTTTTTTGTTGTTGTTTTGTTCTTTTGGTTTTCACTTTTAAAGGGGACTGTTCCTTGGAAAATGTATTTTGTGGCCAAATATGTTTGGGAAGTACTGGTTTAAATGAAATCAGTTGTATTTCTTTGCTGCAGGACTTTTCAGGGTTTTTAAATATGAAGAAGTGTGAAAGAGAGCTATTATGGAAACTTATTTGGCCATGGACCATGTGGAGCAGATACTTTCTGCATTTTGCAATGTGGTAGATTGCATAAACTGACTACAGATTTTTCCCACCATTCTGTTTGCCCTTTTTGCAGTGCAACTTTGTAGCTCCTACCATAAAAGAGATGGAGTCAGGTTTTCCACCCTTTGAATTTGTACTTGGCCATGTAACTTGCTTTGGCTAATAGGATATTAGCAATCATGATGCAAGCAGACTTGAAAGCACCTTGGGCTTGCCTTTTCTTGCGACTCTTGGAATCCCTGCATTAGTTATGCTATGATATCTGTACTTGTTTCCTGGAGGGTGAGATACCATGTGGAGCATAAGTGAGCCCTCTTAGCTGAGATTCCCTCCTTTCAGCCATCCTGCCAATTGTCAGACATGTGACAGACACAATGCTAGACTATCCCACCCCTACTGAAGTTTACCTAAACCAGAAAAACCACCCAGTTAACTCTTAGAATTGTCAGAAATATCAAATGTCTGTTTTTTTTTTGAGCCACTAAACTTTATGGTAGTTAGCAAAAGCTTAAGTGATGAAGATGCTTGTTTACTTCTTATAGAACACAATTGTTTTGTCAATTAAGGTGGAAAACAGTGCCCTCACTTAGGAATATCTCTAAGGACTAGCTTCTAGTTTAGGCAACTTAATGTGATTTTAAATGTTTTTTCGAAAACATTTTCAAATTCACTAATGAACTTACAGCTTAACTTTGGGTTCTACTATAGTTCTGTAGTAGAACATGCTAATTTAGTATGAATAATTTGACAAATGGAATTATGGAATAATTAATGATTGATGTTGGATTAGTAGAAGCTTTTCATTTCTTTGGAATTTATGGTCTAAAGTTTGGGCACATTGGTATGAATATCTTTACTTGTATTTATCTGTGTTTTGTTGGCTACTGTTACATAATGTAATGGGTGAAGTAAATGCATATTCATCAAATGCCACATGTGAAAATTTCGGGTGATAGGGTTATAAACCAGCTACACCATCCAAAAACACTTCAGTGTTTAAAAAAGTTTAGGAACTAGAGAAACATACAGTGAGTTTTTTAAATTTAAAATTACTGCCAATAGAGAATGTGTTTGAACAGTGGCTGTCTACTTTTGGAATTGCTGAACTGATTTATTCATCAGAGGAACTGATACTACAACTGCATTTTTAATTGCTCTAATGAGAGTTTTTTTTCCCCTTTATTTTCTTCTGATACAGTATTTACAATCCATGGACTTGTGCCATTTTCCATTTGGCACTTTATTACTTGGCCTAAGGCCATGGTGTACTGTGATGTTACTCATGAGCTCCAGGGTGATTAGCCCTGGTCAAAGTACTTTTTTACATTGCTTTTTATGCTCACTTCAGATTGTAAAAATTTTCCTAAGAAGTCAACATTTCTATAATTGGATTGCTAAAATTTTTCTCTTCTGCTTTCAGACTATCGCATATACGAAAATATCTCCAAATTATATCTGCAGAAGGTTTACTACTTACTTTGCTATAGAAAACCTGTTTCAAGAAGGTAGTTAATTGTGAACATTTTTTAAATAGTAAATTGAGCATTCAGCATCTTTTGCGAAAAGATTTCAGCGTGTGAGATTAAGACTTCTAAATCACACTTGCCTAGTTATATTTAACTTGAAAAGAAATGTCCTAAGGTGGGAATATTGCCAATTACAATGTAATTAATGCATTATTAATCAGGAGACCACAAGTGTTATCTACTTACTGAAATGTAATGTTTCCTTTTTGTGGACTTTCTGAATTGGTGATTATACCAACTGGTGTATTAAAAGTCAAATGTATTTTACAATTAATTGGTAATTAAAATCAAATGTATTTCTTTACCACAGGAATCCTTAGAATCTTTGACTATGTCAGTGTGCATTTTGAAATTTTGGTTTTTCACCCAGAAATAACAACTGTTAATATTTTGTTATAATTCTAATAGTTTAAAATTTTTTTAAAGATTGTTTTTCTATGCATATAGATATTTTAATATAACTAATCTTAGAATATATAGTTTTATATTTTTCTTTTTTCACTTAAAATTATATGGTAAACATTTTACTTTAAAATTTTTCAGCAAACGTCTTTTAAATGACTGTTTAATAGATTGTTATGTGGTAAACTGTAATTGTTTTATCCTTCTTCCATTCTAAAGAAAATCTGTTTATTTTTCCTGTTTTTTTCTAATATGGTTATATACACATTTATGTCCAAACCTTTGCGTTTATGTTTCCCAGAAGTGGAATTATCAGACGGAAATATGTGGTTTTAAAGTTTAAGGCAAATGTCATTAAGCTCTGTTTTTTTCTCCCCTCAGAAAGATTGTTTTAATTTATAATTATGTGATAAAAATTTAAAATTATAAAGAGCTTAAATAAAGTCTTATTTTATTTTTACTTTAGTCCTTTTTTATTTGCCTGCCACTAGAATTTATTTTTCATTATGAGGAATAATACTAGATAATCTTTGGGTAGGGACTTAAAATAAGAAAATGAAAACTATCAATTATATATCTTCTTCTTTCTATAAAAATTTTAGATTTTTAGATAATTGGTCTAAACTGGATGGCTTTTTAAGGGATTTTAAATTCTGTGACAGCAGTTCTTATTTTTATCCTTTATATTTGTCCTACCACATAATAGATGTCCAATCAATATTTGCTGAATGGATAAGTGAACAACTATAATTCTCTTGGAAAAACAAAACAAAACAGATGGTCAATTTCACATATATTTAAAGAGTATTGCATCCTTCTTCTGTACTAAAGCTTAATGTTTTTGTTTACCTTCATGTAACATTCTTCAGATTCTTCGTATTTTATAAAACAAGTGGTTTCTTTAGCGAATTTTAACCCTTACTGTTTATTCAGTGAATTTAACAATTTTGGAGTAAATATGCCTGTAATAGTGCTAAGTTGTCTGTTCTGGAAGGATACAGAATAGTCCTTTATATTTTCTACCAAAACATGTTGCTTTCTTGTATTAGAAATTCTTGGGGCGCCTGGGTGGCGCAGTCGGTTAAGCGTCCGACTTCAGCCAGGTCACGATCTCGCGGTCCGTGAGTTCGAGCCCCGCATCGGGCTTTGGGCTGATGGCTCAGAGCCTGGAGCCTGTTTCCGATTCTGTGTCTCCCTCTCTCTCTGCCCCTCCCCCGTTCATGCTCTGTCTCTCTCTGTCCCAAAAATAAATAAACGTTGAAAAAAAAAAAAAAAAAAAAAAAAAAGAAATTCTTATTTTATTAAGATAAGCAAAAAAAAAAAAAAAAAATGCTTTCAATAGTTGTATTTACATATTGTATTTACAATAAGCCATTTTATATATACCATAGCAATTATCACTGGATCACTGGTAAATGGCATTCTTAACCAAATATATACAAATTGATTACCATCAAGTTTAATTCATTTATATATCTTAAATCATCCCCACCCCCAGGGTTTCCCTATTTCATTTTAGGTAGTTTTAGGTTGTTTCATTATTTGGAAATAATCTGTCTTTATGCTTTTGGTACTGCTTTTGGATTGCAGTTTTCAGAATTTGGACATTTGGTTCAGAATAAGTTATAAGTCAATAAAAAGAGAGGCCTCTACTTTCATTTGAACCCACTTTTTAAAAGCGAATTGTAACTAGAGCCTTAAGACTAAGTGTATTGCCTCAAACCTCTTTGTAAGCTTGGATCCAGATTAAATTTATAGGTAGTCAGCAGTCAAATTGAGTGTATACCAAATGTCATTAGTTAAATAAACATACCTCATTTACTCCCATTTTAAATAGTAGCAAACTTAATTATATGAATAATCAAAAGACTGTTTCACTAATTACATATTCAAAATTGACTGGTGTATTTTCATTTGGCATCTTTTCAGATGAGAATAGAACATCAGAATGTGACAAGGCAGTTGAATTTCACAAGATGAGCTCATTAGCATTACTTTTCCTGTGCAGAGAGTTAAATAGTTTAATTGACCATAATTACATTTCATTCTTCATGTACCCTCAGGATAATTAGAAAGAATTTGAGTTTCTGTTCTTTAAAAACAGTACTGTATTCTATATGTTCTTTATTTTTAACAGATTCAAAGGATTGAGGGTTTCTGGGATGCTTTACTAAATAACAGTTTGCTTTTTTTGGAATAGATATACAACCTGTGGAAATTCTATTAATTCCATATTGGTTCTTGGCAAGTCTTTTGAATTCAGTTTCTTTTGATTTTGCCTCTTGTTGTCTAGACAGAAGAGTGTCTTCTATCACTCCCAAGATCCCAGTCTTCCCTGCCAACTTCTCTTGTGCATTTTTATAGTTTTAAGTAATAACAATTGAACAGGAAAGCACATTTGGGAAAGTAGATTACTTTTAACCAGGAAATACTCTGTGCCAAAATCAAGATTGTAGTTTTAAGTGTATTAAATATTTTAGAAGTTTAACTCTTTCATTCCACTTTTCTTTTTATACCTTTTCTCAGGCTTATAGTCTGTAGGAGACATGAGAGAGATAGAAAAGTTAGTCTGTAGGAGACATGAGAGAGCAGTTTCTGCTCTCAGCTCTGATTCTGGTTAACTTTGGTGAAATGAAAGACTTTTCCTGTCAGATTATAGAGGGAAAGCTCTTAATTTGCTGTTTTCTGATGCATGTCTTCTTTTGAATTTATAAATAATGTTGAGGTTATCATAGAGATATATGCTATACTTATATGTTATAGTTGGTCAATAAGAAATACTTGATGAGTGTTTGCTAAAAACACAGATTTTCATTTAGTGTAAAGGAACTCATTGGTAGTGTGGTTCTTCTGTGGTACTATACTTCTTTATTTCACCTTGTATAGATATGGAGTAATTATATACCATCTGATCATGCCCTTTAGTCCTTCCCATCTCTTCATTGAGTAATTTATCCAAAAGAAATTACTGATCTGGCTTAAAAGCCATCAGCATGACTACCAGTTGATCATCTTTAGAATGAAGTCTAAGCTCTTTAGTTTGGTATTTGTAACCTGGCTTGTGCCTCCTTAACTTTTTTCTAACATTATGCTCTCCTCTTGTTGAACCACTCCTGTTTTTGCATGTGTGGTCTTCTCTGCCTGGAAAATTGTCTTCTGACCTCTCAGTTACCAAAGATCTTGCAGTGTGATCTCTAACACACACCCACAAAATACACATATATGGCTTGTGGATATAATACACCTAATACACAAAATATGCATATATCCCTGTGGACCTTTTGTCTTGTTCATCTTTGTATCTCCATTGCTTGGCAAATGGTAACAACCAAATAATAAGAGTTTGTTAAATGACTGAATATTTTGTGAAGAATTTTGGTTCACAAATGTTCTTGTTTCTTAGAAATAGTTCTTTTGCCCTTCTATGTAAGTATATATTCATATTTTGGTAACAGCTTTATTGAGGTACAATTCACATGTCAATGCAGTCATTTTTTAAAGGGCATATTTTGGTGGTCAAGTATATTTAAAGAGTTGTACAGCCATTACTGTAGTCAACTTTAGAACATCCTTTTATCATCCCCCAAAAGAAATGCTGTACCCTTTACCCATCATCTCCCAACCTGCCCATCCTCACCAGCCTGAGGCAAACATTTATCTATTTTATATCCCTATAGATTTGCCTAATCTAGACATTTCATATAAATGGAATTATAAGATACTTGATTCTTTGTGACTGGCTTCTTTCACTAAGCATAAAATTTTCAAGGTTTATCCATGCATCATGTATCAGTACTTCATTCCTTTTTATTGCTAAGTAATATTCTATTGTATGGATACTGCACGTTATGATTTATCTTTTCATTAGTTGATAGACATTGGGATTGCTTCTATCTTTTGACTCATAAATAAAGTTGAATTTGAACATTTTTATATAAGTTTTTGTTTGAGCATCTGTTTTAATTCTTTTGGGTCTATATCTAGTAGTAGAATTGCTAGGTCTTTGGTAATTCTGTATTTAACCTTTTGAGGAACTAACAGTTTTCCAAAGTGACTACCATTTTACATCCCCACCGGCAGTGTATGGAGAGTTCCTGTTTCTACATAACCTCATTAAAACTTACTATCTTTTTGGTTATAGCTATCCTAGTGGGTGTGAAATGATATCTCATTGTGATTTTTTATTTGCATTTCTTTAGTGACTAATGATACGAGCATCTTTTCATTTGCTTATTGGCCGTTGTGTGTATCTTCTTTGGAGAAATGTCTATTCAGATCCTTTGCCCCTTTTTAATTGGGTTATTTATTTGTCTTTTTATTATTGAGTAGTAAGAATTCTTATGTATTCTGGATACAAGTCCTTTATTAGATATATGATATCTGATATCAGATATGTATGATTTGTAATAGTTTATCTTATTCAGTGGGCTGCCTCTTTCCTTTTCTTAATAGTGACCTTGGAAGCACAAGTTTTTAATTTTGATGAAGTCCAGTGCATCTGTTTTTTCTTTTCTTGTGTGTACTTCTGGTACCACATTTGAGAAACCATTGCCAAATCCAAGGTTGTGAAGATTTACCTTATATTTTAAGAGTTTATATTTTTAGTTCTTACATTTAGGTCTTTGACTAACTCCCCCCCCCCCCCCCCCCGCCCCCCCAGGTAGGGTTAACCTTGCTCTTTTGTGTGTGATGGTAGCATTACAGAAACTACAATTATAGCTTGCAGTCAGGAGGACCATATATGAGAAAAGTGTTTTTTTTTTTAACCTGTGGTAAAATATACATAGCATAAAATTTGCCATTTTAACTATTTTTAAATGTATAATTTGGCCTCATTAAGTATGCTTACATTGCTGTGCAGTTATTACCACCATCCATCTCCAGATCTCCAGAAATTTTTCTTTTTCCCAAACTGAAACTCCATACCTATATTAAACAACTCTTTATTCCCTCCCTCACCATCAAGTATGATGGTAGTTTTTTTTTTTTTTTTTTTTGGAAGTTCTTTATTAGGTGAAGTTCCTTTCTACTCCTATTCCTAGTTTGAAGAGAGAATTTTTTTTTTTTTTTTTAAATCCAAAATGGTTGTTGAGTTCTGTTGAATGCATTTTCGGCATCGTAGAAATGATCATAATTTGTTTTTTTGTTTGTCAGTCCAGTGAATTACATTGATTTTCAGTGTTGAATCCATCTTGTATTTCTGGATGAATTCCACTCAAGTGGAATTGTGACATAGCACCCTTTTTATATATGTTCATGAGAGAGATTTGTCTGTAGTTTTTTTTTTTTTTTTTTTCAACGTTTATTTATTTTTCGTACAGAGAGAGACAGAGCATGAACGGGCGAGGGGCAGAGAGAGAGGGAGACACAGAATCGGAAACAGGCTCCAGGCTCTGAGCCATCAGCCCAGAGCCCGACGCGGGGCTCGAACTCACGGACCGCGAGATCGTGACCTGGCTGAAGTCGGACGCTTAACCGACTGCGCCACCCAGGCGCCCCATGTAGTTTTTTTTTTTTAATGAAGTTTTTTGTCTGGTTTTGGTATTAGGGAAATGCTGGTATTATGGAATGAATTGGAACGTGGTCTCTCATCATTTATGTGTTGGAAGAAATTGTGTAAAATTAGTATTAATTCCTTAAATGTATTGCACTGAAACCATCTGGGTCTAGAATTTTAATTATTTGGAAGATTTAAGTACAATTTAATTTTTCAATAAATACAGACTATTCGAGTTTTTTGTTTTTTTCTTGAGTGAGTTTTGGTAGTTTGTATCTTTTAAGGAATTGGTCCATTTCGCTTTGTTGGATTGATGGAGTTAGTCATTCATAGTTTTCTCTTGTTATCATTTTACTGTCTACCAAATGAGTAGTGATGTCCTGTCTTTTATATCTCATATTGGTAATTTGTGTCTTTTTTCCGCCCCATGGTTAGTCTGACTGAAGGTCTATCAATTTTACTGATCTTTTCAAATTGTCAGTGTTGTGTTTCATTGTTTTTCTGGTTTTGATTTCACTTATTTCTACTCTCATCTTTATTTCCTTCCTTTTGTTAGCATGAGGCTTAATTTGCTCTTCTTTTTTTCTTAAGATGGGAATTGTGGTTAATAATTTTAGGTTTTCTTTTCTAATATAAGCTTTCAGTTGCTTTAAATGCATCCCACGTATTTGATATGTTGTATTTTATTTCCATTTAGTTCATAATATTTTTAAATTTCCCTTGAGACATCTTTAACTTATCACAGTCTACCTTCAAGTGATAATATATCATATGTATAGTATAATAAGAACCTTAAAACAGTTTACTTCATCACTCCCCTTCTGGCCTTTGTGCTGTTGTCATACATTTTACTTTCACATATTTTGTAAACCCCACAGTATATAGTCATCATTTTGCTCTAAATGGTATTTTCTTTTGAAGAGATTTAAAAGAAAAAAAATCTTTATATTTATTCAATGTAGTTATCATTTCATCTTCTTTTGTCTTTTGTATAGATTCAGATTTCCATCTGGTATCATTTTCCTTCTTCCTAAAAGGCTTATTTAACATTTCCTGTAATGCAGGTGTGTTGGTCATGAATTATTCCAGTTTTCTTATGTCTGAAAAAAGGGGTTTTTTTTGTTTGTTTTACAAAGATGTTTTCACGTTTTCACTGGATAAATAATTTGGGTTGATAGTATCCTCCCTCCCCCAAATTCTTTACTGTTTTTCCTCCACTCTTCTTTCTTGCAATATTTGTGAAAAGAAATTTGCTGTCTCCATTTTCTTTGTTTTCCATATGTAATATATATTTTATTCTCTGGTTGCTTTTAATATTTTCTCTTTAGCTTTTAATATTTTCTCTTTAAATGCTAAAGAGAATTTAATTATGATGTGCCTTTGTAGCTTTCTTCATGTTTCATGTGCTGGTTCATTGATGGTCTTGTATGTATGGGTTTATAGTTTTAATCAAATTTGAAAAAAAAATTGGCCATTATTTCTTTAAATATTTAGTTTGTTTCTTGCCTGACTATCTCACTGGGGACTCAAAATATACATGTACATTTGTCTGCTTGAGATTGTCCCAAAGCTCAGTAATGCTAAGTCCATTTTTTTCTTTTCTTTTTCTCTTTGCTTTATTTTAGTTACTTTCTGTTGTTTTGCTTACCATTCTACTAACTTATTTGACCCCCCTGGAATTTCTAATCTGCTATAAGCGCTATCCATTGCATTTTTAAAATTATAGACATTAAATTAGCTTTCTTCTCTAGAAATTTGATTTTTATCCTTTTTATATTTTCTTCTTCTCTACTTAGTGTTTTTAGTGTTTCCTTTCTTTGAACATATGGAATACATTTAGAACAACTATTTTAATGTCTTTATTCTATCAACTATAATTTCTCAATCAGCTTCAACTTATTGATCTTTCTTCTTCTTATGGGCTGTATTTTCTTTGCATGCTTGTACTTTTTGATTAGATTCCAGAAATTTTGAATTTTACTTTGTTGGCAGCTGGATTATTTTTATATTTATAAAAATACTCCTAAAGTTTGTTCTGGGTGTGGTTAAATTACTTGGAAATAGTTTGATTATTGAGGTGGGGGTTCTTGCCTTTAAATTTCCTTAGGTGAGACCAGGGCAGTATTGTGTCTAGAGATAATTTTTCCCCACTACTGAGGTAGGATCATTTATCAATACTCTACCTAAAGCCCTGTGAATCACAACATCCCTGTTGAGGGCAGGCACTATTTCTAATTCATTTGGGTCTCTGACCTCTTTCCACCACCATCCCTCCTCCAGCCTTATTTTGTTTTTCTCACATATACACAGATAACAGTACATATAAAGGAGACCCTCATCAGATTTCAGGTGTTCTCTCCCTGTGGACTTCTTTTGTCTGTAATCCTCTGCTCTGTGATACCTAGCCTCTTTGGCTTTCCCATACTTCTAGCTTTATCTTTTCATCTCTGGAGACAGCAGGTTCTGCCTGTGTTTTCCCTTCATTGCTGTAATCTGTGACCTTTTCCAGGCAACTGGTTGTGTGTAATCAGATAGTTGGTTTCCTTTCTCTCAAGGTGCATTGTCCTTTGTTGCCTGATGGCCAGTGTCTGAGAGTTGATGCTTCATATATTTTGCCACTTTCTTTAGTTTTTTCTTTTTCAGACAGAAACGTAAATCTTATCCCTTTTACTCATTGGCCAGAAACAAAAGTGTCTTTTTGGCATTTTTTAAGTGTCCCTTATTTATAAAAATTTATATCCAAGCAACAGGGTGGGATGTATTCCAATGTCCCATGTTAAAATTGCTGTCAGAATTTCATGTACTTTTCAGAGAAATGCTTTGTAGTTTTTTATGTAGGTTTTTTTTTTTTTTTTTTTTAAGTGTATTAAGAATGAACCTTCTGGTTTTGACCCAATAGAAAGACCAGTGCTGTAAGATGGAATGGGGTATGATGCTGAAGTGGGAAAAATATGGTAGATTGATTAAACTTAATCTGAAAATTAGCAGATATCTGAGAATTCCACTATAAGCCAGAGATAAATTAAAAAAAAAATAAATTTAAAGGCCTGAGATAAAAGGTTTTTTTTTTTTCTGCTGTCTAGAGCTATAGATGAGTACTAGGAGATAGGAGGGGAATATGTGAGAATGAGTTCTAGAGAAGTCTAAGCTGCTTATAATTTAATCATCTGTCTGTCTTTGTTGGGGAGCCCCAAGATCACTCTTTGGCTTGATTTACTAGAAGGACTAACTGGAGTCAAAAGCCATTATACTCATGCTTATGATTTATTACAGTGAAAGAATACAGATCAATATCAGCAAAGGGAAAAAAAGGCCCACAGGGTGAATTCAGAGAAATTAGGCACCAGCTTCTAGGTGTTCTCTCACAATGGAATCACATGGGAACATACTTAGTTCTACCTGAAACAATGTGACAATATATGTAAAGTGTTATTGACCAAGGAGAATCATATGGGTTTTGGTGTCTAGGGTTTTACTGGAGGTCAGCCATGTACTGTATATATAGCAACTCCACATCTGACCTTAGCTACTTAAATTCCAGCTTTTTTCAGGCCAAAAATTTAAGATGTTCTTAAATCACATTGTCAGGGTGAACTTATCTGGTCAAATAGGTACAGCATAGCCTAAGGCTTCACATACAAAAACATTCTTATCAGGGACGGTATTTAAAAGGCCCAGAGATTATCTCCCAGAAGGCTGTCATTGGCTGGAGTTTCTTTAGAATGGGTGGAGTTTGAGCAACCCAGGCCTTCTGAATTGAACCTTTTTGAACACTTATAACTTCTTCCATGCTTTATTTGTTTTTTTTTTTTAATTTTTTTTTTTCAACGTTTATTTATTTTTGGGACAGAGAGAGACAGAGCATGAACGGGGGAGGGTCAGAGAGAGAGGGAGACACAGAATCGGAAACAGGCTCCAGGCTCTGAGCCATCAGCCCAGAGCCTGACGCGGGGCTCGAACTCACGGACCGCGAGATCATGACCTGGCTGAAGTCGGACACTTAACCGACTGCGCCACCCAGGCGCCCCAATTCCATGCTTTATTTGGATTTCATTAGTTTTTTTCCTAATGGCTTTTGTCTATTTCAGGATTCCATCCAGGTTATCATGTCTCCTGGGCTTCCCTGGGCTGTAGCAGTGTTTATTCCTAGCTTGTTTTTGATGGCCTTGACAGTTTTGAGTATATTGTCAGGTCTTTTGAAAAATGTCCCTCAATTTGAGTTTGACTGATGTTTTTACTATGGTTAGGCTAGGATATGGGTTTTGGGGAGGAACACCACTGAGGTGAAATGCCATTCTCATCCCAGCTTAACAAGGATAAACTATTAACTTTGAACCTTTAATTATCTGATTTAAATATCCCTCAGCCCCTCATGAGTACTTAGCTAGATTTTAGGTGGATGTGCTGCTAACATGCAGAATTTGTTCTCAGTGGCTTTTCTTATCCATGTTTAATTATTATACTTCTTTGCTTTTTCAGTAGTGTCAAGATGTCTAATGTACACAACTTCAGATTTTCCTAGAGACAGCAAAGAAAGGAGGCCAGGAAGGAGAATAGTAACTGGTCAAGTCACAGATTAGGGAAGCTAAAATGGATCTCTTTTATCAGATTAGAATCTAGAGGAAAACTCTGGTCCATCAGTATGATTCTGCCATTATTATGTACATCTCTTCCTTCCTTCCCCAAAATGGACTAAAAGCCAGTATTAGAGGCTCCAAATGGTACAGCCTTATTCATTCTCTTACTTGTTTTTCATGTTCTTGCTTAAATAACCAGGTCTTCTAGAAAGCTATATTTGACTATCTAGGACCTTCCAGGCCTGTTACATGTATTGTAGCATCCTATATATTTTGTTTGTTTGTTTTGTTTGTTTAGTCTTTAAATAATTATTAATGTATTTGTTTAATGTCTGCCTCTTCATCCAGACAGTGAGCTCAACTATGTAGAGACCATGTCAATCTTGTTTATTCTTCATACCTCATTCTATGTACCTACCTATATTCCTAGAGCCTGGGCAGACACTCCAAACATAACAAGCTTGTAAATGGAATGACTATATCAGAGTGAATGAGTGAATAAATAAATAAGTGAATGTATATTTGATATTAAAACCTCTTCCTATAGGAGCGTGACTCTCTTGTTGATACCTGTAACACATGAACCCCCATACTTGTCAGAAGTTATAAAAAAAAAATAGACAAATTTTACCCTAGGATAATTTTTGCTCAACGGTCTACCACATAGGTTTCCTTCTTATTAGTTCCTGAGACTTGTTTTACCTGTCTCACAGAACTCATCATATGCCTAAGATACATGTTTCATTTCTCTGGAAAACTTATTCCCCAGAATTGTCTTAATTTTTTTTTTTTTTTTTTTACATTTATTTATTTTTGAGAGACAGAGCACAAGCAGGGGAGGGGCAGAGAGAGAAGGAGACACAGAATCCGAAGCAGGCTTCAGGCTCCGAGCTGACAGCACAGAGCACAGATGCGGGGCTCGAACTCGCAAACCGTGAGATCATGACCTGAGCCTAAGTCGGACGCTCAATCGACTGAGCCACCTAGGCACCCCTCCCCAGAATTCTCTTATGGTATCTTTCAGGCCTGGTTCCCAAGTTGGTTCTATCCCACTAACATTCATATCGTCAGTTGTTACATGTAGCACATTCAGCATCCATTAGAAGCTTTGATTATAAGGTAACATCCTTTGTTCTTTTCCTAATATTGACCATTAAGACTGTGCTGTGAGAATTATTTTCTAATGTCCCTTTTACTCTTTGTCAGGGCTTTCTTCTCATACCTGTTGCCTCAAGCCAGAATATCAATAGTAATTTTCTTTCCCCAATATCTTGGCACTCTGGCTAGCATTGGTTATTCTTCACCATGTGGGAACTTCCTTTTCTAGTCTGTATCTTAGGACACAGAGTTGAAGGTGCTTAGGAAAGTTGCTTATGTAAGTTTGCTCAGCTTTCTGACAGAAAGGGGCCTCCTCTCTTTGCTTCTATTTCAGAGATTTGGAGCATCTCTTTCGCCAGTCTTGGTAGGGGAGAGTTTTTTTTTCTTTCCATATATGCAAAAATTTTTATTGTCAACCAACCATCAAAGAAGATCATAGGAAATGGTTTGAAATTATAATCCAACTATTTGGACATATCTGGGCTAGAAAATGTCATGCAAGGCATATGTATAGCCTTTGTACACTTTTATGTGTTAGCAACATTAGGTCTGACCGCACATGCTGGTTTATTAACTCTCTCCTTTTTTCCCCATTTTACCTCCTACCAGCCCATCCCCCTATTTCTCTCTCTTAAGCTACTTTATTTTCATTTTATTTGTTTTTTATTAAAGGAAAATTTTTTTTAATGTTTATTTATTTTAAGAGAGAGAGAGACAGAGACAGAGCGTGAGCAGGGGAGGGGGAGAGAGAGAGGGAGACACAGAATTCAAAGCAGGCTCCAGGCTCTGAGTTGTTAGCACAGAACCCGATACAGGGCTTGAACCCACGAACCATGAGATCATGACCTGTGACGAAGTCAGACGCTCAATCGACTGAGCCACCCGGGCGCCCCAAGCTACTTTATGTTTAAAATGAAACAAGAGAAATATGTGTCTGCCTATTAATTTATTCCTTTACTAGACATTGAGCATGTATAATATACAAGACACCATGTTAAGAAGGTCCTGGTATACATGCGTATATAACAAAGAGTCCTTCTGTTTGACTTTTCACTTGTATCACAAATTCCCAAAGAAGAACAATTAGAACAAAACTTACTTAAAAATTTTTACTATTTAAAACATTTTTTTCTGGACCTTTTATATTTCTTTTATGGTTGATTTTTAAAGTTCACTTGGGAAACTTGTGAACATATGCTTCTTTAGCACCTGGGCTTACGAGCCAGTCTGTAAAAGTCCCTTTCTCTTTCTTCGGTTCTTATACTTTTCTTTCCTTTATCCATTTTCCTTTATCATTTTCCAGTTCTGCTGTGCCAGAGTAAGAATGACAGGGATTTTTCTAAGCAATTTCCTTATATAGTCAAAGCATTTTTTTCTGTTTGCAGTTAAATTAATTAAGGAATTTGGTAAATTAGAAAAAATATAAAATATTTTAATGAGAAACAAAGAATTTTCTAGGTGAAACTTTATATCATTTTCATGTGTTTTTATTTCTTTTTTCAATTATTGGTGCTGCTGTGTTTGTTTTTTTTTTTTTTTTTTTGTTTCTTTGTTTTGTTTTTTTTTTTTTTTTTCCTTATTTAAAGTTTTCCATTTTTAATGAGATTTTTCCTGGACTTGCTTATCTGGCAAAAGTAGGTAGTGTTTTAAAAGCTCATTTTGGGGGCGCCTGGGTGGCGCAGTTGGTTAAGCGTCCGACTTCAGCCAGGTCACGATCTCGCGGTCCGTGAGTTCGAGCCCTGCATCAGGCTCTGGGCTGATGGCTCAGAGCCTGGAGCCTGTTTCCGATTCTGTGTCTCCCTCTTTCTCTGCCCCTCCCCCGTTCATGCTCTGTCTCTCTCTGTCCCAAAAATAAATAAACGTTAAAAAAAAAAAAAAAAATTTAAAAGCTCATTTTGTGTCACTACTACCCAAAGCTATCTACACATTCAATGCAATCCCAATCAAAATTGCACCAGCATTCTTCTCGAAACTAGAACAAGCAATCCTAAAATTCATATGGAACCACAAAAGGCCCCGAATAGCCAAAGTAATTTTGAAGAAGACCAAAGCAGGAGGCATCACAATCCCAGACTTTAGCCTCTACTACAAAGCTGTAATCATCAAGACAGCATGGTATTGGCACAAAAACAGACACATAGACCAATGGAATAGAATAGAAACCCCAGAACTAGACCCACAAACGTATGGCCAACTCATCTTTGACAAAGCAGGAAAGAACATCCAATGGAAAAAAGACAGTCTCTTTAACAAATGGTGCTGGGAGAACTGGACAGCAACATGCAGAAGGTTGAAACTAGACCACTTTCTCACACCATTCACAAAAATAAACTCAAAATGGATAAAGGACCTGAATGTGAGACAGGAAACCATCAAAACCTTAGAGGAGAAAGCAGGAAAAGACCTCTCTGACCTCAGCCGTAGCAATCTCTTACTCAACACATCCCCAAAGGCAAGGGAATTAAAAGCAAAAGTGAATTACTGGGACCTTATGAAGATAAAAAGCTTCTGCACAGCAAAGGAAACAACCAACAAAACTAAAAGGCAACCAACGGAATGGGAAAACATATTTGCAAATGACATATCGGACAAAGGGCTAGTATCCAAAATCTATAAAGAACTCACCAAACTCCACACCCGAAAAACAAATAACCCAGTGAAGAAATGGGCAGAAAACATGAATAGACACTTCTCTAAAGAAGACATCCGGATGGCCAACAGGCACATGAAAAGATGTTCAACGTCGCTCCTTATCAGGGAAATACAAATCAAAACCACACTCAGATATCACCTCACACCAGTCAGAGTGGCCAAAATGAACAAATCAGGAGACTATAGATGCTGGAGAGGATGTGGAGAAACGGGAACCCTCTTGCACTGTTGGTGGGAATGCAAATTGGTGCAGCCGCTCTGGAAAGCAGTGTGGAGGTTCCTCAGAAAATTAAAAATAGATCTACCCTATGACCCAGCAATAGCACTGCTCGGAATTTATCCAAGGGATACAGGAGTACTGATGCATAGGGGCACTTGTACCCCAATGTTTATAGCAGCACTCTCAACAATAGCCAAATTATGGAAAGAGCCTAAATGTCCATCAACTGATGAATGGATAAAGAAATTGTGGTTTATATACACAATGGAATACTACGTGGCAATGAGAAAGCATGAAATATGGTCTTTTGTAGCAACGTGGATGGAACTGGAGAGTGTGCTGCTAAGTGAAATAAGCCATACAGAGAAAGACAGATACCATATGGTTTCACTCTTATGTGGATCCTAAGAAACTTAACAGAAACCCATGGGGGAAGGGAAGGAAAAAAAAAAAAAAAGAGGTTAGAGTGGGAGAGAGCCAAAGCATAAGAGACTGTTAAAAACTGAGAACAAACTGAGGGTTGATGGGGGGGGTGGGAGGGCGGGGAGAGTGGGTGATGGGTATTGAGGCGGGCACCTTTTGGGATGAGCGCTGGGTGTTGTATGGAAACCAATTTGACAATAAATTTCATATATTAAAAAATAAATAAAAGCTCATTTTGGAAATGTTTATCTATATATTTTTTTAATTTTTAAAAAATATTTGTTTTTGAGAGAGAGACAGAGAGAGAGAGAGAGAATGAGCGAGCACCAGCAGGGGAGGAGGAGAGAGAGAGGGAGGCACAGAATCTGAAACAGGCTCCAGGCTCTGAGCTTTCAGCATAGAGACTGACACGGGGCTTGAACCCACAAACTGTGAGATCATGACCTGAACTGAAGTCGGAGTCTTAACTGACTGAGCCACCCAGGTGCCCCAAGAAATGATTAACTGTTTTTAAGTTGAATTAAGTTAGAAAGTTTTGCGGTCTGAGGCTTATGTAAATATAATATGTTATTATATTTATTAAGGTTCATACATAACCAGTTCTCTGAAGACAGCTCAGAGTAAACTTATTAAAGTGTGATTGTAAGGTAGTGATATTTTAGAAATTGAACTCAAATTTTAATGAAGCCATTCAGCTGATTATGAAATTTATACAGTTTGAAATCTGGTTAAAACATTTGACTGTAAGTTGGTCATATTTTTCATGATATCTGTAAATTTGCAGGATATTTTTGATTTTTTTTACTTGAATTGTTTATTTCTTCTTTATCTTAATTTTTTTTCCTTTTTAATTAGGAGTTATAGGAGCATCTGACTCCCATAGCCTTTGTATGTTTCAGTAAGATCCTTAATGTGATTTACTGAAGAACAACAAAATCACCTAGATTAGTGGCAGTTTGCAATTAGTGGCAAAGTTTTGGCGTGCAGTTTCTTATATTCTTTCTCACCTACTTTTTAAAGTTCCCTGTACTCTTACTTGTGAAATTGTTAGATGTTTTCAACTAAGGTTGCTTATGCAACATGAAAGTGACAGGAAGAGGGGGAAAAAAACGGGAGTGGAAGAGAGAAAAAGAGAAGGAAAAAATATTTAGAATACTTGGCCCTCTTAGCACCCGGTACAGAATACTTCTCTGTATTTTTACTTGCCTCACAGTTCATCTACTTTTCTTTACTTTTCAGAGTCCTCATTTAGTTGTCTTTTTTGTTGTTGTATTTTACCTGAAGTTTTTATTTTAATGGATTTGGGGGAGAGAGAAAGAGAGAGACAGACAGACTGTAGATAGTTTATGGCACTATTGTACAACTGAAACTTTGACTTGTTTTTTAAAAAAATTTCAGAGTGTGTTTTTAAAGCATAGGGGAAAATATTTTTTCTCTTTTACTATATAAAGCTAATGGCTTTCCCTTTTTTTTCACTTACACTTAAGAATTCATTTTGAATATTTACTGCTTCCTAATTTTGCTTTGCCTCCATTAAAGAAGCATCTGGATTTGTATGGATAGTTCTTTTGAATCTTGGAGATTGGGTTTTCTTAACTTCTTTCCTTCTGCATTATTAGTTACTTTTAGTAATTTGGTATGTGTATGATTTCTAAACAAAATAAGTGTATTTTACATATTTGAATTGTTCAAAAGCTACTGTTTTACCCCACAGAGAATTTTGAACAGGTGCCAACCCACTTGCTACTCCTGGCTTCTTGTCCCTCTATTGGGACATGTTAGCAGGAAAGAACAAATGAAAAGTACTCTTTGTCACAATATTTTCTGTAAAAATAACACTTTCAAAAGAACATTTTGTACCTGGAAGTGTAAAACTTGGTATGTAACAAACACAAGCACCTTGCCTCACAGATGTGTAAAGACACTGTCCCTCTGGGGTTATTGAATTCCTCTTTCATAGTATTTTTGCCAATATCTGCAGTTCAGTTCATTAATTTTTACTTTGTGCTCTTGGAAATTGTCCGTAAGTTGTTTTTTGTTTGTTTCTTTGTTTTTGTGTTTGGTTTTTCTTACATGCAGTCATCAGGTCTTTTGGCTTCTGTTGGTATTCAGGTTGAGGGGTGTTTTGGTTTTGGTTTTGGTTTGCATATTGTTGGGTGGATGTTTGTCCAGAAAGTATTGTAAGATAGTTTGTGGAGGGCATCACCCTTGGGAAATTTATCTCACTGCTCTGTCTGTACTTGTTTGACAGCTGTTCCTTTACTTCTAACTTTATTATTATAAAAATAAGTTAAAAAGTTATAAAGCCATATATGAGCAGCTGTTCACTGTTTTCATTAGGACCGAGTAAGAAAGAAAGGACCCAGCTATTATCAGGAGTGACTTAGGTTAGATTGTAGGAATAATTTTCTGGCAGTTATGATATAGTGTAACTTATTAAAAAGAGAGTTATAGAATTTTTTTATTTTTTTAAAGAGCGTAAAATAGTATTTGTTGAAAGATGAGAGGACTTGAAAGATGAAATACTGTCTGAAGGTGGGATAGTGAACCAGCTAGTTTTTGAATTCCTGCTCTAGTTTTAGGATTTTATGATTTCATGCTGGTATTTATTCTTTTTTGACAGACTGACTTTTCCCATGACTTTCTGTGCTTTAAGATTCTTCTGTGCAATAGTAACTCTTTAAGCTGATTTGTATTCATTTTTTAATTGGTATCTTAGCTATAGAAAGACTCATCATTTAGGTGCTAAATTGAAATGCAAAACTTGTTTACCTTTAGTTTAAGAAATGTAATTATCAGACACAAAGGAAAAGAATAGAAAAGTTATGGTAATTAAATATTGCTCATGAAACTACAAATGTAATTGCCTAATTGGCTTTTATCTTTTGTCACTAGTCCTGCAAAATATAACTGTTCATTGTAATCATCTTTTAGACATTTAAATAAACTAATACCTAGTATTTATTAAATAGTTACAGTGTGCCAGGCAAAGTGCAATTAATATAAATATACTGTTTAATTCTCACAATAAAACTGAGAGCATAGGTTTTATTATCCCCTGTATTCTAGATGAGAAAGTTTAGAGAGATCAAGTTAAGTTGCCCAAAGTCATACAGTAACTGGAAGATTATAACATCAAAAAATGTATGAAGTTTAAAAAAAAAGTAGAATATAAAATTGTGAATACATTATGATCTCAGTGAAGACACATACACACACACACACACACACACACACACACACACACTTGAAAACCTTGAAGGTACCATTAACATTGGTTACTTTTAGGTGTTGGGAAAACATAATTTTTACATTGTTATTTTTATTTTTTTATTATTTCCCCCCCCAAGTTCATTTCCCATGCAGTAATTGAAGTGATTTTAATTTTTAAAATTAATTAATTAATTAATTTTTTAAAGTTATTTATTTTGAGAGAGAATGCACTTGTGCACACGTGCGAGTGGGGGAATGGCAGAGAGAGCAATCCCAAACAGTCAGTGTGGAACCCTGCATGAAGCTCAAACTCACAAACCCTGAGATTGTAACCTGAGCCAGTGCTTAACTGACTGGGCCATCCAGGCACCCCTGGAGTAATTTTGTTTTTAATCTCTTACTTACATGGTTTAACCCTGAGAGCAGGGATTTTGTAAACCAGCACCTGGTATAGGACTGAGTATGGAGTAGGCACTTAGTCATTTTTTGAATGGATGACAGTGATATGGAAAGGTATCCACCTTCATTGTTCCCAGCTCACCTTGTATCTAGTCGGTAAGGGAAAGTAGGAAACTGCTTTAGACTTAGCTGTAGCTAATTTTCTGTGTGATTGACCATAATAGTGCTTTTTAAAATCCATTTATTTTGCTTTTCTTTTTCACCCATCTGCTATTATTTTCACATTCTAACACCTTGACATAAATCTTACGTATATGCACAATTTCCAAATGTCTGTCCTCACCATCTCATATATTTGAGAACTATAAAACTATTTTGTATTTTTTTCAGCAGTTTTTGTATTACTTGCTGTGAAGGCAGCTATTTTATGTCTTTTTATTTTTTAAGTTATTTATTTATTTTGAGAGACAGAGAGCGAGCGAGCACAAGCAGAGGACGAGCAGAGAAAGGGAGAGAATCCCAAGCAGTCTCCGTTCTGTCAGTACAGAGTTCAATGTGGAGCTCAATCTCGCAAATACATCATGACCTGAACCAAAATCAGGAGTCAGATGCTTAACTGACTGAGCCACCAAGGCGCCCCTCAGCTCTTTTATATCTTTAGACAAAGACTGTGTCTTTTAAGATACTTACTTCCCTTTCTAGAGTACAATATTTTGAGGACATTTTCTGACTCATCTTTGTGTTCTTCCAGTTCCTAAAACAAGTTCAGCACATAGAGGACATTTCTTAGTTTATTGAATTTATTTCACTTATAAATTCCAACCACAGTATAATAATTGGAAACTAATTCCTTAATTTCCAAACATGTTCCTTTTTATCTTTCAGTAGAACTTTCAGTTACTCATTTGCTCAAGTTTCAATCATGGATGTTACCCTTGATTCCATTTTCTTTTTTACCACCCCTCTCCAAATCTAATTATTTTTCAAGATGCTTTGATTTGCCTTAATATAGTTATTATGGTTTAATAAAGCTTTAATCTTTTTTTCCCCTCTGTATAGCCCCACTGCTACTACCTTAGTGCAGATAATCACCATCTTTTATCTGAATTACTGTAGAAGCTCCTCCTCTACCTTCCCCCCTCCAAGTGCACACATGCACTTGTAACCGCAGTTGTCCTCCAGAAATCTGATCATGTCATTTTCCTGATTAACTTGTTCTCCATATCTCTCAGGATAAAGTTTAAACTTCTTGATGCCTTGTAAGTCTTCAAGGTCTGATAGCTTCCTATGTTGCTGACCTTTGTTTCTACTCCTTTCCTGGATCTCTAAATTCTGGCCATACTGAATTACTTTTAGTTCCTGCAATGTATGATGCTTTTTTTTGTCTCTCTCCTCCCATGGCATCTACTGCTATTTTCAGCTGGTTCAGCTGCCTAGCTCCAGTGTGTTCATCAGATCCCACCTCATATAGCACTTCTAAAAGTTTTTTTTTTTTGGGGGGGGGCATTCATTTAAAGTCTGTGAGTATAGGGGCGCCTGGGTGGCGCAGTCGGTTAAGCGTCCGACTTCAGCCAGGTCACGATCTCGCGGTCTGTGAGTTCGAGCCCCGCGTCAGGCTCTGGGCTGATGGCTCGGAGCCTGGAGCCTGTTTCCGATTCTGTGTCTCCTTCTCTCTCTGCCCCTCCCCCGTTCATGCTCTGTCTCTCTCTGTCCCAAAAAAAATAAATAAAAAAAAACGTTGATAAAGTCTGTGACTATAGCATGTAACATGCTGTATAGTAATTGCCTAATTATGGAAATATGCCCCTTGAAAAGTATTCCATCAGGTCAAAGACTCTGTATGGACAGGAACTATTTTGTCCCCAGCAACGAGCATAATGTGACATAGGCATTTGGTCAGTATTTGTTAGATTAATTGATATTTCTGTAGATGACCTTGCCTCATGTTTTCCTGAGAGGCTACAGACCTTCTGATGTAACTCCCTGAACTTCCTGTTTTCCCACCAGTCGTAACTTTTTATCTTTATCCTTTTACCCTCTTTTCCTACCACTGCTTGGCAAGATAAATGCTTAACTAAAATACAAAGTAGGAAATATAAATGCAGTAGGGGTAGAGGCATAATATCTTTCAGAAAGTTTACTGGTGAAAAAGAAGGTGATAGAACATTAGGTAGAAACAATATCCAAGTTATTTTGAAGGATAGGAAGAAACGAAATATTTGTAGGCTGAAGAAAGAATATAGTGAAGAATACAATCAAGGCAGGATTAGAGAAAGGACAGCTGATGATGCCAGAGCTCTATCTCAGGAGGGAGGTAAGGGACAGGATTCTTTGACTTTTCTTCTGCTTCTTACAGCCTCAGGGCCGTGGACCAACTCCTCAGTATGGTCGGCTAGGTCTGTGCAGTGGCATCACTGTTTTGGCCTCTTCCATGCCAAAGAACACTCAGTTTTCCAGTAAAAGCACCTTAATTTCTCTTGAGGAACAAGCCCTCTCCAACTCCTGGTCCAGCTGGCACTGTTTGCTAGTATCCTTGGTCCTTAACTAAAGAGATCATCTTTTACCGCATGGATTTCTTTGTGTTTATGTTGGTTATTTCCATGCGTGGTTCATGGAAGTACTTAATATCTGATATTAGGTTTTTAAAAAACTCTTTTCAAGACTCTTTAAAAGACTGATTAAAAACTAAACACGCAAATGTACTGAAAACCAAATTTTATCATGCTGAAGGTTATCAGGTTGCATTGCCAGGTTATTTAGTTTAATACAAATTTGAGAAAAATGTCCTCCCTAGGCATTTACAGGCATTTTTTTTAATGTCGTTGGTTAGGAAAGATAAAGTTCTGCATTAACCTTTAAGAAAATTTTTAATCTGTATATTTGTACTTACTTAAATTAGCTTAAGTTATTCTGTTATAATGCTACATTATTCTAAGTATAAACTCAAACATGCCCTAAGATAAGTAAACATCTGCTCCTCATGGAACATGTTCACAGTGAGCTCTTCTCATTGTATAGTTATAATAAATGCATAGTAACAACTTGAATGGGCATCACATAGGATCATAATAATAATACACTGTCATTTTAATTTTTACTAGATTAAGGAGTTGCTTCTCTGACTTTTACATTTCTGGTAGTTATTATAAATATAGCTTTTGTGCATCATATATAACGTATACATACTGTCTATGTATGCATGCATGTGCATGCATATGTGTATTTGTGTTGTATGTTATGTATATTCCACTGCTAAAGGGCATAAAAACAAAAACTACTGATCTAAATAAACCACTCAATTTAGTAAACTTGTTGCTAAATCTACTGACCACTGCTTCTTTAATACTTTCTACTTTCTGACCTATTTAGTTTTTGATAGTTGTTGACTACCTTCCTTAAAACTCTCTTCCCATGTTTATTTCTACCCCTCAGGGTGTGATAACTCTGCTGCACTTTTTCCTAGGCAGGCCTGGTTTTAACAATAACAGTCACTTTCTGTTGTAAACAGTCACTTTGACCCCTGATGATAGCTGGATGTTTTTAGGTCTGTAAGCTTATGTGCATTGATCTCAAGTTTAATTTTAATTTTATTAATTGGTGAAATCAGAAAAAAAAATACAAAATAAAACCAAAGGTTGATAATGCTTCAGAGAAACTTATACATGTATCCCTTATGCCACTAAAATGGATAAAGTGGTTGAGATAGCAAACTGATGTTATGCATCAAGAGACCTAAAAATGTTCATGCCTTTTAATCCAGTAATCTTACTTTGTAAGATAAATCCCAAGAAAGAAATTTAGAAAAGAATAATTAAATCTGACCTCAGGATTGTGGTGGATAATACAGCATTCTCCTAGTTCTGTGGGCAAAAATCATTAACAAAAACAAAGTCCCCTTTCTCCCAGATCCATGCAAGTTCATTAAGAAAAAGTAACCTTTTCTGATATTAACAAACAAAACCTTTTCTTTTTTGGATTCATTTTCTGACTTTCTCTTGTTTCTTTTCCTCTTGCCTCATAAATATAGGTGATGCCGAGCAATCTGCCTTTCACGCACATCTCCTCATGATTGGCAATTTTAATTGATCTCATGGTTTCTATTGTTTTTATGTACATCTCTCTGAAATCTAAAATTCCAGTCCTAACCTCTTTCCAGAGCACCATTTGAGATGCTTTCATTCCATCTGCTCCCTTTTTGGCTCTTGAATGGCCTGTCCTGTGTCTCAACTCTTTATAATATCTAGAAATAAAAATCTATCATATATTTTCCCTCCTAAAAATTATTTTTCATTTGTATTCTGTTAACTCATCTTGAAATCTTTAGCATTAAATTATCCCTCTTTTTTACTCTACCTTCAACATCGTCAGCGTGGAACTTCAGTATCACTCTGGTGTGTCTTTATCCTCTGCATGTGGCTATCCTAGTTTAAAATTGTTTTTTTGTTGTTAAGAATGTTTAGGATAGGTCCTTAATTGATCTCCCTGCATTCTCTCTTTTCTCTACATGAATCTTGTCAGAGAAGTCTTCCTGAAGCACAGATTAGACCATAGCACTTTTCAGGTTAAAATCTTCGAAGACTTCTTGTTATGAGGAAAGAGGTTCTTGAACTCCATCATCTAGTCTTCAGTGTCCCCCACTATATAGTTTCAACTAACTTTCCATTTTTTATTTTTCTCTCTCAAGTCATTTTTCTCTTATTCCTTCTTATTGTCATCTGAGCTTTTCATAATTTTGGCTTCTACCTGACCATATCCCTGTTTTCATATTTCCAGATTTCATCTGTGCTTTAGACGTTGGCTTTCAGATGTGCCTTCCAGCTGGAAGTAATCTTTTTTTTCCTGGGAACTCCCAAAAGCTTTTTCTCTTTGTTACTGTGCTTAGCATCCCTTCCATTGTACCATGATTATTTATGTACACATTACTAGTAGTTTTTAAGTTCTTTAAAGTTTGTATTCATGTCTTATTCTTCTATTTCCTGTGTATATTATCTGATATATGGTTCTTAATGGGTATTTATTAAGTAAATAATATGTAAAGAATTGTCTTATTTTGGGAAGGGTGTTTCTTTGTTGAGAAAAAGGAACAAAACTTTGAAGATACTTCATTCATGAATCAAAGACAGAAAAAAACCTTATGTTCCTAAAGGACCTTCAGAAATATTTTTGGAAGTAATAAATAAAGCAAATAAATTTGCTAAAAAGATATATAGATGAGACCTTGGGTCACTAATTCAAACCATTTTCAGTCAGATGAAACCTAATTTTTTTTTTTTTTTTTAATAGGAGGTTCCAGAAGCTAGCAGAGTTTTTGGTTTTGTTTGTTTATTTGTTTGTTGTTGCTTTTTTTTTTTTTTTTTAAGTTTATTCAGAGAGAAACAGAGAGAGTGTAAGCAGGGGAGGGGCAAAGAGAGAGGGGGACAGAGGATCCAAAGCGGGCTCTGTGTTGACAGCAGAGAGCCTGATGCAGGGCTTGAACTCACAAACCTGAGTGACCTGATCATGACCTGAGCTGAAACTAAGAATCAGACGCTTAATAGACTGAGCCACCCAGGTGCCCCAAACCTAATTTTTAAAGTCATTTAAATAGAAGATAGATTTAACAGTATGTTCAGTCATTTAAATAATTATGTATAGGGGCGCCTGGGTGGCTCAGTCGGTTAAGCGTCCGACTTCAGCCAGGTCACGATCTCGTGGTCCAGGAGTTCGAGCCCCGCGTCAGGCTCTGGGCTGATGGCTCAGAGCCTGGAGCCTGTTTCCGATTCTGTGTCTCTCTGTCCCTCCCCCGTTCATGCTCTGTCTCTCTCTGTCTCAAAAATAAATTAAAAAAAAAAACGTTAAAAAAAAAAAAAAAATTTAAATAATTATGTATACAAGCAGAAACATTTTTTCTTTAGTACTTTTATAATATGCAGCTCATTTTATGTACTCTGATTTACTTCTTGATAGAATTTTTAAAGGATCTTCTTTCTAGATTCTTAAATGATTATATTCCTCTTCTTGCACTTTTTATTGCTTTATTTATTTATTTGGTCCTTTGTCTTCACAGAACTTACATTTAGAAAATGCTCTGTTTTGCAGGTATCCTGGTCAGATATAGGAGGACTGGAAAATATCAAACTAAAATTGAAACAGGCTGTGGAATGGCCTTTGAAACATCCAGAGTCTTTCATTCGAATGGGTATTCAACCACCTAAAGGAGTTCTTCTGTATGGGCCACCTGGATGCTCTAAAACAATGATTGCAAAGGCTTTAGCCAATGAGAGTGGCCTGAATTTCCTAGCTATAAAGGTAAGGTGTTAAATTTTTAGATTGCTACTTTCTTTTCCAGCCCCACTAACACCAATCCTCTGATTCTTGTCCTTAGAAAAATATGAAAAGACATCTTAAGGAGTTGATTTTTTTGTTTTGTTTTGTTTTTGAAGTTGATGGTAATATAATACAGGGAGATGAGCTCTAACTAAATTAGTGCATGTAATCAGCAAAACATGGTGGACAATAGAAGACAACTTTAATTTTGTTATTATCAGTATCTCTTATATCTATGTGTAATAGAAACCAGTCTTGTTTAAGTTCTACATTTTTTAATTGCGTTAATCTCTTTTGCTTAACCAGGACTTAATTATAAATATAGTATTTGTATATGTAGAATTTTCAAAGAATTCAGATACTTTAAATGGTAAAACTAAATTCCTTAAAAATGCTTTTCCAGTCTGGGAATAATTGTACAATGTTTATTTTCTGAAATACACACATACATTATCTGTTCATTGCTCTACCCTATTACTTGGGATAGATAATCTTACTTGACATGTAGTTTTACATTACTTTAGGGCTGGATATAATTTTATTATTAACTTTTATATAATATCATATATCCAGTTACAAAATATACATACATAAAACCTAAAATTCTTTAGTAGAATGGACTTTATCACAAAAGTATGTACTTTAGTCTGTTAAATATCAAATTCATTTCGTAAGAAGCACCTGATAAAAGGCTCCGTTTTGATAGTACCAGGGATTTTTTTTCATAACAAAATATGTTTCCTATCTTAGAACGTTAAACTCCTTGGCAGTTTCAGAGCATAAAATTTATTTCAGAATAGAGTCAGTTTTTTACTTAAAATTTTTTTGGAAATGTTTAGATATATTTAGGTTCTTTGCTTTTTAAGAATCAGTGTGTGTACAGTCACTACTATTTGCATAGTTTTGATTGTCTTTTTGTGGAAGATATTGGATACTGAAGATACGGGGAGGGAACAATTTTCACTCTCATCAGTGATACTGAATCAAAACTACAGTTTTAAAGTTTGCAGGTTTAAATGTTGGAATAATGAGTGATTTTGAAATTTCAGAGACCTCTTGATTTCTCTTTGGTCCCGGTCCTCTTATCTCATGGTAATGAACATGGCCATTTTACTGGCATTTCCTACTTGTTTTACTGTCATCTCCATTTTTCTGTGCCTACCTTGTTGTGTATTTCACAACTGTATATTCGTAATCTTTGAATTTTTTATGTCTACTAGATATCTGAAACTTATTTGATGAGGCCTTCACTCACAGTTATTTACACTTGAATCTCAAAAAGGAGCACATGTATTTTCCTACAAACTAGTATCTCATGTGATCTAAGATAACTTTTCCAGATGTTACCAGGACTGCTCTCTGGCCTATCGTAGAATTACTTCGAAATACATTTATTACTGTTTTTAAGTATGAAAACTTTCATGACTTTAGACAGTTTTACTTTTACCTTTTTTTCATTGTGAGAAAATGATAAAAAGATTCTTTGAAAGGTTTGTCTTGGACACTGTTCATGTAAAATAACCATGAATATGTTAACTTATTTGAGTTTTTTCATTAAACTCATGTTCATTTTTCTTTCAGGTCACACACACAAATGATAAGTGATGTTAAGAAATTTTCTTATTCAACTGAGTTCATACTTGCTTAGATATAATTATATATCCTACTTACTAATTTTTATTTAACTTTTTTTGTGTGTGTGAGAAAGTGTGTGCATGAGTGGGGGAGGGGCAGAGGGAGAGGGAGAGAGAAAATTTTAAGCAGGCTCTATGCCCAGCACAGAGATCATGACCTGAGCCAAAATCAAGAGTCAGACACTCAACTGAGCCACCTAAGCGCCCCTACCATGGATTTTTATTCAATATACAATTTAGTATAATTTGGCAGTATTATTCAGTTTTTGAATCTGGGTGGAGAATATATTTAATGAACAATGAATGTTCATTTTACTATTTTTTAAGTTTTCCTACATGTTTATTAAAAGTTTCCAAAAGAAAAAGTTGGGCACATGAAAAAATTATTTGTTTTTCTTGGCATTTTCATTGGTCTTTTCATCTTGGTCTGATTATTGCTTGTGAGAAGAGTTTAAAGTACCTATATCATATAGCTTATGTATGCAGAAATGAAGTCAAAGAAGTTGGGAATTTATATTCTATTCTTTCTAGTTTTACTTTTCTATGAAGAAAGTTGGCTTTTGGTCACAACATATATATTTTTTTTCCAAGGGATCTAAGTGTCAAAATTAAATTTGAGCTTTTGGAATAACAAGTCTTACACATTTTGAAAGTGATCAGAAAAATGTAGATAGACAATGAAATTTTCTAGCCAATTGGAAAATACGGGTATCTTACATATATTGAAGGAGAAACTCCCTAACATTTTTTTTATAATTGTAATTACCTTTAATTCCCAAAATAAAGATTTTAAAGACTTTAAACATTTCTTTCTCTGAGTTTATGAAAGAACCCTTTAGCTTCCCCTGTGTATCTTTCCTAAACAGTGATTGAAGATGTAAACTCTACTCATAGTTGAGACTTCACCTTGGCTGGTGTGAACTCTTAATATCCTTTGGCATCTGTATGTGTTCTTGTGTAGACTGTAGCACTTGACATGTGCTTAAGTTTAGTTTGTCATCTGGGTCAATTATATCAAAATATTTTCCAGTTGAAATTTCCTCTCTGCTTCTCTTTTGGTTTTGTCTGGAGTGCTGTAATAGATTAATTGCCCTTGTGTAGTTGGGCTGCTTTAGTTTATGAAGAACTGTTACTGATCCTGGAAGAAGGGTGGTTAGGCCTCTGACAGGGATTTTCAGCAAGTCCTTTATTAGCTGTTATTGGTGAGTATAAGAATATAATGAGCTTAGTGTAGGCTTGACTTTTTTGGGGAAATTTTCTTCTGATACTTGTCTCAGGGAGGAATTGTACAAAATACATCTCATTTTCAGGACACTCTGTATTTTATTTAAAGCATGCACAATTCAAAGTACTTAACTATTTTTTATGTAACTTGATCCCCTACTATTCTATTATCAAAGGTACAAAATAATCAGTTTGGTAAGTTCCAAGTTTATCTTTCAGCTTTTACTTTTAAATTATGTGGGCTGGTTTAGAAATCATAGAGTTTCTCTTTTGCAGATACTGTGTGGAAGACTGCATAGATACACCTCTTTTATATACTGAATGCTTTAAGATTAGTTTCCAGGATTACAAATAAGTATAATAATGTTTAAGAAAGTGAAATGCCTTTTCCAAGGTCAGAGTTGTAGTGATGGTACTGAAATTTGATCAGAGGACTTTCTGACTGCAGAGTCTAAGCTCTGACCCATTATATTATACAACCTTCCGTTTTACTTTTTTTTTTTTTTTTAATTTAGTGTCTAGTGCTTTTTTCATTAATTACATCATGTTACTGGCAAAGGTAGTTCAGGCAGTTTCTATAGGGTAGGTTCACAGAAGTGTAAAGATGTTTCTGGGACATAGTTCAAAAAAATGTGTTTCTGCAGGACAAAGAAAACTGAGAAAAATAACATGGCTTTAGAGTAGAAGTTAGTTAAATTAATAAGAAAGAGTAATCACTGCCAGAGAAACAGGAACCTGATGAATAAAATAGAAGTTGATAGAGCATGTGACTCTTAATTTTAGGATCGTGAGTTTGAGCCCCACATTAGGCATGGAACATACTTAGAAAAAGAAAAAATAAAAGAAGTATATGGAAGGAGACTAGTGGTTGAATAATGTGGAGTTTGAAATTTACATATTACTATATAATTTGTGCTCTTGAAATTGTATTACAATGAAAAGAGCACTAAGGTAGGACTCAGTTTTGTTTGATTTCTAACCCTTGCACTTTTTAGTTCTGTAGCCTTAAATAAGTTCTCTTGGTCTCAGTTTTGTTTGTTTTATCTGTATACGCTCTTTGAGAGGATTAGGATATTAAGAAGTAAGTGAAGAAACTTTGGAGGGCATAACAACTCAATTCCTTATGTGTGGACTATAGATACTTATGACTTCTATATTAAAGGGTTCAATATAGAAAAGGGGGTAGGGAAGAGCTACTTGATAGTGGAGACCCCTGACAAATGCTACCTCAGCCAGGTGATTAGTCATGTTGATAGTGTGACAAGAATGGCACTTTATTTCTGTGGTCTTTCTCCCAAACACTCATAATCTGTGTCTGAGAAAAACAGGCAAAACCAAATTGAAAGATGTTCTATAAAATATCTGATCAGTACTCCTGAAACTGTCAAGGCCATTAAAAGTAAGGGAAGTCTGGGAAACTCACAGCAAAGAGGAGCCCGAGGAGACATGATAGCTAAATATAATGTTATGGTGGTTTTCTGGATGAGATCCTAGAGCAGAAACAGGACATTAGATAAAAACTAAGGAAATCTGAATAAACTATGGACTTTAGTGAACTATTATTGATATATTATTATTAACTGGTTATAACAAATGTACTGTACTATTATATGATATTAATAATAAGGGAAACTAAGTGTGCATTGGGGGATTATGGGGTGGTGTATGTAGGAACTCAGTACTATCTTAATTGTTCTGTAAATCCTAAACTTTACCAGAAAAGGTCTATTAATTAAATAAAGAGTTTTATGGTCAGAATCACAGACACATTACAGACATTTAATGAATATAACTGAAGTTAAAAAGACTGGCTTATAGTTCTGTGTACTGCATTATACAGAAAGAGTGGAATATATGGAAGGAGAAAAATCATGGGGGAGGTTGCCAGGTCCTAGGGTAAGGGCTTTGGGGGAGACCTTCTTTCCTATTCGTCATCCCCCTGTTCATAGTGATAATGGAAAGTTCCTGGGAAAATAAAGCCCTGAGAGGAAATTGGCTGGGGAATCTGGGTTTGGGACTTCCCTGAGCTTGCCTATTTCACTGCATTTCTTAGTTGAAGCCTATAAAGGAGTATGTTGGTTCTGGCCCCAGACCCACACCCCAACATTATAAAGAATACTTTCTTTGAGTGTTTGGGTTATTTTTTCTTTCACCTTAGATATAGCTTCTAATTTAGAGTCTCACCAGGAGCCATGTCCAGATTCATGCCTTTTTGGACCCTAACTCTTTATTCTCCTTCTGTAGGTTTATTTGGGCTCATCTAGATTCTGATACCTTTTGAGAGTCTATTTAATTTCCTTTAGGTTTTTTTTTTTTTTTAACTTTAATAATTCCCTCAGCTTTTGTCCAAGTAGTGTTCTTATATGCCCCATATGCTTAAATTGGCAGTTATTTGCATCATTATTAAATAAAGATATATACTTAATTTTATAAAGTATATAAAATTTGGCTATTAGTATATAAAAATGGCTATTAGGGAGTGACTAATAGTAATCAAGTGTTAGGACAAACAGAATAATGTGCTATTGTCAGTATCGCAAAATTATGTAGAAGTTAGATTGGATTTACTTAAATATGGCATTATTTGTACACTAAGCTGACATGTTAAAGTTGAAGCATCATATGTTAAACTGAATCTTAATAAATTTTGGGCTTATATCAGTCAATAAAACCGCTATGTAAAAGAAGATGCTTCGATGCGAAAATATTGTATAACATTTGGCTAAAAGCAAAAAATTACAATAATATGAACTATAATAACAAAACTTTTAGCATTTTGAATCTAAGAAGACTTAGATTTAAAAAAGAGAAGAGTACTCTCAGACTTCTAAGAAGTTTACTTCATAATAGAAAATTTTATTATTGGGTTGGTTTAATTTTTTATTCATGGATTCCGGCTGAGAGAAATTAGTCATGTTTTCCTCCTTTTAATTCTCTTTTGAATGAAATTTAATTGAAGTTGAAATATTACAATTTTGTGTCTATAATATTTTAAAAATTATTTGTAAATGTTTTACACACATAGTTGTGTAATTCAGATTATTAAGTGGTATAATTCAGATGATTATAATTCTGTGTGGTCTGTGTTCTGTGTTTCTGTACATGTACAGATGTAAACAAAGATGCAGTAGATGGGCTCTTTGCTGTCTGTCAACTCATAATTTAGTGAAAGAGACATTTGACTAAACATGTGATATAATGAAATGGGTAATATTTAGAATCTTGATGATTAATCATATGTGAGAAATGAGAAAGAAAGAGAGAAGTCAAAGGTGATTAAAATTTTTACTTTAAGTGACTAACAGATGGAAATATCCTAGCTTCAAAAAGTTAGCAATGAGGAAGAGAAGCAGATTAGAGGTGGGAGAGCAGATACCAGACTGGGATTTAGCCATGTGGACTTTGAAATGCCGCTAGAACAATATGGCACATATGTCCAAAAGGCCTTTGTAAATATGGGTTTGTAACTCAAGAGAAAGGTCATTTCCAGAGATGAAAGCATGCAAGGTGAGAGCCAGTGTTTGCAATTCTGTGTTTAGTAAAGGAGATGGAGAATGACTAGAGTGGTCAGCAGTCATATAAAGGGTTTTTGTGGGCATGTATATACATTCACACGTTATAGCCAGCTGAATTGTAGTCAGCATGGTGCCGCTGTGTAAATTCTGAAATGTGTCATTTTTGTTTCCTGAATGAATAAATTGTGGGGAAGGTTTGTGTTATATTTTTTTGAGAGGAACAGCTTGAATTCTGTTCCCTTGTCTGCTAGCCCCTCTCCCTTTTTAGGGTTTTTACTTGCCCAAGGCATTTCTTGCCTAGTACTTGATGCCTGTTTTCAAACCCTTTGAAGTGCTTTCCCGAAATGGCCTTCTGTATGTGCTGATGCTGTACTTTTTATTAATTTTCAAGATCCTTTACTCTTATTACATATATGTAATTCTATCTCATGTGAGTTTGGGTTTTTATGAGCATATTCCATAACATTTAACCATAGTTAACACTTAGGTTAACTTGCCTTCCCTAGACATTTTAGAACTTATAAAAGCTTGGTTTGAATTGTAATAGCCAAAAGCAACAGGCAAGTGTCAGACACATTTAAAAAGCCCTTGGGAAGACTGTAAAAAACCCAGTACTGATTAAAGAGGCAAAATTGCAAGAGCATGAAGTATAAATATTATATTCGAGTTTGTGACTTGATATGGTATAAAATCATGAAACAGTAAAAGATAAGTCAGATTTAGTTTTCACTGGATTAATAGCATAGCTGGACAAATATCTTTATATGTATGTTATATTTGTTTAGTAAACTTGAGCACTTGAAATCTTAATCATGGAAACATGAAAAATAACACTACTCCAAAATAAGACTATTTATGGTACTTTTTTATTTTTGGTAGTTTTTCTTGATCACCCTTGTGAGTGAAGCAAATTGTCTAGGCAGGTGAAATGTGGCAGCACTAACAAAGCACAGTTATTTGGTAAGTAAAATTGAAAAAGAAATTACCGTATCTAGTCCCGTCAACCCCATCTGTTCTATGCATTTATGTATTATGTATTTTAAAGAGTTACAAAAAAACTTATGAGCAAATGTGGGACTCATAGACCATGCTATACATCTCTAACCCTTACATGTTGATGTAAATGTTCTCTTGTTTATAATGGATATCAATAAAATTCTTATTTTCAAATAACCCATGTTAGCAGCTATTTATTGAGAATTAACACTTTGCACTTGCTGCTTGTTCTGCTCTCACAGATACCTTTGAATCTGAATTGCTGGTACCACGTAAAATCTTAAGGGCATATTTCCTTTTTTAAAAATGTTTTATTTTTAAAAGGGCTTGGAGGGGCACCTGGGTGGCTCAGTCGGTTGAGCATCTGACTTCAGCTCAGGTTATGATTTCACGGTTCGTGGTTGGTTTGTGTATGTGTGTGTTGTTGTTGTTGTTGTTGTTTTTAATGACTTAAAATTATTTGCTTCCCGGTTCCTGGTCTCAGAGTCAGGTCTGGGCTGTAAATCTTGATGCTGTCCGCACTCTCTGTGGCTGAGTTCTGCCACACGGAAGCTGCCCGCTTGGCTTGCCAGGAGTCTCTTGCGGGCCTCCTGATGCTGCTTGTCCCCGACATCAGAGGTCTTGTCGTGGCTCACTGCCGGCTTGGATTTAGCTGGCTTCTTTGGAACTGGAGGGGGTGTTTTCTTCTCTTCCTTCCTCTTCTCGGGCTCTTGAGCTGATAGTTTGGAACCTGGAGCCTGCTTCAGATTCTGTGTCTCCCTCTCTCTCTCTTTGTCTGTCCCCCACTTGTGGTCTCTCTCGCTCTCTCTCTCTCTCTCTCTCAAAAATAAATAAATAAACATTTAAAAAAATAAATAAAAGGGCTTGGAGAAAATAGAGGACATTATAGTTTTTAGAAAGAATGGTCTGGGAACCAAAATCCTGCATTTTTGTTATCATTTCTGCCATTTAACTTTTTCTAGGGCTTTTGACATATCCTTCTTTGTGCTTTGTTTTCCTCTGGTTTTCAGTGAGGTAAGTTAGACTAAATGACTCTTAAAGCCCTTCCACTAACAACATTCTGAGTAGTTCTCACAATGCTTATATTCCAGTCTGTGGCTTATCCTTTGTTCTTGTTGGTTGCTAAACTTTTAGGGCATTTTCTCTAATTGTCAGGTGTAATTGTTAAGAGACTTGTACACCAGTTCTGCTGTTTAGTAAGCTGTGTAACTGTGCAGATTACTTAAACTTTATATATTTTTTTCTGTAGAGTTCTACTAATAAAGAGTATTTACCTCAGAGGACTCCTGTAAGCATTGGGGGATAATACATATCAAGCATTTAGCAAGATTTCATGAAATCAGTTAACAGTAGTTGCTACTTTCTTCTGATTTTAAGATATGGATATATATTTGGCTTCAAATGGAAAAAAACGTATAGCGTCATAGCTTATGATTCCTTAAGTTTTCTGTAAGAACAAAATGTATATGTCTTTGAAACGGAATTTAATCTTTTGCAAATCTTTGTACCAGAATATAGTAATTTTTGGCAGTTTAAGCTTTAAGCTCAAACTTTATAGAATTCTAGACCTATGTGACATATCAGTGAAGCTACTGGGTTGCATTTTACAGGCCAGTTATCTAGGTATGATTCATCAGTGTGTTATTCTATGCAAAATCTTATGTTCTGTAGGGGCCCTCAGAAGTCATTTTTATTACTGCTATGACTTTATAATGCCTGAATTATTCCAACTCATTTTCTTTACAGTACAAATTCTTAGGTTATACTTTCAAATCTGGTTGTTGTTTTTTCCTCTTTTGTTTTGTAGAAAAAAAACACACATTGTTTCTTGTTCATAGGTTTCCTGTAGCTTACCTCTATGTAGTAGGGTAATGCCCCTTTACTGATTGAGGTCAAATGCCGTATGTTCACATTTTCAACATAATATCAAGTCTGTTTGCCTGTACATCAGATATTTAAAACATTAATCTTTCCATTATCAGTAGCTGGATATTGATATTGTATTCTTAGAGATCATAATCTTATACTTTTCAAACCTGAAGTTCAGGTCATCCTTTTTAGAACCATAATCTGTGGAAAACATTAATCATTTTTTTCAGATTCTCTAGCTGCTTTCCTTCAGTTAAACCAGATAATTAGAAAGCAGCATATATGCAGTGTATATATTGCCTGAATTTAAAGATACGTCTTCACTGGATGACTATCTTATTTCATGCCCTTGACTTTTATGGAGAGTTGCTGTAAGAACAATAACAATAATGCAGACATGATAATCATTACATTAAAAACAACAGTGACACCAGCAATTTCCTTTCTGATTCTTATCATGCCACACTTGCCTAATTAGTTACCCTAAATGAAGTAACATTCTGCATAAAAATTTCTCGCCCTTTCCTCACTCTATCCCCTCTAAATCCCCTCTCCAAAAAAGACCCATTTTCCTAATTATCTGAAGGATACAGGAGTGCTGATTCATAGGCACATATGTACCCCAGTGTTTATAGCAGCACTGTCAACAATAGGCAAATAATGGAAAGAGCCCAAATGTCCAACACCTGATAAATGGATTAAGAAGGTGTGGTATTTATACACAATGGAGTACTACTTGACAATGAAGAAGAATGGAATCTTTGCCATTTGCAGCAATGTGGATAGAACTGGAGGGTATTATGCTAAGTGAAATAAGTCAGAGAAAGACAGGTCTCAAATCATATGTTTTCATTCATATGTAGAATTTGAGAAATCTAACAGAAGACCATTGGGGAAGGGAAGGAATAATAAGATAAAAACAGAAAGGGAGACAAAGCCTAAGAGACTCTTAAATACAGAGAACAAACTGAGGATTGATGGCAGTCAGGGATTGGGGGGGATGGGGAAGATGGGAGATGGGCATTGAGGAGGGGACTTGTTGGGATGAGCACCAGTTGTATGTAAGTGATGAATCATGGGAATCTGCTTCCAAAGCCAAAACTACACTGTATATACACTGTATGTTTGCTAATTTGACAATAAATTATTAAAATAAAAAAATAAAAATCTGCCCCCAAAATAAATAAAGTTTGTTTTATTGAGTGGGCCCTGGTTCTTGTTTTATTGTTCACTTTCTCAACTCCTTGTCTACAGTCTCCTTTGGGTAAAAGTATAATTTATCATATTGCAAATGAATAGCACTTGCTTTATTTGTTTGACTTTGTATGTTATGAAAGGGCAGACATTGTTTTGCACTGAAGTGCAGGACTAAAAATGATCGTGTGAGGTGAAACCAGGCAAAAATGATCAATGGAGAATATTACAACTGTTAAAAGACCTTTAAAAATTTGGCAAAACATTAAGAACTTTCTTACTCTTGGTTGTAAATGTATAAGGTAGTGCATTTTGGCTGTATAACAACAGTTTCCTTGCTGGTCTCCCTTCTTCCAAAGTGTCTTAGTCTAGCCATTCATTTATACTTAAAAAAAAACTTTTTTTTAAATGTTTATTCTTGAGAGAGAGACAGAGACAGAGACAGAGTATGAGTGCGGGAGGGTCAGAGAGAGAGGGAGACACAGAATCTGAAGCAGGCTCCAGGCTCTGAGTTGTAAGCACAAAGCCTGACGCGGGTCTCGAACTCACAAGCTGTGAGATCATGACCTGAGCCGAAGTCGGATGCCTAACTGACTGAGCCACCCAGGCGCCCCCCACCTTTTAAAAAAAAATTATTTTTCATTCATTTATACTTTTATAGTCCCACTTTATGAGGACACTGTAGTTCATTTACCCATTTTTTAAATTGAAGTATAGTTGGCATGCAATGGAGCCAACTAATCTTCAACAAAGCAGGAAAGAGTAACAGAAGAAAGATGGTCTCTTTAGCAAATGGTGCTGAGAGAATTGGACAGCAACATGCAGAAGAGTGAAACTGGACCTCTTTCTTACACAATACACAAAAATAAATTCAAAAGGGATGAAAGACCTAATTGTGAGACAGGAAACCATCAGAATCCTACAGGAGAAAACAGCAACCTCTTTGACCTCAGCTCTAGCAACTTCTTACTTGACATGTCTTTGAACGCAAGGGAAATAAAAACTATTGGGACTTCATCAAGGTAAAAAGCTTCTGCACAGCAAAGGAAACAATCAACAAAACTAAAAGGGAACCTATGGAATGGGTGAAGATATTTGCAAATGACATCCGATAAAGAGTTAGTATCCAAAATCTATAAAGAATTTACCAAACACAACACCCAAAAAACAAATAATCCACTGAAGAAATGGGCAGAAGACATAAATAGACACTTTTCCAAAGAAGACATCCAGATGGCAAACAGACACAGGAAAAGATGCTCAACATCGCTCATCATCAGGGAAATACAAATCAAAACCACACTGAGATACCATCTCACACTGGTCAGAGTGGCCAAAATGAACAAATCAGGAGACTATAGATGCTGGAGAGGATGTGGAGAAACGGGAACCCTCTTGCACTGTTGGTGGGAATGCAAATTGGTGCAGCCACTCTGGAAAACAGTATGGAGGTTCCTCAAAAAATTAAAAATAGACCTACCCTATGACCCAGCAGTAGCACTGCTAGGAATTTACCCAAGGGATACAGGAGTACTGATGCATAGGGGCACTTGTACCCCAATGTTCATAGCAGCACTCTCAACAATAGCCAAATTATGGAAAGAGCCTAAATGTCCATCAACTGATGAATGGATAAAGAAATTGTGGTTTATATACACAATGGAGTACTACGTGGCAATAAGAGACTCTTAAGTACAGAGAACAAACAGGGTTGATGGGGGTGGGGAAAATAGATGATGGGAATTGAGGAGAGCACCTGTTGGGATGAGCACTGCATGTTGTATGTAAGTGATGAATCACTGGAATCTACTACTGAAGCTAAGACTATACTGTATGTTAGCTAATGTGAGAATAATAATAAAAAAAATTGGCATGCAATGTTATACTAATTTCAAGTAAGTATACAGCATATTGTTTCAACAATTCTATACATTACTCATTGCTCATCGTAAGTGTAGTTACCATCTGTCATACATTATTATAATATCGACTATTCCCTATGCTGTGCTTTTTATCTCCATGACTTATTTATTTTATAACTGGAAGTTTATACTTTATCTGTTTCACCCATTTTTATATTAATGAATTTCAGGTTTAGAGGTTTTTTTTGGCTGCAAAAAGTGCTTCTGTAATATTCTTGTATATGTCTCCTTGGGTATATGTACAAGGGTTTCTCTGGTGTATATATACATAGAGGTTATTGTTATTGAGCATGAACATCTTAAACGTTACTAGGTATTTTGAAATTGCCTTCTTTTAAGTATCAGTTTTTTCCCTTAATTTTTTTGAAAAAATTTTTTTAATGTTTATTCATTTTTGAGAGAGAGAGAGAGATACAGAGTGCAAGTGGGTGAGGGACAGAGAGAGAGAGAGAGAGGGAGACACAGAATCCAAAGCAGGCCCGGGGCTCTGAGCTGTCAGCACAGAGCCCAACGTGGGGCCCAAACCCACAGACCACAAAATCATGACCTGAGCAAAGTCAGTCGCTCAACCAACTGAGCCACCCAGGTGCCCTTCCCTTAATGTTTTGATCAGTTTTCCTAAAATTTTGGAGTCTTAAGTTTTTTACTCACCAATCATGTCATTGATATTTTTGATGACTTTGAATCTTGTTGACAGAAATGAACTATTTCAAAGTGTGTGAGATTAATCTAGATAAGAGGTCAGCAAATTACACAGCCTTTGGGCAAATCCAGCCTGCAGCTTGTTTTATTTTTATTTTTTTATTTTTATTTTTTATTTTTTATTATGAAATTTATTGTCAAATTGGTTTCCATACAACACCCAGTGCTCATCCCAACAGGTGCCTCCCTTAATACCCATCACCCATCCACCCCTCCCTCCCACCCCCCATAAACCCTCAGTTTTTTCTCAGTTTTTAGGACTCTCTTATGTTTTGGCTCCCTCCCTCTAGCAGCTTGTTTTAATCTAGCTCTTTAGTTAAGTATAAATTTTATATTTTTAATGAGAGGTTAAAAGAAAAAGACAAATGTGACACAGGCCGTATGTAGCCCACAGAGCCTAAAATATTTATTGTCTGGCTCTTTATATGTTGTCTTTCTTAATTCCACAATACTTGAGAAATGTCTTCAAGTATATTTACCTCTCTGCTGGCTGTAAGTGTAAATTTTGTGTTCCTATCACATAGTCTAACCCTGTGTATAAAAACAAGCTTATAAAATGATTTGGTATTAAGTTGTTGCTGTTTCTTCAAAGTCCTTCAAAATGTGAAAACATTCTGCTTCAGCATAACCAATATTTCATCATCTTCATTGAAGTTAAATCTATTTGGGACTGCATTATTTAAGAAATTAAGATAATTAAGTCATCAGTGTTAAGATTAGAATCGTGAATCATGTTCTATTTTTGGGGAAATAAGCTTAGAAACAACTTCATTGTGTAAACGTGATTGCTTGGAGACAGTTTAAGTATCAATGTATAAACAATCGGTATACCAATTATAAAATTTAGTCATCAAAAGCACTGTCCCAAGCAAGTTTTCTTAATAATGTGTTTGCTTACAGATGGTTTATGTGTTCCCTGGTTTATGGTGGATTTCAGTCTGCGATATAGAAGTAAAAATACCTTATATGTTAGATGATATTTTATAATATGTCATACTTAAGCTTTTAATACATCTGCCCCTAATTAGCCTCAAACACTAATTTTTTTAGATCTATTACTCTGAAATAATTTTGAAAAGATTATTTTTAAAGAGGAAAATAGACATAAGTAGAGGAGAGGTTTTTTTGTTTTGTTTTTTAGGGAACCAATTAACTTTGTTAATGTTATATAAAATTTACTCATGCATAATCCTCGATTAATAAAATCAGGTAGAAAGATAGGACTGTCTCTCTCGTTACTTAAGGATTTCAGTGTTGATGCTATCAAATAACTCAACTGAACCTGACTAATGGCAGTATCTTTGGGGCAGCTGGTTTTGGTCACCTGAACATTGAGATACTCTTCCTATTCTTTTCTTATTCTTATCCTTGACTATTCCACCCTGATCCCCATATGTTTTAATGTGCTCGTTTGTTACCATATTTCAGTATTTTTGAAGCATCCATTGTGGAGGTAAGTATACAAAAACAGTATTAAAGATTGTCTCCTTTTTCATCAGGCATATTTACACCCATAATTTTTTGTTCAATTGTCCCTTCTGTCTTCTTTTGGATTAGTCAAATGTATTCTGTTATCCTCTCTTATCTCCCCTATTTTCTTAATAGCTAAACTTCTTTGTTTTACTTTAAGAAAAATACTTGCTCTAGGTTTATAGTCTTATAGTCTATATATAGACTTAGTTTATAGTCTACCTTGGAATTATACTATGCTACTTTATATATATAGTAAGATTCTTAAAATTTACTTTCCTTTGTGTTATATTTGTTCTATAGTTTATCTCTGCATGTGTATAAACCCCACAATATATTATTACTTTTGCTTTAGATGGTCAATTATCTTTTATTTTTAGATGTTTATTTATTTATTTTGAGAGATAGCACAACCAGGGGAGGGTCAGAGGGAGAGAGAATCCCAAGCAGGCTCCATGCTGCCAGCACAGAGCCTGACGTGGGGCTCGATCTCATGAACTTTGAGATGGTTACCTGAGCCGAAATCAAGAGTCAGACATTTAACCCACTGAGCCACCCAGGTGTCCCACGATGGTCAATCGTCTTTTCAAGAAATTAATGAGAAAAGGAGGATTTTATATTTAGCCACATAGCCACATTTCCAACATTCTTCATTTCTTTGTATTTGATACACATTCCCCTCTGGTTTAAGAACTTTGACATTTCTTGTAGTGGAGATTTACTGATGATAATTTCCTTCAGCTTTTGTTTATCTGATACAGTCCTTTATTTGCCTGCAGTTTTTTTTTTTTTTTTAATTTTTTTTTGTTAACATTTATTTATTTTTGAGACAGAGAGAGACAGAGCATGAACAGGGGAGGGGCAGAGAGAGAGGGAGACACAGAATCTGAAACAGGCTCCAGGCTCTGAGCTGTCAGCACAGAGCCCGACCTGGGGCTCGAACTCACGGACCGTGAGATCATGACCTGAGCTGAAGTCGGACGCTTAACCGACCAAGCCACCCATTGCCTGCAGTTTTTAAGGCTATGCTATTCTAGCTTCACAATTGTTTTTTTGCAGTACTTTTGCTCTGATATCACCTGGCTTATATTGTTTTGAATGAGAAGCCAGTAGTGATTCTTTTGTTTATTTGTAATGTGTCTTTATATTCTCTGACTTCTCTTTAAGATTTTATCTTTATTGCTGGTTTCCAATAACTTGATGTACTTGGTATAATTTTTTTCCCCATTATATTTGAGATTTGTTGAACCTTTTAGATCTGTGGTTTCATTGATTTTTATCAAATTTGTGTATATTTTTGTCTGTCTCCTTAAGCTTTTTTCTTGATCTCCAATTAGACTTATTTTAAATCTTTTTATATGGTTATACAGATTCCCTTAGTCATTTTTATTCAGTCTTTTTTGTTTCTGTGCTTCAGTTTGAATAGTTGCTCTGTCTTCAAGTTTACTGATTTTTCACTGCTGCAGTTATATTTATAATACCTGGTCTGCTAATTTTATCATTTCTATTATTTCTGGGCCTAAGAATATTGAATCTTTTTAAACTTAAATATTTCTGTCTGTGGATCAAGTTGGGGTTTTTTTCTTCTTTTTTTTTTTTTTTTTTGAACTCTCTAAACTTTATAGAAAGTTTGCAGGAGTAGTCACAAATAATTTTGTTTTTCTTTAAAGCATTTGAGATTAATTTGCTGCTGTATGCTCCATTACCCTGAATGCTTTATAATGTGTATTTCTACCAAAAAATACATTCTGGTCACATAGCCATAGTGCAAACCATCAAATTAAAAAAAGAACATTATTATTACCATATAAGTTTTATCACTTGTCCCTGAACTGTCTTTTATGACAGAATGATCTGGTCCATAATCATGTGTTATATTTATTTGTCATGTCTCTTAAGTCTTCTTCAATTGAAAACAGTTTCTCAGTCCTTCCTTTACTTTCATGACATTGACATTTTTGAACATTACAGGTCAGTTATTATGTAAAATATCTCTCAGTTTGGATTTTTCTGATATTTACTCATGCTTCGATTCAGATTTTTCATAGAAATAATGCTATGTTCTTCTCATTGCATCCTATCAAATGATACTTGATTTCAAATTGTCCCATTACTACTAACGTTAACTTTGATTATGATGGTGTCTGCCAAGCTTCTCCACTGTAAAATTACTGTTATCCCCATGAAGTTCATGTTACTTTGTGGATAGTTACATTGAGACTGTATATCTTGTTCCTTAACAAATATTTCATTTATTTATATTAATTTATATCTTCATCGGCTCATGAATTTCCGTGCTATTCAGTGGGTCAGCATTCATTTACCAACATTTGTGTTGATGTCTCCATTGTATCACTTTGGCCAGTAGGCTCTTTTAGCCTGGTATTTGTGTGCTTTTGGCAGTTTTATGTCTCTCTGAGCACTTTCTTGCAGTAAGATTTCCAGACTTATTTTGTACTTTGCCTTTCCCAGCCTTGGAATCTGCCATTTCTTTAAGACGCCCTGATGCCTTTTGGTGGAGAATTTGGAAACCAAGTTTTTAAAATTTAAAAGCCGGGCTCTGGGTGCCAGCTGTGCTTATTGCTATTGGGGTATGGCTGTTCTCAGGTTATCTCACAGAACAGAGCTCAGGAATACACACACACACACACACACACACACACACACACACACACACCCCACACCCCCCACACACCACACACATTTTTTATCTATATTTAGCTAAGTATATTGAAAATCTTGAAATTATACTGATAATTCCAATGTCAGTTCAATATAGCAGAATTTATTCTTATTTTCTTTATTTATATGTTTATAACTCCTCTATTAATAGTGAGAAGCCTGGCTACTATCATCCTTAATTATTTATTTAATCAGTCATTCCAAATAAAATTCCCCTGTATTACCTCTGCTGCTTTTCTTTCAGAACAATCATGTCCCTCACCCACTGACTCCCCAATGACATTTAACATTTTTGAATGTTAACATTTTTCTTTCTTAAATATGTAAAATATCATATATTGCATGAAAAACAGTGGGCCTTCTTTTTTATTGCACACTATCTACTTTCTCATGGTGCATAGTCCTCACATCACAAGAAGTCATGGGGTATTAAAAACAAAAAAACAAAACCCTGTTGTTCTGAGAACCACAACTGTTCCCTTCAGATACTAGTATGAAGTTTGTTCTATAATGCCAAATGTCCTTCTCAGCTATGGAAACTTTCTCTCAATGTGCTCATTTGAATCAACTGGTAAGAGCATGTTTGGCCCTGCATTTTCAGTGTCTAGATGGCCAAGTCAAGTGAGAGCAGAGAGCTTGAGAGTGGCATTTGTATAGGCAACACACAGGGACTGTAAGATAATATCATGGATTACATGACTTCCATTCAATTCTTAGGAATTATCATGGAGTCATAAGAAGAGTAGCCCTGAGGTTTTGTTTCTTGTCACAGAGTGCCATTGATCTAGTGGACTGTGTTCCAAAATGACATGTAGACCTACTCAGAACCAGTCTCTGGTTAGACCTGGGAATACTTGGATGGTATCTCTTTGTTGGTCTCCCAAATTAGACTGTTCTATCTTCAGTGCCTAGCACTGTGCCTGATACAGAGTAAAAAAAGTATTCATTGATGAATGAATGAAAGACAGATGAAGAAGAGGTTAAACTATTTAGCCACAGCTTTTCCTTTGTACTGATGTCTAGTTTCTGGGACAGAATGGCTTTAATATTTGAGGCATAAATAACACCCAATGTAAATAAGTATGCTATAAAGGAACCAGCTTAATTAAGAGCAGATTTTTATTTTTTCCCTTTTTCCTCTTTTACGTATTTATTTTCTCTTTCATTGAAAGACATATATATGGTTGCATTTTTATAAGGACACTGAACAGTTGTTCTCTTTTCATGCAGGGGCCTGAATTAATGAATAAATATGTTGGTGAATCTGAAAGGGCTGTTAGAGAGGTAAGATGATAATGTCTTTGTGTATGGTTTCATTTTGTTTTGGGTTACTGATTCTGAAATTTCCAAATCAAAATTCTAGTGGTGTATTTTTTCTTCAGGCAAATATTATTTTATTATTTAAAAATAAAATTTTGAGAGGCACCTGAGTGGCTCAGTGGTTAAGTGTCCAACTTCAGCTCAGGTTATGATCTCATGGTTCATGAGTTCGAGCCATGCTTCGGGCTGTGTGCTGACAACTCAGAGCCTGGAGCCTGCTTCAGGTTCTGTGTCTCCCTCTCTCTCTGCCCCTCCCCCACTTGTGCTCTGTCTCTCTCTCTCTCTGTAAAAAATAAATAAAAATGTTTTAAAAATTACAGTGTTGATAATCTACAATACTTTGTTTTTGTCTTTAAACATCATCATATTACCAGCCATTAGTTTTACCAAATAAAGATTGTAACAACTGCCAGAATTTCACTAAAAACGAAAAAAAATGTACGTCTGTACTTATAAGGAATGCTTGATCTCAGAATGAGATTTAAATCCTTTAAATTATGTAGTCCTTTAAATGAAATGAGCTTAGTATAAAAAAATTTCACTTTACTCTCATTTTAATTGTTTTACCTTTGCCTAGTGATTTAGACAGTGCATTCCCCCTCTTCTAAGATTTACAGTTAGTGCTTGATTGTTTTAATTTATTTTTCTTGAGAGACAGTAGGGGAGGGGCAGAGAGAATCCCAAGTAGGCTCCACACTGTTAGTGCAGAGCCTGACATGGGGCTTGATGTCACGAACTGTGAGATCATGACCTGAGCCAAAATCAAGAGTCATCTTAAACAACTGAGCCACCCAGGTGCCTCAAGCCAGCTCCTGATTGATAGGCTACTCATTCATATAGCGGAAGCTACACAACTGGTAAATTCATGCAAAATCAGGGCACTTGGACTTGGGTAACTACAGTAATTTGACCACAGGTTTTGGCTTGCTAAGCAGAGGTTAGTCTGCCTCACACAGACAGCCTGTATTCTTTCAGAAGCTAAGCAAGGACAAGAACACACAAACAGCAATGGAATGGATGGTCTCCAGGAATGGATTGGATGGTCTCCATTTGTGAATACCTGGGTGCCAACCCAAGAGTATTAGAAATTAGAATACTTCATTTTTCATCTGAGAAAAAAAATTTAAGTTACTTTTGTCCTATTTTTTTATTTCTTTAAAATGTAGACAATGGCAGTTGTAGGAAAAAAGGAAATGTTTATTAATAATGTTACGGTAACCGTTTTGGATTTTTATAATCATGATCCTTGTGACCAGAAAATGGGGGTCTAGGTTACAGGAAACACACCTTTGGATTTCTTTCTGCCTGTGCTGATTTTTTCTAGGCCATTTCCATATGTTGCCCGCCCCCCCGCCCCCCATGGCTGTCTGGCCAGTCTCTAACGTTGATAGTCTGATTGACTTCTGATCTAATCAGTCTATGCTCTTTCAAGTTTTTTTTTTTAATTTTTTAATTTTTAAAATTTACATCCACATTAGTTAGCATATAGTGAAACAATTGATTTCAGGGAGTAGATTCCTTAATGTCCCTTACCCATTTAGCCCATCCCCCCTCCCACAGCTCTGGCTCTTCCAAGTTTTGATCATTTTTCTTGTCCTGGCTTTACATCAATCATTACTTTCCCATACTGTCTTCACAGAAATGAGCAAGGAATGTGGCTTTGGGGTTTATGGGTATTTTATATGCTAAGCTATAACTGATTTTACATGTTTATGGCTTTTCTTTTAAACATGTGTTTATGATAGTTAATAATAGCTGTCATTTACTGAGCTCTTACTATGTTCCAGGCACTGTGCTAAATGCTTTGCATTCTTTTTTTTTTTAATTCAATTCTTAAAATAATTTTCTGAGGCAAGCATTTACCATTACCTCCACTTTATAGATGTGGAAATTGAAGTTTAGAGAAGTAAAGTTACCCGCTGAAGGTCATGATTGGGCTGGTTGACTTGTACATAATAGATTTAGTTCCTAACAGTTTTCAAACTAAAACCCAACTGCAGAGTTTCTGAAGTTTGCTAATCTTTAGTTAATGTGGTACTTTTTTCACCAGATCTTCCGAAAAGCGAGAGCAGTGGCTCCTTCCATTATTTTCTTTGATGAACTTGATGCCTTAGCAGTTGAAAGGGGCAGGTAAGAAATATTTAATAGGACTGCAATTAAATATCAGTGATTACATTGTAGAGGATATAGTATTTCCTATACAAATTTTATTTATCAATGTATTTGGCCTCCATAAAATAATTTTTAATTCATGTAAGTTTTTTCTTATATCCAACTATTTTATGTTCTCATTTTATAATACTTTCATATACGTTTTTTAGAAGTGTTTTTTAATGTTTATTTATTTTGAGAGAGAGAGACAATGAGCAGGTAAGGGGCAGAGAGTGAGGGAGACACAGAATCCAAAGCAGGCTCCAGGCTCCAAGCTGTCAGCCCAAAGCTAGACATGGGACTTGAACTCATGGACCACAAGATCATGACCTGAGCTGAAGTCTGGCGCTTAACCAACTGACCAGCCAGGTGCCCCCATATACCTTTTTTTTTAAAGTATTCATATCCATTTGGGGCATTTGAGTTAATTTTCATAGTTTATTATTTACAGATACCCCTGTTTACAGAGACCCCCCCCCCCCAGCACTGCCTATCAGAATTTTGGTTGTTATAAATGTATGATAAAAACTATAAGCAACACTCCATTAAAAATAATTATACAATACAGTAAAACCAATTATAATAAAAGATTTTAATACTCTCTAGATTAGACCATGTTTCCTAAAATCTAGTTACAATAGAATAAAAATTAGTGTTAATAGTTTTATTCCTGAATCTCAAGCAATAAAGATTATTTATATCATTTCAAATAACGTGTATATATGTATACAGATGTATGTACGTGTATGTGTGTGTATGTATAGGTGCATGCATGCACGTGCACTATTTGCAAGTATGATTTTTTTCCTCTACAAATGTTTACAGGTCCTTTTAAGGATTATGTGCTGTAAGTACTTCATGTAGAGAATGTTAATGTGTGTGCTTTGTGCATAGCTTCCTGATGTATATATTTATTAGAAAAGTTCTGCTGATGATAATTACAGTGATGGTAGAAGGCACCTTGTAGGTCCCCAATATTAAAGTCTATAAGAGGCATTGGTGCTCTCTTCCTTCCTGAGGAGAGCTGCCTCATGAGATGAGTATAAACTGTCATTAGGAGACTATTATAAGAGGTAGTCTGTCCTACTCTTCACTCTACCCATTCAATATCCTGCAATACCGACCAGTCTTTTTATTTTATGAGTTGAAGTACTTGAATTCTTTTATAACTTCTGAGATGAGACACGACAAAAGGTTACAAATAGCTCAAGTTCACCTTTAACTACAAGAGAAGAAAAAGAAGCCTGAGAAGTTTGCTGAAGTAGCATGACCTGCCACATATTTGTGACATCACAGACCTTTTTGGAGCCTAAAAAAGGAATAGGGTAGGATACATTGTTTAAATATGAACCGGATGGGAGGTAGAGTATGTAGCAGAGTTCTCATAAAATGCTTTTGAAATATAGTGGTGTGAGAAACCAGACAAGGCATTTGATAGAAAAATCCTGTTTTTGCAGGCAGTTTGGCCCAGTAGGAATTGGGTGCAAATATATTAAGAGATGCTAATGATTTACAGCCTCCAGATGTAATTTCCCCTACTAGTCTTCATCATGTTGTATATTTATACCTCCCTCCCTCAGTGGCTTGTTCAAGCTAAATTCAAATAAATTCAATGCTGTTTCCTTTGTATAGAAAAATTTTTGGTCACATTTGTTGACATTTTAGAAAGCAGCAATGAGGCTGATAAGTAAACATAATGCTAATGGTCCACTGTAGAGATTTTTGGTTGTACCTTTAGTGCACTAAGTCTTCTATAGATTGTGTTTTATAGCCATAAGAATCTCAAAGAATGCTATCCTGTTTTCTTTTCTTTGTTTCTAAATTTTGTGATGGGCTAGCATTACCTAGAAAGTGATTGTTTTATCTAAGTAGAATGCTGGCACCTAAAAACTAAAACATACAAAGCCTACACATGTATGTTTTTGTTCTTCAGCTATTTGAATTGTACAGGTTCTAGAACTTTAAAATAAACAGCTATTGATAGATAACGGTATAAAATTCCTAAGGTACTAAACCAATTTTATGCATTGTTAGAGAAATAGAAAACATAGAAAAATTAAAAATTCCATAAACTAGGAGGCATTTCTACATAATATTGTGATATAGAATAGTTATTGCTTTCATTTGTTCAACAGTTTTATGTTTCCTGTGATAACATTCAAATCAAACCCATATGACTAGTTCAGAAATGATAGTGCATGAAAAACTTCTTCTTATCAAGATTTTAATTTCTAAACTTAAGATGTTTAACAAATTGAGCAGAGAATTGATGATATATGCTAGTCCTTATTATCCTGTTTGGTAAATCAATTATTTTGACTATTTGAAGTTACTCAAGTTAGCTATGAAACTGAGATTTGCCGCCAGCAAGCACATTGTAAACAGAGCATAGGTATATTGTTTGCTTAGCTTTAGAAATATTTGTGCTTGTAGAATGAGAGACTTTTCATGCTTATGTAGGTATCTAATGACAACCACTAGTTTCTCCTCCTCCCTGTCCCATTTCAGTTTCTTTGAGACTTGAAAAATAAATAAGCCTGATGCCTTTTTCTGTATGCCCATTTAAATTATGGATGTTCTGAATTCATACTGTGAGTTGGAGGAAATGTTATAAGATTCCTTTTACAAAGTGTTTTAGTGATCTGTATAAGATTTGGGAAAATTGAAAATGCTGTTAAGGTAGCAGAGTACTTTGGAAAATAGGTATTATGTCCAGCAGTAAAGCACTGAGGTAGGAAAGGGCTAATAATGATATTAGCTAGTATTCATTTAGTGCATATTATGTACTAGAAACTGTTCTAAGTGTTTTATAGGTAAAGAAAAAACTCACAGAAATGCCCCTGCATTAATGCAAGGTAGGATACTTTACATTTGGCAGTTGGCCCCACTACTCTGCCTCACCTCCCAGCTAGCTTAAAAATTTACCCTTTTCAAGGTTGTAGTGGAGAGGAGAGAACAAGCTGGGCAGTAAATCATCAGTCAGCCTTATCTGAGGCAGCAGTCTGGTCCTCAGAAGTGAGTCCCCATATACTATATTCTCTTAGCCCAGTCTCCTCTGATGGAGGCAATGGCCACTGACTAACTGGGAGATGCCTAGAAGAAATTCCTCTGTCTGAGACATTCCATCTAGTTAGGGGATCCTGAATCTTCCTCATTAGATGACATTGATTGCCTGGGCAGAGCAGATATACTCTGAGCCACTTTTCGACTCGACTACCATACCATAGATTCCAGGATTCCAGGTGTAAGTAGTTAACTAACCTTTCAAACTTGTATTTATTGTGCATTTTCTCTGTGACTTACTTTAGTAATGACCCTGTTTGTCTAACTGAGCTATTGTTAGATTCCTTTGCAGGCATTCATTCATTCACTTGTTCTGTAAATATTGATTGAATGCTCATTCTGCAGCAGGCTTTATGTTGGGGATAAAACAGTGAACAGGGCCTAGGACAATTTCCTTAACCTCTCTATGCCTTTGTTTCTTCATTTGTAAAATGGAGATGGTAGTAGTAACAAATTTTAGGTTGTTAGAATGAAATACACGTAAAGGGCTTGACATAGTGCGTAGCATTTTAGTAAGTGCTTAAAAAACTTTAGTGTTTCTTATAATTTTTTCATAGATATAATAATAATACCTATTATTATTATTTCCATATAGATAGAAATATAGTAATAGACATAGAAATGGATCCTGTCCCAACAGAAATTACATTCTAGTGGGTGACACTGAAACACTTGGGAAATTAGAAAATGTGTTCTGTGATTGGCAGACACTATGGCATTTTGTCAGTCTAAGACGCCTTCAGTTGTAAGACGAATCATTATCATAGGTACTCAAGGAAAATGTAGCTTTAAACTGTGATATGGTGCTGAGAAGTCAACAACTCCAAGAGACATTCTGACCTCAGACATTTTAAATATGAAAAAAGTTTGTATCTTAGAGATAGAAAAAAGATAGTATTGTTATTTGGGAGAAAGATGATCTGTTCTGGTTTATAAAAGCGGTGCTGTTAAATAAAAAATGTTCTGGATATTGTTTTATGAATAGAATATAAAAAAGTTTGTTAAATACATAGAAAAATGAAAAAGATGAAGTGCAAGTTAAAAGCTGACTGATGGAATAATATCTTCTGTGAGGTATTGGAGAATCTGTGATATTAATAACTACTTTCTTGTATACCTGTTATTGCGATTAATAGTCCAGAATTGGTACTTGGAGTGGTTTGGGAAAAAAGTAAGAAGTTCTGAGCCAGCTTTCATTGAAAGTGAAGGTTCCAGGCTTAGCAGCATTCTAAATTTTAAAATAACGGTCAGAAAATTGAAGAGCCTCCTTTACAGCATATCCAGATTTCAGGTGAATTCAGTGAATACATGACACTAAACACTGTAGAGGAAATTTTTGCGCACTTCATTTCTCTAAATGACATTCTCAATGAGGGTTATGCATTTTTCTAATGTGATATTTATGGTAGTTTTAAAATTTTCATAAAATCATAAAATTTTGTAGCTGAAAAAGTTCTTAGAAGTCATCTAGTGCAACTTTTATTCTTCAGAAGAACAGAAGCCCTTAGATGTTAAGAGAAGAGGCACATAACTCCTTTGTGGTCTAAACAAGACTAGAACTCATGTCTTATGATTCAGTGGTCTTTGAACTATACTGCTGCTGCCTCTTATACTGTCAGGATTTGAGACAAAAAGTGTGTTTGTATCATATCATATACACATGAGAATAAAGATTCTCATGTATCTAAATATTTAAAGAATATTTCTTTGTGTTTGAGAAACTAACAATAACTGCTTATTACTTTATTTATTTTTTAATTTTATTGAAGATTTATTATGAATTATAAATTTAATTTTATTAACATTTATTCATTTTTGAGAGACAGAGCATGAGCGGGGAAGGGGCATAGAGAGAAAGGGAGACACAGGATCTGAAGCAGGCTCCATGCTCTGAGCTGTCAGCCCAGAGCCCGACGTGGGGCTCAACTCATAAACCACAAAATCATGACCTGAGCTGAAGTCGGACACCCAACCGACTAAGCCACCCAGGCGCCCCTGAATACTTTTAACCACTGTTTTGTAAATCTGTGTTTCAAGTTGCTAAATTAAGTGCCTATTTCCTGGTATGCAGATTTTCCTAATTTATACTTAATTGCCTCAGATATAACATAGTTTTGACATTTTTAAACTCTTAATATTAAACAGAAATGCTAGGGAAAAGAGCACAAAAGAAGAAATACAAAATGAAACACATGTATAGTTTTATAAATTACTTTTTGTTTTGTGTTTTGTCCATGCACTGTGGCTGAATACTATACCATAGATTAAAGGTATGACTCTACTTAAATGGTCTGTTGCAGCATTTTATTAGAAATTGGGTCTTATTTTTTGTTGTTGTAGGATACATAGGTCTCTTATTGTAGTTGTCTTTAAAGTGAAAGTTTCCTTGTGTTTTACAAGCACTATGAAAATTATCATAGGTAATGCTTGTGTTCAGAGTAGTATGTGTTTGACTAGCCTTCTTTAGACCTTTTTTTAAGTCTCTTCCAAGCATGAATACTGACTACGTGGGTGTGGGAGGTAGTTTTAAGAGACAAAGTCAGATGCCTACCATTTGGAACTACATGACATTTAAAAATGTACACTAGAAAAAATTTAGAAATGTAAATTAGAGGGGCACCTGGGTGGCATAGTCAGTTGAGCATCCAACTCTTGGTTTCGGCTCAGGTCATGATCTCATGGTTCATGGGATTGAGCCCCATGTCGGACTCTGTGCTGACAGCACAGAGCCTGCTTGGGATTGTCTCTTTCACTCTCTCTCTGCCCTTCCCCTGCTCACATCCTCTCTCTCTCCCTCCCTCCCTCTCTCAAAATAAATAAATAAATAAACTTAAAAAAATGTAAATTGGCTACACAAGAGGCTGGTCTATAGAAATCATATGAAGGGACAAATGATGGGGCATTTTAATGATTTTGTTGAAAGAGTTGAAAAGGAAATGTATGTATTATTTTTGTGACAATTTTAGTATTGAAAAACAAACTGTTTAGTCATTACCATCATGGTAGGAAGATTGCTTTAAGGTAGAGGTTGGCACACTTTTTCTGCACCAGCCTAGTTAGTAATTCTTTTCTTCTCTTTTTAGTCCCATAGTCTCTATCGCAACTATTCATCTCTGCTGCTGTTGTGCAAAAGCAGCCATAGAGAATATGTGATCAAATAAGAAAACAGTTGGCTGGGCAGATTTAGCCTATAGCTATAGTTTTTGACCCGTTTTAAGATACCATAAATGCCCCTTCAGTCCATGGCACTATATGACTTTTGAATAGAAATAATTTAGAAAAGGGGCTTGACTTCTGAAGGGAAAAGAGAATTAATGTTTTAGGAAAGCCTAGCTTCAATATTTTCTACAGCTGAACATCTTTTTTCCATTGTTGTTGCCTATCTCTAGCAGATAATAAAATTTTATAAAATCATTTCATTATGTTATTGATTACACATTTGTTTTTAAACTTTTCCTTGGAGTTGGTTTTGATTTCCTAGGATGTCAGTTTTATGGTTTTTGTTTCCTACTGCAGCTTTGAAAGTCAGCCAAGAATATTTCTCAGCCCATAAAACATTTTCACTATGCTATTCTGTAGCTAGCTCTCAATGATCTGTGGAAATAAAAGGCAAAGACAGCTTGGGTAATGGGAATCCAAAGAATTTCCTTCACCTAATCATCAACATTAAATATAGCCACCATTTCCTCCTATAACAAATAGCAAATTGGACAAGTAGGAGTTTAACTTCTTTCTGTTTAGAACTGCCAATTGGAGGTGTCAGTAATGTTTCTGAATTTGATTATTTATTAAAAATATTGAAATAACTTTACCTGAGTGCTATACAATACCAACACAGGAAATAGAATTTTAAAACTAGAAGGATCTACATATGTATTTCCTAATTCACTTCCCTCATTCATACATGCCAGTAATTATGAAATCTTCAAGGGAACAACAATGTCTTCATCCTCTTATCTTGGGTGTCTAGCACAATGCCTAGCAAAGAAGCACTCAGACGTTTATTTTTTGAATAAGGGAATGAAGACTTTGAGAAACTAGAGATTAGGTTCATTTAGCTTGTTGTTAGCGGAGTCTGACTTCACTATGTTTTAGCATCCTTTGTAAACCAATTTTCTTTTAAAATTAAACACTGAGACTGTCTTTTGGATATTTGTTACCTGCCTTATGTATATAGAAGCACCATCATCTTCATTACAAAGAACCATTTGTAAGCTTTGGAATACATTCAACTGTCAGCTCTAAAAAATTAACTGACATGCTAAATGATACTTTTTTCAAAATATTTCTATAGTTTTTATACACACTAACTCTGAAAGTGGGTCTGGACTCACAAAATTTGTCAGTTGTGCTAAGGATACACAAAGATATTCTTTATAATGTACCTGATAGCAGCATAATCAGATGGTAACAAAGGATAGCAACAATAATGAAGATCATACTTTTTAGGTCACTGAGAAGACATTTTTTTTTTTTTTTAATTTTTTTTTTTTCAACGTTTATTTATTTTTGGGACAGAGAGAGACAGAGCATGAACGGGGGAGGGGCAGAGAGAGAGGGAGACACAGAATCGGAAACAGGCTCCAGGCTCTGAGCCATCAGCTCAGAGCCTGACGCGGGGCTCGAACTCACGGACCGCGAGATCGTGACCTGGCTGAAGTCGGACGCTTAACCGACTGCGCCACCCAGGCGCCCCTGAGAAGACATTTTAAAAAAGATCCTTGACATCCTTGGTTTACTAATTCATTTTGTAGAAAGGTTACCCTCTGCCCAGAAGGCCATTCAGTCAGACTTATTTTATTGTAATCACACTTGTTTTATTGTAATCCAACTTATTTTAATCAAGTCTTTTCTCAAGTAAGCAAGCACTCAAATCACTGGGTCCCAAAATCCTGGATATCTGTAGCTGTATTTAGAGCATATAAAGGAAGATCCTGAATCAGTATCCACCCCTCCCCCCCTCCAAAAAAAGCAAAATTCATTTAGAAGACAAACAAAAGAGAGTAGGAAAAAAGATGAAGAAAACTTCTTTTGGTATAGATCCAAGAAATCAAACAAGTAGAGATTTTCTTGTCATTAGTCTGTTTCTTGATCCAAGCATTTCTGCATTTGAGAAAACAATCTTATGAGTATATTATATTTGTTTTAGAAGGTTTTTTATTCTTTTAAAAATTATTTTTAAAATTAAAAAATATATCTGAAAAGTATAAAAATATTATCTGGAAATTTTAGCTATTCAAAATAAATCATTCCTTGAGGATTCTGAGGAGCCAAGCTATTATCATATTTGCTATTATCACAGCTAGTACACAATTAACATTAAAATGTAAAGAACTTTACCAATACACAGCAATTTCCTACTAATACATCTTACAGAAACAAAGTATTGTTCAGTAGTTTATTAGGCTTACTGGTTTGGGCATGCCTAGCCGTTAGGAAAGGCTTCGGAGGAATTGTTCTTGTCTTAGTATTATGTCAGTGGTTTTCATGGCAAAATTTAAGGAATTTTGATACCTTTCTACTGTGTTGTAAGTCAGGTGAGCTGGCAATATGAATCTGGATGTATGTACTGATCTGAAAATCTATCATACATCAAGTTCATGCTTTGTGTCAGCAAACATTTATATGCCAGACCCCCCCTTGTTAGCTTATATGTTAAGATAACTTATATGTTAAGATAACTTTGTTAAGCCACCTATAACAGTGATAATTCTAATAATGATAATGCTTATAACTACTACCTATTAATATTTTCATTGTGCTGAGCATTGTGCTAGATCTTTTATCTATCTTGTCTAATTTTGAGGAAGGTATGAGCCCACCATGTATTAATTGAGAAAATTGAAGTTCAGAGAGGCTAAGTACTTTTTCCACAAGATTACACAAAAAAGTAAATGGTAAAGTTGGCATTTGAACCCATGCTTATCCCAAATTCAAGCTCATTCCCAAATTCAAAGCAACCTTCCCAATGAGTACTAACCAGTGAAGGTTTTACTGGAATGGTTTTTAAAACTTCACATTGTATAATAATTCATTATAGCCTACAACTTTAACTGAATTCTTTTATCAGTTCTAGCAAATTTTTGGTGGAATCTTTCAGGTTTTCTATATATAGTACTATGTCATCGCAAACAGTCAAAGTTTGACTTCTTCCTTGCCCATTTAGATGCCTTTCTTTCTTTTTGTTGTCTGATTGCTGTGGCTAGAACATCCAGTACTATGTTAAACAACAGTGGTGAAAGTGGACATTTTTATTACATTGCAGCATGTTCCCTCTAAACCTACTTTGTTGAGGGTTTTCATCATGAATGGTTGTTATACTTTGTCACATGCTTTTTATGCATCTATTTAATGATCATATGGTTCTTACTTCTTGTATTAATTTGGTGTGTCATGATTGATTAGCAATTATTGGACCACGCTTGCAACCCAGGAATTAATTGCACTCGATTGTAATGAATGATTTTTTAATGTATTGTTGGATTTGATTTGCTAGCATTTTATTGAGAACATTTGCATCTATGTTCATAAGGAATACTGGCCTGTAGTTCTCTTTTGTTAGTGGTGGCTTTATCATTATACCCTGATTTTGATATCAGGGTAATGCTTTACACCAACAATGAAGCAGCAGAGAGAGAGACATTAAGGAATCAATCCCATTTACAATTGCACCCAAAACAATAAGATACCTAGGAATAAGCCTAGCCAAAGAGGTAAAAGATTTATACTCTGAAAACTATAAAACATTGGTGAAAGAAATTAAAGGTGTCACAAAGAAATGGAAAGACATTTCATGCTCATGGATTGGAAGAACAAATAATGTGAAAATGTCTATACTACTCAAAGCAACCTGCACATTTAATGCAATACCTATCAAGATACCAATAGCATTTTTCACAGAACTAGATAGAACAAACAATATTAAAATTTGTATGGAACAACAGAACACTCTGACTAGCCAAAACAACCTTGAAAAAGCCAAGCAAAGCTGGAGGCATCACAATTCTGGACTTTAAGTTATATTACAAAGCTTAGTAATCAAAACAGGATGGTACTGGCACAAAATAGACACCATAGATCAATAGAACAGAATAGAGAACCCAGAAATGAACCCACAACTATATGGTCAATTAATCTTCAACAAAGCAGGAAAGAGTACCCAGTGGGAAAAAGTCTCTTCAACAAATGGTGTTGAGAAAACAGGACAGCGATATGCAGAAGAATGAAATTGGACCACTTTCTTACCCCATACACAATAGTAAATTCCAAATGGATTAAAGATCTAAATGTGAGACAGGAAACCATTAAAATGCTAGAGAATAACAGGCAGTAATTTCTTTGACACCAGCCATAGCAACTTCTTTCTAGATAAGTCTCCTAAAGCAAGGGAAACCAAAGCAAAAATAAACTATTGGAACTTCATCAAACTAAAAAGCTTCTGCACAACAAAGGAAACAGTCAACAAAACTAAAAGGCAGCCTGTGGAATAAAAGAAGATATTTGCAAATGACATATCTGATAAAGGGTTAGTATCCAAAATATATAAAGAACTTATAAAAGGGTCAGAAGACATACAGATGGCCAGCAGACACATGAAAATTCGTCAACCTCACTCATTATCAGGGAAATCCAGATCAAAACTACAATGAGATATCACCTCACATCTGTCAGAATGGCTAAAATCAACAACACAAGAAACAACAGGTTTTGGTGAGAATGTGAAAAAAGGGGAACCCTCTTATGCTGTTGGTGGAAGTGCAAACTGGTGCAACCACTGTGGAAAACAGTATGGAGTTTCCTCAGAAAGTTAAAAATAGAATTACCTTATGATCCAGCACTTGCTCTACTGTTTACCCAAAGGATACAAAAATACTAATTCCAAGGAATACATGCACTCTTATGTTCATAGCAGTATTATTTACAATAGCCAAATTATGGAAGTATCCATTGACTGAGGTGGTATATATGGTTTGTGAGTTCGAGCCCCACATTGGGCCCTGTGCTGACAACTTGGAGCCTGGAGCCTGCTTTAGATCCTGTGTCTCCTTCTCTCTCTGCCCCTCTCCTGCTTGCGCTGTCTCTCTCTCTCTCTCTCAAAAATAAATAAACATTAAAAGAAATTAAGAGGTGGTATATATACACGATGGAATATTACTCAGCCATAAAAAAGAATGAAATCTTGTCATTTGCAAGGACATGGATGGAGTTAAAGAGTATTATAACTAAGCAAAGTTAATCAGGGAAATACAAATATTATGATTTTACTCACATGTGTTCTTTAAGAAGCAGAACAAACAAGCAAAGGGAAATAGAGAGAGAGGCAAACCAAGAAATGTGCTCTTGACTATAGAGAACAAACTGACGGTTTCCAGAAGTGAGTTGGGTGGGGGATGAGTTTAAGTGCATGATGGGGATTAAGGAGTGTGCTTGTTTTGATGAGCACCTGGTTTTGTGTAGAAGTGTTGAATTACTGTGTTGTACACCTGAAATGAATATTATGCTATATGTTCACTAACTTGAAGTTAAATAAAAACCTTATTTTTTTAATAAAAACTTTTACAAATAATAATTCATTATAATAACTAGAGAATTTTAATCTTCTGTGTTACTGTTTCTGAATCTATGGCATTGGGAAATGATGCATGTTTATAAGCATTTTCTCTGCTTTAATTTTGAGACTGCTTTTTTCAGAAAATGATTTTGAACTGATATGTTCCTTATTATTTATTTTGTTGGATTATGTTCATGACAATAGTGTGGGGATGTCCAGGACTGTGAAAAAATTCTCTTCCAAAAACTGCTTTTGGCAAAGCGTATATTGAACTGTGAGTTTAAAGATCACTTGTTTCTCTAATACTGTGTTTGAGTCAAAACTATACAGATGTAATGAGTATTGACTATGTTAGCTTGGAATTTTTACTGGGAAATTATGGCAGAATGGAAAAATACATACTTCTATGTCATTCTCTATGCTAACAGTTTATACAAAACTACAGTTGTGTAGAGTACATGCAGCTTACAGAGCTCTAGGACAGCTGGAGAATATAACTCACTATGTATTCCTCTACTTTGTAGGATATCCTGTTAATCTCAAATAGTTTATTTACTGTTAGGTTCATGGAAATATTGATCCTAATCTGACAGCATAGTTTTAAGCTAGAAAATTCAAGGCATTGTTGATTCTTGACATTCATTATATAGTATTTGCTCTTGGTTTTTGAATTTTGATGCTTATTTCTCCTTAATTAGCATCTATTTTTTCAATACCATTAAGCATTTTCATTCAACTATAATAAAATTAGTCTTTCCCACCTCCCTCACTGTGTGCTGGTTTAAAAGATGGCCCTTATAGATATTGCAGCTTTACTTTGGCTCGATGGTGTATTTGGCTTACAAAACTTTCAAGTTATTTATGCTTTATAGTATTATGGAAAGAGTGTAGACTCTGGAGTCAAATAGATATGTATTCATATCCTGCCTCTGCCATTTGCTAGCTGTGGAATCTTGGACAAATTACTCAACCTTTCTGTGCCTTGGTTTTCTGTGCTGTTATTGGGATGAATAGTACATGGGATGCATGGCAAGTTAACAGAGCAAGTTAAATATGTGTCAGTTTAAATATAATTTATTGTCAAGTTAGCTGACATACAGTGAATACAGTGTGCTCTTGGTTTTGGTAGTAGATTCCCATGATTCATCACTTACATACAACACCCAGTGCTTCTCCCAACAAGTACCCTCCTCAATGCCCATTACCCATTGTCCCCCCCCCCCCCCCCCCCGCCCCTGGCCCGGCCCCTGCCATCAACCCTCAGTTTGTTCTCTGTATTTAAGAGTCTCTCATGGTTTGCCTCCCTCTCTGTTAGAAACTCTTTTTTCCCCTTCCTTCCCCCATGGTCTTCTGTTAAGTTTCTCAAATTCCACATATGATTGAAAACATGATCTTTCTCTGACTGACTAATTTCACTTAGCATAATACCTTCCAGTTCCATCTACATTGTTGCAAATGGCAAGATTTCATTCTTTCTCATTGCCAAATAGTATTCCATTGTATATATAAACCACATCTTCTTTATACATTCATCAGTTGATGGACGTTTGGGCTCTTTCCATAATTTTGCTATTGTTGATAGCACTGCTATAAACGTTGGGGTACATGTGCCTGTTTGAATCAGCACTTTTGTATCCTTTGATTAAATTCCTAGTAGTGCAGTTGCTGGCTCATAGGGTAATTCTATTTTTAATTTTTTGAGGATCCTCCACACTGTTTTCCAGAGCAGCTGTACCAGTTTGCATTACCACCAGCAGTGCAAGAGGGTTCCCCTATCTCCACATCCTTGCCAACATCTGTTGTTTCCTGAGTTATTAATTTTAGCCACTCGGACCAGTATGAGGTGGTATCTCAATGTGGTTTTGATTTGTGTTTCCCTGATGATGAGCAATGTTGAGCATCTTTTCCTGTGTCTGTCTGCCATCTGGATGTCTTTTTTGGAAAAGTGTCTATTCATGGCTTCTGCCCATTTCTTCACTGGATTATTTGTTTTTTGGGTGTTGAGTTTGGTAAGTTTGGTAAGTATAGATTTTGGATACTAACCCTTTATCAGATGTCATTTGCAAATATCTTCTCCCATTCCTTAGGTTGCCTTTTAGTTTTGTTGATTGTTTTCTTTGCTATGCAGAAGCTTTTTATTTTGATGAGGGCCCAGTAGTTCATTTTTGCTTTTATTTCTCTTCTCTTTGGTGACGTGTTGATTAAGAAGTTGCTGCAGCTGAGATCAAAGAGGTTGTTGCCTGTTTTCTACTTTAGGGTTTGATGGTGTCCTATCTCACGTTTCGGTCTTTGATCCATTTTGAATTTATTTTTGTGTATGGTGTAAGAGAGTACAGTTTCATTCTTCTGCATGTTGCCGTCCAGTTCTCTCAGCACCGTTTACTAGAAAGAATGTCTTTTTTCCATTGGATATTCTTTCCTGCTTTGTCAAAGATTAGTTGGCCATATATTTGTGGGCCCAGTTCTGGGTTTTCTATTCTAGTCCATTGATCTATGTGTCTGTTTTTGTGTCAGTACCATACTGTCTTGATGATTACAGGTTTGTAATACAGGCTAATGTTGGGGGTTGTGGTGCCTCCAGCTTGGTGTTCTTTTTCAATATTACCTTGGCTATTTGGGGTCTTTTATGGTTCCATATACATTTTAGGATTGTTTGTTCTAGTTCTGTGAAGAATGCTGATGCTATTTTGATTGGGATTGTATTGAATGAATAGATTGCTTTGGGTCATATTGACATTTGTTCTTCCAATCCATGAGCACGGAATGTTTTTCAATTTCATTGTGTCTTCTTCAGTTTCTTTTATAAGTTTTCTATGGTTTTCAGCATACAGATCTTTTACATCATTGGTTAGGTTTATTCCTAGGTATTTTATGTTTCTTGGTGCAATTGTAAATGGGCTTGATTTCTTGATTTCTCTTTCTGTTGCTTCATCATTGGTAATAGAAATGCAGCTAACTTCTGTACGTTGATTTTATATCCTGCGACTTGGCTGAATTCCTATATCAGTTCTAGCAGCTTTTTGGTGGAGTCTTACGGGTTTCCCATGTCTAGTATCATGTCATTGGCAAAAAGTTAAAGTTTGATTACTATTTTGCCAGTTAGGGTGCCTTTTATTTCATTTTGTTGTCTGATTGCTGAGGCTAGGACTTCCAATACTATGTTAAACAACAGTGGTTAGAGTGGACCTCCCTGTTATGTTCCTGATCTCAGGGGAAAGCTCTCAGTTTTTCCTCACTGAGGATGATATTAGCTGGGGCCTTTCATATATGGCTTTTATGATGTTAAGGTATGTTCCTTATATCCTGACTTGCGGGTTTTTATTAAGAACGGATGCTGTATTTTGTCAAATGATTTTTCGTCTTTTTCTTTTTAATATTTATTTATTTTGGGGAGAGCGCAAGCGGGGGAGGGGTAGAGAGAGGGTGACAGAGGATCTGAAGTGGGCTCTGCAATGACAAACTGACAGCAGTAAGCCCAATGTGGGGCTCAAACTCAGAAACCGTTGAGATCATGACCTGAACTGAAATTGTACGTTCAACTGACTGAACTACCCATGTGCCCCTTTGTCAAATGCTTTTTCTGCATCCATTGACAGGATGATATGGTCCTTATCATGTTGATTGATTTGCAAATATTGAGCCAGCCCTGCAGCCCAGGAATGAATCCCACTTGATCATGGTGAATAATTCTTTTAATACACTGTTGAATTCGATTTACTTGTATCTCCTTGAGAATTTTCACATTGATGTTCATCAGGGATATTGGCCTGTAATTCTCCTTTATAGAAGGGTGTGTCTGGTGTGGGAATCAAGGTAATGCTGGCTTCATAGAATGAGTCCAGAAGCTTTCCTTCTGTTTCTGTTTTTTCGAACATTGCTTTAAATGTCTGGTAGAATTCCCCTGGGAAGCCATCTGGCCCAGGACTCTTATTTGTTGGGAGATTTTTGATAACCAGTTCAATTTCTTGCTGGTTATGGGTCTGTTCAATTTTCTGTTTCTTCCCATTTGAGTTTTGGTAGTTGTGGGTGTCTAAGAATTTGTCCATTTCTTCAAGGTTGTCCAGTTTGTTGACATACAATTTTTCATAGTATTCTCTAATAATTGTTTGTATCTCTAGGGAGGGTATTGGTTGTGATCTGTCCTCTTTCATTCATGATTTTATCTATTTGGGTCCTCTCTTCTTTTTGAGCCATCTGGCTGGGGGGTTATTAATTTTGTTTATTTCAAAAAAATCAATTCATAGATTCATTGATCTGTTCTACTGTTTTTTGTTTCTTGGGGTTTTTTTTGGATTCTATATTGTTTATTTCTGCTCTAATCTTTATTATTTCTCTTCTGCTGCTTTGGGGTTTCTTTGCTGCCCTGCTTCTAGCTCCTTTAGGTGTGAGGTTAGGTTGCGTATTTGGGATTTTTCTTGTTTCTTGAGATAGGCCTGGATTGCAATGTATTTTCCTCTTAGGACTGCCTTTGCTGCATCCTAAAGGGTTTGAACTGTTGCATTTTCTTTTTTTTTTTTTTTAATTTTTTTTTTTTAACTTTTATTTATTTTTGAGACAGAGAAAGTCAGAGCGTGAACAGGGGAGAGGCAGAGAGAGAGGGAGACACAGAATCTGAAACAGGCTCCAGGCTCTGAGCTGTCAGCACAGAGCCCAATGCGGGGCTCGAACTCACGGACCGTGAGATCATGACCTGAGCCGAAGTCGGATGCTTAACTGACCAAGCCACCCAGGCACCCCTGAACTGTCGCATTTTCATTTTCATTTGCTTCCATATATTTTTTAATTTCCTCTTTAATTTCCTAGTTGACCCATTTATTCTTTAGTAGGATGTTCTTTAACCTCCATGCATTTGGAGGCTTTCCAAATTTTTTCTTGTGGTTGATTTCAAGTTTCGTAGCATTGTGATCTGAAAATATGCATGGTATAGATTCTTTTATATTTATTGAGGGCTGTTTTGTGACCCAGTGTGTGGTCCATCTTGGAGAATGTTCCATGTGTACTCGAGAAGAATGTGTATTCTGCTGCTTTTGGATGAAAAGTTCTGAATATATCTGTCAAGTTCATCTGGTCCAGTGTGTCATTCAAGACCATTGTTTGTTTATTGATTTTCTGCCTAGATGATCTGTCCATTGTTGTAAGTGGAGTATTAAAGTAGCCTGCAATTACCATGTTATTAGTAAGATTGCTTGTGTTTGTGATTAATTGATTTATGTATTTGGGTGTTCCAAGTTTGGGGCATAAAAATTTACAATTGTTAGCTCTTCTTGATGGATAGACCCCTTAGGTGTGATATAATGCCGTTTTCATCTCTTGTTACAGTCTTTGGTTTAAAATCTAGTTTGTCTGATATAAGGATGGCTACTCCAGCTTTCTTCTGACTTCCAGTAGCATTATAGATGGAAAAACCATCCCCTTACTTTCAATCTGAAGGTGTCCTCAGGTCTAAAATGAGTCTCTTATAGGCCGTATATCGATTGATCTTGGTTTTTTATCCATTTGGATACCCTGTGTCTTTTGGTTGGGGCATTTAGTCCATGTACATTCAGAGTAATGTAAATACAGGTATAGCTCCAGATTTACTGTCATCATGTTACCTGTAGGTTTTATGCTTGTGATGATGTCTCAGGTCCTTTGTGTTCTTTGCAGCATTTCACTCACAGCATCCCCCTTAGGATCTCTTTCAGGGATGGTATAGTGGTCATGAACTCCTTCAGCTTTTGTTTGTCTGGGAAAGCCTTTATCTCTCCTTCTATTCTGAATGACAGCCTTGCTGGATATTTGGCTGCATATTTTTCCTATACAGCCCATTGAATATTTCCTGCCATTCCCTTCTGGCCTGACAAGTTTCAGTGGATAGGTCTGCTACTACCCTTATGTGTCTACCGTTGTAGGTTAAGGCCCATTTGTCCCTGGCTGCTTTCAGAATTCTCTCTTCATCTTTGTACTTTGCTAGTTTTGCTATGATATGATGTGGTGAAGACTTATTCTTGTTGATTCTAAAGGGAGTTTTCTGTGCCTCCTGGATTTTGATGTCTGCCTCCTTCCCCAGATTAGGGAAGTTCTCAACTATAATTTGTTCAAATAAACCTTCTGGCCCTTTCTCTCTCTCTTCTTCTTCTGGAACTCCTATGATACAGATATTATTACATTTCATTGAATCACTTTGTTCTCTAATTCTACCCTCATGGTCTAGTATTTTCTTATCTCTCTTTTACTCAGTTTCACATTTTCTGTAATTTTATCTTTTATTTCACTTATTCTCCCCTCTGCTTCCTCATCCTTGCTGTTAGTGCATTTAGTTTATTTTGCCTCTCATTTACAGCATTCCTTAATTCTTTGACTATTTCTTAGTTCCTTGATCTCTGTAGTAATAGATTCTCTGTTGTCTTCCATGCTTTTTTCAAACCCTGCTATTAATCTTACAACTATTCTAAATTCTTGCTCAAATATATTGTTTATATCTGTTTTAAGCAATTCTCTACCTATCATTTCTTCCTGGAATTTCTTTTGAGGAGAATTCTTCCATTTTGTCATTTTGGCTAGTTTTCTGTCCTTTACATGTTTTAATGGGTTGTTATGTGTTTTGCACCTGCGAACACTACTATATTAAGAAAGGGTCATATACTGTCTAGGGCCTGGCCTTTCAGGATGTGTTTTTGGAGTGTATTGGGTACTGTCTGTTGTTATGACTCTGGTTGCTTTATCTCCCTACTCGCAGTTGTGGTTTGGACCTTCCACCAGGTGTGCTTTGACTTGTTCATTGAAGTAAGCATGGAAAAAATTTAAAAGGAGGGTGGTGGTGGAAGAAGCCTTATCCCATATGAAGAGAGAAATGACAGGGGTGGGGAAGAAGAAAAGAAAAGTAAAAATTGACCAGCTAGAGAATCAGAGAAACTATACATATGGTTTAATCCAAAGAAAGGGAAGATAATAAAGAAGGAGATACAGAAGAAGTGTAAAAAGAATAGATTAAAAAATATATATCTGCTTAACCAAACCAACAACCAGAATAGAGAAGGGAAGAAATAAGGGGAAGAAAACAAAAAAAGAAAGAAAAAAATATATATGTAAAATAAGAATTAACCAAGAATCAAATCAGAAAATGCAAAACTGCTGGACCAATATCTGATGGTGCCTCGGAATGGGTGGTTGTGCTGGTGTGGAGGAGGGGCCCTCTGTTTGGTCAGTGTCAGTCTAGCTCTGGTAGGTAACACAGTTACCAGGCATGGAGGGGCAGGGTTTGGTATAAGTGAGTCTGCCTCCAGTGGGTACCCACTGTCCTGTTCCCTGGAACCCTACTGTGTTGGTGATGGAGAGAAAAATGGCCACACCCCAGTCTCTCCTCCCTGGACTGGATGACCTAAATCACACTGTTCAGGCTGTCCTCACAGCACTGTGAGGCTGTAATCTGGCTGGTTTGTCCAGCTCCACAGTCTCCTGGCCGTCCAGGAGCTTTGCTGAGATTCAAACCCCATTGTCTTAAAGGATCCTGCTCTGCACACCCTGGTTATGGAATAGTGCCACTCCATCCAGCTGACAAAGGGCTCTGGCTGGCAGGAGCCTGCATGGTCTTTTGTCCTTGAAGTAGCTATATACCGTCTTTTCACAGCACTCAAGGGAGGGAACTGCTTTCTCCCACTGTATCTCTGAGCTCAACTGAGCTTGGGGCTGCCCTTCCTCCTCCCCAGGCATGTGCATAGGACAGCAGACCTCAGTCTGGAGGAAGTCCCACAACCCTGGATCGTTACTCCTAAGACTGTTTGCAAGTTAGAAATTGGCTCCTTCTCCATTTCTTTTTTTTTTTTTTTTTTTTTTTTTTTTTTTTGTTCCCTGGTCTGTGGTCTGGAGAGATTTTTGTCCTGGCCAAATACAATCTTACACTTCCACAGCCTCTCTTTATCTTCCTTTTGTCTCTCCACAGAAGGGTATCCCTCACCTCCATGCCTATGCCGCCCATTTTGTCTCTCCCAATTCACAGTCATGGACCTATGGCCTGCCAATCTGTCCCTCTGGGCCCCTGGAGATGTTTGTCACTGTGTAGTGTGGATTCCTGGAATTCCAAGTCTTCTGGCCTCAATACTGCTGTGCTTGAGGGACAAGGGATCTTCGGGCCCCCCTACTTCTCCACCATGTTGATGCCTGTTTGTGTCATTTGTTATTAACACAGTATCTGGGAGGTAGATACTCAATGAACAGTGGGTATTTTTTATCATTATTTATGAAGGTTTTCCCCTCACATCTTGTCTGAGAAATCAGAGCTCTCCATTTTCCTGAGGCTATTAGGTCAGGCACAGATAAACTGCCTTGTGCAAATGGAATATAAACTGAGTTTTCATAATTCTGCCAGCAAATGGTTTTATCAAATCAGGGAGCTTAATTTTTATTTATGGGAATCAGAGATTTTGTTGTGATTATTTTTGAGGCAGCCCAACAAGGTAAGCAAGAAATCTAAGAAATCTCTGATTTTTATAGACCTTCAAATGTTTAATTACCAAGTGTTATGGTCAGCTGGACAACGTAGCTAGAATTTTAAACATGCAGAATATTGTTTGCAGGAAAATGGAATATGTACAATATGATATAATTTTGAGAGAGAATCCCAAGCCCACTCTGCACTGTCCACACAGAGCCTGATGTGGGGCTCAAAACCACGGACCATGAGATGATGACCTGAGCTGAAGTCGGATGCTTAACCAACTGAGCCACCCCACACCCCTATTTTTGAGTTTTAAGGGTTCTTTTTATATTTTGGATATCATTCCTTTATGAGACATGTCTTCTGCAAATATTTTCTCTCAGCTTGTGGCTTGTTTCCTCATTCTTTTGTTGGTGTCTTTTGAAGAGCAGGTGTTTTTAATTTTAGTGAAGTCCAGCTATTATTTCTGTCATGGATCATTCCTTTAGTATTGTATCTAAAAAGTCATCAACATAGCCAAGATCATTTGGATTTTCTTTGTTACTATCTAGGAGTTTATAGTTTTGCATTTTGTGTTTAGATCTGTGATCCAGTTTGAGTTAATTTTTCTGAGTGGTGTAAGGTTTCTGTTTAGATCCTTTTATTTTTTTTTGCACGTGGATGTCCAGTTCTAGCAGTATTTGTTGAGAAAATTTTTCTTGTTGATGCTTTATTCACCTGCAAGAAAACACAGTTTTATTTATTCCTTCCCAATCTGTATACCATTTCTTACCTTTTCTTGTTCTGTTGGACTAGCTGGGACTTCTAGTACACTGTTGAAAAAGACTGGTGAGAGGGGACATCTTTGCCTTGTTCCTGATATTAGTCGAAAAGTTTCTTGTTTTTCACCATTATGTATGATGTTACAGGTTTTTTGTAGATATTGTTTTTATCATGTTGAGGAAGTTCTCTTTATTATTAATTAGCTGTGTTTGTATCATGACTGGGTGTTGGATATTTTCATATATATCTTTATTAAAGTAAACTTGCCATAGAGTGTCAAATTAGTTTCAGGTGTACACTATAATGATTTGACAAGTTTTGTATGTTATGCCACTCACCACAAGTGTAGCTACCATCTGTCATTATACAATGCTATTATAAAATCATAGATTGTATTCCCTATGCTGTGCCTTTTATTTCCATTACTTATTCATTCCGTAACTAGAAGCCCACTCTCTTTTACCCACTCTCCTTCACCTATTTTGCCTGACCACCCCCCCCCCCCAGCCCCCGCCTCCTCTCTGGCAACCACCAGTTGATTCTGTGTATTTTGGGTCTGTTTATGCTTTTTATTTGTTTATTCATTTTTTTGTTATTGTTTTTGTTTTGTTTTTTGTTTTTTAGGTTCCACATATAAGTAAAATCACATCGTATTTGTCTTTTAAAAAAAATTTTTTTTAGCATTTATTCATTTTTGAGAGAGAACATGAGGGGGGCCGTCAGAGAGAGAGAGAGGAAGACACAGAATCAAAAGCAGGCTCCAGACTCTGAGCTGTCAACACAGAGCCCAACGTGGGGCTCAAACCCAAAACTGTCAGATCATGACCTGAGTTGAAGTCAGATGCTTAACTGACTGAGCCACCCAGGTGCCGCAGTATTTGTCTTTCTATGACTTATTTCATACGCTACCCTCTGGGTCCATCCATATTGTCACACATAGCAAGATATCACCTTTTTCATGGCTGCATAACATTCACGTGTGTGAGTGTGCATGTGTATACATATTCATACCACATCTTTATCCATTTATCTGTTGTTGGACACTCATGATGCTTCCATATCTTGGTTGTTGTAAATAATGCTACAATAAACATAGAGGTGCATACATATTTTCAAATTAGTGTTTTCATTTCCTTCGGATAAATGCCCAGTAGTGGAATTACTGGAGCATATGATATTTCTATTTTTTTAATTTTTTGAGGAGCTTTATACTGTTTTCCACAGTGGCTATACCAATTTATACTCTCATCCACAGTGTGTGCAAGCGTTCCGTTTTATTGACATTGTTGCCAATACTTTTTCTTTCTTTTTTTGATTTAGCCATTCTCACAGGTGGAAGGTGATATCTCATTGTGGTTTTGATTTGGACTTCCCTGATGATTAGGGATGTTGGGCATCTTTTCATACATCTGCTGGCCATCTATAGGTCTTTGGAAAAATGTCCATTTTAACTAGATTAGTTTGGGGTTTTGGTGTTGAGTTTTATGAGTTCTTTATATATTTTGGATATTAACACTTATCAGAAATATTATCATTTACAAATATCATTACTTATCATTTACAAATATCTTCTCTCATTCAGTATCATTTGCAAATATCAACTCCCATTCAATTGCCATTTGGTTTGTTGTTAGTTTCCTTCACTGTGCAAAATCTTTTTATTTTGATGTAGTGCCAGTAGTTTATTTTTGCTTTTATTTCACTTGCCTTTGGAGACATATCTAGAAAAATGTTGCTATGGCCAATATCAAACAAATTACTGTCTTGGGGTGCCTGGGTGGCTTGTCAGTTAAACGTCCGACTTTGGCTCAGATCATGATCTCATGGTACGTGAGTTTGAGCCACACATTGGGCTCTCTGCTGTCAGTAGAGAGCCTACTTCAGATCCTCTGTCTCCCTCTCTCTCTGCCCATCCTCCACTCATGCTTTCTCTCTCTCTCAAAAATAAACATTAAAAAAATTTTTAAAAAATATTGTCTGTGTTTTTCTTTCCCTAGGAGTCTTACAGTTTTAGATCTCACATTTAGATTATTAATCGATTTTGAGTTTATTTTTGTGTATAGTGTAAGAAAGGGGTCATTTCGTTTTATCACATTTTGCTATCCAGTTTTCCCAGCACATTTATTGAAGAGACAGTCTTTGGCCCGTTGTATATTCTTGTTTCCTCTGTCATAGATTACTTGACCATATAAAGAGTTTATTTCTGGGTTCTCTATTCTGTTCTCTTGTTCTACGTGTCTGGTTTTTTTGCCAATACCATGTTGTTTTGATTACTACAGCTTTGTAGTATATCTTGAAATCTTAGAATTGTGATACATCTAGCTTCGTTCTTAAGGTTTTTGGCTATTTAGGATCTTGTGTAGTTCCACACAAATTTTAGGATTATTTTCTAGTTCTGTGAAAAATGCTGTTGGTATTTTGATAGCAATTGCATTAAATCTGTAGATTGCTTCGGGTAGTATGGACATTTTAACATTATGTGTTCTTCCAGTCCTGGAGCATAAAATATCTATTTGTGTTATCTTCAATTTCTTTTATCAATGTTTTGTAGTTTTCAGAGTACAGGTCTTTCACTTAGTTAAGTTTATTTCTAGGTATTTTATTCTTTTTGATGCAACTGTAAAAGGCATTGTTTCCTTCCCTTTCTGTTACTTTGTTATTAGTGTATAGAAATCCAACACATTTCTGTGTATTAATTTTGTAACCTGCAATTTTACTGAATTCATTTATTCTAATAGTTTTTGATGGAGTCTCTAGGGTTTTCTTTGTATAGTATCATTATAGTGACAGTTTAACCTCATTCTTATCAATATGGATGCCTTTTATTTCTTTTTCTTGTGTGATTGCTGTGGATAGGGCTTCCAGTACTATGTTGAATAAAAGTGGCAACAGTGGACCTTGTTGTCTTATTCCTGATCTCGAGGAAAACCTCTTAGTTTTTCACCATTGAGTGTGATGTTAGCTGTGTGTTTTTCGTATATAGTTTTTATTATGTTAAGATATGTTCCCTCTAAACCTACTTTGTTGAGAGTTTTTATCATGCACAGATTGGGTGCTGGATTTTCTCAAATGCTTTTTCTACATCTATTGATATGATCATGTGATTTTGTTTTCTTTTAGCCTGTTGATGTGTTAGATTACATTCATTGATTTTTGAATGTTGAGCCAACATTGTATACCTGGGATAAATCCCACTTCATCAGAATGTACAAATTTTTTATATATCATTGGATTATACATACATTATTATACATTGTTGAATTCAGTTTGCTAGTATTTTGTATATTTATAGAGTTATTGGTCTGTAATTTTCTTGTAATGTCTTTGGATTTTAGCATTAGTATAATGGTGGTCTCATAGGATGATTTAATAAGTACTCCCTTTACTTCTAACTTCCAGTAGAAATTGTAGAGAATTGTTAAAATTTCTTCCTTGAATGATTGCTAGTGTTTACTGTAAACCCTCCAGGGTCTGAAGCTTTCTGTTAGGAAGATCATTTTTTTTTAAATGTTTATTTATTTTGGGGAGAGAGTTAGTGCACATGCATGCAAGCAGAAGGAGAGACAGAGATGGTGACAGGATCTGAAGCAGGCTCTGTGCTGAGAGCATACATCCCAAAGCAGGAACCAGGAGATCCTGACCTGCGCCAAAGTCAGATACTTAACTGACTGAGCCACCCAGGCACCTGGAAGCTTATTAATTCTTGATTCAGTTTCTTTAATTGATATAGTCCTACTCAGGTTGTCTTTTTTTTTTTTTTTTCTTGTGTGGGTTTGGCAGATTGTCATTTCATTTAATTATCAAATATGTGATCATAAAATTTTTCTTGTATTCTATTTTATAATTTAGTTGATTTTTTTAACAGTACGGGGGTTAAGGGTTTTGACCCCCATGCAGTTCAAAATCTACATATAACTTTGACTCCCCAAAAACTTAAATACTAATAGCCTACTGTTAACCAAAAGCCTTACTGAGAACAGAAACAGTTCATCAATACATATTTTGTATATTATATGTATTATATACTCTATTCTTACAATAATGTAAGGTAGAGAAAAAAATCATAAGAGAATGTACATTTGAGGTACTAATGTATCAAAAAGAAATATGCATGTAAGTGGACTTGTGCAGTTCAAACCCCTGTTTAAGGGTCAACTGTAAATCTATTAAATAACTTTTAAGGTCCATAGGATCTGTAGTGATATCCCTTCTTTCATTTCTGATATTAGTAATTTGAATCTTCTCTTCTTTTTCTTAGTAATCCTGGCTATAAGCTTATCATTTTTATTGATGTTTTCAAAGAATGAGCTTTTGCTTTTGTTGATATTCTTTATTGACTTCCTGTTATCAATTTTATTTTTGATCTAATTTTTCTATTTTTTTTTCTTGTGTTTACTTTGGATTTAATTTGCTTTTCTCTTTTTACTTCCTAAAGTATAGATGCTTAGATTAGTGATTTTAGAGCTTTCTTCTTTTTTAAAAGATGCATTCAATACTATAAGTTTCTCTTTAAGTACTACTTTTATTACATCCCACAAATTTTGATTAGTTGTATTTTCATTTTTATTTAAAATTTATTTCTGTTCAGATTTCTTCTTCAATCCACATAGTTTTTAGAAGTGTGACTTTTTTATTTCCATGTATTTTGTAATTTTCCAAATGTTATTCTGCTATTGGTTTCTAGTTTAATTTCTTTTTTTTATTTTTATTTTTTTTTTAAATTTACATCCAAGTTAGTTAGCATATAGTGCAACAATGATTTCATGAGTAGATTCCTTAGTGCCCCTTACCCATTTAGCCCATCCGCCCTCACACAACCCCTCTTGTAACCCTCAGTTTGTTCTCCATATTTATGAGTCTCTTCTGTTTTGTCCCCCTCCGTTTTTATGTCATTTTTGTTTCCCTTCCCTTATGTTCATCTGTTTTGTCTCTTAAAGTCCTCATATGAGTGAAGTCATATGATTTTTGTCTTTCTCTGACTAATTTCACTTAGCTTAATACCCTCCAGTTTCATCCACATAGTTGCAAATGGCAAGATTTCATTCTTTTTGATTGCTGAGTAGTACTCCATTGTGTATATATGCCACCTCTTCTTTATCCAGTCATCCATCGATGGATGTTTGGGCTCTTTCCATACTTTGGCTATTGTTGATAGTGCTGCTATAAACATGGGGGTGCATGTTTTGCATTTTTTGGAGCAGCTGCAAGAGAATAGGTGTTAACTCTTCCTTAAATCTTCCATCTGGCCCTGGATTCTTGTTTTTTGGGAGATTTTTGATTACTAATTCGATTTCTTTACTGGTTATGGGTCTGTTCAAATTTTCTGTTTCTTTCTGTTTCAGTTTTGGTAGTGTATATGTTTCTAGGCATTTGTCCATTTCTTCCGGATTGCCCATTTTATTGGTATATAATTGCTCATAATATTTTCTTATTATTCTTTGTATTTCTACTGTGTTGGTTGTGATCTCTCCTCTTTCATTCTTGATTTTATTTACTCGGGTCCTTTACTTATTCTTATTGATCAAACTGGCTAGTGCTTTATCAATTTTCTTAATTCTTTCAAAGAACCAGCTTCTGGTTTCATTCATCTGTTCTACTGTTTTTTTGGTTTCAATAGTATTGATTTCTGCTCTGATCTTTATTATTTCTTGTCTTCTGCTGGTTTTGGGTTTTATTTGCTGTTCTTTTTCCAGCTCTTTAAGGTGTAAGGTTAGTTTGTGTATCTGAGATGTTTCTTCCTTCTTTAGGAAGGCCTGCATTGCTATATACTTTCCTCTTATGACCGCCTTTGCTGTGTCCCAGAGGTTTTGGGTTGTGGTGTTATCATTTTCATTGGCTTCCATATACTTTTTAATTTCCTCTTTAACTTCTTGGTTGGCTCATTCATTCTGTAGTAGGATGTTCTTCAGTCTCCAAGTATTCGTTACCTTTCCAAATTTTTTCTTATGGTTGATTTCGAGTTTCATAGCGTTGTGGTCTGAAAATATGCACGGTATGATCTTGATCTTTTTGTACTTACTTAGGGCTGATTTGTGTCCCAGTATGTGGTCTATTCTGGAGAACGTTCCATGTGCACTAGAGAAGAATGTATATTCTGCTGCTTTAAGATGAAATGTTCTCAATATATCTGTTAAGTCCATCTGGCCCAGTGTGTCATTCAAAGCTATTGTTTCCTTGTTGATTTTTTGATTAGATGATCTGTCCATTGCTGTGAGTGGAGTGTTGAAGTCTCCTACTATTATGGTATTGCTATCAATGAATTTATGTTTATGATTGATTTATATATTTGGGTGCTCCCACTTTTGGCGCATAAATGTTTACAATTGTTAGGTCTTCTTGGTGGATAGACTCCTTCATTATGATGTAATGTCCTCCTTCATCTCTTGATACGGTCTGTAAAGTCTAGATTGTCTGATATAAGTAAGGTTACTCTGGCTTTCTTTTGTTGACCAGTAGCATGATAGATGGTTCTCCATCCCCTTACTTTCAATCTGAAGGTGTCTTTAGGTCTAAAGTGGGTCTCTTGTAAACAGCATACAGATGGATCTTGTTTTCTTATCCATTGTGTTACCCTATGTCTTTTGATTGGAGCATTGAGTCCATTGATGTTTAGAGTGAGTACTGAATGATATGAATTTATTGCCATTATATTGCTTGTAGAGTTGGAGTTTCTGGTGGTGTTCTCTGGTCCTTTCTAATCTTTGTTGCTTTATGTATGTATGTATGTATGTATGTATTTTTTCATCTTTTCTCCCCTAAGAGGGTCCCCCTTAAAGTTTCTTGCAGGGCTAGTTTAGTGGTAACAAATTCCTTTAATTTTTGTTTGGGAAACTTTTTATCTCTCCTCCTATTTTGAATGACAGCCTTGCTGGATAAAGAATTCTTGGCTGCATATTTTTCTGATTCAGCACATTGAATGTATCTTGCCACTCCTTTCTGCCCTGTCAAGTTTCTTTGGTTAGGTCTGCTGCAAACCTGATCTGTCTTCTCTTGTAGGTTAAGGACTTTTTTTCCCTTGCTGCTCTCATGATTCTCTCCTTGCCTGAGTTTTTTGTGAATTTGACTGTGATATGCCTTGTTGATGTTTGGTTTTTGTTTAATGGGAGTTCTCTGTGCTTCCTGAATTTTGATGGCTGTGTCTTTCCCCAGGTTAGGAAAGTTTTCCACTATGATTTGCTCACGGAACCCTTCTACCCCTATTTCTCCCTCTTCCCCTTCTGGGACCCCTATGATTCTGATGTTGTTCCTTTTTAATGAGTCACTGATTTCTCTAATCTTAAATCATGCTCTTTTGCCTTCATTTCCCTCTTTTTTTCTGCTTCGTTATTCTCCATAAATTTGTCCTTTATTTTGCTGATTCTCTGTTCTGACTCATCCATCCTTGCTGCCATGGCATCCATTCTTGATTGCAGCTCAGTTATAGCATTTTTTATTTCATCCTGACTAGCTTTTACTTCTTTTATCTCCGCAGAAAGGGATTCTAATCTATTTTCGACTCCAGCTATTATTCCTGTTATCATGATTCTAAATTGTGGTTCAGACATCTTGCTTGTATCTGTGTTGGTTAAGTCCCGGGGTGTCATTTCTTCCTGCTCTTTCTTTTGGGGTGAATTCCTTTGTTTTGTCATTTTGAAGGGAGAAAAGGAATTAATGAGGTGGAAAAATTAAAATTTAAAAATTTAAAATTAAAAAATTACACACACACACACACACACACACACACAAAATCGAATAAGTGATGCTATATCCTGGTGTATTTTGGTCTGGGTGTTGAAAGTGGCTTGATAGATTAGAAAAAAAAGGGGGGGTAGAAAGGAAATCTTTTGAAAATTTGAAAAAATTAATACACTAAAGTAGACTAAAATGAAATAATGGAAATAAAATAGAATTTGAAAAAACTTACACAAAAGTAAAAATATACTAGAAAAAAAACTAAAGAAAAACATTTTTAATAAGAATTGAAAATAAAAATGAATTTTTTCTTTCTGTATTCAAGAAAAAGAAAAGAAACAAAAGAGAAAAAAAGGGAAAAAAGGAAAGAAAGAAAATTGAATAGATTGACCAGCTAACAGACTGAAATATAGCTGACATTACTTCATTTTCCCCTAGAAGTCAAACTATGAAGCGCTTTATATTCCATCAACTAAGCAAGCAGTGAGACTTGTGTTCTTGAAGAGTGAGGTTGGCTCAGTTGGGTGGGTTTTAGTGTAACGGCTCCGTTCTCCACTAGATGGTGCTACTAGTCTACTGGGGTGGATTGTGGTGGCAATTGTAGTTGCATACGTGCATGCGCCAGAGCGGTGAAAATGGCGTTACCCAGCTACCCAGTCTCTAGTGTTGGAACTCTGTTCTTACCAATCAGCAATCATGCACCCATCCTTCATCTTCAGCTTTCATCCACTCCCCACTTCCACAGTCCATAGCCAAGCCCTAGGCAGCACCTCCCTCCCATGAGTTGTCTCAGATGCGGCTGCCTTCCCCAGCCTCCCACTTCTGAGGGACTGCAGCTTTGACCTGCTCCACCCCTCTGTGGAGGGTCTCACCGAGCAATAGCCAGGTGCCAGCTGCACCCAGGAATGCTTGTGGGATCTTGCTGTTGTCAATGCCCAGAGACTGCAGCCAGGTGCCAGCCCACCCCAGAAAAAGTTCATGAAACAGTGTAGCAGCAGCGCCTCAGGGATTATGGAAAATCACAACACACATCTGGTACCAGGCTTCACCCCCAATGACCTTGTTCCAGCACCAACGAATGTGGCTGTTCTCTGAGGTCTGCTTGGCCCAGGTGGCCTCACAGCCTCTACCAAATGTTCTCCTAACAGTTCAACTGCTTCTCCCCATGTGGCCCGAGAACCTCCCAGACCCTACTCTGCTCCTGGGGATTCGCCCTTTCCACCAGAGCATCGCCAGGTATTGAGCTGTGGTGTTTCAGACTCTGCATTCCCCCCTGTTTATAGTCTGAATGGAATTTAAATCCTCTCCTTTCTCCCTTTTTACTTCAGTCCCTGTGGCTGTTTCCAATTTTTCACTTTCTCTCCAGCTGCTTTTGGGGAGGGGTGCTTTTCCCATATTCTCCCCCTGCATCTCTGTCCTCTTTCTGCCTGAAAAAGCAGCTCCCTGCCCTACGTGGCTTCTCTGTCCCCAGGTTCACCTCTCCACACTGCGTACCTGCTGAATTTTGTGGTTGGATTCTATATATATTCTATATTGTTTATTTCTGCTCTAATCTGTATTATTTCTCTTCTTCTGCTGGCTTTGGGTTTATTTGCTGCCCTGCTTCTAGCTCCTTTAGATGTGCGGTTAGGTTGTGTATTTGGGATTTTTCTTGTTTCTTGAGATAGGCCTGGATTGAAATGTATTTTCCTCTTTGGACTGCCTTTTCTGCATCCCAAAGAGTGTAGGCTGTCATGTGTTCATTTGCTTCCATATAATTCTTTAATTTCTTCTTTAATTTCCTGTTTGACCCATTTATTCTTTAATAGGATGTTCTTTAAACTCCATGTATTTGGGTACTTTCCAATTTTTTTCTTGTGGTTGATTTCAAGCTTCATAGCGTTGTGATCTGAAAATATGCATGGTATGATCTCAGTCTTTTTATACTTCTTGAGCGCTCTTTTGTGACCCAGTATGTGATCTGTATTGGAGATTGTTTCATGTGCACTTGAGAAGAATGTGTGATCTTCTGCTTTTCTATGAAAAGTTCTGAACATATCAGTTAAATACATGTGGTCCTGTGTATCATTCAGAGCCATTGTTTCCTTATTGATTTTCTGCCTAGATGGTCTGTCCATTGTTGTAAGTGGAGTATTAAAGTCCCCTACAATCATGGTATTATTATCCACACATTTATTTATTTTTGTGATTAATTGATTTATACATTTGAGTGCCTTCATGTTGGGGGCTTAAACATTTACAGTTGTTAGGTCTTCTTGATGGATAGACCCTTTAATTATGATATAATGCCCTTTTCATCTCTTGTTACAGTCTTTGTTTTAAAATATAGTTCGTCTGATATAGATATGGTTACTCTAGCTTTCTTTTGATGTCCAGTAGCACGATAGATGTTTCTCCATTCCCTAACTTTCAATCTGCAGGTGTCCTCACCTCTAAAATGGGTCTCCTGTAGACAGCATATAGATGGATCTTGGTTTTTAATCCATTCTGATACCCTGTGTCTTTTGATTGGGTCATTTAGTCCATTTACATTCAGAGTGATTATTGAAAGATACAGATTTATTGTCATTGTGTTATCAGTAGGTCTGGTGCTTGTGATGATGTCTATGGTCCTTTGTAGTCTTTGCAGCATTCCATTCAAGGAGTCCCTCTTAGGATCTCTTGCATGACTGGTTGAGTGGTCATGAACTCTCAGTTTTTGTTTGTCTGGGAATGTCTTTATCTTTCCTTCTATTCTGAACGACAGCCTTGCTAGATAATGGATTCTTGGCTGCATATTTTTCCTATACAGCACATTGAATATTTCTTGCCTCTCCCTTCTGGCCTGCCATGTTTCATTGGACAGGTCTACTACCCTTATGTCTACCCTTGTATATTAAGGCCCGTTTGTCCCTAGCTGCTTTGAAAATTCTTTTTATCTTTGTATTTTGCCAGTTTCACTATGATATATCATGGTATCGACCTGCTTTTGTTGATTTTGAAGGGAGTTCTCTGTGCCTCTTGGACTTAGATGCCTGTTTCTTCCTTCCCCAGATTAGTGAAGCTCTCAGCTATAATTTGTTCAAATAAACCTTCTGCCCTGGTTTCCAGCTCTTCTTCTTCTGGACCTCATATGATTTTGATATTGTTTCATTTTATGGAATCATTTAGCTCTCTAATTCTCCCCTCATGATCTAGTTATTTCCTTTCCGTCTATTTTTCAGCTTCTTCATTTTCCATAATTTTATCTTCTATTTCACATGTTCTCTCCTCTGCTTCTTCTACCGTCACTGTCTCAGCATCTAGTTTATTTTGCATCTCATTTATAGTATTTCTTAATTCATCATGACTGTTTCTTATGTCTTTGATCTCTGCAGCAATAGATTCTCTGCTGCCATCTATGCTTTTTTCAAGCTCAGCTATTAGTCTTATGACTGTTATTCTATATTTTTCATATAATATATTGTTTATATCTGTTTCCAACAGTTCTCTGACTGTCATTCCTTCCTGGATTTTCTTTTGAGGAGAATTCTTCTGTTTAATCATTTTGGCTATATTCCTGTCTTTTATGTGTTTTAAAAGCTTGTTATGTGTCCTGTACCTGTGAGTACTACTATATTAAAAAAAGGGTCCTACACTATCCAGACATTGGCACTTCAGGAAATGTTTTTGGAATGTGTTGCATGCACTCTGCTGTTGTTGCATTTTGGCTGCTCTATCCCACTGGTCAGTCCTCTGCAAGGCTTCTCCTTGCTTGTCATGGCAAAGTGTTTTGACTTCAACCTGGTGTGCTTTGATTTGTTTCTTGAAGTAACCCTGGGATAAAGGAAAGGTGGGGGGAAGCTGATCCTATATAAAGAGAAAAATCAGGGGCGCCTGAGTTGCTCAGTTGGTTAAGCATCCGACTTCGGCTCAGGTCATGATCTCAAGTCGGTGAGTTCGAGCCCCGCGTCGGGCTCTGTGCTGACAGCTCAGAGCCTGGAGCCTGTTTCGGATTCTGTGTCTCTCTCTCTGCCCCTCCCCCGTTCATGCTCTGTCTCTCTCTGTCTCAAAAATAAATAAACATTAAAAAAGATTTTTAAAAAAAAATAAAGAGAAAAATCAAAGGGAGAAAAGAAGATGAAGCAGAGAATCAAATGAACTATAACGTTTAATCCAGAGAGAGAGAAAGGAAAATAAAGAAGAGAAAAAGTGTGAAAAGATTAAGGTAAAAATGCCTGATTAAGCAAACAAAACAGAAAAAAAAATTATTTATATATATAAAATAAGAATTGACCAAAAAACAAATCAGAATCTATGAGCCTGATCCCAAAAGAAAACAAAAGGGTAGAAAGAAAAAAGAGAACAACAAACAGACAAAGTGACAGACAAACAGACAAAAACAAAAAACAGTTGTCTCTTGGTGGCTGGCACCGGTGGCTGTGCCGGTCTGGAGGAGCGGCCGTCTGGTTGTCTCAATGTCAGTTTTCCTCCAGTAGATAAGCAGTTGCCAGGCACGGAGCGGTGGGTTTGGTGTAAGCAGGTCTTGCCTCCATTGGGGGCTGCTGTGTTGCTCACTGAACCTCCACATGTTGGTGTTGGGGAGAAAAGTGGTGACATCCCATTTTCCTCTCACTGAACTGGGTGTCTTAAAGTATGCTGTTCATGCAGCCCTCACAGAATAGTGCAGGTCAGCCTACCCTGTTCCACAGTCTCCCACACTTTCTAGGCCCTTGGCTGGGATTCAAAACCCAATGTCTTAAGGGGCCTGCACCCTTTGGACCCTGTCCTGGTGTAGTGCCCCTCAGCCCTGCTGATAAAAAGCCTTTGGCTGGCGCCTGCAGGGTCATTTCTCCTTGAAGAGGCAATAAACCCTCTTCCCACAGTGCTCAAGGAAGGGGACTGTTCTCTCCCAGTGTGTCCCTGAGATTGCTACAGTGACCCGGGTCAGCTCCCTCCCCCACAGGCACACACATGGGATCAGCTCAGGTTAGAAGAAAGTCATGTACTTTTGAGACCTCTGAGCTTCAGCTCCTAATGCTGTTTGCAAAATAGAAACTAGCACTCTCTCCGTGTCTCGTTCCCTAGTCATGCTCTGAGAGGTTTCCTCTTGTGCTAACTCAATACAGCAATTCCACAGCCCCTTCGGCTTTTTCTCCCTTTTGTCTCTCCACAGAAGGGGTTCCCTCCTTCCCTGCCTAGGCCATTTTATCTGCCCTAATTCACATACACGCACCTCCATCCTGCCAAGCTTTCCCCCCCCCACCTGTCGAGATCCTTCTGCCACTCTGCAGATTGATTTCCTGGTATTCCAAGTGATCTGACCTTGATACTGCTGTGTTTTAGGGATGAGGAAATCCTAGTTCCCCTACTTCTCTGCCATCTTAACATCCTTCCCCCAAAATACTAATATTTTGAAATATCAGGGTATATCAGAAATACCCCATTTGTTATGGGTATAAGTTTTTTGTTTCACATAGGCTTTAAACTTCATGTGAGGAATGGGTTTTTATTTTAGTTTTTTTATTACCAATTCCTATCAGTATATTTGCCATATAAAATGTAAATATTGATTAAATTACATGATTTTCTGTGTATTTGATGAACTGTTTTAAATTTTATATCTTGCTTCCCAGACCTTTTATATTTCATTATTGGAGGAAAAAAATGAATGTGGTTGTTGATGAAAAGAAATTATTTGAATATAGTTAGTTTTTTGATATGGTAATTCAACAAGTAATGAATTCTGAAGCAAACATTTTATATTTTGAAATAGACCTAACCTTTTTATTATATAATATACAGTCTTTTAAAAGTAATAAAGTACTTGGGGGTAGGTAAAGAGTTTTAAAACTTTATTTTTAAAAATCAGTTCTTCAGGTGCTGGGAATGTAGCTGACCGTGTTCTGGCTCAGCTCTTAACGGAAATGGATGGTATTGAACAGTTAAAGAACGTGACAATTTTGGCCGCTACTAACCGCCCAGATAGGATAGACAAGGTAAGAAAGAAAGCAGTGTGAGTGCTGTGAAAACAAGAACTGGATCATTTGATTATGTTAGTTTTATTTTTTCTGTCAGATTACTTTGTAATCAGTTTTTAATTTGAGGATACTGAAAATCTTAAACTAAAGGAAATAAAGGGAACGGAGGAAAGCTTTTATGTTTTCATTGCTTATGATTTGATATTAATGAAACTCTTATAACCCCTTGAATTTTCCCTCCATCATTGTTGCATCAAACTTTCAGAGAGAGAATTGAAGTTCTGAAATTCTTTTTTTGTTTGTCATCTGATTTATTTTTGAGAAGTTTTTAACATTTTCCTTCATGTTAAGGTAAATTTCTGGCTTTTTAGTATCAGTTACACTCAAGTTATTATCAACAACTTACTAGAATTCTTGGCCTAGCAGTTGCTTTCAGAGTGATTAGAATAGAAATGACCATGGATTTTATCTCTCTAAGAAATTAGGTATGGCATTAAACTCAGCAAAACTGACTCTTTCAAGCCATTGCTACCACTTATTCTCCCTAGGTCTAGTTTAATAAAGGGAATCCACTAAATTTTAAATGCCTAATTTATACTTAATGTGTAAATTTTTTGTAAGGATTTAAATTGAGTGTAAAAATTTTCTCCTGTAGCATGAACCAATTTTTCTTTTTTTGTTGTTCACATTATTGCTTCATATATATCACCTTATGAGCTCGTCCCTCCCTCCCTGTGCACATATACACAGACTTCCAGTTTTAAAATTGGGAATTAGAAAAAAATGATACTTTTGAAGATATAAAAGGAGCTTTTATGTGGAAAGCAAGTTTTGCTTTCATCCAGTTAGGTATTTTACTATGTAGTAAAGACCTGTTGATCAAAGACAGGTGAGAAAGCTTTGGGCCTTAATAAATTATTTCCTTTCTGATGCAGTATTTTATAAGAAGATAAGTGATTTCTGAGCATTTATAGGATCTGTCTCCCTGCTCAGACATCTCTGATGTCTATGAAATAAAAAAAAGAGATAGGACTATATTTTAGCAAGCATAATAGAAAGTGCTGAAAGAGGGCACCTAGATGGCTCAGTTGGTTGAATGTCCCAACTCCTCGTTTAGGCTTAGGTCATGATCCAGGATCGTGGGGTTGAGCCCCATGTTGGGCTGAGCATGGAACCTGCTGAAGATTTTCTCCCTCCCTCTCCCTCTCCCTCTCCCTCTCCTCTCTCTCTCTCTCTCTCTCTCTCTCTCTCTCTCTCTCTCAAATTAAAGAAAAAAAAAAGGGCTGAAAGAGCCCTTAGAGATTACCTAATCCTACCTTTCGGTTTCACAAATAAAGGTGCTAAATCCAGAAAAAACATCTTCCTTCTGGTAAGAATACATTATATTTTTATGGCATTTTCTCCTGGTTACCCCATGGCTAATGAGCTCTAAAATTTCTTAGGTTTCCTTCTCTACAATGTCTAATCTAATAGTGCCCTTCTTTGGTTTCTTAATAATGTATGTCATCAATGTTAGATACATTTCTCGAAGCAGGACTTTGGGCTTACAATAAACATCTCCGGGTTTGGGCACCTGGGTGGTTCGGTTGTTAAGTATCTGACTTGCTCAGGTCATGATCTCACACCCTTTGTGAGTTCGAGTCCCAAATAGGGTGGGCGCCTTGCTTTGAGTGAACATGTGCCCCACTTTGGGTAAAACACAAGCCCCAGGTGAGCCCCACTTCTCTCTCTCTCTCTGCTCCTCATGGAATTCTCTCTCTCTCCGCCCCTTTCTCTCTCAAATACAGACAAAAAATATCAGATCTCTGGGTTCTTCTAAATCAAGCTGTATAACTCAGCCTGATTGGTGCTTGTTTAGTTTTCTCTTGCTGTATTACAGATTACCTCAAATTTAGCAGCTTTACACAACACCTATTTATTCATATACAAACGTATGTATATTTGTATGTGTACTTATATGTATGCTTGTGTGTTTGTATGTATGTATGTATACATATGTATGCATACATTAGGTATATCACGCACATACCTTGATTAGGTTTTAAATATTAGAAATCCAACTTTTTTTTTAACGTTTTATTTATTTTTGAGAGACAGAGACAGAGCGCGAGTAGGGGAGGGGCAGAGAGAGAGAGAGGGAGACACAGAATCTGAAGCAAGCTCCAGGCTCTGAGCTATCAGCACAGATCCCAATACAGGGATCTAACCCACAAACTGTGAGATCGTGACCTGAGCCAAAGTTGGATGCTTAACCAACTGAGCCACCCAGGCACCCCAGAAATCCAACTTTTTTTTAAGCAACTAATTTTGGATGAGGACATTTGTTTTAAGATGCTGAAAGTATTTGCTAGTAAGATTCAAACTTATTTTCATTAGGGCAGGGGAATCTAAAGGTTTTTAATTTCCTATTTAAATTTTTAAAAATTTGTTTAATTTGTAAAGGATGAAATAATAAAATTATTCATGACAGCAAAACATGAAGTTGGTAAATGAAAAAAGTATTTTTGAGTGGTATAAGAATAGTTTCAAGATCATATGTTGTACTTTTAAGTACAATTTTGAATTTAGTACATTATACCAGGATCTAAGTGTTCTGTATACTGTATTCTGTAATTGTGCAGGAAAAAATACTTCAAATTATCAATGATTTTTGTAAAAAATATTTTAATTCTTTTCTATTTCAGGTAGAATTCCATATTTGTGTGGAATATGGTTTTTTTCATAATTGTACTTTTTGTAATTATACTTTTATTACTACTGAGATGATATGTGCTATATCAAAAGTCATTTTTCTTTCCACATTTTTCTCCTCTGAAGAACTATTTTAGAGCATTATTTGTATGTTATTTAATAGTACTTTATTTAATAGTAGTACTTTAAAAAAAAACTTTTAAGTGCATGTGTGATTTTAACATGGTGTTTGTTCAAAAAGTTCCCTGAAGATGCTAGTAGAAACAGAAACAGTCATAAGAGACAATATAAAAAGAAAGGAAACTTCTTGTTATGAAATAGACAGTTTTCACTACCTGCCTTGTCTGAAGGAAACTGTAATAGGAAGATTTTAGATGAGAAAATAATTAAAGTAAATTTCATGTACTGATGCTAAAAGGTAGATGTTTTATTAGCTTAAAACTGGAATAAAAAATAAAGGACTATCCTAGTGACAAAGACATAATATTTGGTATAACTTTGGCCAAATTTTAATTGAGGTGTTTGGCCTTGTAAATTAGCTAGCATACTTCACAATCCTGTTGCCTATTAACCCACAACTTCTATGTCATGGTGACTTTAAGTTGGTATGTTAAAAGGAGTAGAATTCTTGGACTGCCAGAGGAGTGAAATTGACATCATTGTGTAACCCATATGTTGTGTGTGGTTAGTGTCTTTTATGGACAATATTTTAATTTCATATAGTCTGGGTAAACTAAAACTGGAGTTTTTTGGGGATTCTGGTGATTCAGCAAAGGAAGTAAGACACATAGCTCAAGAATCACATTGTTCTCTCTCTTGCTTTGTCTTATTTACATGTCAAATACATTAGCTGTGATGTAGCACACTGTGCTAAGTAAAGTGATTACTTGTGGTCTCTGGTGGTATCCTGAAGTCTCCATAGACCTTTTATGCCCTACCCTCTCTTCCAGCTGATAAATGAATGAAGAGAAGTTCTATCCCCTTGTGTCCATTTTGCATAAGAATGGCAGTATGTCAAGGATAGATGAAGATAAATGAGATTGCATAATGTCAGGTAGACACATTGTCTTTAGATGGATGACCATCTGGATTTCCTCAGCATCAAGAGACTTTAGAATAGCAAACAGCTAAATTATTATTGATGCTCAAATAATAAAGAGCCCAAACTGTAGGAGTTTAATATTGTTCTTTGTTAGGTGGTTATTTGTGTGCCCCCTTTAGAAGAATATAATGTCCATCCAGTCCATGACATTTCATGCATTTGTGTTGAATATTAAGAAATGGTCATGTCTTCTTTCCCAGGTGTTAAACAAACCTTAGAATAGTTTAGTTTTATGAATAATTTTGAATTTAGTCATTTGATTACTGTTAGTACTGATGCCTAGTATATAATAAGCCTTCAATAATTATTACTATTGTAAAGTATCATCCCTAGTCTATAAACCCATTTTTCTTATAATAATAAATTTGTAGAACTTTGAAAATTCTGCTCTAAGTCATCTATGGAAAAGATTGTTCAGCTGAGGAAAATTTTGGAAGTTATATAGAGATAACTGAATAACCCAGGGTTCAGAATTATTTTCTAACTTAGTATGTTTAGCTCATGGATGTAATAAACTGGCATTAATTTTCCTTCCAGTTTTTCTGGAAGAGGAAATGTACTTGATGGGTTAAATATTTTTATTATTATATTATTATATTATTATTATATTATAAATAAATATTATTTTTATTATTATAAAAATAATATTTTTATTTCTTGAATATTGCACACTAAAAGTTGGTTTTATGGATATTTTTGTAACATGGAAAAAAGTTAACATGTTTAGAAAAGTCAGCAAATGAGAAGCTAATATATGTGGCTTCCAATTTTCAAGTGAATTGTGTTCCAAAAATACCTTTAGAAGAAACTGTACAAGTATGTTTGTAGATGGCTTTTCTCCCTACTCTTCCTAGTTATGCCATTCTTTTAATATTGCTGTTCTCAGGGAGTGCCTGAATGGCTCAGTTGGTTAAGCATCTGACTTCAGCTCAGGTCATGATCTCAAGGTTCATGAGTTCGAGCCCCACGTTGGGCTCTGTGCTGACAGCTGGGAGCCTAGAACCTGCTTCGGATTCTGTGTCTCCCTCTCTCTCTCTCTGTCCCTCCCCTGCTCATGCTTTCTCTCTCTCTCTCTCTCTCTCTCTCTCTCTCTCTCTCTTTCAAAAAAAAAAAAAATTGCTGTTCTCAGCTAAGTCAGAACTAAAAAGCAAACTTCTTGACCTAATAGACTTTCAAATTTTAAATACCTTAAAATTCTTTACCTTCTTGTATTTTAGGAAATTTTATATTTATTTAATATTGTTTATCAAAATGATGTTGAGAGTCTTGGGGGGTTATAAGGAGAGCCTAATGTGGTTAGACCTGTGAGGCTTCCTCCAAGTTCATCTTCTAATTTCAGCTTTACCTTCATTTTACGGGACTCAGAGTGGTTTTATTATTAGTGATAGGTGTTTGTTTTGTGTTTTTACTTTTATTTATTTATTTTTTTGTATTTATTTTGAGAGAGAGAGAGAGAGTGCAAGCAGGGGAGGAGCAGAGAAAGGGAGAGAATCCCAAGCAGGCCCCACACTGTCAGCAGAGGATGCAGGGCTCAGTCCTAAGGCTCTATGATCTAACCTGAGCCAAAATCAAGAGTAAGATATTTAACCAACTGAGACACTCAGGTGCCCCTGTTTTGTGTTTTTAAAGATTGAAATATTTTCACTATATGTATTACGGTAGCAGCTGTAAAGGTTTCAGCTTTGAGGATGGGTAATTGGGAGAGATGACAGAAGAGAAGTCCGTCAGAGGTTGTATGTGTATATGGGTCATATCTCATTTAGATGCTGATAATATAAAGACTGTTTATTTCAGGTGTCAGCAAATTGGCCAACCACTTGTTTTTGTACCTCTCATGATCTAAGAATGGTTTTTACATATTTAAATGGTTGAAAAATATCAAAAGAAAAATAATTTTATGAGATGAAAAATAAAAATGAGATGGAATTCAAATTTTGGTCCCCATAAATAAAGCTGTATTAGAACACAGTCACCCTGATTTGTTCATCTATTGTCTGTGACTTCATTTGTACTACTGTAATAGAGTAGTTACAGTAGAATATTGTGTTTATGGCCCATAAGGCCTAAATTATTTACCATTTGGATCTTTACAGAAAAAGTTTACTGACTATTGATCTATCCTTATAAGCTTTTAGAAGTTTAGTAATGTCTGTTAATATGAGTTGTACATACATGAGCCACAAAGTTTTTCTATAATTGCTTAAATATATTGTGTTTTCTGAAAATAAATTCTATATAATGGCCTAAAATAAATAATAATAGAAAGGTTGTATTAACTTCTTATTTTTTCAAGTATATTCCATCTCTTCTTGAAAGTTCTTTTAATATTTAATTTTTTAAAATATGTTTTATGGAGTAAATAATTATTCTTTTCAATTGAATGACTCATCAAAATCCATATATCTAAAAATGCAGTTTTTTAAATTATATGAATAACATAAGTATTTCTTCATAGCATGTGAATCTTAAAGTTTCATTGGTTTTTAGCTTTTAGTTGAATGCCCTTTTTAGTATTTGTTATCATTGGAATTTTCAGGCTTAGATATTTAAATTTTGAGAAATTAAGATTCTGTGCTTAGCTATGTTTGGTAAATAATATTTGATGTCATCATGCAAATAGAGTACATCTAATCTTCAATTAGAGAAAAAGTAAATGACACAGTATGTATTGTCCTTAACATCTAGGTTGTAAAGGAAATTAATGTCTTGGGGCACCAGGGTGGCTCAGTTGGTCAAGCCTCTGACTCTTGATTTCAGCTCAGATCATGATTTCAAGTTTGTGAGATCAAGCCCCATGTCCAGCTCCACACTGATAGCACAGAGCCCACTTAGGTTTCACTCTCTTCCTCTCTCTCTGCCCTCCTCTGAGCTCCCTCTCATGCTCACTCGCTCTCTCTCAAAATAAAGAAGTAAACATTCAAAGAAAGAAATTAATTTTTTCAAGATTGGAGACAACTTGGACGACTTTGATAGTCTAGTTATCCTTCTGATACATTGACCCCTCATTTAAAAATTCCTACCCATCATTTCTCCATCCTTTGCCTACTCACCTACACTGATTGAGGCAGAGGAGGTGGGGGGACTTACCAACTCATGAGACAGACCCCTCTGTCTTTGTCTCAGACTATTAGGAAGTTTGTTGTTTCTACTGAACGAGCTGTTTTGTGTCTCCCCAAAGCTTCTACATACAGCCTGTCTTATCTTTACATTGTATCTCACCAACTAGTCTTCTCTTCTCCAGGCTTGACATCTTGTTTTATTTCATCTTTGGCATTCTTATCCTTTTTTTTTTTTTACCCCCTCTGCACTGTTACCATTTGTTCCTTTCTCTCAAATTATGGCATCCACAAGTGAATACACTGTAATAGGTTGTGTTCTGATCAGTTCAGAGTTTAGTGAGACACTTAATGCCTTTAATCTGAATACTATGCTTCTGCTAATGCATTCCAGAATTGTGTTAGTTTATTTGCCAGCTGAATCACACTGTGGACTGCTGTGGAATTTAAAGTCATCAAGAACAAAACAAAAACAAAACCAAGAAGCCCAAGTCTTTCCTCAGAGTCTTCTGCTAAGTTACAATTTCCCTGCCTTGGGCTTGATTAATTTGATTTAAGTCTTAGAAGTTGAGCCACAGTGCAATCAGATCTAGAGGTCTTCCTTCAAGTTCAGCTCCTCTTAAGCTTTTCCTATGTTTTATATGCTTCTCAGAGATTTGTTTTCCTTAACAATAGAGGCATTAATTCTTAGACTTAATGAGGCCTTGGAAATAGAGGCATTAATTAGGCCTTAGAAATAGAGGCATTAATTCTTATAAATTCATCTCATTAGATCTGATAGATCTTTCTAATTTGTCAAGTGTGGGATTCTGTTTCTGCCATTCCTGATGTGTGTCTTACATTGTTAATAGAAGAGGCATTATATATCTTAATTACCAAGAAGAATTTCTGATTTTTTGAAAAATAGTTTAACTTAAATAATTTAGGAACAGTTGAAAGTAAAACTCACCTTGTTTTACCTTAAGAATACATATTCTGAAATGCTTTCTGTTTTCTCTGATGGAAATAGACAAGACTTAAGTTACATTCATGAAATTTAGAAATTAAATTATTTAAAATGAATTTTTTTTAGCTTTCAAACAATGCTGAAATATGTAACTAATGTCCTCATCACTTACCTCCACTTTCGCAGCTGCACTTTCATGAATTTGTGATATTAGAGGTATTGTATTATATGAGAAGTTGTGTAATTTTCTTCTTTGAACATTATGTTTATAGTGTTTTGGGCACAGGCCTTCTTAAACCTTTGCATTTCTGGATGAGTTTTTGGAATATGCATAGTATTGGAGAGGGGCTTTTGCATAATGTAAGCAATTTAACTGGAGAAATGAGTCTGTAGGTAAAGGAGACAGATGGCAAAGATGATAGGGACTAGAATGTTACAAGCAAAATGTGATAGAAAGGCCTGAAATGGACAGTGAGAGAAGCAATGGGAGAAACGAGACAGACACAGATTTGGGGATCTTTGTTTCTAATTCTAGCTCTGTTGCTAACAAACTAAGTATCCTTTGAAATTATTTAGCCTCTCTGGGCCTCTGATTCTGTACCTGTCAAAAATGTACTAGATAATCCCAGAATATATCATTCACATCCAAAAATTCTATTTTGTGACTCAGATAATAATAGATTTTCCAAATGCTACATAAGAGGATGCCATTTACCAAACAAATTTCTGAGTGTTTTTTTTTTTTTTAAAGCTTTTTCAGGTATCACCTCCCCCAACTTTCATGTTATTGAAAAGTTCCCTTCTTCAAACATGTTATATAAAGCAAGCAGATATTATCCAGGTGTGCAAAAATGACTTTTCTTTTTAAACACTTGATTGTCAGAAAAGGGGGGGAAAGCCATAAATCAGCCTTAAGGCTGCTATTGTGTAATAAAAACTTTGGTTGACAGTTGAAGAACACCTTAACTTTTTCACTCAAAATTTATTACTCTTAGAAAAAGGAAAACTTGTTGAGCTGCATATTTTCTCCTTTCACAGATGTCTGATCAGTGTTACAATATTTGTAATGTTTTGGTCTATTTAATACGCTATTTTTTAAAACTTCACATGACTAAAAATAATTTTGAGCTACAACAGAAATGTCTATATGATTATTTAAAGTTGAATCACTTTTAAATTTGTAAATGCTTCTTCCCTTGTATTCTTAATAATGCTCCTAGTATCCCATATTTGATTTTCAGTGTAGCCAAGAACTAAATCTGAAGCCATATATTGAATATTTTAAAGTCATTTGTAGAAGGACTAAATTGGTGATTATTTTTCAAGTGCATAGAGAGTATTCTCAATAATGTGCCATTTTTGTGCCTGGCATTCTATTCAGTTTGTGTGTGTGTGTGTGCGTGTGTGTGTGTGTGTGTGTGTGTGTATGTGTGTTTGGGAAGGATGTGCAAGAGTATCAGAAAGGACATGTTATAAAAGAAAACTCAGTTCTTTTCTTCATGATACATATGATCTAATTTGAAATGCAGGTAAATTTTAAAGTATTATAATCGTAAAACATGTACAGTCCAAACTTTGTTTGCACTATTGTACTGGCATATATATCATCGTGGATTTGGAGAAATGCATCTCTGATCACCTAGCTTCTGGTCTCTGCAATGTGTTGGTCTGTATTTGACAATGAATTTGGTATTGCAGTTACTCTGTTTCGACACAAGGTGGTGATGCTCACCTAAAATGTTTTCTGAGAGCGGCATCTACTGCCTTTAAAGGAGTCCCCTCCTCCATCCCAAAGTACGAGTGACTTAAGGAAATGAGTGGAACTGGCTTTGCTTTAAAAAGTAATAGCTGTGGGATGCCTGGGTGGCTCTGTCGGTTAGGTGTCTGACTCTTGATTTCAGCTCAGGTCATGATCTCATGCTTCATGAATCTGAGCCCCACATTGGGCTCTGTGCTGACAGTGCAAGGCCTGCTTGGGATTCTCTCTCTCCCTCTCTGTCTGCCCCTCCCCTGCTCTCTCTCTCAAAAATACTAAACTAAAAAAAAAAAAAAAAAAAAAAGTAATAGCTGAAATTTTTGTTTGTGTCCTACTGTATAATTTATTTTACAAATAATGATTTGAAATTAAGTGTAGATTTATGTAAGTTTGGGTTGGGGTGAGGTTGGAACCTTGAGAAAGGGAAAGCTGAACAGTAGAGAGAGAACTAGCAGTCATTAAGTAAGTACTAGGCACCCAGCATGTGCTGAGTGATTTGCTTATGATATCTAATTGGTTCTAGTCAAATATAATATTATATGTATTTTATGCCATACCAGTGTATTCTTTAGCACCGTAAATTGTGCAATATTAGTAGTGTTGTGTGTGTTCTCTCTCATAAGAACTAGAGTATACCATCAGCCAGTGTAGTAGCTTCTTTTCCCCAGAGTTTATCAATCTTTTTTTTTTTATGTTTATTTATTTTTGAGAGAGAGAGAGAGAGAGAGACAGAGCATGAGCAAGGGAGGGGCAGAGAGAGAGAGGGAGACACAGAATCCAAAGCAGGCTCCAGGCTCTGAGCTGTCGGCACAGAGCCTGATGTGAGGCTCGAACTCACAAACTGCGAGAGCATGACCTAAGCCGAAGTCGGATGCTTAACCAACTGAGCCACCCAGGTGCCCCTCAATCTTTTTTAATAAAAGCCTTCTTATAGAGTTAAATATACACTTACCTTAATATATAGCAACTATACTCCTAGGTATTTATCCGAAAGAAATGAAACCATTTGTTTACACAAAGACCTGTAAGTAAATGTTTATAGCCACTTTATTCATAATCACCTAAACAGCCCCTAAGATCTATCAACTGATGAATGAATAAAGAAATTCTGATATGTTCATACAATGAAGTACCACTTAGCTATAAAAAAAAGAAATACATTTCTAATATATGCAGTAAGGTAGAAGAATTGTAAGAGTATTATGCCAGTGAAAGAAGCCAAACACAAAAGGTTACAGAATATACTGACTGATTCTAGTTATGTGACAATGTGGAAAAGGCAGGACCACAGGGACAGAAATCAGATCTGGGAGTTGGGAGGTATGGGGGGGTGGGGAGTAACCACAAAGTGCCATGAGGAAACTTTTGGGGATGATGGAAATATTCTACATTTTGGTTGTGGTGGTGATTATGGGACTATATATATTTGTCAAAACCCTTCTAACTGTAAAACTAAACATAGTGAATTTTACAGTATGTAAAGCATACCTCAATAAACCTGATCATTAAACACACTTGAAAAAAAAAAAACTTTTTGATCGTAAATGCAAGGAAAATGTCAGCTTTACTTCAGCAACAGTTTCTCCTCACTTGGAGGTAAAGCCTTTTGCATCTCAGCTCTTTGCTTATCTTTTGATAAGCATTTATGCAGACTTTTGTTTGTCACTGCCTTAGTGGGCTTAGAACTAACCTAGCAAAGATTTTGCTTGCAAACATTGCTACCCAGCTTTCAGGGCAAAAGGGGGTAGAATTTTAGTGCTGGAAAGATTCTTAGAGAATTTGACTGGCAAACTAGAGTTTTACAAATAAATCTTCTAGAGAAGTTATCCAGTAACAAAAGTCAGTTTGTTATGCATATATTAAGGACAGTTTCCAGACTGGTTGTTATTGTAATAAAGTATATCTAAAATTATGAAAATGTACTTTTTTTCCCCTCCCTCCCTCCTTTCCTTCCTTCGAATGCTAGATTATACTTCTGTCTCCTGGAAGAGACAGTGCGGGTGAACCAGACAAGTGCTTTGGATCATTATGTTGCATATCAAGTAATATTGTTTACCTTCTAGCAGGTTTTCAATCTATTATGCCAGTCAAATTTATGGGCTAAAGGTTACTTGTTTGATGACAGACTTATTCAGAAATATGTTTTGTTATGGAAAAAAAAGTGATAAGCAATTATAATACTAGTACCTTTTGGAAATCTTGATTTTGAAGTTCCTTTTTTTTTTTTAAGTGCAAAAAAAGAGTATTTGATGTAATAAGATAAAACAAGAGGTACTATATTTTATCTAAGTAGAAAGGTGAAGGAAAGGGGAGCACAATTATATTTTCAAACACATTTAAAAAAAACACATTTATTATTAAGAGACAGAGAAAGACAGAGCATGAGCATGGGAGGAGCAGAGAGAGGAGGAAACACAGAATCCGAAGCAGGCTCCAGGCTCTGAGCTGTCAGCATAGAGCCCAACATGGGGCTCGAATTCACAAACCGTGAGATCATGACCTGAGCCGAAGTCAGACGCTTAACCGACTGAGCCACCCAGGCGCCTCTCAAGCACGTTTAAGATACTTTTGTATATTTGGGAGTCCTTCATTAATTCCATATCTTTATGCTTAATGATGTACTCGCTTCCTGTTGATAAAATACAGGTGTGTTTTTTCAAAGGCCAATAGATGGCTGATATTTTATTAAGTGTATTAACCTTATGAGGTAGTCACTATTATTGTCCCTGTTTTACTGCTGACGAAACAGTTACTTAGAAAGATTTAGTAAGTGGATTTATTCACTGGAGTTGGCAGTTTAACAAATCCAGGCAGTTTAATTTCAGAACTCATGCTTTAAACCACTAATCTAAATTAATTCTTAAATTCTGTGTCAGACTTAATGTCTTTAAATTGATTGTACATTTAACATTTTTTTAAATGTTTGTTTTTGAGAGAGAGGAGAGACATAGCATGAGTGAGGAAGGAGCAGAGAGAGGGAGTCACAGAATCCAAAAAAGGCTCCAGCTCCAAGCTGTCAGCACAGTCCGATGTGGGGCTCCAACTCATAAACCATGAGATAATGACCTGAGTCAAAGTCAGACACTTAACTAACTGAGCCATATTTTGATGATCAGCTTTTGCTTTGCATTTATAAACTTTAATTCAGTCTCTGACATTTACTTTGTATTACCAGATGGCTGGTAGTGCTCTGTGTATGTGTTCTTTCTCATTAAAACTATGATATACCATCAGCCAGTGTAGTAGTTTTATTCATAGTTTAAGTGAAGTTATTAGTTTTGACTTAGAAAACAGAAAGGGATAAGGGAAAAGAGGGAGAGGAGAGAAGGAAGGAGAACTAGAGTTTGTATGTTGTTATTACTGTAGTTATGTTTTGTTTATTTGATTTAGTTGATTAGAATTGAAAAAAGTAAGCATTAGCCAGTAAATGATAAATTTACTGCTTATATTCTTAGGAAAATTTGACAGAAGACTTGAAGTAATTAGATAGATACAGAATAAACTAAGCAGAGACAAGAAAACTTCTGTGCTCTCTGCCTGTTTTTGAAAATAAACTTTTATTGGAACATAGCCACACCTATTGTTGCATTGACCATTTGGCCAACAAGATAAAAATATTTACTATCTGGCCCTTTAAAAAAAGTTGGTGACCCCTGAACTAAATTTTGGACCAGAACTGTTCAGATAAACTGTGTGTTTATTGGCTTAGAATGAGTCATTCACCAAATATTTTTTGAGCACCTGCTATATGCCAGAATGTGCTAGGTGATGGAGAGGCAAAAACAAACGTGTCCTACAAAAATGTCTGACTTTCTTTTTTATTGACAATTATAACACAGGTTACAAAATGCTAGGGATTGTAAGAACTAGGAAATGCTCATATGACTATTTCACTTTTCTGAACCAATAATAATACTGCACCTCTTAGACAATGACCATATCAGTTATCTGACACTGTAGATATTCCAGCTCCTTTTCTCTCTCTAGTTCTCCTGGTCACCTTTTTATGTTACTCAATTGTTTTTTCTATAGTATTTATTACCATAAGTTTACTTATTTACAGTGTTTGTTGTTGTATATTTTTCAACATAAGCTCCATAAGGGCAAGGATTTTTGTTGTTTACTGATTTTTCCAAGTACCTGGAACTCCTAGTAAGCAATTAGTATGAAAGAGACCTGCCTTACATATTCTTCTTAGCTATGTTAATGCATTTTGAAAACATCAGCTTTTTTCATATCAACTCTAATTTTGCTGATTTGAAGTTAAAATAATTTGCTGAGCTAACTTGTATATCTTTTTAACTTATATGTTCTTCATTGAGAAACATAGTTTTTCTTATTTTTTAACCTCATTTTATCACCAGTAATATACTATTTATGTATCTTTTTCTTGGGAGTGCTAAACGTTTAGCAGGAGATGTTTTGGGTAGTTCAATAATATATTTATTGAATAGAAAAATGCATACTAAGCTCAGAGCTTAAGCTAACTCCTCTGATGGCCTTGTGGAAGTACTGTGGTTGCATGTTTAATCACAATTAAGATAATTAAGAATAATTTCTCATAAAACTTCTTTCTTTTAGTTAAATTTGTGAGCATATTTTGGTGATAATTGATTGCCCTGCCTACATAGTTGGCCAAATTGGGAAGGAGAAGAGTGTTCTGCAGCCAAGTTTCCATATGTTGATATTTCACATCCATGTTTGTGACCTAAACCTGTATCCCTTCAGACAGTGAGGAAAGCCAAGTGTTCTCATAAGCAGCAAGGATTTTCTTCATGGAAAACAAAGAAGTAAAATGGTAGTTCAGACAAAGCTATAAAGTGTATGTTGAATATTACAAATACATCTATCTATATAAATATGAATAATATTATGTGCTTTTATACATTTAATTGCAGGATTTTTTTCTTAGGCATTACATCGAAGGAAACATAAAACAAAATTGAATACATGAAGGGAATAAAAAATCAGAAATATAGCTAATAATAATTATTACCACTTTTTTATTTTTAAAAAAATGTTTTTACATTTATTTATTTTTGAGAGAGAGAGAGAGTGAGAGCGTGTGCAAGTGGGTGATGTGCAGAGAGAGAAGGAGACACAGAATCCACAGCAGGCTCCAGGCTTTGAGCTGTCAGCACAGAGCCTGACACGGGGCTCGAACTCACAAACCACGAGATCATGACCTGAGCCGAAGTCGGACACTCAACTGACTGAGCCACCCAGGAGCCCCAATTATTACCACTTTTAATTGAACTAATTTATTATTCACATAATCTGTAATTCTAATGACCCTGCAAAATAATATTTCTGCTTATGTTTTGGAGATCAGAAAATTGATGTCCAGAGAGATTCAATAGCTTGCCGTGGTTCAGGAACTAAATAAGTCTTAAAGGCAGTATTTTAAGTCAGTGTTTCCTATTCCTCCAAATACCTAATTTTTTATCCTATGGCATGTCTGTTTCTCATGTATTGTTATGATGTGCTACCAAATGACTATATTCTATATCTATATTTGTTAAAAATTTTACATTTTATAGCATCTACACTATATAGTTGTTCTTTTTTATTTTTTACCATTGTTTTATTTTATCATTCATTTACTGATTTTATAAATTTTATTTTAATTCCAGTAGAGTTAACATACAGTGCTATATTAGTTTCAGTTACTTGTACAATTTATAGTGATTCAACAGTTCTATACATTACTCAGTGCTCATCAAGATAAGTGTACTCTTAATTCCCTTCACCTATTTCACCATCAGTTCTCTGGTAACCATCAGTTCTCTATAGTCTGTTTTTTGGTTTGTCTCTTTTCTTTGTTGTTATTCATTTGTTTTGTTTCTGAAAGTCTACATATGAGTGAAATCATACAGTATTCGTCTTTCTCTAACTTATTTACTTAGCATTATACCCTCTAGATCCATCTATGTTGTTATAAATGGCAAGATTTCATTCCTTTTTATGGCTGAATTGTGTGTGTGTGTGTGTATACACATATGTATATGTGTATATAGATAGATAGATAGATAGATAGATAGATAGATAGATATAGATTACATATGTATATATGTGTGTGTGTGTGTGTGTATATACATATATATATTATTTTACATCTTATTTATGCATTCATCTATCAATGGATACTTGGGCTGCTTCCATAATTTGGCTCTTGTAAATAATGCTGCAGTAAACATAAGGGTGCACATATCTTTTTGAATTAGTGTTTTCATATTCTTTGGGTAAATACCCAGTAGTACGATTACGGGATTATATGGTAATTCTATTTTTAAAAATTTTTTTAATGTTTAGTTTTGAGAGAGAGAGAGAATGAGCAGGGGAGGGGCAGAGAGAGAGAGGGAGACACAGAATCTGAAGCAGGCTCCAGGCTCTGAGCTGTCTGCACAGAGCCCAGTGTGGAGCTTGAACCCACGAACCATGAGATCATGACCTGAGCCAAAGTTGGACACTTAACCGACTGAGCCACCCAGGCACCCCAGGTAATTCTTTCGTTAATTTCTGAGGAACCTCAACCTCCATACTGTTTTTCCACAGTGGCTGTACCAGTTTGCATTCCCATCAACAATGCAAGAGGGTTCCTTTTTCTCAGCATCCTCGCCAACACTTGTGTCTTGTGTTTTTGATTTTAGCCATTCTGATAGGTGTGAGGTGATATCTCATTGTGGTTTTGATTTGTGTTTCCCTAATAATTAATGATGCTGAGCATTTTTTCGTGTGTCTGTTGGCCATCTGTATGTCTTCTTTAAAGAAATGTCTTCATGTCTTCTGCCCATTTTAAATTGGATTATTTGATTTTTGAGTGTTGAGTTGTATAAGTCCTTTATGTATTTTGGATACTAACCCCTTTTGGGTGTGTCATTTGCAAATATCTTCTCCTATTCAATATGTTGTCTTTAGTTTTGGTGATTATTTTATTTGCTGTGCAGAAGCTTTTTATTTTGGTGTAGTCCCATAAGTTTATTTTTGCTTTTGTCTCCCCTGCTTCAAGAGACCTATCTAGAAAAATGTTGCTATGACCAATGTCAGAAAAATTACTGAAAATTACTGCCCTTGCTCTCTTCTAGGAGTTTTATGGTTTCAGATCTCACATTTAAGTCCTTAATCCATTTTGAGTTTATTTTTCTGTATGGTGAAAGAAACTGATCCAGTTTCATTCTTTTGCCTGTATCTGTCCAGTTTTCCCAGCATCATTTGTTGAAGAGACTGTCTTTTTCCCATTGCATATTCTCGCCTCCTTTGTTGAAGATTAATTGACCATATAATTACAAACCATATGAGTTTATGTCTGGGCTCCCTATTCTGTTCCATTGATTTATGTGTCTGTTTTTGTGCAAGTATTATACTGTTTTGATTACTCCACCTTTGCAGTATATTTTGAAGTCTGGAGTTGTGATACCTCCAGTTTTATTTTTCTTGCTCTGGCTATTTGGGGTCTTTTGTGGTTCTGTACAAATTTTAGGATTATTTGTTCTGGTTCTGTGAAAATGCTGTTGGTACTTGATAGAAATTGCATTAAATCTGTAGATTGCTTTGGGTAGTATGGACAATTTAACAGTATTTATTCTACACTACATAGTTTTGAAATTTAAATTTTCAGGGGCACCTAGGTGGCTTAGTCAGTTAAGTGTCTAACTCTTGATCTTGGCTCAGGTCATGATCTCACAGTTTGTGGGATTGAGCCCAGTGTCTGGCTCTGTGCTGACAGTGTGAAGCTGCTTGGGATTTTGTCTCTCCCTCTCTCTGTCCCTTCCCCACTTGCTCTCTCTCTCTCTCTCTCTCTCTCAAAATAAATAAACTTTAAAAAATCTATTAAAAAACAAAATAAAATTTAAAGTTTCATAATGTAGTGTGCCTCTGAATAACCTGAGGAGGGTGTTATATAAAAGAAAACAGTTTCCTAATTCCAGGAAGTAGTACATGAAAGGGATAAATAACTCTTTGTCATTTTAAAGTTAAAACCATTGCTGTCCAGTTTTAAGCTGACATATATTCTTTCATTTTACCTTTCTCATCCCCATAATATTATTAGGCCCTGGATAGCCATGTATATACATGCATATAATCACCAACATGATTCTTTAAGTTTGTTTTTGTTTAAAATATTTAATGATTCCACTTTTTTAAATAAGAGTTTTGTACATAAAAGAATTACCCCAAAACATCATTATTATATAAATTGATGAAGACACTGGTATATTATATGGTACTTTTATCACTATAATCTATTTTGTTCGTATCATTAATCAGGATTAGCATGCTATGTTAGCCAGGAAATTGAGATAACTTCATCCTGTAGCCCTTTACATGAGATTCTCTTCTAGTTCTTGTAAATTCAGATGTTAAATTTCTAAGAATGAAAATTTGTTTCATTTAATCTTTTCTTTTTTTAAAGTATTAAGAAATTGTCCTCACCATGATTTGAGGTTCATGACCTATGAACCCTTGAATTCTGATTTAGTATAGAATTTGATATTATCTGGTTAGCATAGACACCTAAATTTGTGGATAGCCTTCAGATTTTACCTTTAATAAGATAATAAAAGGCCTCATTAAGCTTTTCGTTTGATGAAAGACTGAGAAACCACAGACCAGTGAAGGAAGAAGCATTGCTGATAAAGGTTATATATTAAAATCTTGTAGTGGCTTATGAAAAAGAGCACTAGTCTTTAATAATTAGGAAATTTAACTTTAGTATTGTATTTAATTCTGTAACTTTCAAGTGACTCTCTAGGGCTGCCTCCCATTCCTACATCTTAACACAAATCTAATGTTTTCCCTTTTATAGCAGATTATAAAGCCAGGAAAGAGTCAAAGGTTGATTATAATATATAGTGAAGATGTTTTGCACATATTTATACATGATATAAATGTTAGTTCTTATTATAATTATAATACAAAGACCTTATGAATACTGTTCATGAATACCAAAGATTGCCATAGTTTGTATGTGTTGCATGATATATGACTGACTGACCAAATGAATGAATCAGTCCATCATTTAATTTGGGCCCTGGACTTCAAAATTATTTAGAGCCTCCCTTTGAATGGAAGATCCTTCTCCTTGGTTTTGAAAATATACTAAAAGGTATCTTAATGTTGGTATTTGGCTATTTTCTATAATTGCCAAAAAGAAATTATACAGCCCTCCTAAAGATCAGTGAGATAAAAGAAAAAACATGATGAGCTAAATTGTTAATTTTGGTTTGTTTTATGTGTTCCTCAGATCACTGAGATGAAAATTCAGGCAGGGATGCCGTCCTCTTTTAGTTAATGTTAGAGTCTTTCACAATGGTGCTGTCCGTATCAGACAGTAATACTGCCCGATATAGTTCTTGACTTAAGGATGTGATTTTTTCTTTTTGTAGTCTGTATTTATGTATCATTTAAGTCCTCTGAAACTTAAGTACTTTTATCATTCAAATTTTAGCTTCTCTTCCATTAAAGAGGATAGTGATATGGAATCCTTTTGTTTGAATGGTTGACTGAAAGTACAAAATGTGGAGGATAAAAGCTTAAACAGGGAATAGTGAATTTTTAAAAAAGTTTTTAGTTCATGTGTTTATCTTTTAAAAGTTTATATATTTTGAGAGAGAGAGAGGGAGAGAGAGAGAGAGAGAGCATGTGCAAATGGGTGGGGGAGGGGCAGAGAGCGAGAGAATGAGAATCCCAAGCAGATTCTGTGCTATTGGTGCAGAGCCCAATACAGGGCTCCATCCCACAAACCGTGAGATCATGACCTGAGCTGAAATCCAGAGTTGACCACTTAACCAAGTAGGCCACTCAGGCACTCCAGGAATAGTGAATTTTTAAAATTATTCTTTGTCTGATTCCCAAGCACTAACATTTTTTTGTTTGTTTCTAGTGTTTCAGAGGTCCTTCCAAAAGTGTCCACAGGGCACAGAAACTCTGTTTAGATTTTTCCTATGTGTTTTATTTTCTTGATGTTTTTATTTTGCAGAAGGAATTTGCCATTTGCTTTTGATGAAGTTAATACTTGTATAGTATCTTTAGATTTTTATTTCTTGGATTTAGAGTATAATTTGAATATTAGATTTCAAAAGGTTTATGTGTAAATGGCCTTTGGTGGTCAAATCTGGTTTGTAATTAATTTACTGTAATTTAGTTACCAGGGACTGATGGGGAGTCATTCACATATTTATATTTTCTGTTCAACATATTTATAAATATTTGATGATTATTAATTTTTCTCTAATGTGTTCTGAACTTCAAGGAATTAAGGCTCTGTGTAAGTACTTATCTCTTTGTGCATTTTGTTACATTTATATTCATTGGTTGTAAGTAACTTACTATACATAATAAATGTACATTTTAAAAGATGGTCCTTCTAAAGCTTTGCTTGGGGTCTTTGCTGGGAAGATAATTTAGACACATGGGGAGGGTTGCTTGCTTTACTATTTATCATTTTCCCAGACAAATCCATGGAGACAGGCTGCTGATAGGATAGGAGAAAAACAACAAAAACAAATACAGTGCTTTGGCCTGGAACTGAATTGTATTATCTGTGCTGTCAGCTAGAGTCTTTGCTCACTTACCCAGACAATCTCCACAGGGATTAAAACTTCCCTCTGCATTAGTGATAGCCTTTAGTACACTGCAACCTCATGTCCAGTTAAAAAAAAAAAAATGGCTATAAACAGTTTTTAATAGCTTGCAAAATCCTTACCAGTTCAACCTTTGAGGAGAGTGATTATGTTGATAAGTCAAACAGGTATATCAGCAATTAAGTTGCTAATCACCTGGATTTCAGTTTTAATTTCCATATATAGGCCCTCACAGCCCCCAACTTAGGGCCTGATTTGAGCACTTACAGTGATGAATATACTGGTAATTCAAGTCATTTTTGAGGACAGTTCTTAAAACAACAAAAAAAGGTTATAAGAATTTTAATTCTTCATGAAAGTTTAGAAGGATAGAATTACAAGAACAAAGAACAAGAACAGTAGGAAAAACCTCAGAAGATTCTGTCAACTAGATAGAACTAGTAAGAACCAGTTTCCTCATCAAGCAGTGAAATGCCTGAACTCTCCAGGAAGCTGATTATCTATTATTTTCTTAAAGATTTCTGCTAGGGGCGCCTGGGTGGCGCAGTCGGTTAAGCGGTTAAGCGTCCGACTTCAGCCAGGTCACGATCTCGCGGTCCGTGAGTTCGAGCCCCGCGTCGGGCTCTGGGCTGATGGCTCAGAGCCTGGAGCCTGTTTCCGATTCTGTGTCTCCCTCTCTCTCTGCCCCTTCCCCGTTCATGCTCTGTCTCTCTCTGTCCCAAAAATAAATAAACGTTGAAAAAAAAAAAAAAAGATTTCTGCTAATAAGGATTTAATAACCTTCTGTGGTTCTCAACCTGATGATTTTTCTCCCCACTCCACACCCTGATGTTTTGCAATATCTGAAGACATTTTTGGTTGTTGCAAATGGAGTGATGATATTGGCCTCCAGTAGGTAGAGGCCACAGATGCTGCTCAGCACTTTGTGTTGTGTACAGGAGAGCTCCGACAACAAAGTATTATGTAGCCCTGAAGTCAATAGCATTGAAGTTGAGAAACCCTGCTCCCAAAGCATGGATTTTTGTCTTGATGGGAGTTTTTCCAGATGAATAGCCCCACTGATGTTTACAGTGTTATAGAGAGAGTTTATTTTGTTTCTTTGAGTTACTAATAAGAGAAAAAAGAGGCCTTTTTAAAAAGAGTTGACTTGAGAATTTATGAACATGATAAACACAAACATTTTTGAAAAATGTTCACAGAGATGATATGGTGATCTCATAATACAGAGAAATGGAAAATAGTCTTATTTGATGATAGAAGGACATGAGAAATTTAGTAGTTCATACCTTCACAAATATTAAAGGGAAATTCTACCTTGCAGGAGATAGGGTTATATAGAATTATTTCTGTATTGGTGAATTGAATCATTTAATAAATAAAGAGTAACATTATATGTAAAATTAATTATTTTTGGTGAAATATTCAGTAACCTGAAGCTCCGGATTCAGTTCTCAGATGTGACTGTTGGTAATTTACTTTTTGTCTAAGTCTCAGTTAACACATCTGGAAAGTCAGGTGGTTATTTTAAACTTGTCAGATGGGTGTTTGCTGATATCTATTTAGTAATTTGTAGTGACACTAATATTTTTTTATATGAATTAAAACAGTTGTCCAATCTTTAATTGATTGCCGGTCCTCAGTGTAAGGAATAGTCATGCTGTTGTTCATTTCTCATGTGGAATACAACAGTAGTTCCATTCATTTTTGTCACTGTCTCCTCAAACACAGTAATTTGCAGTACAAAGAAGTGTATAAACATGTATAACATGTATAAACACAAACACGTTAGTAACTTAGTGGTGGTAGGGAAGTTAGAGACTGACAAAAAGTATTTATATTACCTTGCTTTCCAGAGATTTAGGATTTAGGAATCTGGCCTGATATCTATGGCATGCCCAAAACAACCAATGAAGCTCCTGGAAGTAGTACATGGGGTAGAATATATAGCCTCAAGAGATTTAATAATATAGCACAATCCATCCATTGTGCTAAAACACAGACATTGGTGACTAAATGTAAGTGATATTCTTAAACTCACTGTATTACAAATAATCACAATTGATCTTATTTTTTTGTTTCAAGTTTTTATTTAAATTCTAGTTAACATACAGTGTAGTATTGGTTTCAGGAGTAGAATATAGTGATTTATCACTTCCATATAACACCCAGTGCTCATCACAAGTACCCTTCTTAATACCCTTCAGCCATTTTAGCGCATCTCCCACTCACCTCCCCTCCAGCAACCCTCAGTTTGTTCTCTATAGTTAAGAATCTCTTGTGGTTTGCCTCCCTCTCTTTTTTTTTTCCTTCCCCTATGTTCATCTGTTTTGTTTCCTTTTTTTTTTAATGTTTATTTATTTATTTTTGAGACAGAGAAAGAGGGAGGGAGGGAGACCAAGTGGGGGAGGAGCAGAGGGAGAGAGAGAATCACAAGCAGGCTCCACACTGTCAGCATGTCAGTGTTAAACTCATGAACTATGAGATCATGATCTGAACCAAAATCAAGGGTTGGAGGTTTAACCACCTGGGCCACTCAGGCACTCCTCATCTGTTTTGTTTCTTAAACTTCATATATGAGTGAAATCATATGATACTTGTCTTTATCTGACTGACTTCTTTCATTTAGCATAATGCATTCTAGCTCCATCCATGCCATTGCAAATGGCAAAGAATTTCATTCTTTTTTATGGCTGAGTACTATTCCATTGCATGTATATACCACATCTTCTTTATGCATTCATCAGTCAATGGACATTTCCATAATTTGGCTCTTGTTGATAATGTTGCTGCAAACATCAGGGTGCATGTGCCCCTTTGAATCAGCATTTTTTTTTTGTATCCTTTGGGTAAATACCTAGTAGTGTAATTGCTAAGGTCCTAAGGTAGTTCTATTTTTAACTTTTTGAGGAACCTCCATACTGTTCTCCAGAGTGGCTACACCAGTTTGCATTTCCACCAACAATGCAAGAAGGTTCCCCTTTCTCTGCATCCTTGCCAACATCTGTTGTTTCATGTGTTGCTAATTGTAGCCATTCTGACAGGTGTGAGGTGGTACCTCATAGTAGTTTTGATTTGTATTTCTCTGATGATGAATGATGTTGAGCATCTTCCATGTGTCTATTAGCCATTTGTATGTCTTCTTTGGAAAAATGTCTCTTGATGTCTTTTGCCCATTTCCTCACTGGTTCTTTTGTTTTTTGGGTGTTGAGTTTGAGATTTTGGATACTAACCCTTATTCTGGGATGCCATTTGCAAATATCTTCTAACATTCCTTTTAGTTTTGTTGATTGTTTCCTTCTCTGTGCAGAAGCTTTTTATCTTGATGAAGTCCCAGTAGTTCATTATTGCTTTTGTTTCCTTTGCCTCCAGAGACATGTTGCTACAGGCCGATGTCTAAGAGGTTGCTGCCTGTGTTCTCCTGTAGGATTTTGATGGTTTCCTGTCTCACATTTAGGTCTTTCATCCTAGTTTTGTTTATGGCATAAGAAACTGGTTCCGTTTCATTCTTCTGCATGTCACTGTCCAGTTTTCCCAACACCATTTGTTGAAGAGACTGTCTATTTCCCATTGGATATTCTTTCCTGCTTTGTCTGAGATTAGTTGGCCATATATTTCTGGGTCCATTTCTGGGTTTTGTTTTCTTTTCCATTGATATATACACTCGTTTTTGTGCCAACATCATACTGTCTTGATGACTACAGCTTTGTAATATTGCTTAAAGTCCAGAATTGTGATTCCTGTAGCTTTGCTTTCTTTTTAAAAATTGATTTGGCTATTTGAGGTATTTTGTGGTTCCATACAAATTTTAGGATTGTTCTAGTTCTGTGAAAAATGCTGGTGGTATTTTGATAGAGATTGCATTGGGTGTGCAGATTGCAATTGATCTTATTTTTTTAAATAGTCATATTGTCTACCACACCACCCACACCCCATTAATGAGCTGAATGCATGCTGTGGAAAAGTCATGCTTTTTGTAAAGGAGAGGGTGAAAAAAAATGCAGTTTGAAGTCAAGTATCTTAGCAAATCACTTAGCCTTTGTTTACGTGTTTAAGAAGTTGTCTGTTTGGCCGAGACAGAAAATCTGCATTCTATCACCACCAAAAGTCCTCTTAAAGTTTTTGTTTTCTTTTGTTTTTTAAATAAGTAGACCAGCCACAGCTGTGTTAGTATAGGAAAAAATTCAGAGAAGAAATTGAATCTTAGCTAGAGGTGAAACATGTTAAGTTTGATGATCAATTAGAGACTG